>NC_065585.1:132458931-133658931 GCF_024542745.1 Macaca thibetana thibetana
CCACCTCGCCTGGCTAGTTTTTTGTATTTTTTAGTAGAGACGGGGTTTCACTGTGTTAGCCAGGATGGTCTCGATCTCCTGACCTCGTGATCCGCCCGTCTCGGCCTCCCAAAGTGCTGGGATTACAGGCTTGAGCCGCCGCGCCCGGCCTATTTTTAATATTCTTAAAAAGCCTATCTGTTGAATCAGTAGTGCCTATTGTGTAATTGATTGTCTTAGCTTATTTTATAAGGATTTTTGAGAAGAAGCTGAAGCCTTTTGCTATATGGAGCTCTTTCTTGAGTGAACCTGGTCTCCATGGAACTTGCTCCTATATTGGCTTTTATAGTCCTGCTCCTTTATAGTTCTTCTCCAGCTTCCATTTTTCCTTTTGTCTCCTCTGAGGATTTTTCTTCCACTTTCCTTGTCCAAAATACTGTTGTTTTCAACGTTTTATCCACCTTGTAATTACCTTTCTGTATTCCTTTCCTTAATGAGCTCATTTGTCAAGTAGCTACAACTATTAATCCACTATTCCATTTCATAATCTCCCTGGAGCCCCCAGCCCCAATCCTCAGCCCTTGGTAGGTATTGAGCAGATGCTGGTTAGTGGGTGAGTGGCGGGAGAGTGAGTGAGTGAATGAATGAATCGATGCCCCCTTGACTGTGCTCCAGCCTCTTCTGACAAACCATCTACAGAATGTCTTTACTTGGAGGTTTTACCTCAGAAGGTGCCTACTATCTCAATGAGCCGTATCTGAGAGTTTCATACCTACTTCAACTTCCTTTTTTTTTTTGAGATGGAGCCTTGCTCTGTTACCCAGGCTGGAGTGCAGTGGTGCTGATCTCAGCTCACTGCAACTTCTGCCTTTTGGGTTCAAGCGATTCTCTTGCCCCAGCCTCCCGAGTAGCAGGGATTACAGGCTTGCACCACCATTCCCAGCTAATTTTTGTATTTTTAGTAGGGACGGGGTTTCACTATGTTGGCCAGGCTGGTCTCGAACTCCTGACCTCAGGTGATCCGCCCACCTCAACCTCCCAAAGTGCCAGGATTACAGGCGTGAGCCACCGCACCCAGCCCCTACTTAAACTTTTACAACTCAATTTCTGTTAATAGTTCTATCTTATTTTCTAATCTTCTAGATTCTCCCCTCCTTCCCCCCTTCCCAGAAAATGTAGTCATCTTTGACTTTTTCTCTTCTGTTGTGAATTTGGCTTTCTAAACCCAATTTTTTTTCTTTCAAAATTTCTCAGATTTAGCCCTTCTTTTCCATTTTTCTGTAACTGTCAACGGTTCAGGGTCTCATCACCTCACGCCCAGGTTATTGGCATGTCTGCTGCTAACATTTCCTCCACCCCTCAATCATTTAGACATAATAGACCAATTTTCATAAAATGTTACGTTGCTTTTTCAAAGGCTGAAGCAAAAACATTGAGAATCTTTGAGATGAGTATTTCAGTAAATCTGATTGCATTAGGTTAGAAAAGAAATGGGAAGATAAGAGAATCAATGTGAATAGAATGCGTGTTTGAAAAGTTTGGCAGATCGATTAGACCATTAACAGAAGACTTGAATTAGGTACTAGTTTCACTTTACAAAACGAAACACCTTACATCATATTTGTTTTTAAAATAAAGCTGAATATATTAGAAGGATGAATTTTTTTGAAAAAAGCCCATGAACAGTTACAGGATAATAGTATAGTTGTGTAATTGAGATTTTAAAGGAGGCAAGAAAAGATGGAGTCCAAAGTGTAGGTAGAAGACTGAAATTCTTTTTTATTTTTTAGAAGAAACTTCTGTTAAGGATGAAAATGGAGATATAGAGGGAGTGAATTATTAAATAAAAACAAGTATACACGATGGTGCTTTACCAGATGATCTCATTCTTAATCACCTTTTCTTTTTCTTCAGCATGTTGACATAGCGGCATTATTGATAAAATACAACACGTGTGTAAATGCAACAGATAAGTGGGCGTTTACTCCTCTCCATGAAGCAGCCCAGAAAGGAAGGACGCAGCTGTGCGCCCTCCTTCTAGCGCATGGTGCAGACCCCACCATGAAGAACCAGGAAGGCCAGACGCCTCTGGATCTGGCAACAGTAAGTCCTCATTTCAGATACTGAGTATTGTTCCTTATACTTTCCAAGATGACATTAAATTCTCAGGCTCACCAGCTTACTTTTAGTCATGTTTATTTCACTTAGAACAGAGATCTCCTTCTGAACATTTTTGAAGTTCACACTTTTTCTATGAAAATATAATTTAAAACTCTAAGGCAAACTAATCAGTAAGTTAGTCTAATTTTTTTTGCCATTCTTAGCCTGCTAGGAAAACATGAATCATAAGAAAACACATTTTTAGAGTGTACCCTCACCTGCCACACGCTTCCTTTATAAACTTATCTCGTACCTTCTATATTTGGCATATTATTGTAGAGCAACTAATGTTCATGATGATTTACCTAAGTCCGTGAGATGGTCAAAGAAAAATTAACTCTGGGCAGTATTATTTAACTGCAGAGTCAAAGTTAAGCACCACATCCTCTTCCCTGAACTTTCTGAAAATCAGGGAGTTACTGTATAGTCACAATAATTTCTAATTTTTTAAGCCAGAAATGTTTTTTCAAGTTATATTCTGTTTCATTTATTTATTGCTGAGCAACTGTTTCAAAACACTTAGTGGCTTAAAATAATAATGATTTATTATTTCTTATGATTCTGTATGTTGGCTAGGAGATTCTTCTGGTCTTACCTGGGGTCACTTGTGTAACTGCATATAGCTGGTGGCTGGGGCAGAAACATAAAGACGGCTTCACTCATATGCCTGGGGCCTTGACAAATACAGCTAGAAGGCTGGGGCCTCTCTAGTCCCACGTGGCATCTCATCATTAAGTAGTCTTGTTGGAATTTCTTCACCAAATAATTGCATCTCAAGAGCGAGAAAGCAGAGGCTGCCATTGTTCTTTAAGGCTAAGCCTGGAACTGACATGCTGTCACTTCCGCCACATTCTGTTGTGCAAAGTGAGTCATGAACTCAGCTCAGATTCAAGGGATAGGAAAATAGATTCCACCTTCTTTGAAAGGAGAAGCAAAGATTTCATGGCCATCTTTAATCAGCCACAGTCTTCCCTGTGAATACAAATTAAATCTATTTTTCCCACATTCAAATTACACTTACCTGCCACTCGTTCCCCCAACCAACAAGGGGCACAGATAGTCATCACTGGGTCCTTAGCAGTTCTAAAATTCAGCCAGGCACGTGTTATCAGGGCTGTCTACTCTGGAGTTAGGGAATGGTGCCTGATTAGGGCCCAGTTCTGCTCCCAGGGAGTGGTTCACTGTGGCTGTCTTTTTCTTCCTTTCTTTCTTTTTCTTTCTCTTGAGACACAGTCTGGCTCTGTCACCCGGGCCGGAGTGCAGTGGCATGATCATGGCTCACCGCAACCTTGACCTCCCAGATTTAAGCCATCCCTCCACCTCAGTCTTCTAAGTAGCTGGGACTACAGGCACGTGCCACTATGCCTGGCTTTTTTTTTTTTTTTTTTTTACTTTTTGTAGAGATAGGGTCTTGCTCTGTTGCCCAGGTTAGTCTTGAACTCCTGGGCTCCTCCCTCAGCCTCCTTCCTCAGGCTCCCAAAGTGCTAGGATTACAGGTGTGAGCCACTGTACCCAGCCTCTGTAGCTCTTGGCCATGCCCTCTGAATTATCCTTCTCTTTTCATAAGAAATGGATCGTATTTACAGCCAAATGGCTTTCTCAACCTTTTACCTGCTCCTAGAAATTTTGGGGACCCTAAGCCTTTTACTATTTTAATCTACCTGTCCCTTTTAGTCCAAAATAGTACAACTCTTCCTTTATAAACTTTTGGATTTCCCATCAAATTATGCACCACTCCATCAGCCAAAAGCCCCACCCACAAATCTTTTCAAGACAGGTCCCTCTGTAATATGGATTCCAAGTCAAGGTGCAGTGGGGCAATGCCCATAAGACCCTTCGAAGCTCTTTCATCTAGCCAAGGGAATTCACAAGGTACCACCTTAGAGGTTTTTTAAAGATTTTGAGGTAATATATCTATACTTCTGGTGATTTTTATTCTGAGGCCATGTTTTCCTGTCAGCACCCTAGATTTGACCTTTGGCCTGAGGCTATGCCTTACTTGAAGAAACTTTTGCTGATGGAGAGGCTGGGAATGGTGAATAATTTTATTTTCTAACCTAGCAAATCTTGGGTGAATACATTTCCTTAAAGAGAACTAAACAGTTCCTTTCTCTCTGTAAACATACCAGTCCAGCTGGCGAGGCAAAATTTGTTCTGGAAATTTCCTTAGCCAAATTTACAAGTTTATTTAGGTTCACGTTCTGCCTTCTATAAGACCTCATGTGCCAGTGTTGCCAAACTTTCTGCTACACAGCATCAGTCCCCTTTCTCTCGCCTTCAGTTGCACTTGCCTGTCTTCCACTCACAGCCTTCCTCAGCAATAACCAGGCCACCCTTCACACCTCCAACCAAAGCCACATGTCCACCAGCACCCCACTTCCCGGTACTGGTGTGCATTTCATTTCTCTATTGCTGCACACTAAGCCACCCCCAAACCCAGTGAGGGTTTAACATGACGATTTGTTATTTCTCACACTTCTGGGAGTTGACTAGGCTCAGCTAGGCAGTTCTGCTGGTTTTGTAGTTACCTGCACCTGGGAACTCAGCAGAGGCTGGAGCTTCCAAGATAGCCTTTCATCCTGCAGGGCTCTCCCTGCATAGGATCTCAGCCCTCAGTAGTCTAGCCCAAACTTCTGTACAGCGTGACAGATGGCTTCTAAGAGAGTAAAAGTAGACACTGCCAATCCACTTAAAGCCTGGCTCAGAAGCCTCAGAACATCACTTCTGCATTCTATTGGGCAAGACAACTCACAGGGCAAAGCACATTCAAGGTGGGTAGAAATTCAAGGGGAGGCATGCATGTCGGGAGGAAGGAATTGATGGCTGGCTGTCTCTGGAGACTATCTCCCGCATACTCGAAAAGCAGTTGCATCTAATACTTAAAAACTGTAAAGTTTATGAATAAATGAGCTAAGAGTGTCATCCCTTTGAAATTTCACCAGATGCTAATTTTACATGACATTATTAAGTGTAAATAACCAGATTATTATAGCTGTTTAAACATAAACAAAATATAGTAAATATGGAAATTTTTCTAAAGAAGGGTGACAGTTAACACTGAAAGTGCTTTTTTTTTAAGGAAAGAAGAAATATTTTTAAAACTTACATGGTTTCTCCAATTCTGTCTACTGAAACTACTGAAACTCTTTGGAGCTGTGGATAGGAGAAGGAATGATCAAAAACCAGAAGGGGATAGATAATGAGGCATTCATTAAGGAAAAAATCCACAAAGCATTTGGTTCTTAGTGAAAAACTTACCATTTCAATATATAGTCTTTTCACGTTTTTTTTTTTAATCATTTTTTTAGGCTGACGATATCAGAGCTTTGCTGATAGATGCCATGCCCCCAGAGGCCTTACCTACCTGTTTTAAACCTCAGGCTACTGTAGTGAGTGCCTCTCTGATCTCACCAGCATCCACCCCCTCCTGCCTCTCTGCTGCCAGCAGCATAGACAACCTCACTGGCCCTTTAGCAGAGTTGGCTGTAGGAGGAGCCTCCAACGCAGGGGATGGCGCCGCGGGAACAGAAAGGAAGGAAGGAGAAGGTGAGTAGACCCCGTGAATGCTTATTTATTTATACCTTTTGTTAGTGGAGCAGAATTACTTTTTTCTATTGATAATTATTGAACGCCTCCATTAGAGACGTCCTGTCTGTAAATTTTCATACACACAACATCTTATAAGAAATATTTCTTCATAGAAGACTGCCACATTTCTTGGCATTGCCATTGTTCTTATTTCTGTATATTCTAGAGCATCTGTTTACAACCAGCATCTTATTGAACCACTTATATTGAAATTATGTCAGAACACAACTGAGAGGTCATTTCAGGAATGAAAACTAAAATGATAGCTGATACATTTAGATTTTTTAATTCATTAAAAGCTTTAGATTTCTCTATATAAGTAGCATTCTATAGTATAAATATTATACTATAATATTTTAAAATTAGTATTCTCTATATTTTTATAAATTACAATAAGTTATAATTCTATATTCTAACCATATTAGAATTGATACAAATACTAATTTGATAAAGATAAAACGCTCTGCTTTTATTTCTCAATCAACTTGAGAAATAAAGTGTCTGAATTAAATCTGTGTATTCTGTATTATTTTATGCCATGTAAAATCATCTGACAGCCAAGGTTGTCAGAGTCATGTCTTTAAATGGATACTGAAATTTTCTTTATATTTAGAGAATTCTTTCTGAGAATCTTGAATATGTTTCTGTTTTAGTTACCGGTCTTGACATGAATATCAGCCAATTTCTAAAAAGCCTTGGCCTTGAACACCTTCGGGATATCTTTGAAACAGAACAGGTAAACACTCTTTTATATATTTGAGTCATTTAAACTAAATACTAAGAATTAGGCTGGATGCAGTGGCTCACACCTTAATCCCAACACTTTGGAATGCTTAGGCAGGATTGCTTGAGCCCAGGAGTTTGAGACCAGCCTGGGCAACAAAGCGAGACCCCCATCTCTGCAAAAAAAACCCGAAAACATGTTTTTAAGTTAGCTGAGCATGGTGACTTACTGGGCTGCTGGGAGGCTGAAGCAGGAAGATCACATGAGCCCAGGAGTTTGAAACTGCAGTGAGCTGTGATTGTGCCACTGCATTTCAGCTTTGATGACAAAGTAAAACCCTATCTCAAAAAAAAAAAAAAAAAAAAAGAATTATTAATTGCCACCCACCTCTTTTCTCTTTTGCTTCTTATGAGCTATTTTTAAACCCACAACACATTTCTATAAGAAGCCAGAGGAGCCCAGTATTTTATACTTCTCCCCAAAATTGTCTAACAATTGAGAGTCTTTATTTTGTTTTATCTTTATAAGCAGCCTAGCACTTTGCATTTTATTACATGTCAAAGCTTAGACCATGCATCTACCTCAAAAGAATGTTTTCGTAATTGTCCTTGGTTGTTTTGTTTCCGAAAAGTGTCAGTCTTTATTCATCTCATTTCATTATTCACGTGACTAGGCTCCTGAAGCAGTTGCCCATTAATTTGGAAAGCACAGTAGTACTTAGACAAGTGCACCTTTTAAGAATCGCCCCTTTATGAAGTTTCTCTTGTCCACTTGGAATCTTAAATAATCTTGAACCAAAAGTTGGCCATACATTCCAATAGACCCACCCTATTTTGGGATCCATCTTAAATGTCTGTGAGGGTCTAAGGATGGAGTCATCATTAGGGCATTTATGAATTTAGGATTATTCTGTTTGTTTTACTGTTTTCATACAGTATAAGGAGTTGTAATATTGTATGCTTTCATTATTATGGTCAACTTTAAATATTGAATGCTGGTAAGTCCTGAATTTAAATGGACTATTGATATACATGAAATTTTAGAATGGAAAAGGTGTTTAGAGAAAATTTAGTTATTCTCCCAGGTGTAGGGATCGCCCTTGTATAATAACACCCATGTTAGTCCTCTAGCCAGGGAAGATACCTTGTTACAATTTGGGACAGGTGTAATAGAATGCTTGTAACTTAAAGTGTGCCAAAAACTGCTGGTAGGTATAATTCATTTGTTTTGGGCTTATGCTCACCCTGTTTTGCACAGAGATCTAATCTCCAGTCTACATATGTATTCAGTTTTACAGGACTATACTCCCTACAGAGGCTGTAGGGGAGAATCTATTCCATGCCTCTTCTTGCTTCTGATGGTTGGCAGCTTCTTTGGCTTGTGGCCACGCTACTGCAGTCTCTGCTTCCATCTTCACATTGCCTTCCTGTCCTCTGTATCTCTTCTAAGGACATTTGCATTGAATTTGAGGCCACCAGTATAATCTCCTCATGTCTAGACCCTTAACATAATTTTGTCTGCAGATACTCTTCTTCCAAAGAAGGTGACATTCATAGGTTCTGGGGATTAGAACATAGACATATCATTTTGAGGGCCACCATTCAGCCCACTACAACACAATGTGTCCCTTTATATCTTTTTAAGACCTAGTCAACTTATCAGAGGTGTCAACCTTTCAACCACCCACCTCTACACATCTTCCCTATTTTAGAATACATCTGTTTTTTCAAGTATTCTTTATATGACATAATTTTCCAATATTTCACTCGCACCTTTGGCCCACTATGGTTCCCTTCTAGGCTTATAGTCAATTTGGAGTTAACTTAAAAACCAGGTCTTTTTTCTATTTTATATCAGTTATACTGTTAAGACTTTCTTCTGCTTTTTCTTTTTTTTAGCTACATTTTTTCATTATAGTTCATCTTTAATGCTCTTAATAACAACAGTTGAGTAGGGATAGCATTGGACTAAAAGAAGACCTTAATTCTAATTACTTTTACCCTCTTACTAGCTGTGTAAAATTGGGCTAAAAGACATTTATCCTATCACTTCCTTTACTGGTGAAACCTAATGCCTACAAATGTTCAGAGAGTTAAAATTCTCGGTAATATTGTGCTGCTGTGTCAGCTTTTAATACAGTGATGCATCACATGTGCCTTTGGTCTAATGGTTAGGACTTTATATAGACTGCTGTCTATCAAATCGTTTTCTTTCCCAACCATTTATTCATCCCCTGGTTTGGAGCTTTCTTAGGAGAATATCCTAAACAGTAAGAATGCTTTATCCTTATTCCCTAACGGAACATGTGCAAGCTGTTTTAAAACCATTATACTCTGCTATTTCCATATTACAGCTATAGCTGTTCTTCCCAAATCATTTCCACGATAATTGTAAAATTTCAAACACATCTTTGCTAAACAAACCAAAGACCTTAACTCAAACAAATAATTCCAATGTACTGATGAAAGTTTTCTAAAGAATGTTAATTTTCTTCTTTTAGTCAGTATGCATTATAATTTTATGTGTTAGTTCTTTTTTACTTTATATTGTATATTCTCATTGTCAGTAACTGACTTCCTGTGGCATATTTATCACATTTTATTGATTTGAATAGTTTAATAGTTTAGTCTCCTAGTCACTCCTTCTGACAGCTTGTTCTGGTTTCATCAGTTTCATTGTTCTTTTTTTACTGCAGTTTCGTTCTGAGTAAATAGTTCCATTGATTTTCTTTTAGCCAGAATAATTTCTATAGCCTTTTCTTGATCAATACATAGATAATTGCATTTAATGTGTATTACCAAGCGCAGTTCTTTTCCTCCAGACAAGTGATACTACCTTTCTTCGTTTCTAACTGTGTCTGGCTCAATCATCAAGCAATCAAATGTATTTTTATTTTAATTGCAAATGTTATTTATCTAGCCTTCCATTATAAATAAATGTGATAACCTTTTCCATAACTTTAACCATTAGCATTTTCTCCCATTAACATTCTATATCAGTAATATGTGATGATGGTGCACATACTTGTATAGTGGGGGAGGAGTGAGGGTGCGTGCATTGTACTCATTTAATTCATATCTGGTTGGCTTAAGCCAGGGGAGCCATTGTTTTCTGACGTGCTTTGACATGCTCATATGTCTCATTGCCTGTGTACCTACTCATGGATGCCAGTGGGGTGTGGAATGTAGGTATTTTATTTCTGGTCCCAGAAAAAAACCTTCTGCACATCATAGCCTCACCTCCTATCTTCACAGTTACTCTCTCGGAAGTCTCTAAACTAAATTGTCTTGTTTCCCATAGATACTTTGCCAAGTTCTATGTTAAATAATATATACCTGTATCCTTTCTAGTTAATTATAGTACCCATGTGACCTTGGCCCTTCCTTTATAACATAGCTTTCTACCTATGAACATAGGTAGAACACTTTTTCTATGGGAAAGACAGATTTTATTTACACTGCAATTCCTGGAACATAAATGCTATCACTTGGAAGACTGCTTGTGGACATCTTTATGGTTAACCTGTGTGTTTTCATGGAAAATGACCAGATAAATTTTGATTTCAAATTCTTGAAGATAAAAGCATGGCCTCCAGTAATTCATTGTGAACTTGATTATAAAGTTAGTACTTATTACTACTACTGTACCATACAACCTTTTAAGCCCAAGCAAGAGAAAGGTCTTTTTCATTAAAACTAATTTTCTCTCCCCACCCAAAGTAAAATGACTCTTAGAAGCTAGAGGTAGCTCTTTTTGCAGTGACCTTTGCTTTATGTGCAAGATGACTTTAACTGACACGTGGATAGTCTTTATTCTTAATATTATAATTTTATTTTAATGTATACTAGATAGAAATAACTAGCCCAAC
This sequence comes from Macaca thibetana thibetana, assembly GCF_024542745.1. Lineage (NCBI taxonomy): Eukaryota > Metazoa > Chordata > Mammalia > Primates > Cercopithecidae > Macaca > Macaca thibetana. Next base: position 132,469,251 of record NC_065585.1, read on the forward strand.
AAGCTTGTGATTTCCTCGGTATAATAACCAAGTCAAGGTTTTAAAAAAGGAGCAAGTTAATTTAAATATGATTTTCAGAAAAAAATGTCTAACAGCTGATAGGAGTATATATAAAATCCCTGAATCTTGAAGCAACATGTCTAAAATCCAGCTAACCTGCTTTCCATCCAGATATTTCTATTTCTTTTTTTGATACAATAGTCTCATAGTTCCCCATCTGCAGAATTTTGGAATAATCTTTAATTATTCATTCTTTTATTTTAACCATTTCTATTTACCAGGCCCTGTAAATAGAGTTCTCCAGTTGCTTTCAGATTCATCCCTTCCATGCCATTTTATCTTCATCTTGTTCCCAGTTGCTTTCCCTTCCAAATCTGCCCTTCATAATGCCAACAGTCTCATCCTCCTAAAATACAACATTGATCGTATTACTCTGCTGAAAAGACTTCCCAGGGCCTTTGGTATATATATTTTTTTTTTTTTTTTTTTTTTTTTTTTTTTTTTTAGACGGAGTCTTGCTCTGTCTCCCAGGCTGGAATGCAGTGGCCTGATCTCAGCTCACTGCAACCCCTGCCTCCCAGGTTCACGCGATTCTCCTGCCTCAGCCTCCTGAGTAGCTGGGACTACAGGTGCGCACCACCATGCCCGGCTAATTTTTGTATTTTTAGTAGAGATGGGGTTTCACCATGTTGGTCAGGCTGGTCTCGAACTCCTGACCTCATAATCTGCCCACCTCGGCCTCCCAAAGTGCTGGGATTACAGGCATGAGCCACTACACCTGGCCAGCCTTTGGTATACTTCTAAACCCCTTAATTTGATAGATAAGGCCCTTTAAGATCCTCTCTGTGCCTGCTGCTCTGCCGTTCCCTCCTTTTAATCCTTGATACATATTCTCCTGTCACCATTTTGAACTACAGTACTTAAGTTCCCTCAAATACTCTGTATTCTTTTAACTGATTTTCCCTTTGCACATGCTATTCCCTCTGTCTTAAGCACACTTTCTTCCTTCCCCTGCCTGATGAACTCCTGCTGCTTAGCTGAATTATGACCTTCTTCTGAGAACCTTTCCTCATCTCCTTCCTGCTCCTTCCTTCTCAGCCCTCCTTGCAGCCCTGACCAAACAGGCCACCTTCACGAGAGTTCTCTTAGGGATTCTCTAAGACATTGACCCATTTTATGTGTGTTTATTATCTCGAGTAAATAACATGAACTCTGGTTGGCACTCTATTTCATGGCCCCACTCTTTTACTATCAGTTATTTGGACCAACAATGTAACTTTCCAACTATAATTGGTCGTTTTAGAATTAAATGAAATGTTTACTTTTTAAAGAAATATATAGCATAAAGAAGGTACTCATTAAACATTTTTTGTGTGAATGAGCTGACATAGATCTAAATTCCTTAGCTTTTCATTTAAGGTTTTTCAGTGGCCACTGCCTGATAAATATGCAGACAAATTGGACACCATGTAACTCAGTACAACTAAATTTAATGTTTAATCATTTTCGCCTTCTCGTCATCCTTTTAAAGAATAGAAACAGGGAAAAGACAGATACAGCTATACATCTCAGCTCTTCTGTGTACTGTTTTCATGACTTCTCTCAGTACCAGTGACCTCATAATACATTAATAGTACTTCATTATCCATCATCGTAAGGATTAAATGAGGTAATGTAAATAAAGTGCTTTGAGCTGTGAGTGGATGGTGGTTGGATGATGAATGGTTGGATGGAATTGCAGGAATAATGTATATTTATATTCAGTTGCAAGTATAGAAAGTTGTCCCATTCCCTTTTTGTTTTTCAGATTCCACAGGTTAATAGCTTTTCATCTCTTCTATCCTTCAGGATAGCCTAATAAACATTGCCTTTTTTTTTTCTTTAGTTACGTATTTTCATATTCATTCCTTTTGTGTGACTGTATCTAATTGGATAAATGCCAAGATAGCATGGGTAGATCACCTATCTACTGCTGTGTAACAAATTACCCAAAACTTAATGGCTTAAAATAAGAAACATGTATTATCCCACAGTTTCTGTAGGTCAAGAATCTAAGCATGGCTTAGTTGGGTGCCTCTGGCTCAAAGTCTTTCCCGAAGCTGCAGTAAACTGTCCGACAGGTCTGCAGTCTCACCTGGGGACTCACCTGGCAAGGGCGGGGACCCGCTTTCAAGCTCGCTCACAGTGTTGGTTGACTGGCCTCGATTCCTCACCTGTCGGCCTCTCCACAGAGTGACCTTATGGAGTATTACTTACCTGTTGCTGCTTGATAATACCGCAAACTCAGCAGCTCGAAACAGCACACATTTTGTGAGTCAGGACTCTATGCACAGCTTAGTTGTGTCCTTGGCTTCATGATCTCTCACAAGGCTACAGAGCATTAGCCAGGGCCAGTATCTCATCTAAAGACTCAACTGGAGAAGGATCCCCTTCCACATTCTCACATGATTACTGGCAGGATTCAGTCCCTTGCAGTCTGTTGGACTGAAGCCCTCAGTTCCTGCCATGTGGGCCTCTATAACATGGTTTCTTGCACTATCAAAGCCAGCAAGAGAAAAAGGATCTGCTGGTCACTTCTCATCACCATTGCTGTATTTGCTTGGTTAGAAGCAAGTCACTAGGCAAGCCTGCACTCCAGGGGAGGGGAGAACACAGGATGTGGTGTAAGAAGGTGGGAATCATTGAGTGTCTGCCATAGCATGGCGGCCAGGTCTTCTAGGGTGAGCAGTCCAAAGAGTGAGCGCCCAAGATGGAAGCCACAATCTATCACCTAATGTAGAAAGTAATTTCCCATCACTTCTGCTGTATCATATGTGTTAGAAGTGAGTTGGTAAGTCTGTCTCACACAGGGAAGGGATTACAGGGAAGACACAAATGCCAGGAGGTAGGAGACCACTTGCCACATTCGGTGTGAGAGCTCCTCTCAGCCTTGCCTTCTAAACTAAGTGACTTGCTATCAGTCTCTTCAGGTTGTTTTGTTGGTTCAGTTTGGGTTTTTTGTATTCATTTTATGATTGGAGCTATAAAATGAATAAATATATTAAATAGTCTCCATTATTCCTCTAGAACATTGTAGAGAATATTGTGTTCTGCTGGCCTGGTGTCTGCGTCCTCCAGATACGCACTATGTGTATCAATTCAGAAAAGTCTGAGGATTCTCTGAATTGAAGTTACCACATAGATATGAGACCCTTGGTTTTAAACTGAAGTTAGTTTGGAATATTTAGAAGAAAAAAATGGGACATCAATAACATAGTTTCCAAATTCTATTAAAATCATGTCTAGCTAAGAATGTAAAGGCTCCTATTATTCTGTAAACTATTCCATCTCAAAGATGTGTATTTCAAAACTGGGTTTTTTGGTTTTGTTTTGTTTTGTTTTAAAGCTCTGCTGAAACCTTTCTTTTGGGTGATTGGAAGTAAATTGCCTGCTTTGTGCAATGCAGCAATTATTGCTTAAATGGCCACTTAGAAGCAATATAGAAAATTATTTCCAAAGAATGAGTGATGTATGCTCATTTCACTGGAAAGATCAAACTCATATTTTATTCTGACAAAAAAATCAGCAGAGGTCCAGGCCTAATTTGTCAGTTTTTTAAATGTTACTTGAAAGTTAAAAGTGGAAAAAAGCGATCTTGTTTGAGTTGGAAAAGGAGTGTCTATAAAAGAATTTCTTGGTTTTCCAAGGAAGGGGAAAATCAAAGACTAATCTTGTAGACTGGTATTTGGATTGTCATAAGGCCAGCTTCGTCAAGGCTGGAAAGATGCATGTTCAGACTTCAAGAAATGTGGCTACCCAAGTTCATCCTGTGTGTTCAGAACATAGCCACTGGGTGGTAGTAGAGTCCCAGCTACTTTAGTCCATAAGGGAATTAGGTGATTTTGAGCCAACTAATCATCTCCATTTTACAGGGATAAATAACCAAAAGTTAAAAACTAACCAAAAATTAAAAACCACTATGTTGTATAAAAACAGAATGTATTTTAAGCAGAAGGGATTAAGTCTGAGAATTTATGAGAGAGCTTAAAAACCATCTACTCTTTCCTTATCCAAATTGGAATTTTAAAATGTAGCCTCTCTTTAAAACAGTTTGTAATCTAACTAAATACTTGAGATGTCAATCTCACTGCTTTTTAAGGCAGTCTGTCCCAGGCTTGAGTATTTCTTAGCACTGAGAAGTTCTTCCTTATCTATCGTCTGAAAACTGCTCTCTCCTTTTCCTGAGCTCTGTTTACTTGCGCTGAATGCCTCTCCCTTTTCCCCACCGTTCATTTCTACTCCCTGCTGGATATTGGGATCTGGTGTTTCCCATTTTCAAGCTATTGATTCCTCCTCTATCTGGAGGCAAGCAGTAGATGATAGAACAAAATCATCTAAAGGAAATATAGCGATGATCTTCTTGAATTTCTATAGTATTATTTCTCCTTTTTTAATTCTCATGGACAAAAAGCAAATCAAAGAGTACTTCAAGTAAGCAAAAAAGCTGATGAGACTATCAAGACAACTTTAAAAAGATTGTAAGCTCATGTTTGTAAAGGAAACAAAATAATTTTATTAATTTGCATGGTACTCATAGCATTGTAGACAATTGGAAAAGCTTTTGTCCTCTGAAGAACTGTTAAAGATTTCACAAGTAATTTTGTTTCATTTTTCAGATTACACTAGATGTGTTGGCTGATATGGGTCATGAAGAGTTGAAAGAAATAGGCATCAATGCATATGGGCACCGCCACAAATTAATCAAAGGAGTAGAAAGACTTTTAGGTGGACAACAAGGTAAGCTATTCAGAAAGAAAACAAATTTCAGAAATCAGTGGTACAAGGTAAGTGTTGGGGCTGACAGTTGAACTCAGCCTGTCTGACCCCAGAACCATACACTGAACTATTGTACCTCCTGTCCCTTCCCCATCTCAGTTATTGGCCTCGTGCTCCCTGTAGCTGGAAAAATCTGAGTCAGTCTTCCCTCTCTCCCAGCACTTTGTATCCTCAGTTTCTCTGGAATCTCTGTACTTCTGTCCTTTCCCATGACTGTCACTTGATCCAAGCCACCATTCTGTCTCCTGGACTATCCCAACCACTTGGTTTATCTCCAGCCTTTACATTTGCTTCCTTCCAGTACCTTCTCTACAATGTGAACACAGTCTTTTCAAAATGATTATATGATCATATCACTCCCTTGCTTAAATCCCTTTAATAGAATCCTGTTGCCTTTAGGATAGAATTGAACATTCCTAACATGGCTTTTCACAATCTAACCTTTCTTAACTTGAACCATCCTCCCCCCACATGACTGTCATCTTTGTCTTTTTCCATTCTACTTTGCTGTTACAAGCCTTTTTACCTTCTGTTTTTATTCATTTCTCTATTTGTTAGAAGCACTTTCACTATAGGAAAGCAAGGAAAGAGAATCTATAGACCTAATCAGATTACAAGAGTGATGTGAAATTCACACTGGAAGATTTTGTGCTTGAGTCTTGCTTATTTATCTGTATTTTAGTTCATCCATGAAACTAACAAAGATAATGTATTTTAAAGCAATTGTAAGTGGCTATTTCAAGCCATCTTAGAAGAGTTTTTAGAGGATAATTTTATATTTTAGGTCTGACTATATTGTGATGTCAGTGCATGTTTTTCTTTTGTGTCAGATATAGCTTCATGTATGTTCATGATAGAGTTTAATTCAACAAATATTTGTTGAACTCTGCAGTGTGTACAAGAAACTCTATAACAATAGATAAAATTGGGCCAGGCACGGTGGCTCACGCTTGTAATCCCAGCAGTTTGGGAGACCGAGGCGGGCAGATCACGAGGTCAGGAGATTGAGACCATCCTGGCTAACATGGTGAAACCCCGTCTCTACTAAACAAAATACAAAAAATTAGCCAGGTGTGGTGGTGGGTTCCTGTAGTCCCAGCTATTAGGGAGGCTAAGGCAGGAGAATGGCGTGAACCTGGGAGGCGGAGCTTGCAGTGAGCAGAGATCGGGCCACTGCACTCCAGCCTGGGCGACAGAGCGAGACTCCATCTCAAAGAAAAAAAAAAAAAGAACAGATAAAATTGATCCTCAAACATTTTATTGTTTTTTCTCCTGTCCTTGAGTATATTTGTTTAAAGTAACCAAATTTATCAGGTTCAAATTGCAAATAGTTTAGGTTTGTTCCAAAATATCAATTATTTATTATGAATCCTTTTTTCTAAAATAGAGCCTAAGTAGTGCAGACTTTTGTTTTATATGTTAATTTTTCTCTCCTACAGGCACCAATCCTTATTTGACTTTTCACTGTGTTAATCAGGGGACGATTTTGCTGGATCTTGCTCCAGAAGATAAAGAATATCAGTCAGTGGAAGAAGAGGTAATATACATCAGAAATCTTTCATTTGCTTTTCTTGAAATCTGTGGATAAACCTGTTTTTCTGGAAGAAACCTCGTCTTACATTGCCTTGTGGTCACGTGCCTATTAATCAGTCTCTCTCAGCCACTGTGGTAGAATATTGCCAAAATTAAAATATGACAGCACCACATGGTTTTCACATCAAAGCCTGGGTTTTCTAATGCACGGGGCCCATCTGTCTTTTTATTCTGGAGATTTTCTTGAAATTCATGCAAAATAAGGAGCCTATTAGAACTGTTTTCTTATATTGTTATAGTGCCACCTAAGAATGACATAGAATGAAAAACTCTTGCTTCATAGAGAGCAAATATGTTCTCATCCTTGTTTTTATGCAGTTATAAATGTGACAGTAAAATAATATGCCTAATCGTCACGTGTGCTTCTGGGTCTGCCTCATTATTCTGCATAACATTTCATTTCTCCAGTCAGTTTTTCTGAGCCCCTATGAAGGCTGTGTGACCCTCTTGGTGGTCAGATGCCAGTGAGACTCCCACTCCACTGACGGTTTATGCATAAACAAACAGCCTAATACCATTGTTATAAGTAAAATTCGTGTTTGTTTTTTTTAATTAGTACTCATTTTATTTTCATTCCCAGGCTAGGAACTTGCATTAGGTAACTCAGGACCATGGCCCCAGGGCTGTATTTCAGCTCATACTTAGTGCATCAGGAAGGCACCACGGGGTCCAGTGTCTTACTACCTGATTCTTCTCTTAGCAGTTAGTACATTTTGATAATAATGTCAAAAATGTAGTGACTCTTCACAAGTGGAGCAGTAAGGAAGAGAATTCATTCTATTGAGTTAATTCTCTGAGAAATTTAGATCTTTAAAACATTTTTCTTTTCCACAATTATTTTTAATTTAGAGAGTAGTCAGAAGAAAGTTACTCCCTTTAGTAGTACCTTAGAGTCAAATTCCCCTGGTCTGTGTAAATATACTTAGAGATCGATCCCAAGCTGAAGACTGTTGAGATAATATGGAATATTTCACCTACAGAACAAATATTTATTTTTAAAAAATTGTTTATTTTTAGCATTTGTTAATTGAACGTAAGAAGTTTTTGTTTGACTTAATCAGAGTGTTAGTTCTTCTTCTCAATAAGATAGTAATTGTAGATGACTTAATGTGATTTTTTTATGTTTCCCCATTGTGTTTACAGAAAACTTTCAGAACTTTTATTTAAAAGTAAACAGAAAGTGCATAAATTTAATATTTATGTTTGAAATTATTTTCTCACCAGAAATACTTATCCACTAAACTTATTCATTAATTTGTAGTGAACTCCTTTTATTAATACCGAATTTTAGACTCATCAATGAAACAATAAAATTGGAAGAAATGTCTAGAATTACACACTGGGATGTTTTTATAAAATTAGTTATTTTGTTCTATAGATGCAAAGTACAATTCGAGAACACAGAGATGGTGGTAATGCTGGCGGCATCTTCAACAGATACAATGTCATTCGAGTAAGTTTTTGAAGTTTCATGGTGAAAACTGGATTGCAAGGCTTGCTGAAAAATCAAATCTAGACAATGAAAAAAGTTCATTAAGTCAAATTGTGAAAGATAATTCATCACCTATTGCCCTGAAGTCAGATACCACTCTTCTCACTACGATATCTCTAACTCCCCAAGACAATACGTCACTAAAAATAGAGACATTCTGAAAACACCAAAGCTACAAACAGGAGGCTAAATCAGCTTGTACTAGTGATACGTACATGGATATTTGTCTCCCTGCTTATCCACAAATACAGGCCATAGCTAACAATAATGTTTTTTATCATTTGAAAGTTGCATCGAAGTCCTGGATCTTCAGTCTTATTGAACCAGTAATTACCCCAGAATACATATATCTCTTAATCTCAGTATCTTAATTTTTAATATGGAACAGATGACTCAAGCTTTTTACAAAGTGGTATCATGAAGATGAATAAAATCTGTAGATAACGGGTTTAACCCTTTGAGTTAACAGACCTGTGAAAGTTATACTGGTACACATCAGAATAACCCAGGGAACTTTTTAAAAAAAAATACAGATTTATACGTCCCCATCTCCTAAACTTTATTAAGTCTGGGGAGGAGCCTAAATATAACCTTTTTACCTTTTTTTTTTTTTTTTAAATCCTGATTTAGAGGTAACAGCCAGGTCTGGTATAAAATAACAAAAACTGTAACTGAAAATTATGTCAGTAACAGCTAGAGTATTTTCTGAATTACACTGACACGGTAGCTTTATCACTTTTACATTTAAGCAAAATAAAAAAGGACCTTCCTAAAAGGGAAACATACTTTTCATTTTAAATCATAAATGCACATTTCACTGATAATATTTCTTTCTTCTTCATCCTTAAAGATTCAAAAAGTTGTCAACAAGAAGTTGAGGGAGCGGTTCTGCCACCGACAGAAGGAAGTGTCTGAGGAGAATCACAACCATCACAATGAGCGCATGTTGTTTCATGGTGAGCAGCATGGCCGTGATGGTGGACGTCTCCCTGGGCCTTTGCAGGAGTCAGTAAAATGAAAAACCTATGTTAAATTGACTATAATAGGGTTGTATTAAAAATGGCTTGTTTTGATTATTTTGTTCAAATAATTACTTCTTGGTACCAGCTTTCTAACGTATCACACATTAGTACAGACTTTTCAGTGCATTTACAATGAAAATAATTGAGCTAAAATTATTTTAGAACTTAAATTGCAAATTGAGCCACCTAGTGAATTATTTTTGTTGTAATTTAGTACTAGTACATTATTATGTATAATAGGGCTCCTTAGGAACTACTTTTCATTTATACACTATTCATTTCTTAATATTAACCTGCCCAATGCAAACAGTTTGCAGGTAATTGAGCTTCTAGAAAAGTGTTCAAAAATGAGTCTTTCTATCTTCGTATTTCTAGGTTCTCCTTTCATTAATGCCATTATTCATAAAGGGTTTGATGAGCGACATGCATACATAGGAGGAATGTTTGGAGCTGGGATTTATTTTGCTGAAAACTCCTCAAAAAGCAACCAATATGTTTATGGAATTGGAGGAGGAACAGGCTGCCCTACACACAAAGACAGGTCGTGCTATATATGTCACAGGTAAGCATCTTGCTATTAGTGTATCGTTTGCCACCCCCAGGTCATGAACCAAATTGGGTTTTTTGTTTGTTATGGGATGGAGTCTTGCTCTTGTGGCCCAGGCTAGAGTGCGATGGCACAATCTCAGCTCACTGCAACTTCCGCCTCTCGGGTTCAAGCGATTCTCCGGCCTCAGCCTCCCCAGAGCTGGGATTACAGGCGCCTGCCACCACGCCTGGCTAATTTTTGTAATTTTAGTAGAGATGGGGTTTTGCCATGTTGGCCAGACTGGTCTCAAACTCCTGACCTTGTGATCTGCCTGCCTCGACCTCCCAAAGTGCTGGGATTACAGGCATGAGGCACCATGCCCAGCCCCAGATTGTTTTATCAGGCTCTGCAGAAGTCACAGGTTATCCTCAGTCTTGCATCCCAGGAAATCCCGTTGGTTCTGGGAATGGGTGGGAACAGCTGATCAGCCTCTTCCCTAACAGCAGTAACAACAGAGCAGATAAGCCGGGGTAAAAACCAGGTATATGTCCTCCAGTCATGGGTTATAATAAAACACCCTGCGTCTTGGCTTTCTCCCTAGGGTTAAGTGAACCCTAAGAAAAGTTTCTTGCTTTGTAATCATAGTAGGTTAAGGCTAAGGATGAGTTCTGTAGAACAAAGAACCACTAGCTCTAGTCACATTTGAACAAAGACGTGCTTCTATGAAAAGGTAGATTCTTTACTTCTGATGTCGCTGACGATGATGTTGTTTTAAGGCAGGATACATAATTAGTGTTGGCAACTTAAAATATCAACTTTGGAATCAATAGCAAACAAATGAACATTGGCCATGTTAATAGGCTTTTAAAACTCAAAAATTGGAGAGAATAATGGTATGCTCTCTCTGATGTCAGTGGTGAAAAAAATACTGTCCCTTTCCTTGGCAATGAAAAAACACAAAATAATTATACTGTGCAAAGATTGGGATTTATTACATTTCTCTGTAAACTTACCAAATGCATTATTTTTATCAAGCCAGGTTAATATTTTGTAATTTGGTTAAGACCTTAAAAAGACCCAAATAATTTTAGGACAAGGATCTCTGAGGGGAAAAAAAGAGCCCCAATAACTTTGAAATTGTGATTATTGACCTTAAAACTTATCTCTCAGTTGTGTTTTGAAAAAATTATTGCCATCAGCCATTCTGAGTTGGATGTCATATGTCTAGAAGGAAACTTCCTCCCATTAAGACCTCTGTGATTAAGAATACAGAGAAATTTTCAGCTGGGTATGGTGGCTCATGCCTGTAATCCCAGCACTTTGGGAGGCCGAGGCAGGTGAATCACAAGGTCAGGAGATCAAGACCACCCTGGCTAACACGGTGAAACCCCAGCTCTACTAAAAATACAAAAAAAAAAAAATTAGCCGAGCGTGGTGGCAGGTGCCTGTAATCCCAGCCACTGGGGAGGCTGAGGCAGGAGAACGGCGTGAACCCAGGAGGCAGAGGTTGCCGTGAGCTGAGATTGCGCCACTGCACTCCAGCCTGGGGGACAGAGTGAGACTCCGTCTCAAAAGAAAAAGGAATACAGAGAAATTTTCAAGTATATATATAGCATGTAAAATTTTTTTTTTTTATGCTTCAAACTTAATTCCTCTGGAGACAAAAATGAACCTAAATAAGCAATAAAAGTGAACCTCAGTGAAGATTTAACAATCACTTATTAAAATTAGACACACAAGTTTAAGTCTTAGCCAGGATTTCTAGAAAACAGACCCTAAAGCAAAAGCATGTGACTAGTATTTGATTGGCCAGCGCAGCCCCAGGGAAGCAGGAATGAGGGCCCTAAAAGAATTGAAGTGGAGAAGACAGCAGAGCAACCACAGTGAGGTGCCTTAATGAGTTGGCCACAGTCTCATGGTGAGGGCAGTCAATTGCTCAGTCCATGAAGCATCTCCAGAGAGACTGTATGAACTACGGCATCTCACAACAGTAGTATATCAGTGAGAGAAAGAGATGAATTTGTCTGCTGGCTCCTGTCTTGCGTTTGCCAAAATTTGCCCCCAGGGCTAATTGGCACCCCTACCATTTAGGCTGCTGCATCTGCAGAATGCACCACAATGCACCAGGCAAGCCAGTGAGCAGACTTGAGCCAGCTCTCTACTTGCCCATCTGCAGCTCACGGCTGGCTGAGCAGGTCTCACATCACCTCCTGCCTCAGCAGCAACAGGGGATCCCTGGGGCAGAAGCAGAAGCCTGTCAGGTTCAGCTTTGTGTGTCATAATAGACTAGGAGCACACAGAATCTAATGACAACATACCACTGCCACAAATGTAGAGATGGAGCACAAAAAAGCCGCCTTCTGATAGAGAGCAAAGCCCTTTCCTCTGGGACCTGCAGGAGAATATAGTAGACCAGGCCGGCATCCCAGAGGATCATCACTAGCATCCAACTCAAAAAGCCAGTCCGGGTAAGACCCAGTTATCCTGGATCCAGCACAAATTTTAGTTGACTCAAAATAAAATCTCTGGTTATAACACAAAGATTATATTCCATTACTAAAAACAATTTGATTGCATTATAACTGTTTACATTTAACGGTGTTATCAATTGTACTAATTTGTAAAAATATTTATTGCTTATATTAGAGATTAGCAGACATTTTCTTTAAGGGATATATAATAATCATTTTAGATTTTGCAGGTCATACAATCCCTGTCACAGTAACTCAATTCTACCCTTGTAGTGCAAAAGCAGCCATGGGCTATATGTAAATGCATGTATGGCTGTGTTCCAGTAACACGGTATTTACAGAAACAGGTGGCAGGCTGGCTTGACCCATGGGCTATAGTTTGCTAACCCCTAGTATATATAATAGACTTTCTTCCCAGTCAGCCTTTCTTTCCCTGTGATACTTAATATCTGCTCTAATTCGTGTTCCGCCCAGACTAATGTGATTTTCAGCCGTACATTTAAGCTAAGTACTTTTGTTCATGATCCACTTTTTTTATTACTATTTATCTCATCCCAGTTTCTACTTTTTTCCACGTAATGAATAAACCCAATCTTAATTTCAGCTGTTGTTTCCATCAGCTTATTTTCTTCACTGTCCACCTCCCTATCCATGCAAGAGCTCAGGTTTTCTCTGTTTTTCTTCCCTTTTTCCACCAGGCCAAACTTACTGGCAGGCATTTTCTAAGGCCGATTCCTAAGCCATAGCAAAACTACCTTAAACTTTTCAGTGTAACTGTTGAGTCTGGTACCTGTTTATAGTAAATCATTATATCAAATTCCATTCCTACTCATACATCTGAAAATGACATTTAAATTAGCTTGCCTTATGTTAAATTTTTAAAAAATTAATAGACCTAGCAGTTCTATTATTGTAAGATTTAAAGCTTCCTTCAAAGCATTGTTTTTTTCTTCTTCCTTAGACAAATGCTCTTCTGTAGAGTGACCCTTGGGAAATCCTTTCTGCAGTTTAGCACCATGAAAATGGCCCACGCGCCTCCAGGGCACCACTCAGTCATTGGTCGACCGAGCGTCAATGGGCTGGCATATGCTGAGTACGTCATCTACAGAGGAGAACAGGTATGTTACTCATCAAGCAAGCATAACCACGTTCACAAACATGTCAACAGAGCACAGAGACCGTGTAAGACTTGAGAAAATCTTTCCATGAAATATCCACCACACAGTGTGCTAGTATTAATTACTTCAGATACAAAATAAAGGGATCAAAATAATTCTTTGACATCAACTTTTTACATAAAAGCCATTAGTAGCTGTCCGCCACGTAACACAGGCTTGTTCGCACATGTGAGCGAGAGGGCAGCCGAGAGACAGAGGCTTGGGCCCTCGCACTGTTGGGAGGCCTGCGGCTGGGAGCGGATGTCTTGTGCCACTTGCTGCACAGCATGCCGGGGCGGCTGCTATCAGTGGGTCTGCATGAGTGTACACGCCACAGGATTGGTCCAAAACCAAAACCAATTTGTCTGAATGTTACTGAACTTCAAATGAATACTGTAACTACGCTAAAAGAAAAAATAAAGAAGGAAATAACTAAATATACGTAACCTATGAAAACAGTATTTTACACTATGCCTTCAGTCATGGGCAGGGTAGGGAATGCTGTTGGGGGAAGACTGACAAAGGAATCCTGAACTCCTTTTAGTAAATCTGTTGATGGTGATACTGTGGGCAAAACAGTGAAACTCTTAGGTATATTATAGGATTGAGCACATGGATGGATGTGTTGATGTATTGATTTGAGGAGCCAAAGTTCTCACAGTAGAAGAAGGGACATACAAATATGGAATGGAGAAGGTAAGAAAGACTCAAAGGATGAACTGAAATTAGAAATATTACTATGATCTCATGATTTCTAACGTGTATGTATGTGTGTGTGTATACACCCATGTAAATTTATGGGTAAGTATCAATATAAACATTAAACATGTGTATGTATATGAGAGAGACAGAGAAACCAAGGAAGGGAGGGAAGGAGAGAGAGAGAGACAGACAGGAAGGAAGGAAGGAAAGAAGGAAGGGAGGGAGAGAAGAGAGGAAGGAAGGAAGTGAGGGAGGGGGAGAGAGAGAAAGGAAGGAAGAGAGAGGAAGGGAGGGAGGGAGAGAGCAAGGAAGAAAAAGTAGAAGGAAAGTAGGGAGGGAGAAGAAGGAAGGGAGGGAGGGAGAGAGGAAGGAGGGAGAGAGAAAAAAAGAAATGAGAGAGAGGGAGGGAGGGAGAGGGAGGGAAAGGGAGAGAGAGAGAGACTAAGGAAGGGAGGGAGAGAGATGAAGGGAGGGAGAGAGATGAAGGGAGGGAGCGAGAAGAAGGAAGGGAGGGAGAGGAAGGAAGGGAGGAAAAAGTGAGAGGAAGGAAGGGAGAAAGGGAAGAAGGAAAGGGGAGGGAAAGAGAGGGATGAAGGGATGGAAAGAGGAAGGAAGGGAGAAACAGTGAGAAAGAGGAAGGAAGGGAGAAAGCGAGAGAGGAAGGAACAGAAGGAGCAAGAGAGAGGAAAGGAGGGAGGAAGGAAAGAAGGGAGAGAGGAAGGAAAGTAGAGGGGGAAGGAAGGAAGGGAGAAGGAGAAGGGGGAATGAAGAGGGGAGAGAGGAAGGGAGGGAGAGAACTAGAGAACGGAAGGGGAAGGAGAAGGGGGAATGAAGAGGGGAGAGAGGAAGGGAGGGAGAGAGAACTAGAGAACAGAAGGGAAGGAGGGAGGAAGGGAGAGAGAAAAAGGGAGAGAGAGAGCAAGGGAGAGCAGAAGGAAGGGAGGAAGAGAGAAAAGGGAGGGAAGAAGGGACAGAGAAAGGGAGGAATGGAGGAAGGAAGGGGAAAGGAGGCAGGGAGATAGAGGAAAGGAGGCAGGGAGATAGAGGTAGAAAGGGAGGGAGAGAGCAAGGGAGAGCAGAAGGAATGGAGAGAGGAAGTGAGGGAGAATGGAAGGCGGGGAGAGAGAGAAAGGGAGGAAGAGAGGGAGGGTGACAGAGAGAGGAAGGTAGAGAGAGATAGGAAGGGAGGCAGAGAGAAGGAAGGGAAGGAGGGAGAGGTAGAAGGAAGAGGGAGGGAGGGTGGGATAGAAAGAGGGATAGAGGGAGGGAAGGAATGAGAGGGAGAGGGAAGAGAAGGAGAGAGAGTAAGAAGTGAGAAAGGGAGGGAGGGAGAGAGGAAGGAAAGGAGGGAGAGGAGGGAGAGAAAGGGTGGGGAGGAAGGAGATAGAAAGGGAGGGAGAGAGGCAGGAAGGGAAAGAGAAAGGAAGGAAGGGAGGGGGAGAGCAAAAGACATGAAAGGCAGAGAGGGAGAGACAAAGAAGAAGGGAGGGAGGGAATGAGAAAGAAAGGGAGGTAGAGAGAGGAAGGGAGAAAGAGGAAGGAAGGGATGGAGCGAGCGAGAGACAGGAAGGGAGGGAGAGGGAGAGTGTGAGGAAGGGAGGGAGGGAGCAAGAATAAGGAAGGGAGGGAGAGAGATGAATAAAGGGAGGGAAAGGAAGGAAGGGAGGGAAAGAGAGACGAATAAAGGGAGGGAGAGGAAGGGAGGCAGGGAGAGAGACAAGAAAGGAGGGAGGGAGAGGGAGAGGAAGACAGGGAGAGAGGGAAGGAGAGAGGGAAGGAGGGAGGAAGGGAGGGAGAAAGAGGGAGGAAGGGATTGAGGGAGGAAGGGAGGGAGAAAGAGGGAGGAAGGGATTGAGAGAGGAAGGAAGAGAGAGAAGAAGGTAGGGAGGGAGAGAGAGCAGAAGGAAGAGGGAGAGAGAGGAAGATGGAGGGAAAGAGAAGGGGAGGGAGGGACAGAGAAAGGGAGGAATGGAGGGAGAAAGAAGGAATGGAGGAAGGAGAGAGAAGAAGGTAGGGAGGAAGAGAGAGAAGGGAGGGAACAGGGAAGGGATGAAGGGAGACAGAGGGAAGGAGAGATGGGGAAAGAGATGAGGGAGGGAGGGAGAGAGCAAGTGTGAGCAGAAGGAAGGGAGGGAGAGAGAGAGCAAGTGAGAGAGGAGGGGGAAGGAATTGAGAGAGGGAGGGAGGGAAAGGGAGAGAGAGACTAAGGAAGGGAAGGAGGGAGAGAGGAAGGGAGGGAGAGATGAAGGAAGGGAGGGAAAGAGAGACATAAAGGGAGGGAAAGAAGGGGAGAGTGGAAGGAAGGGAGAGAGGAAAGAAGGAAGGGAGGGATAGTGAGGGGGAGAGAGCAGAAGGAAGGGAGAAAGCGAGCGAGGAAAGAAGGAAGGGAGAGAGGAAGGAAGGGAGAAAGGGAGGGACAGTGAGGGGGAGAGAGCAGAAGGAAGGGAGAAAGCGAGCGAGGAAAGAAGGAAGGGAGAGAGGAAGGAAGGGAGAAAGGGAGAGAGGAAGGAAGGGAGAAACAGTGAGAAAGAGGAAGCAAGGGAGAAAGCGAGAGAGGAAGCAACGGAGGGAGCAAGAGAGGAAAGGAGGGAGAGAAGAAGAGAGAGAGAGGAAAGAAAGGAGGGAGGGGGAGAGGAAGGAAGGGAGGGCTAGAGTGCGAGACACGAAGGATTGGAGGAAGGAGAGAGGAAAAGGAAGGTAGGAAGAGAGGAGAAGGGAGGGGGAATGAAGGGGGGAGAAAGAGGAAGGGAGGGAGAGCTAGAGAGCGGAAGGGAAGGAGGGAGGAAGAGAGAGAGAGGAAGGGAGAGAGAAAAAGGGAGAGAGCGAGGGAGAGCGGAAGGAAGGGAGGGAAGAGAGGGAGAGAAGGAAGGGAAGGAGGGACAAAGAAAGAGGGAGGAATGGAGGAATGAAGGGGAGAGGAAGGGAGGGAGATAGAGGTAGAAAGGGAGGGAGAGCAGAAGGAATGGAGAGAGGAAGGAAAGGAGGGAGAAAGGAGGGAGGGACTGAGGGGAGCAGAAGGAAGGGAGGGAGAGGAAGTGAGGGAGAATGGAAGGCAGGGAGAGAGAGAGGGAGGAAAAGAGGAAGGAAGGGGAGAGGAAGAGAGGGAGGGTGACAGAGGAAGGTAGTGAGAAAGAGATGGGGAGGGAGGCAGAGAGGGAGAGAGGAAGGAATGGAGGGAGGAAGGGAGGGACAGGTAGAAGGGAAGGAGAGAGGGGGAAGGAGTGAGAGAGAGAGGAAGGAAAGGGAGGGAGGAAGGGAAGGAAGAGAGGGAGGAGGGAGGGAGTGAATGAGGAAGGAAGAGGGAGAGAGAGGAAGGATGGGAGGGAGGAAATGATGAAGAGAGAGGGAGGGGGAAGAGAAGGAGAGAGTAAGGAAGTGAGAAACAAAGGGAGGGAGAGAGGAAGGAAAGGAGGGAGAGAAAAGGTGGGGAGGGAGAGAGGCAGTAAGGGAGGGAGAGAGCAAAAGACATGGGAGAGGAAGGAAGAGGGAGAAGAAGGTAGGGAGGGAGGGAATGAGAAAGAAAGGGAGGTAGAGAGAAGAAGGAAGGGATGGAGTGAGAGAGGGAGAGAGGAACGAAAACAGGGAGATAGACGAATAAAGGGAGGGAAAGGAAGGGAGGGAGAGAGATGAATAAAAGGAGGGAGAGGGGAAGGAAGGATGGGAGAGAAAGGAAGACAGGGAGAGAGGGAAGGAGGGAGGAACAGATAAAGAGGAAGGAATGGAGGGAGAAAGGGAGGAAGGCGTTGAGAGAGAGAAGGAAGGGAGGGAGAGAGAGGAAGATGGAAAGAGAAGGGGAGGGAGGGACAGAGAAAGGGAGGAATGGAGGGAGAAAGAAGAAGGAATGGAGGAAGGAGAGAGAAAAAGGAAGGTGGGGAGGAAGGGAAGGAGAGAGAGGAAAGTAGGGAGGAAGAGAGAGAAGGGAGGGAACGGGGAGGGACAGAGAAAAATGGAGGGAGAGAGAAAAGGGAGAGAGGGAAGGAGGGACAAAGAGGGAGGAATGGAGGGAGAAAGAGGAGGAGGAAGGAATTGAGAGAGGGAGGAAGGGAGAGAGATGGGGAAGGGAGGGAGGGCTAGAGAAAGAGAGGAAGGAAGAGAAAGGAGGAAGGAAAGGAGGGAGAGAGAGGAAGGAAGGGAGGGACAGACAGGGAGAGAGGGATGAAGGGAGAAAGAGAGGAAGGAAGGGAGAGGGGAAGGAAGAGGGGGAGAGAGAGAGCGGAAGAAAGGGAGGGAGAAAGAGAGGAAGGGTGGGAGTGAGAGGGAGGAAGGGTGGGAGTGAGAGGGAGGAATGTAGGGAGAGATGGAAGGAAGGGAGACGGAGGGAAAGAGGGAGGGAGAACAGAGAGGGTGGGAGGGAGGGAGAACAGAGAGGGTGGGAGAGAGGGACGAGGGAATGAGTGAGGAGCATGCAGTGAGGGAAAGAGGTGGAGGGAGGGAGAGCAAGAGAGAGGGGAGAAAGAGGTACAGGGAGGCAGAGGGAAAGAAGGGTAGAAAGGGAGGGAAAGGGAGTGAGAGAGGGATGGAGGGAGAAGGGGGGGGAGAAAAGAGGGGGGAGGGAAGAAGGGATAGGCAGAGGGATGGGGGAGGGATGGGGGAGGGAGAAAGAGGGATGGAAGGGGAGGGGGGAAGGAGGGAGAAACAGGGAAGGAGAGAGGGAGGGATGACATGGGACTCATCATGTACCCATTATTAGACCAGGCAGGAATTATTAATGGATGCTAAATATGGGGATTATTCCACTAAGAAGAAGAATATTTGCATGATATTCTTACTACAAACTTACTTTCAAAGGGGGCTGGGGGGAGTAGTCATTATATATTGGAGAAAGGGGACAATGCCTTGACCAGATAATCAAAATCAACATCACCAGTGAGGGACAGATAGGCTTATATTGTCTCTCTAGGTGGATGCACTAAAGGCACGACATCTCTGCAGCATTCCAGCCAAAAATACATGATGTAAGTCTAATCAAAATGAGGAATGTTTTACTTTCTTTAATGTGGAAAGATTGTATTCTTCCAAAGTGTTAAAAGACAGAGAAAGGCAGTGCTAACTTCCCAGATGACATGAGGCCCAAGAGACATGAAAACGATCTTTCTGCCCCCAGACTGCAGCCAATATTGGAAGAGAAAGTACATTATTAGATCAACTGACAGAATTGGAATATGGATATTAAATGAAAGGATTATATCAATGTAAAATTATAAGGTTGATTCTGTACTTACGTAAGGCAATATCTCTATGCTTAGAAAATATATACTAGCATATTTAGGGATAAAGGACCATGATGATGTATGTAACTTGTAAAAGTTTCAGGGAAAATGCATGTGTGTTTGTGTATGTGTGCAGGAGTGTGTGTGGGTGTGGATGTATCTAGTCTACAGAGATAGGGAAGGTGCAAATGATAAATGAGATAAATAAAACCTTCCCAAAGGTAGATCTGGGTAAGGTTATGTAGCTGCTATTTTTGGTACCATTTTAATTTTTGCAACTTACTTGTAAGTTGGCAGCTGTTTCCAAATAAAAAGTTTTTAAAAAGGAAGGAATAAGTTTGTCATGTTTTTCTGTTTAAATCATAAACCTTAAACTTCTAGAGAAGATGCTTTTTTTTACTTTTATTCAGTAATTATACTTCTAGAAATTTGTATTGGAATAATTAGTGATAGCCACACACACACTATATACATGAATATATGGATAGTCGTCACTGTCTTGATTATAATAAAAAATTTAAACAACCTAAATATTCAGCAAAAGTAGAATTGTTAAATAAATTTTAATATATTCATATGTCTGGTATTTTTTAACATTTATATAATATATACCAAAGATAGATTCACCCACAACATAAGAATATGGTCATCACCAGGTATTAATGAGTGATTTATTCACCCACAACATAAGAATATGATTATCACTGGGTGATAATGAGTAGTTTCAGTTCTCTTTACCATATATTTTAAGTATACTATAAGTTATCTCTGATTCACCCACAACATAAGATGGTTATCACTGGGCATTAATGAGTGGTTTCAGTTCTCTTTATGATGTATTTTAAATATAAGTTATCTGTAGTAGTAAATATTTCTTTCATAGTTGGGTACAAAGAAATAATAAGGAACACTTAGAAGATAAGTATAAGTTTACTTTCCTGAAATTTACTGATTAACCATCTCCCAGGTAAAATTTGACTTGATAATTTAGTCAGAGTCTCATGAAATAATTTTAGAGAGTGATTAGTACAAAACTTATTTGAAAGAAAAAAAGCTTGAATAATGAAATGCACTCAGCCTTTATTTTATTTCAGGAGAGGATAATTGCGCTTCCGTATTCAGGTATACTTGTACACATGGATCATGTTAACTATAGTGTCTACTAATTACTTTCTCATGAGCAGTTTTTGCTGATTTTATAGGGAAGTTTTCCTTTGCTAACTTTTATTTCATTCTCCTTAGTCATACTCTAAATCATCTTTCACTCTTAACGTTTAACACTTTCAAAAACACACAAATGTTTGATGTGTTTTTGATTGAGGATTGATTTGAGTAGTAGTATTTGTTATTGGTGAGATTGTTTCTTTAAGATTGAAAAGATACATTGAAGGTTAACTGAACTGTACTTGGAAAGAAAAAAGGCTCTGATTATAACATATGATTGGACTTAAGCTGTCAGTGGTATTTGTATATGTTGTACTTTAAACTTCACATTAGACATGAAGGCGAGGTGTTCTCTGCTCCAGAGATTTCACCTACTTTACTGAACTGATGTGAACAAGGCAGAATTACTTAACCAGAGAAGAAAAGACTATAGAAGAGAATGATTTCTAATAGAAAATGGTTTCCAAACATACAGAATCATTCAAGAGAGCATGACGGTCCCTTCCTCACCTCTATGAGACATAAACTGAGAGTATTTTAATTTAAATTTTAGTGTTAGGGATTTGGATTAAGAAGAAATTTCAGAAAATGAGTTAGCAAAAGTAGTTTTGTATTAAACACATACATACACACAGACACACACACACACACACACACACACAAAATATGCTTGTATAACCAGTGTGGATTTAAAGTGACTTGACAGAAAATGATGGTTTTTGGTTCATCTTAGGCCGTTCTAGTTGTGCAGTTTAGTAATTCCCTTGCCTTTAATCCTCTGGACTGTGATGTGATTAATTAGTATCTTAAAGGGCACACAGAAACAATTCGGTAGCCTAATCATTAGGAACCGGGAGCACTTTGATAAGGACCTCTAAGTAATTCATGCCATTAGAATCTTAGAATCTGCCTGACTAAAATGGATGTGTGTCAGGGATCACTGTAAATCATGAGCTACCTAAATGCAGACATTGGCACTGACTCCTTTGCTTCAACAACTTTTCCGCAAGTAAAATAATGTGTCATAGAAAGTATTATAGATATTAAACTTCACTGGGACAAAAGGAAGTAGGAGTGGGTGTCCACTCATTTTTGACACTCAGCATTTGCCAGCCTGTGTTCTTTTTACCTTTCTCCTGTTTCTGTCTGTCTGCATGGTAAGTTCCTTCACAGCAGGGTCCACGTCTCACACCATGTGTTCTATCCTGGCTAACACGATGAAACCCCGTCTCTACTAAAAAAAACTACAAATAGTTTCTTTTGTGAGAAACTATAATATTCTCACAGAAATAAAAGTACAAACTGGTTACTGAGACTTCAGATTGGAAAGTCAGGAGAGATTCTCAATCTTGGTTTCTTCCCACCAAATGTACTAAAATAGAAACTGTTGCTATTTTTAACTAAAATCAGAGCAGACTGGAATTATGGAAAATAATATTATGAATGATTCCTTACATATATATATAGACAGAACTTAACATATTAATATTTTTTGTTCTTTTTAAAGTCCTTGCTGAGACCTTTTAGGAGGGAGTACTCTCTAATGAATAATACTAATAAAAAGAATAACAATAATAGATCCTTACTATGTCAAACCTCTTCTAAGACTTTTGCATTTAGTTCTCACAAAAATCCTAATATTACTAAATGTTAACACTAATATTAAATTTATCTCACAAACATCCTATTAAAATATTAACATTAATATTAAATATTTCACAAAAATTCTAATATTAATTTTTTTTGTTTGTTTTGAGACAGAGTCTCACTCGCTCTGTCGCCCAGGCTGGAGTGCAGTGACGCGATCTCGGCTCACTGCAAGCTCCGCCTTCCGGGTTCACACCATTCTCCTGCCTCAGCCTCCCGAGTAGCTGGGACTACAGGCGCCCGCCACTGCGCCTGGCTAATTTTTTATATTTTTAGTAGAGACAGGATTTCACCATGTTAGCCAGGATGGTCTCAATCTCCTGACCTCGTGATCCGCCCACCTCAGCCTCCCAAAGTGCTGAGATTACAGGCGTGAGCCACCGCACCCGGCCTAACATTAATATTAAATATTATCTCACAAAAATCCTAATATTATTAAATATAAAATACTTAATTTTAAATGTTAGGATATAATCCTAATATTATATCTTAATAGTTACAGATGAGGAGAGCTGAGGCACAGCTGTATGTGTCTGCTGTATGTTTCTGTCTCCCAAGTCAAGGGGTATAGCTATAAATTATTCAGTAAATCTATCACATGTTTATTTCTACATTTTAAATATTAAAGTTCAGTTTTTACTTGTCCTTCATTCTTTTTATTATCTTATCCTGTATCTATATGCAAGCAATTTGTTGGTCAGCATTGAACAAACTATTTTTGGTCCCCAAAACACTTTGCTCACCCAAGAATTTTTTTTTTAGTCACAGACCACTCTGAACTACTGAGTCTAGCTTCATCATCATGTGATAGTTAGGGCTGAAGAATTCCTGTGTAGTCTGCTCACTAAGGGGTGTCCTACCTTTCCTTCCAAATTGCTGCCTTCATGGCGATTTCTGGTTGAGGCTTTCAGCAGCTTCCTCTGATCAGCCTTTTTCCTGCTCCCACCAAGAAGTGCTCTTCCCATTCCAGACACAGCCTCGTGTTTTACTGATTGCAAGAAAAAAGAGAAAGAGAATATGAAGGAGGCCAGTCTAAATTGGAGCCCCTATCTTTCCTGTAAATGATGCCTTTGAGTAGTCAGTTTTTAAAAATTGTTCCCAAACTGTTGTTTCTAGGTTATTGGTGACTCGGTACATCTCACCTGTATTCCTTCTAGCTCAGTGGGTTACATCATCTTCTATGATTAATTTGGATTTGATTTGGCAAAATTTTTCTTTCATTTAGCAAGCTTTTATTGAACACACACTGTGTGACAACACTAATGCTCTGTGAGGTGAAAAAGAAAGATATTAGTGCTGCCTTGGGCCTCAGTTTCCCTACTTATGCCACATGGCTCTCTAATAAGGGATGAATGGAGTTTAATTTACAGTATTCAAAGTAGAAGTAACATTCAGTTTTCTAGATTGTAGGGTTTATACACATTTATCTACAGTTAAGTAGGTGAACCTCCAAATTGTTCAGGCGCCTATTAAGAGACTGAGTCTATATAGAATATTGGTCACGATTAACAGCCTTTGAGGCTTCCACATTCAGTAAGGCTTTAATATTGTGCCTACTAGAAGCGTGATCTGTTTTTCTTCTTGTCCTTCCTAGGCATACCCAGAGTATCTCATCACTTACCAGATCATGAAGCCAGAGGCCCCTTCCCAGACCGCAACAGCCGCAGAGCAGAAGACCTAGTGAATGCCTGCTGGTGAAGCCGGATCAGATTCAGCCTGGGACTGGATTACAGAGGATTGTTTCTCACAACAACATCAATATTCGAGAAGTCCCTGACAGCCTAGAAATAAGCTGTTTGTCTTTTATAAAGCATTGCTATAGTGATGAATAGTATGAGTAACTGATACATACTCAACTGCTACTGTTCCCTTTGAGGAAATGTTTACAGGGGCGGCCTTTTAACATATCTCAGGCTCATTTTCATTGCAATTATCCATTTCTAAAACAAGATCACTTTGATCTAGACTTGGAAATGGGAAATAAGAAAACATAACCAATGCTTTTTCAGATGTTCACGATTCACACACTACATTTGTTTTGTTATGCATGACACGTGTATATAACAAATATACACATATGACAGGCGACAGGCTTGTTTTTGATTTGCCAGACATGCATCATTGGCTATTGTTTGTTTGTTTTTTGGTTTTTGTGGGTTTTTTTTGGTTACTTTGAAAATGAGCCAGAGCCTTCTTGAGGATATTTTGCACAAAGTCACGCTGACAAAATCATTAGCAATGCAACCCAAGCTTCTGGCTGAGCAAGATTCAGTTTCCACTTTAAAAAAATTTTTTTATTGTTCTCTGTAGCTGCACATCTCATTAACATAAATTGAGATGAAAAGGAAAAAACATCAAGTTTTAGTATCCCTTTATGAATCGGCCTATCTTACAAGGGAAGGGTACAAACACCAACCTGACTTAGGAACTCCTAAATTCAGAGAAGTCAAAGCCGGTGAAGGCCACTTGCTCTGTCCAATACAAGCCTGCCACAGAGGTCTTCGGGACAGTACTGGAGATGCAGGCTGACACAGGCTTGAGTTCCAAGGTGAAAAAACTGGGGAACTGTGAAGGAGGAGCTGCATTAAGGAGGATGAAGAGCGTGTGGTTCTGTATCATTGCAGCCCCAGTGGACCCAGGGGATGCCTCCAAAAAGTAAATGCTTCCCTTCCCTTAATCTGTACTGCTGGGATTGTTACCCCCTCCCTCCAAATTAGCTGCCTTATTTCAAAAGTCAGTGAAATTCCTGTACTTCATTAGAGTCACAAAAATACCACTTTATTGTTTCTTTAGTTGAGAAAGCTGGGATTCAGACCCGAATAGTGGATAGATAACACACAAATGCAAGGACTTTTTTGTTTACTCCAGATTTGGGGTTTATTTTGAGTGGCATGCTTCAAATAGTTCATAAAGATCCTTGCATTAAATTTTTGAACCATTACTTCAAACTACTTAGTGTATTTAGACAAGGAGAACAAAAATGGAAACCAAAGCCCTTTCCGTTATTTTTTTAAGTGAAGGTGAGAAAGAAATACCATACAATTTTCTTTGTGAAATTGCTGTTTATTTTCATCAACGTTTACCAAGTGCCATTGACATTTATAAAAAAAAAAGTATCCCTTAAATAGTTCTTACACTTGCCCTTTTCACCTTAACTGAATATGAATTGAGTGCACTAACTTATTTACTTGATATACTGTGCAACTACTCTGCTTTGAAGCAAAAGAAATACAAACACGAGGAGGAACGGGAAAGACAGTGTGACACAAACTTGCCGTTGCAATTTAAAGCCCTGAAAACGATGGGTTTAATGCAAGGTGATTAAGCTGTGACCTCCTTTAATCTCCTGAAGCAAAGTAAAATGGTTACATGCAAAACTTCTAGACATAGACTCTTAAAATACACACATTTTGCTTTCATTTTGGCTTCAACCCAGTGCTGGAACTGGGCATCCAGACTAGTTTGAATTTTTGTAGCTGAATCTTGCATGGGTGCTCAAAATTAAATCAAGAATTCGCCTCAGTTTTTGCTTCTTTTGAAGTTTCAGTGACCCAAGCTGGGTGTGTGTGTCTTGGCTACTTGTTTAATAGCACTGGAATTCCATATGAAGCTTTGAGAGTTGATATTCATGAAGAGGGATTTTTTCCCCCTCTTTACTTCTCTTTTGCTGTAACAAAGGGTTGAAGAAATTGCCATCTGTATAGTTTTCAGTAGCTGTCAAGTGTGTATTACTTACCTTCCCCAGACGTAGTTTAAAATGGTAAATACAGCTGTGATTTTTAGTTAAGTAAAAGAGTTAATATGATATAGATATGGAAAGCTTTATAGCTTCATTAAAAAGATAAACCACTACCTAACTGTGGTTGTATGTTGTTTCCATCATACTAACTAGATTAATGGATGCGCCAGTTTTCATCTTGGTCCTTACACTTGAGAAGTTAAACTGTGGTTCAATATTTAAACTGCCAGTGTTCTGTGTCTCATGTTCTGTGTGCCAGGTGAAGGTACTGTGTAAGGAAGACATTTGCGGTGCTTCTTGTCTTATAATGATTCAAGTATATAGTAGTTCTTGAAAGAGTGTGCATATATTACTCATCTGCTTAAGAGAGTGGGTTAATGGATATATCACAGGAGCCAAATACATTTTTTTCAGAACTTGAAAACCAAAGGTCATCATGAGTGCACTCAAAAGTTAGCAAAAGTTGATTACATTTGGGATTTTCATCTGTAGCTGTATGAAGAACCCTTTCCAATATAAAAGCATGGCATTAAATTAGGCCGAAGTCTTTTATTTTTTGTATATGTACCATATAGAAATACTAGCAAGTTAGGATCATCCAATTAGGCCTACCCCAAAATGGCCCCTCTGTTTCCCTAACCACATGGAAGAAAGAATCTGAACGTCTCCACCAGCTTGACCCAAGTTCCAAAACTAAAGGGCTTCTGCAGACCTGATGGTGCCAGTTTACCTGTTGTTGGCCAACTGGATACTTGACTCAGGCATAAATTAAGTGCCCTGGTCCTGAAATTTTCTCCTTGTATTTGACCTCCTTCCCTGTATTTGACCTCCTTCCCTGTTCCCTAAATTACTAGTCTGGAATTAAAATGAGCTCCAGCAATGACCTTTGACTCCATTCATTTTCTCCTCCCTCATCTTGGGTCTTAAAAAAAGGAGACCAGATACCTCTTAGTTTTTGTATCGCAACCAGGAATGGGTATTAGGCCTCATGCGCTTTGCTCAGAACACTCTGCCGCTTTGTTAACAAATGACAGCATGGAACCCAGAGTTTTGATTCTATGCAAAATAACAGCAGTGCGACCAGGATTCTTGCTTTCCTTTTCCTTCGTGGAGTTTGGAGTTTCTAGCTTTTCAAGCAGCATAAGTAGAATCAACATTAGGATGTTTTCACGAAATAGCATCCTTATACATAATCCTTTGAGCTTGATTTAGTGGCTAGACTGATTTCCCTTTGCTCTCAAAATAGCAAAGTGCATTGAAATATACAGAGAAATGCCTGAATATGGCAAGCAAATAAAGTAATGTAGGTTAACGTTCTATTATTGTATCCGTTTTACAAAAAATAAAATAAAAATTTGATTTATGCTGGAGAACGGCATTAGAATGCAATACGTTGTCTAAGTTTTCTCTGTTTCAGTGTCTCTCCCAATCGCACGAAGGGTTATTGGGCATTGTCCCCACCCCCGCCTTTTTAAACGTGCACTATCTGGATTCCTGTAAATGGCCTTGCAAACAGAAGTGGTGTGTATTTTCAAGCACCTTTCCCCTATTGTGTCCGAATCCCATTTGTGTGGTATCTGTGACAAATAGCCTTCTTACTGTGTTTTCTGTTGGACTAATTATCTCACAGAAGGCTATAGACCTTACTAATTTGGCAGGTATTCACAGCTGACATTAGGATTTCATGTCAGAAATGTATTTAAAGAGTAAAGTTAAATTTGTTTAGTGTCAGATCAGTGACAGAGAAGTGAAAAGAATAATTGTGAAAGTGATGTTTGAGCTATTGTACACATCTAGCATATGAAAAGGAAATGCATTAAAAAAATACTACTCTAAAACATGAGGCTTCTTCAGCAACGTGTGCATTCTGCTATTAAGAGACAATTAAATTTTTCTCCTCTAGAAAGCCTTAACTATGGCAGAAACTTTTTAACCTTTTATATTTTAATAAATAAAACATTGTAGTCCCATTTCTTAGTGTTTGAAAGGTGTGTCAGTGAGTCGGCCATGTCTCCATGTGTTTCATACCTGTTCATCTTGTTTTATGATGGTATATTTCATAAGTAATATTCCCTTACATGCAATGGAGCTGATTAAAATTAATCCATTTCAATTTCTCCATATCGGAAATTCCTCAGCTACCAGATTTCTGGTTTGGAGAAATGCTGGAAAGATTTCAAAGCCTATTCAATTGTGTATGTGGGGATACAACAACCGCTGTGATACATTGTAGAATATGAGTGATATGCAAGCTGTGTTTTTTAATTGTTTTAAAATGTAAACTATGGTTATACTTAAGTGAAAACCTAGAGGAAGCTAAAGATTTTATATACTTTGTACGGCCAAATACGGTTGTAGTATGACCAGTTGTATACATTGCCAGAGTTCTGCCTCCTCTGAAATAACATTCACACCGTAGATTGCATTTCTGCTTTTCCTTCTTTCACACTTTTTTGCTTTACTTGTCACATCTTCGCACCTGCCCTACCACCCATCCTTTCAAAGAGGTTTCTCTCACGTTCCAGAATTCAGATTGTTCTGTGATTTCTTTTTTATCAGTCTACCCATTTCTGCAGGCAGCCCTGAAAGCCCTTGTGTTGATTCAGAGTGTTTGCAGAGAAATGCAGTTGAACCCTGGTAGTGGGGTGTCCCTCACACACCCGTGCACCCCTCCCAAAGTTCAGGATGAAAGGCTAGAAAGCGCAGTCAAAGTTAGGAAAGAACACAGATCTTTGAGGCCAATAGCCTAGACCTAGAAGATGACCTTGACTGTGTAAACATCGTCTCCATGACACCAAACATTTAAACTCTTCATGTGCATATAACACCTGCTTCTGCTCCCATGGTTTCAAGCTCATCTTATCTTTGTAGTAGTAATATTTGTCTTTGATACCTACAAACTAAAAAGGTACTTTTATCAAGGTTTCTCAAAACATTTACAAAACCAGCTTTGAGGAAATGTGGAGTGTTGCCCGGCAACAGCACTCAGAGTAGTAATTGTATTTTCTCATTGTGATGTTAGTCTGTGTAAGTAACCAGTGTAGTGACTCTTTGGTTCATTATTGGCGTTGTTTTTATTTTTAGTCTCTGTGTGACCCACCAGTGGCAGGGGTTCCAACCCCCTTTCCTCTCTTTTTTGCATTTATCTATTTGTAGGATTGTCAGATAAAGTACAAGATGCCCAGTTAAGTTTGAATTTCAGAGAAACAATTTCGCTTAAGAATGTTTCATGCAATATTTGGCGTATATTTATGATAAAAGCATTCGTTATTTGAAACTCAAATGTAACTGAGCATGCTGGTTTTTTTCATTGTTTGGTTTTCTAAGTCTGGCATTCCAACAGATTTGGTCATGGAAAATCACCTACAGCATGTTAAACTCCTCTGGTCATCATCATCTTGTCACCTGAAATAGAAGTCCTTTTTCCCTCCCCCTCCACTTCTTTCCAAAGGAAGGCATCAAGGAACGTAACCTGCCTGCCTGGCGGGTTTCTATTTAAGACATCTTTGTGATTATATTTAACCTGCAATTGTGCTTTGGCTTAATGTCTAGCTCACTGTACTTGTAATTGATTAATATTCAATAAAACCATTTTTAAAATACACTTGTGTGGATAGCAGTTAACTCTTAAGTATTTTCATTTTGCCCTGCTTGTTCATTTCTGCCTGACCAACCTTAACACAACTGACCTGAAAAAACTGTCAGAATACAAATACCAACCCTCCCTCTCCATCTTCCCGTGAGACCTGGGTTTTAAGTGACTTATCCTCACCTCTCAGCCCACATGGGAGTTAATGAATAACTTCTGCGATAGCAGGAGCAACACGGGTTCCTTTCAGAAATATCTCTTAAACAGGCTGACACCTTAGAGTCAGACCTCATGCCGGGTCCAAAGGCAGCCCAGAGGCCTTGCACAACATGATTGCTCAGAGACTCACCCTGTCCACCTCTTGGGGGAGAGGGAGGGGAAGAACACCCACTTCATGTAACAGTATTAACTACCTAGCACAGTGCCTGGAGCAGAGGACTAAGAAGGTCCTTCCATTCTTCCCCTCTTCTTTCTCCATGCCTAGGGATCCATTACATAGCAAATTTGAAACTAGAATTTTATCTGAACATTAACTTCTTTTGCCAGAGGCATTGTCAGAGCGACAAAGAGACATAAATAAATGGAAGTGCTCTAGTAACCCTGCAAATAACAATAACCATCACTGAGGCCCTACATGAACCAAGTACTTTGTATACATACATTTTCATTAACCCCAAAAACTTTGCAAAACTGGCCTTTTAATTCTGTTTTGCAGGTGAGGAAGTGAAACTAGAAGTGGTTAAATTAGTTATGTTATATCTCAGAATGCCTTCCACTATAAGACTGAATACCAGATGGCTGGGGACAGTGGGTCATGCCTGTAATTCCAGCACTTTGGGAGGCTGAGGCAGGCAGATCACGAGGTCAGGAGATCGAGACCATCCTGGCTAACATGGTGAAACCCCATCTCTACTAAAAAAAAGTACAAAAAATTAACCGGGCATGGTGGCGGGCGCCTGTAGTCCCAGCTACTCGGGAGGCTGAGGCAGGAGAATGGCGTGAACCCAGGAGGTGGAGCTTGCAGTGAGCCGAGATCACGCCACTGCACTCCAGCCTGGGGGACAGAGCGAGACTCCATCTCAAAAAAAAAAAAAAAAAAAAAAAAAGATTAATTACCAGTTGCTATGTACCAATCACCAATCACAGATGGAGTTTCAGTGTTTAAGCAAGAATGAAAACACAGACTTGACTCTGCCACATGATTTTATGTCAGTGTCTCACACGACAATCAGATTCTGAATGCCATTAGAATCAGGTGTTGCCTTTTGGTTTTAGAAAGGGAAATTATAGCGGGGACAGTTTTGGGAATAAGGCGTTATAGAAAGGGTTATAGAAATAGAAATTATCTGAATTGTGCACAAAAAGCAAGTGGAATATAAAACAGCGACTTAGAATTTCAACAGCCTGGGTTGGTTTATGACACAGACCTATTCCAAGGGCCTGCTTTTATAGCATCAACCACTGTGGGTAGGGGATTGGGGGAAGTGGGGAGGGGCAGCTGTAAATCACTTGCTGGATTGGGTTTATTTTCTGAAGGAAATTACTTGCTAGAAAACTAGATCCTATTAAAGGGATGAGTGCTTTTTGGATTGTGTTGTCTACGTTGAGTGTTTGGATGCTGTGACCTAGTTTCTCTCATTAGAGGCAGCGTGTCCTATTTATAGCACCTGTCAACCTTTATCATTTGGCTAGGTCCACTTTTCATCATTATCTTATAAGACTGTACAATAGGCCTCCAAGCTGAAAGAGCACCTGACAGTATATTGGAAATAATGAAAGTTGGGTCATCTATTTCCATTAAGTTGGAACCTAACTGTCAGGTTTTCTGGTTGGCATCAGCTCTGAACACTTGGATATGTAAAAAAAAAACCGGGGAAAAGGGGGTGGTGTGTACGTCTTCATTTCTACCAACTACCATCTACCATACCAGTGCTAATAAAACAACTTTGCATTAGACAATATGAAAGATGTTAATTTTGTTAATATGATTCTTGGCATACTATTCCTGCCCAAGGACCCATTTGTAAAATAAGTCTATTCACCTGTACTTTCATAATTTTGCCTACAAATCAGTGGTATGTAACACAAAGTATAAAGTATAAGGTAACCGTGCTTATGAGTCATTGGGAGTATGTAGAGGCTGAAGGCAGGAAACCAGTGCTTGCCCTACAGTACAGAATTGCTTCATAACTCCAAGGCATTTCTATGAAGGCCATGTCTCTACCTTTCATCTGTCAAGTAGGAATACTGGCTGCCATATGGTTATTTAATTTAGGACTACTTAAAAGATGTATAAGGTGATACCAATTGAATGCTTTTGGGGTCTGAGGAGAAGATGGAAGTAGAACAATGAGAATTTTAGGTGTCTAGTCTGTTAGTGTGACTGTTACCAAAACACCTGGGGTTTGATCTAGGCCCTGCTGCTTGCCGCACAGAAAGCCAATGACTGAGATGATGAGTATTGCCAAGGAAGAAGGCTTTAATCGGGTGCTGCAGCCAAGGAGATGGGAGTTCAGTCTCAAATTCATCTCCCTAACTAAAACTAGGGGTTTATATAGCAGGGAAGAAATGTGTAAGAAAACAGGAACTAGGGAGAGGCAAGGAAGCAATCATGATGATTGAGGGGTTGGGCATATCACTGTCTGGATGTGTTGATCTGGTGAGTTTCAGTTCTTTGATACTTTTTGAGAGGCCTGAGGGATCCTGTCCTGAGGAAGGAACTAAGATAAAACAAATATGTTTTGAGCTTTAAGAGCAGAGTGTCCATTTCTATGCTTATCCAAAAACAATTGTGTATGCGAATGTTGGGTCAATTTCATAACTAGTTAGCTGAAAGACTGTAGGATTAAAACTCCCAGCCCTGCCATTGGAAGGCCTAAGTTCATAGCGTGGTTTCACCACTTACTAGCCATGTGACCTCGAGAATTTCCTTATGCTTCTTGGGTCTGTTTCCTCATCATTAAAAATTAGTATACAACTACTACTACTATTTCATAGAGTTGCCGTGAGAATTAAATGAGTTAACTTGCATAGTATGTTCTTTTATTTTTAATCTGAAAACTGGCTTTCCATTCTGCCCCCTAAGAAAAAGTACTTGATTGGCTAGAATGGGAGATTAGAAGAAAGCATATCTATGACTGGCTCAGACCCCTTAAAGAATTTTCTGCTGGCTGGGCATGGTGGCGCATGCCTGTAATCCCAGCACTTTGGGAGGCTGAGGCAGGCGGATCACGAGATCAGGAGATTGAGACCATCCTGGCTAACACAGTGAAACCCCATCTCTACTAAAAAAAATACAAAGCATTAGCCAGGTGTGGCGGCATGCACCTGTAGTCCCAGCTACTTGGGAGGCTGAGGCAGGAGAATGGTGTGAACCCGGGAGGCGGAGCTTGCAGTGAGCTGAGATCACACCACCACACTCCAGCCTGGGCAACAGAGCAAGACTCCATCTCAAAAAAAAAAAAAGAATTTTCTGCCTAATTGAAGCCCAGAGTGCTGCAGAGTGGAACCAGATGTCCATTATCAGCCCTAACATTTTTGTCACCAAACTACTGTACTGGCTCAGAGCTCTTGCCAGATCTTCTGGGGTTGCTCCTTACTGAAGCAGTAATGAGAACACACTATTTCATAGCAAGGTATATACAACTACATCTTCATCAGTGTTGATGTTGATGAGCATAGTATAGCAAAGTACCGCAGAAGTCATCCAAATCCCCAGAAAGAAAAGCCTAAAACTATTACTGTATTAGCGTTCAACTCTAGAAGGCTGCCATAGATCCAAGGCAAATGTTGGTGGGGGGTTGGGGAGGAGTTCAGGGGAGGGCCTCCCATTCAGTAAGTGTATCTAGGAGTTCAGTAAGGAAACTATCCAAACTGTGATCAAAGTAACCACATCTTTGATAATAGAAAGACTTGGCCAGTTGGACATTTTCTAAAATTTGAGCAGGAGGCTTAGAGGAAAAGAAGGAACAAAGAAAGGTCTGAGGTTTTCTCATAGCAGGAGAGCAAAAATCTTGGTTGCCACTCAAGTTGACTTAAGCCTGATTTCATCATCACCATCTAGTAGCATTTCTCATGGTCACAGCCATGAGTAAGAGAAAGGCAAAGGTTTATCCAATACTTTTTATTCATTTAAATCTGTTTCAAATCCATTACTCTGAGGAATTGCACTTTTATTGTCCCTGATTATAGTTGCTTGACTATCTAAATGCTTTGGACTTGTCTCTGATTAGATGGCTCATTTTTTTTTCATGGCAGGAACCATGGGCTCCCCAATACCACCTGCCACAGTACCCTGAACATAGAACACTGATTCTATTTCCAAGCAGCATTTGAACAGGCTGTCTTTTAATAAACTGGCAGCCTGTCCTTTAATAAATGGAGTGTAGCTAGATCTTGTTAAAACGCCTTCAAATACCCTAAGCTGACCACATGCTGAAGGATGAGGATAGGAGTGCAAAATAGCTTTTCGTAGACTCTGAGAACCAGAAAGGGTCTTTAGAGATCACCTGGTCCAGCTGCATTATTTTTTTACTGAAGAATTTATAGAAGGCCACATAGCTACAGTGAGGCAGGACAGACACCAGAATCCAAACTTCTGGCTTCCATTTGGACTTATAAATAGCATTCCCACCCAATGACACTAATTCTTAAAATGACCATCTTTAATTCTTCACACTCTTTCCTCTTTCTTCTAACCTTCTACAAACAGCTACTAAGTCCTATAGAAATATTTCAGCCATCAAATCTCTCATTCATCCCTTGAGATCATGCCTGGACTAGCAGCTGCTCACCCCCACTACCAAAACCTTCTGAAAGCGCAATTCTGATTAGAGAACTACGTCATGTGGGAAGTTACCTTGATTCAATGGTAGCCTCCACAGATACTACCAGGCAGACTATCCCTGAGTTCCTAGAGCAGAAAAGTCCAAACCAAATGAAAAAGCTCAAATACTTTTTATCACTTATTTTAATAAATAAATCATTTAGTTTCTTGAATTAAACCACATACACAGAAGAAAAGAGTTAGCATACTTGGAATAAAGTACAAGAGACTACACTACCTGAATCTTGAGTTGTACAATGCTCATGTTTCCTCCCCTTCAATCACTCCTCTTCCTCCTCTGTCACATCAGTCCTCTTGCAGATAGTACAGTTTCAAGGACCAGAGTGTGTGACTTCATGGTACTCAGAGCACCTCCCAAGTAATGGGGAAGGAGGCAATGGATGCAAAGTTAACGCAAAATAATTTGAGATAAGTCTTCTCACTCAGAGAATCCTTCAAGTCCCAGCTCAAATATCTTCCAAGAAAAGCCATTCCTTGCCTACCTGGTGCCATGTGACCACTCAGCCCTTTGAGTCAAACCTGTGCCCAATAGGTACTCCATTAAATTACATCACCATCCAGGTATTTGTATGTTTCCTCTACCACCACAGTGAGCCACTTGGACCTCAGCCATGTGTCATTGTCATGGTCTTCCTAGTGCCCAGTTAAGCACTCATCTTTAAATCAAACAGAACTATGAAAGAAATATGAAATATGCATCTTGTACTTTAGATTACGGAGGCATCTGATCTTGGTTGGTAGAAGAATGGAATCAAGAAAATTTTCTCAAAGGAAGGGGTGAATTGGATTGAGGCTTTGGGAATAAAAAGAAGTTAGCCAGACAAAGAGAGCGTCTTCCAGGCGAAGGAAAGGCATATACAAAGGAATGGCAGTAAGAGAGAACAAATCACATTCAAGAATCTGGAAGCAGTTGGTCATGGCTGAGCGTTGGCTGAGGTGACAGTGGAGAGGTGAAGAGGCCGACAGAGGGGGTCAGAGCCAGAAGGATAGAGGGTTCCATATGTTCTTCTCAGAGCTTTTAACTCTACCATGTAGGCCAGGCATGGTGTCTCACACCTATCGGGGGAACCAGCCTGCAATATTTCAACATAGGTTCTTTTCTATTTTCCCTATGTGTCAGCCGGTCTGAGAAATAAAGAGAAAGAGTACAAAAGAGAGAAATTTTACAGCTGGGTCTCCGGGGGTGACATCACATGTCAGCAGATTCCGTGATACCCCTTGAGCTGCCAAACCAGCAAGTTTTTATTATGGGTTTCAAAAGGGAAGGGGTGTATGAATAAGGAGTGGGTCACAGGGATCACATGCTTCAAAGGCAATAAAATATCACAAGGGCAGAGAGATGGAGTGAGATCACAAGGATGGAGCAAAACTAGAATTTCTGATGAAGGTCCATGTCCCGCTGGGCACACATTGTCATTGATAAACATCTTAACAGGAAACAGGGTTCGAGAGCAGATAACTGGTCTGACTAGAATTCACCAGGCTGGAATTGCCTAATCCTAGCAAGCCTGGGGGCGCTGCAGGAGGCCAGGGCGTATCTCATCCCTTATCTACAACTGCATAAGACAGACACTCCCAGAGCAGCCATTTTAGAGACCTCCCCCTGGGAATGCATTCTTTTCCCAGGGCTGTTCCTTGCTGAGAAAAAGAATTCAGCGATATTTCTCCTATTTGCTTTTACAAGAAGAGAAATATGACTCTGTTCTGCCCGGTCCCACAGGCAATCAGGCCTTATGGTTATCTCCCTTGTTCCCTGAAAATCACTGTTATCCTGTTCTTTTCAAGGTGCCCAGATTTCATATTGTTCAAACACACATGCTTTACAAACAATTTGTGCAGGTAACGCAATCATCACAGGGTCCTGAGGCAACATACATCCTCAGCTTACAAAGATGACTAGATTAAGAGATTAAAGTAAAGACAGGCATAGGAAATTATAAGAGTATTGATTGGGGAAGTGATAAAAGTCCATGAAATCTTCACAATTTATGTTCAGAGATGCAGTAAAGACAGGCATAAGAAATTATAAAAGTTATTAATTTGGGGAACTAACAAATGTCCATGAAATCTTCACAATTTATGTTCAGAGATGCAGTAAAGACAGGCATAAGAAATTATAAAAGTTATTAATTTGGGGAACTAACAAATGTCCATGAAATCTTCACAATTTATGTTCTTCTGTTGTAGCTTCAGCCGGTCCCTCCATTCGGGGTCCCTGACTTCCTGCAACACACACCTTAATCCCAACACTGTGGGAGGCCAAGGCAAGTGGATTACCTGAGGTCAGGAAGTCAACACCAGCCTGGCAAATATGGTGAAGTCCCGTTACTACTAAAAAATACAAAAATTAGCCGGGTGTGGTGGCAGGTGCCTATAATCCCAGCTACCCAGGAGGCTCAGGCAGGAGAATCTGTTGAACCTGGGAGGTGGAGATTGTAGTGAGCTGAGATTGTGCCACTGCACTCCAGCCTGTGGCAACAAAGTAAGACTCTGTCAAAAAGAAGAAAGAAGAAAGAAAGAAAGAAAGAAAGAAAGAAAGAAAGAAAGAAAGAAAGAAAGAAAGAGAGAGAGAGAGAGAGAGAGAGGGAGGGGGAGGGAGGGAGGGAGGGAGGGAGGGAGGGAGGGAGGAAGGAAGGAAGGAAGGAAGGAAGGAAGGAAGGAAGGAAGGAAGGAAGGAAGGGGAAGGGGAAGGGGAAGGGAAGGAAGGGAAGGGAAGGGAAGGAGGAAGGGAAGGAAGGAAGGAAGGAAGGAAGGAAGGAAGGAAGGAAGGAAGGAAGGAAGGAAGGAAGGAAGAGAAGGAAGGAAGGAAGGAAGGAAGGAAGGAAGGAAGGAAGGAAGGAAGGAAGGAAGGAAGAAGGAAGGAAGGAAGGAAGGAAGGAAGGAAGGAAGGAAGGAAGGAAGGAAGGAAGGAAGGAAGGAAAGAGAGGAAGGAAGGAAGGAAGGAAGGAAAGAGAGGAAGGAAGGAAGGAAGGAAGAGAGAGAGAAAGAAAGAAAGGAGGGAGGGAGGGAGGGAAGGAAGGAAGGAAGGAAGGAAGGAAGGAAGAAAAAGAACAAAAGAAGAAAACAAAGATATACAAATGGTCAATAAGCACATGAGAAGATACTCAGCATCACTAATCACTAGGGAAATGCAAATAAAACTACCATGAGATAGCACCTCACATCCATTAAGATGACATCTATTTTTTTTTTTAAAAGGCAAGGGTATGGAGAAATTAGAACCTTATGCACTGTTGGTGGGAAAGTTAAATAGTGTAGTCACTAGGGAACAGGATGGAAGTTTCTCAAAAAATTAAACATAGAATCACTCTATGATCTAGCAATTCCACTTCTGGGTATATGCTCCAAAGAATTGAAAGCAGAGGCTTAAACAGATACTTGTACAACAATGTTCATTGCAGTGTTATTCATAATAGCCAAAAGGTGGATACAGCTCACATATCCATTGATGAACAAATGGATATACAAAATGTGGTATATACACACACATACACACACGACCTTGTTTGTGTATATTTATACACACAATGGAATGTTTATTCAGCCTTAAAAAGGAATGACATTCTGATACATAATGTGACACGGATGAGCCTGGAGGACATTATGCTAAGTGGAAAAAAAAAAAAAACAGTCACAAGACAAATACTGTGTGATTCTACTTGTATGAGATACCTAGAATGCACAAATTCAGAGACAAATTAGATAGGTGGTTGCCAAGGGTTAGGGAAGGGGGGAATGAGGAGTTATTATTTAATGAATATAGAGTTTTAGTTTTGCAAGATGAAAAGAATTTTGGAGATTGGTTGCACAATGTAAATGTTTTTGAAACTACTGAACTGTACGATTAAAAAAATGGTTCAGATGGCAAGATGGTGAATTTTATGTGAATTTTATCACAATTAAAATTTTTTGGGCCAGGCACAGTGGCTCACACCTATAATCCCAGCACTATGAGAGGCCAAGGCAGTCTGGGCAATATGGCAAAATCCCATCTCTACATAAAATCTAAAAACTAGCTGGGTGTGATGGTGCACACCTGTGGTCCCAGCTACTGGGGAGGCTGAGGTGGGAAGATCACCTGTTCCCAAGAGGTCAAGGCTGCAGTGAGCCATGATTTTACCACTGCACTCCAGCCTGGGTGACAGAGTAAGACCCTGTCACAGAAAAAAAAATTTTTTTTGGCTGGGTGCAGTGGCTCCTGCCTATAATCCCAGCCTTTGTGAGGCCAAGGCAGGAGGATCACTTGAGGTCAGGAGTTTGAGGCTGCAGTGAGACTATAATCATGCCACTGCACTCCAGCCTGGGCAACAGAGCGAGACTCTATCTCTACAAAAAAGCCTTTAAAATAGCCAGGCATGGTGGTGCACACCCATGTACTCAGGAGGCTGAGACAGGAAGATTGCTTGAGCCCAGGAGTTCATTCAATTAAGAAAAAATAAAAATGAAGATGTATATGTCACATGACATGTCTATCACAGGTGTCTGAGTACTCTGCTCACATGATGTAGTTCTTACGTAGGATCCAAGCAGGGAAAGCAGCCATTACCTAGAATATTCTGGTAACTGGCAGAGAGGCAAAAAGAATGATCAAGCACACACATATTCTTCAAGGTTCTTCCTGGAACCATCACACACCACTTCTGTTTACATATTATTGGCAAGACAAGTCACATGGCCATGTCTAAGTTCAATAGGGAAGAGAAAGAAGTCTGATTCTCTCTCACGCAGGGCTACTGGGTATTGCGAACAGTAACACGATCCACCCTCACTGTTGATAATGCAGCTTTGACAGTTGCCACAGTCACTATTTAAAACTTCATAAATTAGAAGAGGTGCAATGTGAACAAAAACTAATAGAATTTGCAACTGAAATTCAAGAACATAAGAAACAGAAGCTGCACAAGAGGAGTGAGTGGAGTATCCATGGGGACGGGGATGACGTGGCCTATGAAAGGCAAAATAAAATCCACATCTCGCTCTGGGTGACAGACATACAACACAGGTGTAGAAGCACATATAATTCACTGAGCTCTACACTTTTTTTTCTGTCTCTCGATTTTTTTTTTTTTTTTTTTTTTTGAGATTGAATCTCACTCTGTCACCCAGGCTAGAGTGCAGTGGTGTGATCTCGGCTCACTGCAACCTCTGCCTCCCAGGTTCAAACAATTCTCCTGCCTTGGCCTCCCAAATACCTGGGATTACAGGTGTATGCCACCACGCCTGGCTAATTTCTATATTTTTAGTAGAGATGGGGTTTCGCCATGTTGGCCAGGCTGGTCTCAAACTCTTGGCCTCAGTTGATCTGCCTGCCTCAGCCTCCCAAAGTGTTGGGATTATAGGCGTGAGCCACTGCACGTGACCGAGCTCTATGCTTATAATTGGTGCACTTTAAGTTGTACTTCAATTTTTAAAAACTAAAAAAAGGATATGGAACCTGTGAAAGGAAAACAAATCTTGCCACCTCCTAAATCACTAAGCCAAGGGAAAAGTCAAGCTGGGAACTACATCAGGCAAACCTGCCTCCCATTTTATTCCTTAATAAGATAGCTACAGCAGGCACGGTGGCTCATGCCAGTAATCCCAGCACTTTGGGAGGCCAAGGAGGGCAGATCACCTGAGGTTAGGAGTTTGAAACCCTGTCTCTACTAAAATTACAAAAATTAGCCAGGTGTGGTGGCAGGTGCCTGTAATCCAGGCTACTCGGGAGACTGAGGCAGGAGAATTGCTTGAACCCAGGAGGCCGAGATTGCAGTGAGCCGAGATCGCACCACTGCACTCCAGCCTGGACAACAGAGCCAGACTCCATCTCAAAAAAAAAAAAAAAAAGGGGGCTACATACGTCCCTCCCAGTTCACTCATAAGGAAATTCCTTGTGGACAAAGGACAGAGAGAACTCAAAACTCAAAGTCATCCCTCTGAGGCTCATGCATATCTGATTGCTTCCTCTGCCCTCCTGTTTCACTGAGCCAGACTAAGTGACTATTCCTCTACCCTCGTCTCACATATAAATCATGTATTCAGTGAAAGGCCAATTAGAAACTCAAAAGGATGTCTCTTATCTACCTATGACCTGGAAGTCCCCTCTCCCACCTGTAGTTGTCCCACCTGTCTAGACATAACCAATGTCCATCTTACACATATTGATTGTCTCATGTCTCCCTAAAATGTACCAAAGCAAGCTGTACTCTGACCACCTTGGGCGCACATCATCAGGCTTCCTGAGGCTGCACCATGGGAGAGTCCTTAACCTTGGCAAAATAAACTTTCTAAATTGGTTGAGACCTGGCCAGACACAGTGGCTCATGCCTGTAATCCCAGCACTTTGGGAGGCCGAGGTGGGAGGATCACCTGAGCCCAGGAGTTCGAGACCAGCCTGGCCAACATGACTGAAACCCTGTCTCTACGAAAAATACAAAAATTAGCCAGGTGTGGTGGCACACGCCTATAATCCCAGCTACCCGGGAGCCTGAGGAAGGAGAATCACTTGAACCCAGGAGGCAGAGGTTGCAGTGAGCCAAGATCACACCACTGCACTCCAGCCTGGATGATAGAATGAGACTCCATCTTAAATAAATAAATAGGTTGAGATGTGTCTTAGATATTTTGGGTTCACAAACTAAAAGTTGATTGAAAGCTCTAAATGTGTGCATGGGGCATGACAGCTTTGCCCTAGGTGGGCTGTTCGAGGAAAAGTTTCTGCTATTGATGTATTTTGGCAAGCTATATTGTAGATATCAACAAGCAGATTTCAGAGTTTATATGGAGAGGCAGAAGACCCAGAGAAGAAGACAGTTGGAGGACTGGAGGACTGACACTACCTGACTTCAAGACTTCCTATAATGTTACAGTAATCAAGACAGTGTGGTATTGGTGAAAGAATAGTGAATTAATGGCTGAGCACAGTAGCTCACACCTGTAATCCCAGCACTTTAGGAGGCCGAGGTGGGAGGACTGCTTGAGCTCAGAAGTTCAAGACCAGCCTGGGCAACATGGCGAAACCCCATCTCTGCCAAAAACACAAAAAATCAGCCAGGCATGGTGGTGCGTGCCTGTGGTCCCCGGAGGCTGAGGCAGGAGGATTCCCTGAGCTGGGGAGGCAGAGGTTGCAGTGAGCAAAGATCATACCACTGCACTCCAGGCTGGGTGACAGTGAGATTCCATCTTAACAAAAATTTTAAAAAAAAAGGAGAGAAGAGAAGAGGAGAGGAGAGAGGCAATGGATCAATGGGACAGAATAGAGAGTCTAGAAACAGACCCACACAAATATAATCAATTGATCTTTCACAAAAGAACAAATGCAATGCAATGGAGAAAAGAGTTTTTTCAACAAGAGGACATCCAACATGCAAATTAAAAAATTGAACCTAGATGCAGACTTTACACATTTCACAAAAATTAACTCAACATGGATGATAGTCTTGAATGTAAAACTCAAAATTGAAACCCTTCGAAGATAACATAGGAGAAAATCTCCACACCCTTGAGTTGGTCAATCACTTTTTTAGATACACCAAAGACGTGATCCATGAAAGAAGTAATTTATAAGCTAAACTTCATTAAAATTAAAAACTTCTGGTCCATGAAAGACACTGTCAAGAGAATGAAACACCAACTCATAGAGTGGAAGAAAATGTTTGCAAAAGATATTACTGATAAAGCACTGTTAGCCAAAACACACAGAGAACTTGTAAAATTCAACAATTAGAATATTAGCAACCTGAGCAAAAAATGAGCAAGGAGATATACAGATGGCAAATAATAATGTGAAAAGATGGTCAACTTCATAAATCATCAGGGAAATGCAAATTAAAACAATGAGATACTACTACACACCTGTTCATGTGACCCAAATGCCAAACATGGACAACACCAAATGCTGACAAGAATGTGGAACAACAGGAACTCTCATTCACTTCTTAGTATTTACCCAAATAAGTTGAAAACTTATGTCCACACGAATCTGCACACAGATGTTTATAGAAGCTTTGTTCATAATTGTCAAAACAGGGAAGCCACCAAGACATCGTACAGTAGGAGAATGGATAAACAAACTCTGGTCCATCCAAACAAGGAAATTTTATTCAGTGCTAAAAAGAAATGAGCTATCACGAGATGAAAAGACATAGAGGAACCTTAAGTGCTTCTTACTAAGTTAAAGAAGCCAATCTGAAGACTTCTTTTCAGAAGAAAGGTGTAGGGGATCAGTCAGTGTGGCTGGAAAAATTGTAAGATGAAGTTATATGATATAGACACAAACCTTCTTGGAAAGCCAGAAGGTTTGCATAGCTTCAGTAAAAGATTTGGCTGAAGGCAGTCGAATCCTCTTTACCTTTAGTTGATAGCAAAAAAAAAGCAAATAACAAGGAAATGTGGGGAAGTTTATCTAAACAGCTTGTTTACTCATGTGGTCCTAAGACCAAACTTGATCAACCTCGGGTGCATAATTGCTCTCTACTCAGGGGTTAATTACCCATAGATGTGTTGACTCAAAGCCTTTGTCATTTAATCTGTACTAAATAAATGCGAACTTCACTGGCTTATCAGCGGGATGCTCCAGACTCAGAGCAGAGCCCCTTAGCCGACTGACAGGCAGAATATCTGTGTTAGTGTACATCTCTCATCTGTTGCTGGGTCAGGGTCTGCAGGTCAGACATCTACAGAAAGGGGCTCAAGCTACGATAGGAGCAGCTTTCTTTTGTCTAAATATTCTTTAAAATAGGGCAGGATAGGCCGAATGTGACGGCTAATGCCTGTAATCCTAGCACTTTGGGAGGTCAAGGTAGAAGGACTGCTTGAGGCCAGGCGTTTGAGGCTGCAGTGAGCCATGATCATGCCACTGCACTCCAACCTATGCAACAGAGCAAGACTCCATCTCTACAAAAAAAAATTTTAAATAGCCAGGCATGGTGGTGAACACCTGTGGTCCCAGCTACTCGGAAGGCTGAGGCAGGAGGATTGCTTGAGCCCATGAGTTCAAGAGCATAGTGAGCTATGATCACACCACTGCACAGCCTGGGCAACAGAGCAAGAACCCATCTTTAAAAAAAAAAGAAAAAAAGGACAGGATAGCAGATACCCTAAAGAATTTAAAGCATGGGCTGGGCACAGTAGCTCACACCTGTAATCCCAGCATTTTGGGAGGCTGAGGCAGGTGGATCACCTGAGGTCAGGAGTTTGAGACCACCCTGGCCAACATGGTGAAACCCCATCTCTACTGAAAATACAAACATTAGCCTGGCGTGGTCATGAGTGCCTGTAATCCCAGCTATCTGGAAGACTGAGGCAGGAGAATTTTTTGAACCGGGGAAGCAGAGGTTGCAGTGAGCCGAGACTGTGCCACTGCACTCCAGCCTGGGCAACAAGAATGAAACTCTGTCTCAAAAAAGAAAAATAAAGAATTGACAGAGGGACTCAAACAGATGTTTGTTTTTAAAAAATGTTTGCAAGTGAAGCCAAACGACAAATGACAAATGACAAACTGAGAAAAATGTTACAAATAGATAGGGTGCTATTCTCCTTAATATACAAAGAGTTCTTGCAAATCTATAAGAAAAAAAGTAGGTGAAAATTATAAAGTTATGAACACACAGTTCATAGAAAAAATGCAAATTGTTCTTGAATATATATAAAATGCTCAGTCTCCTAAGAAAACAAATGCAATTTAAAACAAGGTAATAATTCGAGCTACACCTACTAGATTGGCAAATACAGGATGTTTTATGAAAATGTGTTGGTGTAAAAAATGTTGCTGTAAAAAAATGAAAAGCAGTGGACAGAGGAAGAAATTACGTAAATATAGATTCACACATACCTTCATGTAATCAATTGTATATGAAAAGAATATCTTCTGGGGGAGTCTGTGAAAATCTGGCCACACTGGTAACACTTATGTCCACACAAAAACCTGCACACAGATATTTACAGAAGCTTTATTCAT
Organism: Macaca thibetana thibetana; assembly: GCF_024542745.1. Lineage (NCBI taxonomy): Eukaryota > Metazoa > Chordata > Mammalia > Primates > Cercopithecidae > Macaca > Macaca thibetana. The sequence continues at coordinate 132,513,164 of NC_065585.1, forward strand.
AATTGCCCAAACTGGGAAGCTCTAAGGTGTCTAGATAAATAAACTCTGGTTCATCCAAACAATGGAATTTTATTCAGTGCTAAAAAGAAATGAGCTACCAAGTCATGAAAAAACATGGAGGAAACTTAAGTTCTTATTACTAAGTTAAAGAAGCCAGTCTGAAAAGGCTTTTATGAATAAAGCATCTAAAAGATGTGTGTGCAGGTTTTTGTGTGGATAAACTGGGTGCCCCAGGAAACAAGGTTGAAAGGAGACGTTTCTTTATACACAATTCCGTGCCTTTTGAATTTTGAACTATGTGAGTAAATTATTTAAATAACTAAAAATTAAGAATATATTAGGTGATTTATCACTTGACTTGGAGGGATTTCCACAATATATGGAGGGAAGCAAAACACAGAAAATTGTGTATTGTATGGTCCTGTGTTTATGAAGCAAACAATACTGAGTAAAATCCCCACATATGATTAAACACACAGGAAATGGTGTATGTGCATTATACGATTATACCCAATGATACATTATATTGACTATGAGTCTATGAGCATGGAGAAAGAGAGGGAAGGTCACATAACTATTAACAATTGTTTGTTTACAGGGTACAAGTGGAGGAAGGAAAGTCAAAAGAAAGTATTCTCTAACAATGGGCCTGACATATTTACAAAATACCATATGTATGTATGTTTATACACATATAGTTACATCTACCTATCATTTGACTAAAATTTGAGACAGAATCATCAACAAGTCACAAGAAAAGACCGCAATCTTGACTCTTTGTCGGAACATCAAAGCACATATACATACACCTGTAGGTATGTGTATAAATAAGTGTGTTATGCATATGTGTCTCTAGTCCCAGGCAACTACTAATTCATTTTGTCTCTATAGATTTGCCTTTTCTAGAAATTTTACATAAGAAAATCACATATATAAAGATGGTCATGGAAGGCTAAAGGTAGTTGTTTCAGAGATACGGGATTTCCTGGGATTTTTGCTTTTTAATTTTTTTTTTTTTTTTTGAGGTGGAGTCACACCTTGTCACCCAAGTTGGAGTACAGTGGCACCATCTCACCTCACTGCAACCTTCACTTCCTGGGTTTGAGCCATAAGTGTTACCTGCCTCAGCCTCCCGAGTAGTGATATTAGCAGTAATATCGACTATATTATGAATGATAGCACAGGGTGTACATCCAGGGTGTACACTCACTGTGATATTAGCAGTAATATCAAAGATATTATGAATAACATCACAGGGTGAACCCCACTGTGATATCAGAAGTAATATCAAAGTTATTATGAATAATTTCACAGGGTGTATACCCACTGTGATATTAGCAGTAATCTTGAAGATATTATGAAGAACATCATAGGATGTACACACACTGTGATACTAGCAGTAATATTGAAGATATTATAAGTAATATCTTCAATTTTATTTTATTTCCATTTATCACATGGGTATACAGGGTGTATTACAGGGTGTACACCCACTGTCATATAAACAGTAATACCAAAGATATTATGAATCACATCACAGAGTGTACAATCATTGTGATATTAGCAGTAATATCAAAATATTATGAATAATATCACAAGGAGTACACCCAGGGTATATACCCCTGTAATATTAGCAGTAATAGAGATGGTATTATGAATAATATGACAGGGTGTACACCCTGAGTGTACAACCACTGTGAAATTAGCAGAAATATCTAAGATTTTACATATATCACAGGGTGTACACTCACTGTGATATTAGCAGTAATATCAAACATGTTATAAATAATATCACAGATTGGACACCAAGGGCATACAACCACTATGATATTAGCAGTAATATCAAAGATATGAATAATATCACAGGGTGTACATCCAGAATGTACACCCACAGAGATATTAGCAGTAACATCGAAGACATGATGAATAATATCACAGGGTGCACACCCACTGTGATATTAGCAGTAACATCAAAGTTATTAAGAATAATATCACAGGGTGGACACCCAGGATGTACACCCATGGTGATATTAGCAGTAAGAGCGGAGATATTACAAATAATAAAACAGGGTGGGGTGTACACCCACTGTGATATTAGCAGTAATAGTGAAGACACTATGAATAATATCACATTTTACCTGTTCAAAAACCGGACAAGTCTTACAGGTTAGTTCAGGATCTGCACCTTATCAACCAAATTTTTGCCTATCCATCCCGTGGTGCCAAACCCCTGTACTCTCCTGTCCTCAATACCTTCCTCCGCAACTCACTATTCCATTCTTGATCTTAAAGATGCTTTCTTCACTATTCCCTTGCACCTCTTGTCCCAGCCTCTCTTTGCTTTTACCTGGACTGACCCTGACACCCATCAGCCTCAGCAACTTACCTGGGCTGTACTGCTGCAAGACTTCAGGGAGAGCCCCCATTACTTCAGTCAAGCACTTCCTCATGATTTCCTTTCTTTCAATCCATCTGCTTCTCACCTTATTGAATATTTTGACAATCTTCTACTTTAGAGATCCTACAAATCTTCCCAAAAGGACATCCTCCTGCTCCTCCAATATCTGTTCTCAAAAGGATATTGCGTATGCCCCTCCAAAGCCCAAATTTCTTCCTCATCCATTACCTATCTTGGCATAATTCTTCATAAAAACACATACTCTGCCTGCTGATCATGTCTGGCTAATCTCCCAAACCCCAACCCCTTCTACAAAGCAACAACTCCTTTCCTTCCTAGGCATGCTTAGATACTTTCACCTTTGGATACCTGGTTTTGCCATCCTAAAAAAAAATTATATAAACTCACAAAAGGAAACCTAGTTGACCCCATAGATCCTAAATCCTTTCCCCACTCCTCTTTCTGTTCCTTAAAAACAGTCCTAGAAGCTGCTCCCACACTGGCTCTCCCTAACTCATCTCAACCCTTTTTCATTACACACAGCTGAAGTGCAGGGTGGAATGGTTGGAATTCTTACACAAGAACTGGGACTGCACCCTGTAGCCTTTCTGTCCAAAAACTTTACTGTTTTAGGCTGGCCCCCACATTATTCCTGATACCACACCTGACCCCCATGGCTATATCTCTCTGATCCACCTGACATTCACCCCATTTTCCCCATATTTCCTTCTTCCCTGTTCCTCCCCCGATCACACTTGGTTTATTGATGGCAGTTCCACCAGGTCTAGTTGCCACTCACCAGCAAAGGCAGGCTATGCTATAGTATCTTCCACATCTACCACTCTGCACCCCGCCACTACCTCTCAGCAAGCCAAACTCATTGCCTTAACTCAGGCCCTCACTCTTGCAAAAGGGCTACGTGTCAATATTTATACTGACTCTAAATATGCCGTCCATATCCTGCACCACCATGCTCTTATATGGGCTGAAAGAGGTTTCCTCACTACGCAAGGGTCCTCCCTCATTGATGCCTGTTTAATAGAAACTCTTCTCAAGGCCGCTTTACTTTCAAAGGAAGCTGTAGTCATTCACCGCAAGGGCCATCAAAAGGCATCAGATCTCATCGCTCAGGACAACACTTATGCTGATAAGGTAGCTAAAGAAGCAGTTAACATTCCAACTTCCGTCCCTCACGGCCAGTTTTTCTCCTTCTCATCAGTCACTCCCACCTACTCCCTCACTGAAACTTCTACCCATCAATCTCTTCCCACACAAGGCAAATGGTTCCCGGACCAAGGAAAATATCTCCTTCCAGTCTCACAGGCATATTCTATTCTGTCGCCATTTCATAACCTCTTCCATTTGGTTACAAACCTCTAGCCCACCTCTTAGAACCTCTCATTTCCTTTTCACCATGGAAATCTATCCTCAAAAAATCACTTCTCAGCATTCCATCTGCTATTCTACTACTCCTCAGGGATTGTTTAGGCCCCTCCCTTCCCGACACATCAAGCTCAGGGATTTGCCCCTGCCTAGGACTGGCAAATTAACTTTACTTGCATGCCCCGAGTCAGGAAACTAAAATACTTCTTGGTCTGGGCAGACACTTCCACTGGATAAGTAGAGGCCTTTCCCACAGGGTCTGAGAAGGCCACTGTGGTCATTTCTTCCCTTCTGTCAGACATAATTCCTCGGTTTGGACTTCCCACCTCTATACAGTCCAATAACAGATCGGCCTTTATTAGTTAAGTCACCCAAGCAGTTTCTCAGGCTCTTGGTATTCAGTGGCTCTTGGTTTTACCTCAAACCACCACCCTTAAGTCTCTCTTGAAGTGGATAGATCTTCAGTGGCAATGTACCCTCCAATACTTTCACCCTGATGAAGTCCTATTCTTTACCTTTATACTCACTTATTCTCATTCCCATTCTTATACCACTCTCTACCTCTCCCCAGCTGTCTCCACCACACTATCCATCTCACTCACTCTCTCCTAGCCATTTCTAATCCTTTTTTAACAAACAATTGTTGGATTTGCATTTCCCTTTCCTCCAAAATTGCCAAGGCCTTAACTTACTGCTAAAAAAAGTGGGGGAGGGGGGACTCTGTATATTTTTAAATGAAGAGTGTTGTTTTTACTTTATCAATCTGGCCTGGCATATGACAACATAAAAAAAACTCAAGGATAGAGCCCAAAAACTCGCCAACCAAGCAAATAATCATGCTGAACCCCTTTAGGCACTCTGATTGGATGTCCTGGGTCCTCCTAATTCTTAGTCCTTTAATACCTGTTTTTCTCCTTCTCTTACTCAGACCTTGTGTCTTTCATTTAGTTTCTCAATTCATACAAAACCGTATACAGGTCATTGCCAATCATTCTATATGACAAATATTCCTTCTAACAACCTCAAATGTCACCTCTTACCACAAAATCTTCCTTCAGCTTCATCTTTCCCACTCTAAGTTCCCACGCTGCCCCTAATCCTGCTCAAAACAGCCCTGAGAAACATCGCCTATTATCTCTCCATACCACCCCCAAAAAAATTTTCGCTGCCCCAACACTTCAACACTATTTTTTTTTTTATTAATATAAGAAGACAGGAATGTCAGACCTCTGAGCCCAAGCCTGTATGTATACATCCAGACAGCCTGAAGCAACTGAAGAATCACAAAAGAAGTAAAAATGGCCAGTTCCTGCCTTAACTGTTGACATTACCTGTTTAAATTCCTTCTCCTAGTTCAGAAGCTCTCCCACTGAGCACCTTCTGACTCCCCTACCATCCCCTGCCTGCAAGAGAACAACTCCCTTTGTAATTTTCCATGACCTATCCAAATCCTATAAAACTGCCCCACCCCTAACTCCCTTTGCTGACTCTCTTTTCAGACTCAGCTTACCTGTACCCAGGTGATTAAAAAGCTTTATTGCTCACACAAAGCCTGTTTGGTGGTCTCTTCACATGGATGCACGTGACACCCTCCTTCAACAGGTGTTAACCCTAGAGGACTAGAACCTAGTCAGTTATGGCAAAAAGATATTACACATGTCCCTGAATTTGAAAAACTTAGATATGTATACCATTGATACCAATTATCACCTAATTAGCACACATGCTCTTCCTGGAGAGTCCACCCAATATGTTGCTAAACATCTTCTCTTTTCTGTTTATGAGGTGACCCACAAAAATTAAAACTGATAATGGTCCAGCTTATGCCAGCTCACTATTTCAATAATTTTGTCACATGTGGAACATCCAACATTCCACAAGCATTTCATATAACCCCGAAAGACAGGCCATAGTAGTATATGTCCACTCTACTCTTAAAAATATGCTCAGAAAACAAAAAAAGGGGAATATGAGTAAGGACTCTGCAAAACTACTAGCACAAGCTTTATTTACCCTTAATTTCCTAAATTTAAAAGATAAATTTCAATCAGCTATAGAAAAGCACTTTGCTAAAACCTCTCAAGACATAAAACCCTTTCTTGTATGGAAAGATGTAAACAGCAATGTATGGTGTGGTCCAAATGATTTGTTAACGTGGGGAACAGGATATGCTTCTGTTCACAACCCCTCAGGTCCTCTTTGGATTCCAGCATGATGCATCAAACCTTACCATGGCGTGGCTAGGACCCAACCTGGTACCAGAAATGAAGGGAATGTCCTTGCAGGACACATACCCCTGGATGATGCGGCTTCCTGGGATGACACAAGCCCCAGACATTACCTTGGGGGGTGCTAAAGAAGACAACTCAGGAGGCTGAGCGAATCCTGCTCCAGACACAGACACCATTCACTCCAAATAGTTTATTCCTTGCTATGCTCTCTGTTGTACATTGCAACTCACATAGGGTATTGATCCTTTCTATGCCATTGCTCTGCCTGCAACCCGCACCTGATACTCTCTATTGGACCCATCTCTTAGATCCGTAGCACCTGAAACTCATAGCACTTGAAAAAGTTCTGCCCTGTTACTTGGGCAGACACTCCCTTCCCAGCCTCTAATAATGTAAATGCTTGGCTAGGAGGGATTGACTTACCCCCAGTGGGATCCCTCATTAATGGCACACATTGGGCTAAGGTGCCAGGTAACACTACATATCACTCCACTATCCTCCCACTGTGTGTAAGTTATAAAAGTTCTAACCCTTACTGTGCACCTGTCCCATCACAATTATGACTACGTCATGGCCACGGAAATGCAAAGGAAATGCCTTGCATTGCCTCAGCTGGGCAATGCAACCAATGCCACTTTCCCCAACATTCCTTCCTGTGCTAAAGAACGTAGCCAGCAAAGTAATGGATTCCACTTTGGCTGGGAGGTCTGTCACGGGGGACATGCCTGTAGCCTCCAGTTAGACAATTATAACATCTTAGACTGGAGCCCCCACTGCCATTTAAAGGGCAACCATACTCATGTCCACATCTGTCGTGGCATCAATCACAGTTTCATAGCCACGTCCCATCCCTCTATGATTTGGGCTGATGGGGGGATGGGATATCCCAGACCCCAAGTAAAGTCCATGCCACCCCAAGACACTTTATGGCACCTGGGACATCTTAGTACCTCCCTTGACACCTGGCATGGGACATATCATAATTCTAGTAACTAAACTATGACCATTATTCATAATCACACAGATCAGTGCCAGATTTGCACTATCCGTCCATATGTTTTCCTTATGGGAACTAATAATGATTACACCCCTAAACTCCACGTTTCTGACCCAACTGCAGGGACAGGCTTGGTTCGCCTCATGTGTCACTAATTACAATATATCTAATTTAAATATTACTAGCATCGTAGTATTAAGGAGAAAATCTGAGGCATTCCTACCAGTCAATTTGACATGCATTTGGCAAGGCTTTTCTGCCTTTGCCACCTTAGAACGTGCCCTGTCCCAGGTCAGACCCAAAGATTCATAGGCACACTTATAGCCTTTATAGTCTCAGCCATAGTCATCTTGGCAACTGCTAGTGTTGCTGTGGTCTCTATTACTGAATCAGTACAAACAGCTACCTTTATAGATAACTTGGCCAAAAATATGTCTAATGAACTTCTCTTACAGCAGGGTATAGATGAAAAGATTCTTGCATGCCTGCAAGCACTCCAGGCTGCCTTGGAATACGTAGGCGAGTGGCAAGATGCATTGGCATTCCAACAGCAATGAAACTGTGACTGGGAGAATAAGCACATCTGTGTCACCTTGGAATCAATCAATGTGTAGTTGGGAGGAGGTGAAACAACTCCTCGGGGAATCTTACATGATAATTTCACAGCAGACATAAGGCAACTCAAAACTAAACTTCTAGCATCCCTAAACACCATAGATCTACATGCCCAACAAACAGCCATATGGCAGGATGTGCAAGAACATCTCTCCTGGATAGATCCCCACTCCTGGGGGGTCACTCCTTGATTGGAAAAGAATGTTACTGATTATGCTCAAGTTTGTCTTACGTTATTTACTAATTCTAGGATGCAAAGCTGGAATATGAGCAGTAACCGCTATGCCAGACAAACCGCAAAGCCAGACCTGTTTGCTGCACACATTTGTACTCTTCAATCAACAAAACCTGATGCAAAAACAGAAAAGGAGGAGATGTAGGAGTTCAGTCAGCGTGGTGGGGAAAGTTGTAAGAAAAAGTTACAGGGAAAGACACAAATCTTCTCAGAAGGCTGGGGGGTTTTGCAAAAGCTTTGAAAGAAAATTTGGCTGGAGACAGCCAAATTCTCCTATCCAGAGCCTGAGAGAAAAGGGTAGATAACAAGGGAATGTAAAGGAACATATCTAGATAAATTTGTTTACTCCTGTCTCCAGAAACCAACCATTGATCATTTTTGTGCAGGACTGCTCTCTACTTGGGGGGTCAATAATGTTTATTACCCACAAATTGTGTTTGCTGCAAGCCTTTGTCATTAAATCTGTACTAAATAAATGTGAGCAGGGCCAGCTTATGGGAGCTGCACTCTCTTGGTAGCTGCAGGACTCTCGTCAGCAGTGCTGAGCTGTGCGGTCCGCTAGCCATGCTGTCAGGCAAAATACCTGTGTCAGCATACTCCTTTCATCTGTCGCTTGGCCAGAGTCTGCAGGACAGACTTGGCATGCTTTGAATGTAGAACTGATGGGACCTCATGCTGAGGCAATTACTGGATGAAAGGGAGAAATTCACCAGCTCAACCGTGTTCAAGTGTGCAAAGCAGAGGCGGTAAGTGCATCCACGCTGCTGTGCAGCCAGCATCACATCCCTCTCCAGAACTTTCCCATCTTCCCCAACTGAAGCTCTGTCCTCCTCATCCCCGTCCCGGTCTCTGGAAGCCACCACTCCTGTCTCCAGGAATTTGACTTCTCTTGGGACCTCGCATAAGTGGAGTAATTTGTCTATTTGTCCTTTTGTGACTGGCTTGTTTCACTTAACATAATTTCTTCAGGGTTTCTCCAGGTTGTAGCCCTCGGGGTTTTGGGCTTGAGCAACTTGGAGGTGGCGTTTGCTGAGATGGGGATGAGGACAGGACAAGTCTTCTGGCTCAGCTGGCAGTGAGCCCTCCCTTGAGGTCAGAGGCAGATATCGCATCCCTGCATTTCCAAGGGATCTGTTTTCCCAGTAGATGCTTCCTAAAATGATTGTTGAATAAAATGGACTAGTTTCTTATATTTTAGCTTTTATAAATGAGTAGGCAAAGGTGATCCTGAATGCATAGTTCTAAAAACTGGGAAGAAAGGAAGGGCTGGGCATGGTGGCTCACATCTGTAACCCCAGCACTTTGGGAAGTTGAGGCAGGAGGATGCTTGAGGTCAAGAGTTTGAGACCAGCCTGGGCAACATAGCGAGACCTTGTCTGTATTTTATTTTATTTTTGAGACAGAGTCTCACCCTGTTGCCCAGACTGGAGTGCAGTAGCGCAATCTTGCCTCACTGTGACTTCCACCTCCCAGGCTCAAGCAATTCTCCTGCCTCCCGAGTAGCTGGGATTACAGGCATGTGCCACCAACGCCTGGCTAATTTTTGCATTTTAGTGGAAACTGGGTTTCGCCATGTTGGCCAGGCTGGTCTCAAACTCCTGGTCTCAAGTGATCCACCCACCATGGCCTCCCAAAGTGGTGGTATTACAGACATGAGCCATTGTGCCCCACCCAATTCCTATTTTAAAAAACAAAAAGGAAAATTATATATATATTTATATATATATATATAAAACTGGCTGTGTGCAGTGACTCAAGCCTGTAATTTCAGCACTTTGGGAGGCCAAGGAAGTAGAATCGTCTGAGTCCAGGAGTTTGAGACCAGCCTAGGCAACATAGTGAGTCTCCGTCTCTACAAAAAATCAAAAAACATTAAGTGGGCATGGTGGCGTGTGTCTGCGGTCCTGGCTACTTGGGAGCCTGAGTGGGAGCACTGCTTGAGGCCAGAAGTTTGAGGGTGCAGTGAGCCAAGATTGCACCACTTCACTGTGGCCTGGACAACAGAGTGAGACTCTGTCTCAAGGGAAAAATAAAAATAAAAACTAAGGCTGGGCTGGGATTACAGGTGCTATGGCTCACACTATAATCTCAGCACTTTGGAAGACCAAGGCAGGGAGATCACCTGAGGTCAGAAATTTGAGACCAGCCTGGCCAACATGGTGAAAACCCCTCCTCTTCTAAAAGTACAAAATTTAGCCAGGTGTGGTGGCACGTGCCTGTAAACCCAGCTACTTGGGAGGCTGAGGCAGGAGAATCGCTTGTACCCGGGAGACAAAGGTTGCAGAGAGCCAAGATCGCACCACTGCACTCCAGCCTGGGCAACAGAGCGAGACTCTATCTCAAAAAAAAAAAAAAAAAAAAAAAAACTAGGAAGAAAAATAGAATTATATACTTTTGACAAGGATTGAGCAGAATTTCTTCTCCTGAAATTCAAGGTTGTGGGGAATCTTGAAAAACAAATACAGTATATTTAATACCTTCACCTGCAGCAGCTGTCCTAATATAGAGAACTTGGAGATGTACTTTAGGCAAACGCCTGGCAATTGTAACTCCATATTTTCTAGAGGATTTTCTTTTATAAGTATTTCCATTCCTAATGCAAGAGGACTTTTATGTACACAAAGTTGCTGTGAAAGGCTAGGAAGACATGAACAACCCCATGAAGGCCATGTTGAATGCGTGCTGCTCCCTGCACGGCTGTCCAAAGAGGCTGAAAGTCAGAGCATGCTCCATAATGTTCTTCTGGAAACACTAGCAATGCAGAGGCCCCTCTCCTCCTTTCCCTTCCCCTCTCCTTCCTCTTTTCTTCTTTCTTCTTTCAAGACAGGGCCTGGCTGTGTCACCCAGGCTGGTGTGCAGAGGCGTGACCTTGGCTCACTGCAACCTCTGCCTCCTGGGCTCAAACAATTCTCCCACTTCAGCTCCCCCTGAGTAGCTAGGAACACAAGTGTGAGCCACCATGCCTGGTTGATTCGTGTATTTTTTGTAGGGATGGGGTTTTGCCATGTTGCCCAGGCTGGTCTCCAACTCCTGGGCTCAAGTAATCCTCCTGCCTTGCCTCCCAAAGTGTTGGGATTACAGGTATGAGGCACCACACCCCATCAGATAGTATTTCAATGGTATTTCTTCTTTCCTTTACTCACAAGAAGAGTGGGAATGCTGGCAAGAGGCCATTTAAACACAGTTCATTACTAGTTTTTCTTTCCTCATCCCATGTGATGGGTGAGACGCTTGAGCCTGCTGACATTGTGTTCATATCTAATGTGTTTGTGAGAAATTTGAAGCTACTGGCGAGCTTTGTCTTCGCCATCCTCTGCCCCAGCTGTAGGTGCTGACTCTCTTAATTGCTCAAGGGATGTTTTGATTTAAAAAATCGCGTTAAAATAAAAGTTTAGTGGAATCATATGAACAGCATTTGAATTCATGGAACTCCGCCCTTTCCCTGCCATTAATTGTTCGTGCTCTTCTCTTGCTACTTTTTTTTCTCTTTTGGGTTAAAAACAAAGCAAAAAAACCCACAAATTAACAAAAAGCTCTACGGTGGTACAGAATAGTGTGTATAATATTTTTATGCAAATAAAAAAGTAGCACACGTAAATAAAGTGGCACACATAAATTGTGTTTTCTAGAAAGATATACCAGGGAGGGCTTGGAAGAAAAAAAAACTCTTCTTATTTTATACTTAAAAAGATACTTTTGATGAGAACTGCTGGCAAGATGGCCGAATAGGAAGAGCTCCGGTCTGTAGCTCCCAATGAGACTGATGCAGAAGATCGGTGATTTCTGCATTTCCAACTGAGGCACCTGCTTCGTCTCACCGGGACCCGTTGGACAGTGGGTGCAGTTCACGGGGGGCGAGTTGAAGCAAGGTAGGGTGTGGACTCACCCGGGAAGTGCAAGGGGTGGAGGAATTTTCTCCCCTACCCAAGAGAAACCATGAGGGACTGAGCCTGAGGAACTCTAGCACCGATACTGCGCTTGTCCCACGCTCTTCGCAACCCACAAACCAGGAAGGAAGGAGATTCCCTCCGGTGCCTACCCCACCAGGGCCCTGGGTTTCAAGCACAAAACTGGGCAGCCATTTGGGCAGATACTGAACCAGCCGCAGGAGTTCTTTTGTTCTATACCACAGTGGCGCCTGGAACATCAGCAAGACAGAGCCGTTCACTCCCCAGGAAAGGGGCGCTGAAGCCAGGGAGCCAACTGGTCTGGCTCGGTGGGGTCCCACCCCCTGCGGAGCCCTGCAAACTAAGATCCTCTGGCTTGAAATTCTTGCTGCCAGCACAGCAGCAGTCTGATTGACCCCGGACAGGAAGAGCTTGGCAGTGGGAGGGGCGTCTGCCATTGCTGAGGCTTCACTAGGTGGTTTTATGATAACACTGTAAACAAAGCCGCTGGGAAGTTAGAACTGGTCGGAACCCATTGCAGCTCACCAAGACTGCTGTGGCCAGACCCAGGTTTCTCTTCTCTGGGCAGGGCATCTCTGAAAAAAAGGCGGCAGCCCCATTCAGGGTCTTATAGGTAAACCTCTATCTCCCTGGGACAAAGCACCTGGGGAAAGGGGAGGCAGTGAGTGCAGCTTCAGCAGAGGTAGAGGCCCCTGCCTGACAGCTCTGAAGAGAGCCCTGAACTTCCCAGCACAGCCGAGCTCTGCTAAGGGTCAGACTGCCTCCTCAAGTGGGTCCCTGACCCCTGTGTGTCCTGACTGGGAGGAACCTCCCAGAAGGGGCTGACAGACACCTCATTCAGAAGAGCTCTGGTTGGCATCTGGCAGGCGACCATCTGGGACAAATCTTCCAGAGGAAAGATCAGGCAGCAACCTTTACTGTTCTGCAGCCTCCACCGGTGACACCCCAGGCAAATAGGGTCGGGAGTGGACATCCAGCAAACTCCAGCAGACTGGCAGCAGAGGGGTCTGACTGTCAGAAGGAAAACTAACAAACAGAAAGGAATAGCGGGTCCACTCAGAGATCCCATCCGAAGGTCACCAACATCAAAGGCCAAAGGTAGATAAATCACAAAGATAGGGAGAAACTAGTGTGAAAAGGCTGAAAAATTCAACAACCAGAATGTCTTTTCTCCTCCAAAGGATCACAACTCCTCGCCAGCAAGGGAACAAAACTGGATGGAGAATGAGTTGGACGAATTGACAGAAGTAGGCTTCAGAAGGTCAGTAATAACAAACTCCTCTGAGCTAAAGGAGCATATTCTAACCCAATGCAAGGAAGCTAAGAACCTTGAAAAAAGGTTAGATGAATTGCTAACTAGAATAACCAGTGTAGAGAAGAATATAGATGACCTGATGGAGCTGAAAAACACAGCATGAGAACTTCGTGAAGCATAACCAAGTTTCATAGCCAAATCGATCAAGTGGAAAAAAGGATATCAGTGAATGAAGATCAACTTAATGAAATAAAGAGAGAAGACAAGATTAGAGGAAAAGGAATAAAAAGGAATGATCAAAGCCTCCAAGAAACATGGGACTATGTTAAAAAACCAAATCTATGTTTGATTGGTGTACCTGAAAGTCATGGGAGAATGGAACCAAGTTGGAAAACACTCTTCAGGATATTATCCAGGAGAACTTCCCCAACCTAACAAGACAGGCCAACATTCAAATTCAGGAAATACAGAGAACACCACAAAGATACTCCTCGAGAAGAGCAACTCTGAGATACATAATTGTCAGATTCACCAAGGCTGAAGTGAAGGAAAAAATGTTAAGGGCAGCCAGAGAGAAAGGTTACCCACAAAGGGAAGTCCATCAGACTAACAGCGGATCTCTTGGCAGAAACCCTACAAGCTAGAAGAGAGTGGGGGCCAATATTCAACATTCTTAAAGAAAAGAATTTTCAACCAAGAGTTTCATATCCAGTCAAACTAAGCTTCATAAGTGAAGGAGAAATTAAAGCCTTAACAAACAAGCAAATACTGAGAGATTTTGTCACCACCAGGGCTGCCTTACAAGAGCTCCTGAAGGAAGCAGTAAACATGGAAAGGAAAAACTGGTACCAGTTACTGCAAAAACATACCAAATACCAAATTGTAAAGAACATCGACACTATGAAGAAACTGCATCAACAAACAGGCAAAACAACCAGCTAGTATCATAATGACAGGATGAAATTCACACATAACAATATTAACCTTAAACGTAAATGGGCTAAATGCTCCAATTAAAAGACACAGACTGGCAAATTGGATAGAGTATAGACCCATCAGTGTGCTGTATTCAGGAGACCCATCTCATGTGCAAAGACACACACAGGCCCAAAATAAAGGGATGCAGGAATATTTACCAAGCAAATGGAAAGCAAATAAAAGCAGGAGTTGCGATCCTAATCTCTGATAAAAGAGACTTTAAACCAACAAAGACCAAAAGAGACAAAGAAGGGCATTACATAATGGTAAAGGAATCAATGCAGCAAGAAGAGCTAACTACCCTAAATAGATATGCACCGAATACAGGAGCATCCAGATTAATAAAGCAAGTTCTTAGAGACCGACAAAGAGACTTAGACTCCTACACAATAATAGTGGGAGACTTTAATTGACTTTAATAGTGGGAGACTGTCAATATTTGGCAGATCAATGAGACAGAAAATTAACAAGGATATTCAGGACTTGAACTCAGCTCTGGACCAAGCAGACCTAACAGACATCTATAGAACTGCATCCCAAATCAACAGAATATACATTATTCTCCGCATCACATCGTACTTATTCTAAAATTGACCACATAATTGGAAGTAAACACTCCTCAGCAAATACAAAAGAATGGAAATCATAACAAATAGTCTCTCAGACAACAGTGCAATCAAATTAGAACTCACGATTAAGAAACTCACTCAAAATCGCACAACTACATGGAAACTGAATAACCTGCTCCTGAATGACTACTGGGTAAATAACGAAATTAATGCTGAAATAAAAATGTTCTTTGAAAACAATGAGAACGAAGACACAACATACCAGAATCTCTGGGACACATTTAAAGCAGTGTGTAGAGAGAAATTTACAGTACTGAATGCCCACAAGAGAAAGCAGGAAAGATCTAAAATTGACACTCTAACATCAAAATTACAAGAACTAGAGAAGCAACAGCAAATAAATTCAAAATTTAGCAGAAGACAAGAAATAACTAAGAAGAGAGCAGAACTGAAGGAGATAGAGACAAGAAAAACCCTTCAAAAAATTAATGAATCCAGGAGCTGGTTTTTAGAAAAGATCAACAAAATAGACTGCTGGCCAGAATAATAAAGAAGACAGAAAGAAGAATCAAATAGATGCAATAAAAAAATGGTAAAGGGGCTATCACCACGGATCCCACAGAAATAAAAACTACCATCAGAGAATACTATAAACATCTCTATGCAAATAAACTAGAAAATCTAGAAGAAATGGATAAATTCATGAACACATATACTCTCCCAAGTCTAAATTAGGGATAAGTTGAAACCCTGAATAAATTGATAACAAGTTCTGAAATTGAGGCAGTAATTAATAGCCTACCAACCAAAAAACGAGTCCAGGACCAGACGGATTGATAGCCGAATTCTACCAGAGGTATAAAGAGGAGCTGGTACCATTCCTTCTGAAACTATTCCAAATAATAGAAAAAGAGTGAATCCTCCCCAACTCATTTTATGAGACCAGCACCATCCTGATACCAAAACCTGGCAGAGACACAGTGAAAAATGAAAATTTCAGGCCAATATCCCTGATGAACATTGATGCGGAAACCCTTAATAAAATACTGGGGAACAGAATCCAGCAGCACATCAAAAAGCTTATCCACCGCGATCAAGTCAGCTTCACACCTTGGATGCAAGGCTGGTTCAACATATGCAAATTAATAAAAGTAATCTATTACATAAGCAGAACCAATGACAAAAACCACACGATTATCTCAATAGATGCAGAAAAGGCCTTTGACAAAATTCAACACCTCTTCATGCTAAAAACTCTCAATAAACTAGGTATTGATGAAACGTATCTCAAAATAATAAGAGCTATTTATGACAAACCCACAGCCAATACCATACTGAATGGGCAAAAACTGAAAGCATTCCCTTTGAAAACCAGCCAAGACAAGGATGCCCTCTCTCACCACTCCTATGTAACATAGTATTGGAAGTTCTGGCCAGGGCAATCAGGCAAGAGAAATAAATAAGGGTACTCAAATAGGAAAAGAGGAAGTCAAATTGTCTCTGTTTGCAGATGACATGATTGTATACTTAGAAAACCCTGTCATCTCAGCCCAAAATCTCCTTAAGCTGATAAGCAAGTTTGGCAAAATCTCAGGATACAAAATCAATGTGCAAAAATCACAGGCATTCCTATATACCAATAACAGACAAACAGAGAGCCAATCAGGAGTGAACTCCCATTCACAATTGCTATAAAGAGAATAAAATACCTAGGAATACAACTCGCAAGGAATGTGAAGCACCTCTTCAAGAAGAACTACAAACCACTGCTCAAGGAAATAAGGACACAAATGAATCAAAAAACATTCCATGCTCGTGGAGAGGAAGAATCAATATTGTGAAAATGGCCATATTGTCCAAAGTAATTTATAGATTCAATGCTATCCCCATCAAGCTACCATTGCCTTTCTTCACAGATTTGGAAAAAACTACTATAAACTTCATAGGGAACCCAAAAAGAGCCCGCATAGCAATTCCAGGCAAGAAGAACAAAGTTGGAGGCATCACACTACCTGAGTTCAAACTATACTATAAGGCTACAGTAACCAAAAGAGCATAGTACTGGTACCAACACAGATATATAGACCAATGGAACAGAACAGAGGCCTCAGAAATAACACCACACATCTACCACCATCTGATCTTTGACAAACCAGACACAAACAATCAATGGGGAAAAGATTCCCTATTTAATAAATGGTGCTGGGAAAACTGGTTAGCCATATGCAGAAAATTGAAACTGGACCCCTTCCTTACACCTTATACAAAAATCAACTCAAGATTGATCATGACTTAAATGTAAGACCTAGGACCATAAAAATCCTAAAAGAAAACCTGGGCAATACCATTCAGGACACAGCCATGGGCAAAGACTTCATGTCTAAAACACCAAAAACAATGGCAACAGAAGCCAGATTTGACAAGTGGGATCTAATTAAACTAAAGAGCTTCTGCACAGCAAAAGAAACTATCATCAGAGTGAACAGGCAACCTACAGAATGGGAGAAAATTTTTGCAATCTATCCATCTGACAAAGGGCTAATATTCATAATCTACAAAAAACTTAAACAAATTTACAAGAAAAAAACAAACAAACCCATCAAAAAGTGGTCAAAACTTGGAGCTTGCAGTGAGCCGAGATCGCGCCACTGCACTTCAGCCTGGGCGACAGAGCAAGACTCCATCTCAAAAAAAAAAAAAAAAAAAAAAAGTGGACAAAGTATGAACAGACACTTCTCAAAAGAAGACATTTATGCAGCCGACAAACATATGAAAAAATGTTCATCATCACTGGCCATTAGATAAATGTAAATCAAACCCACAATGGGATACCACCTCATGCCAGTTAGAATGGCAATCATTAAAAAGTCAGGAAACAACAGATGCTGGAGAGGATGTGGAGAAATAAGAATGCTTTTACACTATTGGTGGGAGTGTAAATTAGTTCAACCATTGTGGGAGACAGTGGGGTGATTTCTCAAGAATCTAGAACCAGAAATACCATTTGACCCAGCAGTCCTACTACTGGGTATATACTGAAAGGATTATAAATCATTCTACTATAAAGACACATGAACACTATGTTTACTGTGGCACTATGCACAATAGCAAAGACTTGGAACCAATGCAAATGCCCATCAATGACAGACTGGATAAAGAAAATGTGGCACATATACACCATGGAATACTATGCAGCCATAAAAAAGGATGAGTTCATGTCTTTGGCAGGGACATGGATGAAGCTGGAAACCATCATTCTCAGCAGTTTCACCACAAAATGTATTTGAAACAAGAGTTTTGTCATCCCTCTTTTTTTTTTTTTTTTTCTTTTTAGAGATGGGATCTCACCATCTTGTCCAGGTTTCCCCTGGGCTCACATGATTCTCCTGCTTCAGCCTCCCCAGTAGCTGGGACTACAGGCACATGCCACCACGTCCAATTAATTTTTTAATTATTCTTTTGTATAGTTGGCATCTCATTATGTTGACCAGGCCAATTTCGAACTCCTGGCCTCAAGCAATCCTCCTGCCTCGGCCTCCCAAAGTGCTGGGATTACAGGCATAAGCCCCTCTGTTCCTGTGACTGTCCCTCATTTTTACTACAGATTCCAGTTATTCTCCTATAGCCATTTGATTGTGTTTATTGGTGGGAATGACACTCACCCTATTTAATTTTTTAAAAAATAATATAGCCCAGAAACTGATTTCATAAAAACAAAATAAAAAATACTCTATTTTATTTTGTTTTATTTTGGGATAGAGTTTCGCTCGTTGCCCAGGCTGGAGTGCAATGGCATAATCTTGGCTCACTACAACCTCTGCCTCCCAGGTTCAAGCAATTCTTTTACCTCAGCCTCCCAAGTAGCTGGGATTACAGGCACCCACCACCACACCCAGCTAATTTTTTGTATTTAGTAGAGACTGAGTTTCACCATGTTGGTCAGGCTGATCTCATACTCCCGACCTCAGGTGATCCACCCGTCTTGGCTGCCCAAAGTGCTGTGATTACAGGCGTGAGCCACTGTGCCTGACCCAATACTCTTCTTTTCTTAAAGAAGGTCTGCTAATGGGCAGGTGCGTCATGTATGGACGGGCATAACTTCTTCTCACCTAGGCCGCACCAGCACCTGTCCTACACAAGCTCCAGACCTGCTGGAGCCTCCACTCCTGAGATGTGTTTCCTCATTAACTTCTCACCTCCACCCACCAGCCCCTGCCCTGGAGTTTCTTTAGCTGTACTGGCTACAGTTTTGAGGGGTTGTTCTCCATACAAACTGCAGCTCTCCTCTGCCACCAAGTCAAAGTGTGCTAGAAGGAATTCACTGAATGACCCTCTTGTTGCCATTCAATTTCATACAGTCTCACCAATCCACATGCCACAGGCCAGAAAGAGCCATGACAATGACCAGCTGTGGAGGGACTCATAGATGAAGCCACAGTCCTGCAAGAAAAACCGGCAAGTTTCCTCAAAAAACAATTTTTTTTTAGACAGATTCTTGCTCTGTTGCTCCGGCTGTAGCACAGTCGTGCCACCTCGGCTCACTGCAACCGCCGCCTACGAGATTCAATCAATCCTTCCGGATTAGTCTACCTAGTACCTGAAATTACAGATGCCCACCACCATGCCTGGCTAAGTTTTGTAGTTTTAGTAGAGATGGGGTTTCATTCTGTTGGCCAGGCTGGTCTCAAACTCCTGGCCTCAAGTGATCTGCCTGCCTCAGCCTTCCAAAGTCCTGGGATTACAGGCATGAGTCACCTGCACCTGGCTGGTTTTACAAAAATTAAACATAAGTCAGGCTTGGTAGCTCATGTCTGTAATCTCAGCAACTTTGGAAGGCCAAGCTGGGAGGATCTCCTGACTCCAGGAGTTCAAAACTGGCTTGGGCAACATGGTGAGACCCCATCTCTACAAAAATAAAAAAAGATATTAGCTGGGCATAGTGCCTGTTGTCCCAGTTACTCGGGAGGCTGAAGCTGGAGGACCGCTTGAGCCAGGAGGTGGAAGCTGCAGTGAATCATGTCTGCCCCACTGCACTCCAGCCTGGGTGACGGAGTGATGTCCTGTCTCAAAGAAAAAAAAAGAAAAAGAAAAAAGTATAGAAATCTAGCAATTCCACTTCTGGGTATATAATCAAAGGAACTGACTGCAGAATCTTGAACAGATGTTTGCACACCCATGTTCACAGCAGCGTGATTCACAATAGCCAAAAGGTGGCAGCAACCCAAGCGTCCATCAACAGATGGATGAATGGGCAAAACGCAGTCCAGCCACACAGTGGAATAGTATTGTCTGAAAAAGGAAGGAAATTCTGGCCCATGCTATAACATGGATGCATCTTGAGGACATTAGGTTCAGTGAAATAAGACAAACACAAAAGGACAAATTTTGTACAATTCCGCTAATCTGAGGTCCCTAGAGAATCAAATTCATAGAGACCGAAAGTAGAATGGGGGTTGCAGGGGCTGGAGGAAGATGGGGGAGTTAGTGTTTAATGGGTGCAGAGATTCAGTTTGAGAAAATGAAACAGTTCCGGAGATGGATGGTGGTGACAGTTGCACCATGATATGGACATCCTTAAATGCCACTGAACCGTGTACTTAAAAGCGGCTAAAATGTTGGCCATGGTGGCTTATGCGTGTAATCCCAGCACTCTGGGAGGATGAGGTGGGCGGATCACCTGAGATCAGGAGTTTAAGACCAGTCTGGGCAACATGGCAAAACCCTGTCACTACAAAAAAAAAAAAATTAGCCAGGTGTCGTGGTGTGCACCTGTAGTCCCAGGTACTCTGGAGGCTGAGGTGGGAGGATGACTTGAGCCCGGGAGGTGGAGGTTGCAGTGAGCCTAGATTGTGCCACTGCATTCCAGCCTGGGTGATAGAGTGAGACCCTGTCTGAAAAAAGAGAGTCTGCTGATGCAGGTGGAGCACCTGAGGTCGAGAGTTTGAGACCAGTTTGGCCAACATGGTGAAACCATGTCTCTACCAAAATTACAAAAGTTAGCTGGGCATGGTGGCGAGCACCTGTAATCCCAGCTACCGGGGAGGCTGAGGCAGAAGAATCACTTGAACCCACGAGGTGGAGGTTGCAGTGAGCTGAGATTGTGCCACTGCACTCCAGCCTGGGCGACAGAGTGAGACACCATCTCAAAAAAAAAAAAAAAGTGGCTAAAATGGTCAATTTTATAATTATATTTTGCCACAATTTTAGAAAGAGAAAGAGAAGGAGAGAAGCAAGTTATGAACAAGGAGAACAGGGACGAGCGCGTGGCAGGCACTGATCCTGGCCCTTTGAGAGTGAGATGGGAGAGAACACTCAATCCCCGCAATTAAGGGGGCATGATGTGGTTAATTCTTTCCTCAAATCTGCTTATTCGTCTTCCAGCAGTTTTATAGGGCTGTGTACGTTCCGAAAATTCCCAATATAGATGCTCGCGGCTTACAACGGGGTTACGCTGCCTGCTAACCCATCGAAAAGTCAAAACCATTTTAAATGGGCCAGGCATAGTGGCTCATGCCTGTTGTCCCAGCACTTTGGGAGGCCGAGGCAGGCAGATCACTTGAGGTCAGGAGTTCAAACCAGCGTGACCAACATGGTGAAACCCCTTCTCTACCGAAAATACAAGAATTAGCCGGGCTTGGTGGCAGGCACCTGAAATCCCAGTTTCTCCTGATGCTGAGGCAGGAGAATCACTTGAACCCGGGAAGTGGAGGTTGCAGTGAGACGAGATTGTGCCACTGCACTCCAGCTCGGGTGACACAATGAGACCCTGTCTCAAAATAATAACATTAATAATAATAATAATAATAATGATAACAAATTGTTAAGTGGCGCCATCATAAGTATGGTACTGTCTAAATTTGTTTCCTTCCCACATTCCTGCCTCTACTTCCTTAGATTTTGCCAGTGGTTCTCAGTGTGGGCTGACATTGGGAACTCCTGGGGTACTATCAGAATCTCCAGTGCTGGAGTCCCACGTGCAGAAATTCACATGTAATTAGCTGGGGTGGCCGGGGTATGAGGCAGTTTCAGATCTCTCCGGGTGACTGTCAGGTACAGCCTGAGCAGAAAACCACTGGTTCAGGCCACGGTTCCTTCATCGGGTGATGAGTGAGGCCTCCTGTCTCCAGACGCCACGGCCTTCCTGCGTCCCCTCCATCCTCACCACTGCAGCCTGAGGGATCTTCCTGAAGCAACTGGACCCACTGATCTGTGGAAGGGTCGGCCAACCCCGCCATAGGGATCAGCTCCGACCCACGGGTGGAGTTCCACCCTTCACATGTTTTTGTAAATAAAGTGTCATTCGCCACTAGCCGAAGCTCATTCATTTGGGACTGCGGGGTGTGCAAAGCCTAAAATACTGACGAGCTGGTCCTTTTCAGAACACGATCCTTTTCAGAACAGTCCAAGACCAGAAGTCCTGCGAGCCTCCGGAGTTCACTTCCCGCTGCAGGTCCTGCCTCACGGGTCCTGGCTCAGTTAACCTGCTCTAGGGACACCCCCCCTTGTTTTGGGCAGAATGGGGTACACCTCCTCTTGCCCTCACAGGGCCTGGGTTCCATTAGCTCACCGTTCTCCTTGTTTGTGATCGGCCTGTCTCTCTTGCAGAACTGGGAGAGCCAGCAGGGTGGAGGGGGCGGGGCTTCCTCTGTGACTCTCATAGCTGGCCAGGGTCTGGCACACAGTAGGTGCTCAAGATATGTGCTGTCTCAGTGGTTTAGTTGAACGATATTCACTAAAGCCACATCAAAGCCTATGCTGGGCTGGGAGCCATGGCTCATGCCTGTAATCCCAGGACTTGGGGCGGCTGAGGGAGGTAGATCGCTTGAGCCCAGGAGTTCAAGACCAGCCTGGGCAACCTAGTGAGAACCCATCTCTACTAAAAATAATAATAATAATAATAAAGCTACATGTGGTAGTGCTTGCCTGTAGTCCCAGCTACTAGGGTGGCTGAGGTAGGAGGACGGCGTGAGACCTGGGGTTAAGGGGGTGGGTTGAGGCTGTAGTGAGACGTGATTGTTCTGCTCTACTTTAGCCTGGGCAACAGAGAAAGACCTTGTCTCAAAGAAAGAAAAAAAAAGAAAAAAGCCTAGGCTGACTGTTAATAGGATGAATAGAGGAGTCTTGGTTTGTGCAGAGAAACCTAGAGAGATTAAAAAAAGTTTGGCTGAGTTAAAGCTTTCTCTGACTTCACTTTTGCTAAGAATTTGATGACTGTCATTCGTTTAGTCACAATAATAGCAAACAATACAAGTTTTTTGGCAAACAATAACAAAAATAGAGTTTTCATAATGTGCTAAATATGATATAAAGTGCTTTACATGTATATCATTCACATAATTCTCACAACAACCCTGTGATGGGCACTATTATTATTCCTGATGTACAGATGAGGAAACTGAGGAACAGAGAGGGTAAGTGACTTGCCCAGATTATATACGGCTAGTAACAGAGCTGAGACTCAAACCAGGCAGCCCGGGTCCAGAGTCCAAGCTTTTTTTTCTCTTTTTACGGCAGGATCTTGCTGTGTTGCCCAGGCTGAAGGTGCAGTCACAGCTCACTGCAGCCTCCACCTCTGAGGCTCAACTGATCCTCCTGCTTCAGCCTCCTGAGTGGCTGGGACTACAGGCATTCCGCACCATGGCCCGGCTAGGTTTTGTTTTTTTTGTTTTTTGTTTTTGTTTTTGTTTTTTTTTTTTGAGACAGTCTTGCTCTGTCATCCAGGCTGGAGTGCAATGGCACAATCTCGGCTCACTGCAACCTCCACCTCCCGGTTCAAGCGGTTCTCCCTGCCTCAGCCTCCTGAGTAGCTGGGATTACAGTCACCCGCCACCACGCCTGGCTAAGTTTTGTATTTTTTTTTTAAATAGAGATGGGGTTTCACCATGTTGGCCAAGCTGGTCTTGAACTCCTGATCTCAGGTGATCCACCCCCCTCGGCCTCCCAAAGTGTGGGGATTATAGGCGTGAGCCACCGAGCCTGGCCAGGTTTTCTACTTTGTGTAGAGATGAGGTCTCACTATCTTGTCCTGGTGGATTTTTAACTTCTAGCCCCAAGTCATCCTCCTGCCTCAGCCTCCCAAAGTGTTGTGATTACAGGAGTGAGTCACCACACCTGGCCCAGAGTCAGAGCTTTTAACCACTATGTGACACTGCTTGAGAGTCGCAATAACTAATAACAACCCCACCCACAACCATGCAATCGTGGAGCCACCTCACAGGGTCACAGCAAGAGCCGCCTTTCCAGTACAGCAGTCATCGGCCTCACCTGCTCTGCTGAAGCCTGCGGGGGAGGCTGCACAGGCAAGGCAGACGACGCTTCCTCTCAGAGAAGAGGAGTTCAAATCCCAGAGCCGCCTCTTCCTAGCTGCGCACCCTCAGCCAAGATCGTGAACTTGTTTTCCTCATCCTTAACAATGGGGCTCACAGCCTCTTCCCCGGGCTGTTGTGAGGGTGAAGCATGTCCCAGAGCAGATACAAAACAGGCCACATGTGCAGAGGGTGGTTGGTCGGTCCATTCAGCCCGATTGGGGCCATTCATTTAATGGGATCCGGATACACCTTGGTCTACGGATCTAGCCAATTGCTGCTGCCGGTTTAGGTTCTGCCTGAATCTGGATCAAAAGCATCTGGTAACCTTCCCTGCTTTGTTTTATTTGAAAACATTGTAAACTCAAAAGGGCTTTTTAAGTCACCCCCGGCCTCCTCCCTCCAAGCGGCACTCTCTCCAAGCCACTTCACATGCACATTCAGCCCTCCTCTCCCTTCTACCAGGAGTCTCACTGATGATCCAACGGGACACAGACGGACAGAGAGAATCCAGCCCCGACAAAGCACACTTAACTTTCCAGCAGGGCACGCCTGTCAAAAATAGGAAATCAGTTTCTGTAAATCTCTCTCTCTTCCTCCTCTGATAAAATCAAATTGAGTGTCAAATGAACCCAAAGGTGAAGAGTCTGGCTGTGATTTTATCTTTCTGTCATCCCCCTCTCCGCCCTTCTTAGATTTATCATTGAAACCAATCTGTGGACCTCTTAGCTTCATGAATTGGAACTCAAGTTGGTACTGAAGGAGGGAAAGGGTTTATGCTAAGGCCACAGCGCCACCTTGTGACCAATATTTTTACTGCTGTCAACGCGCTCCAGCCGCGGACCTCAGAGGGTGGTGATGCACGAAGAATATGCACAATATTGCTTCCCGAACCTTCTCAGTCTTGTCAGCTTTAAAAATATATGTTTTAACATATGTATTCATATATGTTTTAATAAATGTTGTTTATATATTTTATATGTTTTAATATATGTTTTCATATATATGTTTATACATATTTGTTTTAAAATATATATATATGTATTTGCTTGTTTATATATTTTTCTGCATCTAATCATCTATTATGTTTATTTCTAAGAGACGGGTCATGCTTTGTCACCCAGGCTGGAATGCGGTGGCCACTCACTGCAGCCTTGACTTCCTGGGCTCAAGCGGTCCTCCCAACTCAGCCTCCCAAAGTGTTGGGATTACAGGGTGAGCCACTGCGTCCAGCCTTGTCAGCTGTTCAAGTCTTAACCTGAGCATTAAATACGGACCACACACATGTAAATCACGGATATATAGTGCATTGCTTGTTTCTGCATGTACCTCGAGGATTGTAGACTCCAGAAAATGAGTGCTCTTTATTCACTAGGTGGCTTATGAACACGCTTTGGGTTTTAACGCATTATCATTAACCCATTCATATTGTGTCCCAAACCCTGTAGTGACATCAGAGAGAAAAGTGACACATACCATAGAGTCCCTGACTTCAGACAGATTACAACCTGGTCAAGATGATTAAGTTCCTCTCAAATTGCCTTGAATTGGCCTGATACCGTCTCCCCATACACTGTAGCCCCCAAATGCAGGTAGACAGTGAAATTAAGTGGATTTCAAACACGACCACG
Organism: Macaca thibetana thibetana; assembly: GCF_024542745.1. Taxonomy (NCBI): domain Eukaryota; kingdom Metazoa; phylum Chordata; class Mammalia; order Primates; family Cercopithecidae; genus Macaca; species Macaca thibetana. The sequence goes on from NC_065585.1 coordinate 132,538,669, forward strand.
CTAACTCTAAAGCATTGGTCACTGGCCAAGAAAATGTGATTAGGAGCTTACTGGAGCTAGCAGATTCCTTCAACACATTCAGTCCTCCCCTCACCCAAGGACAGATTAGGAAGCTCCAGCCAATGGTGCGTCTCTGTCTTGCTTTGAGAAGGAAAATGGAAGCATCTTTTCTCGAGGAGAGAGTTCCCTTCCTCTTTTTCATCTTTTCTTCCTTTATGTCTTTCTTTTTTCCCTTGTTTCCTCCCTCCCTTCCTTCTTCCAGTCTTTCTAACTTTCAGCATTTCAAATCTCCAATGGATACATTTCTGGTGAAAAGTCTAACTAGAAAAAAAAAACTGGGGTAGCGGTAGTGGTGGCGATGCTGGAATTTTACAACACTGATTATCTCAGGGTACTCAGAAAATTCTAATGGCTATTATGGGTGTCTTTTATAAAGAAAAATTGGAAACCTAAGTTGATTGTTTCTTAATAAATTCAGTTTGTTTGGCAGACAACATATCTCCAGGCAGAGCATCTTTATTTTTTATTTTCTTTTTCATCTTTAGATGAAACACATGGAACCCCTGCTTTAGACAGAAGTAGGTGCTGACCTCTTGTGGACATGTGTAGCACTACAGCTCTACACAGAAGTAGGTGCTGACCTCTAGTGGGCATGTATAGCACTACAGCACTACAGAGAAGTTGCTTAGGGAGAATAGCTACTGAAAAATGCATTCTAGAAAGATTGTTCTGTTTTCTGCTTTTGCAGATCCCTCAAGATCCTGAAAATTTCTCCTGTACCTTCCACATTTTGGCAGCGCTACAGTTTGGGTATATGACCCTCCAGATCTCATGTTGAAATTTGGCCCCCACCATTGGAGGTGGGCGTAGTGGCAGATGATACCTTATGAATAGATTGATGCCCTGGGCAGGGGGTCAAAATGAGCTCTTACTCTGTTAGTTCTGGAGAGCTGGTTGTCAGAAGGAGCCTGACCCCTCCACCGCCACCTTGCTTCCTTTCTTTCCATGTGGTCTCTGCACACACCAACTCCCTTTCTCATCTGCCCTGAGTAGAGGCAGCCAGGGGCCCTCACCAGAAGCAGATACTAGCACCATGCTCCTTGCACAGCCTGCAGAACCATGAACCAAATGAAACATCTCTTCTTTATAAATTACCCAGTCTTAGGTATTCCTTTATAGCAACACAAAATGGACTAAGACAAGGAGCCACAAATCATCTGCAATTCTTTGGCTGATAAATTATCAAATATAGCTAACCTAACTAGCTTCCTCCCTTTTGCATATGTCTGGCCTGTCTCCTTGCACCTCTGCTTTCTCTTCACGAAGCACCCGGGTAACCCATTATCCAGAGCTCCTACTAATTCTATTCAGTGTTTGTTTCTTGCTGCTGGGGAAGGAGGTTGAGACCAAAGGGAATGAGGGAACATTGAGCAATTTATCTTCATTGTGACCAGCAAGGGCAAATTGTCCTTGGTCTTCTAACCCTGCAGCAAGTATTCATTGCTAAAACACACACATGCACACACACACACACACACACACACACACACACGCTGTTTATGCAAAACACATTAGTGAGGGTATTTTTCCTACCTTAAGCATCAAGGAAAGCCAGCATGAAGCAGCATAAAGAGTTCTGGGTGGGGAAACAAACAAGGTTCTAGTCCTGGCCCTGCTCAAATGACCATAGGGCACTAGGAACGTCTCTCAGTTCCTCAGTTTTCTTTTTTCTTGCTCCTTTTTCTTTTTTTTTTTTTAAAGACAGGTTCTCACTCTGTTGACCAGGCTGGAATGCAGTGGCATGGTCACTGCTCACTGCAGCCTTGAACTCCTGGGCTCAAGTGATTGTCCTGCCTCAGCCTCTCCAGTAGCTGGGATTACAGGTACACACCACCATGCCTGGCTAATTTTTTTTTTCTTTTTAGTAGAGATGAGGTCTTGTTGCATAACCCAGGCTTGTCTCAATCTCCTGGGATCAAGCAATTCTCCTGTCTCAGCCTCCCAAAGTGCTGGGGTTGCAGGTATGAGCCACCCCTCCTGGCCCTCATTTTTCTCAAATGTAAAGTGAGAGAGTCTGATTAAGTCAACTTTAAAGACAAATTTGGCTTTACTTTTGTATGATTTATGTTGTCTTGACTTTTATTGAAATTTCTATTCAAAGGCACCACCCCTGAAGATTTGGTTGTTAGTGCATAGCCATGCCCAGGAAGACAGTGTGGTTTCAGGCCTGTCAGATATCAGATTGGCCCTTATTAGACATATATTAGTTATCAATTGTTGTGTAACACATTACCATAATGCTTAGTGGCTTAAAACAACAACATTTATTATCTCACCCCATCTGTGGGTCAGGAATCTGGCTGTGGCTTACCTGGGTCTCCTGTCTCAGAGCCTTTTGTGTGGGTGCAATCAAGGTGTTGGTTGGGGCTGTGGTCTCACCTGAAGGCTTGACTGGGAGCAGGATTCATTTCAATGTTTACTCTTGGGGCTACTGACAGGCCTCATTTCCTTATGGACTATTCAATTGAGGGCTTCCCCTTCCTTCCCCTCCTCTCCCCTCCCTTCCCTTCCCTTCCCCTCTCCTCCCTTCCCTTCCCTTCCCTACAGGGTCTCATTCCGTCACCCAGGCTGGAGTACAGTGGTACAATCTCAGCTCACTACAATCTCTACCTCCAAGGCTCAAGCAATCTTCCCACCTCAGCCTTCTGAGTAATTGGGACTACAGGTGCACGCCACCACACCCAGCAGATTTTTGTAGATTTTGTAGAGATGGGGTTTCATCATGTTACCCAGAGTGGTCTCGAACTCCTGGACTCAAGCAGTCTGCTTACCTCAGCCTCCAAAAGTGCTGGGATTACAGGCATCAGCCACCATGCCAGGCTGGTTTCAGTTTCTTGTACATGGGCTTCTCCATAGGGCAGTTCATAACAAGGCAGTGTGCTTCATCAGAACAAGCGAGTAAGAAGAGCTGGGGAAAAAGAGAGAAGAGGAGATGGAAGTTACACACTCTTGGGAGCTAGTAAGTGATGGCCCATCCCTTGTGCCGTGTTGTATTGATTAGAAGTGAGTTACTAACTTCAGCCACTAAATGAGAGGTGATAATACAAGGAAGGGTGTGGTAGGAATACTAGGAGGCAAGGGGTCTTTGGGAGCTATTAAGAAGCTACCTATCATGCTGTGCGACTTCAGGAAAGTGAATGTCTGTATACCAGTTTCTTTCATTGTAAAATGGGGATAATAATGCCTACACCTCATAGATTTGAGGTAGGAAATACATGTAGAGTATTGGGGACATTTTACCTCAGAGCCCTGTGATCATTACTTCCCATAATCTCCCTGCAGGAGGCCTTCCATATACACGAATGGAGAATCGAATTATCCAGGCTGTTTTATGTTTTCTCCCCAAATAGGCTTTGAGCTCCCTGAGGAATAGTAGCAAATGGAAAATAATGAAAATGTGATGATTTATTTTACCCTTACAGTTATAAATCAAAATAATAAAATAATCTTTAAGCCACCAATTATATGCAAGAAATAAGTTAAATAGTCATTGGAGGGCTGGTTTCTGTATTTCTCACTATGGTATTCCTAGCACCGTAGCACCTGGTCTGTGGAAGACACTTAATGAATATCTGCTGAATTGTACACTGTTTTTGTTTTATAAACTATATTTTTTTCTCAAGGAAACTGGAATAGCATATTGTTTTGGCTTAAAGAGGCTGCAAGCTTCTTGATATCATAGGGAATGTTATTGAAAAGAAAGAACCCGACATCATTGTCTTATCCTTTCTTAAAGTCATGAATTTTTCCACGTGGAATATTGTATGGTTTATGGTACCTTAAGAAGAGAAGCTCCTAGGAAAGCATAGTTTCAATGATGATTATTATCAGAAACTCAAAGGACTATATCTTCAGCATAAGGGTGAACTAGCCCTCAGGTTTCCATAATCTGGTTTGTTCAGGAAACCTCAAGCAGTTCCTAGATGGGTAGAACCTTTACTGCAGGCAGGAACATACGCAAAACCTCTCTGGGGAAAAGAAGCTTCGTCCAATGTCTAAAGAGCTTCATATATATATATATATATATTTTTTTAGACGGAATCTCACTCTGTTTCCCAGGCTGGAGTGCCGTGGCACAATCTCGGCTTATGGTAACTTTTGTCTCCTGGGTTCAAGTGATTCTCCTGCCTCAGCCTCCCGAGTAGCTGCGATTACAGGGGCCCGCCCACCACACTTGGCTAGTTTTTTGTATTTTTAGTAGAGATGGAGTTTCACCATGTTGGTCAGACTGGTTTTGAACTCCTGAGCTCAAGTGATCCACCCACTTCGGCCTCCCAAAGTGCTGGGATTACAGGTGTGAGTCATCATGCTTGACAATAATTATTTTTAGTATGATAGCAGTATGCAAAAATAATAAATGCAAAAGGAGAACAAAACAATAACTAAGAACCAGAAAAACAACAGAACAAGGCCCACAAAGATGTCATTGGAATATTAAAATTCCAATAACAATGGAAATAGTTGAACACAATTAAACAACTGTTGTTCTTACTATATTTAAATAACCAAAACATAAGCTTGGATGCATCTATGGGGAAATAGAAGTAAACAACAACAAAAAGCAAATATAATAGGCAAAACAAATATAGTTTCTAGAAATAAAACACACAATCCTGTAATTAAAAGTTCACCAGATCAGTTCACAATCATGTTAGACATAGCTGAAGAGAGAATTAATCACCTTGAAAACAGGCACAAAAAATTTTCTAGAAAGTAGCGCAGAGAAAAAAAAGATCAAATATGCAGAAAAATGATTAAGAGGCAGAGAGAAAAAGTCTAACATGTATTTTATTGATGTTCTATAAGTAGCAGGAAATGGGGCAGCGCAATGTTTGAACACAGAAAGGTGAATAATTTTTTAGAAGTGCTGAGAGAGAGCAAACCACGGATTTGCTGTGAATCACAAACTGGTTCAATACAAAAAAAATTTACACTGAGATTACAGTAAAGCTTAAAAGATCAAATGGAGATCTTAGAAACAACCAGAAAAGGCTGGGTATGGTGGTTCATGTTTGTAATCCCAGCACTTTGAGAGACTGAGGCAAGACAATAGCTTAAGGCCAGGAGTTTGAGAGGAGCCCGGGCAACATAGTGATACTCCATCTCTGCAAACAAAACAAAACAAAACAAAAAACTAAATAACGAGCTGGGCATCATGGTGCACACCTGCAGCCCTAGCTACTTGGGAGGCTGATGTGGGAGGATTGTTGAGTCCAGGAGTTTGAGGTTACAGTGAGCTGTGATTGTACCACTGCACTCTGGCCTGGGTGACAGAGCAAGGCACTGTGTCAAAAACAAAACAACCAGAGGAAAAAGGTATCTTCAAAGGAGCAGCAGTGAGACCAACTGCGGACTTCTCAACGGCAACAATGGGAGCCCAAAGACAATGGAATGGCATTGTTAATGCATTAAAAGAAAATAACTACTACTTTATATACTAGAAAGAGATATTTCAGGAATGAATTTGAAATAGAGATTTTTTCATACAGACAAAATAAAAGGGTTTTTCATTATCAAATTATCAATGAGGCAAATTCTAAAGGATATATTTCAAACAGAAATCATATGATACTAAATGGAAGAAATGAATATAGAACAAAAAGTGGTAAATATTGGCTGAGCGCAGCGGCTCAAACCTGTAATCCCAGCACTTTGGGAGACAGATGTAGGTGGATCACCTGAGGTCAGGAGTTCGAGACCAGCCTGGTCAACATGATAAAACCTCGTTTCTACTAAAAATACAGAAATTAGCTGGGTGTGGTAGTGGGCACCTGTAATCACAGCTACTCAGGAGGCTCAGGCAGGAGAATTGCTTGAGCCCAGGAGACAAAGGTTGCAGTAAGCTGAGATTGCACCACTGCACCACAGCCTGGGTGACAAGAGCAAAACTCCATCTCAAAAAAAAAAAAAAAAAAAAAAAAAAAAAAAAAAAAAAAAAAAAAAAAAAAAAAAAAAAAAAAAAAAAAAAAAAAAAAAAAAAAAAAAAAAAAAAAAAAAAAAAAAAAGGAAAAAAAAAAAATCAAAAAAAAAAAAAAAAAAAAAAAAAAAAAGGTGAATATCTAGACAAAATCTAAATTGACATTGGTTAGATAAAACAATAATAATACCTTGTGAGGTTTAAAATAAAATTAAAATTAAAATTCATGACAATGACAGCAAATATGTTGGAGGAGGATAAATGAAATGTAAATGTTCTACAGATTTTTAGTTGTACAAGAAAAGAGTAAATATTGACTTACTTTAGAATCTGATAGCTTAATTATGCATGTTTTAATTTCTAGGTATCGAAGAAAATAATGGAAATAGAATATATAACTTATAAATCAGGAGTAGGAAAAACAGAATAATAAAACATAATTAAGAAGCAAGAAGGTGGGGGAAACAGAACAGACAGGGCAATTAGAAAGCACAAAATAAGGCTGGGCATGATGGTTCATGCCTGTAATCCCAGCACTTTGGAAGGCTGAGGCAGGTAGATCACTTGAGGCAAGGAGTTTGAGACCATCCTGGCCAACATGATGAAACCCTATCTCTACTAATAACAAAATCCAAAACAAAGCAAAAAGAAAGCACAAAACAAGATGCTAGATTTAAACTAAATCTATTAGCAATTGCATTAGATATAAGTGGATCACATGCTCCAGTTAACAAAGATCCTCAGGTTATTAACAAAAAAAAGGAAAATGAAATCATATGTTATTTAATAAGAGATATTTTAAGCATAAAATAATCAAAGTATGAGTAAGAGGACAGTGTATTAGCTTTCTATTTCTGCTGTAACAATTTATCACAAACTTAGTGGCTTATGTGATACAAACAAGGTTTTACTGAGCTAAAATCAAAATTTTTTCAGGGCTGTATTCTTCCTGCAGATTTTAGATACCAAAACATTTTTGGCCAGGCGTGGTGGCTCACGCCTGTAATCCCAACACTTTGGGAAACCAACGCAGTAGGATCACTTGAGCCCGAGAATTCAAGACCATCCTACGCAACATAGGGAAACCCTATCTCTACAAAAAAATAGACAAAATTAGATAGGTTCAGTGGCATGTACCTGTAGTCCCAGTTACTCGGGAAGCTGAGGTGGGAGGATTGCTTGAGCCTGAGAGGTAGAGGCTGCAGTGAGCTGAGATTACGACATTGTACTCTAGCCTGGGCAACAGAGTGAGACCCTGTCTTAAAAAAATAAAAAGGAATCTATTTTGGGGTGTTTTCCTGCTTCTGGAATCTTCTAGAAGTTGCCTACATTCCCTGGCTCATGGCCCTCCTCCTCCATCTTCAAAACCAGCAATGTTGAGTCAAGTCCTTCTCACATTGCATCATTCTGACCCAGTCACTACTTCTGCCTCTTTCTTTCACTTTTAAGGACATTGATGATTATATTGGGCCCACCTGGCTAATTCAGGACACTTTCCCTATTTTAAGGTTAGGTGATCAGCACATATCTGCAACCTTAATTCCGCTTGGCTACAAAACATATTCAACAGGTTCTGGGGAATTAGAATGTGGACATTGATGAGGGCCATAGAAAGGGAAAGATATACCAAGTATTAATCAGAAAGAAAGCCAGGGTAGCTATATTTCTTTATTTTTTAGAGATAGATGTCTTGCTACATTGCCCAGGCTCAACTCAGACTCCTGGGCTCAAGGAATCCTCTTGCCTCGGCCTCCCCGGTAGCTGGGACTGTAGGCATGTGCCACCACACTCAGCTTCAGTGTAGCTATATTTATATTAGACACAACAAACTTTAAAAAGTAAAAAAAGACCTAAATAGACATGCCCTATTAATTAATTGGAAGTCTTAACTTCATTAAAACACCAATTTCCCCCCAATTTAATCTGTGAATTTGATACAATCCCAACCAAAATCTTTGCAGGATTTTTTATAGCAGAAAAGTTAAACATAAAATTTCTATGAAAAAGCAAAGTGGGGATTGCCGGCAAGATGGACGAATAGGAACAGCTCCAGTCTGCAGCTCCCAGCAAGATTGACACAGAAGGTGGGTGATTTCTGCATTTCCAACTGAAGTACCCGATTCACCTCACTGGGACTGGTTGGACAGTGGGGGCAGCCCACAGAGGGCAAGCCGAAGCAGAGTGGGGCGTTGCTTCACCCAGAAAGTGCAAGGGGTTGTGGAATTTTCTCCCCTACCCAAGGGAAGCCATGAGGGACTGAGCCTGAGGAACTGTGCACTCCAGCCCAGATACTGCGCTTTTCCCATGGTCTTTGCAACCTGCAGATGAGGAGATTCCCTCCAGTGCCTAAGCCACCAGGGCCCTGGGTTTCAAGCACAAAACTGGGTGGCCATTTGGGCAGACACTGAGTTAGCTGCTGGAGTTTTTTTCTATACCCGAGTGGAGCCTGGAATGCCAGCGAGACAGAACCTTTAACTCCCCCTGAAAAGGGAGCTGAAGCCAGGGAGCTAAGTGGTCTGGCTTGGTGGGTCCCACCCCCACAGACTCCAGCAAACAAAGATTCACTGGCTTGAAATTAGATCGATCTGGGATGCTGGAGCTTGGTGGGGGGAGGGGCTTCCACCATTGCTGAGGCTTGAGTAGGTGGTTTTGCCCTCACAGTGTAAACAAAGCCACCAGAATGTTCAAAGGGGGCAGAGCCCACCGTAGCTCAGCATGGCCACTGTGGCCAGACTGCCTTTCTAGATTTCTCCTTGCTGGGCAGGGCATCTCTGGAAAAAAAAAAAAAAAGGCAGCAGCCCTAGTCAGAGACTTATAGATAAAATCCCCATCTCCCTGGACAGAGCACCTGGGGGAAGGGGTGGCTGTGAGCACAGTTTCACCAGACTTAAATGTCCCTACCTGGCAGCTCTGAAGAAAGCAGCAAATCACCAAGTACAGCATTTGAGCTCTGCTAAGAGTCAGACTGCCTCCTCAAGTGGGTCCCTGACCCCTGTGTATCCTGACTGGGAGACACCTCTCAGTAGAGGCTGAAAGACACCTCATACGGGGGAACTCTGGCTGGCATTTGGCAGGTTCCCCTCTGGGATGAAGATTCCAGAAGAAATAATAGGCTGCAATCTTTGCTGTTCTGCAGCCTCTGTGGTAATACCCAGACAAACAGGGTCTGGAGTGGACCTCCAGCAGACTCTAGCAGATGTGCAGCAGAGGGGCCTGACTGTTAGAAGGAAAACTAACTAATAGAAAGGAATAGCACGTCCACTCAGAGACCACATCCAGAGGTCACCAACATCAAAGACCAAAGGTAGATAAATCCACAAAGATGGGAGAAACCAGCACAAAAAGCCTGAAAATTCCAAAAACCACAATGCCTCTTCTCCTCCAAACGATCACAACTCCTTGCCAGCAAGGGAACAAAACTGGACAGAGAATGAGCTTGATGAATTGACAGAAGTAGGCTTCACAAGGTGGGTAATAACAAACTCCTCTAAGCTAAGATAGCATGTTCTAACTCAACACAAGGAAGCTAAGAACCTTGAAAACAGGTTAGACAAATTTGCTAACTAGAATAACCCATTTAGAGAAGGACATAAATGAACTGATGGAGCTGAAAAACACAGCATGAGAACTTCGTGAAGCATACACAAGTATCAATAGCTGAATCAATCAAGTGAAAGGATATCAGACATTGAAGACCAACTTAATGAAATAAAGCATGAAGACAAGATTAGAGAAAAAAGAATGAAAAGAAACAAACAAAGCATCCAAGAAATATGAGACTATGTGAAAAGACCAAACCTACATTTGATTAGTGTACCTGAAAGTAACAGGGAGAATGAAACCAAGTTGGAAAACACTCTGCAGGATATTATCCAGGAGAGTTTCACCAACCTAGCAAGACAGGCCAACATTCAACTTCAGGAAATACAGAGAACACCACAAAGATACTCCTTGAGAAGAGCAACCCCAAGACATATAATTGTTAGATTCACTAAGGTTGAAATGAAGGTAAAAATGTTAAGGGCAGCCAGAGAGAAAGGTCGGTTACCCACAAAGGGAAGCCCATCAGACTAACAGCAGATCTCTCAACAGAAACCCTACAAGCCACAAGAAAGTGGGGGCCAATATTCAACATTCTCAAAGAAAAGAATTTTCAACCCAGAATTTCATATCCAGCCAAACTAAGCTTCATAAGTGAAGGAGAAATAAAATCCTTTACAGACAAGCAAATGCTGAGAGATTCTGTCACCACCAGACCTACCTTACAAGAGCCTGAAGGAAGCACTAAACATAGAAAGGAACTACTGGTACCAGCCACCGCAAAAACATACCAAATTGTAAAGAACATTGACACTATGAAGAAACTGCATCAACAAACAAGCAAAATAACCAGCTAGCATCATAATGAGAAGATCAAATTCATGCATAACCATATTAACCTTAAATGTAAATGGGCTAATTGCCCCAATTAAAAGACACAGATTGGCAAATTGGATAAAGAGTCAAGATCCATTGGTGTGCTGTATTCAGGAGACCCGTTTCATGTGCAAAGAAACACATAGGCTCAAAATAAAGGGATGGAGGAATATTTACCAAGCAAATGCAAAGCAAAAAAGAGCAGGAGTTGCAGTTTTAACCTCGGATGAAACAGACTTTAAACCAACAAAGATCAAAAGAGACAAAGAGGGCATTACATAATGGTAATGGGATCAATGCAACAAGAAGAGATAACCAGCCTAAATATATGTGCAGCCAATACAGAAGCACTGAGATTCATAAAGCAAGTTCTTAGAGACGTACAAAGAGACTTACACTCCCACACAGGATTATTGGGAGACTTTAACATCCCACTGTCAATGTTAGGCAGATCAATGAGACAGAAAATTAACAAGAATATTCAGAACTTGAACTCAGCTCTGGACCAAGTGGACCTCATAGACATCTACAGAACTCTCCACCCAAAATCAGCAGGATATATATTCCTCTCAGCACCACATCGCACTTATTCAAAAACTGACCACATAATTGGAAGTAAAACACTCCTCAGCAAAAGCAAAAGAATTGAAATTATAACAAACAGTCTTTCAGACCACAGGGTAGTCAAATTAGAAATCAGGATTAAGAAACTCACTGAAAACTGCACAACTACATGGAAACTGAACAACCTGCTCCTGAATGACTACTGGGTAAATAATGAAATTGATGCAGAAATAAAGATATTCTTTGAAACCAATGAGAACAAAGACACAATGTACCAGTATCTCTGGGACACATTTAAAGCAGTATGCAGCAGGAAATTTATGGCACTAAATGCCCATTAAGAGAAAGCAGGAATTGTCTAAAAATGACACCCTAATATCACAATTAAAAGTACTAGAGAAGCAAGAGCAAACAAATTCAAAAGCTAGCAGAAGACAAGAAAAAAACTAAGAAGAGAGCAGAACTGAAGGAGATAGAGACACAAAAAACCCTTCAAAAAATCAGTGAATCCAGAAGCTGTTTTTTTGAAAAGATCAACAAAATAGACCACTAGCCAAACTAATATAGAAGAAAAGAGAGAAGAATCAGAGGCAATAAAAAACGATAAAAGGGATATCACCATTGATACCAAAGAAATACAAACTACCATCAGAGAATACCATCAAAACCTCTACACAAATAAACTAGAAAATCTAGAAGAAATGGATAAATTCCTGGACACATACACCCTTCCAAGCCTAAACCAGGAAGAAGCCAATTCCCTGAATAGACCAATAACAAGTTCTGAAATTGAGGCAGTAATTAATAGCCTACCAACCAAGAAAAGTCCAAGACCAGACTGATTCACAGCGAAATTCTAAAAGTGGTACACAGAGGAGCTAGTACCATTTCTTCTGAAACATTCCAAACAATAGAAAAAGAGGGAACCCTCACTAACTCATTTTATGAGGCCAGCATCATCCTGATACCAAAACCTGGCAGAGACACAACAAAAAGAGAAAATTTCAGACCCATATCCTTGATGAACAACAATGCAAAAATCCTCAATAAAATACTGGCAAATCGAATCCAGCAGGGCATCAAAAAGCTTATCCACAAAGATCAACTCGGCTTCATCCCTGGGATGCAAAGCTGGTTCAACATATGCAACTCAATGAACGTAATCCATCACATAAACAGAACCAATGATAAAAACCACATGATTATCTCAGTAGATACAGAAAAGGCCTTTGACAAAACTTAACACCCTTTTAACCTAAAAACTCTCAATAAACTAAGTATCGATGGAACGTGTGTCAAAATAATAACAGCTATTTATGAGAAACCCACTGCCAATATCATACTGACTGGGCAAAAGCTGGAAGCATTCCCTTGAAAACTGGCAGCATTCCCTTAAAAACTGGCACAAGACAAGGATGCCCTCTTTCACCACCCCTATTCAAGAGAGTATTGGAAGTTCTGGCCAGGGCAATAAGGCAAGAGAAAAAATAGGAGAAAAAGGAAGTCAAATTGTCCCTATTTGCAGATGATATGATTGTATATTTAGAAAACCCCATTGTCTCAGCCCAAAATCTCCTTAAGCTGATAAGCAACTTCAGCAAAGTCTCAGGATACAAAATCAGTGTGCAAAAATCACATGACTATACAGCAATAATAGACAAACAGAAACCCAAATCATGAGTGAACTCACATTCACAATTGCTACAAAGAGAATAAAATACCTAGGAATACAACTTACAAGGGATGTGAAGCACCTTTTCAAGGAGAAGTACAAACCACTGCTCAAGGAAATAAGAGAGGACACAAATAAATTGAAAAACATTCCATGCTTATGGAGAGGAAGAATCAATATGGTGAAAATGACCATACTGCACAAAGTAATTTATAGATTCAATGCTATCCCCATCAGGCTACCATTGACTTTCTTTACAAAATTGGAAAAAACTGCTTTAAACTTCACATGGAACCAAAAAAAGAGCCCACATAGCCAAGACAATCCTAAGCAAAAAGAACAAAGCTGGAGGCATTACACTACCTGACTTCAAACTATACTACAAGGCTATAGTAACCAAAACAGCATGGTACTGGTACCAAAACAGATATATAGACCAATGAAACAGAACAGAGGCCTCTTAAATAACACCACACATCTACAACCATCTGATCTTTGACAAACCTGATAAAAACAAGCAATGGGGAAAGGATTCCCTATTTAATAAATGGTGTTGAGAAAACTGGCTAGTGATATGCAGAAATCTGAAACTGGATTTGTTCCTTAAACCTTATATAAAAATCAACTCAAGATGGATTAAAGACTTAAACCTAAGACCCAAAACCATAAGAACCCTTGAAGAAAACCTAGGCAATACCATTCAGGACCTAGGCTTGGGCAAAGACTTCATGACTAAAACACAAAAAGCAAGGGCAACAAAAGCCAAAATTGACAAATGGGATCTAATTAAACTAAAGAACTTCTGCACAGCAAAATAAACTATCATCAGAGCGAACAGGCAACCTACAGAATGGGGGGAAATTTTTGCAATCTGTACATCTGACAAAGGGCCAAAATCCAGAATCGACAAAGAACTTAAACAAAATTACACGAAAATACAAAGAACCCCATCAAAAAGTGGGTGAAAGATATGGACAGACACTTCTCAAAAGAAGACATTGATGCAGCCAGCACACATATGAAAAAAAGCTCATCATCACTGGTCATTAGAGAAATGCAAATCAAAACCACAATGAGATACCATCTCATACCAGTTAGAATGGTGATCATTTAAAAGTCAGGAAACAACAGATGCTGGAGAGGATGTGGAGAAATAGGAACGCTTTTACACTGTTGGTGGGAGCGTAAAGTAGTTCAACCATTGAGGAAGACAGTGTGGTGATTCCTCAAGGATCTAGAACAAGAAATAACATTTGACACAGTAATCCCACTCGTGGGTATATATCCAAAGGATTATAAATCATTCTATTATAGAGACACATGCACACGTATGTGTATTGCAGCACTGTTCACAATCGTAAAGACTTGGAACCAACCTAAATGCCCATCAATGGTAGACTGGATAAAGAAAATGTGGCACATATACATCATGGAATACTATGCAGCCATAAAAAGGATGAGTTCATGTCCTTTGCAGAGACATGGATTAAACTGGAAACCATCATTCTCAGCAAACTAATACAAGAACAGAAAAGCAAACACCTCACGTTCTCACTTATAAGTGGGAGTTGAACAACGAGAACACATGGACATAGGAAGGGGAACATTACACACCAGGGCCTGTCTTGGGGTTGGAGGCTAGGGGAGGAATAGCATTAGGAGAAATACCTAATGTAGGTGACGGGTTGATGGGTGCAGCAAACCACCATGGCACATGTATACCTATGTAACAAAACTGCACATCAGCACATGTACCCCAGAACTTAAAGTGTAATTAAAAAAAAAGAAAAAGAAAAAGAAAAGAAACTAGAATAGCCAGAGCAATTCTGAAAAAGAATAAATAATTTGGAGGATTCACATTACCTAATTTCAAAAATTACTACAAAACTATAGTAATCAAGACAGTGTGATATTGGTAAAAGAACAGATTATATGTCTATATATTTGTGAAATACACAAATATGGTGAATTGGTTTTTAACAAAAATATAAAGGCAATTCAAGGAAGAAAGGATATAATTTTAAACAAACGATGCTGCAACAATTGGATAGTCATATGCAGAAAAATACCTCAAAACAGACACACAATGCCCCCCAAGAAACTCTGACCTACATCTCACATATTATACAAAAATTGACTCAAAATGTATCACAGACATAAATGTAGAACCTAAAGCTATAAAACTTCTCAAAGAAAAGGGAGTAGAACTTTTTCTGACCTTGAGTTAGGAAAAAGAGTTCTTGGATATGACACCAAAAGCATGATCCATAAGATAAAAAATTTTAAATTGGACTTCAGTTAAAAACCATTTCTCTGTGAAAGACATGTTAAGAGAATGAAAAGATAAGCCACAAACTGGAAGAAGACACCTGCAAATCACATTATATGATAAAGGGCCATATATACTGAATATTCAGAAAATATCAAGAACTCTCAAAACTAAACACCAAAAAATGACCAAATTTTTAAAAATGAGCAAAAGATTTGAATAGACACCTCATTAAAGACGTGTAGGGGCAAATGAACAAATGAGAAATTGTTCAATGTCATTAATCTTTAGAAAAATGCAAATTAAAAGACCCATGAACTACTACTACATACCTAAATAGAATGAGTAAAACAAAAAACCTGGTAATACTAAAAGCTCACATGATGTGTTGAAATTGGAACACTCTTTCATTGTTGGTAGGAATGCAAAATGACACAGTCACTTGAGAAAATAATTTGGCAGTTTCTTATAAAGTTAAAAGTACACTTACCATATCACCCAGCAATCCCAGTATAGAGAGAAATAAAAACTTTTGTTCATGAGAAAACCTGGCTTGGGCATGGTGGCACAAGCGTGCAATCCCAGCACTCTGGGAGGCTGAGGCGGGTGAATCTCTTGAGCACAGGAGTTTGAGACCAAAATGGGCAACATGGTAAAACCTCATCTCTACCAAATATGCAAAAATTGACCCGGCATGGCAGCATGTGCCTAGAGTCCCAGCTACTTGGGAAGTCGAGGTAGAAGGGTTGCTTGAGCCTAGGAGGTTGAGGCTGTAGTGAGCCAAGATTGCACCACTGCACTACAGCCTGGGTGACAGAGCAAGACTCTGTCTCAAAAAAAAAAGAAAAAAAAGAAAGAAAACTTTATATGACATTTTTTTAGCAGTCTTTTTTCTCTTCTTCTTCTTCTCCTTCTCCTCCTTCTTCTCCTTCTCCTTCTTTTCCTTCTTCTCCTTCTTCTTCTTCTTCTTCTTCTTCTTTTTTTTTTGGAGACAGAGTCTTTCCCTGTTGCCCAGGCTGAAGTGCAGTGGTACAATCTAGGCTCACTGCAGCCTCAATCTCCACAGTTCAAGCGGTTCTCCTGCCTCAGCCTACCAAGTAGCTGGGATTACAGGTGTGCATCCCAACACCTGCCTAATTTTTGTATTTTAAGTAGAGATGGGGTTTTGCTATGTTGGCCAGGCTGGTCTCGAACTCCTGACCTCAGGTGATCCACCCACCTCGGTCTCCCAAAGTGCTGGGATTACAGGCATTAGCCACCATGCCCAGCAACAGTCTTGTTTCTAACCACCAAAAACTGGAAATAATCTAAGGGTTCTTCAAGTAGCTAATGCTTAAACAAATTTTGCGACATTTATGTGTTAGAAAACTACTAGCAACAAAAAGAACAAATCATTGACACATGCAACAACATGGATGAATCCCAAAGGCATTCTGCTAAGTGGAAGAAGTCAGTCTCAAAAGAGAGTATACTCCATGGTTCTCTTTATAGGCTATTCTGGGAAAGACAAAACTATCATCAGTGGTTGCCAGGGATTAGTGGGAGGGAGGAGGAGGCTGTCTATAAAGGGAGAATGTGAAAACGGTTTTGGGGGTGATGGAACTGTTCTGCATCTTGCTTGGGGTGGTAATAACACAACTCAATGTATTTATTCAAACTCATCGAACTGTTCCAAAAACAGTGATTCCACTATTTGTAAAACAAAAACAAATTAAATAAAAATAGACTTTAAGGCAAAAAGCAATACTAGACATATAGAGAGTTACATTGAAATGTGAAAGTTAGAGTCATCAGAAAGAATTATTGATTTCTAAACTTGTATTTAATAATTTGCCCCACAATATAATAAGATGTAATTTGACAGAATCACAGGAAAAATAAATAAATCTACAATTATCCTGGAAGACTTATTTTTATTTTTTGAGACAGGGTCTCTCTCACTTTGTTGCCCAGGCTGAAGTGCAATGCGTGATCACAGCTCACCACAGCCTCAAAAACCTTCTGGCCTCAGGTGACCCTCCCATCTCAGCCTCCTGAGTAGCTGGGACCACAGGCATGCACCACCATGTCTGGCTAATTTTTTTAAATTTTTTTCATAGAAATGGAGTCTCACTATGTTGCCCAAGGCTGGTCTCAAACTCCTGGGCTCAAACCATCCTCCTGCTTTGGCCAACAAAGTGCTGGGATTACAGGCATGAGCCACCACACCCAGCCTATCCTGGAAGATTTTTTAAAATCTCAGATGTCTCAATAATTGACAGAAAGAGCAGCAAAAGATTTGACCATCATCATTAGCAAAATAGAGGTCAGGTAAATATTTAAAACACTGCTTCCAATAATTTTAGAATAAAATTTTTTGGGGTGTGCACATTATATTTTTTAAAACTGACTAGATTCTGGGCCATAAATAAAAAAATTAAAGTGTTGAAATCACACAAAGTTTAGTTTTTGAACAAAGTATGATTAGGCTAGAAATCAATGATAACAGATAATCTCTTTAATTTGGAAATTAAGAAATATACCTCTAAATAATGAATCCAAGAAGAAATAATAATGAAAATTTAAAAATACTTGACTTGAACAATAAAAATACTATATTTGAAAACTTGTTGTTATAGCTAAAATAGTACTTAATGAGAAATTTATAACCCTTAAGGGATATACTATAAAAGGGTCCAAGATAAATGAGTTAAACATACATATTAACTAAGTAAAAAAGAAACTGTAGAGAGTGAAAAGAAGAAACAATTATGAGAGGATAAATTAATGGAGGAGAAAATAAATACATACAAGCAGGTTTAATACAGACAGAAATTGTTCCTTCAAAAAAAGATCAATAAAATTGACAAACCTTTGGTGAGACTGACTGAGAAAAGAAGAAAAATGGTGCAAAAAATTGAGGAGTGGAAAGGGGACATAACTTAGAAATTGTAAAAATTCACGATATAATAATAAATCATCATGAACAATTTTATGCCAAAAATCTTAGATGAAATAGCCATATTTTGGGCAGGGGCTGCCCAAGATGGCTGAATAGGAACAGCTCCAGTCTCCAGCTCCCAGGGTGAGCAACACAGGAGAGGGGTGATTTCTGCATTTTCAACTGAGGTACCGGGTTCATCTCACTGGGGCATGTCAGACAGTCGATGCTGGTCTGCGGGTGCAGCCAGATCAGCGAGAGCTGAAGCAGGGCGAGGCATTGCCTCACCTGGGAAGTGCAAGGAGGAAGGGAATTCCTTTTCCTAGCCAAGGGAAATTGAGACACACAACACCTGGAAAATTGGGTAACTCCTACCCTAATACTGCACTTTACCAAGTGTCTTAGCAAATGGCACACTAGGAGATTATATCCCACACCTGGCCCAGAGGGTCCCATGCCCATGGAGCCTCCCTCATTGCTAGCACAGCAGTCTGAGATCTAACTGCAAGGTGGCAGCAAGGCCAGGGGAGGGGTGCCTGTCATTGCTGAGGCTTAAGTAGGTAAACAAAGCCGCTGGGAAGCTCGAATTGGGTGGAGCCCACCACAGCTCAAGGAGGCCTGCCTGCTTCTGTAGACTCCACCTCTGGGGACAGGGCATAGCTAAACAAAAAGCAGCAGAAACCTCTGCAGATGTAAAAGTCCCTGTCTGACAGCTTTGAAGAGAGCAGTGGTTCTCCCAGCATGGAGGTTGAGATCTGAGAACGGACAGACTGCCTACTCAAGTGGGTCCCTGACCCCTGAGTAGCCTAAGTGGGAGACATCTCCCACTAGGTGCAGACCGACACCTCACACCTCACAGACAGCAACACTTGCTGTTCAGCAACATTCTATCTTCTGCAGCCTCCGCTACTGATACCCAGGCAAACAGCATCTGGAGTGGACCTCAAGCAAACTCCAACAGACCTGCAGCTGAGGATCCTGACTGTTAGAAGGAAAACTAACAAACAGAAAGGACACCCACACCAAAACTCCATCAGTACATCACCATCATCAAAGACCAAAGACAGATCAAACCACAAAGATGGGGAAAAAGCAGTGCAGAAAAGCTGGAAATTCAAAAAATCAGAGCACATCTCCCCTTCCAAAGGAACGCAGCTCATCACCAGCAACAGAACAAAGCTGGATGGAGAATGACATTGACGAGTTGAGAGAAGAAGGCTTCAGTCGATCAAACTTCTCAGAGCTAAAGGAGGAACTACATAACCAGTGCAAAGAAACTAAAAACCTTGAAAAAAGAATGGATGAATGGATAACAAGAATAATCAATGCAGAGAAGACCTAAAAAGAACTGATAGAGATGAAAACCACGACACGAGAACTATGTGACAAATGCACAAGCTTCAGTAACCGACTCGATGAACTGGAAGAAAGACTATCAGTGATTGAAGCTCAAATGAATGAAATGAAGCGAGAAGAGAAGTGTAGAGAAAAAAGAGTTAAAGAAACGAACAAAGCCTCCAAGAAATATGGGATTATGTGAAAAGACCAAATCTATGTCTGATTGGTGTGCCTGAAAGTGACAGCGAGAATGGAACCAAGTTGGAAAACACTCTTCAGGATATCATCCAGGAGAACTTCCCCAACCTAGTAAGGCAGGCCAACATTCAAATTCAGGAAATACAGAGAATGCCACAAAGATACTCCCCGAGAAGAGCAACTCCAAGACACATAATTGTCAGATTCACCAAAGTTGAAATGAAGGAAAAAATGTTAAGGGTAGTCAGAGAGAAAGGTCGGGTTACCCACAAAGGAAAGCACATCAGACTAACAGTGGAGCTCTTGGCAGAAACCCTACAAGCCACAAGAGAGTGGGTGCCAATATTCAACATTCTTAAAGAAAAGAATTTTCAACCCAGAATTTCATATCCAGCCAAACTAAGTTTCATCAGTGAAGGAGAAATAAAATCCTTTACAGACAAGCAAATGCTTAGAGATTTTGTCACCACCAGGCCTGCCCTATAAGAAATCCTGAAGGAAGCACTAAACATGGAAAGGAACAACCAGTACCAGCCATTGCAAAAATATGCCAAAATGTCAAGTCCATCGATGCTAGGAAGAAACTGCATCAACTAACAAGCAAAATAACCAGCTAATATCGTAATGACAGGATCAAGTTCACACATAACAATATTAACCTTAAATGTAAATTGACTAAATAGTCCAATTAAAAGACACAGACTGGCAAATTGGATAAAGAGTCAAGACCCATCAGTTTGCTGTATTTAGGAGACCCAGCTCACATGCAGAGACACACATAGGCTCAAAATAAAGGGATGGAGGAAGATCTACAAAGCAAATGGAAGACAAAAAAAGGCAGGGGTTGCAATCCTAGTCTCTGATAAAACAGACTTTAAACCATCAAAGATCAAAAGAGACAAAGAAGGCCATTACATAATGGTAAAGGGATCAATTCATCAGGAAGAGCTAACTATCCTAAATATATATGCACCCAATACAGGAGCACCCAGATTCATTAAGCAAGTCCTTAGAGACTTACAAAGAGACTTAGACTCCCATACAATAATAATGGGAGACTTTAACACCCCACTGTCAACATTAGACAGATCAACGAGACAGAAAGTTAACAAGGATATCCAGGAATTGAACTCAATTCTGCACCAAGTGGACCTAATAGACATGTACAGAACTCGCCACCCCAAATCAACAGAATATACATTCTTCTCAGCACCACATCGCAGTTTTTCCAAAATTGATCACATAGTTGGAAGTAAAGCACTCCTCAGCAAATGTAAAAGAACAGAAATTATAACAAACTGTCTCTCAGACCATAGTGCAGTCAAACTAGAACTCAGGACTAAGAAACTCAATCAAAACCACTCAACTACATGGAAACTGAACAACCTGCTCCTGAATGACTACTGGGTACATAACAAAATGAAGACAGAAATAAAGATGTTCTTTGAAACCAATGAGAACAAAGGTACAACATACCAGAATCTCTGGGACACATTTAAAGCAGTGTGCAGAGGGAAATTTATAGCACTAAATGCCCATAAGAGAAAGCAGTTAAAGATCTAAAATTGACACCCTAACATCACAATTAAAATAATTAGAGAACCAAGAGCAAACACATTCAAAAGCTAGCAGAAGGCAAGAAATAACTAAGATCAGAGCAGAACTGAAGGAGATAGAGACACAAAATACCCTTGAAAAAATCAATGAATCCAGGAGCTGGTTTTTTGAAAAGATCAACAAAATTGATAGACCACTAGCAAGACTAATAAAGAAGGAGAGAGAGAAGAATCAAAAAGATGCAATAAAAAATGATAAAGGGGATATCACCACTGACCCCACAAAATACAAACTACCATCAGAGAATACTATAAACACCTCTATGCAAATAAACTAGAAAACCTAGAAGAAATGGATAATTTCCTGGACACTTACGCTCTCCCAAGACTAAACCAGGAAGAAATTGAATCCCTGAATAGACCCATAGCAGGCTCTGAAATTGAGGCAATAATAGCCTACCAACCAAAAAAAGTCCAGGACCAGATGGATTCACAGCCGAATTCTACCAGAGGTACAAGGAGGAGCTGGTACCATTCCTTCTGAAACTATTCCAATCAATAGAAAAAGAGGGAATCCTCCCTAACCCATTTTATGAGGCCAACATCATCCTGATACCAAAGCCTTGGCAGAGACCCAACAAAAAAAGAGAATTTTAGACCAATATCCCTGATGAACATCGATGCAAAAATCCTCAATAAAATACTGGCAAACCGAATCTAACAGCACATCAAAAAGCTTATCCACCATGATCAAGTGAGCTTCATCCCTAGGATGCAAGGCTGGTTCAACATAAGCAAATCAATAAACATAATCCAGCATATAAACAGAACCAAAGACAAAAACCACATGATTATCTCAATAGATGCAGAAAAGGCCTTTGACAAAATTCAACAGCCCTTCATGCTAAAAACTGTCAATGAATTCGGTATTAATGGAACGTATCTCAAAATAATAAGACCTATTTATGACAAACCCACAGCCAATATCATACTGAATGGGCAAAAACTGGAAGTGTTCCCTTTGAAAACTGGCACAAGACAGGGATGCCCTCTCTCACCACTCCTATTCAACATAGTGTTGGAAGTTCTGGCTAGGTCAGTCAGGCAAGAGAAAGAAATAAAGGGTATTCAATTAGGAAAAGAAGAAATCAAATTGTCCCTGTTTGCAGATGACATGATTGTATATTTAGAAAACCCCATCATCTCAGCCCAAAATCTCCTTAAGCTGATAAGCAACTTCAGCAAAGTCTCAGGATACAAAATCAATGTGCAAAAATCACAAGCATTCTTATACACCAGTAACAGACAGAGAGCCAAATCATGAATGAACTCCCAATCACAATAGCTTCAAAGAGAATAAAGTACCTAGGAATCCAACTTACAAGGGATGTAAAGGACCTCTTCAAGGAGAACTACAAACCACTGCTCAGTGAAATAAAAGAGGACACATACAAATGAAAGAACATACCATGTTCATGGATAGGAAGAATCAATATTGTGAAAATGGCCATACTGCCCAAGGTAATTTATAGATTCAATGCCATCCACATTAAACTACCAATGACTTTCTTCACAGAATTGGAAAAAAACTGCTTTAAAGTTCATATGGAACCAAAAAAGAGCCCACATGGCCAAGACAATGCTAAGCCAAAAGAACAAAGCTGGAGGCATCACACTACCTGACTTCAAACTATACTACAAGGCTACAGTAACCAAATAGCATGGTCCTGGTACCAAAACAGATATATAGACCAATGGAACAGAACAGAGCCCTCAGAAATAATACCACACATCTACAGCCATCTGATCTTCGATAAACCTGACAAAAACAAGAAATGGGGAAAGGATTCCCTATTTAATAAATGGTGCTGGGAAAATCGGCTAGCCATAAGTAGAAAGCTGAAACTGTAGGCCAGGCGTAGTGGCTCATGCCTGTAATTCCAGTACTTTGGGAGGCCAAGGTGGGCGAATCATGAGGTCAGGAGATCGAGACCATCATGACTAACACAGTGGAACCCCACCTGTACTAAAAATACAAAACTTAGCCAGGCATGGTGGCAGGTGCCTGTAGTCTCAGCTACTCGGGAGGCTGAGGCAGGAGAATGGCACAAAACCAGGAGGCGGAGCTTGCAGTGAGCCGAGATCAGGCCACTGCACTCCAGCCTGGGGGACAGTGCGAAACTCCATCTCAAAAAAAAAAAAAAAAAAAAGGAAAGCTGAGACTGTATGCTTTCCTTACTCCTTATACGAAAATTAATTCAAGATGGATAAGAGACTTAAATGTTCTACCTAAAACCATAAAAACCCTAGAAGAAAACCTAGATAATACCATTCAGGACATAGGCATGGGCAAGGACTTCATGTCTAAAACACCAAAAGCAATGGCAACAAAAGCCAAAATTGACAAATGGGATCTAATTAAACTAA
This sequence comes from Macaca thibetana thibetana, assembly GCF_024542745.1. NCBI lineage: Eukaryota > Metazoa > Chordata > Mammalia > Primates > Cercopithecidae > Macaca > Macaca thibetana. Next base: position 132,562,006 of record NC_065585.1, read on the forward strand.
AGAGCTTCTGCACAGCAAAAGAAACTACCATCAGAGTGAACAGGCAACCTACAGAATGGGAGAAAACTTTTGCAATCTGTACATCTGACAAAGGGCTAATATCCAGAACGTACAAAGAACTCAAACAAATTTACAAGAAAAAAAACCAACCCCATCAAAACGTGGGCAAAGGATATCAACAGACACTTCTCAAAAGAGGACATTCATACAGCCAACAGACACATGAAAAAATGCTCATCATCACTCATCACTCACCATCAGAGAAATGCAAATCAAAACCACAATGAGATACCATCTCATACCAGTTAGAATGGCGATCATTAAAAAATCAGGAAACAACAGGTGCTGGAGAGGATGTGGAGAAATAGGAACACTTTTACACTGTTGGTGGGACTGTAAACTAGTTCAACCATTGTGGAAAACAGTGTGGTGATTCCTCAAGGATCTAGAACTAGAAATACCATTTGACCCAGCCATCCCATTACTAGGTATATACCCAAAGGATTATAAATCATGCTTCTGTAAAGACACATGCACATGTATGTTTATTGTGGCACTGTTCACAATAGCAAAGACTTGGAACCAATCCAAATGTCCATCAATGATAGACTGGATGAAGAAAATGTGGCACATACACACCATGGAATACTATGTGGCCATAAAAAAGGATGAGTTTTTGTCCTTTGCAGGGACATGGATGCAGCTGGAAACCACCATTCTCAGCAAACTATCACAAGAACAGAAAACCAAACACCACATGTTCTCACTCATAGGTGTGAATTGAACGATGAGATCACTTGGACACAGGAAGGGGAACATCACACACTGGGGTCTATTGTGGGGAGGGGGGGGGGGGGAGGGATAGCATTAGGAGATATACCTAATGTAAAGGATGAGTTAATGGGTGCAGCACACCAACATGGCACACGTATACATATGTAACAAATCTGCACGTCGTGCACATGTACCCTATAACTTAAAGCATAATAATAAAAAAACATAAAAAAAAACAAAACTCAAAAAAAAAAAAAAAAAAAGAAAGAAAGAAATAGCCATATTTGGCTCAAGCCCGTAATCCCGGCACTTTGGGAGGCCAAGGCAGGTGGAACACCTGAGGTCAGGATTTTGAGACCAGCCTGGCCGACATGGTGAAACCCTGTCTCTACTAAAAATACAAAAATTACCTGGGTGTGGTGGCATATATGCCTGTAGCCGGCTACTCCAAAGGCTGAGGCAGGAGAATCGCTTGAAGCCAGGAGGCAGAAGTTGCAGTGAGCCAAGATCACACCACTGCACTCCAGCCTGGGCAACAGAACGAGACTCTGTCCAAAAAAAAAAAACAAAAAACAAAAAAACACATTCTTGGAAAAAAATTAAATAAAAACACTAAATCCGGGCTGCAAAACAGGGTTGTGGTTATGGTTCCACAACTCAGTAAAAGTAGTAAAAACTATTGAATTGTACATGCAAAGTGGGTGAGTTTTATGGTATGTAAGTGATACATTAGTAAAGTTATTTAAAGTGAAAACTGACTGAAAGTCTTATAATCATTGTAAAATTTGAATTGGTAACGAAAAAGTTTCCCACAAACAAAATTTTAGGCCCAGATCGCTTCTCTGGAAAGTACAACCCAATATTCAAGGAAAATATCATTTCAATCTTATACGAACTTTTTAGAAAATAAAGTAAGAGGTGCCATTCTAACTCATTTCTGAGCTGTCATAACCTTGATAACAGACTCTGACAAGGATAGCATGAATAAAGAAAAATATAGGCCAACGTTGCACAGATACAAACATTCTACACAAAATACTACCAGACAGAATCCAGTAATACATTAAAAGGATAATATATCATCACCAAGCTGGGTTATTCTGGGAAACTAGGGTTGGTTTAACATTAGAAAAACAATTAATGTAAATCACATTAATAGATTAAAGGAGAAAAAGCTTGTGATTTTCATTTCAGATCTTTATTTCAGATGATGCAGAAGAAGCATTTGATTAAATTAGCATCCATTCATAATAAAAATTTATAGCCAAATAGGAATAGAAGGGAACATTTATTTATTTTTATTTTTAAATTAGAGATGGGGTCTATGTTGCCCAGGCTGGTGAACACATGGGCACAAGCGATCCTCCTGCTTTGGCCTACCTCAGTGCTGTTATTGTAGACGTGAGCCACTGCACCCAGCAGAGGGGAACTTTTAAAAAATCATGGAAGGGTGGGTGGCAAGATGGCCAAACAGGAAAAGCTCTTGTCTGCAGCTCCCAGTGAGATCAATGCAGAAAGCAGGTGATTTCTGCATTTCCAACTGAGGTACCCAGCTCATCTCATTGGGACTGGTTAGACAGTGAGTGCAACCCACAGAGGGTGAGCAGAAGCAGGGTGGGGCTTTGCCTCACCTGGGAAGTGCAAGGGGGTGAGGAACTCCCTCCCCTAGCCAAGGGAAGCTGTGAGGGACTGTGCCATGAGAAACAGTGCATTCTGGCCCAGATACTACACTTTTCCCACAGTCTTTGCAACAAACAGACCAGGAGATTCCCTCCAGTGCCTATGCCATCAGGGCCCTGGGATTCAAGCACAAAACTGGGCAGCTCTTTGGGCAGACACCGAGCTAGCTGCAGGAGTTTCTTTTCATATCCCAGTGGTGCTTGGAATGCTAGCGAGACAGAACTGTTCACTCCCTTGGAAAGGGGGCTGAAGCCAGGGAGCCAAGTGGTCTAGCTCACTGGATTCCACCACCATGGAGCCCAGCAAGCTAAGATCCACTGGCTTGAAATTCTTGCTGCCAGCACAGCAGTCTGAAGTCGACCTGGGATGCTTGAGCTTGGTTGGGGAAAGGGGCATCCACCATTATTGAGGCTTGAGTAGGTGGTTTTACCCTCACAGCATAAACAAAACCACCAGGAAGTTTGAACTGGGCGGAGCCCACCACAGCTTGGCAAAGCTGCGGTAGCCAGACAGCCTCTCTGGATTCCTCCTTTCTGGGTAGGGCATCTCTGAAAGAAAGGCAGCAGCCCCAGTCAGGTGCTTATAGATAAAACTCCCATCTCCCTGGGACAGAGCATCTGGGGAAAAGGGGGGCTGTGGGTGCAGCATCAGCAGACTTAAACGTTCCTCCCTACCAGGTCTGAAGACAGCACTGGCTCTCCCAGCACAGTGCTAGAGCTCTGCTAAGGGATAGATTGCCTCCTCAAGTGGGTCCCTGACCCCCATGCCTCCTGACTGGGAGACACCTCCCAGCAGGGGTCGACAGACACCTCATATAGGAGAGCTCTAGCTGGCATCTGGTGGGTGCCTCTCTGGGACGAAGCTTCCAGAGGAAGGAACAGGGAGCAATCTTTGCTGTTCTGCAGCCTCCACTGGTGATACCCAGGCAAAGAGGGTCTGGAGTGGACCTCCAGCAAACTCCAGCAGACTGGCAGCAGAGGGGCCTAATTGTTAGAAGGAAAACTAACAAACAGAAAGGAATAAAATCAAAAACAACAAAAAGGATGTCCACTCAGAGACCCCATCTGAAGGCCACCAACGTCAAAGACCAAAGGTAGATAAAGCCACGAAGGTGGGGAGATACTAGTGCAAAAAGCCTGAAAATTGCAAAAACAAGAACACCTCTTCTCCTCTAAAGGATCACAACTCCTTGCCAGCAAGGAAACAAAACTGGATGGAGAATGAGCTTGATGAACTGACAGAAGTAGGCTTCACAAGGTGGGTAATAACAAACTCCTCCAAGCTAAAGAGCATGTTCTAACCCAATGCAAGGGAGCTAAGAACCTCAAAAAAAGGATAGATGAATTGCTAACTGGAATAACTGGTTTAGAGAAGAATATAATGCCCTGATGGAGCTGAAAAACACAGCACAACAACTTCATGAAGCATACACAAGTATCAATAGCTGAATTGATCAAGTGGAAGAAAGGATATCAGACATTGAACATCAACTCAATGAAATAAAGGAAGAAGAAAAGATTAGAGAAAAAAGAATGAAAAGAAACAAACAAAAACCTCCAAGAGATATGGGACTATGTCAAAAGACCAAACCTACATTTGATTGGTGTACTAGAGAGAATGAAACCAACTTGGAAATACTCTTCAAAATATTATGCAGGAGAACTTCCCCAACCTACAAAGACAGGCCAACATTCAAATTCAGGAAATACAGAGACCACCACAGAGATACCCCTCAAGAAGAGCAACCCCAAAACATACATAATTGTCAGATTCACCAAGGTTGAAATGAAGGAAAAAATATTACGGGCAGACAGAGAGAAAGGTCAGGTTACCCACAAAGGGAAGCCCATCAGACTAACAGCAGATCTCTCTGCAGAAACCCGACAAGCCAGAAGAGAGTGGGGGCCAATATTCAACATTCTTAAAGAAAAGAATTTTCAACCCAGAATTTCATATCCAGCCAAGCTAAGCTTCATAAGTGAAGGAGAAATAAAATCCTTTACAGACAAGCAAATACTGAGAGATTTTGTCAACACCAGGCCTGCCTTACAAGAGCTCCTGAAGGAAGCACTAAACATAGAAAGGAACAACCGGTACCTGCAACTGCAAAAACATACCAAATTGTAAAGACCATCGATACTATGAAGAAACTGCATCAACTAATGGGCAAAACAACCAGCTAGCATCATAATGACAGGATGAAATTCACACATAACAATATTAACCTTAAATGTAATGGGGTAAATGCCCCAATTAAAAGACACAGACTGGCAAATTGGATAAAGAGTCAAGACCCCTTGGTGTGCTGTATTCAGGAGACCCATCTCATATACAAAGACACATATAGGCTCAAAATAATAGGATGGGAGAATGTTTACCAAGCAAATGGAAAGCAAAAACAAAACAAACAAAAAAACAAACACACACAAAAAAGCAGGGGTCATAACCCTGGTCTCTAATAAAAAAGACTTTACACCAACAAAGATCAAAAGAGACAAAGAAGGGCATTACATAATGGTAAAGGGATCAATGCAACAAGAGGAGTTAACTATTCTAAATATATATGCACCCAAAACAGGAGTGCCCAGATTCATAAAGCAAGTTCTTAGAGACCTACAAAGAGACTTAGACTCCCACACAATAATAGTGGGAGACTTTAACAGCCCACTGTCAATGTTAGACAGGTAAATGAGTCAGAAAATTAGAAAAGATATTCAGGACTTGAACTCAGCTCTGGACCAAGTGGACTTCATAGACATCTACAGAACTCTCCACCCAAAATCAACAGAATATACATTATTCTCAGCACCACATCACCTTTATTCTAAAATTGACCACATAATTGGAAGTAAAACACTCCTCAGCAAAGGCAAAAGTACGGACATCATAACAGTCTCTCAGACCACAGTGCAATCAAATTAGAACTCAGGGTTAAAGGTTCTCAAAACTGCACAACTACATGGAAACTGAACAATCTGCTCCTGAATGACTACTGGCTAAATGAAGGCAGAAATAAATAAGTTATTTGAAACCAATGAAAACAATGACACACGTACCAGAATCTCTGGGACACATTTAAAGCAGTGTTTAGAGGGAAATTTATAGCACTAACTACCCACAAGAGAAAGCAGAAAAGATCTAAAATTGACACCCTAACATCAAAATTAAAAGAATGAGAGAAGCAAGAGCCAATACATTAAGAAATTAGCAGCAGACAAGAAATAAATAAGATCAGAGCACAACTGAAGCAGATAGAGACACAAACAATCCTTCAAAAAAATCAATGAATCCAGTAGCTGGTTTTTTGAAAAGATCAACAAAATAGATAGACCACTAACCAGACTAATAAAGAAAAAAAGAGAGAGGAATCAAACAGATGCAATAAAAAATGATAAAAGTGATATCACCACTGATCCTACAGAAATACAAACTACCATCATAGAATACTATAAACACCTCTATGCAAATAAGCTAGAAAATCTAGAAGAAATGGATAAATTCCTGAACACGTACACTGCCCCAACCCCAGACTAAATCAAGAAGAAGTTGAATCCCTGAATAGACCAATAACAAGTTCTGAAATTGAGACAGTAATTAATAGCCTACCAACCAAAAAAAGTCCAGGACCAGATGGGTTCACAGCCGAATCTAAAAGAGGTACAAAGAGGAGCTGGTACCATTTCTTCTGAAACTATTCCAAACAATTTCATCCCTGGGATGCAAAGCTGGTTCAATATATGCAAATCAGTAAATGTAATTCATCACATAAACAGAACCAATGACAAAAACCACATGATTATCTCAATAGATGCAGAAAAGGCCATCAACAAAATTCAACAACCCTTCATGCTGAAAACTCTCAATAAACTAGGTATCAATGAAACGTATCTCAAAATAATAAGAGCTATTTGTGATAAACCCACAGCCAATATCATAATGAATTGACCAAAAGAGGAAGCATTCCCTTTGAAAACCTGCACAAGACAAGGATGGCCTCTCTCACCACTCCTATTCAACATAGTATTGGAAGTTCTGGCCAGGGCAATTAGGCAAGAGAAAGAAATAAAGGGAATTCAAATAGGAAGAGAGGAAGTCAAATTGTCTCTGTTCGCAGATTACATGATTTTCATTTAGAAAACCCCATCGTCTCAGCCCAAAATCTCCTTAAGCTGAGGAGCAACTTAAGCAAAGTCTCAGAATAAAAAATCAATGTGCAAAAATCACAAGCATTCCTGTACACCAATAATAGACAAACAGAAACCCAAATCATGAGTGAACTCACATTCACAATTGCTACTGAGAGAATAAAATACCTAGGAATACAATTTACAAGGGATGTGAAGCACCTCTTCAAGGAGAAGTACAAACCACTGCTCAAGGAAATAAGAGAGGACACAAATAAATAGAAAAACATTCCATGCTCATGGAGAGGAAGAATCAATATTGTGAAAATGGCCATACTGCCCAAAGTAATTTATAGATTCAATGCTATCCCCATCAAGCTACCATGACTTTTCCTTCCCAGAATTGGGGAAAAAACTACTTTAAATTTCATATCGAACCAAAAAAGAGCCTGGATAGTCGAGACAATCCTAAGCAAAAAGAACAAAGCTGGGGGCATCACACTACCTGACTTCAAACTATACTACAAGGCTACAGTAACCAAAACAGCATGGTACTGGTACCAAAACCGATATATAGACCAATGGAACAGAACAGAGACCTCAGAAATAGTACCACACATCTACAACCATCTGATCTTTGACAAACCTAAGAAAAACAAGCAATGGAAAGGATTCCTTTTTAATAAATGGTGTTGGGAAAACTGGCTAGCCATATGTAGAAAACTGAAACTGGACCCCTTCCTTACACTTTATACAAAAATCAACTCAAGATGGAATAAAGACTTAAACATATGACCTTAAACCATAAAAACCCCAGAAGAAAACCTAGGCAATACCATTCAGGACATAGGCATGGCCAAAGACTTCAGGACTAAAGCATCAAAAGCAATGGCAACAAATGCCAAAATTATCAAATGGGATCTAATTAAACTAAAGAGCTTCTGCACAGCAAAAGAAACTATCATCAGAATGAATAGGCAACCTACAGAATGGGAGAAAATTTTTGCAATCTGTACATCTGACAAACAGCTAATATCCAGAATCTACCAAGAACTTAAACAAATTTACACGAAAAAAGCAAAGAACCCCATCAAAACGTGGGCAAAGGATATGAACAGACACTTCTTAAAAGAAGACATTGATGCAGCCAACAAACATATGAAAAAAAGCTCATCATCACTGATCATTAGAGAAATGCACATCAAAACCACAGTGAGATACCATCTCATGCTGGTTAGAATGGTGATCGTTAAAAAGTAAGGAAACAACAGATGCTGGAGAGGATGTGGAGAAATAGGAACACTTTTACACATTGGTGGGAGTGTAAATTAGTTCAACCATTGTGGAAGACAGCGTGGCAATTCCTCAATGCTCTAGTACTAGAAATACCATTTGACCCAGCAATCCCATTATTGGATATATACCCAAAGAATTATAAATCATTCTACTCTAAAGACACATGCACATGTGTGTTTATTGTGGTACTGCTCAAAAAGGCAAAGACTTGGAACCAACCCAAATGCCCATCAATAATAGACTGGATAAAGAAAATGTGGCACATATACACCATGGAATACTATGCAGCCATAAAAACGATGAGTTTATGTCCCTTGCAGGGACATGGATGAAGCTGGAAACCATAATTCTCAGCAAACTAACAAGAACAGAAAACCAAACACCGCATGTTATCAGTCATAATTGGGAGTTGAACAATGAGAACACATGGACACAGGGAGGGGAACATCACACACCTGTGGCCTGTTCAGGGATGGGATGCTAGGGGAGGGATAGCATTAGGAGAAATACCTAATGTAGATGACAGGTTGATGGGTGCAGCAAACTACCATGGCACGTATATACCTATGTAACAAACCTGCACGTTCTGCACATATACCCCAGAACTTAATGTACAATAAAAAAAAAAAAATCCTCAGCAAAATACTAGCAAACAGAATCTGGCAATAGATAGAATATACACTATGACTATCCCAGGAATGCAAGTGTGTTTAACATACCCAAATCAATTAACGTAATATACTCATTAATAGAATGAAGGACAAACAAAACCACATTATCATCTCAATAGTTGCAGAAAAAGCATTTGACAAAATCCAACACCCTGTCATGAAAAGAAACTACCCAATGAACCAGGAATAGAAGGGAACTTCCTCACCCTGATAAAGAGCATCTAGGGAAACCAACAACTAACATCATACTTAAAGGTAAAAGACTGAATTTTAAGATGAGGAGCAAGATACAGACATCTGCTCTTGCCACTTCTTTTAAACATTGTTTTAGAGGTTCTAGCAAGGGCAATTAGGCAAGAAAATGAAATAAAAATGTATACAGATTGGAAAAGAAGAAGTAAAACTATCTCTGTTTGCAGATGACATGAGCTTGTACATAGAAAATAGAAGATAATCCATTAAAAATCTCTTAGAACTAATAAATGAGTCTTGCAAGTTTCAGGATACAAGATGAATATAAACAGTATTTCATTGCATTTCTATGTTTTCCTATCTTTTCATTCCACCAAGTCCTGATGGAATCAATTGTATTTTTGTACAGTAGCAATGAGCAAACTAAAAATGAAATTAAGACAGTAGTTTTATTTATAACAGCACCAAAAAGAATAAAATACTATATTAGTCCGTTCCCACACTGCTATAAAGAAATACCTGAAACTGGATAATTTAAAATGAAGAGGTTTAATTGGCTCATAGTTCTACTGGCTGTACAGGAAGCATGGCAGCATCAGCTTCTGGAGAGGCCTCAGGGAACTTACAATCATGGTGGAAGGCAAAGGGGGAGTGAGGCATCTCATGGTCCGAGTAGAAACAAGAGCGAGCGAGGTGGGAGGTGCTACACACTTTTAAACGACTATAACTCAAAAGGACTCACTATCACGAGAACAGCACTAAGGAGATGGTGCTAAACCATTTATGAGAAAACTACCCCTTTGATACAATCACCTGCTACCTGGCCCCACCTCCAACACTGGGAATTACAATTCAACATGAGATTTCGGTGGGGATACAGATCCAAACTATATCAAATGCTTAGGAATAAATTAACAAAAGAAGTGCAAAACTTATAAACTAAAAATTGCAAAACATAATTGAAAGATGTTAAAGAAGAGCTAAATAAACGGAAAGACATCCTACATTCGTGAATGGAAAGACTTAATACTGTTAAGGTGGCAATATTACCCAAATTGATATGCAATGTTTTTATGTTTAATGCAACCACTATCAAAATCTCAGCTACCTTCTTTGCAGAAATTGACAAGCTGATCCAAAAATTCATATGGAAATGCAAGGGACTCAGAATAGACAAAACAATTTTGAGAAAAAAGACCAGGCTCACATTTCTTAATTTCAAAAAACTACAAAACTATGACAATCAAGACAGTGTGGAACTGGTATAAGAATAGACACATAGATCAATGGAATGGAATTGAAATTACAGAAATAGGTCCTGGCATTTACAGTTAATTGATTTTTTTACTAGAATGCCAAGACAATTCAGTGGGGGAAAGAATTGTCATTTCAACCAGTGGTATTGGGCCACATGGATTCTCCACATGCAAATGAATATCCACATCCAAATAGAAATTTACGTGGAATAAAGCTGGACCCATATCCCACACCATATGCAAAAATTAACTAAAAAATTGATTAAAAATCTAAATTAAAGAGCTAAAACTATAAAACTTTCAGAAGAAAACATAGGTATAAACTTGCATGTCCTTAGATTAGGCAATGGTTTCTTAGGCATGACACCAAAAGCATAAGCAATAAAAGAAAAATATAGATAAACTGGACATAACCAAATTTTTAAATTTTTGTGACTCAAAGGACACTCCCTAGAGAGTGAAAAGACACTCTACAGCATTTTTGCAAATCATATCTGATGAGAAACTTGTAACTAGAATAAAGAACTTTTACAACTCAATAATAAAAAGGTAACAACTCAATTAAAAAGTGGACAAAGGATCTGAATAGACATTTCTCCAAAGAAGAAACACAAATGATGAATAAGCACATAAAAAGATGGTCAACATTATTGGCCATCAGAGAAAAGAAAGTCAAAACTCTTGGTATCTAGTGGGATATACCAATTCACACCCACTAGAATGGCTATTACAAAAACACAAAAAACAAAAAAACAGATAATAACAAGTGTTGGCTGTGTACCGTGGCTCATATCTGTAATCCGAGCACTTTGGAAGTGTGAAGCGAGTGGATTACCTGAGCTCAGGAGTTAGAGATCAGCCTGGCCAACATGGCAAAACCCCGTCTCTACTAAAAATACAACAACAACAAAAATTAGCCAGGCATGGTGGCACACACCTGTAGTTGCAGCTACTCGGGAGGCTGAGGCAGGAGAATCACTTGACCCTGGGAGGCAGAGGTTGCACTGAGATGAGACCATGCCACTGCACTCCAGCCTGGGTGACAGAGCAAAACTCTGTCTCAAAAACAAAACAAAACAAAGCAAAACAAAAACCCAAAAACCAAAAAACAAGCATTGGTGAGGATTTGCGGAAATCAAAACCATGATACTTTGCTAGTGAGAATGTAAAATGGTGCAGCTGCTTTGGAAAATAGTCTGGCAGTTCTTCAAAGTGTTAAACATAGAGTTTCCATATTATGCAACAACTCTACTCCTAGGTAGATCCTCAAGAGAAATGAGAACATGTCCACACAAAAACTTGTGTGTGAACATTCCTAGCAGCATGTTCATAAAAGTCAAAAAGAGGGAAAACTCCAATGTCTATCCATCAGCTGATGAATGGACAAATAAAATGTTGTGTGTCCAGAGAATGAGATATTTGGCAATAAAATGAAGTAGTGATGCTCCTCAACTCACGCTGAGGTTACATCCCAATAAGCCATTGTAAGTTGAAAACATTGAAAGTCGAAAAATGGATTGAATACACCTAATCTACCAAACAACATAGCTCAGCCTAGCCTACCTTAAACGTGTTCAGAACACTTACATTAGCCTACAGTTGGGCAAAATCACCTAACACAAAGTATATTTTATAATAAAGTGTTGAATATATCATGTAATTTATTGAAATACTATACTGAAAGAGAAAACCAGAATGGTCGGAGGGGTTCTCGAAGCACAGTTCCTACTGAATGCATGTTGTTTTTACACCATCATAAGGTCGAAAAATTGTTAGTTGAGCCATTTTAAGTTGGGGAATGTCTGTATCGATACATACTATAACATGCATGAATCTTGAAAACACTGTGCTAAGTGAAAAAGAAAACAGTTACAAAAGATCACATAAATTGTATGATTTTATTTATATGAAACGCCCAGAACAGGCACATCTGTAGAGACAGAAACTAGTTGTTGCCTAGGACTGGGGTCAGTGGGACAAGGTGTTTGAGCAGTGGTGTCTCAGGGGCATAGTTTTTGTGTTTTGTTTTTGGGGTAATTAAAATATTCTAAAATTAATTGTGGTCCTAGAAGTATGCTTTGTGAAAATACTAAAAACTGCTGGTTTGTATAAGTTGAAAGTGTGAATTGTATGATATGTGAATCATATCTCAATAAGATGGGTATGGTACAGGACTGTCTGTACTGAAAAAAAGAAGGGTATGGAGCAGTGGAAACTCTCAAGTGATGTTAATGGGAACGAAAATTAGCATAACCACTTTGGAAAGATGTTTGCCAAGATCTAGCAGGTGAAGACAGTATCCCTATGACTCAGCAGTTTTATTCCTGAATATATCCCCGAGGGAAACTTGTACACATGTGTAGCAGGATACATTTATGAGAATAGCAGCATTAATTGCAATGACTCTAAAATGGAAACAACCCAAATGTCCATCATTAGAATGTATAATTAAATTGTAGTATGGCACTATCATGGAAGACTGTTGAGAAAAAAAAATGAATGAACTAAAATTATTCTCAGCAAATGTGGATGATTCCTAAAAACTTAATGTTGAGGGAAAGAAACATGACACCAAAAATATAAACACTATTAATTCATTTACATAAAGTTCGAAAGCCTGAAACTAAAAAGCAGAAACTAAAACACAGAATTTAGGGGGCTTATTCATAGATGGTAAAAGATAAAGAAATACAAAGAAAGTAATTATCTAAAAAGTCAGAATAGTGTTTACTCATCCTCTGTGGAGAGGGGACGCTTAAGGGGTTTTGGGACCTTGGCAAGGACCTTCCTTGACCCAGTATGAGTACATAGCTGTTCTCTTTAAAATTACTCATTAAACCATATATTTATATTTTTTGGTCTTTTAAAAATATGTAGTAGTACACAATAAAAAAGCTCAAAGAAAAGTCTGAAAAATAGTTTGGAATAAGGAAAACATTGTGTTAATATTTTAAAATTATTTTAAATATATTATTCATAGGTGTTTGAAGTGAATTGGAAAGAATTCTATATGCTCATATATAATATTATCCTACTGACCCATAAATTGACATGTTGCATCATAAACAAAAGAACTCATTACCTCTAGTGCCCTCAGTGGGACTATATGCTGAAATGTAAGTAGGTTCAAGAAGGGTTTAGAGGAATTGATGGAAGATAGATATCAGTGATACGTACAATAAATTCCTAACCTTTTGAAGTGCATGTCAAAGAGGGTAATTGGATTCTCTTCAACATGTTTCTTGTTGCTGCTGTCAGATAGAAAGCAAGACTGGATCGATGGAGGGTCTGACCCAGGAAGGCAAATCTCATCTTCTTCTGTAACTACGGAAGATACGACTCTTCTCCCAGAGGATCGCATTCCGTGGCAGGTGCCCAGGGTGAAGGACAAGGCTGATCAACCAGTGTTTACCATGCAACTTAAGACTAGAGTAGTTTCTGGGTCCCTGTTTTCAAAGAATTGATAATCTGACTGGGAAGACAAAGTGACACTCGTGACCAGAAGCTTCAAATTTTGAACAATGTGGCTTTAATAATAAATGGATTCTCAGGAAAAATATTTGCAGATATTATGTTAGGAAAATGTATAAATCAATAAGAAAAATATAAACAACTCCAAAGAAAAATGAGCAAAGTGCCTGGATAGGCAGATCACAGAAAAAGAAATCAAGGCACCAACAAGCATATGAAAAGTTGGTTACCTTCATACTCAAAATGCAGAACTGTAGGTCAAAGCAATAAGGTGTTCTTCATCACCTGTATTAGTCCATTCTCACATAGCTACAAATAACCTGAGACTGGGTACTTTAAAAGGAAAAGAAGTTGAAGTGGCTCATGGTTCTGCCGGTTGTTCAGGAAGCATGGCTGGAGAGACCACAGGAAACTTACAACATGGTAGAAGGCAAAGGGGAAGCAGGCACACTATCATATGGCCAGCAGGAGAGAGTGAAGGGGGACGTGCTCCACACATTTAAACAATCAGATCTCGTGAGAATTCACTCAGTGTCATGAGAATAGCAGGGGAGAAATCTGCCCCCATGATCCAATCACCAGATCCTTCCACCAACATTGGGGATTACAATTCAACATGAGATTTGGGTGGGGATGCAGAGCCAAACCATTCATCACCTATTAGATTGGCAAATATTTATGAGTTTGAAAATAGCCAGTGTCAGTGAGTGTGTGGCAAATAAATATTGTTTGCTACTAGTAGAAACATAAATTGCTATTTACTAATTCCTAATTACTAAATTAATATTTAGTAATTACGAATTACACCCGTACAACCTTTTTGAAGAACAAGCATCCAGTATCAACTTTAAAAAACCACACACAATTGACTCAACAATTTGAGTACCAGGAATTCAGGCCTTGGATATTCACCTAAAAGTACCAATGTAGAGATAGATAAGAAACAAGTGACATAAATTGCCCCCATGAAGGGGAAAAGGGTGGCTGGGGGCTGTCTAGGAGGGATGCAATTCGGATTATAGAGAAAGAAGGGGAGACTTTTTGCTTTATAATCTCTTAGATATTTGAATTTTGAATTTTGTAAATGAGTTTAGAAAATCATTAACAAATTTATTTTACATTAAAAATAATTTTAAAAAATGTGAAAAGAGGACCTCACACTGTAAGAAAAGTATATATAATAATATTATTCCTAGTAGCTGGGTGACAAAATAATCTGTAAAGCAAACCTCTGTGACACAAGTTTACCTAAAAAACAAACCTGTACATATATCCCTGAACCTAAAAGTCAACTCAATAATTACTATACAGTTTCAAATAGCTGGAAGGGGGATATTGATGTTCCTAACACAAGAGAATGATAAATGTTTGAAATAATGGATATGCTTATTACCCTCATTTGATCACTATACATTATATGGATCAAAATATCACTATGCACCCCATAAATATGTAATTATTATTTGTCAATTAAAAAACATAATTTAAAAAAGGACTTCAAGATACGTTCATTGGAACATTATTATAGTAAATCACTGAAAAATACCCAAATGTCCATCAACAGGTGACTGCTTGAGTAAATGTACATAGAGTGGAATACTATACAGCTGCTTAAAAGAGTGAGAGGAGGCCAGGTATGGTGGCTCATGCCTGTCATCCCAGCACTTTGGAAAGCTGAAGAGGGAGGATCGCTTGAGGCCAGGAGTTCAAGACCAGCTTAGGCAACATAGTGAGACCCTATCTCTAAAAAAAAAAAAAAGAGAAAAAAAAAAAAAGCCAGAAGTGGTGGTCCATGCTCGTAGTCCCAGCCACTCAGGAGAATAAGGTGGGAGGATCACTTGAGCCCAGGAGACGGAAGCTGCAGTGAGCTATGCTCGTGCCACTGCTCTTCAGCCTGGGTGACAGAAATGGGTGGGACAAACTCCACGGGGGAATATCTCCCAGACACATACAACAAAAGCAAGCGACAGATGTCTCCACAGAGGAATTCTAAGGAGTTTTGTTTTGTTTTTTTTGTAAATTAAAAAATATACATGCAGATAATCTTTGAGGGGGGAATGGGGAGTGGGGAGGGAGGAAGATTTATCCTTATTTTGAAATTTCCATATTGTTTGAATATATTACATTTTTCTTTTTAAATATGTAAGTTTTACTTTAAAACATTTTAATAAAGATTTTTAGAGATCATTAATTTAGCAAACGCCTACTGAAATTTGTTGTGTTCCAGATTCTGTGGTAGACAGAAGGGAAGAAAAAGTATAAAAAAGACATAGCACCTTTGCTGGAAGAACTCAGTCTCACTGAAGACCATTTATAGATAATTACAGCACAGTGGAATAAGCCCCACTGAGAGAGACAGACTGATGCTGTGTGGCGGGGTCACAGAAGACTTGGGTTTTGGAAAAATTCCTCCAAGTTTCCTAGGCAGAAAAAGGGGTGCTGCCCTAAACCAGGCAGAGACGACCAGGAGCTGACCCGGGTCATTGGCAATGGGATGGACTGAAAAACCTTTTCTGTAGTAGAATTGACCCAAGACAGGTGATTAGTGGGCTGTGGGTGGGTGAAGGAGAGAGCTATTTCTGTGTGATTGAGTTAGGAACATCAACTGAATTTGGTATGATTTTCAGAACAGCAGAAACTGTTGTGCACTGTTGGGATGCAGCAGGTATATGAAGCTCCCCACCCCCAGAGAGGCTTAAATCTGGTTGGTGAGAAAAATGATATTGGCTTCTACCTGTCGTTAATCTAAGCTGACACTTCAATTCCCTTTTGCTGACAACCACTCAACCTCTCGGCTGCGATGTGTTGAAGAGCAGCATCCGGCGCCTTCCCTGATCCACCGTCGCACTGCCTGGCTCTGCTACTCAATGGCTGCGTGATCTTGAGCAAGTGACCTCACTGCTCTCCACCTCACTTTCTTCATCTATAAAATGGGGATGAGGATAACACCTGTGTCACAGGCTTTATGACAAGTAAATGATGTAAGGAATGTAGAGACTTAGCACAGCGTTCAGCATGTAGTAGTGTTCACCGAATGTGATCTGTGATTGTTATTATTATTTTATAAAAATTATGGGGGAGGGACCGGGCATGGTGGCCCATGCCTGTAATCTCAGTGCTTTAGGAAGCCGAGGTGGAAGGATCGCTTTGAGTTTTGAACTCCAGCCTGGGCAACACAGGGATACCTCTGTCTTCACAAAAAATAAAAATAAAAACATTAGCTGGGAGTGGTGGTACATGCCTGTGGTCTCAGCTACTTGGGAGGCCGAGGCGGGCAGATCCTTTGAGCTCAGGAGTTCAAAGCTGCAGTGAGCTATGATCATGCCACTGCACTCCAGCCTGGGTGACAGAGTAAGACCCTGTCTCCAAAAAAAAAAAAAAAATGGGGAAAGGAGTTCAGGCGTTGGTCAGCAAAGCTCCTCCAGGCCATTTTAAGTTGCGAGTAGGCAGCCATGCTGCTTGAGCTGTGAGGACCGGCTACGTACATGCAGGGTTTTGTAATAACATCTGCAATAGTGACACATGTGTTTGTTACTGTGCTACATGGTCATTAGATATAAATAGCAAGCCATTCATGTAAATAAAAATATTTACTTTTTTAAAAATGAGACCAACCTGGCCAACAGGGTGAAACCCCGTCTCTACTAAAAATATAAAAATTACCTGGGCATGGTGGCAGGCACCTGTAATCTCACCTACTTGGGAGGCTGAAGCAGGAGAATCGCTTGAACCCAGGAGGCAGAGGTTGCAGTGAGCTGAGATCGTGCCATTGCACTCCAGCCTAGGCAACAAAATGAGACTCTGTCTCAAACAAAACAAAACAAAACAAAACAAAAATTGCAGTAGGAAGAAAAAGGGCCAAGTGTGGTGGTTTGCACCTGTAATCCCATTACTTGGGAAGGCTGAGGTGGGAGCATCACTTGAAGCCAGGAGTTCAAGACCAGCCTAGGAAACAAAGCAAGACTCCATCTCTACCAAAAAAACCAAAACAAAACAAAACAAAATCAGCTGGGCATGGGAGTGCATGCCTGTGGTTCCAGTTACTCAGGAGACTAGGATTGCTTGAGCTCAGAAGTTTGAGGTTGCAGAGAGCTATGATTTCTCCACTGCTCTCCAGCCTGGGTGACAGAGCAAGACCCTTGTCTCTGAAATAAATAAGAAGTAAATGCGTTGTTGATAAAGTCAGAGAATAATAAGGGAAATTTTTTGTAGAGAAAACAAAGCTGGAGTGAAGGCCTAAGAAGAAGCCGAAGATGTTTGATTCCAGTGTTACGGGGCTAAAGCCAAAGCTACACTGTGTGTGAGATGCCGAGAGGCATTCCGGGAAGAGAAGAGCATCTGAGGTTTTTAAAGAAAAATCCAAAAGAAGGAATAAAGGGGATTGGAAAAGAAATGAGTGAGAAGGGAAGAACTAGGGCAGGCAGTGACCATTTCCTCTTCCTAGAATGCCTCTTCAAAGAAAACGCATTTATTGATGAACTGCAATTCATTCCTTCACTTGACATTTGGAGAAGGTTTGAGAAATCCTGCCATCGAGTAGCCGGGGCTGCTGCTAATGCGGGCCTAATCCCAGATGGCTGGAAGAAGGTGGGTTCCTTCCTTCGGTCTCCTGTGCCAAAGATACCTTTTGCACGAAGATGCCTTGGTCTCAGAAGAACAGGAGAGGAAAATGGGCTTCCTTGGATGTAGAAAGGCAAGGCTGAGAGGAGAGAGGGATCTGGGGCCCAGAGGCGGGCTTTTCAGGTGGCCTGTGCCGCCACTACTGTCACCATCAGATCCCTGCTGGCGTATGTCCAGGCAAATCGATTAGTATGTCCATCTCAGCAGACCCATTCAGCAAGAACGGGTTCACATGCCAATGTGTGGGTTGGCCCACATGCCCTCTGAACCAAAATCAGGAAGCAGGCCATTGTGTGACATCAACCCTTGAGAAGCAAGGTGCCTTCCTTTCTCTTGTTTCTGCTGGGACACCCGCTGACTTCAGTCAATGTTACACTTAGGGAAGAGGGTGGCAGGACGAGAGGCAGGGCGGGAGAGGCGGTTTCGAGTTTATCAAGAGTGGAAGAGCTCATGCTGTATTTGATTTTATTTAAATTTTCATTTCTGTGGGTACATAGCAGGTGCATATATTTACAGGTTATATGAGATGTTTTGATACAAGTATGCAGTGCTTCATAATCACATTAGGGTAAATGGGGTACTCATCACCTCAGGCGTTTATCATTTGTGTTCCAAACTATCCAATTATACTTATAGTTATTTTTAAATGTACAATTAAATTATTTTTGACTACAGTCACCCTGTTGTATTACCAAATACTAGGTCTTAGAATTCTTTCTAGCTACTTTTGTACCAATTTACCATCCCCACCCCCCACTACCCTTCACAGCCTCTACTAGCCGTCATTCTACTATCTCCATGAGTTCAATTACTTTAAATTTTAGTTCCCACAAATAAGTGAGAAAATACAACGTTTGTCTTTCTGTGCCTTACTTATTTTGCTTAGCAGAATGACCTCCAGTTCCATCCATGTTGTTGCAAGCGACAGGATCACGCTCTTTTTTATGGCTGAATAGTACTCCATTGTGTATAAGCACCACATTTCCTTTATCCATTTGTCTGTTGATGGACACTTGGGCTGCTTCCAAGTCTTAGCTATTGTGAATAGTGCCTCAGTAAACATGGGACTGCAGATATCTCTTTGATATACTGATTTCTTTCTTCTGGGTTTATATCCAGCAGTGCGATTGCTGGATCATGTGGTAGTTCTATTTTTAGTTTTTTGAGGAGCCTCCAACTGTTCTTCGTAGTGGTTGTACTAATTTACCTTCCCACCAACAGTGTAGAAGGGTTCTGCTTTCTCCACATCGCTGCCAGCATTTGTTATTGCCTGACTTTTATTTATCTGTTTTTTTGAGATGGAGTCTCACTCTGTCACCAGGCTAGAGTGCAGTGGCGCGATCTCCGCTCACTGCAACCTCCACCTCCCGGGTTCAAGCAATTCTTCTGCCTCAGCCGCCAGAGTAGTTGGGATTACTGGCATATGCCACCATGCCCAGCTATTTTTTTTGTATTTTTAGTAGAGATGGGGTTTCACCATGTTGGCCAGGCTGGTCTTGAACTCCGGACCTCAGATGATCCACCTACCTCGGCCTCCCAAAATGCTGGGATTACAGGTGTGAGCCACAGTGCCCAGCCTGTTATTGCCTGACTTTTGGATAAAAGTCATTTTAACCGGAATGAGATGATATCCCATTGTAGTTTTGATTTGCATTTCTCTGAGGCTCAGTGATGTCGAGCATCTTTTTATGTACCTGTTTGCTATGTCTTCTTTTGAGAAATGTCTGTTCAGGTCTTTTGCCCATTTTAAAATCAGATTGTTAGATTTTTTTTCTATAGAGTTGTTTGAGCTCCTTGTATATGCTGTTATTAATCCTTTGTCAGATGGGTAGTTTGCAAATATTTTCCCCCATTCTGTGGGTTGTCCCTTCACTTTGTTGACTGTTTCATTTATTGCTCTATTTTTAAATCTTTCTGTGTCCTTGTCTGTTTTAGGAATATTAGCAGTGCCACTTTGTTAGGATCTATGGTTGCATTACCCTGAGGCCTATGAGCTTTTAAGGAGCCTACAAAACATATCTGAGCTCTAGAAAAAAGAACATATGACTCTAAGATGGAAAAAATGGAAATAAATATGTTTGAACCATAGGAACATATGAACTAAATGAACAAATGTGTATAAAGTGTAAATTTGTGTCAATTTTATGATTAAACTAAGTGTTCATAAAATTTCATTACATGTATAGTGGAAAGTTATCTATAGGTTTGCTTTTCTCACTTCACAAGAATTCTGATATATGCCTGATTGCAGAGAAGTCATAGCCGAATTAAATGTGTTCCTCAGAGCTAAATAATTTCGAAGCCAAATTATAAAAATTCTTTTAATTTTTTACAGCAAAAACAATTGTACTTAATGTGAGCTACAGGTACATTTGACAATGCTTGATATTAGGTAGGATGAAATTTCTCAAAGTGAGAATACAGAGGGACTCTGGAATCTTAAAATGGCAATGCACACATATATCTGCCTGCAAGGATGTTCATCACAGTTTGGTTTATAATAGCAAATAACTTCAAGTCAGTGACAACTTGAAAAAAATAGCAAATAATTTGAAACCACCTACATTGACACCAATTAGAGACTATTTTAATGAATCATGGCACCACACAAAAGATATGAGGTGATTGCTGAAAATGAGGTGTTCGTAGGAAATTATTTAATTTGATCTAGAAAGACCTTCAAGATGTATTAAAATGTAAAACAGTTTGTGTAATATGATTGCCCTCGTTTATACAAGGAAAAACGATTTCTAGAGAAAAAGCCTGGCAAGAAGTACATTAGTGTGGTCCCGATGAGTGGTAATCTCGGAGTGGTAGAATAACAAGTGAGTTACATTTTATTGTCTTTTATAATTCTCTGTGTCTTCTACCAGGAGTATTTACTATTTCTGGAAAACAGACGAATATGTTTTATACAGATGGGAAACACTTTATAATGGATGACATTTTTCCTGATAATTAATACATTTGAGTCAAAGAAGCCTATATGTAGGGTTGGACTGAGTGGAGTCAGCAGACATCTGCCTTTCTCAAGTTTGAGGTTGAACACATTGACATGTTATAAAAAGAGGACTACCATTTGATCCAGTAATCCCCGGATCTACCCAGAGGAAAAGAAGTCATTATAGGAAAAAGATACTCAGACACACATGCTTATAGCAGTACAATTCACAACTGCAAAAATATGGAACCAGCCCAAATGCTAATCAATGAGTGGGTAGAGAAACTGTGGTGTATACCACTATATATATATGTATATATATCACATCATATATATACCACATCATATGTATACACACACACATCTATCTATCTATATATATATATATGATGGAATACTACTCAGCTATAAAAATGAATGAATTAATGGCATTTGCAGCAACCAGGGTGGAACTGGAGACCATTATTCTAAGTTAAGTAACTCAGGAATGGAAAACCAAACACTGTATGTTCTCACTCATAGGTGGAAGCTAAGCTATGATGATGCAAAGGGATGAGTGGTACAGTGGACTCTGGGGACTCAGGGGAAAGGGTTGGAGGGGGTTGAGGGATAAAAGACTACAAACTGGATGTAGTATATACTGCTCAGGTGATGGGTGCACTAAAATCTCACAGATCATCACTAAAGAACTCACTCGTGTAACAAATACTGTCTGTTCCCCCAAAATCTATAGAAATTTTTTTAAAAAAGAAATGTCATTCAGACAGAGATTTTGACTACATAATAGCAACAAACACTCATGTCACCACCAGTAGTCAAAATAAGCCTTTTCTTTTCTCTTTTTAAATTTTTTTGTAGAGATGGGGCTTTGCTATATTGCCCAGGCTGGCTTCGAACTGCTGAGCTTAAGCGATCCTCCCACCTCAGCCTCTCAAAGTGCTGGGATTACAGGCGTGAGCCATGGCGCCCGGCTTCTTTTCTATTTTCTTTTGAGACAGGGTCTTGCTCTGTCTCCTAGGCTGGAGTGCAATGCTGTGATCACGGCTCACTGCAGCCTCTGCCTCCTGGGCTCAAGTCATCCTCCTGCCTCAGTCTCCTGAGTAGCTGGTGTACAACACCATGCCCAGCTAGTTTTTAATTTTTTTGTAGAGATGGAGTCTCAATATATTATTCAGGCTGGTCTTGAGCTCCTGAGCTAAAGTGATCTCTTTGTCTCAGCCTCTCAAAGTGCTGGGATTACAGGCATGAGCCACTGTGCCTGGCCCAGAATAAGTCTTGAAAAAAGTAAATTATATTTTGCAGTCCTTCGATGTTGTCTCTTATAAAGACTTATAAATATAAGATTCCAAGACTTCACCTTAGCCTGCCACTTCTCGTCAACTCTATCCATATCTCCAGGGTCATCTCCAGCTGCTCTGATGCCCCTGTGTGACTGTCTGAAGGCATGGAAATGTGCCCCTATCACATTGGGGAGGGAAAAAGCAGATTACATGCAAAGCATGTCTGGCATATCTTCATTTATGTAAAACTGAAGACACATATT
The DNA here is from genome assembly GCF_024542745.1 of Macaca thibetana thibetana. Taxonomy (NCBI): domain Eukaryota; kingdom Metazoa; phylum Chordata; class Mammalia; order Primates; family Cercopithecidae; genus Macaca; species Macaca thibetana. The sequence continues at coordinate 132,584,574 of NC_065585.1, forward strand.
TTATTTAATATTAATTTTTTTTAGAGATGGGGTCTTACTATGCTGCCCAGGCTGGAACACAGTGACTATTCACAGAACCCATAGTTTAATCTGTATACATGCACAGAACTTTCAGGAAGGAAATGCTCAAAATGTTAACTGTGGTTACCTCTGGGTAGTATCATTGTGAGCAATTTTAAAAATATATGGTTTGAAATTTTTATAGGGGTAAAATGTCATTTTTATAAAATTGATCTGTGACTCTTGGATTGTTTGACTCATTCTTTGTTTAAGAGCTCTGATAGGAAAAAGCAAATTAAATATGATCTCAGGTCAGGCGCAGTGGTTCACACCTGTAATCTCAGCACTTTGGGAGACCAAGGCGCGTGATCACCTGAGGTCAGGAGTTCGAGACCAGCCTGATCAATTTGGTGAAACCCCATCTCTACTAAAAATACAAAAAAACAAAAAACAAAAGAAAAAAAAAAAAAAAACATTAACAGGGCGTGGTGGCATGCAACTGTAGTCCTAGCAACTTGAGAGGCTGAGACAGGAGACTTGCTTGAACCCAGGAGGTAGAGGTTGCAATGAGCCGAGATCATGCCACTGCACTCCATCCAGCCCAGGTGACAGAACGAGACTCCGTCACAAAAAATAATAAAAATAAAAATAAATAAGTAAATAAATAAATAAGATCTCAAAATGCCGAGCATGGTGGCTCATGCCAGAAATCCCAGCACTTTGGGAGGCTGAGGTGGGAGGATTGCTTGAGACTAGGAGTTTGAGACCAGCCTGAGCAACATAGTGGGACTCCATCTTTATAAAATATTTAAAAACTAGCTGGGTGTGGTGGTGCATGCCTGTAGTCCCAGTGACTTGGGAGGCTGAGGCAGGAGGATTGCTTGAGCCCAGGAGTTTGAGGCTGCAGTGAGCTATGATCATGTCACTGCACTCCAGCCTGGGTGACAGAGTGAGATCCCATCTCAAAAAAAAAAATTCCCCAAAATTAATTTGTAGAGAAAAAGTGGATGGAGAGTGGGGGTAGTAGGATGAAGTGGGGCTGCTGGAATGCTTGGCTTTGTTCTGGAGCATGTGTGCTTGGTCTTGGGGTGGTCGTGACCACTGAGCATGTTATGAGGGACACATAGATTTGATTTTACCCCAGGCCAAGGACTCAGAATGTTGGCACTGCTGAGTCCACTGTTCTTCCATGGAGGGGCACAGGCCATCTCCTTTAGACAAGAATCATGAATGTACCCAAGAGTCTCAGCCACCTGGGAGGAGGGGACCTATTTGCAGGCCAAGCACATAGAAGAAAACCACCTTTTGAGAGGCAGACATTCAGCATTCAATTTGGAGGGCTGTGGGAGGCAGTATGAAAAGGTGGGTAATTAGGAGGATCTGGGATCAGAGAGGCTTCTGTCCCCATCCCACCCGACCACTCAAACTGGGACCTTCTTACCATTCCAGACACATTCAATTCTCATGCCAGTGAGGGACTTGTTACCCCAGCTGCTGGGAGTGTGGTCACAGACTACCTCCAGCTGCTACTGCCCCCACGGTTTGCCTCAGCTGCAGAGCCACCTTGCCCAGGGCCACACCCGTCAGGGCTGTCCCACGTCCAGCGATTGATGGAGAGGGTGTATGAAGGCCTGGCCACCCTGGCTTACTTCGAGACAACCCTGAAGTGCCATTCAGGCTCCAGAGCTTCCCGTGTGCTGGCTGAGGCTGGCGGTGGTTACACCAGAGCACCACTTCTTTATCTGCCCCCTCCTGCTCCCCTCCCTTCCCTTCCAAGCGTGTCATCTCAAGGGCACCCCCTGAGGAACACACTACTTACTAACCCCAGAGTCTCCTTGTTAAGGAGCCCAACCTGGGACAGTTAAGTTACTTGATCACTCTGAGCCTCCATTTCTTTTCTTGTTCTAGAGATGGGGTCTTTCTATGTTGCCCAGGCTGGAATGCAGCGGTTATTCACAGGTGCAATCATGGCTCATTACAGCTTGAACTCCTGGGCTCAAGTGAAACCTCGTGCCTCAGCCTCCCAAGTAGCTGGGATTAGAGGCACCTGCTACTGTGCCCGGCTTCAATTTCTTCATCTATAAAAATCAGGATGATAATAATTTGGTGTCCATTGCATTGGACTGAGAATTGTATGAGGTCATATATGTAAAACACTTACCAACTTGGTACATAATAATTGCTTAATAAATGGTAACTATTGTTATTGCTCTTAGAAAAGAAACAACTTATCCTTGACTCTCCTCATCATAATTCATTATCAGTTTATCCAGTAGTTTAGCCTCTAAGAGAAGGCTCTAGAAGATGTGGACACGGGGTGAATAAAGGCTGGACACGGGGTGAATAAAGAAGGTCTGGAGCAAGGGATGTTACCAAACAAGGGCAGCCTGCAAAAGGGTGCATTCTTCTAATAAAAGATCAGTCTGGGCCAGCTGCAGTGGCTCACACCTGATAGCCCAGGACTTTGGGAGGCTGAGGTGGGAAGGCTGCTTGAGCCTGGGAGTTCGAGGCCAGCCTGGGCAACTTAGCAAGACCTTGTCTCTACAAAAAAGAAAAATTAGCTGAGTATGATGGTGCATACCTGTAGTCCCAGCTAGTTGTGAGGCTGAGCCAGTAGGATGGCTTGAGCCCAGGAAGTTATGGCTGCAGTGAGTTATGATGGCACCACAACACTCCAGCCTGGGTGACACAGTGAGACTGTCTCAAAGAAAACAAAACAAAACAAAACAAAAAAAAAACCAGTTGACAGGCATCTGGGCCATCAACAAGCCTCCTACAAGTCTAGTTAGCACAAGGCAGTTCCCATGGGGCTGGCCACTTTGGAGCAACCTAACCAGTTGTGATCCTGGTTTGCCATGCTGGGAGAAGCTGGAGCCGCAGTGGCTTCTGGGAGAGTGAGCATCCTCCGTGGTCCATCTTCTCCAGGTGTTGCACCTAACACAGTTAACGGTGGCCCATGCTGCAGGACTGTGCAAGGCTGGGTCCCCACACTTTAACGAGGACTAGAGAGGGTATGTCTGCCCTCCCCACTGTCTCCTCTGTCTTCTGCATGCATGCCCCTCGCCCATTTCCTGGGCTTTGGTGTCTGACTCTAGGTCCTCCCAGATGTCCAGCGCCTGTCCTCACCCCCTGCATGTGGTGCTCCATTCGGAGCAGCAGAGGGAACCACAGCTTTACAGTGGCAGGGACTTTTTGTTCCCTGAGTAGTTTTTTGTATCTGGCTTGGCTGCATTTTCCTCTAGAAATCTGCATCCTGGGTATAGATTTGGCTTCAGGAGAGCCGTCCATCTGGATGTGTTTGATTGTAAAGTACTGTCTTGTATTTAAAGTTATGACAGTCCATGATGAAGAGCAGACCTGGGCATGTGGTTTTCTAGCCCAGAGATTGCACGAAGCCTCTGGGGCTTCAGCGAATGCAGGAGGCATGTGGTCTGTAGAGTCATCTGGTATTCTGAGACATCCTATTTGTCCCCAAGCTCTGGCAAGTGAAGCTCAGAGCAGCCCTGGCCTGCCAATCCCTTTTCACAGTGCCTATAAATTTCATAAATCTTACTTTGAGGATATCATTTAGCTAACACATAATTTTTTTCTGGCGGTTTATTGATACTTAAAAATAATGTTTGCCATACTCCAAGTTGGGACTAGTGTACATTGATAGTCTACCATATGGCATCACTAGGAAATAAGGGAATTCTTTCTCTCTGTCTCTAAATAAAGCCCATTAAATAGAATAATCACTTTCCAGGTAAATCTTTTTAATATATATATATAAATGAATATATACTTCACCTTTTAAAATAATTCCTATCATTACTAAATACTAATGATCTGCCAGGCTTTTACATACATTATTTCATTTAGCCCTTAAGAACCCCGAAAAGCTGGTATTATTCTCACCATTTAGCCAGTGAGAAAAATAGAAGCCCAGAGAACTTATGTAACATAGCCCAAATTACATGCTGGGTGAGCGAGTGCCCCGGTGGGGATTTGAATTCAATTTTGTCCAACCCTGCAGCCCATGGGATTGTCACCACGCTGTGATGCCTCACTTATTTCATACAAATTAGAGGTGATCAAGAATATTTTTAACCTTTTCTTCATGAGTTATCGACAAAATTATGAACATCAGTGATAATCCTATGCCAAAGGACTGACTTAGGCAGGATCCTCAGGTGAAGTGATAGAAATCAAGCAATGCTTAAGCAAAGAGAGAAGGAGCAGGGTGTGGCCGGGTCTCAGGAGTGAACTGGGACTCAGACCCATACCCATCGGGACCTTCTCCATCCTTCCTCTCTGCTCTACTCCCTGCACCTATTTCTACTTTCTTCTCTCTTTTCCTGCAGACCAGTCTGAAGGTGGGCAGTCCAGAGCTAATGTCCATGACTCTAGGGCATCATCAAAGACCTAGAGTCCTCACAGCTTCCCGCTCTGCCTTTCTTTTGCTTTTGCTCTTGTTATCAGAAGATGGCTGCCATTTTTGCAGGCACCTGCCTCTCCTTCCAGGCTAGAATACAGGATAAAGGTGAAGGGCAATGGAGAATCTATCTTTTTGCCTCCAGTGAACAGGGGCAGATCCTGCCCTACCATCATGGAGTTGCTAAACCCTCAGGGAAGATAAACATGGAGCAGTTAATTGCACAACTGAAGAATGCTGTTAAGAAGACGTAAGAGTACCCAAGAGAAATGAGAGCCTGTGAAAGGCAGCTATAAGACTGTTCATATAGCTTCATGTATAATAGCCCCAAATGGCAAATAACCCAAACACCCATCAACAGAAGAATGAATAAATAAATTTCATACAATGGAAGACTACTCAGCAAAAATAGCAACAATCCACTGCTGAATGCAACGGCATGAATCACTCTCACAGGCGTAGGGCTGCATGCGAGACAGCAGACACAAAAGAGCACACACTGCATTCTGTTTATATGAAGTCTAAGAAGAGGCCAGAGAAGACAGAAGAGCATTTACCTCTGAAGGGGGGCTAGTATTAGTATTTTTTGAGTCAGGGTCTTACTCTGTCACCCAGGCTGGAGGGCAGTGGTGCAATCTCAGGTCACTGCAACCTCCACCTCCCAGGTACAAGTGATTCTCCTTCCTCGGCTTCCGGAGTAGTTGGGATTACAGGCATGCACCACCATGCCCTGCTAATTTTTGTATTTTTAGTACAGACGGGGTTTCACCATGTCGCCCAGGCTGGAAAGGGTTTATATGTTGATCTGAATGGTGATTCTGCAGGTGTACACATATGCAAATTTGTCAAGGTGTGCACTTGTACACTTTTCTCTATTTACATTATCCCTCAATTTTTCTTTCTTTCTTTTTTTTTTTTTTTTGAGTCTTGCTCTGTTGTCCAGGCTGGAGTGCAATAGAGCAATCTCAGCTCACTGCAGCCTCTGCCTCTCAGATTCAAGCAATTCTCTTGTCTCAGCCTCCCAAGTAGCTGGGATTACAGGCGTGCATCACCACATCCAGCTACTTTTTAAAAAGTAGAGTTGGGGTTTCACCATGTGACCAGGCTGGTCTCAAACTTCTGGCCTCAAGTGACCTGCCTGCTGTGGTCTCCCAAAGTGCTGGGATTACAGGTGTGAGACACCGTGCCTGGCCCATTATCTCTCAATTTTTTAAAGGTAAGTGGATGGGGACCTAAAAGGGAATTTTCAAGGTTTTTTTTTTGTTTTGTTTTGTTTTTGTTGTTGTGTTTTGAGACAGGTTCTCACTCTGTTGCCCAGGCTGGAGTGCAGTGGTGCAATCACAGCTCACTGCAGCCTCCAACTCCCAGGCTCAAATGATCCTCCTGCCTGAGCCTCCTGAGTATCTGGGACCACAGGCACCTTGTTCCAAAGTAAATAAAGAGATAGATAGATATGTAGATAGTCCCTGAGGCTTGTAATTGGCCTTGTAGTTTTCACTGTTGACTCACAGCTGTGTTGCACAGTAGTTCTCAGTACATTAGAATCACTTTTGTTTTATTTTAATTTTGTTCATTTAATTTGATTCCTTTTCTTTTCTTTTCTTTTCTTTTTTTTTTTTAAGAAACAGTCACGCTCTGTTGCCCAGGCTGGAGTGCAGTGGCATGATATCGGCTCACGGCAACCTCTGCGTCCTGGGTTCAAGTGATTCTCCTGCCTCAGTCTCCCAAGTAGCTGGGATTATAGGCGCACACCACCACATCCAGCTAATTTTTGTATTTTTAGTAGAGACGGGGTTTCATCATGTTGGCCAGGTTAGTATCAAATTCCTGACCTCACGTGATCTCCCGCCTTGGCCTCCCAAAATACTGGGATTACAGGTGAGAGCCACCATGCCCAGCCCCCTTTTCCTTTTTTGTTTTCATGTCAGACGGGTAATGTGCCAACGTTGTAACAAGGTTTGAGGGAGGCACATCTCATGCTTGAGCACAACAACCCAATCATCGCAATTATGACCTACAAAAGGATCTAATCTGATTTTTGACACAGGTAATCTATTTACCTGGTTTAACATTCAACTAATTTTAAAAGGTACGTAGGGAAAGTTACTCTCTGCCCTCTGTCTCCCAGTCTCCTAGAACTCCCTCAGAGGCAACCCTCATCCCAACGGTCTTGTGAATCCTTCCAGAGATTTTATGCATCTATAACCAAAGGCAACTACACATTATTACCTCCTATACAAATGGAAACATACTGATTTATACCAGCTTAATTCATATAACATTGGATCTTGAAACTTTTTCTTACCAGTGTGTAAATAGCTGCCCCAGTCTTTTTGATGGTCGTCTAGTATTCCAGTGTCTATGTTTACCAGCATTTATTTGAGTCCCTGCGTTTTTCTAAAGATATTCATGCCCTGGGGCTTCCTCAGCTCTAATGTGCCTGCGTATTAGATGCAGGCAGGTGCGGGAACCACTGGCATGGCTCAGTGGTCTCTTTCTTCCTTAGCCTATGGTAGGAACAGTCCTGGTTTCCTAGCACTTGGAGAGCTGGTCCAGGGTTTTGGAAAGTCAAAGGAATTCCTTCTTTCCGATGAACAGAGAGCAGTCATAGATAAGACTCTCATTTGCAATGGACACAGGACCAAGAAATTGAGAAAAGCTGGCCCAAAGCCCTGGTCCTTTATGGAAGAGCAGGGAAGGAGATTGCATGCTACAGTCCCTACGTTTGCAGATGGCACAGGACTTGACAGGTAATGGAGACGCAAACAAAAAATCATAAAATACATGAAACTCTTGCCAGACTCTCTGAGCTACAGAGAAGTGGTAGGTGGGTTTCAGCCCAGGTCAATGAAAGACAGAATTTTTATTTTTATTTTTTTAGAGACTAGATCTCACTATGTCACCCAGGCTGGAGTGCAGTGGCGTGACTATGGCTCACTGCAGCCTTAAATGAACTCTTAGGCTCAAGTGATCCTCCTGCCTCAGCCTCTTGAGTAGCTGGGAAGTATAGGTGCCTGGCCAAGATGGAATGTTGACAAAAATAGTCCAGACTATACTTACAGCTCCTAGGGCTAAACATACATCTGTGAGGAATATTAGACTATTTTCTGAGCTCATCAACTTTAGGCAGCCAAAAAAGTTGGCTATATGTTGGGCCGAATCAAGAGAAGTAATAGAAACATAAGATAAAACAGTATTATACTATCATATAAAAGTATTGCATTTTAAGAAAGAAACAGGGTCTTGTTCGGTCACCCAGGCTGGAGTACAGTGGTGTGATCATAGCTCACTACAGCCTGGAACTCCTTAGCTCAAGCAATCCTCCCACTTCAGTTTCCTAAGTAACTGGGACTACAGGTGCATGCCACCACGCCTGGATAATTTTTAAATTTTCTGTAGAGATGGGGTCTTCATATGTTGCCCAGTCTGTTCTTTAACCCCTATCCTCCTGCCTCAGCCTCCCTAAGGGTTGGGATTATGGCTGGGATTACAGGTGTGAACCACTGCATCTGGCAAAAATATTGCATTTTTGAGTCTGAATTTTATGGAATTTTGGTCAATAAACCTCAGAAAAATATGCTTAGGATGTGAGCAGGGCACTTTAAAAGTTAAAGGAAAAGGGAAGGATGGGGATTTGGAGGGAAACTGAAAGTATTTGGACTTTTTAATATGGTAAAGCTGACAGATGATATGCCTTGATGATTTTATTTTATAAAATTAAATAGACCTGGCCAGGCACGGCGGCTTATGCTTGTAATCCCAGCAGTTTGGGAGGCCAAGGTGGGCAGATCACTTGAGGTCAGGAGTTTGAAATCAGCCTGGCCAACATGGTGAAACCTCATCTCTACTAAAAATACAAAACAATCAGCTGGACATGGTGGTGGGTGCCTGTAATCCCAGCTACTTGGGAGGCTGAGGCAGGAGAACTGCTCGAACCTGGGACGTAGAGGTTGCAGTGAGCCAAGATCACGCCACTGCACTCCAGCCTGGGTGACAGAGCAAGACTCCATCTCTAATAATAATAACAATAATAATAATAATAATAATAATAAAAAATAGATCTAACCTCGAACTGGAAACAACCAAAATGTCCTTCAGCAGGTGAATGGTTATACAAACTATGCTACAGCCATGCTATGGAGTACTATTCAGCAAGAAAAATGAATGGCTATAGATGCATGCAGGTGCTTGGGATGAATCTCAAGGGAATTATGTGGGGTGAAAAAAGCAAATTTCAAAAGCTTACATGCTGTGTGATTCCACTTATATAACATTCTATAAACGAAACTACCAGGTGCAGTGGCTCATGTCTATAATCCCAGCACTTTGGGAAGTCGAGGCATGTGGATAGCTTGAGATGAGGAGTTTGAGACCAGCCTGGCCAAAATGGTGAAACCCCATCTTTAGGTTGGGTGCGGTAGCTCACGCCTGTTATCCCAACACTTTGGGAGGCTGAGGTGGAGTTCAAGGATCACCTGAGGTCAGGAGTTCAAGACCAACCTGGCCAACGTGGTGAAACCCCATCCCTTCTACAAATACAAAAATTAGCCAGGCATGGTGGTGTGCACCTGTAATCCCAGCTACTCAGGAGGCTGAGATATGAGAATAGCTTGAACCCAAGAGGCAGAGGTTGCAATGAATCGATATCGTGCCATTGCACTCCAGCCTAGGCAACAGAGTGAGACTCTGACTCAAAAAAAAAAAAAAAAAAAAAAAAAAAAAAAGGAAGGAAAGAAGGAAGGAAGGAACCTTGTGTCTACAAAAAATAGAAAAATTAGCTGGGCATGGTGGTGTGTACTTGTAGTTCCAGCTACTTGGGAGTCTGAGGTGAGAGGATCACTTGCAACCTCGCTTGAGGTTGAGGCTGCAGTGAGCGTGATTGCACCATTGCAGTCCAGAGCCTGGGTGACAGAGCAAGACCGTATCTCCAAACAAAACAAAACACCCAAATTATAGAGATGGAGAATAGAATAGACTAGTGATTGCCAGGGTTAGGGAGGTGGGGAGGAAGGGAGATGGCTATGACTGTAAAAGTGAAGTACCAAAGGGCCAGGCGCGGTGGCTTACACCTGTAATCCCAGCACTCTGGGAGGCTGAAGTGGGTGGATCATGAGGTCAGGAGATGGAGACCATCCTGGTGAACATGGCGAAATCTCGTCTCTACTAAAAATACAAAAAATCAGCTGGGCGTGGTGGCGGGTGCTTGTAATCCCAACTACTCGGGAGGCTGAGGCAAGAGAATGGCCTGAACCCGGAGGTGGAGCTTGCAGTGAGCAGAGATTGTGCCACTGCACTCCAGCCTAGGCAACAGAGTGAGACTCCATCTCAAAAAAAAAAAAAAAAAAAAAAAAAAGGAAGAACCAGGGACCGTGGTGGTCATGAAACTCTTCTGTAGCTTGACTGTCGTGCAATAAAACTACATAGAACTAAACACACGCACACACAAAACTATTGAAAATCTAATGTAAAACTAGTGAAATCTGAAAAAGGTCAGTGGATTGCATCAACGTCAATTTCCCAGCTGCGACTTGGGTACCACAGTTACGCAAAATGCTACTGTTAGTGAGAGACTGGGTGAAGGGCACAGGAGATAGATTTGAGATCTGCAATTATCTCAAACATCTAATTTAAGAAATTAAATAAGCCTAGACCGTTAGTGCTAGAGAAAAGTGGAAATGGGCCATATTGACTTTTACCCAACTCAAAAGGGGGCAGCTCTTAACCTTTAATAGAGGCAGATTTTAAACAAATGAAAACTATGCACCTTTTCACACATTGAATAATGGACTTATGAAATGTATGAGCCTAACAGATGAGAAGATAAAGATTTATACAGTGTGTGTGCATACATGTATGTGTGTGTGTGTGTGTGTGTGTGTATGTGTATATATATATATATATATATATATATATATATATATAGAGAGAGAGAGAGAGAGAGAGAGAGAGAGAGAGAGAGAGTAAAGACAGCATCTCAGTTCTGTCACCTAGGCTGCTAGAGTGCAGTGGTGGAAACATAGCACACTGCAGCCTCAAACTGCTGGGCTCAAGTGATTCTCCTACCTTGGCCTCTCAAAGTGTTTGGATTACAGGCATGTTGAGCCACTGTACCTGACCTGAATATATATATATATACACACACACACACACACACATATATATACACACACATATATATACACATATATATATACACATACATACACACACACACACACATATATATGCAACATTGGGTTTCTTCTAAGACACATGAAGAAGTTTTGGGAGCATTTCTGACCTTGGAGTTTGATATCACAAATAAGAGCCTCATGCATCTACAATCAAGTCCCAAGTGAATTTAAAATGAACTCAATAAACATTTGCTGAGCTCCTATGAAGTGTCAGGCATGTCCTGGTTGTTCAGTGCTAGAAAAGTAGGCTGGGTGCAATGGCTCATGCCTGTAATCCCAGCACTTTGGGAGCTCAAGGCCAGAGGATCACTTGAGTCCAGGAGTTCAAGACCAGCTTGGGCAATATGGTGAGACCCCATCTTTACAAAAAGTCAAAAAATTAGCCAGCTGTGGCAGTGTATGCCTGTGGTCCCAGCTGCTCAGGAAGCTGAGGTGGGAGGATTGCTTGAACCCAGGAGTTCCAGGCTGCAGTGAACTATGATCACACCAGTGTACTCTAGCCTGGCTGACAGAACAAGACCCTGTCTCAAAAAAAAAGAAAGAAGAAAGAAGAAAGAAGAAAGAAAGAAGAAGGGAGGGAGGGAAGGAGGGAAGGAAGGAGGGAAGGAAGGAGGGAAGGAAGGAAAAAAGAGAGAAAAAGAAAGAGAGAAAGAAAGAAGGGAGGGAGGGAGGGAGGGAGGAAGGAAGGAAGGAGAGAGAGAGAAAGAAAGAAAAGAAAGAAAACATAAAAGACACAACCCTGTCCCTCCTGGTAAATGTCCCATTGTTCAGGAATGCAGAGCTGGTGACATTATTTGTGGAATGGAAATGAATGTCACCCTGACATATTATTTTTAATGATATCCTGATTAATAGTCATACTTGAGGCTATTTTAAAAATGGAAGCAGTCACCACGAAGTGTGATAGGAATTACCCCAAAATAGACTATGTTATCCTCTGTGAATAATTTAGACGCCGGTGCTCCGAAGGCAGCGAGAGCATGAGGACTGTGAACAAGCAGATTGGGAGATTTGGGAAAGTGGGGCTGGCATCTTATTATCTCCATAGCCCAGGACTTAACAGTGCGTGCTTGGTATGCAGCAGGAGCTCAATAAGTAAATGCTGACTTGACAATCAGGATCTTTTTATTCTTATTTTCTGTAAGTTTAGGCCAGAAGGAGCTTATGGGAACCTACCACTGATAACTGGAAACTGATTTTGACTAGGGTCAGGAGGTACTGGGACAGGATATGAAATAAAAGAGAAAAAGCAGAGGACAGATGTAAAGATCCGTTGGCACGGGATCAACTTGGAGCTGTCCTGGAACACCTTTGGTGATTGGGGGCTCTCTGGCCTGCAGTAGCTCATTCCCAGACAGTGGTTGCTCTGCTGCTGTGAACTTAAGATTCTCCCCTGGGTAAAGGAATGAAATCCCACCCAGTCACCCCTTGCCTTTCTGAAGTAGTGTGGGGATGCACCTTTACTGGCCATTTAACATTCATAGAGATGCATTTAGCATCATGACTGTTATAAAAACGACAGTGGCAAATCATTACAACTGCTTCTTGGTGGTAAGCTTTCCAGAAGAAAATTATGGAAGAGACGTGGTACAAAACATGAAGACAGCATTTAGTATACTCAGTCTCATTTCCTGCCATCAATGGCAGGTTGTTGTTGTTGTTGTTGTTATTTTGAGATGGAGTCTTGCTCTGTCACCCAGGCTGGAGTGCAGTAGCATGATCTTGGCTCACTGCAGCCTCTGCCTCCTGGGTTCAAATGATTCTCCTGCCTCAGCCTCCCGAGTAGCTGGAATTACAGGCTCCCGCCACCATGCCCAGCTAATTTGTGTAGTTTTAGTAGAGATAGGGTTTCACCATGTTGGCCAGCCTGGTCTTGAACTCCTGGGCTCAAGTGATCCACCCCACCTCAGCCTCCCAGAGTGTTGGGATTACAGGCATGAGCCATGGCACCTGGCATGCAGGTAGTTCTATCTTTAACCTCTAGGAGCAAATAATGAATACCTACCAGTACAGTGGGAACTGCGGGGATAAGGAAGTTGATCTCTGCCATTTATTGGCAGAAGTGGATATTTAGATCAACACCCAAGGATTTAAAAATGTTATAGGCTAATTCTTTTTGAATGTCAGATTTTTATCTCTCTGATAACTGGAGTCAGAGATGACTGGAAGCACTGCAGAGTGAGTGGCCTCATGAGACTCTGTCTTTCTCTCTCTCTGCCTTGTGAGGACATGATGAGGAGGTAGCCATCTACAAGCCAGGACAGGAGCCCTCACCAGAAACAGAATTGGCTGGCACCTTGATCTTAGACTTTGCAGCTTCCATAACTGTGAGAAAATAAATGTCTATTGTTGAAGCTGCCATCTATGGCATTTTGCTACAGCAGCTGGAGTAGACTAAGACAGCCTGTGACCCTGAACCATGGATGGGAGCATCTAGATGGATGTCGAGGACGTTGATTCCACAGACACTGGTGGACCTTCTGGCCTTGCAGAGGTTGTCTGCCCTGCCAGCTCATCTGTTGTCCCTGGAAGGTGCTGTCAATACTTCTCCTTGTTGAGGCACCAGGTGCTCCCCTAAGGAACACCCTCATCTCTGCTCCTGCTGCCAGGCTGATAACCGGGTTAAGTTCCAGCACATCTGCAGCAGACAGGCCTGATTGTTAGATGGAAAAGTAACAAACAGAAAGGAAGAGTATCAACATCAACAAAAAGGACATCCACTCAGAGACCCCATCTGAAGGTCACCAATGTCAAAGACCAAAGGTAATAAATCCATGAAGATGGGGAGAAACCAGTGCAAAAAGCCTGAAAATTCCAAAAGCCACAACACCTCTTCTTCTCCAAAAAGATCACAACTCCTCACCAGCAAGGGAACAAAACTGGACAGAGAATGAGTTTGATGAACTGACAGAAGTAGGCTTCAGAAGGTGGGTAATAACAAACTCCTCCAAGCTAAAGGAGCATGTTCTAACCCAATGCAAGGAAACTAAGAACCTTGGGAAAAGATTAGACGAATTGCTAACTAGAATAACCAGTTTAGAGAAGAACATAAATGACCTGATGGAGCTGAAAAACACAGCACGAGAACTTGGTGAAGCATGCACAAGTATCAATAGCCAAACTGATCAAGTGAAAGAAAGGATATCAGACATTGAAGACCAACTTAATGAAATAAAGCATGAAGACAAGATTAGAGAAAGAAGAATGAAAAGAAATGAACAAAGCTTCCAAGAAATATGGGACTATGTGAAAAAGACCAAACCTACATTTGATTTGTGTACCTGAAAGTGACAAGGAGAATGGAACCAAGTTGGAAAACATTCTTCAGGATATTATCCAGGAACTTCCCCAACCTAGCAAGACAGGCCAACATTCAAATTCAGGAAATACAGAGAACATCACAAATATACTCCTCGAGAAGAACAACCCCAAGACAGACACATAATTGTCAGACACACCAAGATTGAAATGAAGGAAAAAATGTTAAGAGCAGCCAGAGAGAAAGGTCGGGTTACCGACAAAGGCCAAAGCCCATCAGACTAACAGTGGATCTCTCTGCAGAAACCCTACAAGCCAGAAGAGAGTGGGGGCCAATATTCAACATTCTTAAAGAAAAGAATTTTCAACCCAGAATTTCATATTCAGCCAAACTAAGCTTCATAAACAAAGGAGAAATAAAATCCTTTACAGACTAGCAGCTGCTGAGAGATATTGTCACCACCAGGCCTGCCTTACAAGAGCTCCTGAAGGAAGTAGTAAACATGGAAAGGAACAACCGATACCAGCCACTGCAAAAACATACCAAATTCTAAAGACCATTGACACTATGAAGAAACTGCATCAACTAATGGGCAAAATAACCAGGTAGTATCATAATGACAGGATGTAATTAACACATAATAATATTAACCTTAAATGTAAACAGGGTAAATGCCCCAATTAAAAGACACAGACTGGCAAATTGGATAAAGAGTCAAGACCCATTGGTGTGCTGTATTCAGGAGACCTACCTCACATGCAAAGACACACATAGGGTCAAAATAAACAGATGGGGATATATTTATCAAGCAAATGGAAAGCAAAAAAAAGCAGAGGTTGCAATCCTAATCTCTGGTAAAAGAGGCTTTAAACCAACAAAGATCAAAAGAGACAAGAAAGGCCATTACATAAAGGTAAATAAATCAATGCAACAAGAAGAGCTAATTATCCTAAATATATATGCACCCAATACAGGAGCACCCAGATTCATAAAGCAAGTTCTTAAAGACCTATAAAGAGACTTAGACTCCCACACAATAATAATGGGAGACTTTAACACCCCATTGTCAATATTAGACAGATCAATGAGAGAGAAAATTTACAAAGATATTCAGGACATCAACTCAGCTCTGGACCAAGCGGACCTAATAGACCTCTAAGAACTCTCCACTCCAAATCAACAAAATATACATTCTTCTCAGCACCACATCACACTTATTCTAAAATTGACCACATAATTGATAGCAAAACACTCTTCACCAAATATAAAATAAAGGAAATCATAACAAATAGTCTCTCAGACCACAGGGCAATCAAATTAGAACTCAGGATTAACAAACTCATTCAAAACCACACAACTACATGGAACCTGAACAACCTGCTCCTGAACAACTACTAAGAAAATAACAAAATGAAGGCAGAAATAAAGACGTTCTTTGAAACCAATGAGAACAAAGACACAACATACCAGAATTTCTGGGACACATTTAAAGTAGTGTGTAGAGAGAAATTTATAGCACTAAATGCTGACAAGAGAAGGCAGAAATATCAAAAATCGAAACCCTAACATCACAATTAAAAGAACTAGAGAAGCAAGAGCAAACAAATTCAAAAGCTAGCAAAAGACAAGAAATAACTAAGATCAGAGCAGAACTGAAGGAGAGAGAAACACGAAAAACCCTTGAAAAAATAAATGAATCCAGGAGCTGGTTTTTTGAAAAGATCAACAAAATAGATAGACTGCTAGCCAGACTAATACACAAGAAAAGAGAAAAGAATCAAATAGATGCAATAAAAGCAATGAAGGAGATATCACCACTGATCCTGCTGAAAAACAAACTACCATCAGAGAATACTATCAAAACCTCCATGCAAATAAACTAGAAAATCTAGAAGAGATGGATAAATTCCTGGACACATACCCCCTTCCAAGCTTAAACCAGGAAGAAGTCAATTCCCTGAATAGACCGATAACAAGTTCTGAAATTGAGGCAGTAATTAATAGCCTAACCAAAAAAAGTCCAGGACCAGAAAGATTCACAGCCGAATTCTACCAGAGGCAAAAAGAGGAGCTGGTACCATTCCTTCTGAAACTATTCCAAATAATAGAAGAAGAGGGAATCCTCCCCAACTCATTTTATAAGAACAGCATCATTCTGATATTAAAACCTGGCAGAGACACAACAAAAAAGAAAATTTCAGGCCAATATCCCTGATGAACATCAATGTGAAAATACTCAATAAAATACTGGCAAATGGTATCCAGCAGCACATCCAAAAGCTTATCCACCATGATCAAGTCGGCTTCATCCCTGAGATGCAAGGCTAGTTCAACATATGCAAATCAGTAATCCGTCACATAAACAGAACCAATGATAAAAACCACATGATTATCCCAATAGATACAGAAAAGACCTTTGACAAAATTCAACACCGCTTCATGCTAAAAACTCTCAATAAACTAGGTATTGGTGGAACGTATCTCAAAATAAGAAGAGCTATTTATGACAAACCCACAGCCAATATCATACTGAATGAGCAAAAACTGGAAGCATCACCTTTGAAAACTGACACAAGACAAGGATGCCCTCTCTCCAGTCCTATTCGACATAGTATTGGAAATTCTGGCCAGGGCATTAAGGCAAGACAGAGAAATAAAGGGTATTTAAATAGGAAGAGAAGAAGTCATATAATCTCTGTTTGCAGATGACATGATTGTATATTTAGAAAACCCCATTGTCTCAGCCTAAAATCTCCTTAAGCTGATAAGCAACTTCAGCAGTCTCAGGATACAAAATCAATGTGCAAAAAATCACAAGCATTCCTATATACCAATAACAGACAAACAGAGAGCCAAATCAGGAGTGAACTCCCATTCACAATTGCTACAAAGAGAATAAAATACCTAGGAATACAACTTACAAGGAAGACGAAGGACCTCTTCAAGGAGAGCTACAAACCACTGCTCAAGGAAATCAGAGAGGACACAAATAAATGGAACAACATTCCATGCTCATGGATAGGAAGAATCAATGTCATGAAAATGGCCATACTGCCCAAAGTAATTTATAGATTCAATGCTATCCCCATCAAGCTACTAATGACTTTCTTCACAGAATTAGAAAAAACTACTTTAAATTTCATATGGAACCAAAAAAGAGCTGGCATAGCCTAGACGATCCCAAGCAAAAAGAACAATGCTGGAGGCATCATGCTACCTGACTTCAGACTATACTACAAGGCTACAGTAACCAAAACAGCATGGTACTGGTACCAAAACACATATATAGACCAATGGAACAGAACAGAGGCCTCAGAAATAACACCACACATCTATAACCATCTGATCTTTGACAAACCTGTCAAAAACAAGTAACAGGGAAAGGATTCCCTATTTAATAAATGGTGTTGAGAAAACTGGCTAGCCATATGCAGAAAACTGAAACTGGACCCCTTCCTTATACCTTTTAAAAAATTAACTCAAGGTAGATTAAAGACTTAAACATAAGACCTAAAACCATAAAATTCCTAGAAGAAAACCTAGGCAATACCATTCAGGACATAGGCATGGGCAAAGACTTCATGACTAAAACACCAAAAGTAAGGGCAACAAAAGCCAAAATTGACAAATGAGTTCAATTAAACTAAAGAGCTTCTGCACAGCAAAACAAACTATCCTCAGAGTGAACAGGCAACCTACAGAATGGGAGAAAATTTTTGCAATCTATCCATCTGACAAAGGGCTCATATCCAGAATTTACCAAGAACTTAAACAAATTTACAAGAAAAAACAAACAACTCCATCAAAAAGTGGGTGAAAGATATGAACAGACACTTCTCAAAAGAAGACATTGATGCAGCCAACAAACATATGAAAAAAAGCTCATCACTGGTCCTTAGAGAAATGCAAATCAAAACCACAATGAGACACCATCTCATGCCAGTTAGAAGGGCAATCATTAAAAAGTCAGGAAACAACAGATGCTGGAGAGGATGTGGAGAAATACAAATGCTTTTACACTGTTGGTGGGAGTGTAAATTGGTTCAACCATTGTGAAAGACAATGTGGCGATTCCTCAAGGATCTAGAACCAGAAATACCATTTGACCCAGCAATCTCATTACTGGGTATATACCCAAAGGATTATAAATCATTCTACTATAAAGACACATGCACACGTATGTTTATTGTGGCATTATTCACAATAGCAAAGTCTTGGAACCAACCCAAATGCCCATCAATGATAGACTGGATAAAGAAAATGTGGCACATATACACCATGCAATGCTATGCAGCCATAAAAAGATGAGTTTATGTCCTTTGCAGGGACACGAAAGAAGCTGGAAACCATCATTCTCAGCAAACTAACACAGGAACAGAAAACCAAACGCCGCATGTTCTCAGTCATAAGTGGGAGCTGAACAATGAGAACACATGGACACAGGGAGGGGAACATCACACACTGGGGCCTGTCAGGAGGTGGGGGGGGGGGCTAGAGGAGGGATAGCAGTAGGAGAAATACCTAATGTAGATGACAGGTTGATGGGTGCAGCAAGCCACCATGGCATGTGTATACCTATCTAACAAACCTGCATTTTCTGCACATGTACCCCAGAGCTTAAAGTATAATTATAATAAAAATAAATAAAAATGAAATATAACAGATGACAGTCACATTCAGGTGTGGTCCTGAAACTCAGTGGCGAGATAAGCTCTTCCTAGCAGACAGGGTTTTGAACAGTGCAACTGGTCATCTACCCTTTGCATGGGGAAAAAACGTGGCCCAAGATGAGAATTTGTTTGCAAATCCTGGATAGTGACTAAGGTCTGGGGTTGAGGTGTGTGAATGTACACTTGAGAATGGGCACACAATGTGAAGGATTCTGTTGCACATTTTCATGTCCACCAGGACACATTCATCATGGAAGAGCCTCTGAACAATCAATTAGACACGATGACTTGGCCCAGTGATGCTGGCTGTCAGCGTCCACCCCAGAACTGGCATGACAGGAGCATGAACAAATAGATGGCTAAGGTGTGGAGATGGAGGCTATGTATGAGGTCAACAGCATGGCTCCGGCTTACCAGTCTAGCCACTGTGCCTCTGAATGTCAGCAGCAGAGCTGCTACTGTTATGGCCTTATTCCCCTAGGACCCCAACCTAAAAGGGCCAGTGGTTTGTCTTCACAGGTGTAGATACTTTGGGAATGGATCTGCCTTTCCTGCCCAGAGCATCTCAGCCAGCACTACCATCTGGGGGCTTATAGAATGCCTGACCCATAGGCGTGAGTCCCACACAGCACAGCAGCCGACTAAGAGACACACCTCACAGCCCACGACAGTAGGGTTCACTCACTGCATCACACACTGCAACCCCCTGGGGCAGCTGGCCTCACAGAACGCTGGTATGGCCTTTTCAAGGAGCAACTGAAGCGCTAGCTCAGAGGAAACCCCCACAAGGACGAGGTGCCATCCTTCAGTGTACAAAGACTTGTATATGTCATTGTGTCCCCAAAAGGAAAGACACATGAGTCTGGAAACCAAGGGGTAGAAGCAGAAGTGACTTCACTTACCGTCAGTCTCTAAGACCCACAGCGGGATTTGGAGCTTCCTGCTCTGCGACCCTGGGCTCTGCAGGGTTGGAGGTCCGGATCCAAAAGAGGGCACACTCTGGCCGGGAGACACAGTAAGGGTCCTGTTGAACCGCAAGTTGAAGCTGCTGCCAGGACACTTAGGAGGCCTCGTTCACAAGGATCAGCAGGTTAAAAGAGAAATCATCGTATTGGCAGGCTTTATTGATCTAATCAGCAGCAGGAGGCAGGCGCGCTTTTACCTAGTGGGGGCGGGGAGGAACACGGGGAGAACCCAGGGGCTGGGCTCAGGTGCCTCCTGCGGCTCCCTCACCCACTTGTAACTGTGAATACGCAGGTGCAGTCACTCCAGACTGAGCAGGGTATGATTCTAATTTAGACCCTTCAGGAATGAGGGTCATCCCATCAGGTAAACTACCGACACCTGCTGACCTGATAGCTGAGGGTGAGGGGAATTTAAATGCAGGGCGGGGGAGGGTCTAGGATGCTCCAAGACCCTCGGCAGTCACGGGGGCTGTGGTTTATCGCTCAAGAAGTAAAGGCCCCTGGGAGCCTTGGAGGCGCTGCTTTCTGAACTTTCCTGGTTGGAGAAATAGATCTGTGTGGGGCAAGGGGTGGGCAGTGGGTGGTAATGAGCATGCGTCTCACGGACCACCATCAACGAGAAGCGTAAACAAACCAAGGGCCAAGGCCGCTGCGCGCAGAAATCCATTGCTGCGTGTGCCCTGGGCTGCATTCCCCGCGGGCAGCTCCCTGTGAGTGGCTGATCGCTGCGGGGATCTAACGCCGGTTCCTGGAAGACATCCATGGACGGCTGACTTTGGCTGAAGGACTCGTTGACCCTTCCTCAGAAGGCTTGCAGTCTGGGGCACGTCCACCCCACCTCCTTTCCCTCTCTCCTCTCTCTTCCCTTCCCTGGTTTGCTGTTGGACACGCCATCCCAGACTATCCTACCTCCCTTTCCGTTTTTTTTCCTCACACAAGTGCTTTGCCTAATACAACCCTTACACATTTAATCCCGACTTGGCACCTGGTCAGTGATGTGCTGCTAAATGGATCCCCCCAAACAAAAGCTCTCATTTGTAGCATTGGCTGATTTCCACCGTATAGGTGGCCCCACCATGGCAGGCTTCTACTAATGGTTCTTGCAAAACTCCCAAGTAGAGGCTTCCGTGAGCTGGCACCAGTCACTCCAACGCACCACTTCATGTGCCTCTGGGGGCTGAGAGACATGGAGGGGCGTGAACCCATGGTGGATCCTATGTGCTTCAGGGTAGAGTGAGTCAAAATCTGGGGAAGGTGGAGGAGTCTGCTGATGGCCAGCATTTGATCTCAGTAACAGGGTGTCTTCTCGGTACTTGAAATGTCTCTTCGGTGTTTCAGACACTAGAAATCTGACCTGCACCCGTCCTTAATGACATATCCACAGTTCTAGTCATTTGTCTCTATCCCCCTCAATCCATGCATCAATCTGCTGTCTGATTAGCCTTCCTAAAGCAGCACTCTGACCATGTAAATGCCTCTGCTAAAAAGCTCCAATAGCTCCCCTTCCTATGGAGATGTTTCTCTAAACATGTGGAATGCTTTGGGAGGATGTTAATGGGTGTCACGAGAATCCCAGGGCAGCATAATCCAACAAGTTTGGGCAACACTGACTTAAGCAAAATGAGGCAGATTTCTTTACATAGGGACTTACCAATGTTAGCTAGTGTGCACGGCAAATCGGCCATAGGGCTATGCAGCCTTTCTCAAACCTGTTCGTCAATGGCTCCCTTCCCCCATTTTTTTCAGAGCATCTCATAGAATTAGTGTCCTGTGGAACACTATGGAAACGGTGGATGTGCTGACTTAGAAATAAAATCCAAACTCCTTAGTCTAGCCTTCAAGGCTCACCATTGTCTGGGTTTCAATGGCTGTCTGACCTTGTTTTCCTTCTCGAACCCTTTGTTCCAGGAAACTTAAACCACTCACTGTGCGTACCCATGGATACTTCACTGCCTTTGATCCTTTCATGTCCTTCCTCTGGTCTCTAATGTCCTTCTTCCTCTTCTTTATATACTGAAATTCATCTATTTCTTTCAGACAGCTCAATGCCACCTTTTCTATAAAGTCTCATCTGAAACCACATGACTTTGAAAAAAAATATGGTAAAATACACTTACAAAAAATTTACCATCTTAATCAGTTTCTAAGTATGTGGTTCAGGGGCATTAAGTACCTTCAGTGTTGTGCAGTCATTACGCCATTCATTCCCAGAACTCTTTTGCAAAGCTGAAACTCTGTTCCCATTGACACTAACTTCCCACTCTTCCGTCCTCCCCACCCCTGTCAACCCCCATTTTTCTTTCTGTCTCTGAATTTGACTAGGTGCCTCATATAAGTGGAATCATACAGTTTTATTTTTTGTGTGCGATTGGCTTAGTTCACTTCATATAGTTCACCCCACAAACAAATTCACGAAGGGCAAAAAACTGGAAAGTCTCCAGAAGGCTCCTGACGTGGGTCCCCAAGGTCAAACTTGGCAGCTCCTCCATCCTTCCATGCTCATCCTGGAGCTCAGTGGCCCTGCTGAATGGAGATGTTGAAGAATGAATGGGGAATTGTTTCTCAGCATTCCTGATCCCAACTACTTTGGGAAGAAGACATCCACCCAGCAGACTGGTCTTTCTGTTTTCTTCATCCACTCAAGGTTCATCCATGTTGCAACACGTACCAGAATTTGTTTCCTTTTAAGGTTGAATAATATTCTATCGTCGATACGCAGCACGTTTTGCTCATTCATTCATTGGCCAGTGGACACTTGGGTTGCTTCCACATTTTGGCGATTGTGAATAATGCTGCTATGAACATGGGTGTGCAATTATCTGAGTCTCTGCTTTCAGTTGTTTTAAGTGTATACCCGGAAGTGGAGTTGCCGAGTCATATGGTAATTTTGTGTTTAATTTTTTGAGGATCTGCCATATTGGCTTTCACAGCAGCTGCAACTTTTGACATTCCTGAACCCACACAACCTTTTACCAGCACACTCTGCATTAGTTATTAGTTATATTCCTTAGTATATTTTTAGCAATTTATACAAGTCTTCTCTTTCCTGTATTATAAGTCCCTAAAAGGTAAGAGGCATGTCACATTTTTCTTTGCTTCTTCCCAGATGTCGAGATTAGTGCCTTAATGTGGTGCTCACTGATGTTCTGCCCCTTAATGTTGGGCCTCATCACTTGTGGGAGGACTGAATTTCTCTCCACACTGACATCCTACTAGCAGTTTTCACTAATAGTCACACACACACACACACACGCACACACCCAAAACACACATCATAATCTTTTTACTCTTCAATGTGGTAAATAGAGCCTCTACCAAAGGATAGCAAAGAATATTCAGATGATTGTTTACACCAAGAATGTCCTCCCAATGCACCAACGTACCTAAAATGTTGGGTGGAGATGGTGCCTTTTCCAGTGGAAGCTACTCACGGCATCAGAACAAACCCACCCCACAGACAAATTCACAAAGAGTGTAAAACTGGAAGGTCTCCATCAGGCTCCTGACCAGGGCCTCCAAGGTCAGGTTTGGCAGCTCCTCCATCTTTCCATGCTCATTTGGAGCTCAGTGGCCCTGTTGAATGGAGATGATGAAGGATAAATGGAAAACTGTTCCTCAGTATCCCTGGTCTCAACTACTTTGGGAAGAAGACATCCACCCAGCAGGCTGGTCTTTCTGTTTTCTTCTCCACATTCCTCTTCCTGTAGTTACTGTTCCTCTTTTCACAGGTTAACATTTAACTTGGAAAAAAAAATCAGCTCCTTAGAATTTTGAGCAAATGTTAATCACTACCAGCTGTCTCTGCTGTCCATCTTTCACCTTCTCCTGAGGTGGGCAAGGCTAATTTAGCTTGTCAGTGGAGGTTTTGTCTGCTGTTAACCTCTTCACCTCGTTGTTTTCCCCAAGTTTGTTTGCTTTAGCAGGGTTTAATTGGATTAAGGTTCTGGTCTCAGAGACTTTCAGATCTGGAACCTTTATCAGATGAGACGAGATCATAGAAAACAGAAGGTAGGGTGGGAGGGCCACTAATTCAACACCTGGCCTACAATGGAGAATTAAATCCAGGATTAGTGAGACTTGGGAGCAGGGTCTCCCCACTGGGATTTTCTTCATGTTCCCAACTGCTCTTTGGAACCCGTCGTCTCAAGGACCTCCTAGGAGATGAACGTATAGGCATTACCTGCAGCTCTCTCTTTTTTTTCATTTTTTTAGGGAGGAGAGGGGAAATGTTGGTAGCTTACTAGGAAGAGAAACAGTACAGTAAGACAGAAACAATGTGGCGTTGTGAAAAGCACCAAATGTTATATATACAATTGGTTAAAAAGCAAATAGGTAACAACTTACGGTCTTCACAACCTGCTTTTGTGGTAATCTGAACTTGGACACAGAGCATGCTGGACCTTGGCTCCAGGGTTGGGACAAATGGTCTTTTTTTCATACCAGAGGACTCCAGAGGATGGGGTGAACTTGGGTGTCAAGATCTTCTGAGGAGGGCAAATGTGGAGGCAGATGCCAACCTGATGGTTGGAGTTTAGAAATAAGATATTCTACTAGGACCAGCATCATACAGCTTGTGTATTGCACAACTTCAGAGGCACTCTTCACAGTAGATTGGTGGTGGCTGTGGATACCTGCGGTCTTACCTGTTCAGCAGTACCTTTTTCTAGGTAGCTGCCCTCCCTGCCATCCACAGTTACCATAGGTGCTCCCTGCATGCACTTAACTCCAACTTGATCAATTGGGGTTTTTCATTCATTTGGTCAAGTTGATTGGCGCAGGGGTGGCCACCTGACCTAAGCTGGGCTATAAAATGCAAATCCTGGGACAACCCAATGGCCATGTTTCTTGCTGTGTGAACCTGGGAAGCAGAGGCCAGTTAGCAGAAAAAAAGAAGATTTCAACGTATGCAGAGAGGTGCTGAGATGAGAAACTCAGAAAGAGATGTTCGAGTCAGTGTTTCCACCTGTCCCTGCGACACTGGGTTCCATGAAATACTAAATCCCCCTGAGTGTTTCAGCTGGTTCAGATTGGGTTTCTGTGACTTGAAATCATAAGAGTTTTGAGTAATATGCTACAGGTCAGGGTCAAGGATGTGAAAGTATTTTGTTTTCAGTGCTTCATCAGATTTGGAATAGGAGCTTTCTAGAGGTTAAATGTAGCTCTCAGGAATTGTAGGAAGGGTTTCAGCAACCCAGCCAAGGAGGGAGGTTTGAGGATTTAAGCAAATAACCCAGGAGGCACAGGACAATCACTGGGCATGCCGGTGAGCAGGGCACCACCAATGCAGGACTTAGGAGAGCTCAGCTTTATTCAGTGGGTAATGGGCTGCTGACTCCATCTCATTTGTCAAAACTGCACTGGAGTCTGGGCATGGTGGCTCTTACCTATAATCCCAGCACTTTGGGAGGCCAAGTCAGGAGGATTGCTTGAGTCCAGGAGTTCCAGAGCAGTTTGGGGAACATAACAAGACTCTGTCTCTACTAAAAATAAAATAAAATTAGTCACACATGGTATCATGCCCCTGTAGTCCCAGCTACTTCAGAGGCTGAGGTGAGAGGATCACTTGAGCCCAGGAGGTCGAGGCTGCAATGAGCCATGATTGTGCCACTGCACTCCAGCCTGGGTGACAGAGAGAGACCTTGTCTCAAAACACAACAAAACAAAACAAACACAACCAAAAAAACTGCCTTGGAACTTGCAAAAGTAATGATTGTCATGACAATAGCATCATCAACAACAACAACAACAACAAAACCCAAGCAAACAACCCAGTTAAGACATGGGCAAAGGACTTGGACATTTTTTCAGAGAAGATATACAAATGGCAAAGAAGCTCATGAAAAGATTCTCAACATCACTAATCACTAGGGAAATGAAAATCAAAACCACAATGAGATACCACTTCACACCCTTTAAGGATGGCTACTACACACACACACACACACACACACACACACACCCCACACACACACAATAACAAAGATTGGCAAGGATGTGGAGAAATGGGAATCCTCGTACACTGTTGGTGGGTATATGGAATGATGTAATATGGTGGGTCTTCAAAATATTAAAAATAGAATTATCAGGCATGGTGGCTCACACCTGTAATCCAAGCACTTTGGGAGGCCACGGCTAGTGGATCAGTTGAGGTCAGAAGTTCAAGACCAGCCTGGCTGACATGGTGAAATCCCATTTCTACTAAAAATACAAAAATTAGCTGGGCGTTTTGGTGGGCACCTGTAATCTTAGCCACTCAGGAGGTTTAGGCAGGAGAATCGTTTGAACCTGGGAGGTGGAGGTTGCAGTGAGTTGAGATTGCACCATTGCACTCCAGCCTGGGTGACAAAGTGAGACTGTCTCAAAAACAAAACAAAACACAACGAAACAGAATTACCATATGACCCAGCAATTTCCACCTGCAATCTAACCCCAAACTTTCCTTCTTCTATATTGCCATTGTGCCTATGCTTAATTCTGCAAAACTTCCTCACATCTGGGATGGAGTGGATGCTAATCTTACCAGTGAGGGTGTTCCCTCCATCCTAGATCCCACCTGCCTCTTGAGGTTTCCCCAGCCCTCTCACTGGAAAACACTCTCTTTCATTTGAACTCTGCTGGCATTTTGACTGTCTGTCTTGCATAGGACTGCTCATATTTGCTTTGCCATCATTGCTAACGTATTTGTCTTCTCTACTGGACTGTGTGCTTGCTGAGGGCAGGAAGGCCGTGAGTCTTATTCATCCACAAATTCCACCTAGCTCACATTGGTGATTGATAGGCAGCACAATTTCAATAAAGAGTAGTTGAAAAACATGAATATAGAGAAGGATAAGACTGGTTATTAATGGAATGAGAGATGAGCACAGAATTAAATTTAGGAACATGTACCACACCCATGTCTATTTTCTCCTCATTTGGCTTGTGAATAGGAATAGCTATCAGTCACTAGTGTGACCATGCTAGTCTTGTTATTTCTGCTGCACAGATGTACTGGGTTATGGTTTAAAGAATAACCCTCCACGAAGGCTTGTTATCCCTACTCCCTACACACACATGCATGGCAAGACAACCCTGGAGAGCCCAAAAGCCTTCCTAGAATCCCAGTGGGGAAGGTCAGGAAGATGTTCCTGGAAAATGGCCCCTTCAGTGACTGTGAAATTTTACCCTGGATGGGTGCAGGGGCTCATGTCTGTAATCCCAGCACTTTGAGGGGCAGAGGTAGGAGGATCATGTGAGCCCAGGGATTTGCGGCCAGCCTGGGCAAGATAGTAATATCCCCTCTCTACAAAAAAATTTTTTTTAATTAGCCAGGGGTGATGGTGCATGTTTGTAGTCCCAGCTACTCAGGAGGCTGAGGCAGGAAGATCCCTTGAGCCCAGGAGTATGAGGCTGCAGTGAACTGTGATTGTGCTACTGTACTCCAGCCTGAGCAACAGAGTGAGACCCTAAATCACAGCATAAATAAAATTGTTCCCTGCTATGGTCTGAATGTTTGTGTCCCCCCGCCATTCAAATATTGAAATCCTAACCCCTTGAGGTGATGGTGTTAGGAGCCGGAGCCTTTTGAGGGGTGATGAAGTTGTGAAGGTGGAGCCCTCATGAATAGGACTAGTGCCCTTATAATAGCCCGACAGAACTCTTTTGCGCCTTCTGCCATGTGAGGTCAGTGAGAAGGCGCTATCTATGAACAAGGGAGTGGACCCTATCAGACACCAGATCTCCTGGCGCCTTCATCTTGACTTCCCAGCTTCCAGAATTGTGATAAATTTATTTCTGTTACTTTATTTTATTTTTGAGACAGGGTCTTACTCTGTTGCCCACGTTAAAGTGCAGTGGCATAATCATGGCTCACTACAGCCTCGACCTCCTGGGTTTAAGCAATCCTCCTGCCTCAGCCTCCCGAGTAACCGGGATCACAGGCATGCACCACCACACCTGGCTAATTTTTTAAATTTTTTTTTTTTTTTGTAGAGACAGGGTCTCTCCATGTTGCCCAGACTGGTCTCAGATTACTGGGATAAAATGATCCTCCCACATCAGCTTCCCAAAGTCCTGGGATTACAAATATGAGGCACCATGACTAGCCCTCTGTTGTTTATAAGCCACCCAGTTTGTGGTCTTTTGTTATAGCACCCAGACTGGACTAGGACATATTCCAAAGAGGCCCCGGACATGCTGAGCCTGGACTCATGCATTTCATAGGCCATGCATAGAACAAATGACAGGCCTGGCCTCAGATTTGGGGTCTGAAGAAAGAGAAGGAGCTGCTCCTTGTGCCTAGGAGGGATGGGGCCCTGAGGGTAATGGCAGTGAGCATTTACTGAGTGCTTACTATGTGCCAAACAGTATTTTCCACCTGCACTGTGTGGTAGATACTAACCATGAGGCTATTGAGTACTTGAAATGTGCTCAGGGCTGGGCGTGGTGGCTCACGCCTGTGATCCCATCACTTTGGGAGACTGAGGTGGCTGGATCACCTGAGGTCAGGAGTTCGAGACCAGCCTGGCCAATGTGGTGAAACCCCATGGCTACTAAAAATACAAAAATTAGTTGGCCATAGTGGCGTATGCCTGTAATTCCAGCTACTTGGGAGACTGAGGCAGGAGAATAGCTTGAACCAGGGAGACGAAGGTTGCAGTGAGCCAAGATCACGCCACTGCACTTTAGCCTGGGTGACAGAGTGAGGCTCCGTCTCAAAAAATATACATATATATATAGATATAGGTATAGATATAGATATATGCTCAGTGCAACTGAAGAGGTGATTTTTAAATTTAAATTTAAAAGCAGATACTCTATTCAGGTATTAGAAAATATTTAAGAAAGGTTGAAACTAACATGGGTATGTGAATGTACTTTTTCAACTATTATATAAATCTTATGAAATCTAAATAAGAAGCAAGTATTTCTTTTTTCTTTTCTTTTTTTTTTTTTTTTTTTTTTTTCCGAATCTGTCGCCCAGGCTGGACTGCAGTAGCTCCGCTCACTGCAAGCTCCGCCTCCCCGGTTCACGCCATTCTCCTGCCTAAGTTTCCCGAGTAGCAGAGACTACAGGCGCCCGCCACCACGCCCAGCTAATTTTTTTTTGTATCTTTAGTAGAGACGGGGTTTCACCATGTTAGCCAGGATGGTCTCAATCTCCTGACCTCGTTCCGCCCATCTTGGCCTCCCAAAATGCTGGGATTATAGGTTTGAGCCACCGCGCCCGGCCAAGAAGCAAGTATTTCTGATTAAAATTTAGCATCTGAATTGAGACGCATTGGAAGTATAAAACACACATCAGATTTTGAAGTTTTAGTATGAATAAAAGAATGTTAAATTTCTCATTTTTTGAGGCGGGGTATATATTTTTTGAGGCGGGGTCTTGCTCTGTCTCCCAGGCTGGAGTGCAATGGTGTGATCATAGCTCACTGCAGCTTCAAACTCCTGGGCTCAAGTGATCCTTCCCCCTCAGCCTCCCGAGTTGCTGGGACCACAGGTGTGCACCATCATGCCATTTTTGGTTATATGTATTGGGTTAAATAAAATATATGATTAAAATTAATGTCACGTTTCTTTTTTACTTTTAAATGTGTGGCTACTAGAAAATTTTAAACACCACATATGGCTTGCGTTATATTTCTATTGAACAGTGCTACGTGATGTGCTGAATATTTTAACGTGCATTATCTCATTTCCTCCTGACAACCCTTTGAAGTAGATACCATCATTATATCACCTTATTACAGAGGATGCTCAGAGAGGTTTAGCAACCTACGCACAGTTACACAGCCTGGTGGTAGCGCCGTGGACCAAGCAGAGGTAATATGATACCAGAGCTGGTGGTCATAGCGGGCTTCGCTTTCTCTGGGGGCTGAGGCCTTAACATACAGGGCCTTTTCGTGGAATCACACGGTCTCAAAGGCTCTCATAGGCAATCCTTTTGGTAATATTTTTGGAAGATGCTATACATACAGCAATTTTTATAGCTCTGATTTGGCACTTCTGAATGTACTAGAAGCCTCAAAAAGAAAAAAAAGGAAGGCACCAAGTCTGTCTAGGCTTCTGAGAGGCCCTGGGATCACATTAAATAATTTTCCTAGCTGCCTCCACATGCTGTCTTGGATAGGTTTTGGTCAATAGTGCAAGGAGTGATTCAGGAATCAGATAGGACAGGTTTAGTACAATAGAAACACAGTCCGGGCCAGGCACAGTGGCTCATGCCTGTAATCCCAGCACTTTGGAAGGCTGAGTGGGGCAGATCACCTGAGGTCAGGGGTTCGAGACCAGCCTGGCCAACATGGTGAAACCCCATCTCTAATAAAAATACAAAAATTAGCCAAGCATGGTGGTGCATGCCTATAATCCCAGCTACTCAGGAGGCTGAGGCAGGAGAATTGCTTGAATCTGGGAGGCAGAGGTTGCAGTGAACCAAGATCACACCGCTGCACTCTAGCCTGGGTGACAGAGCGAGATTCCATCTAAAAAAAGAAAGAAAGAAAGAAAGAAAAAGGCAAGACTACCAACCCTCAGGCTATGCTGTTGCTGTTGATTTACTGTCCACATGAAGGCGGCAAGATGCTGAGGTAGGAGTAGAAGGCTGGAAAGAAGGGAGAGACAGTTGACATTTTCAAAGGCAAAGTTTTCTAAGAGGCTGGCAGGAGGCTGGGAAGGCTCTCACTCTCCCTGAAAGTCCTAACATATCTGCTTCTCACCCCATGAGAACTTGCTCCTTGGTGCCAGCTTTGCCATTGCGGGAAGCTTAGATGCACTGAGAATGGGACATGGGACAGGGTGCTTGGAGAGCTGGGGCTGCAAGGACATGAGAGAGTTCCGGTTAAGTGGGGGAAGGAGCTGGCTGAGGATGGGAGAGTGACCAAAACCCAGCCCAGGGAAGTGCCCAGTCCCAAGTTCCAGCTTTGCCTGGAGGCACTTTGTGTCTACCTTGGGTTAGCAGGGTGAAGCAGGCTTACTGTGTCAGATAGTCTGGTATTTAATCAAATAATTAGTTAAATATAATTCATGGAAGCCAAGCACAGTAGCTCATGCCTGTAATCGCAGCACCTTGGGAGGTTGAGGCAGATGGATCATTTGAGGTCAGGAGTTCGAGACCAACCTGGCCAACATGGCAAAACCCCATCTCTACTAAAAAATACAAAAATTAGCCAGGCATGGTGGCATGCACCTGTTATCACAACTACTTGGGAGGCTGAGGCAGAAGAATTACTTGAACCTGGGAGGCGGAGCTTGCAGTGAGCCGAGATCCCATCACTGCATCATTCCAGCCTGGGTGACAGAGTAAGACTCTGTCAAAAAAAAAAAAAAAAAAAAAAAAAAAAAAAAAATTCATGGAAATAGCAAAATCAGAATTCATGATTATGCAAAGGGCTGGCTTCAAATTTGCAAAAGATGCAGTACCTTGACCTAGACTGATATCACAGGTACCAACATCACAGATGTCCCTGGCAAAAGCTTGGGGTGCTCCTACCAATTGGTGCTAATAGAGGAGGCAGAGGACACATCAAGTCATGAGGATTCATTAGGGTTTTTTACATGTGTTTTCCTGTTATGTTATGTTTGGAAGGCTGAGCACTGCTGTGTCTGGAAGGAAAGAACAATGATGTTATCCTCAAGCAGAAAGTGGAGGCGCTGATGTGATTCTGCCTTACTGCTTTTGGGTGCCTTTACAAGAAACTCCTACAACTAGACTTTGTAGGTAAGTGCCTCTCTCTTTTCCTTCCTCCCTTCCTTCCTTCCTTTCTTCCTTCCTTCCTTCCTTCCTTCCTTCCTTCCTTCCTTCCTTCCTTCCTTCCTTCCTTCCTTTCCTTCCTTCCTTCCTTCTTTCTTCTTCTTTCTTTCTTTCTTTCTTTCTTTCTTTCTTTCTTTCTTTCTTTCTTTCTTTCTTTCTTTCTTTCTTTCTTTCTTTCTCTTTCTTTTTCTTTCTTTCTTTTACTTTTTTCTTTTTCTTTCTTTCTTCCTTTCTCTTTCTTTCTTTCTTCTTTCTCTTTCTCTCACTTTCTTTCTTCTTTTTCTTTCTTTCTTCTTTGTTTTCTTTTTTTTTTTTTTTTTTTGAGACGGGGTCTCACTCTTGTCTCCCAGGCCGGAGTGCAGTGGCATGAACACAGCTCACTGCAGCCTCATCCTCTGGTGCTCCAGCGATCCTCCCACACTGAGCCTCCTGAGTAGCTGGGACTGTAGCTGGGATTGTGCCCCGTCACTCCGGTTAATTTTTTGATTTTTTTTTTTTTTTTGTAGAGATAGAGTCTAGCCACATTGCCCAGGCTGGCCTCAAACTCCTGGGCTCAAGTGATCTTCCCTTCTTGGCCTCCCAAAATGCTGGGATTACAGTCATGAACCACCGTGCCCAGCCAACACCTCTTCTAAAATGTTAAATATCTCTGGGGAAGTTAAAAGACTTGTTGAAGTGACTCATGTATTAGTATGAAATGGTTTAACCTCACTGTCTTTCTCCTAATGCCTCTTGAACATTGAGAATAGAGATATATTCAAGGGGCTGGGGTAAGGAGAGGAGAAGGAAATAGAAGTTGATTATTATTGTTGTTGTTGTTGTTGTTGTTGTTGTTATTAGTTTTGTTTAGAGGGCATACCGCAGTGGGAAAGGCCTTGGTTGAGATATGAATTGGAGTGGTGACAAGAGAGATTTGAATATGAGGATCTTTGAAAGTTAAAGTGCTCTCAAAGGACGGCAGAAGGGTTCTAAAAAAGAGGGGCTTTTTTCCTCTTATTTTCCCAGAAATTCTCTCTGGGACTGGGCACAGTATGTGGGTTCTTTACTATGCTTGGACTATTTGAAAACAAAACTCAGCTGGGTGCGGTGGCTCATGCCCATAATTCCAGCACTGTGGGAGGCCAGGGCGGGTGGGTCACCTGAGGTTGGGAGTTCGAGACCATAGGCAGTCCTTTGGTAATATTTTTGGAATATTACCAATTCGCCTGGCCAACATGGTGAAACCCTGTCTCTACTGAAAATACAAAAAAAATAGCCAGGCGTGGTGATGCATGCCTGTAATCCCAGCGCTTCAGGAGGCTGAGGCAGAAGAATCTCTTGAACCCGGGAGATGGAGGTTGCAGTGAGCCGAGATCAAGCCACTGCATTCCAGCCTGGGCGACAGAGCCAGACTCCATCTCAAAAACAAACAAACAAAAAACAAACAAACAAAAAGGAAAGAAAAGAAAGAAAAGAAAAGAAAACTCCACACATCTGGACAAGCTAGGCAGGGGCTGAGGATAGAAGATGAACCAAAAACACTGTTAGCCCCCTCCTTTCCTAGGATGCCACTCTATCTAGCCTTTGCCCAAGAGGCCTTCATGCCTAATTGTAGCTTTTCGACAGGAAAAGCAGGACAGCTGCTGCTAATTTAATTACATCCAATTTGGGTGGTATTTATTGAGCCTTCTGTGTAAGGCACCTTCTTAACAATGTCCCAGCCCTCCACCACAGTCACCACCCACCTCCCCCCTACGACAAATCTGACTATAGGATTTCCAGGCAGAGAAGAAAACCTCCCACCTCGGGCTTCATCTGTAGGGGCCGCAGTCCAAGCCAGCGGCTTGGACTTTTTGTTTTCTCTGCACTCGGTTCTGATGCCGACACTGCGCAGGTTGTTACAGAACTACTAGAGATAAGTGTGAGGGCACATGAAGGCATGGGGGGCATTCTTTCCAAATGGGGGAAGGACAGGAAGCAGACAAAGAAGGGCCTCTGCTGTCCTTAGGATTCTCACTTGTATGTTTCTGTTTCCAGAGCATCAGTGATGGGAAGTGTTTGCTTCTGTCTATCATTGAACTCAAGGCACAAAAAACCAAGGCAAAATAACACTTTTTAAAGGCTCTTGCCCCCAGTTGCATCAGCTCCATCGAGCAGGGTTGTGCAGTGCAAGGCTGGAATGGTTTCCAGGGCCTCTGTGGGGGAGGAGGGGAGAGCTGCTCTCCTCATCTCTGAAAATAGTGCTTTTCCCAAATTGCTTTTTCAAGTTTCCCTCCTTGAAATGTGAAATGACATCCTCCAAGCACACTGTTTGAATCTATGGTGTTATGTGTATGTGGTGGCTTTAACACAGTCTCAGAGGGACTTCTAGGGAGGTGGGGAGGAGAGCCCTGAGGCTGGGGCACCTTGCTTGCTTTTGAGGCAAAACCACTCTCCAAAAATGGCTCCAGAGAAAGCAAGCCTTGGGATAGTGAAGAGAGTGGAGAAGCTTAGATTCTTTTTTAAATGGAAATTATTTATTTCCACTGCAAAGAAGACATTTCCCTCAAAAGGGGGAAAACGGCTTAAAGACACCTCCCCCAGCTCAGCCAGCACTGGGACACAAGCAAAATGCCTGACTGGCCGGTAAATCATCTTGGGAGGAGAGAGTTTGAATAGAGGGGAAAGCGGAAAAGCAGAAGCCCAGCATAGTGTGAGCTGATTCCAGCAGAGACTGAAAGCAGCAAGGGGCCTGGGCTATGGGATACATAATTGGCTAACGAATAATACAGCCAAAATTGGATATTAACAGCAATTAATTTCTGTAGAGGCATTGGGGAAAAGAGCTGCAGAAAACCCCATTGGGCCTTAAGCCGAAGCAACCTGAAATTAAACCAGTGTCTCAATTAAATGGGAATAAATATTGCCACATCAATCTGTGTAGAGTGGGAGGGGGCTGACAGAAGCCCCCTGTGCAGCTCAGGGCACCTTCCTGCACGTCGGAAGGTCTCAGTGGCACAGCCTCAGTCGGGCACCACCCGGCCCATGACCTTGAGGCCAGGGCTCCGAAAGTTGTTTCGGTGCACGGCCTGTTGACCCAAAGGGACCTGGTATCACTCACTGCACGCTGATGGACCCAACAGATGAGGAAACGGAAGGAATCGAGTTCTTTAGAAAACAGAGACCGCGTCCTAATGGCAGCAGCGGTTGCATTTGCAAGGAGATTCATGAAGACAGAAAGAGGCTTCTGCGCCTTCCTTCCAACCGACTTCGAGCGGCTCGGTCCCCTCCGGCGTGGGATCTGGAACTAACGCTGACTAAGGCCGACGGAGGAATATGTCTTTTTCCTTGCAGGCTGAAGATTTTTGTGGTGGTTTTGGCTTCTGTGGAGAGGGTTGCGGGGGAGGGGGAGGAGGGTGTTTGGGGATGGCGAGGACACGTCTCTGGGTCCTGAGGGAAAATGCCTGCTCCCTGGCAGGGTCACTGGGGCTATCCGGGAGAGGAGGCTGGAGGTATGGGCGGGGCGTCCTAATGGGGAGTTCAGGAGGATGCACTGAGACGGACTCAGCAAATAAAACTCCAAACCCCCAAGCGCTTTCGCGGCGGGGTCCTCTCCCAACCTCCCCCCTGTCTGTACCCCTTCCCAGGCTGCACCTGCCAGCTCCTTTTCCTTGCAAGTTCGGAGGCTTTCCGGGGTGCAGGGTGGGGTCCTTAAGGCCGCAGGTACTGAAGTGGATCGGAGAGAGGCCCAGAGGAGGACGAAGGAAGCAGGACTGCGGGCCCGGGCACACAGGCTGACCTGCTGCACGGCCGTGAGGATGCGGCGTCTAGGCCCAGGCCTGCGGCTGGGGAGCGCTGCGGGTGGCCAGGGGAGGACGTGACCTCCCGCCCAGGCCTTCGGTCTGGCTCGGCCACCCTTGGAAGCTGAGGATGTACCCTCGCCTCGATTCGTCCCTCTTCCTGCCCCCGACTCCGTAATAATCTCTAACGTTGACCGTCGAGTGTCCATCTGGCGCTAGAGTGAAATCAATGTGCATGGAAAATGGAAAAATGACCTCTCCCGGGACAGTCCCTGGCGTTTGTCGCCCTGAGCTGGGGGGCGCCCTGACCTCTTCGCCTCCCCCTCGACTTAGAACTTGGGCCTGGGGCTCATCCTAGAAAGAACCTGAGACTAACCCGCGTCTACCCACACCTCGGATGAGTTCAAAGCTTTGGGAACTGCAGGAGGACCCGAATCTCAGGAGTTCCAGGTCTGCATGATTCAGGAGAGAAAGAGAAAAAAAAAAAAAAAAAAATCAGGACTGGGAAATGGGAGCAAAAAAGAAAAGGGAAACCAGCGCCTGCTCATCTTCTCCTTGCTCCATGGAGAAGTCTCTGGTGCATTCCAAGAGAAAGAGACGAGAGTGCCTCGTGCGTGCTGGGAAGCAAGTCACTGAGAAGCCCTGGGCGCAGTCCGGGCCGGCAGGGGCCGAAGTGGGGCCCGCGCCTACAGTCGTGCAGCCGCAACTCGACGCAGAACCGCCCTGGCGACATCACACGAAGTTGCAATATGCACTTGCAGCCAAAGTATTGCTTCCTGGACTCCAGGTCTCAGTATTTTGTGTGTGCTTAAGCAACAAACAGGTTGGATTTGAATTTCAAAAGAACCCTCCCAGTGTAATTTTGAGAGAGAAAGCTCTTAGTGATTCTGGAAGTTGGTTTTCTGGGCTTCCCGGCCCCTGACCCAGTCCCTCAGGTCTTGGTAGCGTTTCTATTTTAAGACAAAAGGGAGAAGGATAGGAAATAAAAAGATGAACCTATTGAGAGTTGCTGACACTTTTATTCTGACCTGGAACATTCCTTGCCCTCAATAAGGCCCGATTTTTTTTTCTTTTTTCTTTTCTTTTTTTTTTTTTTTTTTTTAAGGCCATCTAAATTTGCTGCAGGAAGATCATTCCAGGCCTTCTACACAGCTCTATAAGGCAAAAAGCCGCACACACTGCCTCCCATAAATTCCGTTTGAAGTCCTTTTTTCTTATATGTCTACATTTGTGATGCAATTAAGTATTGAATACATTTTCTTTTAAAAAAGCTGAAATGAGATTGAGAAAGACTTGGCAAAACACCCAATGAAAGAATTGTAGATGGGATTTGGGGAAAAAAGTCTTTATTGGGCACCATCATTCTCATTATTGTTATTATTGACATCCTCGTCACTGTGAATCAGCCAGCCCAGCCTCCAACACACATACCACCAGCACAACTCATGTTGACTCATGGGCCCTGAAACCACCCACAGAGTAGATGAGGGAAGGGAGGCTCCATCTGTCCTAGGGAGAATGCTTTGCAGCTGCCCCCAAAAGACTCCATTCTAAGGTTGGAATGGGAGGAGGGTATTATGTAAGTTCAAGAGGAGGAAAGAGAAAATGTTTTCCCTGTGGAAGCAGCATAGGTGGATGGACTTTTGGTGGCTAAATGCCTTCCTCTAAATGCTAGCATTGGATATGGTTATGTGGGAAAATGTATGTGTGCATATGGGCACACCCCTCCTCCAAATATCTCTGTGGCAAAAGCTCCTCAAACATTCACAAAAGCTGCCCCCCTCCCTTTGGTAACGGAAGTAACTTACAGGAGTTTACCTTTGCCTCTGTTAGAAGGTCAATCTCTTTTCCGCTTAAGCGGAGATCTGGGCTGTTTCTGGCAGGGGAAAGAAGAATATCACCAATTTTTCCTTTGATACATTTCTAAATCTGGAAGTATCTGGTAGAGTTACCTCAAGAATCATATAAGCTTGCATCACGTTGAGGACTGTGATGGCGGCGGTGCATATGAGCCCATCAGGGCCTTCTTCACATATTCAGTCAGCAAACTGCCTCAACCTCGTCCTACTTTTTCTTAACCATATAATTCCCCTTTCATTTAAGCCATAGACTGTAGCTAGAGGGGCTCAAATAGGTAATAAGAGAGAAGATGTTAAAGAGTTAAATGCCCTCAAAGGGGAGAAATATCCAGGTTTCTTGTAAAATTACTGGTGGCATAAATAGGCCCCAAATACAGAAGGGAAGGGCTGACCTTCACTTGGACACCTTATCTGAGCACAGAAGGGGCCTGGCAATTATACACAGGGCCAAGTGGTCCATTCGTCTCTTTGCCATTTTCGACCATTAAAGCCCTACATAAACATACATTTTGTAATGAGACCCACCCAGTGGACACAGGCAAATGCCCACACCCTTGCACACAGACCTAGTAGACCCAGAACACTCCCACACACACTAAAGCTTTCTGGAACAAGAGTTTACATAAGTAATGAAGAAAAAATATGCCCCTCCCATCATAGATTATCCACAGCAGAAACCTAGCAGGCGTCAGCCATGGTACCTGCGGTTTAAGCTCTCAGCTTAAAGCATCTGAAAGGGGCATTACGTGGGAAGGCATCCGGAGATTTTACCGGAGGGCACATCCGCGAAGGGTACAGCAACCTCTGAAGGAATTACGGGGAAGCAATTACCAAAAAGAGGCTCGTCAATGTGGACATTTGTGGGGCAAGGGTTTTAGTAATCAGAAGGTTAAACCATGCCTAAAAGAAGCATCCAGCAGCCTTCACAGTGAGCAGAGGGGGCAGAGCAAGGGGCTTTACACCCCAATAAGGCCCAGCACTGACTGCTTTCTTCTTCCCAAACCTGTCCAGAAAGGGCGAAGGGGACACCAGAACTCAGAAAGCTACTAGTTTCAGAGGAGGTATATTTTGAAGGCAATGGCAAATAGACAAGGCTTGTTAAGGCTCAGGGGTGAGAGAAGCTGTTTTCCCTTTCTGTCCTGCAGCCAAGCTTGCCTTCTGGGTCTCCAGAGGCAGCCCAGCACCTGCAGTCTGCAAGATGTGCACTGCAGCTTTCTCTCTGCGGGGGCAAGCAGGTTGTGCCACATTCTGCAGACCCAGAGAAGGTTCTGGAAGTATCTAGGTGGGGTGCTACACACTTAACCTCTGCCTGACTCTAAACACTGCCTTAGGAGGGCAAATGAAGAGCCTAAGAGGTAAAAATTACACAAGGATTACACATAGTAGGTACTCAATAAATATTTGGGGGAAGTGAGGCCAGGGAGGGGCCCTGATCCAAGGCATCACTGAATACTAATTTATTTAGCAGGCTAGACTGAGGCTTTGGAGAGGAAAGAAGTCCTCAGTAAGCTTCAGTGGAGACTCTTAGGCCTTGATTACTGTGTAAGGAATCAAATTAATCTCCTAAACATCCCTTATGGCCTTGGCCTTGCAAAGCCAGGCCTCTGCCATGCTCGGGGGAAGGGATGCAGCAGGCTTCCTGGGCAGAAGGATCCAGCTCTTGGCCTCCTTTCTCTGCTCCTCCCTCTACTGCAGGGACCTGCCCCTCCTCCATTTCCTCCACCTGGAAATTAATGAGCTTAGGTCTTGCCCCATCCGCTGCAGCTTGGTGGTTAATACAGAGCTGGAAATGGGATGAGATTGTGGCAGCGCAGTAAGAGGGGGGTCTCTAGGACCAGCTGCTGCTCAGGGTCTAGTGATGGGAGGAAGGCCTGATTTGGGAAGCAGGTTCTTCAGGATGAAAAGCTTAACCCTTTCCATTCCCTGACAGCCTCTTTCAAAACAGTCTTTCCTCAGACCCCCACTTGCACACATTCTGTTTTTCCTTCTGTTCACATTTTTAAAGGAACACATGTCTCCCTTGGGTCCATGTAGGTTATTGTGCCTCTCCCTTCCTCTGCAGCTCCTGGATCTCTGCCTGAAACTGCAATAACAGCAACAGGGAGGGCGCGAGGTGCTCCTTAGAGCCATGGCCAGGCTTTCAGCTCCGATGGAGCTTGTGAACCCGCTGGGAACTGGCTCCTTCTTGTCCACATAGCCTAGCGACTTCCTTAAGCTTGTCAGGTGCTCTCAGCTCTACAGCAAAGGGTGACAAACAGCTCCCCCTCTCCCTTCCAACCGCCTGCCCTCCTCCCCAAACCTCAAGCAGAACACAATATATCCGCAGTCCAGGCCCTGAGGCAGTCTGCCAGTCTCTGGATGCCAAATTATTATTTTTTTAAGGGCAAATCGAAAAACTCAGCTCAGAACAAAAACACAGTCACGGAGGAAAGTGTCGACCCACATACAATGAGTCCTGAGCCCAGAGAAAAATCTGCACACACAAGCACTCCGCAATGCGCTCCCAAGCGACCCCCTCCCCACGCACACCGCATCTGTGCTGCACAGATCTGCTTCTGTCACAGAACCAGCTTCTGTTTCTCTCCCTGAGTCTGTTTGCATCTCTAAGCCCCTGTCTGTCACAGGCTGCACACCTCCCCACCCCACGGGCTCCGGTGCGGGACAGGCAGCCGGAGGGAGCTCGAAACCCCTCCCCTCGCGCCCGCAGCCGCTGCGCTGAGGTCTGCGGAGGGCGCCTGGTTCGGTCGGTCGCTCCTTCCTTGGCGGGCCCTTGCCGACCCACGGTGCTCAGCCAGCCCCATTCTTGGCATTCACCGCGTGCCTTAATTGTATGGACATTTAAATCAAGGTCCGCTGTGAACACGGAGAGAGAGGCCTTTCTCCTGAGGAAGGAAAGGAGGAAGGAAGGAAGGAAGGAAGGAAAGGTGAAAGAAAGGAAGGGGGGTGGGTAGAAGATGGAATAAGAAAACCAGGAAAAAGAAATAAAAAGCGGCGCGTGTGCGTGCGCACTGACAGCGGGGAGAGGGATGGGGGTGGGGAGCGCCGGAGGAAGGGACCACAGCATCCTCCCCGCCGCAGCTCCCCCAATCACACAGACAATGAGATAACAGCGACGTCTTCCAAAGGCTCTTTGTTCTCCCCCATCCTTTCGCATCCAGGCTTTTTCCTGCAAAGCGGAGGGGGTGGAGGGATGGGGGTGTGGGTGGAAGTGGGAGACGGAGGGGTGCCTCCCCCGTGTTAATTACCCCGGCTCCCCTCGCCCCTTTCCCCGCGCCTCGCCTCCCCTGCAGCTCCAGACAATGAAAAAACAACATCGACCCCACCTCGCCCCAGCGCAGCAAACCCACCCACCCATGTCGCCCTCTGCTTTGCTCAGGAACCTGAAGTGGGCAAGGACGGGGAAGAAGAGGGCGAGGGACAAGGAGAGCAGCAGGGGCTCGGCAGCGGCAGCCGGGGCAGGGCGCGCGGCCGCCGCCTCTTTACCTCCATCGCTGAGTGCAGGCGCAGCCGGGCCGGGCGTGCTGCAGGGGCGAGCTGCCTCGGTCCGGGGCCGGGACCTGGGGATTCAGCTTTCCGGAACTCGCCTGCTGCAGTCCTCTCGCTTAGGTCCCAAGTGGTGGAGGGGGGAAAAGGAAGAGAGAGAGAGAGAGAGAGAGAGAGAGAGAGAGGAAGAAGAAGAAGAAGAAGAAAAAAAAGAAAAAAAAAACATAAGAGCGAGGCCCATCTGGCCCCTCATCAGCTTTGTCAAGTCTTGCATACGCTAAAATGCTAATGACCTAGATAGCTCATGCAAAATGCAGCAGGGAGGGCGGGAGCGAGGGAGGTGGGAGGGAGGAAGAGAGAGGAGTGCAGGGGGGAGCGAGGGAGGAGAGGCGGAGGGAGGGAGAGAGGGAGAGAGCACCCCTACACTCTCCCCACCCCACCTCCAACTGTCAACGGGCTTTACCAGGTAAAGGGTGGACGTAGATTTAAAAGGTCACTCGTGTATAATGCGGCTGGATCCCTGGGTCAAAAAAAGGGGGCGAGACAGAGGATGAGAGTCCCGAAAGCCAAAAGGACAATAAGACATTATTTTAACTCCCCCCACCCCATGCCCTCCTCCACCTCTTCACACTGTTTACACACAAATCCTGTCGCCGCCTCATGCATGTGCACGGACATGTCAATTTCTCATCAATTTCTCAGCGCTCCTATCCACAGACACCCGAATTCTCATTCCCAGCAAAACTCATCTTGTGGACCCGAGGCAGGAGAAGACCCCTTCTCCTCCTCAGTGCTCCTCCGGCTGGCCCATCCCTACTCAACTCCACCTCCACCCTCTACTCCCTTAGCCCTCCAGGCAGCAGCGGGCTCCTTCTCTTTTCTAAGCCTTGAGTCCCCTGTCCCCTTCCCAACCCCCGCATCTTGAGAAGGCAAGGCAGAGTAGCAGGAAAGCCAAGTCAAGTGCACCCTGGTCTCCCACAATTCAGCTACCCCTCCCAGAAAAAAAGAGACCCCAACAACCCCGACACCTCTCCTACGTCGACACTGTGAAAGCAAGCAACAAGGACAAATAAAATTCAATCCCGAATACCCTCAGCGGTCCGCACGCCGGGCGGACGCCCTTCCGCAGCGGCCACGCGTGTTCCGGGTTCAGCGCTCCTGCGCGTCCCTTCTCGCCGAGCCCAAGGTGCTTTGTGCGGCCACACAAGGTCTTCGGCTTTTTGTTCTCCTTTTTAAGAGACTGGCCGCAGTCCCCAGCGATTCAGCCAGCCCAACCAAAGGCAGTGGATCTACTGAAATGAAAGGGATCGAGATAATATACAGGCAGATGAATGAGGGGGTGATGCCGGAGGTGCGGGAAGCATCCTGGGAGCGGCCGCCCGGGCCAAGCCCGAACTGCTTGCTGCCTTCGCTGGGGAAGGCGCAGGAGGCGAGCCGGCGCTGGTGGTCGCTCCACCTGGCAGGAGGAAATGATAACCATGATAAGGAAAGTGATGATGATGATGATGATGATGAGCATGATTTAAAAAAAAATCAGTCTTCCTCTTGGTGAACCAGAGCGTAAGTGCCGGAGGGACTGCACTGCTGGCGGCTGCGGACTGGGGAAGGAGAGCGGCGCAGGAGGCAAAGGTTGCGGAGGCAGCACCCTCGGATGAATAATAACACCGCGCCGCGCAAGTTGCGGAGCCGCCTGGAAATCCAGCCCTTCGCGTGAACTCGCGTCGAGCGCGGATTGCAGGGGATGAGGAAGAAGGGGGAGGGGTGGGGAGGGTGGAGGAGGGAGGGGGAGGGGTAGAGGGGAAGGCAGAGAGGGACAGAGAGAATTGGGAGCCTTTTAATTTATCCTTACCAAGCCCTAATCTCGTGCGCCGTCCTCTTTGGGTGAGGTCGAGCTCCTTTTTAAAAATTATTATTCCTTTAACGGATTATTCAGGTAAAGGAAGCCACATCTGCTGACTGTTCCGAAAACAAGAGGATTAGGTGCCCGTCCACAGATCCAGGCCCGCAGACCCCCACCCCCTCTGCACCAGCACACGTCATTCTCACTGCCCCCGGGTACCTCCCTCTCCTTCGTGCTCGGGGAGAGCTGTGCCAAGGAAAATGCGGATTTGGGGAAAGTGAGAAGTGGGAGAGCTCGGAAGAGCGGGAAAGCCAAGGCCGGAGGTGGCGATTCGCACCCCCACACTCACACGCGCTTCCGTTTATCCGTTTCTATCCCGGGAGAAGGGGGTGCCTGCCCGAGCCCACGCGCGCCGCCGCATCTGCAGTGGTTGGCGCCCCACGCTCCCTGAACGCCCCCCAGGCGGCACCAGTCCGGGGCAGAGTCCGCTCGGCGGCCGCGGGTGTCAAATCGACACCTGACTCCACAGCCCCCTTCCCTCTCCTCTTCTCCTTCCTCCTCCCCGGGGATCCCGGCACCGCCGTGAGTCCACTCCCGGTCTCCACGGCTTAGGCAGACGGAGTGGGGGACTCAGAGGACCCGCGCACCCTCTGCTCCTCGGCCCTGGCGGGAGGCGCGGGGCTGGGGTTTCCGCGGGCCGCAGCGCGGGCTAGGGCTGCCCGGGGCTGCGGGGGATGCGGTTGACATCACTGCGGAGAGCGCGCGGCTGCCGGGCCGCTGCGGAGACCTGAGCGCCGGTGCAGCCTCCCCCACCCCTCCCGGGCGGGCGTCTAGGCAGGACAGCGGCGGGGGCGGGGAGAGGAGTGGGGGGGAGGGGGACGATCGCCCCATCCCCCGCCCCCCCGCAGTCAAGGTGAATGTGAAGGAGAGCAGGCGCGCGTGCCCGCGCCCGGGAGGCGCGCGCGCCCCGCCCCTCCCGGAGCCCTCCCGCGCTCCGGGGCCAGATGGACTCCCGAGATTAGAGGCGCGGAAGTGCGCTCCACGACGGGCCCACCCGTCCCGCGGACATCAGACCTACTTCGGGGAGACGCCTTTTGTTGTGGTGGCCGTGGCGGTGTTTGTGTCTTTCCGGGAGCACCGGGTGAGCTTGGCCTTGAGGAATGACTCAGAATGAATCCGCCTATAAGAGCCAAACCAAAGACGACCCCCTGCCCCAGCCCCTCAACCATAACCCAACGCCTGCAACCAGAAACCTTCGGACTTTCCAAGGGGTCAGTGCCGCAGCCGCGAGGGGCAGCCCTGACCCGCGCGGTTCACGCACACGCAGGGCCCATCTGCTTCCCCTACTCCGGCTTTTCTTCTTTGATGACTTAAAAGAGAGAGGGAGAGAGAGAGAGAGAGAGAGAGAGGTCTAAGTGTTTCTTGGGCACTGCTGGATTCAGGGCAACTAGACATGGGGAGAACAAGCCCCACCAGCTAAAAGCAGTCCTCCTGAAACCACACAGCCCGCGAGGGTCGCAGCAGAGGTGCCCACCCAGCTGAGTGGCTGCACGAAGGGTGACCCGGGCGCGGCCCTTCTCGCTTCGAGGTCATTTCGGCTCTTGTCAGTTATTGGGTGTTTGTCCCAGCAGAAGTAGAATGGCGATCTCAAACCCTTTCAGCACTGGCCTTTGCTTCCAACAATGCACCACGATAAGCTTAGAAAAGAAGCAGTTTTTGTAAATTTCAAGAAGCGGAAAGCTTTGGTTTAAACAGAGAGAAAAGGAAAAAAGGGGAAGAGGAGGAGGAGAGGGAAGAGGAGGGGAAGAAGAAAAAAGAAAGAAGAAAAAGAAGAAATAAACCGTCGCTTGCAGTTGGTGTTTGATTTCTGAAGACCATACTGATTGGAAAAAGCCATCATTTGGGCTGTCTTTCAGGGAAAAACTTACCATTCTGATAACGTTCCCCTCAAACCAAAATACTTTTGTGGTGGAAAAACTACACTGGCAGTGGCTTGGTTCAAGACTCCCACCATTTTGATAAGGGTTTTTAGCTTCAGGACAATTTGTTTCCTATTCACTAAGAATTCCTTTCGCAGATAGTTT
Organism: Macaca thibetana thibetana; assembly: GCF_024542745.1. NCBI lineage: Eukaryota > Metazoa > Chordata > Mammalia > Primates > Cercopithecidae > Macaca > Macaca thibetana. The sequence continues at coordinate 132,628,807 of NC_065585.1, forward strand.
CGGAACTCCTTGTATATGGAGGGATGGGGCCCTGACCCGAGTTGGCCTGGACTGAAGGACAGTAGGACACGCTGCTGCTCCCTTTTCCGTAGTTTTTCTTAAAGGCCTGGTTTTGTTTAGATTGAGGACGGTTTCTGGCAGTCCCTCCTCGCCGTTGCTGCAATGCAGGGTATTTGCCGCTCATCTTGCGGCATGGGGGGAGGGGAGGAGAGCATGGTTTTGTAACAGGCTCTGCAGGCCTGAGTGGGAACGCCTTAAATGATGAGGCCCGGGTTAAAAAAGAAAAGAAAAGGAGAGAGAGAGAGAGAGAAAAAAAAAAAAAAAAAGCAGCTGATGCTGAATTAATAGTTAGAGCATACCCCTGGGGCTTGCTTCAACCAGGGGGCCAGGAGTCCTTTCCCCTCCCCCAGTCACGGATTTCATATCTGTTTTTAACCAGTCTGATCGGATGCTGGGACATTTGTGATGGCGTCTTAAAACCTAAACCCTTGGGCTTAAGTGTTGTCTATGCTCCTGATCAAACTCACCCCAAATACTAACACGTTAAGAAATTATATTGTAAAACCTCCCCAAATCCGATTGACTGGACTGTTTGGGGCCCATATGGCCGGACAGCTGTGCTGCTCCACGTGAAAAGACACCATGGCCCCTCCGATGGTATAAAGCGAGGGTTCCCCAGAGAGCTCAGACATGACCTAAGTATTAGCTTAGCCTGGGGTGAAGACTGAGTTAAATCTCTCACTTCTTGGAGGTTAAAATAAAGACAACAACAAAAATCAAAAGAGATGCACTTTTGAATTCATTGTATATTGTGTGCCTCCTGCTGGTTCCACCAAAGGAAGGAAGGACAACCCGAGAAATAAACTCTCTGTAGCTTACCACAAGCATGACGTTAGACAAACTGAAGACACAGGAAAGAAATATATTATTTGCCAAGCGTACCATGTGTCAGTGACATTTGTGGTTCCCTGTTCACAGAAGCAGGGTTCTGACCTCAGCCGATGCCTGTGTTAACCATAAAGAACAGCCATCAGAGTGCAATTTCCATGGTGAGAAGATGAAACCGTGCTTTAAAAAGGAAAACCCATTATGAAATGCAGCCGGATTTAATTTTTAATATGATGGCGGATCCTCTAACGCATTCTTTGCTGGTGTTTGCATTCAGGAGGAGTGATTCATTCTGTGGCAGAAATCAAAATAACATTCTGCAGTACTTTTAAATGTGCTTCTCGTTTTTAAAGGTGTCCTGAAATAGAATATTCTATAACCTTTCAGTGGTGGTGGCTGGAGAAGCGGAATACAAAACTCTGTTCCTAGTGAAATGCTCAGTCTAGATAAGACCCGGCTTGTTCTTACTTATCTGTCTGTGCATAGCCCCTTGCAGTCTCTTCAGGCCTTAACAAATGTTTTAAAAATAAGGGAGAGAGAGAAAGAGAGAGAGGAAAACCCTCACAAATCAATCTGGAAAGTGAAATGAGGGGAAAATAGTGGTTAGATGGTTAGATACATAAGCTTTTAGTCCAAGTCAGTCAACATTGTTTTGGAAAATTATTTCAGTAGTGAAACTCCCTCATTTGAAACCTTTATATACAGTAGCAGGTACTGACTTGTTTTTGTGTTCCTTGAATGTCAGTTCACATTTTTGGAAATAGCTACAGAGAGTTCTGCAGTTACTGTGTCCTTAAAAAAACAATTTTGGAGGTATTATTTGCGTGGCATAACTAATGATGGAATCCTGGAGATTATTTGGTGCCCCCCTTACTACTATAAAAGAGTAGAGCAGGGCCCAGAGAGATGGAAAAAGAGCTTCTAGAGACCATGTGGGTGGTTTGTAGCAATTTCAGTGGTGAAGTTAAGAACAAAACCTGGGTCTCTTCATTGCCAGTATGTATTTTTTCCTCATGTATTTGAACATGAAAAGCTTCCTAAAGATTTTGACAAATAAAAGAAATAGTTGACCCTAGTGAGTTCATTTAGTGTTTAGCTTGGGTTGAATTTTGAAATCTGAATTTTTTTCTATTTAAATATCTCTAGTTTTAGCGATATTTCAGGAGCTATTTAGGAAAACACACCCAGCCAAACTCTTGTGACCCTGGAGGGACAGGGCAAGAGCCACACACACTGTCAGAGCCTTTGACCCAGTGAATTAAGTGCCACAACGTGTCTAGAAAATAATCACGTTAAAGCTAGGACTGGGGTTCTGAGGAAGGACTACCCCAGCCCAAGACAGAGGTATGGGAAACATAGTGTTCTTTCACAGTCATTTTGGGAGCAAGAGTTTGTGACACAAATTCAGTCTATCAGGCGACAGTCAATTTGTTTTGTTTCTGGATTACTTAATAAATTATTTGTATTGCACAAAAAAGAATTTATTTAAAAAAAACCTGAAAGAAAAATAAGCTGTGGTCTCGGACACGTGTGTGATCTTGGGCAAATAAGTCACTTTCCTTGTTTTCTATCCTCTTCTTCAACATGAGTAGATGATGTCTAAAGTCCTTTTCAACACGAATAGTGTATGTTTCTATTGTTTTTTGACAGAATCCACATGTTTCTGAGTCTGGAAGATACTGTCTCCCTTTTAAAATCTATCTGGCAGACACTGTGTTGAGGGCCTGAAAAGTTGAACATGGAAGCTTTGAGAAAAGTAGTGTGTGTGTGTGTGTGTGTGTGCGTGCATTTAAGTGGCATTCATCTGAAAGTATAGCCATCTTTATTTTTTATTACCCTCTGGGTTAGGAAAAGGTCTATCAGGTGAAAGCATTTTTCTATTCCCCTCAGCTCGCCCAGCACAGTATAACTGAATGCTTTCTGTGTTTTCACCTACGCAGATTCGACCTGAGTCCTGTAGCAGATTTAAAAGCCCTCCCCTTTAGCGCCCATCCTGACCTAGATTGCAGGATGAAGGCTAATGATTCATTTGCAATGCTTATGATGGGCATCTACTGCAGGGGTTCCCTCTCCGCTCCTTGTTCCAAAGGAAACCCTGTTACCCTTATCATCTGATATTACCACAAGTAAATATTTTTGTTCAATTGCTACATAGGGCATGCAGCTCTTTCCTAATGAATTATCTGCCCCAGGGAGGCGAACTATAACTCACCAGCGCTTCAGGCAATTTTTAGCATGTGTCAGATTGTGTTTGCGTTAGAGAACTTGGACTGTGTTTTGGTGCAGGCAAACTGTTTTTCTTTTTCTCTTTGTGCAGAGATATACAATTCGACATACCTTTACAAGGAGAAAAGCCTTGCCCGTGTTTGAGTCTGATGGGAGCATGAAAACAATGTTCTATATGCATAAAGCATGAGACCATGGAGAGGATGCAGTGCTCGTATTCCGATGCCAGATATTGTTACAGTGCAAACTGGACAAGGCTTTCTTTGAATTTCATTTAGAAGCAGCTACCATGTACTATACATTATAAAATCAGAGCATTACACTTGACAAAATGGCCTTGACTAACAATGAAGTGCCGATTGGTGTGTTCATTAAATATACAGATTTGAAGCAGAATTAGTAGCAATGACTGAAATGGAAATCTTGTCAATCATAAATGAGGCAGCTGACAAGTTAGAAGGGGGAAAAACCCTCAAATGTGATTCAGATCTTGTAGGTTTGTGTCTGAGGATGATTTAAATAAATTTGGACATTAGGTGGTGACAAGACAAAAATGAAAAACAGCATCTAATTGGGCAAAAAGACTGTGGTAGGCCTGGGGGATTGTGAAAGGAAAAAAAAGGAGATGGAAAAAGGAAAAAGGAAGAACGAGGGGGTCGTTTGCAGGATAGCTTGTTTGTAATGAATGAATGAAGAGATGAAATCTAGAATATTTATTTCCCAGTAGCCGACACTCAGGAGACGTTTAACTATTGTTCATAAAATAAAATCAGTGTCCCTCCTGTGTTCAGTAGCATCAAACAGATCATCTGCATATATAACTCTGCTGGGAGGCGAGAGTGTCGTCAGCTGGAAGTACAGCGTGGGGAACATTGGCTTACTTTCAATCTTTAATTTCAAAATGCGGTAACTAGGCATTTAAAAACATTGTACGTAAGACAAAGGGCCACTGTATGGCAGCTCCATGCCAGCCGCAGGGCTAGTTAGATGTTTTTCTTATATTATCTACAATCTCACAGTCATACTAACCCCATGTTACAAAGAGGTGACTTTCTCAAGTGCAGAAGCTGGCATTGGGATCCAGATACAACTGGCCCCAGAGACTCTCCTTTTTCCATTACAACTGCATGCTGAAGGCTTCCCAGAGGGAATAAGAATAACATTATATAATGTAAAGCTGATATAAAAAATGCTAAGCGTTTGTCCTGCCTCATGTACCAAGTTGAAACAAGCAGGGTGAGGCTGACAGAGCAGATGAAAAACATCACTTAAGATCGGTTTTTTTCCTGCTAAACTCTGTTGTACACTATGCAAATATGATTGCAAAAGTGGAACATTATCAACACTTTAATGCTAGTTATCTTTCAAAGATGATACTCAGAGTAATCAACATAAACTTAGTATACTGTATCTAAATAATAAAAATGTTGGCTTGCATCATTCTGACATCCTCAGTACGACCTAGAAAGCCGATCAGTATGATATATAGTGATAATAGCATTCTGCGTTTAAACAGCATCCTAGCAGTCACACTGTTTGGCCACCTGCGGTGGGGCGGAGAAGGGAGGTTGGGAAATTGAGGACTTAGCAGCCCATGTGGGGGCACATTGCCCAGAGAAATTCTTGGGGTGGCAGGCTGTAAATCAGGATGAATGTATTTCTGGATGATAATCCCGTTTCCAGTCTCCTTTAAAGCCGGGCTGGTAAGGCAAGACCCCCACTTGGCAAAGATGGTCCCTGGTTTTTGGTGCCTGGGCAGATACCCTGAGTTGATAGTAAACACCAGAAAACAAGGGATAGAAAAAGCAGGAATAATTTTTTTTTTAAATGATGGGAACTTCATTTTTGTGGGATTTGCTTCTCTGTGTATTTTATATATATATTTCTTTGAAATGATGGAGCTGCCGGGGGACAGGAAAAGATGGCGTTCATTACAAATTCCTTACTAGTCATTTGTCTACAACTACAAGATTAGCAAGAGAGTTCCCTGTCCAATAAAGGAGCCAGCATGCTGGCAAAACGCTATGCGGTGTGGGACTGCTGGCCTGGGAGGCAGGAGGCCTGGATTCTCGTTCTAGGTTTGCCATAGACAGAAACCTTCGGCTAAATTATTCCCTCCCAGGTAAATGAAGGGTGCAGGGGCTCTTTCTGCCTACCCTGTGCTCCACCTTCCTCTTTGTTCTGTTTCTTGCTCCCGCTTCATGAGGCTCCCTCCGGACTCCTCAGCCAGTCTGCTTGTAGGGCAAGATCTCAACTCAGCAACCAGCACCTCACTATGTTTATTCTCTTAAGGGAATTTTTAAAAAGGCCAGACCGTCAATTAATATTTTGAGAACCCCTAAGCAGGTGAGCCATGGATGTTTGGGGGAGACAGAGGATGCCTTCTGGGCACTGCTGAAATGGCGCTGGTTTTGTGTGGCTCCTTGGCCCCTTCTGCTGTAGACGGGACATCCTGTGAGAGAACAAGCATGGGTCTCAGAGCCAAGACAGATTAGAGTCCACAGCTCCAGGCCCTACCTCCTCGGTGACTTTGGGCCAGTTTTCCATGTGCACTATGGGGACAATGATAGTCTCGACACCATAGGGCTGTTGTTTACTGAGATAACATCCAGTGAATGCCAGTTTTGTGCGTCTCCACCTTTCTGCCTCTTTTCTAAAAGGTGGACCAAAGTGAGCTACTTGGGAGGCTGAGGCAGGGAGAATTGCTTGAACCCGGGAGGTGGAGGTTGCAGTGAGCCAAAATCACACCACTGCACTCCAGCCTGGGCAACAGAGCAAGACTCTATCTCAAAAAAAAAAAAAAAAAAAAAAAAAAAATGGACCAAGGTAAGCCTGAGGACTGCAGCTCCTATCAGTGGTTCCCAGCCCCAGAAGAAGAGCCGGCAGGGGCCAGCAGTGAACTGCCATGCTCCATGCCATTCTCCAGCCTGTGTGGTCCATGGCTGGCCCCAGCCTGAGCCAAAGGGAAGCTCGGGGAAAGATTATTTCATATCAGCCCCATCGTTGACCCACCATGTGACTGAACAAGCCTTGTCAGAATAGCACAGAAGGAAATGGGGAGGCACTGCTACCACTCTTTCCAGAATTTCAGGAGGAGCTTTTAAAATCCTGAGGCAGGGTGTCAGAAACTCCTGCAGAAATGGAGCTTGAACAGGAGCGGGGGACATGGCCTTTCTCAGCTGATTGGTGGTCTTGACCCCATTGTGTGTGGGGTGGTGGGAGACCAGAGAGAATCTTAGAGCTGGCAGACAAGGAAATTGAGGCCCAGAGAAGTGAAGTATCTTCCTAGCCCAAGGCCGCAGAGTTATTGATCAGGTAGCTAGAAATCAAAGACAAAAGCACTGCACAACCTCGCAGGAAGCCAGAGGAAGGGACCGATGAGAAGAGGTAGAGTTTTGTGTTGAGGGAACTTGGACAGTCTGTTGCCTTCCTTTTTCACCGAGCCTTAGCCTGGCCCTGCTAGAACCCCAAACGTTTGGAGCTTCCCTTGTAGGGAGATAATAGTTACACCTGTGTTCGAGTCCTCGTCAGGATACAATGACACAGTGCATAAAGAAATATTTAGCACAGTGCCATGTCATAGTACGTGCTCAACAAATATTAGCTGAAGATATATTTTACCTAAAAAAAAAAAAAAGAAAAGAAAGAAAAGAAAAGAAAAAGGCAACTATTGTCAAACAAAGGCTGTTAGTATAATTGGCTTTACTCTGGATAAAAGCCAGAGAAGTTCTCCAATGTTTTGTGGGTGATAGTTTAGCAAAAGATGCTGATTTTCATCATGTTTTACAAAGGTTTAAGAAACTCTCTTTCTTTTGGGGGACTTGATCCTTAAAGTTAATGTCTGTTTTCAAGGAAGTATACCCCACAGTAGCCACTTTATCAACATTCCACTGCCGGTATGTTGATGAAAGAGACAAGATGAAATGCAGAACTTGTTTGATGTGATGGAACAACACAGGCTCTCTAAGGGAGAGAATGTAAAAAAAATCCTTATAACCGAAAAATAGGGTCCAAAACCCCTCATTTCTGGCAATAAGCACCCTGACAACCTCCTGGAAATTAGTAGCTAAAAATTTTAGACAAGATATTAGAGTATCCTTTTAATTGCCTCATAGAGCTTAAAGGAAATAATATAGCTAGATCAGAAAGAAAATCTAGCTATATGCTGTTTACAAGAGATTCACCAAAAACATGAAACAAAAATGATGGAAAAGTAATAAGTAAACACTAATCAAAAGAAAGCTGATACAGTTTTCTAATGTTAGATAAAATAGACTGGAAGACAATAAACATTGTTGGTGACAAAGATGGGCTGTATATAATAAACAAGGGAAAAAGAACAACTACTTAGGAGAACAACTGTAAACTGGTATGCCCCTAGAAACATAGTTTCAAAATAGAAAAGCCAAAAAAAAAAAAAAAAAAAAAAAAGAAGCAACTTTGGGGAGAAAATGACAAATGACAAATTGGAAACATAGTAAGAGCTTTTAATGTACCTTCCTTGGTAATTGATTAAAAAATTTGGAAAGGATATAAAAGATTGGAACAACACAACTATCAAACGTATTCTAACAGACACATTTGAAATTTTCTTCTCAATAATTAGAAAAATCACATTTTTTTGAGCATACATGGGACATTTATAAAACTTGATTGTGTTGTAGCCCACAAAAGAAGTCTCAACAAATACTGTGATGTCATATCATACAAACCATCTTATTTGACTACAATATAATTTAGTTAGAAATAATTAACTCTCCCCCAAATCACATGCTTCTCTCCATAAATCTGGGGGTGGAGGTAAAGGCATTTCTAAATAACTCATTATTCCAAAAAGAAATTATATTTTAAATTCTTGATTAATTAATTTAATGACTACTTTTTAAAATTTTGTGTCATGGAGTTACAGGAACACTCAGAGGAGAACTGACAGTCTTAAAATACTTATATTAGTAAAGAAGAAAGACCAAAGATTGAAGATTTAAGTGTTCAACAAAAGAAATTGAATAAAAAAACAACAACAGGATAAGCCTAAAAAAAAAAAAAAACAAGAAGGAGAAAGAGAAAGGTAGGAAGAAAACAAGGGGAAAAGATGGTGAGATTTCGATCCTAATACCACTTGGAAAAGACCATAGCTGGTTTATTGATGAGGAGAAACATCCTCCACTGCAAGTATCTTCCCCTCTCAGCTGATTGTCGTCTTTCCTCTGAGGGCCTTTCTCCCTGCCTCTGTGTTCTCTTTGCAGGGGGCTAGCTTGGTGTGTTCTTCCTCTCTGCAGCCTTCACATCTAGCCTACGTGCTCTGCAATTTTACCGAATGACTTTTCTCCTTCCGTGCTATTTGTGTATTTTGCCCTTTATGCTAGATTATAAAGTCTTTGAGATAGAAAAGGTATCTTTCTCACCTCTGCTCCCCCACAACACATAACCCAGGACCTCATGCAAAATAGCGACCTGGCATCTAGATGTATTTGAAGTGGAACTGAATTTGTGGACAGAGCTTCGGCTTACAGGCAGAGGAGGACATGGGAGGAGAGTGGAAGTGATTTCGGACTCTCCTGGATTTGGGGATCTGGTGATCGTTCGGAAGAAGTTACCTTCAGTAGTAAGGGGGGCTTTCCTGATGTGTGGGCCATGATTTTGTGGCTAAGAAACTAAAGAAAAAAGGAAGAATGAACGAAGGAAAAATTTCCTAAACCCTTCTCTGGAGAGGAAACACGTCCCTTCAGCTGTTGGTTTTGTAGAGGCACCTACTCTATTTCTGAGTTCTGAGTCCTGTCTGGTAGCACTGGCTGAGGAGTGGTTAGGGGTAGGGTAGGTGATTTTGGAGTAGGGTGCTAATCTGGGCTGAAGTTCCCCCACTACATTTTTCTTTTTTTGTGGTAAAATATACATGACATTTGCCATCATAACCTTTTTAAGTTGTATAATTCAGTGGCCTTAAATATACTCACATGCGGTGCAACCACCACCACGATCCATTTCCAGAACTTTTTTATCATCCCAAACCGAAACTCTATCCCCACTGCTTTTTTTTTTTTTTTTTCTGTGCAACTTTGGTCAAGTTGCCAGTTTCTTCATCTGTAAATCAGGGCTAATCGTATTATGTACTGAATAGGATTATTGTCAGGATTAAATGACGTAATGCATGAAAACTGCTTAACATAGTGCCTGGCACTGTGTTTTATTGACTACACACTGAATAAATGTTACTATAGGAAATGGCAAGAGGAAAGAGAATTTAAATCGTTTAGAGCCAGCAGAGGGACATAGTAAATTTTCTCCCAACTCTGAATGATTTGAATTGATGATTAGTTCCTGGAACGCATGCTGGGCAGTTTTGATGGGGCTTGACTGGAACTATAACTGTTGGCAAATAACCTCTCCAAAGCTGAAAGGTATAGGGCTGGAGGAGCTTATTTCTAAAATCCTTCCACCACCAGTGCCACATCTAGCATGTCATGGAAACTCAAGATAATGCTTGAGTGAGTGAAGGAGTCAATGTCTACATACACATTTCAGTGCTTGAAGGGAGGATGGAGATCATTTTCTCTTAGTCGTCAGTTTATCAGTGAGAAGGCTGAGACCCAAATAAGTAGGCTGACTTATTCAAGATCATACCATTAGGGGTAGAGCTGGTTTAAAAAGCCAAGATTCCTGAACACATTGTGCAATCTTAACTTGAAACAGAACCCAAAGAAATGGGAGAAAAATTGGAGAAAACTTCAAAAGCTCATGCAGTTGCTGAGAGTCAAGAGCTCCAGTTTTCAATGTCATTTTCCCTTCTCTGACTGCACATCTGATCCAAAGTGTTGCAGATAATTGCTTTTTGTTAAGGAAAGAACATCCCCTTCCAGTTTAGGAGCAATGGTGATTCTAGTAAGGAAGATCACAGAAAATAACTGTTTTAAAACCATAATTCTTAGGGAAACTAGAAATTTTTAAGAGACCTCAAATAGCTTGTACTGTTTAACCTTACCTAGGCTCATTCTGCTTCCTGGTCAGGTATGCATAGTAATACCTTGCAAAGCCGTGGTGAGCATTAAATAACATAAAGAACGTGACAGTGGCTTGCATACAACCTGGCATATGGATGGCGTTCAGCAAGTACTTCTTGCAAGAAAAGGAGGATATCATTAATGAAACACACTCTCCAGCCCTATCAACAGCCCACTTGACTCTGCTAGGAAGACTTGCTGGTGCCCTATACACTTTGTTTGCAACGTGACCTGGAGAGTAACCTCAGGGGAGGAGGTAGCCATTAGGACGGAGCAATTTATAGCAAACACGTGCTGCTGTTTTGCTGCGGCGCCCCAGGTTGCAGTTAGTGAGAAATGGCTTCCCATGTTTACTGGAAACATCGAGACGTGTCTCAGTGACACTAATGCTGCAACTGCAGGTTTCAGTCTCATACCCGGGGACACAGGTCACTTGGCACAGAGGCAGTCACTGCTCGCCCATGTAGAGCAATAGGAAGAATCCTGTACCAGGAATCAGAGCACTGGGTTCCAGAGCTGACCACTTACGAGCTTTGTAATCTCACGGCTTGACCTCTCTGAACCTCAGAATCCTCTTCTGTGAAACAAGAGGCTTGAATACATGATTTCTGACCCCTTCCCGCTTGAAAACACTATGATCTATTTAGTTATTGCACTCACAGCTTTGCAAGTATTGCTGCTCAGTGAAAATGAAAACGTAAGCGCCATACATGTGTACCATCACACACACACGCGCGCGCGCACACACACACACACACACACACACACACACACCCTTCTAGACCCAGATTCTCCACTCAGGGAAATAGCACGAAGGAAAACCTGATGCCCCAGTGAATAGCCATTTTACTCACCACCTTTAGAATGACATAGCCCAGATGCTTCTGGGCTAGAACCTCATCCTCCTTGTGACTCGATGCTTCTGCTGCCAAATGAGGTAGGAACAGTGCAATCTGATTTCCACCCCCTAGAGCAACTGCTGCTGCGGCGCTGCGGCCGCCCCTGCCTTTTCTACCAGGGATGCTGCATCAGCACAGAAATGCTGAGCACAGCACATTTCTGAGCTTTGGGAGGCAGGCCGGATTGCTGCAGAGGGAAATGGGTTTCCATTCTTCTCATGACTAGTTCCACCCAGCGGGTACTAGTGGTGGGGGAACATTTACTTTTAAACATTGCAAGCCCCAAAGGGATGAATGTGAGAAACCTTGGCTTTTGTCCAGATCAGAGCCCTTTTTGCAGTCAGATTGAATCGCTTGGGATTGTGATCTCTCTTCCTGCTCCAGACCTGCAGAGTAAGGCGACATTTCTAAGTGTTTGTTGATGGTAATGATGACAGGGTCTTTAAAGCATCCTAGGGCAAATGCCAGCTTTTTTCTTAAAGGGTGACATTTCTGCAAGCTTCTAGGGTTCAGGGCGACATCATTCAGGGATGATGGAATGAGCTATTCTTTGTGGTGCTGGCTTTCCTGGCGTAATCTATTTGGAGTAGAACAGGACAGAGCCTAGGACTCATTAGCTTTGGGAGAGGAGTTTGCGTTTTAATTTCCACAGATGTCTCCCTGAATTGCTCACTCAGCTTTTGGGGTACCAGTTCTATTGGCTAGTCTTCCCCTCCACATAAATCCTATAGCCGATGGTCTCTGGGCATTTTTGCCACCCTGAGGTTCAGTTTTCTCATCTGCAAAATAATATGACTCATGGTGTGATTATAACCTGGACATCCTGCATGTGTACCCCAGAACTTAAAATAAAAATAAAAATTAGAAAAGGAACTGTTTAGATGACTTATGAAAATGTTCTCTAAATCTTTTTATGATCCCCATTAGTAAAAATTTTACTTTGCACCCCAATGTATGTATATTTATATATTTGTAAATTATATAATGCACTTATACCATTAGCCCAATATCTCAAGTCTTAATGTACACTTAGGGTAAGTTTCATTATTAATAATAGTAGATGTTAAATCACATTTTTAACCATGTGATAATTTTAAAAATTTTTGGCCAACTTCATATTGGATCTGAACAAGTCATCATTGTAATCTTGCAATGTGGTTGCAAAGAGCTCTAACCAGGAGTAGACCTGTCAACTCTACCTTGTCTCGTTGCTTGTATTATTAGTATTCACTTTCATTAGGGATTTCTTTGCAGGAATCTTTCTAAGCCAAGCATCCACTTTGTCGGGGGTGAGTTTAACTGAAACCAGTTTGTATAATCTGGAACTTCATTTACCCCTCTCACATTGTGGAACTCCTGTTCTTCCCTCAGGATAATGTGTTTCCTGGAAGTGACACTTGGGCTACTGACACACAGACAAAAAAAGTCATCAGTGTCAACCTACATATCGAATATTAATAAAGCTCCCTTTCTGATATTTTGGATTATAGGGAGCCTCTGGTATTCTCCTTCCTGCACTTCATGGATGGTTCTGCGTATTTCCTGGGGTAGCTGCTTGCACCCTTTTTTTTTTTCTTTGAAACCACTGAGTTAATGGACATAAACATGCTTTGTAAGTTGCCAAAATGGGCTAAATCAAAGAGAGGATGCTGATATCTAGAAGAATTTCTTCATGTGTAGAGCTGTACTCACCTAAAACTCTAAGGACACTTCCAGGAGGGATAGATCTCATTGGTGCTCACAATAAGAATTGGCCCAATAGGCCAGGCACGGTGGCTCATGCCTATAATCCTAGCACTTCGGGAGGCCAAGGAGGGTGGATCACCTGAGGTCAAGAGTTCAAGACCAGCCCTACCAATATGGTGAAACTCCATCTCTACTAAAAATACAAAATTAACTGGGTGTGGTGGCACACACCTCTAATCCCAGCTACTCTGGAGGCTGAGGCGGGAGAATTGCTTGAACCCAGGAGGTAGAGGAAGGAGAATCTCTTGAACCCAGGAGGCGAGGTTGCAGTGAGCCGAGACTGTGCCACTGCACTCTAGCCTGGGCAAAAAGAGTGAAACTCCATCTCAAAAACAAAACAAAACAATACAAAACAAAACAAAAAACACACAAAAGAACTGGCCTGATTCTTCCTAGTTTGTGATTGGAGTCCTGGGCAGGGTAGGCTGGTCACATGGTCATATATAGACATTTCTGACTCCAGCGGTGCCCCCTGCACGACTGCTAGAAATATCTCAAATGCAGATCCCCATTCTTCATTCTTCAGATTGGAGACCCAGGAGAAGGATGCCTTCTGGGATTTAGTATGACCATAGGATTATAAACAGGAAGAATGAAAAATGCTTCCATACTGTATTCTCAGAGGGCTTTGTTGAGTTGCAGAGAACCAGAACTATCAAAACAGTTCTAGGATTTTAGACAGAAGTCTCAAAAGTCCTGCCCTGGATCTTGAAAACATCAGTTCTTTCTTCAACAGCACTTAGGTTACAGGGTTCTGATATGAAATAAGTGGGATCAGGTCATATTGGGTATTGAGGCAGAAGAGATGCTGCTTATGATCTGACAGACTTAGGGAGAGAGACACAGAATATTCATAAATTATGACTTAGGCCAGGCTTCACAGGGCAAGTCTCTGTCGTTCACCCTGGGATGACATTCATGGAGGGGGCGGGGGGCAGGGGCACAGACTTGAAGTCATTGAGCCCTGCAGATTTTCCTGGAGAAATCTAGAACCCCAGCTTTCTCTGGAATAGAGTGATAGTCTCTAAGGGACTCTTCGATAGTTTTCTGGGTCACTCCAAGGGCAATCGAGAAAGACCCCCACCCAGAGAGCAGTCTGGCTTGACCACTGGAGGTAGTGATTATCTCTGGAGTAAATTTGGCTTCAGGAAGAATAATAGGGTAGAAGAAGCTCAAGGAGTATGTGTTCTCCACCTCCAAAAGAGGAATTAAAACACCAAGAGATCATTTTAACCATATATTCACTGAAAAATAGATGGCACTTTAGGGCCTTCTTTCTTAATACGTTCTCTGGTAATAGCAGAACTGTTGCTGGGCGCGTGCTGCCTAGCAAGACTACAGTTCCCAGCTTACCTAGATATTAAGTACAGTAATGTGATTGAGTTCTTGTCAATGGAATCTGAACCACTTCCAGGCCTGTTTATTAATAGAGTAGTGTGTTTTTATCATGCTGTATTTCTCCTTCCCCTAGCATAAACCTAGACATGATGATGACCAGCTTTGGACATGTGGATAATGATGATTCTTGAGGGATGGTTGAACAGTGATTAGATCCTTGAATCACTATGTGGAGTAAAGCTGCTGTCCTATCTCCAACCCAAAACCTGGACTACTGTAGTGGATACTGTGGGAGGGCTTTCCAGGTCTTCCCCTTTAGTCCTGAAGCACTCGTTCTCCCAGATGCTGGGAGCATTCGCTGCTGATGGGTCACATTTGAATTCTTCTTTAGGAATTGCTCTTGGCCAAAGAGAGCTGCCTCACCAGAATTTCCACTCCCTCACCCAGGAGCATCCCATATCCAATGATTGGACAGTGCTAAGTTAAATTGGACATGCCTCAGTTTTAGACAACTCTAAAGGGACATCAGAGCCCCATGGGGCATTGGCTGAAGCTTCTGTTGCAACTGCAACAAGCTTTCTGTCCAGTTGCTGCTCCAGGGAGTACTCCCCAGTAAACCTCTAGCATGCAAGTCCCTTAATTAGTCTATTTCCTGGACCATCCAAACCAATATGCTACTCATATTGTGATTGTTACATTAATGTGGAGAAAAAACCCTTATTTATTTACTAGGTCTCTACAGTGTTGTGTTTATTTGTTACAGCACCTCAAACTTTACCTTCTTTCAACTATTGAGTAGTGAGAAACAAACTGACCTGTGGATCAGATTTGACTCCTTGTTCTGTTTCATCAGGAAATCATTTTTTTTTTACACTTTGAACTTCACCTCTCTTGGCCCTAATCTTATTTGTGAAATGAAGATGTTGGATTAGATCATTTTAAAGGTCTCATCCAACTTTAATAATCTGTGGTTATCTTCTTTCTAAAAAGTGTCTCTTCATGAGGATGGAGAGATACACAGTGACAGTTGTATTCCTTAAAATTTTCCACCCAAGCAAAAGATTTGGAATGTGACCCTCCATTGTGACCTCTCCTTTGCTTCTACTCATCCCTTCTCCTTACCTTCTGCCTGCACCACCTGTCCTCCATTTCTCTCTGATGCATCTCATCCACTAGCCAGAGAGGAGGTCCAGAAAACCTCAGACGTTTCTTTGAGCTCAGCTGCTTCTGTATGCTTCCAGCTGAAATTCCATCTGGAGCTAATGTTGTAGGCCAACTCCTCCTGTGAAAGCTGCCTTTTGTCCATTGCACCTCTCTGCCCCACACCCCAGGGGTGGCTTGGGCAGAACTGGCCACTGAGGACAAACATTGTACCTTTTCTTCCCCAAGTCAGAGCTCTTTTGCAATCAAAAGGCTCTTGATACATGTCTCTGGGAAGATAATGATATGCCAGGCGCTGTAACTAGCTAGGGGGACCTGGCCCTGTCTTCATTGCACTTACAAGCAAGCTCTTGAACAGTCAGAAATGGTTAACTTTTTATTTAATAGTGCTTTGCAGTTTATAAATTATGTTTTTTATTACCTCAATTCATCTCTATGGCAACTCGGTATTCTTCTTCTCATTTTAAATATAAAGAAAAATAAGTTAAAATGACTGTCCTAAGATCACATCCTAGTTGGCAGAATTAGGATTGGAACCTAGGCCTTCTAACCTCAAAACTTGTACTTTTTTTCTTTCCCCTTTTGCTAACCTAGTAAATTCCTTCTCAAGATTTGTGGCTTGGTCCTCTAGGCAGGTCACTGGACTCCTATGAAACCTGGCTTATGTCTTGGTATGTAAGTTATCAGTTTGCAGTCCACCACTCATTCCCCCAACTAAGTTGGGAATGCCTTGAGAACAGAGCTTCTGTCTTAGTCATTATTGTGTTTCACTTGAATAACTAAATATTCTTGGTTGACAGTAAATTAAATGTGTTTTTCCCCCTATAATACCCAAACCCTTTACGTTGTGCAATGATGATAGCAATGAACATTGGTCATTCAATAGGAAGCTGTCCATGGGTGTGGCATTATAAGCCTTGAGAAATACCTTTTTATTGCCTTCAAAATACATTTCCCAAGTGGCAGTAACTTTTCACTCCATGGCATACAAGGGTTTTCATTTTTCTTTCTTTTTTTTTTTTCTAGAGACAGGGTCTTCCTCTGTCACCTAGGCTAGAGTGGTGTGGTGTAATCATAGCTCACTGCAGCCTCAAACTCCTGGGCTCAAGCAATTCTCCCATGTGATCCTCCTGACTAGCTAGAATCACAGGTGTGTACCACCAAGACTGGCTAATTTTGTAATTTATTTTTATTATTATTTTTTATTTGTAGAGATGGGGTTTTGCCATGTTGCCTGGGCTGGTCTTGAACTCCTGAATTCAAGTAATCCTCCTGCCTCGATCTCCCAAAGTGCTGGAATTACAGGCATGACCCATTGCACCTGGCTGAATGTAAGGTTTTAAACGGAGGCCCACGCTGACTTAAATGCACTCTGGCTTATAAAAGATGTCTCCCAGATGCTCTTCCAATAGGTGGTTGGAAATGGGTTGTGGAAGAGGCCCAGTATAAGAGGGCAGCATTTGAGACGGGGAAAGGAAGATCCACTGAGAGAGAAAATGGGACTAGAAAAGTGGATTTTTGGAATGTTATTGGCAAATTATCTGACCTGGCAGTTTGGCTGATACAATTCTTGAAGCTTCAAAAATAATTTTTCTAAGCCTTCAAAAAGCTGGTGTCATTGGTAGGAGTAAAGCTAGAGGTGGAGATTTAGGCACTTTGTCCCAATTCTGCCTTTTAAGCAGCTGAATTCCAGGCTTAGGGATTGCTATGACCTTGAAGCTAAATCAGAGACAGAACACGGAGCAGCCTGGAAAGGTCCTTGTTGCCTCTGCTTGTTCCAGGCATCAGGCTGCGCTGCTTCAGCACCGAAGACAGCGCCCGGAGGGTCCCCTTGGAGACAAGCTGGGACCTCTGCCTGCCGCTGTTTAGACTGGGAAGTTCTGAATGTTTGATTCAATGTCCTTCGCAAGTTGTGCTGATGATTTAAACTCGGGATCTTAAGGAAGGCTCAGCACCCAGAGGTGTAATTTAGGTTCCTTTGGGTTTTCCTCCAGGCTTGGAATCATTTCCCTTTTGTCTATCCTTTGAGTTTTAAGCCTCCCTTTTCCTTTTCCAGCAGCCTGAGGCACTCCTGTAAGAAGGAGGATAAAATCCTGTAGCATCTCTTCCTTCTCCTCATAACTGATCTCATTACCTTATGTCTAAGTAACTCTTTCTTTCCATGGACCTTGGCCCTCTGATTTCCATGTGAGAGCTAGCTACATAGCTCTGGATTGAAGGGAAGGCATGGCGGGCCACTGAAGTATAACTGGCAGAGAATAGGATTCCAGTTTCTTTTCCATTTCCCAGGCAGTACGTGAACTTTTCGGTAGGACTCATTTGGAGACATGGTGCCTTAGCTCAATGGGATGTTCCTCCTAGTAGGAAAGTCAAGCTCAATTTCAGATCAAGGTGGAAGATAGCCTCTACAACCCTTCAGGGCCTCAGAGATGCCACACATTGTACAATAAAGACAAGTTGAGGTTCTACCTCTATGAAAGGCTATTCTGGGTATAGGTCGACTTATTCACCAACTGCGTAATCCTGAGTGGGTTATTTAACTTCCTTAAGGGTCAGTTTCCTCAACTATAAAGGAGGATAACAACAAATACCCTAAGTTTTATGAAATTAATGGGATCATTTATGGGAAGTTGTTTTGTTAACTGTAAGGTAGGTAAGCCATAACAATTAATAATAACAGTTTCTACAAAGTCTTTGATGGGAAGGAATAGGCATTTCTGTCTTTTAATCACTGTGGGCTAGATAAATGTCAAATCATGCCCATGATGGAGTCTGCAGATAGTGATGTCAGGCTACTTCCAAGGGAAACTTATCATCCTGCTTTGAGTTGGCTATTGCCTTTGAACTTGGCTTTTGTCCATTCCATATTCAGAAAAAAAGTTTACTTCCTCCATTAACTTAATAAGCCAGAGACACTCACACTGACACCATCGGTTTATCAGGCAGTCACAGTGTTGCTGGAAACAGCCAGTGACACATCCCCTCCTTGCCATTCCCCATGGGCAGGAAGACAGCTCAGGACCTTGCAGAAAGCCTGTGGGTCTGTATGAGTAATTGTCATGTGCTTCCACCCATCCCCCAGCTCCCTTCATGTCACTTCCACTCATTGCTGTCACATCTTTGGGATGATTTGACTTTCCTTTAGCATTCTTAAGACAGACTGCCTTGTGTTGCCCGGAAAGGAGGGAAAGCCATATCGTTACTCAGTCTGAGGACAATGCAATTCTTGCCTATATGCTCCTATAGGCATTCAATCCCTCAGTAGTCATTCCATTGTGTCCTAGCATGGTTTGTGCAATGATCACTCTATTTCCCCCCTCTTTTTTTTTTTTTTAACAGTACCCCAATCTTGTTCATGTGTCCTTCATTACCCATGTAACCATGTGCCTGTGGAGAGATGACCTCACCCTCAGCTCCAGAGTGCTTTTGACTGGGGAAAGGGTGTCTTTCTCCTTGGCTGGTGGTTAGCACTGCAAGGTCTCAGGGAAAGGCTTCTTGCCTCTAGAAGATGATGAAGGGTCTGGATGAGATGCTAAGAATTATTCCTGCCATTCTATTATTAAAACCAACTCTGAGGATGACAGGGAAGAGAGATGAAAAGAACCCGAGTCCTTGGTGACACTGCCAAGCCACCAAATCAATCAATTCTGAAACCTGCATTTCTACTGGCCTTCCTGTTATGTGAAATAATAAAGTTCTTTATTGATTGAACAAGGGTTTCTGTTACTTGCAGCTAAAAGCATTCTGATAGACTCCGTTGCTCGTCAGGAGATGGGTCTAGGTCATTTGTCAGAGACACAAAGCAAACTTGACCTGCTATTGAACCCCACAAGTAGTACCCCAAAATAATCTATGGAGCTTCTTCAACCAACAGCATTTTGAAAACTCACTCCTGCCACTCTGAGCCACATGTGTCAGATGACATTTGGTGGCAGTAGGTTGAGAACATAGTCTGCCAGTTTATGGATTCTATTTTATTAGGTGTTTGGATTCCTTCTTAATCATTGTTCTATGTCCTCTAGGTGCCAAGCCTCATTTTATAACTTAATTGCTTGATTTGTGTTGTTTGCTTTGGTAGGAAGGATGTCCTGTAGTTACATTGAACAAAGGTCCTACCAGGGTAGGAGATCTTTGGCAAGTATTAAGTTGGTGCAAAAGTAGTTGTGGGTATTTTGCCATTAAAAGCAATTATTTTTTGCGCCAACCTAATAGAAGGACTCAAAACTCCTTGGAAGCCAGTTTTGGAGCCCAAGATCCTGTGTATAAAGGGTTCCTTGGGGCAACATTTATTAGTCTTCCTGCAAGGAGCATTTTGAGATGATATCATGTTTACCTTTCTATGCAAGGGTCTTTAACTGATGACCTCTCAGCTGGAACAATAATTTCCTCCTCTTGACTATTGCCTGCTTCACAGGGGTGACAGACAATGGAGAAAACCATGTTTAGAGACTGCTTGATTCTTCACACCTGTAGATAGATGATTGATACACAACTAGATAGAAACTAGAAAAGAAATGACAGATGGGGAAATTGAGGAACAAAAGAGGCTATAAGGAGATTAATTCCGTATTTCAAACAGATCCAATAACAAAATACAGCCCAGAAATAATATGGAGCACTTCCCAAGTGCAAGTTTTTGTGGGATAGATACTTTCCCTGTCCTTCAGGGTAGGGGGAAGTCCATGATATAAACAAGAACAAAGTTACTTTTAACAATGAAACTACCATGCCCGGCCTGCTCAGGGATTTTAGCTCAGGCCTGTTGGGCACTGAAGGACTTAAGTGTGAAAACTTACAGCTTCTGAATTATTAGAATGTTACTTAGCTCTCCAAGCCCTACGAGTTTGAGAGTGATTCTGACAAAACAGGTAGGTAGAGAGGTTAGTCTAAACATATGAATAAAATACTGGATGAATTCTTAATTAAATAGTGTCTAGGCTGGGCGCAGTGGCTTACACCTGTAATCCCAACACTTTGGGAGGCCAAGGTCGATGGATCACCTGAGGCCAGGAGTTTGAAACCAGCCTGGCCAACATGGTGAAACCCCATCTCTACTTAAAATACAAAAATTAGCTGGGTGTGGTGGTGCATGCCTGTAATCCCAGCTACTCAGGAGGCTGAGGCAGGAGAATCACTTGAACCCAGGAGGCAGAGGTTGCAGTGAGCCGAGATCATGCCCCTCACTCCAGCCTGGACGACAGAGCAAGACTCTGTCTCAAAAAATAATAATAATAAAAATAAATAAATAAATAAATAGTGTCTAATGTGCTCAATTTTTGAGTGTACTACTGATTGTGCTAGAATGTTCTAGAATTGCACCCCCAGGCCATTTCTTTCTTTTTAATTTATATGCTGCCAAAGGCTGGGACTACTGGAAATTTCAAATGAATTTTCCTCTGCAGTTTGGGCTAAGAGCTGGGAGCGCTAATTCACAGATGCCTAAACAAACAACGTTTGACATCCTTGGCCTCACCTACAAAATGGGAAGCTGGTTACTAAAAAGCGTACTCCATAAGCAAGAGCTCTGTCTCTTCTCCTTTCGTTTTTGAGTGGTCTGGCCAAGTTGGAAATTGGTATGTGTCTCTGTTTCAGAACTCCCAACAGATCCCTCTGTATTGAGAACTGGTCAATGTGATGTAAACCATAGTTTCTAAGTATAAAAATGTGGTACATTTGAGACATGGAATGCAAAGCTGAATGTTAAAAACATTTGGAATACAAGTACTAGAATATCAACACATAAAGCAAAGAGCTGGAGTCCTCCAGTACCTTATTTTAAGTAATCTAGGACAGAGAACCAGAGAGTGTTAGATTTAAAATGGACCTGTCCAGACTGTTCTCAGCCCTGAGTTTGAGGAAATATTAAGAAACTTGCTAAAAATCACACAGCTATTCAATGCAAGGAGAGCTGAGCTTTAAACCTGTCTGTCTGATTCCAAAGGGCATTTTCTTTTCACTGTATCATTGCACCAAGAGCAAGCAGGGTGATACAGTGCCTTAGTCCATTTGGGCTGCTGTAACAAATGGAGATGTAACAGATTGGGAAACCAAGGAACAGACCATAACCAGCGTAGCTGATAAACAGCAGAAATTTATTTCTCACAGTTCTGGAGGCTGTGAAGTCCAAGCTCAAGATAGATTTGGTGTCTGGTGAGGGCCCACTTTCTGGCTCATGGTTGGCACTTTCTTCTTGCTGTATCCTTACTGGCAAAAGGGGTGAATGAGCTATCTGTGGTTTCCTTTATAAGAACACTAATCCCATTCTGAAGACTCCACCCTCATGACCTAACCACCTCCCAAACACCCCACCTACTAATACCATCACCTTGGGGGTTACGATTTCAACAGGAGTTTTGGAGGGACACAGACCATAGCATGGAGAAAATCAAACGAGAGAATGATCAACAAAGCATATGCTGAGCATCTTATAGGGGGCATAGAAAATGTTCCTCACTGGAGTGGGAAAGAGGGACGTGATACCTAGAGGCTGTTTTGAACAGGAACTCCTTCCCTTCCATTTGCTTCATCCCTCTGGGCTCCTGTTTGCCCTTCTGGAAGATGCCAGGTGGGTGTTGAGTAGGAGGATAAACTTGGAACAGGGATGTCCTTCTCAGCTCTAATAGTCTATAGACATGAGGACTTCTTTCTTTCTCTCTCTCTCTCTCTCTCTCGACAAGGTCTTACTCTGTTGCCCAGCCGGGAATGCAGTGGAACGATCCCAGTACTGCAACCTCCGCCTCCTGGGTTCAAGTGATTCTCTCACCTCAATCTCCCAAGTAGCTGGGACTACAGGTGCCCGCCACTACACTTGGCTAATTTTTTGTATTTTTAGTAGAGATGGGTTTCATCATGTTGGCCAGGCTAGTTTCGAACTCCTAACCTCAAGTGATCTGCCCACTTCTGCCTCCCAAAGTGCTGGGATTACAGGCATGAGCTACTACACTTGACCCTGTTTCTTGATCTTTTAAACTTGATGGTGCAAACCACGGCCCTCATGTAAATTCCAGCTTCCTTGGAACAGTGCCAGTGGCGTGGTAGCCTTAGCTTTCATGCCAGGCAGGAGAAGAGAGGAGAGGGAGCAGGTTCTGCCACAGGGGTGGAGGCATGAGCCTCACTCCTCATCTGACCCTACAGAGAACTGTCCCCATCCCCTCTCTGCTCTCCCACTATGATCCTGGGGAGGAGAATGAGATCATGTCTGAAAAGTGAACAGAACTTCTTAGAGCAAGAAGCTGAATAACTTCAAGGCCTGCAAGTGCCATCATCTGTCTCTAATTTCTAATCCTCATTCAAAGACCAGATTGAGTTGATCTTTTAAAAGAACTGGTCAGGGTCAGCTCTTCTTTTTTTTCCTTTTTTGAGACAGAGTTTTCTTCTGTTACCCAGACCGGAGTTCAGTGGCGCGATCTCAGCTCTCGGCTCACTGCAACCTCTGCCTCCCAGGTTCAAGCTATTCTCCTGCCTCAGTCTCCTGCATAGCTGGGATTACAGGCGCCTGCCACCATGCCCAGCTAATTTTTGTATTTTTAGTACAGATGAGGTTTCACCATGTTGTCCAGTCTGGTCTTGAACTCCTGACCTCAGGTGATCTGCCTGCCTTGGCCTCCCAAAGCTCTGGGATTACAGGCATGAGCCACCATGCTCAGCCCTGAACTGGTCAGCTCTTGAATCAAAGAGCTGAACCCTCTTATTTTCCTCTTCTGAGTTTTCAAATGGTGACAAGAGCCCCTAATGCCATGGCAACGGGAGCTGTGGAAAACCTAACCCAGAAATGCGGGATGGAAGGGACTCCTTTGGAGTTGGCAGCCTCTGAGGGACAAGAGGGTCACCTCCCTGAAGGTCTTTTTCTCCATTTTGATGTTGCCCACTGCAGCTAAGATTTTAAGGAGCAAAAAACATGGGCTCTGGTGTCACGCAGTGCTCAGTGTAAATGCCAGCTTTGATCCTTCCTGGCTTTGTGGTCTCTGAGCCAATATGGCAGGATTGCTGTGTAGATTATGTCAGAGGATGGATACTTGGAAGTGCTTGGCACATATTAGATGCTCAACAAATAGAAATAATTGTGGCCTGTTTTGGGGTTGTTTGTTTGTTTGTTTTATGAGACAGGGTCTAGCTTTGTTGCCCAGGCTGCAGTTCAGTGGCACAAACATAACTCACTATACCCTCGACCTCCTGGGCTCAAGTGATCCTCCCACTACAGGTGCGTGCACCGCACCTGGCTAATTTAATTTTTTTTTTTTTTTAGAGACAGGGTCTCACTATATTGCCCAGGCTGGTGTCAAACTCCTGGGCTCTAGTGATCCTCTTGCCACACCCTCCCAAAATGCTGGGATTACAGGCATGAGCTGCTGTCCCTGGCCTTTTTTCTTTTTCTTCCCATCAGTTGGGTAATGTGCAGACGTCATATCATAGTTTGAGCGAGGCACATCTCACACAATAGCCTGAAGACCCAATCATCATGCTTATGAACCACAAAAGGATCTGGCCTGT
Organism: Macaca thibetana thibetana; assembly: GCF_024542745.1. Lineage (NCBI taxonomy): Eukaryota > Metazoa > Chordata > Mammalia > Primates > Cercopithecidae > Macaca > Macaca thibetana. The sequence goes on from NC_065585.1 coordinate 132,652,553, forward strand.
TTTAAGGACTGTTTTTTTTTTTTTTTTTTTTTTTTTTTTTTTTTTTTTTTTTAATCTCTTGCTCTAAGTTCACTCTGGCAGCCTCTGATGATGAGGTTCAAGATAGGAGTGAGAATAAGCATCCATATGTCAGGCTTACTTCGAGCTGGAAAGATTCAGGGAAAACCTGCTGGAAAATTTTCTTGTTTATGTGGCTCTTCTCTTCTCAAGATATGTTGATAACGGAGGGAAGAGAAAATCTGCAGATGGAGAACTGGGAATCAGGATACCTGGACTCCTACAACCCTGACTCCCAGAGAGATCCTGGACCAGTCATTTCCTCTCTGGCTTTGGACTCTGCTCTGTCCTGTGGGTTTAAAAAGTTGAAAGCTCTTTAGAAAAAGCACGTATTAGAGTTTGGACGAGATGATCCTCCTCTGCAAAATATCTGTCTACTTAGCTCTCTGATGACTGCAATTCTAGGCCAGCACCTCCTCCCCTGGAGTCTGGAGTGAAATAGGCGTTTGTCTGCTTGGACAAATGCAATCACTGATGAATCACTGAGTACATCATGGCTCTGAGAAGGCGGAAAGAGGAAAGACCAGCACTGGGGTGACAGGAGAAGAGAACACAGACAGTAGAGGCTGCCAGGCCTCAATATAGCTTCCACCTTCCAGCATTTGCCAAGGGCCAGGCCATTGGCCACCGACTGACAAAGTGTCTGTGCACTGGTAGAGAGGGAGAGAGGGACTCAGGAGCTCACTGTGTACCCTTGGGAAGGCCACTGTGTCTCACGGGGTCCTGTAAAATAAGAGCACTGGGCTATTTCCACTCTGAAACTATGTGCCCGCATGGGAGGATGCCACCCAAGGCGTCAGAGTGCCAGAGGGTAGCAGCCAGGAGCTCTGCAGTGGAGACTTCCAGAGCCTGCTCAGAGGGAAGGACACAGCTCATGGCTGAGGCGAGGTTCCCTTCACCTCTCTTGCCTCTCTTGCAAGCCCTTGATGACAGAAAGGAGGAATACAGGAAGTGGGTGGTGGCATATGGTGGGAACCCCTCTCACTCTCACTTGTAGTATTCTTTTTTCTTTTTCTTTTTTTTTCTTTTTAAAATTATTTTATTTCTTTTTATTATACTTTATGTTCTAGGGTACATGTGCACAACATGCAGGTTTGTTACATATGTATACATGTGCCATGTTGGTGAACTGCACCCATTAACTCGTCATTTACATTAGGTGTATCTCCTAATTCTATCCCTCCCCACTTACCCCACCCACAACAAGCCCCCATGTGTGATGTTCCCCTTCCTGTGTCCAAGTGTTCTCATTGTTCAATTCCCACCTATGAGTGAGAACATGTGGTGTTTGGTTTTCTGTTCTTGCGATAGTTTGCTGAGAATGATAGTTTCCAGCTGCATCCATGTCCCTACAAAAGACATGAACTCATCCTTTTTTATGGCTGCATAGTATTCCATGGTGTGTATGTGCCACATTTTCTTAATCCAGTCTGTCATTGATGGACATTTAGATTGGTTCCAAGTCTTTGCTATTGTGAGTAGTGCCTCAATAAACATACGTGTGCATGTGTCTTTACAGCAGCATGCTTTATAATCCTTTGGGTATGTACCCAGTAATGGGATGGCTGGGTCAAATGGTATTTCTAGTTCTAGATCCTTGAGGAATCGCCACACTGTTTTCCACAATGTTCGAACTAGTTTACAGTCCCACCAACAGTGTAAAAGTGTTCCTATTTCTCCACATTCTCTCCAGCACCTGTTGTTTCCTGATTTTTTTAATGATTGCCATTCTAACTGGTGTGAGATGGTATCTCATTGTGGTTTTGATTTGCATTTCTCTGATGGCTAGTGATGATGAGCATTTTTTCATGTGTCTGTTGGCTGCATAAATGTCTTCTTCTGAGAAGTGTCTGTTCATATCCTTTGCCCACTTTTTGATGGGGTTGTTTGTTTTTTTCTTGTAAATTTGAGTTCTTTGTAGGTTCTGGATATTAGCCCTTTGTCAGATGAGTAGATTGCAAAAATTTTCTCCCATTCTGTAGGTTGCCTGTTCACTCTGATGGTAGTTTCTTTTGCTGTGCAGAAGCTCTTTAGTTTAATTAGATCCCATTTGTCAATTTTGGCTTTTGTTGCCATTGCTTTTGGTGTTTTAGACATGAAGTACTTGCCCATGCCTATGTCCTGAATGGTATTGCCTAGGTTTTCTTCTAGGGTTTTTATGGTTTTAGGTCCAACATTTAAGTCTCTAATCCATGTTGAATTAATTTTTTTAAAGGTATAAGGAAGGGATCCAGCTTCAGCTTTCTACTTATGGCTAGCCAGTTTCCCCAGCGCCATTTATTAAAACAGGAATCCTTTCCCCATTTCTTGTTTTTGTCAGGTTTGTCAAAGATCAGATGGTTGTAGATGTGTGGTATTATTTCTGAGGGCTCTGTTCTGTTCCATTAGTCTATATCTCTGTTTTGGTACCAGTACCATGCTGTTTTGGTTACTGTAGCTTTGTAGTGTAGTTTGAAGTCAGGTAGTGTGATGCCTCCAGCTTTGTTCTTTTGGCTTAGGATTGTCTTGTCCATACAGGCTCTTTTTTTGGTTCCATATGAAGTTTAAAGTAGTTTTTTTCCAATTCTGTGAAGAAAGTCATTGGTTGCTTAATGGGGATGGCATTGAATCTATAAATTTCCTTGGGCAATATGGCCATTTTCACAATATTGATTCTTCCTATCCATGAACATGGAATGTTCTTCCATTTGTTTGTGTCCTCTTTCACTTCATTGAGCAGTGGTTTGTGGTTCTCCTTGAAGAGGTCCTTCACATCCCTTGTAAGTTGGATTACTAGGTATTTTATTCTATTTGAAGCAGTTGTGAATGGGAGTTCACTCATGATTTGGCTCTCTGTCTGTTATGCAGTGGCTGGAATGCAGTGGCATGATCTCAGCTCACTGCAACCTCCACCTTCCAGGTTCAAGTAATTCTCCTGCCTCAGCCTCCGGAGTAGCACACCACCACACTTGGCTAATTTTTGTATTTTTAGTAGAGACAGGGTTTCACCATGTTGTCCAGGCTGGTCTTGAACTCTTGACCTCAAGTGATCCACCTGCTTTGGCCTCCCAACGTGCTGGGATTACAAGCATGAGCCACTGCGCCCGGCCTATTTTATTTTTTCCCACAAATATTTATTGTCCACCTATGGCATTATCAGGTACTTGTTCACATCAGTGTACAAAATACAAAAATTCATATCTTTATAAAACGTTTGCTCTAGTGCACAGAGACAGACAATGAAAATAAACGTCAAAATCATGTGTTAATAGTGTCCTATGTGATAAGGACTACAGGAAATGCCGAATAGGGGCTGTGACTGCGGGGTTTTAATTGGCGGGGCTGGCGGGGGCGCGGGGGTGCGGTGTAATTAAGATAGATGACTTTCGAACAAGAATGGGAAAGACCTTGGCTGGCCAAGGGGAGAACGGAGACCTTATTTAGACTATAACTACACATTAATATTCACAAAATGCCCTTTAATGATGCTATTCATTAGTGTCACTTGTTTGTTAATAATTAATAAACGAACTATTTATCTGTTCATTTTTTTCCCTTTAATAAAGGCTTAAAGGGAGAAAAGCTGGAAAGCCGAGGAGACACGAAATGTGCACATAATGTCCCTTTTCCTATAGATGTTCCTGTTTCTCCCCTTATTCCTTCCACGGCCACCTGGGATTTTTCCAGGCGGGCTCTGCCTCCTGTCCCCGCCCCCTCCCGCCTCTGCTCCAGTTCTCCCGCGAGCCTGTCAGTTTCAGTCCACCGTGGGCAGGCGGAGTGGAACCGCCAGGCAGAGGGGGACGGAGAAGGAGAAGGAACCCTGCAGCTCTGCATCCGGCCGCGCCCACCCCAGCTCGCCTCGCCTCGCCTCAGCTCTCTCCACAAAGCGGCAGTCGCCTGCAGCTCTGGTTTCCAAAACTCGTCGGGGCTCTGGGGAAAACGCTGCACGTGAGGCTCAGGTCCCCGTCCTGATGAACCGGACAGCCTCGGGTACAATCACTCACCTGCAAGTCTTTGCAGTCGTCAAATAAGGGTCATAATAACATTAACTGTGATACCAGATCAGGGTTCTTGTGAAACTTGAATAAGAAAAACGTTCGAGCCAGAGGGGTGGCTCAAACCTGTAATCCCAGTACTTTGGAAGGTGGAGGCGGGAGGATTACTTGAGGCCAGAAGTTCGAGGCCAGCCTGGGCAACCTAGCAAGACCCTATTTATACTATAATAATAATAATAATAATAATAAAACAAATTAGCTGGGTGTGGTGGTGCTCACTTGTGGTCCCAGCTACTTGGGAGGCTGAGGCAGGAGAATAGCTTGAGCCAAGGAGTTCTAGGCTGCAGTGAGCTATGATCAAACCACTGCACTTCAGCCTGGGTGACAGAGGGAGACCCTGGTTCAAAAAGAAAAGAAAGCAACAAAAACAAAGGGAAAAAAACGTATTTGGAAGTGTTTTGCAAAGTGCCTGTAATAAAACTCGAGATATGATTCTGGACGCAGGGCAGGAAGTCACGTGCTCCGTTCTGAGGGGCTAGGTGGAACAGATGCCCTTGTGGCCTCAAGGAGTTTGTGTTTCCACAGCAGGAAGGATAGGTGTGCCTTCACCATAGCAGTGCAGACTGTGGTCCAAACCTCCATGGAGCTCTATCCTGGCCTGAGGATTATAACAATCCCTTCTCTGCATTGGGTTTGAGTAATGTAAATATAAATGAAGCCGGGTACAGTGGCTCACACTTGTAATCCCAGCACTTTGGGAGGCTGAGGCAGGTGGATCGCTTGAGCCTAGGAGTTCCAGATGAGACTGGGCAACAGAATAAGACCCTGCCTCTACAAAAAATTTAAAAATCATCTGGGCCTGGTGTGCACTCCTGTAGTTCCAGCTACTTGGGAGGCTGAGGCTGGAGGATCACTTGAGCACAGGAGTTGGAAGCTGCAGTGAGCCATGATTGCACCACTGCACTCCAGCCTGGATGACAGAGCAAGACCCTGTTAAAAACAAAAAACAAAAAACCAACAAACAAAAAAACAACCCAATAAGATGGAAAGTTTGTAAACGATTGGACTGAAAAAATACAGTTCAAGGACATATGTACATGTGGAGTGGGCCTTCTGTTTTGCATATGGAATTTGGTGATCTGACAGGCCAGGTAGCACCTAGGATGCTGAGTCTGGCAGGATGAGTTAGAAGGGCTTGGGGTGTGGCCAGGATGCTTGGGGTGTGGTTAGGATGCTGGGGGTGTGATTAGGATGCCGGGGGTGTGATTAGGATGCCGGGGGTGTGATTAGGATGCTGGGGGTATGATCAGGATGCTGGGGGTGTGATCAGGATGCTGGGGGTGTGGTTAGGATGCTGGGGGTGTGGTTAGGATGCTGAGGGTGTGGTTAGGATGCTGGGGGTGTGATTAGGATGCTGGGGGTGTGGTTAGCATGCTGGGGGTGTGGTTAGGATGCTGGGGGTGTGATTAGGATGCTGGGGGTGTGGTTAGGATGGTGGGGGTGTGATTAGGACGATGGAGGTGTGGTTGGGACGATGGAGGTGTGATTAGGATGGTGGGGGTGTGATTAGGATGCCAGGGGTGTGATTAGGATGCTGAAGGTGTGATTAGGATGCTGGGGGTCCGGTTAAGATGCTGGAGGTGTGATTAGGATGATGGAGGTCCTGCTAGGATGCTCTGTGAGGCGTGTTCTTCCCAACTGAAGGACTGAATTCTCACCAGTGACCCTTACAGATATTGCTGTTCCTTCAAAACCGTAGGTAAATAAGGTGAATTTTTACATTTTCTTGAGACAGAACAGTTTTTTCCGAGGATGTGCTCTGTACCCATTTTCTATTGCTTCATTTGTATTTTTAATTGATTTGTTGGGATCCTCATTACCTTGTAGATAATACTCCTTTATTGGCTCACTGCAGTGATTTTTGCAGTTTGTGGTTTAACTTTGTTTATATATATATTTTACAACTTTATTGGGGTACAATGGTGAACAATAAGCCACACTTTTTTTTTTTTTTTTTTTTTGAGACGGAGCCTCGCTCTGTCGCCCAGGCTGGAGCGCAGTGGCCGGATCTCCGCTCACTGCAAGCTCCGCCTCCCGGGTTCACGCCATTCTCCTGCCTCAGCCTCCCGAGTAGCTGGGACTACAGGCGCCCGCCACCGCGCCCGGGTAGTTTTTTCTTTTGTATTTTTTAGTAGAGACGGGGTTTCACCGGGTTAGCCAGGATGATCTCGATCTCCTGACCTCATGATCCGCCCGTCTCAGCCTCCCAAAGTGCTGGGATTACAGGCTTGAGCCACCGCGCCCGGCCAGCCACACATACTTAAAGTGTTTGATTTTATGAGTTTTGGGATACGTGTACACCATTGAAATCATCATCACAGTCAGAATAGCATATATTTTCATCTCCCCCCAAAAGAGTCTTTGAGCCCCTTGGAAGTCCGTCCTTTTCTCTACTGGGTCACCCTGGCCCTCTGGCTTCTGGTTAGATCTGGCCCACAGGAGGCACCACCAGGAGGAGGGTGGCAGGGTGTTTATCCCTCTGGCTTATCCTCGCTGTATTGCTGCACCCCATGCCAAAGAACCAAAGGTCACAGCTCCTATTAAGGAGTCCCTCCCCACACAGCTACTTTCTCCAGGTTCTGGACACCAAGACCATCCCTTGTGCCTTTGAATCCTGGGGTGGTAATGCGCCCTCCATGTTGCTAGCTCTGGGGCACTGCACCATCCTTGTTAGTTTCTTCTAGTCTTGCTGCCACCTCTGTGAATACTCTCTTGCTATCTCCCCTCTTTTGCCTGGCTTGCACTGCCATCCATTTCCTGCTAGGACTCTGACTGTTCATGTTGTGCGGAGACTAGAAACTTCCTTGCAAGGTAGAAGAGACCAGAACATATTTTAGAGCAGGGTTTGTTATGATGGTTTCTTCTCCCTGCGTACCAGCTGATAGGAACATAAGTTGCACTGTGGCTGTGTTTACTAAAGATCATAGCATACAAAAAGTGGGTCAGTGGTTTCATACCTGTTCTAATTTATCTTTTGGCAGATGGCTCCATCTCTAATTCCCCGTCCACTTTTCTTAATTAGGCTGCTGAAATGTTCTTTGCTGTAGAAGTTTTGTTCTTTTCAGAGTCCATCAACCTTCTCTCTGGCCCTGCCCCTGCCCCGTCCAAGGGTCTCTGCCTTGTTCTTGCCTGGACGAGGTGTTTTCTTAGGCTCCTGGTAGAGTTGCACAAGATATAAACTTTTATTGTGATCCTTGGTTTGTCATCAATTGATGCAATAATTAGGAAAGGGCAGATGTTGTGTTAATATTAGGAAGCTTGTAGTCCTTATAAGGTCTGGCACCTAATTACACACAAAATACTAACTCTAATAATAAAAATGTTAAAGACATTTGAACCTAAAAATGAGCACAAACCAGGAGTAAGTTTATTTAGTCAACAGATATTTATTGAATGCATACTATACTATGTACCAGGCATTGTTCTAGGTATCAGGGAATGCATTGTGCCAATCTCAGCCTAATGGTATTAGTATTAGGCTGGTACTAATAGGTATAATTAGGTATTATGGGCTTCTTAATGCATTAGTGTATCTGCTAGCTAATTAAGTAATTAATTGAATTAGTAATTGTTTAGCACATACATTGGAGATTTATTGGGTTTGGTGAGGTCAACACTGAGGAGTGTTGGTCTATTGATGGAGTTTATTTAGAAACGGTCACAGCTGCACCTACAATATAGCATGTTATCAGGCAATGTGTATCCTGTACTATGGTGAAGAGGACAGGTTTTGCAGTAAGAGAAGCCCGTCTTCAAAGCCTGGCTGTACTACTCAGTATCTGTGTGATTGTGGGTAAGTAAAGTAACCACATTATGCCTTAGTTCTATTGCTTGTCAAATGGGAATGCCTGGACTATCTACCTCAAGGTAGATGCTCCTACATGGTAACTGTTTATGTGCACAACCTTAGAACGCTTACTGTCTCCCCTTGAATTACAGTAATTTTTCGTACACTTTGCACCTCCTCCTTCAGACTGCATGTACCTGTAGGGCAGCTCTGTATCTCTCATGGTGCCTAACAAAGGTGTTTGATTGGTGATTATTGATTGATTGGTGATTATAGTTGCTAACACCAAATGCCTAGTGCATGTTAGGTGGCACTGTTCTGACCCTTGATGTAGGAACAACTTTATGAAGTAGGAACTCCTATTAACCCACTTTTACACTTGAGAGAATGGAGGTAGAGAGAATGCTAAGTAAACTGATTAAGATTGGCCTGATGCAGTGGCTTACTCCTGTAATCTCAGCCTTTGCAAGGCCAAGGCAGGTGGATCACTTGAGGTTAGGAGCTCGAGACCAGCCTGGCCAACATAGCAAAACCCCATCTCTACTAAAAATACAAAAATTAGCTGGGTGTGGTGGTGCATGCCTATAATTCCAGCTCCTCAGGAGGCTGAGGCACGAGAATTGCTTGAACCTGGGAGGCACAGGTTGCAGTGAGCCGAGATTGCGCCACTGCACTTCAGCCTGGGTGACAGAGCAAGACCCTGTCTCAAAAAAAAAAAAAAAAAATTGACTAAAATTATTGAGATAGTGAGATCAGAGTCAGGATTTGAACCCAGGCATCTAGCTCTAGAGCCTGCATGTTCACTACTGCACTATGCTGTCTCCTGGGGATGTGTTTAATGAGGCCCTGCAATTACAGCAATAAGTCAGGACATCAGTGGGGATAAAGATGGCTACACAGGTCCTCATGTTCTCTAAGCTGGGGAGGGATGCAGCTTCTTTATGTTACTGAGATATTGCATTCATTTGGTTCCAGGGCGTGTTCAGTGCCTGGTAAATGCTTCTTTGAATTTGCTACTGACCCATTAGAGTAGATTTGCTTGTTCTTTTTCCTCCAGTCATGCAGACCTCTCTAGGCAGCCTCACTTCATCTCCCTTATACTTACGCAAAATTCAGGGCTAAAATTATGCTATAGAATAGAGTGAACCAAGCTAACTGAATTATGTGCCCATGATCTTCTAAGATCCTGTCAACTCCATCTCCAACCTGGGAGGATCACTGACTCAAGAGGCAGTGCTCTAGGACCGTAAGGGAAAGAATGCTGGCCTGGAGCTCAGATATTTAGCCTCAGTTCCAGCTCTGCCTTTTACCAGTCAAGGGCCATACCCAAGGAATTTAACCTCTTTGAGTTTCACTTTCTGTTTGCAAAATGTAAAGACCTTTCCCAGCTTGACATTTGGAATTCGTGTAATTTCTGTCCTACCTGCCTGACTGTATTTCACAAATATTTATTTGAGGGCTGCTGATATGGTTTGGCTGTGTCCCTACCCAAATCTCATCATGAATTACAGCTCCCATAATCCCCACATGTTGTGGGAGGGACCCGGTGGGAAATAATTGAATCATGGGGGCAGTTTCTCCCATATTGTTCTCATGGTAGTGAATAAGTCTCACGAGATCTGATGGTTTTATAAGGAGAAACCCCTTTTGCTTGGTTCTCATTCTCTCTTGCCCACTGCCATGTAAGACGTGCCTTTTGCCTTCTGCCATGATTGCAAGGCCTCCTCAGAGACATGGAACTGTGAGTCCATTGAACCTCTTTTTCTTTATAAATTACCCAGTCTTGGGTGTGTCTTCATCAGCATCGTGAAAACAGACTAATACAGCTGCCATATGTAAATTCTACAGCTACGTATGAGGAAGGCATGGTCTTTGCTTTTAAGGAGCTCTTGGTCTGGTGGACTTGGAGAATTGATATTCTGGGAAGAGGATAATCAAGTATCAGAATAACCAGAGGCACCTGTTAAGAATGCAGATTCCTGGTCCCCCTCTCCAACGTGTTGAACTAAAGTCTCTGGTTCTTATGCACAACAAGGTGGAGAACTGTCACAGAGAATCCTTGGATGATGGACTGCAGATGGAACACCCAGCAGGAGGTAACTGTTCCACTGAGGATGGCATTCATCTCTGTACCACCTGCATGGTTTTTGCTATAACTGTGAGCCTGCTCTATTATTTACTTAATAGTTTTCTTTAAATTCCTTCACATAATGATCTGAAATGTATTTATTTGAAATGAAGACTATGGCATAAATGTTGATGGGGAGCAAATACTGCTTGCCATGCTAGAAAGCAACTGTAAAAGGAATGCAATGAAAAAAACAGTCACACAATGTGGCTAGATACTGCTGAGGCTTTGCAGTGTCTAAATGGGTTAAAATGGCTGATCAGCAAGTATCAGAGAGATGAGCCTGTGCTCACAGAAAGGAAGCCCAGTTACTGAAGCAGACGTCGATGCGACGTGGATGCCGATCACTTGAATATTGAATAAGAGGAACAGTTCCCAAATGTATTTTCTTGACCTTTCTTCAGTAAACATTTTATGTTTTACATACAGACCAGTATGTGAAACAGATTAACAACCAACAGCAAGACAAACACCAAAATAGCTGCTCTGCAAAAATCCAGGATAAGGAATCTATTTCCTCCCATGTCAGACCCCAAAGCCCTCAGATTGCACTTCGAGAAGCTCTGATTTAGGGGAGCAGGAGACTCCTGGAGGCCTGGTAAGCGTGCAGGTTTGGGGTTTCATGAGCACAGTGACAGGGCCCTGCAGCCTTTGTTCCAGCACGGACTGTAGGAGCAAGGATAAAGGGTAGGTGTGGGGGCCTGGCATGGTGGCTCACGCCTGTAATCCCGGTGCTTTGGGATGCAGAGGCGGGAGAATTACTTAAGGCCAGGAATTTGAGACCAGCCTGGGCAATATAGTGAGACTCTGTCTCTACAAAAAATTAAAAAATTTGCTGGGTGCAATGTTATATGCCTGTAGTTACAGCTACTCTGGAGGCTGAGATGAGAGGATCGCTTGAGCTCAGTAGGTTGAGGATGCAGTGAGCTGTGATTGCGCCACTGCATTCCATCCTGGGCAACAGAGTGACCCGGTCTATTTAAAAAAAAAAAAAAAAAAGGTAGGTGAAGGAGAGTGATGAGAGGAGACTGGCCACATTTGGGGGATTTTGTGAGATTTTCTGACCTAGGATTAAGGTTATTTTATTTTATTTTATTTTATTTTACTAGCGTCTTTAGATTTAGGGAAACAAGAGGGGTGGAGTGTTCTTGGTCTGGGGCAAATCTCTGGGTTTGTCCCTTTGCTCCGGGAGGTACAACCAAATCCAGGAATTGTGGCTACGGAAATCCAACCTGTATTTCGGATTATTTGTGACAGAAAATGTTTTTGGAATTTGGGGTTATCTGTGCTCCTTTCCCTGTAGCTCTAGTGAATCAGGAAGTCAACTGAGCTCGGAGGGAAACCTCCTGTGATCAATCAAAGCACTTCTCGGGAATCTTCTGTGATGCCCGATTGGAAGACTTTTTGATCCTGGGGGAAAAGTCTAGGCTGAATCACTGTGTTCAAAGTTAGATGAAGTTGTCATTCTTTTTTTTGAGACAGAGTCTCACACTGTCGCCCAGGCTGGAGTGCAATGGCACAAGCTTGGCTCACTGCAACCTCTGCCTCCCAGGTTCAAGCAATTCTCCTCCCTCAGCCTCCCAAATAGCTGGGATTACAGGTGCCCGCCACCATGCCCAGCTAACTTTTTTTGTATTTTTAGTAGAGACAGAGTTTCGCTATGTTGGCCAGGCTGGTCTTGGACTCCTGACCTCGTGATCTGCCCACCTCGGCCTCCCAAAGTGCTGGGGTTACAGGCACCAGCCACCACAACCGGCCCAAAGTTGTCATTCTTAACATAGGAAGTTTAGGCAAGATGGTGGCCAACTGCAGTGGCTACTGTAGCATTCCAGCAGATTCCCTTTGTGGGCCTGATGCACCCATCGCCTGGCTCCTGGGAACATTGGCTACAAGTGGCTCAGAGCTGGGATTTGCTCTTGGTAATGGGGAACTGCTTCTTCCAAGGCTGTTTCCTCACTCCCTCTCAGGGGGTGGTTTGACAGTGACCAGCTGATACAGGAATACAGAGGCCTGGTCCCTTGCCTCCATCTGGGGCAACTCTGAGGGCCATCCCAGCAACCAGAGCCTGGTAGGCGTGGTTGAGGTCCAGGTTGTATCTGCATCCTGAGTCAGCTCCCTTCTTCCTGTTTTCTTGGTGACATCATGATATGAAATCAGACAATGAAATTAGCAATATTAGGTTTCCAGGAAGGTAGCATTCCCCTGAGGGAGGAGGGTGGCTCCATGAGACAAGGCTGCTGAGAGCTGCAGAACCCCTCTCCTAAAGCCTCCGTGCAGGGCGGCTCAGCCCTGTGCTCAGGGACAAATAGAAAAGTCTGAGCCAATGCGTGTAACATCGAATGTATATATACCCATGCACAATTCAAATAGAACCATGCACCCCAATGAGCAGGCATTTGTCTTTGTGTACATCTTCCCCAGATCCAGTTTCTGTTCCGCCCCGATCTGCTTAGTCTCACTTCCCTCTGGTTCTTGGCTGTCTGATCAGCAGAGAACCCCAGCTGCTTTCTCTGTCACCTTGCCTCCTAACACTGCCATCTGTCTCAGCCTCCCCAGCGAGGGCCAGACCTTGGTGAAGCCTCTGTGACGTCTGCCGTGGGGATAGCCATGACAGCTCCAAGCTGGGCGACCTGACCACATGCCATAGGGGACAGGACTTGGTTTCCCCAGTGGCTGCCCGGAGGAGGTGGGGAACGCCGCTGGGAAGTGTAGGGAATTTTAACATCCCGTGGGGTGAATTTTGACTAAGAAGGGCCAGGAGACAGGAAAGAGCCAGGAAATACATGACTCACTTTGTCTGGCTCTCCTGGGCTGTGCAAGGTGCCATGGCCGCATGTGGACTGTCTTGGTTGGTTTGGCTGCTGTAACAAAATACCATAGTCTGGGTGGCTCATAAACAATGGAAATATATTTCTCAGTTCTGGAGGCCGGAATCCAGGATTGAGGTTCTGGCAGATCCAGCGTTTGTGACAGCCTGCTTCCTGGTTCACAGATGGTTGTCCTGTCACCGTGTTCTCACATGGCAGAAGGGGCCAATGAGCCCTCTGGGGTATCTTATAAGGACACGAATCCCATTCTTGAGGGCCCCTCCCTCATGACCTAATCACCTCCCGAAAGGCCTCTTCACACCATCACCTTGGGGCTTAAGATGTCAACACATATTTTGGGGGGACACAAGCATTTAGAGCACAGTATGGTCTTTCTGGAGACTTCCTGTGTGACTAAGCAACTGGTTGTGTTTTTTTGTGACCCTGCAGCCACCTCGGTAACACACAACTTTGTATTTGTTTCTGTCCTTCCCTGCCTCGCTTCCCTTCCCCCACTTCACTGCTGAGGTTCTGGGAATAAATCATAGCAATGAGTTGGTATGAGATTTGCTTCAGGCTCGACATGGTGGCTCGTGCCTATAATCCCAGCGCTTTGGGAGGCTGAGGAGGGAGGATAGCTTGAAGCCAAGAGTTCAAGACCAGCCTGGGCAACATAGTGGGACTCCGTCTCTACCAAAAGAGGTTGACATCAAGCTCTGCTTTTTCAGGAGCCTGGAGTAAGATGCCATCTGAGAACCTTTGTGTACATTTAAATAACATTTTATATTTGAATGATATGTTTAGCATCCTAACGTGTATGAAATACCTACATGTGTGTGTCTGTTGAACTGAATGAATGTGTGTGCTAACATCTAAGTGAATGTGAAGAGATCTAATAGTTGTCCACAGCTGGGGGGTCGATACATGTGAAAATCAGGATATTAGCTATCTATTGCTGCATCAAAAATTACCAAAATATAGCAGCTGAAAACAACAAACATTATCTCCCAGTTTATAAGTGGGTCAGCTTGCTGGGGGCAGCTTGGTTGGTGATTCTGGCTCAAGGTCCCTCATGGGGGCTGCGGTCAGGGGGTCATGGTGTTGGCCAGGGGCTCATGGTCCAAAGCAGGTGTGTCTGCTTTTCTGCTCACTCTCCCGGCTGTTGGCAAGCCTCACGTTGTTGCCATGTGAGTCTCTCCACAGGGCTGCCTTGTGAAGTGGTGGTTGCCTTGCTCTAGAGAGAGAGACATGAACCCCAGAAGGAAACAATAGTCCTTTTTTTTTTTTTGAGCTGGGATCTTGCTGTGTTACCAGACTGGTCTCAAACTCCTGGCCTCAAACAGTCCTCCCACTTCAGCCTCCCAAAGTGCTGAAATTATAGGCGTGAGGCACTGCCCCGCCAATAGTCCTTTGTTTAACTTCTAAATTTTAAAAACACTTATTTTTAGAGACAAGATCTCACTCTGTCAACCAGTCTATAGTGCAGTGGTGTGATCATAGCTCACTGCAGCCTTGATTTCCTGGGCTCTAGGGATCTTCCTGCCCTAGCCTCCCGAGTAGCTGGGACTATAGGCATGTACCACTGTGCCCAGCTAATTTTAATTTTGTTTTGTAGAGATAGGGTTCTCATTATATTGTCCTGGCCTGGTTTTGAAGCCCTGGACTCAAGCAATCCTCCCACCTCAGCCTCCCAAAATGTTGGGATTCCAGGAGTGAGCCACTCTACCTGGCCACGGTCTTTTTATAACTGACTCTTGGAAGTGACATACCATCACTTCTGCCGTATTCTCTTCTTTAGAAGTGAGTCAATAAACCCAGCCCACACTCAAGGGGAGATAATTACACAAGGGTATGAATACCAGGAGGTGTGGACATCTGGGGGCTGTTTTAGAGGCTGCCTGCTACAGTTGGCATATTGTTCCAATTGTAACCTATACCAACAGTCCCTTATTAGTCTTGGAAAAATCTCTTGTTTCATCCCACAATCCTCTTGCATATATTTCAGAAATTGTTCTGCTTTAGCAGAATAGGTAAGTGGAAGGGCCTTATAAACTGTAAAGTACTCTATAAATTGTAGTTGTTACTGGCCAGGCACGGTGGCTTATGCCTGTAATCCCAGCATTTTGGGAGGCTGAGGCGGGTGAATCATCTGAGGTCAGGAGTTCAAGACCAGCCTGGCTGGTGGAACCCTGTCTCTACTAAAAATACAAAAATTAACTGGGCATGGTGGCACATGCCTGTAACCCCAGCTACTCGAGAGGCTGAGGCAGGAGAATCGCTTGAATCCGGGAGGCAGAGGTTGCAGTGAGCCAAGATCACGCCATTGCACTATAGCCTGGGTGACAGAGTCAGCCTCCCTCCCAGAAAAAAAAATAAAAAGTTGTAGTTGTTCCTAAAGAAGGCTCATCAATAGGGAGGAGTCTCTTTCCATAGATGTGGTTCACAGCAACCTAGTGGGCTTACTCTAATTTATTAAAGCAGTGCGATCAGCAGAACGCTGTATTTAAAAGATGCATATTCACTCCTCATTCATCCCTACCCTCAGGCTCAAATGCTGTAACCAGATATGGACCTGAGGCCATGCCAAAATGAAGGAAAAAACCATCTGGTCAATTTAATCAATCCAATAAAAGCATCCTTTTAAACTGGTCCAAAGATTTGGAGCCCAGACCTCTAGGTAAATGACTGGCTGAATTTTCGGATTCGACTGATAAGATGATCTGGGGTTGTGTAGACACTACTTAAGAGAGCAAGGGTCAAGTAGCAAATAGAGAATCTAATTGGGCTTAAAACTTGGAGTCCTCGCCTTGAGCCAGGCTGAGCTCAGCACCCGGCTCCTAGGAGGGGCTCTGAGTCTGTGGGTGGGACCCGGGGAGTCAGAGCGGGGAGAACTGCGAAGAGCTCATTGTTTCATTTTTCTGGGCACTCATCAGGGGGCTGCTTTCTGTCTGTCACTGTCCTCTGATTCTTCCCACCTCCATTTTAGATGTCACGGGTGATGGATCACTTCCTGAGGTTGCCTCTTCCTTAATGCATCCGTTCGCCGTTCTCTGGGGAAACTGCTCTTCCCTGCTCTTCTCCGTGGACAATTCCGTTTGGGCCAAGGCACCAACCCACACCACCCTGGGGGGTTCTCAGCTTATTGGGAGTTCCACCAACCTCTTCTCTTTCCCAGAATCACTTTATGGATGGAGACCAAAGACAGGCTCAGAGACCCTGGAGGGAATCTTAGGGAGGGGAAGCTGGGATGATTAGGGGGAAACTGAGAAAGGGAGGGGGAAACATTAAGAGACCTCTCTGTAGTACATTAGCTCAAGGAGGCGATCCATGCAAAATGCTTAGGACAGTAGCTGGTGCACAGTAAACACTCAAGGTCTGTTAGCTGTTGTGATCATTACTATCCTCATTATCATCTGCATTTCTCAGGGCAATTTATTGCTTTTCACTTTGTAATAGTGATCTCTGAAATCCAAATGGGGTGATGAGCCCAAAGCTCCCAGCACTGGGCTTGACAGGAAGTTGGTACTTAACAAAAGTTCTCATTTCTCTCAGTATTTGTTCTTCCAGGTTTCTCTGTGTCTCCCACAGTACCTGGTAGAAAGTTGATGTGAATTCAATCTGTTGACTAAATAAGGAAGCTTCATTTTATTAGCTATACCAACAAGCAGGCTGTTCAGAAAAGGTTCTCAGCGAAGAGTACTTTTTGCCCAGGAAAGGGCACTGTGGCTATGCATGTCACCATGTGGAGGGGCAGAAGGGCTGGATGTCTGCAAAGACAGACTGCCATTTTCTCCTCGCCATGAAATGCAGGTGGATGGGCTGTGCCTGGATTTTTCAGTGAGATCACCATCCCCTGAATTGCATCTGCCCCTACCAACCACCTCCTCTAATGATCTGTTCCCCGAAATATTGGCTCTGGATTTCACCTGGAGACTTCATAATACCTGGGGGGTAAGCAAGATCCTGACTCCTTTTCACTAAGGTGCCCTTCCCAGATCTGCTTCATGCCTGCCTCCTTCCTTCCTGCCCATAGAAAGGACTCACACTTTTGATGACATTTATATTGATGTGCCTTGCTGTAGCCTCACAGTTTCTTTATAGACATTAGACATTCTTTATAGACATTAGCACCACATTGTGACCCAGAGTTTTGTTTGCTCATCTCCTGCAGTGCCTATGGACTTCTCAGTGCTTGTCCTGGGATCTATGAGCCTGTGTGTCCTGCATCCTATGAGAACCATGCTGTGTGGCTTCACACCATCCCTACAAAATAAATGCTAGAATGACTGCATTTTACAGATGAGAAAGTAGCCTCACAGCAGTGATCTTTTTTGTTTTTGGCAGATGCATTAAGTGATTACATGAACCCCCTCACCCCCCCCCCACCATCTCTTTTAACTACAAAAGCTGGGAAATCTAAATATTCCCTCTCCCAGCTTCCTTTGCAGCTAGAAGTCGTCTTCTGACAGTACTAGCCACTAAGGCCCAATTGGAACTCTCTGGGCATTTCAAGGACTAATAAAATGGACAGATGTTGCTAGAATGACTTCCCTTCTCCCGTCTGTCTGTCTTTCCTAAATATGGACGTGGCATCTGGAGCAGGGTCAGCTATCCTGAGACTGTTAGATGACAAAAACCAATTAGCAAATGAAGGCACAGTGCAAAGATAGAAAGGCCTGGAATTCCTCGTGGCATCACTGAGGTCTAAACCAGTGCACATAACCACCTGCCTCGAGGCACCTCTCTCTCTCAAAGCTATGTGGCTGTCCTTGGGGAAGGAAGCGTGAGAGCCCTCTTTAAGATAAGGGTCACAGAACTTCTTTGCTCTGCCTCATGGCATAGTGAAAGGAGTGGCTGAGCGGACAACTAGGAAGTTTGCTTCCCTCTCACGACCGACTGAGAGTTTTGAACAAATTTCTAGGAAAAGCGCAAGGATGGGGCTGCTATGAGCTGTCCGCCAGGGTGGTGCTGATATGCACATTATGCCACCTAGCTATTGAGGAGCCGGGGAGTTGTCCCTGCAATAGCCACAGTGAACTGCTGCTTGACTCCACTGCACAGCAAACAGAGGTCAAGGTAGGTGTGTGTGTGTGTGTGTGTGTGTGTGTGTATGCATATGTGCATGTGTGTGATCTGCATGTAATGTGGCTATTTCTATCATTCCAGTGAAAATTCATCCCTGACAATTGGGAGAGCTCATGGGCTATGGCCTTTCAAAACATTCTTCACTAAGGGGAGAGCTGAGTCTGGTGAGGATGGAGGGCTGGGGTTCAAGTCAGCTATAAAAGAGCCTGAACTCTTTCCTAGTCTCTTTGGTCCAGGGGGAGGGCTTGTCTGGGAAATGTGGAATACAACAAAGGAGTCTGTGTAGACAACTTGCCTAGTTTGGTGCTGATTTTTAGGTAAGTGAGAAGTAAAACCTGCAAGTGCTTCTTTCCTGAAGCATCTCAAGGAAATGTCCCACTGAGGCCTTCTCCTGGGACGTACTCTCCTAAGAGCATTTCTGGACTCAGGGACAGCCTTCAGGACTTAATTTTTCTCCTGAGAATCCCAAGGGTTGGATGTTTGGCTCATGCTTTTTGGTGTCCTGTCTTGATACAACCTTGCCAAACAGGACATAGCCCATAATTTTTATTCCTTGCTTCCCATCTCTCAGTAAATGCACAATTCTAAGCATTTTTTGTTGTTGTTGTTGCTGATAGTAACTACTGAGAAACTGACATGGGTAAAAACAAAAACAAAAAACAAACATAGGTCAGTTGCTAAGTTACATGCTGTCTTAAAAGCTTTTGAGAAATAGCTGGTACTGATCTTGGTTGAAATCTAAATGGAGCTTCTTTTGACTCTACTTAACCCCTTTCTGACCCTTTCACTGGTCCATCTATTGGAGTTTTTCATCCCTTGATTTCTCTTTTGATTTCCTGGACCGGTGCTTCTGTATCTCCCACCTTTCTGAGACCTCCCAGCCTCTCTCTTCCACAGGACCTGGTAAGGGGAAGAGGGGCAGATGCAGCAGGAGGGCTGTGCAGATGACAGTCTCAGAGAAAGTGCTCTGGTCTGGTTCACCTCCACCTGCAAGGAAGCTACTAGGTATTTATCCTGTCCTCCAAATCACACATCACTCAGGAAGGCTTCTTTGGAAATCCCTCTATCTCTATGACCTTCGAAGGAGCCCACTGCAATGTTTAATAGCCCTGGGATCAAATATATTTTTGTTTTTGTTTATTGAGCGAGCTTTGTTGCCCAAGGTGGAGTGCAGTGGCATGATCTCGGCTCACTGCAACCTCTGCCTCTGGGTTCCAGCAATTCTCCTGCCTCAGCCTCCCGAGTAGCTGAGATTACAGGCATGTGCCCCCACACCCAGCTAATTTTTGTATTTTTAGTAGAGACAGGGTTTCACCACGTTGGCCAGGCTGGTCTTGAACTCCTGACCTCAAGTGATCCACCCCCCTCGGCCTCCCAAAGTGCTGGGATTACAGGCATGAGCCATTGTGCCCGGCCCAACTAAATTTTTTTCTAATATCCGACTTACTTAAATTGAGATCTGCTTTTCTTTGACCTGCAGAACTATTTCTTAGCCTTTCTCCTAATCTTCCCACTCCATGCAAACTCTTTATGAAGGCAAAGTAGTAATTCTCAAACCTCCTGCCCCAATATTATTTGGGGCTCAATACATATTTATTGAACGAATGAACAGTTTCCTTCTCATTCAATCTTGGGATGTAGGCAGAGGGAGTCCTGTGTTATGGACAGTGTGAGTGGCTAAGGAGGACATGGTGATACTAGATCACTACTGGGAAGTGGAACTGCTCGGTCCTCAGCTCCTCACCCTGAGTCTTTTCTTGGAGTCCCATTCCAGGCTTACGGCTGGACAGGTCTTTCTATTGGAGAGCCCATGACTTGTGTTTGGTAATTTAAAGAGAAGGTCTTATGTAGCTATGCCTCTGGCTTTAACTCTGATTTGCCTTTTCCTACCTCCTTTTCCCAATTACCAAACTTTCCCCATCTTTCAGTTTTCCATTTAAACTCCCTCTTTTCTGTGAGGGCGATCTAAGGAGGCCAGCAAGAAGGCTGTCCCCTTTTGGTGCTTAGAGTCAAGATATGCAAGATCACTTGATTAACACTAAATTATTTGTATATTACATTGCACCCAACCAGAATGTTTCTCTAGTTAGTTAAGAACTCACAGATGCAACAAAGGTAACTGGATTAATAGTATTTTGAAACATTCTGGATATCGGCATTAGACATCCGGAGGTTAGAGACAAGAAGGATTTAGTATTGGTAAGAGATGCTGTCACAAGAAAAAAACAGAAGGTCTTAGTAATAATTCAAGTACAACCTCCCTGTCCTCTGTAGTCATTCACTCTGCTGTCTATGTCCCACTTGCTACCCACGAACTCATCTGCTGTCTCCTTACCAGCCCCCACTGCTCTGCTTGACCCTTGGGTCCCAGGTTCTCTTCTAGTCACCAAATTATGTGTTCTTTTCTCTGTCCATCTACTACTCATTTTCTGCAAGGACAGGACTCTATTTCTTTTTGAAGGTGGGTTTCCTAATAGAAGTTGGTTCTCTGGCACACAGACAAGTTGTACTCTACCAGATATCTGTGGGGTGATCTTTCCAGCAGTCAGTTTGGGAACTTTAGCTTCGTAGAACTCCAGATTTAACAAAAGCTTCATTAGTGGGTGATTATCCACTTTACAAAGGATTTCTTTAAATAGCAAATTCCCAGAATGGGCTTAAAATAGATTTAATTTAACCCAAGTCCAATTTGTACACCCTGTTCAATAACATGCTGATTGTTAGAGATGAGGTGTACATGTGCTTATTTATAGACTGCTTGTTTGTTTTTTTAAACCCCCTACTTCTTACCTAGTAGACCACACTCCCTCTTTCAAATTCATCAAGATTCACTTCTAGGAGAAGCCTATTTTCTAATGAAAAAGAGGATCAGCTTGGTCCCATCAATATTATTGTCCATGATCAGAGAGAGGGGATTTTCTTCACTAAAGACTACCCCAAGACACACAGCCTCTTCCATTTCTCTTTTCAGATCTCTGTCTCTTTCTCTGTCTCTCAGAACACACAATCAGCAATTGTAAAGTTCACACTTGACTTTAGTCTCAGTCTCTGGGTCCATATTATCAAGGCAGTGCCCACACCACTAATGGGTTTTGGGATAACAGAAGGAAAGACTATGGCCTCATTGCCTGTACCTATCATTAAAACTAGACAAAGAGACCTTCCTTCCCTTCTGTTGAATCTCTATCTGAAATTCTGCAATACATATTGCATAGTTCAGTACACATGACATGTGGTTCTCATGCTATGGCTATGTCTGTGGGATTCTTGCTAATCTGGTGGAAAATGAAGGTAATTTAAGAAGAAAACTCAGCTTATCTGTACAATTATTGCTTGAATGTTTCACTTATCAATGCGATATTTTGGAGGACATGGAGTCCTCATCCATATGTAATTGTTAAAGAACTGTTTAAAGAAAAGATTTAACAAATTATTGCCATGGTCTCCTTAATGGTCTTCCTAAAGTTTCACCTCTTTCTCATGAAAATTTATCCTTTCTTAACTGTGTCTCAAACTTTAAAGTACACGTGAATCATCTGGGGAGCTTGTTAAAGTATAGATTCTGATTTAGTATGTTTGAAATAGGGCTTGAGGTTTTTAGAATTTCTAACAAGCTCCTGGGTGATACTGATGGTGTTGGTCTATGAACCTTGAGTAGCAAGGCTCTCTAAACTGCCAGAGTGGTCATTCTAAATGTGAATCTGATCATGTCACTTCCCTGCCTTATTTATATTTTATGAGACAGGGTCTTACTCTATCACCCAGGCTGGAATTCAGTGGCACAATCACGGATCACTGCAGCCTCAACCTCCTGGGCTTGGTGATCCTCCCACCTCAGCCTCCTGAGTAGCTAGGACTATAGGTGTGTGCCACCATACCCGGCTAATGATTTTGTACTTTTTCAGAGATGAGGATTTGCCTTGTTGCCCAGGCTAGTCTTGAACTCCAGGACTCAAGTGATCTGCCTTTAAGGTTAAGGTAAAAATCCTTCAGTGACATACAAGGGTCGTTATAATCAGGTTCTGCCTGCCTTTCCAGTGTCATCCGTGGCACATGCTGTTCCCAGAACTGCTCAAGCTCTTCTCTGGCTTTGCCTGTGTGTTAGTCCCCCTTGACCTGGCAGATTTCCACTCCCCCTGCTAGAGTCAACTCATACATCTCCTCCTCCAGGAAGCCTCATCTGTCACCTCAAGGTCTCTGTGTGTACCTTGATCACATATTGCATGGCTGGAAAGTTTTGTCTACATTTTCTTCTTTCCATTAGACTTTCAGTTCCTGCCTTGGTCATATTCGCATAATCTCAGGACCTCCAGCTCCTAGCCCTGTTCCTGGCACACTGAATACATATTTGAGTGAGTGTGGAAATGAGCTTGTAATTTTGTCTTTTTGCTCCCTACACGGTGCTTGCTCAGCTAAGGTCAATCTATCTCTGATTGTTGTTTGCTAAGC
Organism: Macaca thibetana thibetana; assembly: GCF_024542745.1. Lineage (NCBI taxonomy): Eukaryota > Metazoa > Chordata > Mammalia > Primates > Cercopithecidae > Macaca > Macaca thibetana. The sequence continues at coordinate 132,674,900 of NC_065585.1, forward strand.
TCTCATTCTCGGAAACCCGTGTTCAAGCTTCTATCTGGGGAGATGAGTCTGAAGTATGGGAGTCGTGTCTAATTCCATGGCCTGAACATTACCCGCAGTTAATTCATTGCTGTTGTTTGGAAAATGTTAATTAATCAACATGATTCTCCTGGTGCTCAAGGGAAAAAGTCGAACTGCTTTAAAAGCAGCATTTACTGCTTCAGGTAAGTAAACTCTGCTAACTAAGGCAACATTCTCAGCCCAAGCTGCCCATTAGAACCACTTGGGAATCTTTTAAAAAATACTGGTACTGGGGTCCTATCCTCAGGAATTCTGATGTAATTGGTCTGGGAGTAGGATCTGGCATCAATATTTTAAATATCTACCCAGAGGATCCATTGAGATCCACTTTACCAAGGCAAGCATCATGACTAGCAATCATGACTCTTTCCTAGTAATCAGTTGCCACTTATCTGATGATGGATTATCCAACTATTGTTCCTCCTTAAAAAATCTTGATTTAAATTTTTCTCGACATAATTAGCAAAGGTGATAAAGTTCTTACATCAATGTATTGACTAGCTCTCATGTACAGGTATGCTTCTATGCAGTCTTTACTTTTACTAAGAGGTCTTTTGAACTAAAACCCTTGTGTATCACCCCAACCAGGTTCAAATCAGAGAGAAGGAGAATCACCTTTGGATGGCTTTCCATCAATCCTGGATTGCTGCTTATCTCTAGAATGGACACAGCTGATTATCTCTAGAATGGACACAGCTGTGGGAAGAGTTCAGGTCAGGGCAGGTGTGCAACTTTTTAGCTTTCTCTGGGTCAGTTTGAATACAGTAATTTCTCTGAAGAATTGTGCAGTCTTAGAACTTGCTACCCCCAGGTAGTAATTTCTGGATTAATGATCATTTTGAAATAAAGCTGCTACTGATATTCCTTCATTGGTGCAGCGAATTAGCAATAGTACTTACAAATGCTTAGCTCACAGAAACTTGAAGAATCAGATGTGCTTTCACTGGGGCTCATTTTCCCTTTAGAGGGGATGGGCTTTGCAAGAGCATGGTCCAAGTGTGTCAGAGGAGACTGACGTGATTTTCCTGCTCCCCTCTTGTTGGGCAGATAGATGGGAACAGGGTCCTAGGAGCTACTGTCCTGTAAAAGGGAGTTTGACAAACAGAGGCCAATAGCACTCTTGCGCATTCCCTAAGGCTGTAGTGCTTTCTGGCATTAAATCCATTGGCACAAAGGGGTCAGTAGGATAAACAGGGCATAGGCTGGTAAACTTATGGTCAATTGATAGTTTAATGTCACTCATAGTCCCCAGTCTGGTTCAAAGGAGGTGTTTCTGGCTTATACACAGTCTCAGTAGATTTCCCACCCACCTCCAACCTATAAAGGTGTCTCCCAAATAAGATCAAAAGTTTAAAGTGTCTTTAATACAGGTTGGTAATGCCTTGATAATCCTAGAAAAAAGCTGAGAATGTATTTTCCTGATAGGTTTATAAGAAAGTTTTATTATTATTATTATTATTTATAATTTATTTTTATTTTTTAAACAAGATCTTACTCTGTCACCCAGGCTGCAGTGGCACGAGCCTAGCTCACTGCAGCCTTGAACTCCTGGGCTCAAGCAATCCTCCCACTTCAACCTCCCAAGTAGCTGGTAGCTGAGACTACAGGCACACACCACCATACTCAGTTCATTTTTTATTTTTTGGAGAGACAGGTCTTGCTATGTTGCCCAGGCTGGTTTTGAATTCCAGGGCTCAAGTGATCCTCCCACCTTGGCCTCCCAAAAGTTTGGGATTACAGGTGTGAGCCACCATGCCTGACCTAGGAAAGCTTTAAAAGCATCCCACTAGAGAGAATTTCCTTGAAGGCAGGGGGCTGTTTGTTCTTTTTTTGTATTCTTCCCTCTGCCTCTTCCCCATGTTGCCTTCCATATTATGGATACTCACAAATGACAGTAAATAAATGTCATGAAATATTTTAAGTGCTTATTACAGCCAAGTGCTTATACTTTATATACAATCTCTAATTAAATCTTCCCAGTAACTCTGAGAGGTAAGTAATATCATCACCCAGTTTTACAGATGGGACTACTAGGGCTCAGTGAAGTGAAATAACTTGTTCAAGACCATGCAACAAGTTAGTGCAGAAACAAGATTCGATCCAGGTTTGTGTGCTTACAAATCTTTGATCTACAGCCTCTCAGGAACATGCTTGTTGGATTGCTTTGCACATCAGTCTGGCTTTCTTGGTGATTAGGGGTCTAAATCTTCATCTCACATAGCTGTTGTCGAGATACCCCAAAATGGTTCGAACCTTTCACACCCAGACTTGCCTTAGCAACACTAGCTGTCTACACATCGAGAGGAGCCTTTAGGCCAGGCATGGGGGCTCAGGCCTATAATTCCAGCACTTTGGGAGGCTGAGGAAGGATGATTGCTTGAGCCAAGGAGTTCAAGACCAGCCTGGGCAAAGTAGTGAGACCCTGTTTCTACAAAAAAATTAGAAAATTAGCCTGGTGTGGTGGTCTGTGATCCCAGCTACTTGGGAGGCTGAGGTAGGAGGATTGCATTAGCCAGGGAGGTCGAAGCTGCAGTAAGCTGTGATCGCACCACTGCACTCCAGCCTTGGTGACAGAGTGAGACCCAGTCTCAAAACAAAAACAAAAACAAAAACAAAAACAAAAAAGTTATTGTGCAGCACAAGTATGCATTTTACTGCAGTCTCCTCCAAGGCAAGTGGCATCACCTGTTTCCTGGAGTGGCCCCCATTTTTTCTGCATCAGTATTAATGTACCAGTCACATACAGTGAAAGCTCTTGAAATATACCAAGGACTCCCTCAGTACCCTCTGTCACTGTAAACTGTGCTCTGGTACATTTTCTCAAGTGAGGCACTTCTGCCAACCTTAAATGTTAATTCTGCATCACTCTATAAAGGTGTGGCTACAAAGTCTCAGGTAATGTGGGCTTCTTCCTTCCTGTGAATTCTACACTGTGACTTTAGGAAGAAGCTTAGAGTCGGAATAGAAGTAAATTTTGAGGTCCTTCTACCTCCCACCTGCCCTGTGCCTGATGGAGGAGAATGGCTGTTCTTGTCCTCTCCATGAGGGGGCGCTCATCCTCTCCAGAGGCTGTGGCTGCCATTGTTTGACAGCTCCAGTTACTCCTTCCAAAAAATTTTAAAACTGTGAGGTGCATCATACACATCAAAGAGTGAGTAAAATGCATGTGTACAGTTGGAGGATGATAGTATTATAGAAAGAACGTTTGTACATATTCCTCACCATGTTAAGGCATAGAATGCAAGCAGGCCTTTGATGCCTGGCACGCACACCTCCTGTTACATCCCCTGCCTTCCTTCCTCCCACCAATGTCTCCCTTCCAAAGTTCTGGTATTAATCATTCCTTGATTTTCTTTATATTTTGCCTCTAATATATGAATCAAGTTATCTCATATGTTTCATGGCAGAGGTTACCATCATGGACTCAAGAGCCAAACTGCCTGGATTCCCATCTCAGCCCTATGACTGACTGGTCGTGCAATACTAGGAAAGTAATTTCTCCTCTCTGTGACTCAGTTTCCTCATCTGTGAAATTGGAGTAATAATAGTTCTTACCTGAAGGTTGCTGTGAGAAGTAAATGAGTTTATGTTGCAAGACTTTATAATGGGACCTGTACATAATAAACACCATGACAACATTAGTTATTGTTATTTATATTAAGCTGACATCTACCTTCCTGTAGATCATTACTTCTCAGGTATCTGTGGTGAAATACCTTTAAAAAATATTTCTAATCCATTGTGGACTGATAATTTTTAAAGTACAATAACATTGAATAATTAGAAAAGTGAAATAGGCTGGGCACGGTGGCTCACACCTGTAATCCCAGCACTTTGGGAGGCTGAGATAGGTGGTGCACCTGAGGTTGGGAGTTCAGGACCAGCCTGGCCACCATGATGAAACCCCATCTCTGCTAAAGATACAAAAAAACTAGCCAGGTGTGGTGGCATGTGCTTGTAACCTCAGCTACTCGGGAGGCTGAATCACTTGAATCTGGGAGGCAGAGGTTGCAGTGAGCTGAGATCACACCACTGCACTCCAGCCTGGGTGTCAAGAGTGAAACTCCATCAAAAAAAAAGAAAAGAAAAGAAAGAAAAGTGAAATAAAAACTCAGAATACAGAATTCAAACTCCATTTTTTTACTGTTAGAGCCAACAGAATTAAAATTACGATGTCAAATTGTTATAAGTGTTTTTCAATGATTATTTTCAATTTCTATACTTACTTTTCATGAACTGGTAGCCAACAGCTTGTGGACTTCCATCAGCTCACAGATACACTAGTTTCTGGTGTTAAGGAATCTTCTGTGTAGAGACTAAAGAACTGCAGAACCGAGTTCTGATTTTTCTGAGTCAGGAATAACACAAGAACAAACTTCTAATTTTCCGAATCATTTTTTCCTTATTTAGAGACATGGTCTTCCTCTGTCACCCAGGCTGGACTGTCGTTGTGCAATCATAGCTCACTGCAGCCTCAAACTCCTGGGCTCAAGCGTTCGATCCTCCTGCCTCAACCTCCCAACTAGCTGGGACTACAGGTGTGCACCACCATGCCTAATGAGTTTTTTATTTTTTATAGAGACAGGGTCTTAGTATTTTGTCCAGGCTGGTCTTGAACTCTTGGCTTCAAGTGATCCTCTTGCCTTGACCTCCTAAAGTGTTGGGATTACAGGTGTGAACCACGGTGCCTGGTCTGATTTTCTCAGTCTTGAATCAGATTGTGAGCTCTTTGAAGCTATCTCCTGCAACCTCTCCTCTCTCCAGTAGTGCTTTGAGTCCTCTAAGTGTAGCGGGCTATGGAGGGTTCAGAAGACAGCTGTAGGGAGACCCATGAATGTTATGAGTTGAACCACATGAAGTTGCCAACATTCTACTCATTTTGATTTATTTTATTTTATTTATGATTATTATTAGTAGTAGAAGTAGTAGTAGTAGTAGTATTTGAGATGGAGACTTGCTCTGTTGCCCAGGCTGGAGAGAAATGGCATGATCTTGGCTCACTGCAACCTCCACCTCCTGGGTTCAAGCGATTCTCCTGCCTCAGCCTCCCAAGTAGCTGAGATTATAGGCACACGCCACCACACCCAATTTTTGTATTTTTAATAGAGATGGGGTTTTGCCATGTTGGCCAGGCTGGTCTCAAACTCCTTTCCTCAGATGATCCTCCCACCTCAGCCTCCCAAAGTGCTGGGATTACAGGCCACCACGCCCAGCCATTTTGACTTTAAAACAGGCAATTTCATATGTTCCAATCTGCTATTTAGGTTTCCAGGTCTGCCCTGTTTGACCTGGGGCTGTATATTGCACTCTCCGCACAGATCTGTGGACTAATACTCATCAGGGACTGAAGTCTTCCCATTTCTAGGAGCTCACAGAACCTCAAGTGCTGGATGGGGAGGGATGGCCTGGGGATCTCCTCCTGCCTGTGTCCTAGCTTTCAGTTGCTACTAGAATCCAAGACTGAAGAGTGGCCTGCCCTGACCTCGAGGTATCTGTCAAGGAAGATCCTGTTGTGCCATTTGAAACAGATAAAATCTGGCTGAACATAACCCTGTGGGTTGAAGTCAGGACTCCTGGGTTCTTACTTAAGCTCTGTTATGCATTTGCAGCCTGGGTCATTCAGCCTTCTAAATACCTGATTTCTACAGTGACCCAAATGCATCCACATTGGACTCAAATCAGGATTGAAATCAGCCGGAAGTTCAGAGCTGCTTCTGAATTAGAAAGTCTATTTATTTTACTATGTGTTTTTAAATTAGTAATATTCATACAAGACTAGGGGTCAGAGGCTCTGCTCACCTGATGTGAAAATTTCTATTTTTAATTCTGACAACTGTAGGGGGAAAAGAATCACAATGTCTGCTTGAATTTCCATCAAAAATAGTCAATCTGGTGATCCTGGATTAACATGCATGTTTTCCGGAAAGCCCCAAGAGATGAGTTTTATAGTCATTTGATCTGAAAGAAGGAACATGTCAGTTTCTGCCTGCTTGAAATCTGCCTTACAAGATTCATGCCTGCCACTGGCCCTCAAATTAAGGGACAAGCTGCCAGCGGTGGTCACAGGTTACTGATCCTGCATTTGGAGATGTGGGCCGGAGAGGGGAGCATGGCCGCTTAATGACAGTGACCTCTGCCTCTGTCTTTCATGTCCCCTTTCTGTGCACTGTTATGAGCTCAGTTGTGTCCCCCTAGAATTTGTATGTTGAATTCCCAACACCCAGTACTGTGAGTGTATTTGGTGATACGGAATTTAAAGAGGTGATAAAATGAGACCATTAGGGTGGACCCTCCCAATGTGACTGTGACCATATGGGAAGAGAGGATGGCAGGGGCACAGCACAGAGAGCAGACTGTGTGATGAAGCATCGAGGGCCTCGGATGAAACCAAACCTCCCAATACTTTAATCTCAGACCGCTAGCCTCCAGAACTGTGAGACAATACATTTCTGTCATTTAAGTCACCAAGTCTGTGGCACTTTGTTATGGCAGCCCGAGAAAACTAATGTATGCACACAACATGCTTAGATGCATGCATATAGCCACAGCCATAAAGGCACACACATAGAGACACAAACAGAGATCACCCACAAAACAGCCACGCACACCTGTGCTCACTGCCGTACGCACTGCCATGCACTCCGCTGCTAGCAGGAAGGAAGTATAAATAGAGATTGCTAAACTCAATCTTAGCCTAGTTAGTGGACAATATCTCACAAAGGGTAAAAGATTGGGAAAACAAGCACAAAGAATAGTGCAATTCAGAAAAGGGGCAAAGGGCTGAAGTGTGAGATGGGGAAGTGGCCCAGGGTGGTGCACAGGTGAGTGATTGAGTGATAAGTGCTTTGGTTCAGGTGGTAGACAGTCTGCCTCTCAAAGTAGCTCTGTGACTTTGGGAGGCTGGGCGTGGTGACTCATGCCAGTAAGCCCAGCACTTTGGGAGGCTGAGACAAGTGGATCGCTTGAGGTCAGGAGTTCAAGACCAGCCTGACCAACATGGTGAAACCCTGTCTCTACTAAAAAAATACAAAAAAATTAGCTGGGTGTCGTGGCACGCACCTGTAATTCCAGTTACCCGGGAGGCTGAAGCAGTAGAATAGCTTGAACCTGGGAGGCAGAGGTTGCAGTGAGCTGAGATCATGCCACTGGGTTACAGAGCAAGACTCTGTTAAAAAAAAAAAAAAGAAAAAAAAAAAAGAAAAGAAAGAAAAAGAAAAAAAAAGCTCTGTGACTTTGGGGAAATCTCTTTACCTCTCTGGGTCTTGATTTTTCTATTTGTAATAATGAGAGGGTTGGAGGAGCAAAGCGATTCTTGAACTTTAGCTTGCATTGGAATTACCTAGGATGCTCATGAAAACACCAAGTGTTGGGCCCCCTCCCTGGAATTTCTGACTAAGTGTATCTGGGGTGGGGCTCCATGCATTTCCAATAAGTTCCTAGGTGATGCTGATGCTGCTGGTCTGGGGACTACATTCTGAGAACCACAGGACTAGAGGAACCCTCCGGGCTTTATTAGATCTGAAATCCTGTAACAATGGGCAGATATCAAGACTAAATATAACTGTTACTGCGGTTCTCGACCAAGGCGATTTTGCCCTGCAGGGACCATTTGGCAATATCTGGAGACATTTTTGATTGTCACGCCTGGGGGGAGGTACTACTGGTATCTAAGTAAATACAGGCCAGGTATGCTGCTGAACATCCTACCATGCACAGGACAGCCCCCTGTGACGAAGAATTAAATGATCTGGTTTAAAACATCAATAGTGCCCAGGTTAAGAAACGCTGCTTTAAATGATCCAATTCATCTAGGTTTGAGTTTGCAAGAGATTGGTAGATGTTGGAATACACCGGGTGGAAAGATAGATGCTGACTTTTCATTGCTCTGAAGGGAAAGATCTATATAAACGACGCAAGATTCTTTGAGCTAGATGCCTCTTTCCAGAGTTTTTGCTCTTTGCTCCAGGACCTCACTCAAGCCTGGACAGGGTGATTATGGTTCTTGAGAAGTTTGCAGATTTCAGATCCCAGGGAAGCTTCCTGACAAAACATAAGGGTTGGCTCCCAGCAGGGCGCATTCCCAAAGCAACATCCGTCCAGGACGGGGAAGGCCTGGCTGTGTTAGAACCAGTTAGGACTGGGTGTTGATTGCATTGTGTTTCCTTTCCCGCTTGCTTCCAATCCATGGGCTAGAAAACGAGGGCAGCCCTTGTGGATTCTGATTAGAAGCTTCACATATCAAGTCCCTAAATTTGCAGAACATTGTAAACCAGAAAGATGTGTGTGTGTGTGTGTGTGTGTGTGTGTGTGTGTTTGTGAGAGACAGAGAGAAATTTTGGATTTTGTGCGTGCGTGCATGTGTGTATGGTGAGAACCACGTATTCAAACCATTCCCTATTTCTGCACCTCATCCTGCCAATTACAATCTGCTTGGTGGTGTGAAACTGACAGCCGGCAGCAGTGATGGAGACAGGAGGAACGGTGAACAAGGGCTTTGTGCATTCTCAGCTTTAGAGAGAATGTTCAGTGGGGCAGACAGGCATGTAACTGGCAGGTTTAGGAATCAGTAAAAACCAAGAACTGGAAGTCCTAATTTATCGTCTGTTTCAATACAAGGCTAGACACAGGCTATTTAATATAATGCATTGTTTACAAGTGGAGGAGAGTGGAAGTTATTGATGCATTACAAATGCAGGCAAATGCATCTCATAAGCCGAGGGGTAGGTAATAACAATTGCAGAAGACTAAATTTGACTTTAATCCCCTGAAGAATGGCATGCATACAGCTTAAAATGATAAAAGCTAGAGGGGGTGGGGAGAGCGGGAAAGCAAGGAGGGAGAAAAGGAGGCAGAGTGAGACAGAGAGGCTGAGAGACAGACAGAGAGAAGAAGAGAAATGCGAGCTGATTTTCTCCTGGGATTATCTATTTCTTGATTAGGAAATAGAGTGGAAATTGAGAGAAAAGATTTTTGAAGACCTTGTTTTGATAAACAGCATCATGCTTGGCAGGGTGTTTTTGGTAGCAGGTCTGGTGTCTGCGTGGTCAAGCAGCTTGGAGCGATTTACAGACCTGCCAATCCCTTAGATAATCCCAAAGGCAGAAATAGAAAACAAGTCCTCGTTTGATTAGTGCACGTAGCCTGGTCTGTGTCCTTCTCCTGGGGTCTTTAGAGCAATGGCTACAGTGACCGGCTGTACACAAGCTTGCCTTGTCTTTGGGGTTAAAATTCCCCGACTGTTGACACAGTGCACGATGCTTTGGGCAGAGTAGGTGTCCTGTGAATGCTGGCAGCGTGAACATGGGGTGATGCAGGCACTCACGAAGAAAGGATGTGTCTGGACTCCATATTTCAGTCTCAGCTGTGAAAGTGACTTCAGAGTAAGCAAAAGAGAGTCAGCTCCCCACCCACGCTGAAATCTCTCTGCATTATTTATTGACAAAGGTGTCCAAATGCTGGGTGGAAAACCACATGATAGGGCACCTCCTACCCCTGGTGCAGCCCGCTCCTTTGCGGAATGGGACTTAAGAATGATCACCACGTATTGGGTGTGTGGACACCGCTGTGCTGAAATCGCTATGTGGCTTATCTCTCTTTATGCTTATATCCAGCTTAGGAGGTATTAATCATTATTCCCTTCTAAAAGACGTAGAAACTAAGGCACAGAGGGGTTTCACAGCCGGTAACTGGTGGAGGCAGGAAGGACTCAAACCCAGGCAGACTGACTCTGCAAGCTGTGCTCTTAATCATCAAAGTTGTTCTTCCTTGAGTTGACCTGAAGTTTGCCTCTCCCACCTCCCTGCGGGATCTCATTGCAGCGGTTAGTCCCATGCGATGGGGTGCCCAGTGCTGGATTTCCATTATCAACATAAGTCACATTTGTCTGGTTTCTGGATGTGTTTGCAGGGCACCATCTGCCTTCTCTGGTGATCCAGTGGCAAACAGAGGGAGAAAGGAGATTGGCACTAGAAGATCTTCCTGTGACAGCTTTCTAACGGTGACAGCCAAGTGCACCCAGCCTGGGTCATGGAGCACAGAGAGTCCCTGGTCATAACTGCATGAAGTCACTATTTGTGGATCACTCTGAGATAAACAAATGAACTCACTCCGGAGAATAAACAGTGGTCTGGGTGACCCCATCTGTGTGCTTAGGCTGGTTGAATTCTGAGGACAGCCAGTAATCTCACCTCTCTAGGCTAACCCCAACATAGCAGGCTCTGAGCAAACATTTGTCAACTATCTGATCTGACAGCATTCCGGCTGAGAGCAATGCTGCCAGTCCATGTCCTCAGAAGGGCTGAGCCTGGAGAGAGAACACATTTTTATTTAGAAGCTTGATCTTGACCATTTGTCCATGTCTTTGGGGTAAATAGATTTCACAGCCTGGAGTCCTATTCCCTTGCAACTGGCATATATTTTTGTGCTTTGTGTCTTATATATGTTTGCCCACGAGGCGTGATGGGGCCATTGCTCCCTCCTGGTTTCCTATGGGAACTTGTGGACAGGTCACCTTCTCAATCTAGGATAGAAGTTCTCCCAGGATATTTCAAAGAGAGAAGCTAAACTAGTCCAGACAAACTATATGGCATGCCCCAAACCAAATGGATTATTTCCTTCTCTTTCTGAGTGCCATTTCTACTGAATTTCTACCATAATTTTCGCAGTCACACAAGCTTGAAAAATCAGACATCTTTGTCCTCTCTTGTCTCTCTCACATCCAATTAGTTGCCCAGTCCTAGTTACTCTGTCCCTGGAATGTCTCCCCCTAAAAAGGCGTGTAGGTAGTTCAGGTCTTTTTAACATTCATTTGATCAACTGTAGCAAACTACTAACCGGTTTCCTTGCCCCCAGCTATCACCTCACTTTGGATGCTCCTGATTCTGCTCACAGGCAGAGAAAGAGCTTCCTAGTGCAGTGGTTTTCAAACTGAGCCCTAGGGTTTCCCTGCCATTTGTTAAGGCCTTTTTAATAAGCGAGGGACCAGGGCTCAGGTCTGCAGGAGTCTCTTGGGGCCCTCACTGCAATTCAACCAGTGCAATTTCTAATTCAATTTCTAATTTTTTTGAGATCTGAAAAAAAGACTTAAAAAGTCATAAACAACTCTACTTTTTTTTTTTTTTAATCTCTTTTAGGACTTTGATGTGAGATTCCACTTAAGGAAATATGTCGCTAAGGATTTTGAAAACTGTTGTCCAAAACACAAGACCCTACTGAAGAAGCTATGAGATAAAGTCTTTGTCTTGACTTGAAAGCGCTCCAGGCAGGGTTTGGGGAGCCATTTGCTCATGGGAAAGTTGCCTCCTTGGTTCTCAAAGACCCAGAGACTAATGGGGACTGGGAAATTTAGGTTTCTTAGAAACCAGGGGTAGGGGATAGTCAAGAGTGAGGGGAGTTGAAGGAATGATGGGTCAAGTTGGTTCATGCTCCAGTGTTTGTTATCAAATCACTGGAAAGGTAAAACTGGAAATGGTTTGAGCTGAAGCTGAAACCTAACAGGAGAACCATTGAGATACCCCCACTGCACACCGGCAAAGGACATTTCTTCCTCTGCGGTTGCTAGGGTGATGTGCATCTTTGGCAGTCTACAGAGGGAGATGATTCCCGTGAATTCTTGTCTCATTTGTATCTTACAAGCAGAACCAGAGGACAAAAACTCAGTTCAAAGTAGAACACAAGAAGTGCAGCATTTGGGGTCCAGCTTTCCTTCTGGTCTCTGAAATGGAGTGTGTGAGGTTTCTTAAAACTGGACTCAGGTATGCTCTGCCTCCAGCCTCAGCTAAAGAGTCAGCTCTTCCTTTCAAAAAGGGACAACTGATCCCTTGAGAAAGTTGTGGCCTTTGTTTAGGAGTCTTTTCTGATTTTGTCTGTCATGCACAAGATCAACACTGAGGCTGGATGAATACTTGGAGCAAATGAGTCGTTATATGTGAAAGGAAATCTAACATTTACCAAATGCATCCTTTATGCAGGGATTCAAAGCAGGTCAGTCTGATGGCAAAGTGTATGTTCTAGCCACCATAGCATGCCATTGAGATCATTTAGACACTGTGAATTGCATATGAGTGTTCAGTATTATTATTATTGTTCTCTTAGTGTTTGAGAGGGCATAAAACTATGGTTCTCAGAGAAGAATGAGGCTGTATTTTAAAAATGATTTTACTATGCCTTCTCCAAAAGAGATTTAAATTAGTTCAGAATAAAAAACATGGAGCTAATAACACTCTGAACCATTAACCCAAGAGTGAGATGACAAGAACCAAGTCATACAAGGGAGCCAGGAAGTATTTCTAAATCAGAAAATGTAGGCTAGATAGCCACTTGTCCTGACTCCCAAGAGTCCACTGTGAGTATCTTTTCCAAAGCCTGTGTTCAGCAATATAACATTAGAAGTGGCAATGGTGGGGCTATTTACACCATAGAAATCGGCAGATGTTTCAAACTGGGAGCTTTTTTCTCCAGGTGAACTGGTTGTTAGACATTTGCCAGCACACCATTTGGCTAACAAACGCTACTACAAGCTAGTATGATGTGCTTTTGGCATTTGGCTCTGCTGTCCAAGGAGTGCTGGCTCCCAACTCCCTGCATTCAAGGGGAATGTTTCATTGTGATTGCTGGTGGCAATGGTAATGGCATCACGCAGTTGGGTGAGTAGCTAAGATGAGAAGCATTGTTTCAGGGACTCTTTGCTTTCAAGGAACACTGACTCCAAAGTTAATGGAGTTAACTTAAATTAACTCCATTCAAGTTAATTTAAGCAAAAAGAGAAAGCCATCAGAAGGATATGAGTGTGTCTCAAAGAACCCAAGGATACATTCCTGGGTCCTAAGAATGGCTGGAACCAGCAATTAGAAAGCCCTCAGACAGGAAGACTCTCTCTCCACTCTCTGTCTCCCTCTCTCTCTGACCTATGCATATTCTCATCTGCTTCTCTCTGGGTATCTGCTTCATTTTTGCTTTCTGCAGACTCCATTTCTCAGTTCTACTTCCATGTGGACCCGATATAGTCTTCCCAGTCTTGATCAGTTTCCAGCTTAAGTACTCCCAGGAGGCCAGCTAGAACTCCTGTATTTCAGTAATCTCTTCTTAAAAAAGAATCTGATTGGCCCAGCTTGGATCAGGTAGTCATCCCTGATCTAACCAGCTGTGGTTGAGGGGATAAGGTCTCTTGCAAGGACACTGAGAGAAGGCTCCCTGGGATAGCACAAGGCGAGGCAGAAAGATGAGTTGACTAAGTGTCTGCGATTAGCATGCATTCGTGTCCCTTGGTGGTAGCACCAATGCTAAAGGATGAGGATACCAAGTTCTGGAAGACACGACACACCATATTTGTTATTCTCCTCTGAATGTGCGTAATCATTTCCTTGCATGAAGAATGACTTGTATTAAATAAGCACTGAACTCTGTTCTTTTTTTTTTTTTTTTTTTTTTTGGATGGAGTCTCACTCTGTTGCCCAGGCTGGAGTGCAATGGCGCGATCTCAGCTCACTGCAATCTCTGCCTCCCAAGTTTAAGCAATTCTCCTGCCTCAGCCTCCTGAATAGCTGGGATTACAGGCTTGCACCACCATGCCCGGGTAATTTTTGTATTTTTAGTAGAGACAGGGTTTCTCCATGTTGTCCAGGCTCATCTAAAACTCCTGGCCTCAAGTGATCCACCCACCTTGGCCTCCCAAAGTGCTGAGATTACAGGCTGAACTCTGTTCTTAAGCTTTAATGTTCATGTTTCTGGTTATATAGTCTATATGAAAGGAAAGAGGATAATAGTGGGAAATGGGGAGAAGAAAGAGAACCACAGCAGCGAGGAACCATGGCCATGCAGAGAAAATAGCAAACAGTCCTGTGGCTTGTGGCTTGAGCGCTGTCTCTAGAGGGTCAGCATGGAATTTGGCCAAAACAGATATAAGTCAGATTTAGGTCTCAAGCATTGAGGCCTGATGCAGCATTTATTTATTTATTTAGAGACAGGGTCTCTGACGCAGACTGTAGTGCACTGCTGCAACCTCAGTTCACTGCAATCTCAGCCTCCTGGGCTCAAGCTATTCTCCCACCTCAACCTCATGAATAGCAGGGACTATAGGCACGCACCGCCACACCCGGATAATTTTTTGTATTTTTAGTAGAGGCAGAGTTTTGCCGCATTGCCCAGGCTGGTCTTGAACTCCTGAGCTCAAGCAATCCACTTGCCTCAGCCTCCCAAAGTGCTGGAATTACAGGTGTGAGCCACTGCACCTGGCCTGATGCAACATTTACAGATGAGGAGACTCTTATTGTGATTGCGCTATTTGCCCAGTTTCCCACACTGATAAAATAGGCAATAGTTTAAGGAGAAAGAATCTGGGCCACCTTGGGTGTGCGGTCTCCTAGGACTCTGAGCAGGGCACCTTTTCCTGGGGAATGGTGGGGGAGGTGTGGTTGTGCTGAGCAGTGTAAAGATATTGATGTGTGACATACGCCGCTATGTTTGCAATACAGACATCACGATCATTGATGTAATTTATTGCACACTGCTTCAAATGCTGTTCATACATAATTTCTAATCCTTGCTACAATCTTGCAGCATGGATGCCTGTGTTACCATCTTCAGATAGACAGCTGGGGGTCTCCAGAGAGCCAGAGCTGCCCAGTTGGCACACAGGAGGGCCAGGAATGGGATCTCTCTCTCTGGCTTTAAAGCCCATCCTCCTCCTTTTTAAATTTTTTTACTTTTATTTTTATTTTTTTGCCACATGACACCCCCAGAAACAGAGTCAGACATGAGAAAAGGGATCAAATGCATAGCCATCCACAGACTTCCTGAAAAAAGAAAAGAAGGACTGTTTTAAGGACTTCTTTTCTTTTTTTTTTTTTTTGAGACGGAGTCTCGCTTTGTTGCCCAGGCTGGAGTGCAGTGGCGCGATCTGGGCTCACTGCAAGCTCCGCCTCCCAGGACTACAGGTGCCTGCTACCTCGCCCGGCTAGGTATTTTTTTTGTATATATATATATATTTTTTAGTAGAGACGGGGTTTCACCGTGTTAGCCAGGATGGTCTCGATCTCCTGACCTCGTGATCCGCCCGTCTCGGCCTCCCAAAGTGCTGGGATTACAGGCTTGAGCCACCGCGCCCGGCCAGGACTTATTTTCATTAGGATTTCATTCATGACTTATTTTCATTTCAGCTTCTATGTGGTGATGAATATTTACCTTATTTGAAGCTGCTGTTGTCAAAAGTTATCTAGAACAGGTAATGTGAGTCCTTCGGAGATCTCTCTTTGAAAATGAAAATAGAAACAACACACACCGGGGCCTATAGGAGGGAGGAGGGAGGAGGGAGAAGATCAGGAAAAATAACTAATGGGAACTGGCCTTAATACCTAGGTGACAAAATCATCCGCACAATGAACCTCCATGATACAAGTTTACCTATGTTACAAACCTGCACATGTATCCCTGAACTTAAAAGTTAGAAAAAAGAAAAAAATGGAAAATATATGTACATACATACTTTGTATCTTTGAGTAATTGGTTCCTAATGACAAACATTTCCTTCCTCCAATTCAGTTCAGTGGACAGGACAGGTCTAGGCAGGAGAGCTGCAGATAGGGTGAAGGCGGCACCAGGTGGAAGAGCCCTGGGAAGTGCAATGGTGAACAAAACCACTTCCGGGGTCATTGGCTGCAGGAGCAAAGCAAAGCAGAGTGTTCATTGTGATGTGTCATGGAGAATGATTTGCTGTGCATTTACCTTTTTAGCCCGTCTGCTTCCCCTGTGAGTAGAACTACAAGACACACCTTTTTGGATTTTGAAGAACAGAGAAGCCTTTTAGGTGCGTTGTCCAGAAAACCAAGAAAAAGCTCTAGCAGTTTGTTGCTCTGAACTTTGAAATCTTCGCAGTTGGATGTCACCATATTCTCATGTGTGTGAGAGTCTAGGTATTCTGTATATATTGTTAAGATCACAGGAGAACCAATCTGTGTGATTTGGAAGCCATTTCAACCAGAGTCAGATATTTTAGGAAATATTAAAAATCCTCACTTGGAAATGAATTTTTTAATATCACGTTTAAAAAATTGTGGTAAATACATATAACATAAAATCCACCATTTTAATCATTTCTAAGCGTACAGGTCAGTGGCACTAAGTACATTCATTTGGTTGTGCAACCATCACCCCCCAACATCTCCAGAACTTTTTTCATCTACCCAAACTGAAACTTGGTATTTCTTTTTCTTTTTTCTTTTTTTTTTTTTTTTTTTTTTGAGATGGAGTCTCGCTCTTTTGCCCAGGCTGGAGTGCAGTGGCGCATCAGCTCACTGCAAGCTCCGCCTCCCGGGTTCACACCATTCTCCTGCCTCGGCCTCCAGAGTAGCTGGGACTACAGGCGGCCACCACTGCGCCCAGCTAATTTTTTGTATTTTTAGTACAAATGGGGTTTCACTGTGTTAGCCAGGATAGTCTCGATCTCCTGACCTCGTGATCTGCTCACCTCAGCCTCCCAAAGTGCTGGAATTACAGGTGTGAGCCACTGCGCCTGGCCGAAACTTGGTATTTCTTACAATAACTTGTTTTCTTTCCTTCCCTACAACCCTTGACAACCCCCATTTTTTTTTTTTTTTTTTTTTTTTTTTTTTTTTTTTTTTTTTTGTGAGACAGAGTGTTGCTCTGTCACCCAGGCTGAAGTTTAGTTGCATGGTCTTGGTTCACTGCAATCTCTGCCTCCCAGACTCAAGAGATTCTCCTGCCTCAGCCTCCTGAGTAGTGGGGATTACAGGTGCTCGCCACCACAGCTGACTAACTTTTGTAATTTCTTATTGGAGATGGGGTTTCACTGTGTTGGCCAGGCTGGTATGGAACTCCTGACCTCAGGTGATCCACCCACCTTGGCCTCCCGAAGTGCTGGAGTTACAGGTGTGAGCCACCGTGCCCGGCCCTTGGCAACTACCATTCTACTTTCTTTCTTTTTTAAATTTTTTTTTGAGATGGGGTCTCGCTCTGGCCCCCAGGCTGGAGTGCAGTGGCAGGATGTCAGCTCATTGCAATCTCTGCCTCCCAGGTTCAAGCAATCCTCCCACCTCAGCCTCAGTAACTGGGACCACAGGGACGTACCACCATGCCTGGCTAATTTTTGTGTGTTTTTGTAAAGATGGGGTTTTACCATTTTGCCCAGGCTGGTCTTGAACTCCTGAGTTCAAGTCATCTGTCCACCTCAGCCTCCCAAAGTGCTGGGATTACAGGCGTTGAGCCACTGTGCCTGGCCTACTCGCTCTATGTATAAATCTGACTAAGTATCTCATGTGGTATTTGTCCTTTTGTGACTGGCTTATTTCACTCAATGTCCTTAAGGTTTCCCCATGATATAGCATGGCTCAGAATTTCCTTCCTTTTTAAGGTTGAATAATGTTCCATAGTATGTATCTGCCACATTCTGTTTATCCATTCATGCAAAAATTGTCCAACGATATGAACATTTAGGTTGTTTCCACCTGGAAATACATTTCAATTTTATTTAATTTTATTTAATTTTATTTTTGAGACAGAGTCTTGGTCTGTTGCCCAGGCTGGAGTGCAGTGGCGTGATCTTGGCTCACTGCAACCTCCACCTCCCAGGTTCAAGTGATTCTCCTGCCTCAGTCTCCTAAGCAGCTGGGATTACAGGCATGCACCACCACACGCAGCTAATTTTTGTATTTTTAATAGAGACGGGGTTTCACCATGTTGGTCAGGCTGGTCTTGAACTCCTGACCTCACGATCTGCCTGCCTCGGCCTCCCAAAGTGCTGAGATTACAGGCGTGAGCCACTACACCCAGCCTCAAAATGTTTTAGCTGACAACAAATACTAATTACTGATTCATAGAGACAACTGTTTTAAGTTTGCATATAGGACTGTCAAATATAGTTTGATAGCAATGCTGTTTCATAGATCGAGGGTCCAAACACCCCATATAGGATTGTCATCAGGTTCCTCATATCTAGATATCATATCTAGATCTAAAGCAAGTTGGGGTAAAACATTCTATTGGAATAGATTCTGTCATTTAAATATACTTGATTGCTAATTACAGATTGTTCCTACAGTAACCAACCCTCTGCCAATTCATAGAAAGTAAAAGGTGTGTTATGGCAAAAACAGGATTGATGATCTAGGATCACGTATCCTTGAAACTTACATGGTTTTAATTGAGTCTTTGACAAAATTACACTGCTATACCAGAGTCAGGCTGCAAGAATAACTGACTGTGGTCAGGGGCACATTTGCCAAGTGTGTTCTAACATAACAGAGAGTGTTTTCGCTGTGTTGGGAAAGAGAAACAATTTCCATTTGGATTTGCAAATTGCTATTCCTGTCTAAAGGAGCAA
The DNA here is from genome assembly GCF_024542745.1 of Macaca thibetana thibetana. NCBI lineage: Eukaryota > Metazoa > Chordata > Mammalia > Primates > Cercopithecidae > Macaca > Macaca thibetana. The sequence goes on from NC_065585.1 coordinate 132,693,294, forward strand.
ACTGATAACGTTCCCAATCTCCTTTTAGGAATTTTGGGGAACACAGAGCTCACAGGCAGAGGTACTCAGAGAGAGACACAAAGCCACAATCATGTAGAAGAAAAAGCCAACCCTGAAATGGTAAATTATTGACAGCTGGGCATTCGGCGGAGCGCACTGAAAGGAAAGTAGGCACTCTGCTGTAACCACAACAGATGCAGCCTGTTTCTAAAATCCAAGGCCAGGAGGCAGGTATTTTCTGCAATTAATAATAATGACATTGATATCAGGAAGTAACCATTCTGGCACAGACTGGAAGGGAACAAGAACAGCCTGGGACACAGAGATCGCAGAGGCTGGATAATGTGAGAAGAAAATGAGTCCCTACGGGATGAGACAAAGGCAACTCCTTGTCACATCTGACTAAGGGGTTTCACCAGTTCCTTAATGCCGGGAGACTGGAAGTTAATATCAGAAGCAGCCTGTTCATACTTCTTATTGTTGTTTGTAGGATTATGTTCACGCTAACTGCATAATGAAGCATGTGTAACTGTCATTCTATGGCGCACAGTCATTGATTGGCAACCAATGTTTCTGTTGTCTTCATACTGCCCTGAGTTAGGGAGCCTCTTCAGGGGTTCCCGGAGACTGATCTGTGAAGCAGCTGGAACCTTCTGACTTCTGCAGGCCCCATTCTGGTTCCTGAACATTGTCCTAAGGGAAGACATTCCTAGCATGAAGTACTCCTGTCTGCGTGTGCTACGTGTGACTCAGCTCTTGTTTTCAGAGTTGATAGTAGATCCAGTTTACCGCCTTGATATATTTATAGGTTCTATTATCCTTTTTGGTTTTTCCAGTGCTTTCTTGATGCTCTCACAGATCTCAGGAGATGTAACACAGGAGTAGGGAGACATACACAGTACCAAGAACTGAGTTCCTCCAGTGGCTTTTCTCTGAATAGAAAGAGAAGGGAAAGAAAACAAGAAGAGAGAAGGCATAGAAACATGTTTTTTTGGCCAGGTGCAGTGGCTCACACCTGTAATCCGAGTACTTTAGGAGGCTGAGGCGGGTGGATCATGAGGTCAGGAGTTCAAGAGCAGCCTGGCCAAGATGGTGAAACCCCATCTCTACTAAAAATACAAAAATTAGCCAGGTGTGGTGGTGGGCATCTGTAATCCCAGCTATTTGGGAGGCTGAGGCAGGAGAATCGCTTGAACCCAGGAGGTAGAGGTTGCAGTGAGCCGAGATTGCACCACTGCACTCCAGCCTGGGCTACAGAGTGAGATTCTGTCTCACAAACAAACAAACAAACAGAAAAAAAGAAACTTTTCTTTTTTCCTAGGGAGCTAGGCTAGTCATGATTAGACTAGTGATGGGAGCTGAAGAGACACCATTCGCACTGCCTGGACACAGCAGCCTGGGCACAGGGCCAGAGGGCACCCATCTGGCTGCAGGCCCACAGGTGCCCCGTGAGGTACATCCCTTCAAGCTTAGTAAAGCATGTATTCTTTTGAATTGTCTAGATCCTCCCTCCAATGTTTACAGACCCTGGTGCAGAGAAATTGCTTTGCTAAGAGGACATGGGTTACTTTTCTCTGCAAATTCTTTTTTTGGGGGAATGGGAAGGAAGGGCTTAGGAAAGATGGGTAAGGTTAGGCTTATGTTCTGCAGTGACTGCTAACTGCCTTTTAGTTTTAGTTGATGGCTCTGTGGCCTGGCTTCTGAGACACGGAATCACTCTAGTTCCTCAAGTTCAGAGTCACCACTGGTTTTCTGGATCGCTTCAGATGGGCCCTTTCTCTTAGCCTCTGTTTTGACATTGGTAAACTAGAAAATTCCAGGCCATTTCTTTGTGTGTTCTTCATGAGGATATAGGACAACCATTAAGGCTGTGTTCTAGAAAATAAAACACTTACTTTGGGTAAGAGAGTCTAGATTTAATTTTCTGTGATGATTTCATAGATTCAGAAGGCAACTTGGAACATTTTTGCTTTGGTCCCCTCTATTCTGTACGACACAACTCCCATCCAGAGTCAAGTCTCCCCAACCCACCCCATGACACTTGGCTGTTTCCATCAGCCTTTGTTGAAGTATCTTGTCAAGTCTAAATCTTAGACCTTTAGGTTCTTGTGCACCCCATTCAAAAATGATTCTATGTAGATGTGACTGTAATTAAACCTGCTTTTCCTTTACAATGTTGTGAGATTGACATCTGAGCAGTGTAAGTCCTTATTTTTCCCTTGACAGATTATTTTCTTTATTCAGATAAAGCCTGTGTTCTATTTTGAATGCTGGGAGAATGGAGATTTTCTTTTTTCCTTTGGAGTTTGAAGCAATTAGAGCCGCAAATGAATTTTTCACATTAAGAGGGATGTTTTGTCTTCCGATCTGCACCTGCTCAACCCCATTTCCAGTTATTTGGAGGTTGTTGCACTAAAGAAGAGGAAATACTTATGCTGGGATGGAGGGAATCACTAATGGCTAATCAATAACTGTGGAGTTTTTCAAAACTCTAAAGAGACTCGGCACAGTGTTCGGATAAACAGTGGGATCATTGAGTGGTGGTTTCCCTGGTGTGGGGTTCCTGGAAAGATCCAGAATTGATCATCAAACATCTCCACTTACATGTCTTTTAGTCATTTAAAATTCAATAACAAATTTATTATTCTCCCTCACCTCTCTGCCTGCCCCCAAACTTACTTCTTCTGTATCTCCTCCAGGCTTTGTTAAGGTTGTTTAACATCCACAGTCTCAGAGCCAGAGAGTCCTAGTCTCTCCTTCCTCACCCTCTAGCATGGACACAGGTTAGCTTCTTACTCAATATCCATTCCTTCCCTCTCCTATTGCTCACAGTGCCCAGATTTCAATTTATGGAATTACTCCTCTCCCACCTGCCTCCCTGGGTATTTGCTACACAGTTGCAGCAGAATTTACCCCTAGTCCACTTGGTGGACCCTGATTAGTCCAAGGCTTTTGAACAAATCCTTTAATGGTTTCATCTCTCTTGCCATGGAAATTGTCTTAGAGGTTGGCCCACATCATTCATTGTGTGGCCCTCCCCTGGCCCTGAGATTGGTTCTGACTGGTCCAAACAGAGTAAATGCATGGCTTTTGTGTGATGGTTGGAGAAAGGAAAACCTCTTTTTTTGCTTTGAAGAAGGTGATGCACAAATATGAGGTTGGGACAAGCTCAGCCCTTTGACTACCATGAAGAAACCCAGTAGGAGGACACAGCCCATCACTGAGGGAGGCAGAGCCCAGTGCATCACAGAGAAAAAGAGTCAGGGCCCAAGGTCCCTCTCAGTGAAGCACATCTGAAGCCCACTTTACTGCTGCACTCTTCCCATCACATGAGCAAACCAGTTTTCTTTATTGCTTATGCCAGTTTGTGTTGAGTGTTCTGGTAATCAAAAGTATCCTTGGCTAATATATACCCTCGGTCATTTATAACAACCTCCCGATTTTGCTTCTTTCATAAATCTCAAGTTCAACCTGTCTCTACTATCCTTAGTGTCACTGGATAGTCACTATCTTATTTATTGGGACCCAACTTAATTTTAAATAACAGCTTTACCATTGAGAAACTTTCTAAGAATGCAGAAGCCCAGTAATTCAGAGATTAGAAAGCTGACTGAGGACCCCCCAAATGATCATGTATGGGAGTGTTTTATATCCCACGGGCAGGTCTTCTGTAAATAAGGCCCTTCCAGAGCTCATTCTATGCTGGCTTCCCAGCATCATCCTCCCTGCCCCTTGCTTCATGCCACATGCTGCAGTCACACTGTGTTTTTTGCAGTTTCTCAAGTCCCAAATTCTTTTAAGACTTGTTATTTTTTTAATTCCGTTGTATATTCTTATTGTCGTGTTTGGAAAGAAGTCCCTCCCTCTTCCACCGAAAAGAGTGCCAGTCACCCTGCAGCCCCTGTGGAACCTGGGAAGCTTCAGTCTGCCAAACTGGGACAGATGATGCAATTGATAGGGCTGAGTAGGACCAGGGATGAGACTAAGCTGACTCTAAGCCTAACCCAAGCTGTTGAGTCAATGCACAGATTGATAGACAGGTGTAGACAGGGCTTGGGAGCTATCAGAAATCTAGACAGGCCAGGGGTCAGAGCCAGAGGGTCTAGCAGAATGATATGGTTTGGCTGTGTTCCCACCCAAATCTCATCTTGAACTGTAGCTCCTACAATTCCCACATGTTGTGGGATGGACCAAGTGGGAGGTAATTGAATCATAGGAGTGGGTCTTTCCCATGCTATTCTCATGATAGTGAATAAGTCTCACGAGATCTGATGGTTTTATAAAGGGGAGCTTCCCTGCACAAGATCTCTTCTCTTGTCTGCCGCCATGTAAGTAGTGCCTTTCACCTTCCACCATGATTGTGAGGCCTCCCCAGCCACATGGAACTGTGAGTCCATTAAACCTCTCTCTTTTGTAAATTGTCTTTATTAGCAGTGTGAAAACAGACTAATACACAGAGTCAACAGAAGTCATTCAACAGAGGCCTAGCTAATGGTGCTGCTGTACAGGAGATGCAAAACAGAGCCTGAATCCCAAAATTCCATGCTACAGGTGGGCAGCCCTGGGCCCAGCATGGTTAATTCTAAACAGGAGGCCAGGAGACAGGAAGAGAATCCTCTTCTTGATTGAGGGAGTGATAGGAAGATGCTGAAATGCATTTCAGCATTCATCTTAACCCAGCGGATGAAGGGGATGGCTTAGAAATCAGAATTGCGTGGGGAAGACTGCTCAGTTTTATTTCTTATTTTCAAAAGGAGTTTGTGAGGCCACTGCAGGTACCTCCCTCCAAGGAATCCTAGGATCTGGGGATGCGGAGATGGGAATATGGGATGTGTGTGTGTGTGTGTGTGTGTGTGTGTGTGTGTTTTCTTTTTTTCAAAGACAGGTTATTGGGTTCTGGTTCTGTGACCTGGACTGGAGTACAATGGTATAGTCATAGCTCACTGGAACCTCAAACTCCTAGGCTCAAGCAGTCCTCCCATCTCAGCTCCCCAAGTAGCTGGGACTGCAGGCACACACCACCATGCCTGGGAAAGTTTTGTTTTGTTTTGTTTTGAGAAAGAGTCTTGCTCTGTCACCCAGGCTGGAGTGCAGCGGCGTGATTTCGGCTCACTGCAACCTCTGCCTCCTGGGTTCAAGTAATTCTCCTGCCTCAGCCTCCTGAGTAGCTGGGACTACAGGCGCCCGCCACCATGCCCAGCTACTTTTTTGTATTTTTAGTAGAGACAGAGTTTCACCATGTTAGCCAGGATGGTCTTGATCTTCTGACCTCGTGATCTGCCCACCTCGGCCTCCCAAAATGCTGGGATTACAGGCGTGAGCCATCATGCCCAGCCAATGCCTGGGAAATTTTTAAATTTTTTGTAGAGACAGCATCTTGCTATGTTGCCCAGGTTGTTCTCGAACTCTGGGCCTGAAGTGATCCTCCCACCTCAGCCCCCCAAAGCGCTGGGATTACAGGTGGTGTGTGCCAACATGCCTGGCCAGGATGTGTATATTTTAAACAAGCTCGTCAAGTAATTCTGATGTTGCCTCTACTGCCCTTTGTGCTCCAGGATTGCCCTGGGGGGAGATCTTGCATCTGCTTGTATCATTTTTATTTATATTTTTATTTATTTATATATATATATTTTATTTATTTTTTTGAGACACTCTCACTCATGCTGGAGTGCAGTGGCATGATCTTGGCTCACTGTAGCCTCAACTGGGCTTAGGTGATTCTCCTACCTTGGCCTCCCAAGTAGCTGGGACCATAGGTGTGAGCTACCACACCTGGCTAATTTTTTGTATTTTTTGTAGAGATGGAGTTTTGATATGTTGCCCAGGCTGGTCTCAAATTCCTGGGCTCCACAATTTGCCTGCCTTAGTCTCTCAAAATGTTGGCATTACATGTGTGAGCCACTGTGCCCCGCCTGCTTGTATCTTTAGCTCTTCTGTCCCCATCTCCTCCCTATACTCATCTAACTATGCTCAGTCACTGCCTTTGCTTGTGCTATTTCAGAATGTTCTTTTCCATCTTGCCCTTCTGGTTACCCCATGCATCCTGCTCCTTCCTAGCATCCACTAAAGCATTCTACTCTGAATTCCATCTCCAAACTTTCTCTACACGCTTAACCCTGGGTTAAGCTCCACACTCCCTTTTGTCACCACAATAACTTGATACTCCCCTTCAGAACTCATATTTAGCCTTGTTGTTATTGTTTGTTTGCTTCCCTTCTGAAACCTTGAAGAGCCAAGACTATGCTTTTTCATCTTAGGAGCCATAGCTGTGCCTGCTGCATAGCAGGCTCAATGGCTGTGGAAGTGCATGGATACCCGTAAACAAATGGAATCAAATCGAACGAAGGCCAGAAGGGTGCTTTGTAATCCACAAGGTGCAGTAAAGGTGTACCATATTATTATTATTGCTAGTCAATAAGACAGAAACCTCTAAAAGTCTTCAAGTTCTACTTTCTCTTGGATACCTAGCTTGATTCTTCCCCAGACAGAATCAATGACTCCATTCTTGGAACTCCCTCAGTATGCTGCATTAGGCAGTTTTTTCCCAGGATGCTTTATGCAAATTACCATTTATATCTCATGTGCCAGTCTCCCTCACTAGACAGGAAAGTCCTTTAGGAGAGGGATGGGATGCATTAATCCTGGGGACCCTTCTCAGAACGCTCTTAAGTGCTTTGAACATTAATATTAGTTGACTTCCTGCCCTCTTCCCTCCCCAGGGCAAATATCTTCATCTGCACCCACCTTCTCCCCTTCCAGTCTCAGATGAAGCAGCCAGCCTCCTCTGTTCTATTCTCCTGTGCCCTGGGAAGTTGAAGATGAAAGTGGATCCTGTGCTCTCTTTAATCACTGGCAGCTAATGTGTCCATGCAACGGATAAATGCAAGAAATCTCTTCGCCTCCCTGAAGAGAGGCCTTCATGCTCATGCTGTCTTAGTAAAAAGGATGTGGAGAAACTGGGGACCCATTGGGAGAAGCAGGACAGAGAAGAGAAAAGGGGCTGTATTTAGGAGAGCACTTCCAGAGTAGCCAAGGGAACCGAGGAAGGATTTGCTGGCATCTGTGCAGCCCCGGAAGCATGCCTGACTGAGAAAAGACTGGGCCTGGGATTAGGTGGATTTAATTAGAACGGGCACAGCCTTGCTAGAGCAACCTCCGATGCTGACCTCTGTATCTGGCCTGAGATTTGGTGCTTGCCTGCGTTTAAGTACAGATACCTTGGTTTTTGATCCTGTCTGCTTGTCGGGAGGTAGTGCTGTTTTCCTCAAGTGTTAGGCCTGTGTGGCTACGGAGAACTGGTGACTGTCCAGGGAGGAGGCAGTGGCTGGAGGGGAAGGGCCACATTCCCAAGGCCTTTGTCACAAATAGAACCCAGAGCCTCCGGGATGGCAGGGGAGGCAGGAGTTGGCCGGCACTGCAGGGCATCTCAGGACTCTGGGGCAGGAAGGAACCTTAGAGCCTACACAGTACACTGTTTAATGGATAAGGACACTTGCAGGTGAGACCCGGAGAGCTTAAGTGATTTACCCAAAGTCATTCAGAGAAGCAGGACCTCAAGAAAAGACCCGGGCTTAGCCCACAGCTTGAGCTTTGCCCACACCACTGCAGCCCAGGTATCTGTGCAGACAAATGCACTTCATGGAGGTCAACCCAAGGGCCTCCCTCCATCCTCGAGGGCCAAGAGTCCACGGATGGGTCAGGGGAGAAGCTTACTTGGACCAGAAAGACATGAGGGTGGGTGAGGGAGGGGGCCACCCTTTGCTCCAGTGGGTTAGTGCTCATCTATCTTACCCAGCAATTTATTAGCTCAGTTCTATTACCATGGGCTAATTGTCTACTCATGATGAATAGGGCTGCTTTCCTCCTCTCCTCTGCCTGCCCCTTCCCTCCTCCCTCAATCCCTCCTCCGTTCCTTGTTTTCCCCCTCCCTCTCTGCCTCCCTCCTGGTTTCTTTCTTGAACACCACTCTTATGGTGGACATTGTGCACTGTGGCTCCAGAGTTGAAAAAGATCCATTTCTGTTCTCCAGGAACACACAGTAAAGAGGGGAGGAAATGAGCAGGGGGTTGGGTGCTGTTCGGGGACGAGTCTTGTACTCAGGGGTAATACAAGAGAATTTCTAAGATAGCTCTGGAAAGAAAACGAGATGCCCTTAAGGCCACCTTCACTATTCACTCTGAGAACCCCTTCCATATGGTGCCTGCACACATAGATACATTTTCCTCTCTTCGTTGATGCCTCCTTGAATTTATTTATTGTTTGACCTTCCTCAAACTTTCATCTACATTCAGGCCTTTTTACAAACAACAAGCAAGCTGAAAGACCATGCACACAGACACTCCCGTGTGGAATGACTGCCCCATGCAAATACATGTGACCCCACAAACATTCGAGGGTACAGATGTACACAAAGGATGGTCTGGATATGTACGCAAGTTGATGCTTGCACATAGATATGAGCAGAACTACATAAACACACATGTAAATGCATGTATGAAAAAAAGCTGTATCAATATGTGCTGAAAGATTTTTGGCTTGAGGAAAGTCATTTCAGTGCTTTGTTAAAACAATGACAACAAAACAGACTTGAGGCAGCTCGGCCAGCTTTCGAGTGATTTATAACTCTGATTGCCTTGACTTTGACGGCAGAGTTCATTCAGAGAAAACACTTGGGGAAAAGCAGGGGACATAAAAAAAATCAGTAGACACCTGGTTGATCCTCTCAGAGGAGAGAAATCCAGAGTGCATGGCTTCATCTGGGGTCCCTTGGTGCTTCGTACAAATCTCTGCTAGAAACCCTTCTCTGTGTTGCAACTACTGGTTCATCAAATCGTTTTTCCCACTAGACTGCAGGCTCCTTAGAGGCAACCTCAGTGTGGGAGTCATCTTGATGTTCTCAGCCCCGAGCGCAGTTCCTGACAGTAGAGGTTCAATAAATGTTTGTTGACCTAGAGGATTAATTGCTCTAACTAAAATGAGTAGACAGGGAGCACACAAGGCCACTCCTTAATTTTGGTGTTTTTCCCTTTGTGTTAGTCTGTTTTGCACTACTCTAAAGGAATACCTGGGTGATTTATAAAGAAAAATGGTTTCTTTGACTCATGGTTCTGTGGGCTGCAGGCATCTGCTTGGCCTTCGGTGAGGACCTCGGGAAGCTTTTACTTATGGCAGAAGGCAAAGGGAGCCAGCGTGTCACATGGCGAGAGAAGGCACAGGAGGCGGGGGGAGGTGTCACGCTCTGTTAACCAGCTCTCATTGATCTAATAGAGTGAAAACTCACTCATTTCCCTGAGGATGACACTAAGATGTACATGAAGCTTCTGCCCCTGTGACCCAAACACCTCCCACTAGGTCCCATCTCCAATAGTAGAAATCAAATTATGACATCAGATTTGAAAGGGACAAATTTCCAAACCATATCTCCCTCTATCTCAGTGTGGAAGGTAGCATGGTTGGGATCCCTGAGCCTTTATTTCAACCTCTGTTCCTCTAGAGTCCCTATTATTCTACAGTCTGGGAAGCTAAGAATGACACTCCCGAACTCCCTTGCAGCTACATCTCTGGTTGTGACGTACATGATATCAACCAGCTACACTAGGGGGAGACTTGAATTTGGAGCTGAGAAGGGTAGGGGACTGGATTGCAGCAATGCGGGGTGGCTCTGGATTCATTGGTTGTAGTGGTAGCTTTCTGATTGGATTAGGAATATCCTGATTGTGGCAGGAAACTTAGTGCTACAGTTCTGTGCTGTAATTTTGGGAGTTGCTTCTGGTAGCTTAGTGATATGGTTTGGCTGTGTCCCCACTCAAATCTTGTCTTGAATTGTTGTTCCCATAATCCCCATGTGTCATGAGAGGGACCCAGTGGGGGTAATTTAATCATGGGGACAGTTACCTCCATGTTGTTCTTATGATAGTGAGTGAGTTCTCGCGAGATCTGATGGTTTTATAAGGGGCTTCCCCACACACACTTCACTCTGCACTTCTCCTTCCTGCCATCATGTGAAGAAGGATGTATTTGCTTCACCTTTCACCATGATTGAAAGTTTCTTGAGGCCTCCCCAGCCCTGCTGAACTATGAGTCAATTAAACTTCTTGTAAGTAAGTTTTTATTAGCAGTGTGAGAATGGACTAATACGCTCAGTGTAGAGTCTATCTTCAATACAGTGAGCCATGCATATGATTCTTTGTTGTAAATCCCTTCCTGTTAAAACTGGGGAAAGTAGATTGTGCTTTTTATGAATTATCCTGATGAATACACAATCACAGGGACAGGTGCCATCAGTGCCTGCATTTTAGGGAAGCCAGAGTGTTCGTGTATCCATTAGCCTTCTCATTAGTGTGTCCATGTGGAAAAGTTATAAGAGGTACAAAGACCACCCCTCTTCTTACATAATACAATCTGCCTTATGCTATTGGAGGTTCATCAATGAGAAAGACCAGTTTGCTTAAAGTCTGGAATTGGAGAGACAGCAGGAAAGCTAGCAGCTAGGATGCAGCCCCAGTATGACTGCAACAGAAAATGGCAGTCAGCCACACAGTGGGAGCCACAGCAGGCAGGCATGCAGGAGAGTGGTTTGGACTGAATGTTCCCTCCCAAATTCACTTCTTGAGGCCCTAGTTCCCAAAGTGGTGGTGTTTCAAGATGGGGCCTCTGGGACGTAATTGGGTGTGGAGGAGGTCATAGGGTAGAACCCCCATGGTGGGACTGGTGTCCTTATAAAGAGATGACCTAACCAGAGCTCACTTCTGCCTCTGCTCTGTGAGGATACAGAGAGAAGACGACTGCCTACAAGCCAGGAAGCAACCCTCACCAGACATTGGATCTGCAGGCACCTTGATCTTGGACTTCCCAGCCTCCAGAATTAGGAGTAGCAAATGTTTCTCGCAATATAAGGAGAATATGGACAGAAAACAAACAGACAATTAAATATATAATACATCAGGTCATTTCACTGATAGTTTAATAATGTACTTTTGCCTCCATTTTTCAGGGAGTTTGAAAGGACCTTGTGGGCAAAGGTCTACCATTTTGTGAACCTTATAATGACCAGCACTAGATGCACAGTAAATAATAGATCCATGCTTGTTTGCTTATTACTTGAGGTTGGCTGAACTTGCATGGCAAGATAGAGGGATACAAAAATTAGGCTTTGTTTACATAAACCCAAATGCTATGGACAACTGGCCTCTCACTGGGGTGGAAGTCACATCTCTAAGATTCCTTCCAGCACCAAGATCTATGATTTTTTTTCTTGTGAAGCACCATGATTGTTTTAAAAATCAAATGGTACAAATATAAGCTGAACATATATAACATTTATTTCATCATGACTTGGTTAAGGAACAATATAAAAAGGAAAGAGAAGAAATGTTATTAAAGTCTTATAAGCACTATCCCAAATGGACTACTCTAAGATGTTCTATTATTCCATACTCTCCCCTTTAAAATGGATTTTTCCCCTACAAACCTGCATAAATATTGCTTTATAGCCATTTTCTTTGTATATCTATATATCATTAAAACTTTATTGCTTTAATACAAAATTGTATGTTTCTTCTGATTACAACCAAGCAAAATTATGTGTGCACATGGACAAGGGCCAGAAGAGAAAAAGCAAAAGGGAAGTCAGTTATTGGGTGAAGGTTGTGAGGCTAAGGGTAGTTCTTTTTTTCTCCTTTAGATGTTTCTTCAGTGCGATTATGTAACATTTAAAAAGACTATACCATACTATTGATTAGGTTTGAAAAAATAATAAAATGTTTCTCCAACAGAAAAGAGTTCAAAACACGGCAGTATGACCCAGAGAACCCTGACCCATATGTCAAAATGCTGCTGGCCTCAATGATGCCAGCTGGGAGGTGTCCTTGTGCGCCTCTGCACACCTAGAAGACACAGGAAGGATTTGCCATGTCTTAGTCTCTCAGATCCAAGGTCCTGGCATCAGAAGGGCCTCAGAATTCCTTAGCCCTGTCCACACTCAGAGAAAGCCCTGGGCAGGGAGGCCCCCCACGGAGACCCAGGTGTCAGTCATTGTCATTCAAGAAACCTTCCTATCCCTGTTTGTGCTTCTCATTCGATTCTGCAGTCCTGACCCTATCATTTTGCTATCGTTTTTCTTCCTCCTCCCCAAAGACTCAACACAAGAAGCCAGGGACTGTGAGCCTGGAGAAACCCAGCATCCAGTCTTGGTTCTGCCACTCACCCTCAGAGTGTCCTCTGAGCAAACCACAGAAGCTCCCAGGGTCCCAGTTTCTCATGTGTAAAAATGGGGGTGTTACACCAAGTGATCTCTAAAACCCTTTCATTTCTGGTATTCCAGGACTCTATGATTCTAAAAATGGAAGAAGACAGCCATGCATTTTGTTCAACCAGCAGAACTTCGGGGCTCAATCCAAGAATATTCTTGTTGTGGCTACCAGAGAGGCTCCAAACCCAGAAACTCGACTGAGGCACACAGTCTGGTCTCTTCAAATCATCAGTGCCTCCTTTTCTTTTCTTTTCTTTCTTTTTTTTTTTTTTTTTTTTTTTTTGAGACATGGTCTCACTCCGACACCCAAGCTGGAGTACAGTGGCTTCATCATAGCTCAATGCAGCCTTGGCCTCCTGGGCTCAGGTGATTCTCTCACCTCAACCTCCAAGTAGCTGGCATTACAGGCACACACCACCATGCCTGACTAATTTTTACATTTTTGTAGCGACAGGATTTTGTCATGTTGCCTAGGATGGTCTTGAACTTCTGGGCTCAACCCAACCTCCCACCGCGGCCTCCTCCTTGCTTTAAAAATGTTTTTACACCTGTAATCCCAGCAGTTTGGGAGGCCAAGGCAGGCGGATTACTTGATGTCAGGAGTTCGAGACCAGTCTGGCCAACATGGTGAAACCCTGTCTCTACTAAAAATAAGAAAAATTAAAAATAGCCAGGTGTGGTGGTGGGTGCCTCTAATCCCAGCTACCCAGGAGGCTGAGGCAGGAGAATTGCTTGAGCCTGGGAGGCGGAGGTTGCAGTGAGCCGAGGTCACAGCACTGCACTCCAGCGAAGGCAGCAAAGAGAGACTCAGTCTCAAAAAAAAATTATTGTTTATTTTTACTCTTGTTTAAAAACAGAGTCTTGCTCCATTATTCGGGCTAGAATGCAATGGTGAAATCATAGCTTACTACAGCCTCAAATTCCTGGCCTCAAGTGATCCGCCTGTCTCAGCCTTCAGAGTAGTTGGAACTGCAGGCATCTGCCATCATGTCCAGCTAATTAAACAAAAAATTTTAAAGACAGGGTCTCCACTATGTTGCTCAGGCTGGTCTCGAACTTCTGGACTCAAGCGATCCTTCTGCCTCAGCCTCCCAAGGTGTTGGGGTTTCAGGCATAAGCCATTGCACCTGGACTTCCTTACAGCATTGCTGGATAAACTTGGACTTATCCAATTAAGTAATTCTACTATTAACTTGCATAGCTAGGAACTTTGAACTTCTTATGTAAACATATACACAAGGCATCTGGCAATGCAAGTTTGTAAAGATGAGAAGGCAAAGACTTTAACTGGAGGTGCAGTGGGAGGGAAAGGGGAGGAGTAGTTGGCATGTATTGGGCATTTTTAATGGCAAGTTCCAGAAACCCAATTTAAAAGCAGACTTTATTGGCTTACATAGTGAAAAATTAATTTCCGTATTCAGCTTGACCAAGGGATTCTAGCGATATTGTTGGATCTAGATTGTCCTCTTTTCTTGGTTTCCTGATCTTGGTTCCTTTGTCACCTTCACTCTTGGGCAGTCCTCCAATCATGGCAGCCTCACTCCCCAAAGATAACCACGTTTTTCCCAACCATCCCTGTTTTGGTTCCTTTGGTTAGTCACTTTTATAGTCTCTAAAATAAATAACAATATAAACAACCTTCTGTTCCTGCTTCTTAATGAATCAGTATAAGTTTCTTTCCACGATGGAGGAAGATCAGACCATTCATATTCTGCCTGGCTCAACAGAGTTCTATCACAATGCTTGGTTTCTTCTTCTCTGGGACACTTGTGCAGCCTGTAAAAACATCCTTACACTTCATGTCTTATTTTGTCCACTGTATCCTGATTCTTCACTCTGTAAGGCAAGGAAACTTCTGCTCACATCCTTCCTTCTGCCTCGCCCCACTTCCTGCCACTTCAAGGTTGGTACCTGCTTCATTGTATTCTGTAACCATCATAGATTTACCCAGGATTTCTCTATATGTGTATTTTATAAGCAATAAACAACTGTTAGGCCAGGTGTAGTGGCTCATGCCTGTAATCCTAGCACTTTGGGAGACTGAAGCGGGTGGATCACCTGAGGTCAGGAGTTCAAGAACAGCCTGACCAATATGGTAAAACCCCATCTCTACTAAAAATACAAATATTAGCCGGGTGTGGTGGTGCGTGCCTATAGTCCCAGCTACTTGGGAGGCTGAAGCAGGAGAATTGCTTGAACCCAGGTGATGGAGGTTGCAGTGAGCCAAGATCATGCCACTGCACTCTAGCCTGGGCAACAGAGTGAGACTCCACCTCAAAAAAAAAAAAAAAAAAAAAAAAAAAAGGAAGTGTTATTTATATTACTATAAGCATGTAAATGTTGTTTACTGATGTGCACATTACTACACTAGGGTTTATTCTCTGTAGGTCTAATGTTATCACTACTCTGGCTTTCAATGGAGATTGTGCCTAACATTTAGTTCAAATAGATTTTTTTAATACTCTAGTACTTGCCTTTATCAAAGCCTCAACTTTTTCTAACTTTAAATCAAACTTTTCTTGTTGCTGTTAATTCCCAGAACCATCTTTCTGTTCTAATCTATATCTCTACTCACTGCTCTCTGGAATTGGATTTGGTTGGTCTCCTGGATCCATGACTTATTTCTTATTTTGTACTCTTATTTTATGTGGGCTGTAATTTCAGGTAACTCCCTAAGAAAGGGATTATGAGAGGTAAACTTTGGACTCCTTGCCTACTTTGAACTGTCCATTTTACCTTCATCCTGGATATAGAATTCTAAGTTGAAAATAATTTTCCTCTAGAGCTTGCTCCTTTGCATCCCCAATTCACTGATGCTGATAAGTCTGATGCCAAGCTGACTTCTCTTCTCTTTTAGGAAGAAACACGGTTTTTTTTCTCTCTTTTCTGCATATGTTTACTGTCTCTTTATCCCTGGTATTCTGAAATTTCATAATGCCATATCTAGGTAGAAGTCTTTTTTCATCCTTTGAGCCTTTACTTAGAGGAATCTTTGTTAAGTCTTTTTTCATCCTTTGAGCCTTTAGTTAGAGGAATCTCTGTTTAACAACTTGTGTCTTTCTTCAACTCTGGTATATTCTTTCATATTATTTCCTTGCTAGTTTCTTCCTCTCTGCATCTCTTTCCAAAATCCTTGTTAATCTGATGTTAGACTACATGGATTGATCCCTTGCTCTTAAAGTTTCTCTCATATTTTTAAAATCTTTTTTTCTTATATGCTAAGAGATACTCTCAAATTTATCTTTCAATCCTTCCATTGCATTCTTTAAATTTCTGCAATTGTATAGCCACTCATGCCTCTGGTTCTGTCTCATCCTGACTCTCCCCTCCTTTACATATATCTTCCTTGTTCACCCTGCAGGACTCAAATCCCAGGATCAAGCACTAATGGCTTTTAAGAATAACTTTTTTAAAAAATTCTTAAATTTCTTTATTTTTAAAAAAATTAAGAACATCTCCATCCATTATGATGGTTACTAGAAAATAACAAATGTTAGCAAGGATGTGGAGAAATTGGAATGCTTGTGCACTGTTGGTGAGGATATAAAATGGTGCAGACACCATGAAAACCAGCATGGTGGTTCCTCAAGAAGCTAAACAGAATTACCATATGATCCTGCAATTCCACCACTGGGTATATACTCAAAAGATTTGAAAGCAGGATCTTGAAGAGATATTTGGATACCCATGTTAATAACAGCATTATTCATAACAGCTAAAATGTAGGAGCAACCCAACTGTCCATCGATGGACGAATGAATAAGCAAAGTATGATGTATACATACAATAAAATATTATTCAGCCCTAAAAAGGAAGAAACTTCTGCAATAGGCTACAACATGGATGAACCTTAAGAACCTGATGCTCAGTGAAAGAAGTCAGTCACAAAAAGACAAATACTATATGATTCCACTTAGATGAGACACTTAGAGTTGTCAAAATCGCAGAGACAGAAAGCAACTGGAGGGAGGGGGGAATGGGAAGTTATTGTTTAAAGGATATAGAGTTTTGGTTTTATAAGACTAAAAGAGTTAAGGAAATGGGTGGTGGTGACGGTTGCAACAACATTATGAATGTATTATCTGGGTGTGGTGGCATATATTTGTAGTCCTAGCTACTTGGGAGGCTGTGATGGGAGGATCACTTGAGTCCAGGAGTTTGAGGCCGTAGTGAGCTGTAATCCTACCACTGCACTTCAGCCTGGGTGACAGAGAGATCCCATCTCAAAAAAAAAAAAAAAAAAAACCTGCAAAACACATTATGAATATATTTTAAAACACTGAACTGGGGTCTGGCACAGTGACTCATGCAATCCCAGCACTTTGGGAGGCTGAGGAGGGGAAATTGCTTGAGGCCAGGAGTTTGAGACCAGCTTGGACAACACAGCGAGATCCCATCTCCAGAAAAAAAAAAAAAATTAGTCAGTCCTGGCGATGCACACCTGGAGTCCCAGCTACTTCGGAGACTGAGGTGGGAGGATTGCTTTAGCTGGGAGGTGGAGGCTACAGTGAGCTATGATTATGCCACTGCACTGGGAGACAGAGCAAGACCCTGTCTCAAAAACAACCAAGAAACTCCCAAAACACTGACCTGCACAACTGAACTGCACATTTAAAAATAGTTAAGAATATAAATTTTATGTTATGTGTATTTTATCACAATAAAAAATAAACAAAAGAGAAAATCAACTATCCTCAATTTTTGGCTGGGAGAAGTTCCTGGTTGCGGCAGATTTGTGCGGTGTGGTAGGGAGGAGTTAGGGGTTGGGCGGTCTATATGCTCCATCTTCAGGCCTTCAATTACTCCTCAGCACCACTTCTCACACCAGTGCCCCACGGTACCTGCTATCTCGGAGTATAGAGTAGAGTTTTTTCAGGTCCTGCAGCCCCTTCATTTATATTCCAGGCTGACTTTCCTTATTTTCCCTTTATTTGTCATCATTCTTCCATCTGCTTTATGTCTTCCAGCAGTCCATTAAAACTCTTCACCTACTGTTAGCTCTCCTGCCATTCTCTTGGCTCTTGTGGGTTTATACTTTTTAAATTCTTTTTGTCATCTTTTTCATGGGATCTCGGGAGGAGGGATGACACCCATGTGTGCATGGCACCTCGCCCTGAACTGTCCAACCAGCAGAGTTGTTAATTTTGTGTAGAGTGGATGAGTCTCTGGATTTTCTATTGATTATGGATGTAGAGAGACTCTGAGTTTACTTTAAAATGCTCTAGTTTAGGGTTGGAAGGAAACTTACACTTGAATAAATAAATCCCCATGTCTTAATTCAGGGCTGGATGGAAATGTGGACTTGAATAAATAAATCCCACGTCTTTCTTACATCAGTCATGGTTCTACTGGAGAATCATGGCCACTAGGTATGCATTTATTTATTATTTATTATAGGGATTTGACCTTATCCAGTTGTGGGAGGTGACTGGAAAATTCTCTCTATGGCTGTTTTCTTAGTGCTTGATCCTGGGGTTTGAGTCCTGCAGGGTGGACAAGGAAGATATATGTAAAGCAGGGGAGAGTCAGGATGAGACGAAACCAGAGGCATGAGTTGGAGTCCTTAAGGATGGATTGAACCTGTGTCAGTTCTTGTTGCCCTTGGCCTTGATGGTGTGGGTGTCCTGCAGGAGGAGCTGGCACCCTTGATCACAGAGGTAAATACACACTTGGTTCGGGACTTGTAGAAGATGAATGGGGATGTGAGAGAAAGGGAAGCAGCTTGAGGACTAATTGGTGTCTCACGGGATCCAACTTAGCCAGCAGGTGAGTGACAATATGTGGGAGCTGCCTAATCCCCTGCACCTACCCGCTGAGGGTGAGAACCACATGGCTGCAGCCTTACCTCTACCCCGCTCAATCTCCGAGACCTGCCCTAGCTGGGAATTCACAAGGAAACGAATTTTAGGAAACAGTTCCCTCTTCTCAAGTTGACACATTACAAATCCACCACACTTTTGGAATAGAAAAATTAGGCTCAGAGAGATGACATGAATTATACAAAGCTTGATAATTCTTTTAAAACTTGCACTAGAAACCAGGACTTTTGATTTCCAATTCAAATACCTTTTAAAAATGTCTCCACCTTACTATAGACATAACACATTCTTATTAGAGGAAATTTGAATAACATAAGGAACTTCAAGTAAGATAAAAGATCACCCATAGTTTCATCATTTAAACTCAAATCATTAACATGTTAGTGTATTCCCTTTCATTTTTCTCTGCTTATCTACCTGTATTTCCATAATTATATGACACATGCATACATGTATATTCTCTTATGCATTAAAATCTTTATCAGCATAATCAATAATAATTTATTCAACCATTTGTCTAAAAATAGATGTTAAGGCTATCACTTTTTTTTTTTTTTTGCTAATACAAATAATGATGAGTATCCTTGTGTATATATTTTTATTCTTATTTTATCCTTATGATAGAATCTTAAAATTGGAAGTATATACACTGAAATTGCTTTCATCAAAGATCATTCCACTTTAGCAGAAGTGCGTGAGAATATCTGTCTTCCTAAGCCTTGACGGCATTGTTCACTATCTTTTAAATATCTCTGTTATCAAATTTTATCTTATCATTGTTTCCATTTATATTGCTTTGATTACTTGGAAGTGTGAACATTTCATCAGAGTTTGTTAATCATTTATAGTTATTTTTGGGGAATTATTTATCCACTTATCAATGGAGGGTCTTCATGGTTTTTTCATGTGTTATATTTTACTATGTTAAATATATCAATTCCCTGTCATTTTGTTGCAGATACTTTCTTTTCTTAAGCAATTCAGTGCTCTGAGTCATAACCATGTGGAATAATGGGCTCCTGGGAACAGAAGCAACAGCTGCGTGGAGGGTGAGGACAAGCTGACATTTATAAATATTCTGGTCAAGAGTTCCAATTGGTGTTTGTTTGCTGCGGGTGCTGGTGTGAAGCCCGGCTGAGTCATGAGGTTGAACAGATAGTCCAAGAGCGGCTGAGCAAGGCCAGGTGGGGAAGGGCACATGCCCTGGGGCTCCCCGAGAATTGGAGAAAGAGACTGATGAAGTGGGTGTGATGGGAACAGTTAGAGAAAATGACGTCTTGGAGTTTATAGGCAAGGACCGTCCTTAGGCTTTGGGAAAGCTTAAGTTCAGATAACAGATGGACGCGATTCCATTCCCTAGGACCAAGGAAGATGCTCAAAAAGATAACTCTGACAAACGCATGTAAGAGGATTCTAAAAACTTAAAACTTGGAGGAAAGCAGCCCAAACGTTTTGCTTTTCAATGTCCAGGAGCTGGGGGAAATATGTTTGGATGTGGATTTTATTCTTGAATAACCAAAAATTCTCTATATATTGAATGGGAATTCATATTCTCATCTACATAGCTCATCTATATCACATATCTCAGATGTGTTGCAACTATCTAAGTTAGGACACAGTGATTAAGGTGGAGGCGTTACCCTCCCCTACCTGAAGAAGGTTTTATTTGTTTTGGAGGGGGCTGTTAAGGAGGGAGGGAGGGAGGTTCTGATCAGATTGTGGGAGAATAGCACAGAAAAGAGATGAAAAGAGATTTTAATAAATGTTACTGTTTATTATGTAAATGTCTCATATTCCCAGAAACACGAGTAGGAACAGTATCTCCTCTTATTCTCTACCGCCGATTGAGTTGTGCAGTAAAGCAGATTCCAAAAGTCTCATGAAATATGGTAAGTAGGATTAGAAAACAAAATGGTTTGGCTTTTTCTTAAGATAAAAAGCATGTCTTTTTTTTTTTTTTTTTTTTTGAGACTGTCACCCAGGCTGGAGTCACCCAGGCTGGAGTCACCCAGGCTGTCACCCAGGCTGGAGTGTAGTGGCTCGATCATAGCTTACTACAGCCTCCAATGCCTGGCCTCAAACAATCCTCCTGCCTCAGCCTCCCAAAGAGCTAGAATTACAGGCATGAGCCACCAGACCAGGCCCCAAAAGCATGGATATTAATCTGAATTTGACCTTCAATCTTGGTGTATAGAAAACTCAGATAGGATGGTATATATTTTTGTATTCTCACATGCCTTTGTGTGTTCATTTATTCGTGTCTATTTCATTCCAACAAGGGTGTGAGCTTTCCTGTGTTCGTCCTGCTGCTTCCTTTCCCTTCTCTTCTCCATCAGGTGAGCTTTTACTCATACTGCAAAAGCCATTTCAATTACCAGCTGCTCTGTGAAACCTTCCCCAGCTCACCCAGGCAGGATGAATTTCAGCCTTCCTCATGCTTCTATGGCTATCCCATTTAAACTGTTAACAATGTCTACTAGATGACAAGCTCCCTGAGGCCTCATTTATCT
This sequence comes from Macaca thibetana thibetana, assembly GCF_024542745.1. Lineage (NCBI taxonomy): Eukaryota > Metazoa > Chordata > Mammalia > Primates > Cercopithecidae > Macaca > Macaca thibetana. Next base: position 132,713,873 of record NC_065585.1, read on the forward strand.
CTGTCCTCAGCATCAGCCCAGGCCCACCATGTGTACAGCATGAAGCACAGGAAGCCCTCTGTGCTCGTCCTTCCCATTTCCCTCTCTCTGTCTTTCTGGCTTCGCTCTGCTTCCCCGCCCAGGACCCCCAGGGGCTTGGGCTCCTTCGTTAGCCTGTCTCCAGTGTGCGTGCAACTGGCCTTGGCTGGGTGGATCCGTTGAATTCTCGGCGAAGTGTGGGGGAGTTCAGGGGGGCTGTGATCTGAGCCAGCTGCTATCCGTCATCAGCCTGACTGTCGCCCTCGGTCTGGCTAGCTCCGGTGCCTCACTCTCAACCGCTCCCTGACTCAGGAATGGAAGAGATGCATTATCTATTGCTCCCCGGCCAAACTCCCAGCATCTGACATTTGTACAGTGCTTTTCAGTTTACAAAGCACTTCCACATCCATTATTTCTAGGGCTGTAAATAAGGCAACAAAGTGCTGCCGGAGTATTGGGAGCTAGTGATTAATTTCAGTTGGGGAAGCCACCGAATGCCTCCTGAGGAACTGCGTGCCGGGGGGGCCTCATTCAGCACAGGAATCAGGCCGAAGGGCTCTGCATTCTGCCCCTTCCAAGGCCTTGTAAAGAGAACTGAAGCAGCGGAGGCCATGCGCACATTTCCAGCATTTGCTTCAACTACCGTCTGGCGTACTTTTCTCACCCACTGCGCCTTCATGCATCTCCCCCTGATCTCTGACATCCGTGGGTAATGCGCTGGGGTTTCTAATTCTTACCACAAGAGGCCCTGGCTGTGTCAACCTGTTCGGACATGCTCCTGTGATAGGACCTGGCGTCCTCTGTGGGTCAAGACCTCATCATCCTTTTCTGTGATCACGCTCTGTGACCACGACTCCTTTCCATGGTGTTGCCACCGTAGAATCAGCTCACACAGATGACAGCTTTGAGCTCTAATATTCTACGATCATTGGTCTTCATAACTTTAGAAGCAACTGGGTTTCTTTGCTTAGTCACAGCAAAGGCCTCATGATATCAGACATACTGTCACACGCGGGGCACACACAGGGTGATTCTGCAGTCACCATCAGTTTTCCTAGGATGCGGGTTCACCAGGAGGCGCTTCATGAATGTGGATGGGCTGAAAGGCACTTTGGAACAAACAGCTTCCACAAAAGTGCCAAATTCTAATGGACATTGTTTTTCAAAGTGTTAGAAGATACATTGAATTTCAAGGCAAAGGGAAAAAAATTAGAATAGGAAGTAAAGAAAGGGAATTGACAGGCAGAAATGAAACGAGTCAATCTAATTTCAAAGCCCGTCCTGAACCAAGGGTAAAATAACATATAGGGCTTATGAAAAAAGGAAATCTAATATTTATAAGGGGTTCAACATCTAAGGGATAATAAATTGCACTTGAGAGGAAATGCTGCATTAGATAAATTTTATCTTGACACTGAACCCTTTAAAATGCCTGTAAAGCTTGTCTTATACATCTGTTCTAGCCCACATACCAGTCTGTCCCTGGTAGTAACTGAAGGGTTATTTTGCTGAGAAAAATCTCTTTGACTTAGAAGCTGGAAGAAAGAAGAGGGAAGCTCAGAGATTGGAATCTAAATGAGTAATAGAAAAATTTCAAATGCCACCATGGCAGGGAAAAGATGAACTCAAGTCTGTGATAATTGACACTTCTTACATTCAATTCTATTCTATCTTCCCTCCAAACACACTCTTAGCCTGGTTTAACATCATTTAAGTCTGTTTGGAATCACAGTGGAGAAAGCGACAAAGGAAATTGAATCAGTGAAGTGCATTGTTGGCTGAAATTACCTGTGGAGATGGGACACTGGGTGGTGGTCCTGAGTCACTGTGGCCTGAGCACCTGTGGCCCTCGATAACAGGTGCTGATGGTGTGGGAAGGACAGTGTCTCCAGTTAGGAGTGTATAGATTTGTGTGAGTAGGCTGTGTGATGGTTGATTTCTATGTGTCAAGTCAACTGGGCCAAGGGATGCCCAGATAGCTGGTAACACATTGTTTCTGGGTATGTCTGTTGAGGGTGCTTCTGGAAGAGATTATCGTTTTACTCAGTAGATGGAGTAAAGAAGACCCACCCACTGGATATGGGTGGGCAATATCCAGTCTGTTGTGGGTTCAAATAGAACAAAAAGGCAGAGGAAGGAGGAAATCACTTTCTCTTCTGGACCTGGGACGTCCATCTCCTCCCGCGCCTGGCTATCAGCACTCCTGGTTTGGGGGTTTTCACACTCAGACTGGGACTTACACTGTCAGCTTCCTGGTTCTCAGCCTTTGGGCTTGGACTGGAAGGATACCACTGGCTTTCTTAGGCCTCCAGCTTGCAGATGGCAAATCATGGGACTTTTTGGCCTCTGTGATTGTGTGAATCAAGCCCTCATAATAAATCTTTCTATAGACCTATAGATATTCTATTGGTTCAGTTTCTCTGAAGCCCTGATGAATACAGGGAGTAAGGGACTAAATGCAGTACACATGGAGGGTGTTGTGTATGCATGCACGTGCATATGTGTGCATGTGCACGTGTGTGTGATGCAGAGTGATGGTTGGGATCTAATGGATGGATAAGCCACCAATTAGCAGGTGAGGTTCCTGCTGGGAGTTTCTGCTGGAGCGTCTACTCCCTTGGTTTTGTGATTCAGCTTCTTTAGTTGGTGATTTACCTCATTCATCAAAGCTTCACAAGGGACACTTGTAAAACAGTGGCGAATAATCCCGACTATGACTTTAGAATAATCCAGGAAAAAGGTGGATATTGTCCAGCATTTGTTCAATATCAAAGGTAATATGTTTTATACAAATGCACTTTCATTTTACATATGAATAATCAGATGATTGTGATATTCTCATACCTTATAAATATTTAGTGATGAGCATTCAATTTGACATTATGAATGTTAAATAAACCTGGATTCAAATGCAGTTTCCACCACTTACCTTAGAAACTTTGAGTTCTTTGAACCTAGTTTTGTGATTTCAAAAATGGGGATTAAATCCACTTTGAAGGCTTGTTTTGAGGATTAAGTGAGAACATTTTGTAAAGGGCCTAGAACACAATAGGTGCTCATTAAATTCCTCTTTCTTTCTGCATCCTGGACACATTTGATTTTTTTTAAAGAAGAAAAATGTATTATACTAGATTTTTATTTCAAAAAGTAATTTATCCTTAGACCTTAAATGTTTGATCAAGGCACTAATTCCCAAATCTTAAAAATAAAAGTGACCATAAATATCATATCATTCTTTTAGAAATGTTTTATTTAGAAATAACTGAAAATCTGTAGAGAAGTTGCAAGTATAGGAATAGTTTCTCTCTCTCTCTGTATATATGAATACATAAATTCATAAAATTTTTCTGAACCATTTGAGAATGAGTGGCATTCAATTCAGGCCTTATCCATTAATATTTCAGTGTTTATTTCCTAAGAATAGGGTTATTCTTTTACCATAACATAGTAATCAAGTTCAGCAAATTTCACACTGATAGAATATTTTTAGTCAAATTTACCATCCTTATTTCGATTTTATTAATCAGTCCAATAATGTGCTTTATAAAACATTTCTCTTTCTGCCAATACAGGAAGCAGTCTAGGACTGGGCATTTCATTGCCATGTCACCTTTAATCTGGATGAATGGAAACTGTATCTTACCATTTTTATAATCATCGATCCGTGAGGTACCTGTACATGGCTAGCTAGTGCACTTATAATTCAATTAAGAGGGCACTGGAATAACCACCTACTATTTACCTGGACGTTCAATGGCTTCTGTCAGCAGCAAAAATTATAGACTCATCTCTGGGTTTCTAGTCCACTGTAATATACCCTGTGATGGTTAATTTTCTGTGTCAACTTTACTGGGCCATGGGATGCCCAAACATCTGGTTAAAATTCTTTCTGGGTGTGTCTGTGGGGGTGTTTCCAAAAGAGGTCAGCATTTAAATTGGTAGACTGAGGAAAGCAGTTAGCCCTCCCCAGTGCATGAACATCATCCAGTCTGTTGAAGGCTTGGAACAAAAAGGATAAGGAAGGTTAAATTCATTCTCTGACTGCATGAGCTGGAACATTCATTTCTTCTTGCCTTTGGCACTCCTAGTTCTCAGGCCCTCAGACTTGGACTGGAGTCTACAGCATTAGGTCTTTGGCTCTTAGGAGGCCTTCAAACTGTGTAACTGACTTTGCTAGGTCTCCAGCTGCAGATGGCAGATCATGGGACTTCTCGGCCTCTATAATCATGTGAGACAATACCTTATCATCTCTGTTTCTCTCTCTCCAGATATATGTATCTCCTATTGGTTCTGTTGGTTCTGTCTTTCTGAAGAACCCTAATATATGCTCTAATTGTTATACGCTATTCCTCGTATGGAGTCGGCAACTTGTAGATGGAGGAACCATAAGCTTGGTGCAGGCAGCTCTGAGTGTGGATTCTAGTTCTACTGCTTATTGACTGCATGGCCTCTAGCAAGTTTAACTTCTTCTAACTTCTTGAAAATAAAGTTATAACCACTCAATAAATAATTGTGGAATGGATACATATATCCACTTCATAGACTTGTTGGGAGGACTGTGTGTGATAATTTGCCCAAATGAGCCCACAAAGGTGCTTGGCACACAGCACGTTCTCAAAAATGATTACTCCTTTGCCTTGCTTCTGTCAACCACTATTGACTCCAATAGGCCGAAGAAGAGACCTGGAGCCAGCATGGGACATGAGGTTTACTGAAGACTTACACAGGGGCTGTCCAGTGTGGCAGTCTAGATAGAAGAACTGCTAACACTTGTAGAAGGCGTACAGTTTATATAGCAATTTTCACTCAGCACGTTTTACCTAGCAACCTACATTTAACCCCCCCAAAAAAAGGCCTCCATCCCCTGCACGGCCTGCCTTCCAAGGGATGGACTGGGGGTTCGGATGCCTTTCATAGAGACAGTGAATCTCCAGGTTGGCCACTCCCAGATTCCTTAACTGGGAACTCTGAACAGACACTCTTCTTAGACCATAGGGTCATTCTTAGGGTGTGCTTCAGTTGTTGCTGTCAGGTGCATCTGCCATACAGCTTCTTGCTAGAGTCAGGTTATCCACATCCTTAAACCATGTGATATGGTTTGGCTGTGTCCCCACCCAAATCCCATCTTGAATTGTAGCTCTCATAATTCCTACATGTTGTGGGAGGGATGCAGTGGGAGATCATTGAATCCTGGGGGTGGTTTCCCCCATACTGTTCTCGTGGTAATGAATAAGTCTCATGAGATCTGATGGTTTGATAAGGGGTTTCCCCTTTCACTCGGCTCTCATTCTCTCTTGCCTGCTGCCATGTAAGACGTGATTTCCACCCTTTGCCATGATTGTGAGGTCTCCCCAGCCATGTAGAACTGTGGGTCTATTAAACATCTTTTTCTTTATAAATTACCCAGTCTCAGGTATATCTTTATCAGCAGCATGAAAATGGACTGATACGCTAGGGAATGACACGTTCATTCCCACTCCTCAACTTTGCTCATGTAGGCCCTAGCTCAACCTTGTTCTCTCCTTTCTTTGCAGCCTACCCAAAGCCTGAATATTTGTTAAGATTCAGCTCCGTTTTTTTACATCCTTCATAAAGCCCTCATTAATTTCATCATTCTCTCTCTCTCTACCTTCTATATCACCACAATATCATGGATTCAGCAAAGGTTTTAGAAATACTTAATGAATGAAATCCTAGAATGAATACTGAATGAATGAATTCTAAAATTTGTGGGCCCCATTATGGCTATAGATGTAGAAAATTTCTCATATAAAGAAGGGAGGAAGTTGGGTGCAGTGGCTCATGTCTGGAATCCCAGTGCTTTGGAAAGTCAAGTTGGGAGGATTGCTTGAATCCAGGAGTTCAAGACCAGCCGGGGCAAGCAATTAGCTGGGCATGGTGGTGTGTGCCTGTAGTCCTAGCTACTCAGGAGGCTGAGGCAGGAGGAGCGCTTGCGCTCAGGAGTTCAGGGCTGCAGTGAATTATGATCATGATTGCACCCCTGCACTCCAGCCTGGGAGATAGAGCAAGACTCTGTCTTTAAAAACAAACAAACAAAAACAGAAGAAGGCAAGCGCACTAATAGTTACCGAGTACTGCTCAGTGCCCTGTGGTCTCCCTACACTACTGTGTGAATCTCTAGGACAACCCCCAGGTCTTCCTAGCTCAATTTTGCTTATAAGAAACTTGAGGAACAAGGTCACAGAGCTAGAAAATGCGGGGCTAGATTCTGAACCCAGGGCTGGTTCCATACTTTTTTTTTACACTGGATTGCTACATATGCTGAAATTTATGTTGAAAAATATTGACTTTGATTCATGGAAGACAGGTACATGTTAAGTTTTAGGGAAACTAGAAGGGTAGTGGGACTTGGCGCAGCCAACCTCTTGCTCAACATAAGTTAACTTTTGTCCCCCTGTACCAGGGTAGCAATCAACGAGCCTGTGGCTGACTTAGTGTGACTCAAAATGACAGTTTTATAAGCTTCTGAGGGAAAACTGGTTGACTTAATAGGTAGTTCAAAAACCTTTCACACACAAAGAGCCCAATAATTTCCCATTTTTAAAGTGTCAGTTGCAGTTATCAGTTAATGACCGGCAATGGCTGCTCAACAAATAGACATTTATGATGAGTGCTTCAATGTGGGAAGTTGGACAAAATGACCTCTCAGGGCCTTCCCAATGGATTTAATCAGTCTAATCAAACCTTTAGACAGAGTCTGAGCCCAGAGTGGAGCATTTATCTCCTGTTTTGAACTGTTTTACACTGTTTTGGGCAAATACATCTTATCTCCCCAACTGGTAGATTCTGGAAGGTCAGAGACTGTCAAATACTTTTCGTTAGTCCTTCACGGCACTGAGTACAGAGCCTCTCCCATAGCACTGGGTGCAGAGTTGAGCACCTAGTAGGTACCCAATGAACACTAATTTATTAATTCAAAATCTCGTAACTCCAGTGCTTATAAAACAAGGACACTTAGGGTTGGGCCAGATCAACAGAGGACTTTAAATAATGATCCTTAAGAACTATTATAAAATGGATTGTGTGTACTCCTCAAGGGAGCTTCAAAGGCAACGTTCCAACATTCCATATTGTTGTTAAGAATAGACTTAAGTAAACACATATATTTCTTTTCTCAATTCATTCTATTTTGGTCTCAACCTGACAATATGTGATAGAGAAATGTGCCTGTATTTGTCTCTAATAGAGTTGCTATTAGAATAATAAGGTTAAAAACACTAATCAGTATTGGCACGTTCTAGAGATGTGTGACCCAACATCAGAATGTTAATACTGGGGCTACAGGAGACATCTAAGTAAAGAAGGCCAAGTGAAACTGGATCATAGAATCATCCTTCTACAATACCCAATGAAATTAACAACAGTAAAAAATAAAAATAAGTAAAACAAACAAACAAATTTTATTACTAGTAGCATTTTATTTATTGAGACAGAGTCTTGCTCTGTCACCCAGGCTGGAGTGCAGTGGTACGATCTTGGCTCATTGCAACCTCTACCTCCTGGGTTCAGTCAATTCTTGTGCTTCAGGCTGCTGAGTAGCTGGCATTACAGGCGCCTGCCACCATGCCTGAGACCAGCCTGGGCAACATGGTGAAACCCCATCTCTACTAAAAATACAAAAATTAACCAGGTATGAGGTGGGTGCCTGTAATCCCAGCTACTCAAGAGGCTAAGGCAGGAGAATCATTTGAACTTGGGAGGTGGAGTTTGCAGTGAGCCGAGATTGCACCACTGCACTCTACCCTGGACAACAGAGTGAGACTCTTGTCTCCAAAAAAAAAAGTTAAAAAATAAAAATAAAATAATCAGGAATTGAATGTCGTATAGAGTAGGTGAGACTGAGATTCAATTATATTTTTTTAGATACCCAGTTGATCCACCATGCTACAGCTATTGTATTTCAAGAATCTACATACCCTATGTTAAGCTTTGCTCCTAATATTTTTTTCTATTTCATTTTTAAATTGTTTACACCAATGCCAGTACCACACTATTTTCATTACTCTAGCTTTGTGCTTGGTGACAATATTGTTTGGGCTAGCTCAGCATCTTAAGCATCTTCAAGAGCGTCTTGGTTATTTTTGGGATTCTGCTCTTCCATACAAATTTTAGAATTGGATTATCAAATATATCAAAAAGCACTGTTGGGATTTTATTGGAATTGCATTAAATATATATGTCAATGTACAATAGTGAGTCTTTCTAATCATAAACATGGCATGTCCTACATTTAGTTGAGCAATTTTCATTAAATTTTTCTCTATAAAGTTGTTGCCTATCTTTTGATTTCACAGATACATTTTTGTCATTGTGAATGGTATTTTTTCTTAAATCATCTTTCTGTTGTTGATATATAAAAATATGATTGATTTTTACATTCATCTTTTATTCCACCCTCTTATTAATTCTAACAATTTATTTGAATTATCTCTAACTTTAAAGGGTTTTATATATGAATAATCATATCTCTGAATAAAGATAAATTTGTTTCCCCTAATCCCATTTTCTCCTTCATTTGCCTATAGTGGCTAGAACTCCCTAGTAAAACCTTTAATAGAAGCAGGGATATTGGGATTTTTTAACTCATTCATAATTTTCAAGAGAAAGTATTTAACATTTCATCATTAGCCATGATGTTTGTTGAAGGATTTTGGTAATGATATCCTTTATCCAGAAAATCAAGTCTGTTCTGTTTCCGTTTTTCCAAAAGACTTTATCTTTTATGCATTCATGCAATAAATATTTATTGAGTACTTGTCTAAGCACCAGGGATTCCTCTCCAAACAAAACAGACAAAAAGTCCTGCCCTCATAGAGCTTGCAGTGTGGTGGAGGAAAATACAATAAATAAATATAGTATACTAGCAGGTGATAAATGCTATGGAAAAAACTGAAGCAAGGGAAGGAGGTGGAAGTACTGGGGCTGGGAGATGCAGTTTCAAATAGGGTGGCAAGAGAAGGTCTTGAGAAGGCACTATTAGAGCAAATGCTTGAAGTAGCCAGGGAAGCAGGTTAGGCACATATGCGTCAGGAAAGCATTCCAGACAGAGGGATAGCAGGTGCAAAGATGGAGGTGAGAATGTTCATGACTTAAGAAGTAGCAACAAGACTAGCGTGCCTGGAACTGAAGAAATCAGGGAAAGAGTAGCAGGAGATGGAGTTAGAGAGGTAATAAGGAGACTGATGCAGGTTACATTTTATCAAACTCTGTTTTTGCATCTACGAGGTGATTATGTGATTTTTCCTCTTTAATTTTGCAATGTAGGGATTATGTTTTTAGATTTCCTAAGTTAAGTGTCTTTATATTCCTGGGAGAAGCCAAAGTTGCTCATGGCATGTGATCTTTTTTATAAACTGTATTTAGTTTAGTAATATTTTGTTTGGGATGTCTGCAGCTGTACTCACGAAAGAGCTTGGCCTATAATTATTTTTTAAAAATTTTCATTGTAAAACAACACATAGGCCGGGCGTGGTTGCTCATGCCTATAATCCCAGGACTTTGGAAGGCTGAGGCAGGTGGATCATGAGGTCAGGAGATTGAGACCATCCTGGCTAACAAGGTGAAACCCCATCTCTACTAAAAATACAAAAAAATTAGCTGGGCATGGTGGCGGGCACCTGTAGTCCCAGTTACTCGGGAGGCTGAGGCAGGAGAATGGCGTGAACCCATGAGGCCGAGCTTGCAGTGAGCCGAGATTGCGCCACTGCACTCTAGCTTGGATGACAGAGTGAGACTCCATCTCAAAAAAACAAAACAACAAAAAAACCCATAAAATTTTAGCATTTTTAAGTGTACAGTTCAGTAGTATGAACTATATTCATATATTTTGCAATGATCTCCAGAACTGTTTTCATCTTGCAAAACTGAAACTTTCTATCCATTGAACAACAACTCCCTTTTTGTCCTCCTCTTAGTTCCTGGAAAACAACCATTCTATTTTCTGTTTCTATGAATTCGACTACTTTAGACACTTCATATTATGCTTGTTTCATAATGTCCTAGGGTTCATCCATGTTCTAGCATGTGTCAGGATTTCTTTCTTTTTAAAGACAGAATAATATTCTACTGTATGGATAGACCATATTTTCTTTGTTCATTCATCTGCCAATGGATGTTTGGGTTGCTTCCACGTTTTGGCTATTGTGACTAATGCTGCAATGAACACAGGTGTGCAAATTCTTCCTTGAGATCCTACTTTCAGTTATTTCGGCTTTGCATGCAGTAGTGGGATTGCTGGATCATGTGGTAATTCTATGTTTTATTTTTTGAGGAGCCTCCATATTGTTTTTCATAGTGGCTACACCATTTTACATTCTCACCAACAGTGCATGAGTGTTCCAATTTCTCCACATCCTTATCAACACTCATTATTTTCTGTTTTTTTTAATAGTGACCATCCTAATGAATGTGAGATGATATCTCATTATGGTTTTAATTTGCATTTCTCTAATGATTAGTGATGTTGAACGTCATTTCATTTATTCATTGGCCATTTGGAGAATTATCTATTCAAATCCTTTGCCCATGTTTAAATAGGATTATTTGTTGTTCAGTTGTAGGAGTTCTTTATATATTCTGGGTATTAATGCCTTATCAGATATATGATTTGAAAATATCTTCTCCCATGCTGTATATAGAGAGATATTCTGTTGATTGTTTCCCTTGATGTGTAGAAGTTTTTAAGTTTAGGGTAGTCCCATTTGTCTATTTTTGCTTTTATTGCCTGTGCTTTTGGTGTCATATTCGAGAAATCATTGCTAGATCCAATGTCATGAAGCTTTTCCCTTATGTTTTATTTTCTTTATTCTCCCATGTTTTTTCTGGGAGTTTTATAGTTTTAGATCTTTCTTTTAATCTATTTTGAGTTAATTTTTGTACATGGTGTAAGGTAAGGGCCCAACTTCATTCTACTGCATGTGGATATCCAGGGTTCCCAATGCCATTTGTTGAAGAAACTATTCTTTTCTCACTGAGTGGTCTTGGCACCCTTGTCAAAAATTGTTTAACCACACACATGAGGGTTTATTTCAGGTCTTTTGATTCTGTTCCATTGTTCTATATGCCTGTCTTTATGCCAATAACATATTATTTTGATTATGGTAGCTCTATTTTGGAAACAGGAAGAGTGAGGTCTCCAACTCTGCTCCTTTTTTTTTTTTTTTTTTTTTTGAGACAGAGTCTCTCTCTGTCACCCAGGCTGGAGTGCAGTGGCGCAATCTCGGCTCACTGCAAGCTCCGCCTCCTGGGTTCACCTCATTCTCCTGCCTCAGCCTCCCGAGTAGTTGGGACTACAGGCGCCAGCCACCACGCCCAGCTAATTTTTTTGTATTTTAGTAGAGACAGGGTTTCACCGTGTTAGCCAGGGTGGTCTCGATCTCCTGACCTTGTGATCCGCCTGCCTTGGCCTCCCAAAGTGCTGGGATTACAGGCATGAGCCACCGTGCCCGGCCCAACTTTGCTCTTTTTCAAAATTATTTTGCTTATTCGGGGTCATTTGAGATTCCATGTGACTTTTAGAATAGATTTTTCTATTTCTGCAAAAATGGCATTAGGACATTGATAGGAATTTAATTTTCTTTTTAATATTGCCCTTATCTGACATAGATATCAAGGTCATACCAGACCTCATAGGTAAGTTGGGAAGTGTTCACTCATTTTTAATAGAAATTGTTAGTTTAGGTTCACCTCTGTGTATATCAATTTCTTTGTTTTCCTTTTTTTCTTTCATCTCAGACTTCCCCACTAGTGTCATTTTCCTTATTCCTAAAATTTATATTTTAGAAATCTCTTTAATAGAGGACTGCTGCTATAAAGTATCTCATTTTTGTTTATTTGAAAGTGTCTTTATTGTACGCTCATTCTTGAAAGATAGTTTTGCTGGGTATATAGTTCTAAGTTGACAGTTGTTTTAATCTGTCTTTAATTAATCTGACAGTTGTTTTAATGTGTCTTTAATTTAATCTGACAGTTGTTTAATCAGCACTTTGAAGGTATCAATAGTTGCCAAATTTCAAATATGATATGATTCCAGTTTTGTAAATGTGTGTATAAAAACAGATTGGAAATAAACACATGAACAATTGTGAACATTCTGCCCAGTACATTTGGAGTGATCTATCAATAAATAAATTTAAACACAGAACTAAGACCAAATGACTGTAAGAGTTATGATAACAGAGCCGAACGTCAGTATTATTATATATACTTCCAATTAAAAGAAGAATAATAGAGCTTACAAAAATGAGAAGGTTGAGGGGTTCCAAGATGGCTGAATAGGAACAGCTCCAGCCTCCAGCTCCCAGCGTGAGTGACACAGAAGATGAGTGATTTTCAACTGAGGTACTGGGTTCATCTCACTGGGGTGTGTCAGACAGTGGGTGCAGGACAGTGGGTGCAGCCCACTGAGAGCCGAAGCAGGGCGAGGCATCGCCTCACCCGGGAAGTAAAAAGGGGGAGGGAATTCCCTTTCCTAGCCAAGGGAAACCATGATACATAACACCTGGAATATCAGGTCACTCCCACCCTAATACTGTGGTTTACCAGGGGTCTTACCAAATGGCACACCAGGAGATCGTATCCTATGCCTGGCTCAGAGGGTCCCATGCCCACGGAGCCTCCCTCATTGCTAGTACAGCAGTCTGAGATCTAACTGCAAGGCGGCAGCGAGGCTGGGGGAGGGGCACCCACCATTGCTGAGACTTGAGTAGGTAAACAAAGAGGCCGGGAAGCTCAAACTGGGTGGAACCCACCACAGCTCAAGTAGGCCTGCCTGCCTCTGTAGACCCCACCTCTGGGGACAGGGTGTAGTCAAACAAAAGGCAGAGAAACATCTGCAGATTTAAATGTCCCTGTCTGACAGCTTTGAAGAGAGTAGTGGTTCTCCCAGCATGGAGTTTGAGATCTGAGAACGGACAGACTGCTTGCTCAAGTGGGTCCCTGACCCCCAAGTAGCCTAACTGTGAAACACACCCACTAGGTGCAGACTGACACCTCACACCTCACACGGCCAAGTACCCCTCTGAGACAAAGTTTCCAGAGGAACGATCAGGCAGCAACATTTGCTGTTCAGCAATATTCACTCTTCTGCAGCCTCCACTGCTGATACCCAGGCAAACAGGGTCTGGAGTGGACCTCCAGCAAACTCCAACAGACATGCAGCTGAGGGTCCTGACTGTTAGAAGGAAAACTAACAAACAGAAAGGACATCTACACCAAAACCTCATCTGCACATTACCATCATCAAAGACAAAAGGTAGATAAAACCACAAAGATGGGAAAAAGCAGTGCAGGAAAGCTGAAAATTCTAAAAATCAGAGAGCCTCTCCCCCTCCAAAGGAACACAGCTCCTTGCCAGCAATGGAACAAAGCTGGACACAGAATGGCTTTGACGAGTTGAGAGAGAAAGGCTTCAGACGATCAAGCTTCTCGGAACTAAAGGAGGAATGATGAACCCAGCACAAAGAAACTAAAAACCTTGAAAAAAGATTTGACAAATGGCTAACTAGAACAGCCAATGTAGAGAAGTCCTTAAACGACCTGACAGAGATGAAAACCATGACACAAAAACTAAGTGACAAAGGCACAAGCTTCAGTAACCAACTTGATCAACTGGAAGAAGGGGTATCAGTGATTGACGATCAAATGAATGAAATGAAGCGGGAAGAGAAGTTTAGAGAAAACAGAGTAAAAAGAAATGAACAAAGCCTCCAAGAAATATGGGACTATCTGAAAAGTATGGGACTATTGGGATAAGAGAGATGTGGTGTACATCTGATTGGTGTACCTGAAAGTGTCTACGTCTGATTGGTGTACCTGAAAATGACAGGGAGAATGGAACCAAGTTGGAAAACACTCCAGGAGAACTTCCCCAACATAGCAAGGCAGGCCAACATTGAAATTCAGGAAATACAGAGAACGCCACAAAGATACTCCTCGAGAAGAGCAACTCCAAGACACATAATTGTCAGATTCACCAAAGTTGAAATGAAGGAAAAAATGTTAAGGGCAGCCAGAGAGAAAGGTCGGGTTACCCACAAAGGAAAGCACATCAGACTAACAGTGGAGCTCTTGGCAGAAACCCTACAAGCCACAAGAGAGTGGGTGCCAATATTCAACATTCTTAAAGAAAAGAATTTTCAACCCAGAATTTCATATCCAGCCCAACTACGTTTAATCAGTGAAGGAGAAATAAAATCCTTTACAGACAAGCAAATGCTTAGAGATTTTGTCACCACCAGGCCTACTCTACAAGAGCTCCTGAAGGAAGCAATAAACATGGAAAGGAACAACTGGTACCAGCCACTGCAAAAACATGCCAAAATGTAAAGACCATCAATGCTAGGAAGAAACTGCATTAACTAATGAGCAAAATAAGCAGCTAACATCATAATGACAGGATGAAGTTCACACATAACAATATTAAACTTAAATGTAAATGGGCTAAATGCTCCAATTAAAAGACACAGACTGGCAAATTGGATAAAGAGCCAAGACCCATCAGTTTGCTGTATTCAGGAGACCCAGCTCACATGCAGAGACACACATAGGCTCAAAATAAAGGGATGGAGGAAGATTTACCAAGCAAATGGAAAACAAAAAAAAAGGCAGGGGTTGCAATCCTAGTCTCTGATAAAACAGACTTTAAACCAACAAAGATCAAAAGAGACAAAGAAGGCCATTACATAATGGTAAAGGGATCAATTCAACAAGAAGAGCTAACTATCCTAAATATATATGTACCCAATATAGGAGCACCCAGATTCATAAAGCAAGTCCTTAGAGACTTACAAAGAGACTTAGACTCCCATACAATAATAATGGGAGACTTTAACACCCCACTGTCAACATTAGACAGATCAACGAGACAAAAAGTTAACAAGGATATCCAGGACTTGAACTCAGCTCTGCACCAAGTGGACCTAATAGACATCTACAGAACTCTCCACTCCAAATCAACAGAATATACATTCTTCTCAGCACCACATCTCTCTTATTCCAAAATTGACCACATAGTTGGAAGTAAAGCACTCCTCAGCAAATGTAAAAGAACAGAAATTATAACAAACTGTCTCTCAGACCACAGTGCAATCGAACTAGAACTCAGGATTAAGAAACTCGCTCAAAACCACTCAACTACATGGAAACCAAACAACCTGCTCCTGAATGACTACTAGGTACATAACGAAATGAAGGCAGAAATAAAGATGTTCTTTGAAACCAATGAGAACAAAGATACAACATACCAGAATCTCTGGGACATATTTAAATCAGTGTGTAGAGGGAAATTTATAGCAGTAAATGCCCACAGGAAAAAGCAGGAAAGATCTAAAATTGACACCCTAACATCACAATTAAAACAACTAGAGAAGCAAGAGCAAACACATTCAAAAGCTAGCAGAAGGCAAGAAATAACTAAGATCAGAGCAGAACTGCAGGAGAGACACAAAAAAACCCTTCAAAAAATCAATGAATCCAGGAGCTGGTTTTTTGAAAAGATCAACAAAATTGATAGATCGCTAGCAAGACTAATAAAGAAGAAAAGAGAGAAGAATCAAATAGACACAATAAAAAATGATAAAGGGGATATCATCACCGACCCCATAGAAATACAAACTACCATCAGAGAATACTATAAACACCTCTACGCAAATACACTAGAAAACCTAGAAGAAATGAATGAATTCCTGGACACATACACTCTCCCAAGACTAAACCAGGAAGAAGTTGAATCCCTGAACAGACCAATAACTGGTTCTGAAATTGAGGCAATAATTAATAGCCTACCAACCAAAAAAAGTTCAGGACCAGATGGATTCACAGCCGAATTCTATCAGAGGTACAAGGAGAAGTGATACCATTCTTTCTGAAACTATTCCAATCAATAGAAAAAGAGGGAATCCTCCCTACCTCATTTTATGAGGCCAACATAATCCTGATACCAAAGCCTGGAAGAAACACAACAAAGAAAGAGAATTTTAGACCAATATCCCTGATGAACATCGATGCAAAAATACTCAATAAAATACTGGCAAACCGAATCCAGCAGCACATCAAAAAGCTCATCCACCATGAACAAGTGGGCTTCATCCCTGGGATGCAAGGATGGTTCAATATACGCAAATCAACAAACGTAATCCAGCATATAAATAGAACCAAAGACAAAAACCACATGATTATCTCAATAGATGAAGAAAAGGCCTTTGACAAAATTCAACAGCTCTTCTTGCTAAAAACTCTCAACAAATTCAGTATTGATGGAACGTATCTCAAAATAATAAGAGCTATTTATGACAAACCCACAGCCAATATCATACTAAATGGGCAAAAACTGGAAGCGTTCCCTTTGAAAACTGGCACAAGACAGGGATGCCCTCTCTAACCACTCCTATTAAACATACTGTTGGAAGTTCTGGCCAGGGCAATCAGGCAGGAGAAAGAAATAAAGGGTATTCAATTAGGAAAAGAGGAAGTCAAATTGTCCCTGTTTGCAGATGACATGACTGTATATTTAGAAAACCCCATCGTCTCAGCCCAAAATCTCCTTAAGCTGATAAGCACTTCAGCAAAGTCTCAGGATACAAAATTAATGTGCAAAAATCACAAGCATTCTTATACATCAATAACAGACAAACAGAGAACCAAATCATGAGTGAATTCCCATTCACATTGCTTCAAAGAGAATAAAATACCTAGGAATCCAACTTACAAGGGATGTGAAGGGCCTCTTCAAGGAGAACCACAAACCACTGCCCAATGAAATAAAAGAGGACACAAACAAATGGAAGAACATTCCATGCTCATGGATAGGAAGCATCAATATTGTGAAAATGGCCATATTACCCAAGGTAATTTATAGATTCAATGCCATCCCCATTAAGCTACCAATGACTTTCTTCCAATTTCTTCAGAATTGGAAAGAACTACTTTAAAGTTCATATGGAACCCAAAAAGAGCCTGCCAAGACAATCCTAAGCCAAAAGAACAAAGCTGGAGGCATCACGCTACCTGACTTCAAACTATACTACAAGGCAAAACAGCATCGTACTGGTACCAAAACAGAGATATAGACCAATGGAACAGAACAGAGCCCTCAGAAATAATACCACACATCTACAACCATCTGATCTTTGACAAACTTGACAAAAACTAGAAATGGGGAAAGGATTCCCTATTTAATAAATGGTGCTGGGAAAACTGGCTAGTCATAAGTAGAAAGCTGAAACTGGATCCCTTCCTTACACCTTATACAAAAATTAATTCAAGATGGATTAGAGACTTAAATGTTAGACCTAAAACCATAAAACCCTAGGAGAAAACCTAGGCAATACCATTCAGGAAATACGCATGGGCAAGGACTTCATGTCTACAACACCAAAAGCAATGGCAACAAAAGCCAAAATTGACAAATGGGATCTAATTAAACTAAAGAGCTTCTGCACAGCAAAAGAAACTGCCATCAGAGTGAACGGGCAACCTACAGAATGGGAGAAAATTTTTGCAATCTACTCATCTGACAAAGGGCTAATATCCAGAACCTACAAAGAACTCAAACAAATTTACAAGAAAAAAACAACCCCATCAAAAAGTGGGCAAAGCATATGAACAGACACTTCTCAAAAGAAGACATTTATGCAGCCAACAGACACAGGAAAAAATGCTCATCATCACTAGCCATCAGAGAAATGCAAATCAAAACCACAATGTGATACCATCTCACACCAGTTAGAATGGCGATCATTAAAAAGTCAGGAAACAACAGGTGCTAGAGAGGATGTGGAGAAATAGGAGCACTTTTATACTGTTGGTGGGACTGTAAACTAGTTCAACCATTGTGGAAGACGGTGTGGCGATTCCTCAAGGATCTAGAACTAGAAATACCATTTGACCCAGCCATCCCATTACTGGGTATATACCCCAAGGACTATAAAGCATGCTGCTATAAAGACACATGCACACGTATGTTTACTGCAGCACCATTCACAATAGCAAAGACTTGGAATCAACCCAAATGTCCATCAATGACAGACTGGATTAAGAAAATGTGGCACATATACACCAAGGAATACTATGCAGTCATAAAAAAGGATGAGTTCATGTCTTTTGTAGGGACATGGATGCAGCTGGAAATCATCATTCTCAGCCAACTATCACAAGAACAGAAAACCAAACACAACATGTTCTCACTTATAGGTGGGAACTGAACAATGAGAACACTTGGACACAGGAAGGGGAACATCACACACGGGGGCCTGTTGTGGGGTGGGGGGAGAGGGGAGGGATAGCATTAGGAGATATACCTAATGTAAATGACAAGTTAATGGGTGCAGCACACCAACATGGCACATGTATACATATGTAACAAACCTGCACATTGTGCACATGTACCCTAGAACATAAAGTATAATAATAATACAAAAAGAGAAGGTAAAAGGAAATATAAGAGTGCTAGTTCCTTATCTTTCATTACAGATAGTATTGATACTGTCTAAAATTAAAGCATGTACTATCTTAAACTAAATGACTCCAATCTTTTTTTACTTTAACCTTGCAGGGATATTTTATTAAATATTACCTCTGGTGGTAAAAAAAAATTTTTATCTAGACTTCAGCAATTTCTTTAGTTTCACTTTATTTGCTATTCCTTCTGTTAAAGTAAAATTAAATGCAATACTTTTCAATAAAAATAGAAGTCATATTATAATCCTATTTTTATAAAGGTATTTCTCCAGCTGGTCTATATATGCATGGAGAACTGCCTGGAATGAAGTGCACTTTAATATGAATAATAACTTATTTCACTGAGCATGGTGGCTCACGCCTGTAATCCCAACACTTTGGGAGGTCAAGGAGGGAGGATTCCTTAAGCCCAAGAGTTTGAGACCAGCCTGGGCAAAATGGCAAACCCCCATCTCTACAAAAAAATACAAAAATTATCCAGACATAGTGGCACATGCCTGGAGTCCCAGTTATCTGGGAGCCTGGAAGGCTGAGGTGAAAGGATTGCTTGAGCCCAGGAGGTGGAGGCTGTGGTGAGCTGAGATTGTGCCACCGCACTCTAACCTAGGTGAGAGAGCCAGACCCTGTCTCAAATAAACAGACAAACAAACAAACAACAACAACAAACTTTATGTGGTGGTCTTCAGGCTAAATTCTAAATTTTTATTTTGTATTTTCTATATTACTTCAATTCTTTATTATGGGTATGTATAATTTAAAAGTCAATATATTTTTGAATGCAGTATCAGCAACAAATCAGGACAACTTGCTCCTTCTCATCTCCTCCTGTACCCCGATCTTAACCCTCGGCTTCATCTTTTCTCTTGCCCTGGAGACCAGTGAATGAACGTATGCACAGCCAGTGCTAGCTGTTGAATTTCTTGTCCTCGGAGTTCTGCCCTAGGATGGCTCGTCTGTCCTGGGGTGGCCTTATGGCCACATTTTCTTAATGAATCATGGCAGGTTAAAATTGCCATCCTTAGCAGAATCTAATGGTGGCAATTTTAACTGGCCATGATTATTCTTCTACATAAATCTTTGTTCATATCTTTGATTACTTTTTAGGATAAATTCTTAGAAGTAGGGTCAAAGCGTATAACAGTCTTTCGAAAGCTCATAATATTACATGGTCAAATTGATTTTCAAAAAGCCTATTCTAATTGATGCTTTCACTAGAGGTATTTATAAACGTGCCTCTTCCATAACTCCCTTGTCAGCACTAATCATTTTTTGTTTGACATTTGTGACCATTTGATAAGCAAAAATGATATTTAATTGCTATTTTAATTAGCATTTTTATTATTAGTGAGGTTGAATGTTTTTCATATTAGTATTGAATTTTAAAAATTTCAGTGACATTTTATAAGTGAGCAGATGACATGATCATATTTATTTTTCAGCACTAAAGTTCAGGCAAGAGTGTTGAAAGTAGGTGGCTGCCTGAGGTCAGGAGTTCAAGATCAGCCTGACCAATATGGTGAAACACCATCTCTACCAAAAATACAAAAATCAGTTGGGCATGGTGGTGGGTGCCTGTAGTCCCAGCTACTCGGGAGGCTGAGACAGGAGAATTGCTTGAACTTGGGAGGCAGAGGTTGCAATGAGCTGAGATTGTGCCACTGCACTACAACCTGGGTGACAGAGCAAGACTCTGTCTCAAAAAAAAAAAAAAAAAAAAAGAAGAAAAGGAAAGAAAAGAAAGTAGGTGGCTGGAGGAGCCCAAAGTCAGGAAGAAGAAGTGAGGGGACCTTGGCGGCAGTGTTGGTGATATATGATGAGGGTCTGGACAGGGCGGGGTGGGGCTGGCGGGCAGTGGTGGGTAGGGGAGAGGGACCTGGGGTTGGGGTGGTGGTGGGAGTAAGATCTGATACCATTCTCTCTTCATCTCTTTTTTCCTGCCTTCTTGATTTCCACTTACAGTTTTCTACTCTGAAAAATTAGCACAGCAATAACACTTTGCCCCAATTAATCTTGTGATGTTCCTAATCTATTTAAATTTGGGGGAGATTGTATCATTCTTCAGAGAGGTCAGTTTCTACATTTGCAATCTAGAAAATCAGTACCTTCTGAGGAGAATCTGGCTGCAAGACTATGGATTTTGTTCCCCTATGACTCCCGTGTGGGGAAAAGTGGAAATGGATCCTTTGGAGGTAAATATTCTGAAGAAATACACCGATCTCCTGGCTTTTGCTAGTATTAGTTAGTTGCTTGGCTTTTACCTTGAAGTCTTTATATGTCATATTTTAAAAATAAAGAAATGAAACACACAGAGTCAGGTTTTAGCCAAAGCAAACCCTGATGAAAAAACGACCAACCCTCTGTAATTCTGAGCTGAATTGTAATTCTTTGTTCTCTGTAGCCTTCAGATAAAAGGATTCATGTGGGATGGTAGATAGGGCGGTTTTAATTTGAATCAACTGGACTTACTGCTGGATTTTACATCAGCCTGCTGTGAGGCAAGTTCTTTGTTTTCGGCAATTATCAAACTAAGCCTAATTAAACTTGCTTTGCTTTGATGTACTGTAATGTTTTCCATAATTTTATATTCTGAACCATTTTCCTAAGTCCTGGTTTGAATCAACACTATGGATTCATTCTGTATCTGTCATGTCATGATTTAGCATGTGTCTAATCAGGTTTTAAGAAGCTTAGCTTTGGTTGATATAATACGACACTATTATTATTGCGATTTTGCAATTTGGACCTGTGGAATTGTTTTAAAATACGACATGCTCTGGATATATGTGGAAGGAAAGTGCAAACACTTCCAATCGTACCAATTAAATATAGATCTTAAACTATAGAAAACCATCTTATATTTTGTAAAATTCCATTGGTTTCCCTTTCGGTTGTGTTGCTCCTTCAGGAGATGTTCTTTTACAAAGCTAATTTGCCACAATTGATTCCATGTATATTTCTTTTGTGTAGATGTGTTACACAAGGTGTGTCAGAGTCTCTTTTGTATCTGCAAGTTGTTCATTTCCCACCTGATTGTGCATCCATTAGATCTCTCTTGCTTTCTGGGTGCTAGACTACATGAAGTGAGTGTTTTTTAAACTACATTTTTCTCCACCATCCAATAGAAATAATTAAAAAATACATTTACTTCATTCAGCTAGCACCCTACTTGGAGTTCCTGTTAGCCACATACCCTTTGCTCCCTTTAAAAATGGGCTCAACTGTTTTCGTTATTTTAGCCTAATTTCCTGTGGCTTTTAGCCTGTCATTGGGAGTGGTGCAGGATACAAAACCAAATCAATTATGTTGCAGATTCCTCTTTCAGCCAAGATGTCAAGGGAACTTAGCTATGGAGACCCTGGTAAGCATTTTGAACAAAATAATGTCTCCTTTTGAGACTGGCCATCAAGAAGTGTTATTCTTAGGTGTTTCTACGAAAAATCTGGAAAACTGGGAGCTCGGTTATTATCAATATTATAAAAACTTTGTTTTGGTGGGCACCTTTTGATCACATTTTTACAAACTCTTTGTTGAAGTATAATATACATAGAAACACATACATATATTAAGTGTACAGTTCAATGAATTTTCACACGCTGTGCATATCCATTTAAACCAGCATTCAGATGAAGAACAAAAACATCCACCAGCGCCTCGGGCCCCCTCACCTCATGCTCCTAACCAGGCACTGTTCTCCCTACCCCACTCCCAGAGTAGCCACTTTCCTGACTTCTACCAAGAGAGCTTAGCCCTGCCTGCTTTTGTGCACTCTGTGCATTAAGCATGAGTTACGCAGTATGCACCCCTTAATGTCTGGCGTCTTTTGTTCAACATTGTGTGTGTGAGAGTCATCTGTGTTGTTGAGTGTAGTTGTAAATTCTTCATTCCTATTTCTTTATGATTTCCCATTGTATAAATATACCACAATTTACTTCTTTATTTTACAGTTGAAGGGGAGCTGGACATGGTGGGGGCATGGGGAAAAGGTGCAGAGTGGAGGGGCCAAATGCCTTCACATTTTATACGTGGCACCAGGACTCTGTAAGCAGGAACTGTAAGCAAACTAAATAGACTTGGCCCTAACCTTTAAGTGCTTGTTCGTTCTTGATAGTAAATACTTTGAGGACAGGGGCTGGCTTTGTTTCTCTTTCCCTTCTCCACTAACTCCATGACTCCTACAAGGGCACTCAAAGGAATGTTGATATGATTCAAAATAGGTTGTCTAAATGGAGAAACAATAAAATGCAATTAAGAGAATGTAAAACATGAGGCATAAGAAAAAGCCCAGGACTTTCCAGATGAAAAAGAGACAGCTAATGGGCAGAGAAAGGGGAGAAGAAGTAACATAAAGCAGCATAGAACAATACTTATTTATCTTGCTATCATGTAAATGAGTCTAATTAAAGAGCATTTGTAGGGCACTAGTAAATCCTCTGATAAAATGCATAAATAAAACAGTACTTTGGTTTGCTATTTTCTTGTTCACTGCACAGTACCTTCCCTTGGTCTCTCATTTTTGATCATTTTAGATATATTTTGTTCCATTCACATGATTTTTTTCCCATCCCTGAAGCAGCAACTGAACTGAATAAACCAATAATTGTATAAAGTTGACATTCATCACAATCATGTAAAGGTTTGGTATTTCAGCCAATTTTGCTTTCCTAGTTTTTTCCTTTGTATCACTGTGGATTCTGCATATTCTAGTTTGTGTGTGTGTGTGTGTGTGTAGAACACATAACTTCTATTATTTTTAAATTTAATGACTTGAAGTTGCTCCACCATCTCAATAATCATTGTGTTAATATATTAATAATTGTTGCTATGTCCCAGAAAGTGGTAGTAAAAGCACTGTCGAGCTAATACCAGTGCAACACATAAATTATTCATTGAAATATATCATGCCTATTTGACTATATTGCTGTATTCTACTAGCAAAGTATCTCATGCTTTATTGTAGACTCTCATTTTGATTAAAAAAAAAATAAGAAGGCCCATTCATTCTGGTGGATTCAAAGAGCTAATAATTTGGCTGCTCTAGAAATTGACCTCAAGGGAATGCGAATGAGTGAAAAACCTGAAAGGGAGTCAGCATAGGATTTGGTTTGCTTGCTTTCTGATCTATCCCTGTTTATTAGTCAGCGAGGACTGCCATAACAGGGTAACAGCTTGGTTGGTTTAAACAACAACTATCTATTGTCTTATGGTTCTGGTGGCTGGAAGTCCAAGATCAGGTTGTTGGCAGGGTTGATTTCTCCTGAGGCCTCTCTCTTTGCCATTTAGATAGTTGTCTTCTTCGTTCTCGCACAGTTCTTCCTCTGTGTGTATCTGTGTCCTAATCTCCTCTTCTTAGAAGGACCCAGTCATATTGGTTTAGGATCCACCCGAAAGACTTTGTTTTATTTTAATTACCTCTTTAAAGGCCCTATCTCCAAATACAGTCCCATTCCAAGGTAGTGGGAGTTATGGCTTAAACACATGCATTTTAAGGGGACCCTATTCATCCCGTAACACCCTGCCCCACAAAACAATCTTTGACACTCTGACGTGAGATGCTTGGAACCAGCACATCTCACACGTCTTCTGGATTCTGATGATGCCTGTTCTGTGCTGGCTGCTGCTCTGGCCTTCCTCATCTCCCTGGGACTGCACAGCTCTACTGCCTGGAGATCACCAGTTGGAGGGGGCACTGTGCAGCCAGACAAACCAGTCTCTATCCCCAAGCTTCTGGCCTTTCCCCTTCCTTAAGAACTTGGGTGAGATGCCACAGCGTGGGGCATGGGACTACATTTCTAGAGCAGCAGTCAGAGCAGCCACATGATGCAACTCAGAAATGTCTCCATGGGGCAAACTTTGGCAAATGGAACTAGGATATGGGAAGGAGCTGGGTAAAGAAATTCTTGCTTCTTGCTTCCTCCCATAGCTGGTCCCAAGACACAACTTCTCTGTATAGCCTATCTAGACATGTGTGGCTCCATGGGTGTCGTCACAGCTTGTTGTGAGGCCTGGCCAGTACTGTAGCATGCAAGAGCTTGCATTGCTTTCCTTCCTTCCTGGACTCATTTCCTTCCTCTTGCACTCTCACTGCTCTGGGACTGCACCTGCCAAGTGAAGCATCATGACTCAATCCTTGCCTCAGGCTCTGCTTTCTAGGGAATCAGGACTAAGACAATATTTTACCCATTATAGAAGTTTTGCCCTAATTACAGAGGTGGCAATAAATTTGAATAATAGCACATAGATAAGTATTATTCTTCAATATTTATTATAGAGCATTTAATCATTTTTCTCAAGTTATTGCTAGCAAGGGCAGGGCAATAAAATCATGACAAACTGCAGTAAACATTGATAAATATCAACCCAGTAGCACTCCTAGACTGATATGGATTCAAGTGGACTCGTGTGCAGGGCTAAATAACTTTTTATTTTAATGTTCATGAGCAAATGTGTTTAGAAGTTAAACAAGATTATTTCTTAGACTGTTAACTTTATCTGTCACAAAGAATGTATTTTCTTCTTCTAGAAGATTCCATGTTGTTATCTATGAGGCCATTTCATAATGGAGGACGTCCGGCAACAAAACTTCTTGAACTATTCAGAAAAAACTCATCAAAAAATTTTATCATCTTCAACATCTCAAATGTTGAAATATAATGTCTATTTTGTAAAATTACTAAGTAGTACGAATATTTGACCACTTGAAAGAATTTTCTGCAAAGCCTAGTTTCCAGCAAGTCATTTCCCAATCCAGTGAATCCCTTAGATATGCAGTGTGTAGTAAGATCAGAGTCTACCTATTTACCCATAGGCAAATGAAGTTCAACTGAACAGAGTTAGACTTTTGTGCAAGCTCTATGATGTATTGTCATTAATAAATGGGCAGGAAATAGCATTTCCAAATTCCTGACAGATATTAATATTCAGGATTCAAGAATGAGCAATTGGAATCCCTGGCAATACCCAGGAATTCTTCAAATCATAACTTATTCTGTAAGTTTTATAATACTTTATTTATGAATTTAAAAATAATGACTGATGATAATAATATATTGTGAATCTACTTGCAATAGAGTTATACAAAGGTTTTCCATATAGAGAAATCTACGCTATGTAATATATACTTAGTTTATATTAACTGATACATCATGAAAATATTATGTTTAAATAACAGGTAAAAATGTTGTTTACTTGATATAAACAATTGATAATAGGAAATACTACTAAAGAAGGTACCATTAGCATCAAATAAATGTCAAATAAAAATGATTCTAAAAATGGAAAAGTATTACCAATATTCAATATTTAAAAGTTACCATTCTCCAGTGGAAATTTTAGAGAACACTAAACATTCACTGCCCCATCCAATAGTTGGGATCTCTGTTTCCTGACAAACATTTCAGATGTAGACAGATTTCTTTCACTTTGTGTTGACATGGGTTGCATTGTGAAAAATGCACCCAAAAACAGTTTCAAGTGGATCTTAGGGTTCATGCAGCTCCTTTTAAGCTCATTTCCTTTTTTATTTTTTTATTTTTGAGATGGAGTCTTGCTCCATCTCCCAAGCTGGAGTGCAGTGGCACAATCTTGGCACTGCAACCTCCACCTCCTGGGTTCAAGTGATTCTCCTGCCTCAGCCTCCCACGTAGCTGGGATTACAGGTGTGCCCCACCATGCCCGGCTAATTTTTTTTATTTTTAGTAGAGATGGGGTTTCACCATGTTGGCCAGGCTGGTCTTGAACTCCTGACCTCAAGTGATCTGCCCGACTTGGCCTCCCAAAGTGCTGGCATTACAGGTGTGCGTCACCATGCTCAGCCTCATTTCCTTTTTTGTAATGATAAAAATATTTTGTTTTCTTTTCCTGACTTTGATTTTGCTGTTGAAATCAATATTGCTTATGCTGACAGTTTTTAGATCAATTTCTAGTTTTATATTGAAGCATTCCATGACAGTATTCATGTCATATTCTCTTTGCATTTTTTTCTGGTAAAATGTTTATAAGAAATTATAGTCTATGGAGAATATTCAAATACTGGAAAACACCAGTAAATGTTACTAGGTAGTATTCAAATACTGTAACATTTGGTTACTAATAAATTTACTAGCAAGTTTACTAGTAAACTTTACTAGCAAGGAGTAAGTTTACCATCAAGGAGATCTTACCCTGATCTTACCAGAATGCAGCAGGATCGACTTAAATATCTATTTTACTTTCAAAACTTGTTACCTCTTGAAACGTCACTTAGAGGACTCATATAATGTATTCTGTGCATAAAACTTAGTACTATTTATTTTATTTGTGCAATGATTTCCTGTTAGCAGCAGACTGGCCCCATGAACACTCACTTATGCCAGGGCAGCTGTAAGCAAGACTGATGATGCTACGGTCACCCACCTCCTGTGTGTCCACCTTGTTCTGGGCTCCACTTGCCAGTATTTCCTGCTGTTGCTTTTAGCTTGGTGTCAATGGATTCCTTCAAACTGATGCCACCATCTGATGATTGTGATGCCACCATCTGATGATTGTGAAGCACGAATTCTCACAGGAGAATTGTATTTTCCCATTTTCTTGCCTTCATGATTGATTTTTCTTGGGATTAAGAGAAATATAAATGTTCTGAGAAATGCTGGGAAGGAATCCCTGTGTGGAAATACTGGTAGGAGAAAATGGGCCTTCCATAAAATAGCCCTTTATCACTGCAGTCATGGCTAGTCCCACCTTGAATATCTTGAATGCAGGTGCTCTTGGAGACTAACTTGAGACTAAATTGAGTCCCTCCTGGGAAGCAGACATATCCAGAGACCCAGGAATTTTTTTATTTTTTTGGTCTAACCTTGTTACACATATTTTATTATTTTATTTAAATATTTTTTATTGTAGTTAAATATACATAACCTAAAATACACCACTTAAGCCACTTTTAAGTGTTCAGTGACATTAAGTATATTCACACTGTTATACAACCATCACCGCCACCATTTCCAGAACTCTTTTCATCTTGCAAAACTGAAACTCTGTACCCATTAAATAACAACTTCCCATCCCCCCAACTCCCCCAGCCAGCCGCTGGCAAACATATATACATATTGTCTTAGTCTATTCAGGTTGCTATTAAAAAAAATACCAGAGACTGGGTGGCTTATAAATAACAGACATTTCTTTCTCACAATTCTGGAGGCTGGGAAGTCCAAGATCAAGGCATCAGTGGATTTGGTGTCTGGCGAGGACCTGCTTTATTAGAGATGGCTGTTTTCTCACTGTAACCTCACATGGGGCAGAAGTTGAAAGAGATGTCTCCGGAGGGTTTGTTGTGCTTTTTTTTTTTTTTTTTTTTTTTTTTTTTTTTTTTTTTTTTTTTTTTTAGACAGAGTCTTGTTCTGTCACCCAGGCTGGAAGTACAGTGGCATGATCTTGGCTCACTGCAACATTTGCCTCTCAGGTTCAAGCAATTCTCCTGCCTCAGCCTCCTGAGTAGCCTGGACTATAGATGCTCGCCACCACCCCCGGCTGATTTTTGTATTTTTAGTAGAGATAGGGTTTTGCCATGTTGGCCAGGCTGGTCTTGAACTCCTGACCTCAGGTGATCCACTCGCCTTGGCCTCCCAAAGTGCTGGGATTACAGGTATGAGCTGCCATGCCCGGCCCTGGGGTCTCTTCTTATAAGGGCACTACTCTTTCATGAGGACTCTACCCTAATGAACCGGTTACCTCCCAAAGGCCCCACTTCCTACTGTTATTACCTTTCAGGTTAGGATTTCAACATCTACATTTTGGAGGAATACAAATATTCAGACCATAGCATGCAGAATTCATTCATTAGCATATATGAGTGTCTTCTGGCAATTCCTAGAAATAGCTGAGGACATTTTGAAAGGCATTTGAGGTTTTATAGTAGAGGATGAGAGAAAGAGGTGAAAATAATATTACTATGAATGTGGTCACTCATCATCCCCAGTCTGATTTAGCTTGAGGAAACAGGTGTCACCATAGCAAAATGTGACTCAGGAAGCGGAAAAGAACATATCACACACAATGAATAACAGTGATCCTTGGCTCTTTTCTCCCTATGCTAATGGAAGAATTTATTCAGCAAGTGGCTATCACTTTTGGAGACCATCTCTATGCTATCACATGTGGTGGGTATAGAAATGCTAGAAGATTCCATTTGTATGTCTTCCATGTCCAGAGAAGGATTGACTGCTTCCTTCAAAGATTTGAGATGAGACTTGCAGCACTTTGCATCATTACAAGAAGTCTATGATAGTCTGGAAAGACTTTTAGGATAAGACTGTAAAATACTTGAGGACACTTGATCAAGATTTTCATGTAACTTCTTAAGAAAGCATTAGTGTCCATCAAGGATTATGTCAAACGGTCTACCACATTCTATAGCTTTGTTTAGTCTTTTGGTTATGAGAGTTAGTTTCAGGGCAGTTGACATAGTTTCTAGCCTCTGACTTCATTAGAACTACTATCAGATATGCTATACGTAATGTAAGCAAGATAATGGAGAACTGTTTCAGGAATGATAGTGTGATCACCTCAGACAATGGTTGAGATATCATGTGGAAAGCTTGCCTCTGGTATAATTTCCTTAAGCAATTTCTCATAAGGCATTCATCATTGTTATTCCTCACCCTCCCATCCTTCAGGCTTCATCAACCTGAAGAGTAAAATAATCTGCAGAGGTGACACAGGATAAGCCAGGGTATTCAGTAGTAGATGGCTCAAGCCATTCAAATGCATGATACTGTAGGCAAGCAGACAGAACTAACTACTGAGCAAATGTCTCACCACTGCACATGTAACCCACACATGTAAGAAGGCAGAAAGGAAAGTAGTTAAACCCCACGGGCCAGCAGGTGGCTGCTTTTAACTCTCACTGCAGCAAGGGAAGGGGCTAGGGATAGGGAGTGAGGGAAGTTTCATAGTAGGAGACAGGGCATAATTACAGGAAAAATGACTTCTGTGTGATGGCAGAGTCTTTCAGGCAGCATTTGGAATTAAAAGCCATTACATCATCTGAGGACGCTCAGAGATTGTGCAGAATGAGGACCAGTAATAGAGTCCTTTGGTGTTGGAGGGGAATTACTTCCACACCATTTCTTACATTTCGTGGTTTTGTGAAAGGCAGAGTCAGAAATCACTGAGCAATAAAAATGCTCTTAATGTTTTTGAGGCAGAAAGCAGGTAGAGAGAATTTTGAGCAGGTACAGACAGCATCTGGGAGCATTAGGAAAGCAGAAAGCTGGTGGACCACTGTAGGGCAGGCAGCAAAAGCATCTCTGTCCCCTCAGCTGTCAAGCCAGACCCAGAGAAGGCATCCTTGACTCTTTCCATTTCCTGCCCGCACCTCCAGAGTTTTTCTCTTAAGAACAATATTGCTATGAACATTTTCTACATGTTTCCTGGTGCATATAAGCAAGAATTTCATAAGTTAATGCCAAATTGTATTCAAAATTGGTTGAGCCAACATAACCTGACACAAAGCATGAATCTTGTTATTAGGAAAAAAACTGTAAAAGACATATTTGGAACAATTGGAGAAGTTTGAATACAGAATGAATATTGGGTAATACTATGTGATTATTGCTAATTTAAAAAATGTGAATGGTGTCAGAGTCAGTATGAACATGTCCTTTTTTATTCTTATTCTCTTAAGAGTAATTTAGAAGTGCCAAGATATCTACAGTTCATTTTCAAATGGCTCAGCAAAACTGTGACTATGTGGAGAAACCGCTGAAGAGAGAAAGGAGAGAGAGAGAAGATGAGAGAGAGCACAAATGTGACAAAATGTTGGTGGAAAATGTATGTTTAAATTTTTCTCAGGATTAAAAATTGTGAAAAGAAAAAAATGGTTGAACCGCTAAGGGTCTAGTTAGGAAAACTGAAACCACTCTAGGTATTTCAAACAGAGGGACTTTAATACAAGAAATTGGTTTCAAAGATATTGGCTGGGTATGGTGGCTCATGCCTGTAATCCCAGCACTTTGGGAGGATGAGTGGAAGGATCGCTTGAGGTTAGGAGTTTCAGATCAGCCTGGCCAACATGGCGAAACCCCATCTCTACTAAAAATACAAAAATTAGCCAGGCATGCTGGTGCCTGCCTATAGTCCCAGCTACTCAGGAGGCTGAGGCGTGACAATCACTTAACCTGAGAGGCAGATGTTGCAGTGAGCCAAGATTGCACAGTTGTGCACTGCAGTCTGGGTGACAGAGTGAGACTCCATCTCAAAAATAAATACATACACACATACATAAAAAATAAAAATAAACAAAGATATTAAGAAGGTTGGAAGAGTAAAAGGAAGGAAATGGAACTGGAGGATCCAAAAGGAAGAAAGCTATGATCCTTGGAAATCAGAAGCTGTTAGTGCCCTTGAGCTCAGTCCCCAAGTCTGTGCTTGCTGCAGTTGGTTCCAGATCCATGGAAGAGATGCTGCCTCAGTCTGGGCAGGGACTGCTGAAAGAGGTGCTGTCTGCTCAGGCTGCTGGCTCTCAGCTGCCCCCTTCCATTGCCAGCTTCATCAGTAACTACCATCAAGAGTCAGAGCCAGTAGCAGAAAGCTTTCCTCTTCTCCTGCCTTCTAATATCCACGAGCGCCTTTCACTGCAGAAACTCACAGGAAACCAGCAGGCAGGGCATCCTGGGAAATGCAGTTTGCAGAGTCCAAACCCTAGCAATGCAGAGAGTAGGGAAAGAGGATGTGGCACTCAGAGACACAGGGTAGCAGCAGACACATACTCCCACCAGCAGTGGGCAAGCATGCTCTCTGCATCACATTTTGCTACGTCTGACTATTTAACTTTTGAATCTGGTTGGAGTTAAGTGCTTTGAATGTGTATTTTGACAGTTTTAATTTGTATTTTGATTCATCCTTTATGTCCAGCTTATATGTTTCCTCTTTGGAGAAGCTACCTCTGACTATATCTAATGAACATCTCCTGCTGTACTCTGTCATTGTACTCTGGACTTCTTTTACATTGCACCTACCTCCATTAGAAATGATATATTTGTTTGTGAGATTATTTGATTGATATCAGTCTACTCCACCAGCATGTAGATTCTACAAGGGCACAACGGGTCTCTTGTTTTCTGCTCTATTACTAGTACCCAGCAAACAGCCAGGCACATAGTAAGCACGCAATTTACACAGTGAATGGATGAATGAAGAGGGACCAGCTATAACACCAACCTCAAGTGATGCAAGAAGACAACCTGGATTGGGCTGAGAAGAGGAACATACCCCAGTCACTCCTATTAAGAACTACATAAATTATATGGTGGTTAATGTCAGAACCCCAAGGGGTTATGCCATTCTTTATAACTTGATATATACATATATATATTTATAATTTGTTAGAAGTACTATTTTTACTTTATTTTTTATGGACAGGGTTTTGCTCTTACCTCCAGGTTAGACTGCGGTGGCACAAAAATAGCTCACTGCAGCTTTGAACTCCCAGGCTCAAGTGATCCTCCTGCCTCAGTCTCCTGAGTGGCTGGGACTACAGGCATATACCACCACATTTGGCTATTTTTGTATTTTTGTAGAGACAGGGTCTTTCTATTGTTGCCCAGGCTGGTCTTGAACTCCTGGGCTCAAGTGATTCTCCCGCCTTGGCCTCCCAAAGGGCTAGGATTACAGGCATAAGCCACTGTGCCTGGCCCAATGTTAACTATTAACAAAGTGCATGTAATTTCTTCAGAGGTGGACATTCGTTCACAATCAATGACTTATGAACTCTATAACAAAAACAAGGTTTCCAGATAGTTGGGTAAAGAGAGCTACCTGAACTGACTGGTGCCAAGTGCATGGTAACTGACAGACTATCCTACTTTCTGGTTTGTCCAGGACTGAGGGGTTTCTCAGGACAAGGGACTTTCAGTGCTAAAACCAGGCAACTCCTGGGCAAACATGGGACTAAGTTGGTTTCCCTAGCCAAAAGACATTTGCAGTCCATCTTGGGCCCCACCTAAGAAGTCCAGAAGGTCTCACCTGATATAGAACAGGATATACCCTTACATAAGCACATTAATTTTTACATAGAACCGGTGATGTTGTCAAAGATGGAGGCTAACTTTAAGAGGCCTAAGTTCACAGTGGGTAATATCAGGTTTGTGCCTGTGCACATTTTGAAGGAATTTTTAAAATTGATCTTTTAATATTTGTAGGTGATGTGACTAAATCAGTCAATAGTTTTTAATGGATAACACTAAGTATGTCAGAGGAGAAGTAAAAACTTCCCTAAAAAAAGAAATGCCGCCAATAATAAATAAATAAAGGATAAAGGATGGCCACAGAGAAGGTTTTGGCCAATTTGTGTGTGTGTGGCCCTGTAGTTGTGCATGCTCTGGGCAGGACACGGGTCTCTGTTATCAAGGGGCCAACTCCATCTCTAACACCAGATTGCTCGTGACACGCAGCACTTACGTTCATTGGCATGTGCCAACATGGACCAAGGAGTCAGTAATGACTTGTTTCCAGAAAGCAGCTTCAGGCTCCGGAGTTGACCTCCTGCCTGCCAACTCCATTGGGCTGCATTTTGTGGTGGGAAAATCCAAGGCCTTTGGGAGACAATTTTGTGACGTTGCATTTATGGATTTTGTAGAGCATCCAGCTGACTTCATGGACGATTTATTAGTGTGGTAGCAAATACTACAGTGTTTGGTGTTCTGTCCCCTTTGTGAAATTGTCTCTTCTATGGACTTCTGTTAACACCCCTCCTTCCTTCCTGGTGGTAGTTCTCCTCTGGTTACTTGTTTGTTTGCTTTTTCGATTATATGCATTTTATTGTGGTGAGAAACACATCACATGAGATGTACTCTTAACAATCTTTTAAGTATACAGTAATGTATTGGTAACTATAATTTATGCACAGTGTTACACAAAATGCAGAGCATCTGCATTTTGCAGGACTGAAGCTCCATACCCACTGAACAGCAATCCCCATTTCTGCCTTTCCCAGCCCCTGACAGTCACCATCCTACTTTCAATGTGTCCTTTGGGCTTCATTTCGTCCCCAGGGGCCTGTCCTTGTCTTCGGGGCCACTGTGTCCCTGCTTGTCCTCTTCTCTCTGAACACATTCCTGCTAGGTAACCTTGTCATAGTATTGTTTCTAATAGCAAAGATGATTTTGAAACAACTTGAAGGTTCAACAGTACAGGATTGGTTAAATATGTTTTTTTTTAATGGACCACTATGCATCATTTGATGAAAATTGCACTGTACATTTGTTGACATAGAGATGTTCATGATATTGCTTAGTTAATAAACCATGTTATAATGTTGCATGTATAATGTGATCCTATTTGTGTGAAAAATAGATAAATACACAGTGACATCTGAATGAATGTTCACCCCGAATATTAACAGTATTTATCTCTAGGTGGTGGAATTATGTGTGACTTAAGCATTATTTCTGTTTGTCAGCAATTTCTAGTTTTTCTACAATAAACATATTTTTAGTGTAGTGAAAAAAAAAATACAGGTTGTAAGAAAAAAGATTCTCTTAGGATATGGATCCCAGTCAGTCAGTTGACTGTGTACAACTCTGCAGTAAATACCCGACCAGGCCAGGTGCAGTGGCTCATGCCTGTAATCTCAGCACTTTGGGAGGCTGAGAAGGGAAAATTGCTTGAGCTCAGGAGTTCAAGACCAGCCAAGTACATAACATACAGAGACTCCCATCTCTTAATTTTTTTTTTTTTTAATTAGACTGGGTATGGTGGCTCAGGCCTGTAATCCCCGCACTTTGGGAGGCTGAAGTGGGCAGATCACTTGAGGTCAGGAGTTAGAGACCAGCCTGGCCAACGTAGTGAAACTCCATCTCTACTAAAAATACAAAAACTTAGCTGGGCGTGGTCGCAGGTACCTGTAATCCCAGCTACTTGGGAGGCTGAGACAGGAGAATTGCATAAACCCAGGAGGTGGAGGTTGCAGTGAGCTGAGATGGTGCCACTGTACTTCAGCCTGGGCGACAGAGTGAGATGCTGTCTCAAATAAATAAATAAAATTAGTCAGGCATGGTGGCAAACCTGTGGTCCCAGCTACTCGGGAGGCTGAGGTGGGAGGATTGCTTGAGCCTGGCAGGTTGAGGCCACAGTGAGCCATGATTGTGTCATTGCACTCCAGCCTGGGCTGGATGGAGAGCTCTTCTAAATAAATAAATAATAAATAAATAAAAATCTCTGGCTTTTTAAAGGTCCTCACTACAAAAACAAGTATGTGAGGCAATGCATATGTTAAGTAGCTCAATTTAGCCTTTCCACAATGTTTACATATGTCAGAATACGTACACAATAAATATCTAAAATTTTTACGTGTCAAAATAAATACATAAATTACTTAGGAAAAAAAATCCCCTCTTTTGAATCAGAGCCTTTGACGTTGGACTCATTACTTAACCTTTTTAAGTCTCAATTCCATCGTCTCTGGAGTGGGTCTTAGACCAACTTTATTAGATCGTTTTGAGGATTCAGTGATTGGGCACCCAGGTCATAAATCTCTCCCCTCCCCTGGCCTCTGACGTCATTCTTCATGGAGGATAAGCCCTGAGAGTCCCTCATCCTGTCAAGTAGTTTTGTTCTTTAAATGGCTGATTAACTCACAGGGGTAGTATCTTTTAATGCAAGTTCTCTACATGAAATGAGGTGCCAAGTTAACAACCCAGGAAAACAGAAGGCTTATGTTTTTCCACATAATAAACTGTGAAGAAATGAGTAGGGCAAGCTTTCCAGCCTCTCTATTAGAGCTACATGCCTATAAAATACAAAATGTACACACACATCTTTGAGCCACTGTGTTGCTCTGGCTAAGCAATGGAATGCTAATGATTATTCAGGAATTCTCTTGATCCTGTTTGATAGAGTTAAAAAATTTTTTTTCTATAACCTGTAGCTAAACTTTAAAATAGCCAGGTCTTGGCTGGGCACGGTGGCTCATGCCTATAATTCCAGCACTTTGGGAGGGCAAGGCGGGTGGATCACCTGAGGTCAGGAGTTTGAGACCAGCCTGGCCAACATGGAGAAACCCTGTCTCTACTAAAAATACAAAAATTAGCCAGGCATGGTGGTGCACGCCTGTAATCCCAACTACTCGGGAGGCTGAGGCAGGAGAATCACTTGAGCCCAGGAGGTGGAGGTTGCAGTGAGCCGAGATCATGGCATTGAACTCCAGCCTGGGCAACAGAGCAAGACTCGGTCTCAAAACAACAACAACAACAACAACAACAACAACAACAACAACAACAACAAAAACCAGGCCTGTTCAGTTTAGCACTTGCACAGAATCCTGTTATGTGCCAAACACTGGGTATTAGGGGTTTGGAAATAAGTGAGACAGATAAATAAATAAGACTCTCCTCTGTCTGGGTAGTCTCAGGGGATGATAGAAGCACAAGCAGCTCCCTCTAATAGTCTGTGGCAGAGATGGGGTAGAGGTTTGCTCAGAGGATTCCCATACAGAAGAACGGGGCTGAGAAATGTCAAGGCCATCAACAGCAGCACAGGCCCAATAAAGCTCCCAAGCAGGCTTCAAGAATACCATGCAGACGGGATGGGGAACAAAAGAATCCTTATTTCTCCAGAGTATTAGCCCCATTTCCCACCTCCCATTTGTGTGTCAAAGTTGCTGCCCAGCCAACACAGGGCTAGGGGACAGCGCTGCGGCCCTTGCGACTGTAAGAATTAAAGAAAGAGGAAAGAAACACAAAAAGCAGCTCAACAGTCAAAGAACAGGTTTATTTTGGAGATATAAACCTGAGAGGGACTTCTGGCCCATTTCAGTCCGGAGCACATTCTCCTACAGACTAAGAGTATATATTGGTTTTATGGTGAGGGGGCTTATCACAAGCTTGGAATGTTTCTGTGTAGGGGAGAAGTTTATGATGGCGTTGGAATGTCTCTGGTCGGAGGGGAGGTTATTTTGGGGCTGACAAGTCTCTGGTTGGGGAGGAGTTCGGAATGTTTCTGATCGGAGATATTATTTGTGGTTTATGGTCATGCTGACCTTAGCCATTAGGCTGATGCCCTTTGGATTTAGGTGGGTTTTGATCAAGGTGAACTTTAGAATGGCAGTGCTTGTCCAAGACGGCGATGCTCTTGCTCTGTCAGTGACTAAAGAAATGGCTTCACTTCCTCTGGGGCTCTTATGACTAAAGAAAGGACTGGCTTCCTGTGGAGTCCCTCACTCTATAAGACAGACACTATAGGGGAAAAATGAGTCAGGCCATGCCTGTCTTCCAGAACCTTAGAGTCTGGTAGAATCCTTCTTGCCTCTCTCCTACTTCAGGGATAACCAGCAATCCTCGACACTCGTTGGCTAGAAGCTGTACAACTCCAGTCTCTGCCTCCCTTCTCACATGGCCTTCTCCCCGCTATGTCCTCATATCATCCTCCTAGGAGGTTACCACTCAAACTGGTAAAAAGGCCCACTCTGCTCCAGTGTGACCTCATCTTGACTAATTATGTCTGCAACAACCTTATTGCCAAACAAGGCCGCATTCTGAGGCACTGGGGACGAGGACTCCCACATAATCCTTTTGGAACTGTAACAGGGAGATGAGGCAGTTATCTACAGCGCCTTCAGTCCCCTACTGCATGGGCCAATGGGAAAGTTCCCCTGGGGCCTCGGAAGGTTCACTGAAGAATCGGCGTGTAAAAGGCAGATTAACTGGAGAAAAGGCACACAAATGTATTTGACGTGTATATACGGAGCCTCCAGACTGAAGACCCAGAGGTACAGGGGAGATTGTCCATTTTTATTCTCAGGTTCAACAAAGTATGGACGGCTGTGTCTGTCTAGATTCTTCCCGGCCTCTCTGTGCAGCACTCCTTCCTCTGGGTATGAGACAACACCCTTTCTGCAATGGGGGCCTTATGACCTACCGTCAAACACTGTAGGTCAGATCATTTCTTTATGGCCAGTTTTTACATAGAAAGGCAGAGTAATACTTTTAGGTTTTATAGCTGGCTTTGGGGAAAAGGGTTTCTGATTTCTAAGACTTCCCTTGGGGAGAAGGGATTCTAGTTTCTGTGGCTGGCCTTGAGGGAGAGTGGGACTGAGAGACAGGAGAGAAGGACAAAGTCAGAAAATCTTTTGCTCCTGAGGTTGCTTCTGAGGCCTTCATTTTGGGACATTATTTTCTGAGCCGAACAGTACTACTGGAATCCATCGTACTGTCAGAGGCATTTGAACCAGAGCAACTCCATCTTGAATAGGGGCTGGGAAATATAAGGCTGAGACCTGCTGGGCTGCATTCCTGGGAGGTTAGTCACAGGATGAGACAGGAGGTCAGCACAAGATACAGGTCATAAAGACTCTGCTGATAAAACAGGATGCAATAAAGAAGCCGGCCCAAAGCCACCAAAACCAAGATGGTGACAAAAGTGACCTCTGGTCGTCCTCATTGCTCTTTATGCATTAATTATGATGCACTAGCTGCTCAAAGACACTCCCACCAGTGCCATGACAGTTTACAAATGCCTTAGCAATGCCTGGAAATTACCCTTATATGATCTACAAGGGGAAAGAACCCTCAGTTCCAGGAAATCCCTGCCCCTTTCCCAGAAAACTCACGAATAATCTACCCCCTGTTTAGCATATAATCAAGAAATAACCGTAAGTATGCTCAATCAAGCAGCCCATGCTGCTGCTCTCTGCCCGTGGAGTAGTCAATCTCTTGTTTCTTTATGTTTCTAGCAAACTTGCTTTCACTCTACTTTATGGACTTGCCCCAAATTCTTTCTTGTGTGAAATCTAAGAACCCTCTCTTGGGGTCTAGATCAGGACCCTTTCTGGTAACAAAGGCATGTGGTGAAAAGAGCTTGGAGGTTGACATGGCAAAGCCTGGGATCCTTCCTCACTCTTGGGCCTGTGTTCGCACCAGTGAAATGAGGTGCTTGGGGTTTCTTGCCTTCTATCGTGTTCTGACGGTCTTGATGAACTCTGGTCCCACATTTGAACCAAGGCCATGGCACATGTAGCAGAAATATTGCATTGAGCAGTCTTTTTGTCTTGTGGACAGCAAATTGTGCTACTTTTGAAAAGTCACGGTGTTGATCAAGTTTGTCTTCCAGCCTTATCTCTCTCTATGCTTCCCCACACCACACACACATTTTAGCACCTCCTCTTCCAGTTGGAACCAGGAAGAATCATTTAGAACTGCTGATTACTCCTTAGGGTGAAGGAATTTAGCTTAATTATTCATTCCAGACATTTGAAAGTAAAACTCTCTTGAAGGAATTTAAAGCATCTGCAAGCAAAGAGGAATGTTCTTTATTTTAATTCAGGAGATTGGTCACTATTTCTAAAGTCAAACTTTGATGATCATCAGAAAAGCATGAAGTTACTCCTGACTTAAGCCTACTGGGACGTATGGAGTTAGGTGAGGAGGGATGGTCTCCACTCACCGCCTGTATGGAGGCTGTGAGTTGCTGCACCTTTGGTGGCCTGGAGCCCAGACACCTGCTGTCAGGGCGAGGGGCAAGCAAGTGTGACAACTCTAGGGCCCAGAGCCCCTCTCACTTGGGCTTAGGATGGCTGGGCAGCCCTGTCTGTCTGAAGCCTCCCTTGCCTCAGTCCCTGTTCCTGTCTGAGCTTCGGAACAGAGTCGCTCCTTTTTCAACATCTCTAGATTCTCTGATTCTAGGAATGCAGAAGGGGCCTTTCCTGGAAGTACCCTCTTCCCCTACCCCATGCCACTGAAACTGGGTAATGGTACTTGCAATTTCTGGGGAGACCACTCATGCAGTTTCCCGGTCCCAAGTTTCTGGGGTCTCAAGTCCCAGGACACTCAGGATACCATGGACAGGAAGCAGGGAGAAGCTGACTCTGCTGCTATGGACATCTCAGGAAAGAAGGCAGCCTAGGCAGGTGCAGAAGTGTCAGAGGCATTTGAACTAGAGCAACTCCATCTTGAACAGGAGCTGGGTAAAATGAGACTGAGACCTACTGGGCTGCATTCCCAGATGGTTAAGGCATTCTAAGTCACAGGATGAGACAGGAGGTCAGCACAAAATATAGGTCATAAAGACCTTGCTGATAAAACAGGTTGCAGTAAAGAAGCTAGCCAAAACCCACCAAAACCAAGATGGCGATGATAGTGACCTCTGGTGGTCCTCACTGCTACACTCCCACCAGCACCATGACAGTTTACAAATGCCATGGCAATGTCAGGAAGTTACCCTATATGGTCTAGAAAGGGGAGGCATGAATAATCCACCCGTCGATTAGCATATTATTAAGAAATAACCATAAAAATGGTCAACCAGCAGTCCTCAGGGTTGTTCTTTCTATGGAGTAGCCATTCTTTTATTCCCTTACTTTTTTTTTTTTTGAGACGGAGTCTTGCTCTGTTGCCCAGGCTGGAGTGCAGTGGCTGGATCTCGGCTCACTGCAAGCTCCGCCTCCCGGGTTTACGCCATTCTCCTGCCTCAGCCTCCCGAGTAGCTGGGACTACAGGCGTCCGCCACCTCCCCTGGCTAGTTTTTTGTATTTTTTTTCAGTAGAGACGGGGTTTCACCATATTAGCCAGGATGGTCTCAATCTCCTAACCTCATGATCCGCCCATCTCAGCCTCCCAAAGTGCTGGGATTACAGGCTTGAGCCACCGCGCCCGGCCTATTCCCTTACTTTCTTAATAAACTTGCTTTTGCTTTGCACTGTGGACTTGCCCTGAATTCTTTCTTGCGCAAGAACCTTCTCTTGGGGTCTGGATTAGGACCCCTTTCCTGTAACAGATGGAGCCTAGATTCTGAGCAACTCTGGAGGCGACACCATGTCAGAGCCAAATCCTGTACCTCCTAGGAGAAAAAGTTCTCAACATTGATGCTGACTGTACTTGCAATAAAGTGAGGAGATGACAATGATAAAAATGTGTGCTGACTGGAAAAATAATCCAATTCACAGCTGTTTATGTTCCTATTGCTCTAGTTATGCCAAAATGCCATACAACATAATACTTATGCATATTTTTAAGTGTTTTAGATTAATGTGACTTATATTTTATATGTCTACTTAGCTTTCTGTTTCTATTTAATTTTTTTCTAGGTTCATTGAAGTATAATTTACATACAATAACATTCCCCTAAGATATTGAGCATTTTTATTACTCAAAAATGTTTTCTCCAAACCCCTTCCCTAACCTCTGACTCAAGGCAACCACTGACCTGCTTTCTGTTACTTAAAGTTTTGCTGTTTCTAGCATATCATATAATTAGAATAATACAGTATTGAGTCTTTGTGTCTCACTTATTTAGTAGAAGGGTTTGAGACTCATTCATGCTGTACGATTTAATATTTTGTCCCTTTTTATTGCTAAGTAGTAGTTCATTTTATGAATAAAACACAATGTATTAATCCATTTATCAGTTGATGCATATTTGGGTTGTTTCCAGTTTTCAGTTCTATGAGTAATGCAGATGTACACATTGTTTCAGTTTATTTGGGTTTCCATAACAAATACCAGAGACTGGGTGGTTTATCAACAACATTTATTTCTCACAGTTCTGGAGGCTGGAAAGTCCAAGATCAAGGTGCTAGCAGATTTGCTGTCTGGTGAGAAGCCACTTTCTGCTTCATAGATGGTACCTTCTCACTATATCCTCACAAGGTGGGCAGACTGAGAGAGCCCCCTTGGATCTATTTCACAAGGGCATTGATCTCCCTCATGAGAGTTCTGCCCTCATGACCTATTCACCTCTCGATAGCCCCCATTTCCTAATACCATCACCTTGATGGTTAGGATTTCAACATAAGAATTTTGGGGAGACACAAACGAGTAATACAGACACAGTGTATTTCTGCATTACTCAGGGAACCATAGACCATAGAATTCCATCCCTGACCCACCAAAATTCACACCCTTCTCACACGCACAATACATTCACCCTAATACCCTCCAAAGTCTTAACTCATTCCAGCATCAACTGAAAACTCTGAAGTCCAGAGTCTCATTTAAACATCATCTAAAACAGATATGGGTAGGACTCCAGGTACAATTCATTTACAGGCAAGTTGCTCTGCAGTTGCGAACCCATGAAAGCAAACATGTTACGTGCTTCCAAAATACAATAGTGGGACAGGTACAGGATAGACATTCTCATCCCAAAAGGGAAAAATAGAAAAGAAGGGCTAATATGTTCCAAGTAAGTTCAAAACCTTAAGGCTCAGAAACAACCTTCTTTGACTGAAGCCTCTGCCCTCTAGGCCCACTGGGTTGGAGGGTTCCATTTCTGGAGGTTTGCTGGGCAGGGGTTGGGCTACCAAGTCTCCTGGAGGCCCTGTCCCCATGGCTTTGCTGGGCACAGCTCCGACCACAGTTGTCATGAGTTGGAGCCTCCTATCTTCGGCTATCCTGGGCTGGAATTATATGCTAGTAACTCTACCAGTCTGGGATGCTCCCCCTCCCCCACCCACAGAGCACTGCCTTAGTGGGGACTCTCTGAGGTAGCCCACCCTCATGGTGGCCTGGGTTGGGTACTCAATACTCTGAATGGCTTTTTCTTTCAAAATCTAGGTGAAAATAGCCATGACCCATGCCTCATGCACCCTGCGTTCTGGTAGAGACAGTGCCTTACTGAGGCTGCCGTGGTTTCCTGTCTGTACTTTCTGAAGGGACAGCTACCACAGCCTATGCCACACTTGGGCCCA
The DNA here is from genome assembly GCF_024542745.1 of Macaca thibetana thibetana. Taxonomy (NCBI): domain Eukaryota; kingdom Metazoa; phylum Chordata; class Mammalia; order Primates; family Cercopithecidae; genus Macaca; species Macaca thibetana. Next base: position 132,756,021 of record NC_065585.1, read on the forward strand.
CTGGAGCCACACCTGGGGCAGTCAAGAAATGCTGTGTGGTATGCAGGGAGCACAGCCTTGAAATTGTTCTGAAACCCAGGCACTTGTGTTCTGGGCCTGTGATGAGAGGGGCAGCACCAATAATCTCCAAAATATTTTTTGGGTCATTCATTCATTGTCGTCATGAATAGCACCTGGTTTCCACTGGGATACCAGATCTATACTAATTTCCTCATCAAACAGTCACTTGGTTACACTCTTGCTCTCTCTTGAACATGCTTTTTCATTCCTTACAATATGAATAGGCTGAGAATTTTCCAAAATTTAATGTTTTGCTTTCCTTTTGATTAAAAAGCAATCCATGTTTACATAGTTTATCTCTTGTTGTATTTTACTATAAGCAATTAAGAGAAACCAAGCAGCATCTTCAATATTTTACTTAGAAATTTCATGAGGGAAGTCCCAGCCAGAGCAATCAGGCAAGAGAAAGAAATAAAGGGCATCCAAATTGGAAAAGAAGAAGTCAAACTGTCTCTGCTTGCTGATGACATAATCTTAGAAAATCCTCAAGGCTTCTCCAATAGACTTCTACATTTGATAAACAAATTCAGTAAAGTCTCAGGTTACAAAATCAGCATACACAAATCAGTAGCACTACTAAAACCACCAAGCTGATAATCAAATCAAGAACCCAATCCCCTTTACAATAGCTGCAAAAATAAAATAAAATATTTAAGAATATATTTAACCAAGGAGATGAAGGATTTCATTTTTCTTCCCTCCCTCCCTCCTTCCTTCCCTTCCTTTCCTTCTTCCCTCCCTCCCTCTCTTCCTTCCCTTCTTCCCTCCCTCCTTCCTTCCCTCCCTCCCTTCTTTTCTTTCTTCTTCCCTTCCCCCTTCCCTTCCTTTCTGTTCTCTCTTTTTCTTTCTTTCTGAGACAGTGTCTGGCTCTATCACCCAGGCTGGAGTGTAATGGCATGATTTCAGCTGATTGCAACCTCCACCTCCTGGGCTCAAGCTATCCTCCCACCTCAGCCCCCTGAGTAGTTGGGACTATAGGTGTGCACCACCACACCTGGATAGTTTTTGTATTTTTTGTAGAGACAGGGTTTTGCCATGTTTCCCAGGCTGATCTAGAACTCCTAGGCTCAAGCAATCTGCCCCCTAGGCCCCCCAAAGACTGGGATTACAGGCATGAGCCACAGACCTGGTGAGGTGAAGGATTTCTACACGGAGAACTACAAAACACTGCTGAAAGAAATCACATGTTCATGGATTGAAAGAATCAATATTGTGAAAATGACCATGCTACCCAAAGCAGTCTACACATTCAATGCAATTTCTATCAAAATACCAATGTCCATTCTCATGGAATTAGAAAAAACAATGCTAAAGTTCATATGAAACTGAGAAAGTGCCCAAATAGCCAAAGCAATCCTAAGCAAAAAGAGCAACTCTGGAGGCATCACATTACTCAACTTTAAATTATACTATAAGGCTATAGCAGCCTAAGAGCATGGTACTGGTATAAAAGTTGATACACAGACCAATGGAACAGAATAGAGAACCAGAAATAAAGCAAAATGCTTACAACCAAGTGATCTTTGATAAAGCACGGAAAAAAAAACTGGGGAGAGGACTCTATTCAATAATGCTGCTGGGAAAATTGGATAGCCACATGTAGAAGAATAAAAATGGACCCCTATCTCTCATTATATAAAAAAAATCAACTCAAGATGGACTAAAAAAATTAAATCTAAGACCTGAAATTATTTAAAAATTCTAGAAGAAAACCTAGGCACAAAGCTCTTCTAGATATTGGCAGGCAAATAATTTATGACGAAGACCCCAAAAGCAAAGGCAATAAAAACAAAAATAGACAAATGAGTCCTAATTAAACTAAAAAAGCTTCTATACACACAGCCAAAAGAAATAATCAGAGTAAACAGACAACCTATACAGTTGGAGAAAGTATTTGCAAACTATGCAACCAACAAAGAACTAGTATTCAGAATCTACAAGGAACTCAGATTAGAAAGAATAAAACAAATAATCTTGTTTAAAAAGTAGGCAGGCTGGGTACAGTGGCTCATGCCTGTAATCCCAGCAGTTTAGAAGGCCAAGGTGGGAGGATTGCTTGAGCCCAGGAATTCAAGGCCAGCCTGGGGAATACAGGTAGACACTATCGCTAAAAAAATAAAAATAAAAAATTACTGGATATGGTGGCATGTGCTTGTGGTCCCAGTGACTTGGGAGGATCACTTGAGCCCAGGAGGTCAAGGTTGCAATGAGCCGTGACTGTGCCACTGCACTGTAGCCTGGGTGACAGAGTGAGACCCTATCTCAGAAAAAAAAGGGGGTGGGGTGAGAGTGGGCAAATGACATGAATAGGCATTTCTCAAAAGAAGATGTACAAATGGCCAAAAAACATTTTTAAAATGTTCAATATCACGAATCACTAGGGAAATGCTAGGCAGAACCACAGTGAGATACTGCCTTACCCCAGCCAGAATCGCCATTAATGAAAAGTCAAAAAACAATAGATGGCATGGATGTGGTGAAAATGGAACACTTATACACTGCTGGTAGGAATGTAAATTAATACAACCTCTATGGAAAACAGTATGGAGGTTTCTCAAAGAACCATTCAATCCAGCAATCCCACTACAAGGTATGTACCCAAAGGGGGGAAAAATATAATTACATCAAAAAGACGCTAGCATGTATATGTTTATCGCAGCACAATTCACAATTGCAAAAATATGGAATCAACCTAAGTGCCCATCAACTTATGAGTAAATAAAGAAAATGTGGTATATAGTCCATGGAATACTACTCAGCTATAAAAAAAAAAAAAAAAGAAAGAAAAGGTGAAATAATGTCTTTGGCAGTAACTTGGATGGAACTAGAGACCATTATTCTAAGTGAAATAACTCAGGAATGGAAAACCAAATACTGTATGTTCTCATTTGTAAGTGGGAGTTAAGTTATGGGTGTACAAAGCCAGACAGTGGTATAATGGACACTGGAGATTCAGAAGGGGGAAGAGTAGAAGGGAAGATGAGGAACGAAAAAACTACCTATTGGGTATAACTTACATTACTTGGGTGATGAGTTCACTAAAACTCCAGAATTCACCACTATATGATTCATCCATGTAACCAGAAACCACATGTACTCCTAAAGCTATTGAAAGAACCAAATTTAAATAAAAGAGTCAGATCACATGATGTATATGACTCATAACTTCTTTGATATTTACCGTTCATTTTTTTTCCCTCTCCATGTTTTTACTTTTGCTGGGTTAGTAATTTTTTTCTTTCCTTTTTAGCTAACTGTAAGTTTGGAAGTTGTATTATACTTTTAAGTTTTGAAAAATGTATGGACCCATGTAATTACCACAATAAAGATATAGAACATTTCCATCACCACCTCTATCCCAAAAAGAAACTTCATCAGCCAAATATGCAATTTTATTGCTCACAAGTTTCACCTTTCACAAAACACTAGGACATGAACACAGTTCCACCAAATTCTTTGCCCCCTTATAACAAAGACTGCTTTCCTCCAGTTTCCAATAATATGTCCTTCATTTCCATCTGAGACCTTGATATGGTTTGGCTCTATGTCTCCACCCAAATCTCATCGTTAATTGTACTCACATAATTCCCATGTCTTGTGGGAGATATCTGGTGGGAGATAATTGAATCATGGGGTGGTTTCTCCCATACTATTCTCGTGGTAGTGAGTAAGTCTCATGAAATCTAATGGTTTAATAACGGGAAACCCATTTTGCTTGGCTCTCATCTCCCTCTTGCGCTGCCATGTAAGAAATATGCCTTTTGCCTTCCAACATGATTCTCTCTCTTGCCACCACCATGTAAGAAGTACCTTTTGCCTTCTGCCACGATTATGAGGCCTCCCTAGCCACGTGGAACTGTGAGCTCATTAAATCTATTTTTCTTCCCAGTCTTGGGTATGTCTTTATCAGCAGCATGAAAACTAACTAATACAAATCTCATCAGAATGGACTTCAGTGTTCACATTTCTACCAACATTCTGCCTAGGATTACTCAGGTGCCTCTGTGAAGATTGAGGCTCTCCCTACAGCTCTCCTCTTCCAAACCTTCACCAAAATCACATTTAAAGGTCTCTTCATGGCAATGTGGGCTTTTTCCAGCATGTACCTAAAAACTCTCCCAGCCTCTATCCATTCCCCAGTTCCAAAGCTACTTCTACATGTCTAGGAATTTGTTACCACAGTACTGCATTTCTCAGTACCAATTTCTGTATCAGTCTGTTCAGGTTGCTATAACAAAATACCATGAACTGGGTAGCTTATAAATAACAAATGTATTTTTCACAGTTCCAGAGGCTGGAAAGTCTGGGATCAAGGTGCCAGCAGACATGGTGTCTGGTGAAAGCCTGCTTCCTCATAGATAGCTGTCTTCTGACTGTAACTTCTCACGGCAGAAGAGGTGAGAGATCTCTCTGGGGTCTCTTCTAAGAGTTCTATTCATGAGAACCCTATCCTCATGATCTAATCACCTTCCAAAGTCCCCACCTCCTAATACTATCACCTTTTGGGTTAGGATTTCAATACATGAATTTTGAGGGGACATAAACATTCAGACTATATCATACATTCACATAAAAATCTTTGTGCTGCCGGGCATGGTGGCTCATGCCTATAACTCCAGCACTTTTCGAGGCCGAGGCGGAAGGATCGCTTGAGCCCAGGAGTTTGAGACCAGCCTGGACAACAAGTTGAAACCCTGTCTCTACAAAAAATACAAAAATTAGCAGGTCATTGTGGTACGTGCCTGTTGTCCCAGTTACTCAGGAGGTTGAGGCGGGAGGATCACTTGAGCCCAGGGAGGTCGAGGCTGCAGTGAGCCATGATCGCAGCAGTGCTTTCCAGCCTGGGCAACAGAGTGAAGTCCTGTTGTGAAAAAAATATCTTTGTGTGGGAATATGTTATCATTTCTGTTGGGTAGATATAGGACAGGCTTCTTGAGTGTGTAATGTGTGCATTACACCAGGGCTCAACTCAGAAAGACCCTGTGCTTGGTTTAATATGACTGCCTTGAAATTCTCAGTAATTGTTGAATAAGGAGCCCCTCATTTTCATTTTATACTGGGCACACAAATTATACAGCCAGTCCTGGTTAAATACCCACCAGTGGGATTGTTAGGTGGTATGATAAACGTATATTTAACTTTATAAGATAATTTCAAACTGTTTTCCAACGCAGTTGTACTATTTTGCATTCCCAACAATGTATGAGAATTCCAGTTGTTCTACATCCTCTTGCTTCTGTTCTTTTCTACAACAATTATATCTTCACATCTTTTAAAACTAGAGGGAGGATTAGTATGTTGTGAGGGTCTTCATGCTTATCCATTAATAACTTTCTCGGCCCCTGTTCCTTTCCTCATAACTTCTTTGGGCGTTGGTTGCCTTGTGTTAATAAAATGTTAAATAAACAGGTATAAACAGGAATAGCAGAATTCAGAGGATCATGAAGTGATACAATGATGATTCCTTCTTTGTTCTCAAGCAATATTGTGTCTAGTCTCTACGATTGTAGGTTGGGAATTCAGGCAAATGTTTTCCAAGCTAAAAGATGGAGAGAATTAAACTACTCTTTGCTATGACCCACAGCAACTCTAGAAAACAAAACTACTTGAGTTCTCCTGTAAGATGTGTGTTTGCCATAAAGGCTGGTTTTCTTTTAATTTAATAAAAATAAACACAGTTGAAAAGACAGCCTCTTTTCAAGTGCAACTTCTCCATCAACAATGCGGCCAGCACCAGACTATGTTGACTCCATTCTTTGTGGCAGAATGATATTCATTAGAATAAAGCCTTGCTGAACTTCAGATATTTCACATATAATTCTTCGCCTTTATCTAAAAGTCAGCTATCCTGCTCTTGAGGAAATTAGATTGATCTGACAGGCTGTGCTCTTCCAAAAAACCAAATTTGCTGCAGTCACACTGTGATTTGGTAGGTATTTCCATAAAGCAACCAAAATATAATTTATAAGATGAGCCATTTCTTTATAACAGTAGATAGGGACTACATTTTCCTCTGTTTCATGTGATCTCTCAAAATACCATAGTGGAATAATTTGCATTCCTTGAGTGTCCTGATAAATATGACACTCTGGTTTGTACTTTTTGGACACACTGTAATTACAGCAAGCTGTTATAAAATAACAAAGAGTGAACTTAGGAAACATGCAGACCTACATAAACAAAATGCTAAAATTCATTGAGGTGAAGGGAAAAAAAAGACTTGAGCAAGCAGAGACACATAGCACATTCACCAATAGGAAGACTAAAGATGTCCGTTTTCTCCAGCTTATGACATAGCTAAAAGATGATTCCAATCAAAACCCCAAAGGATTTTTGGGGGAAATTGACAAACTCACTAAAAAGTCTATCAACAAGAATGAACAGGGAGGAAGGACCAAAATAATTTTGACAAAGCATATTAACAAAGGAATGCTTACCTCATTAGATGTCAAAATATTGTATAGAAAGCGCTCAGTTTCATTTGGGAAATCTATGTTTCATCCTACTACCTAGGCTTAGGTAGAGACAATAAAAAATGTTTGAGCAGAAATGAGGTGAGATAGGAATATCTTTATTTTTTATTTTGAACATCTCAATAAGGAAAAGTGAACCATAGCTGGCTTCTGACTGGGCTGAGATTTTTTTCCTGCAAGGGTAAGGTTCATTCGAATACTCTCCCTGTGTGGACGTCATACTGTCCTTTAGGATGGTCCTTACTGATTCCATGAAAGTGACATGGAGCTTTTAATATTAATAAAGGAGCTCAGTATCTTTCCATTAGTACATGCTTTATAATACTAGGGTGTTCAGATTGGTTCCAAGAGCAGATGGATACTGAGCATTTAAATGACAGGAAAATAAGTGTATTATTGATACCCAGAGTAATGGACAGACTCAGTGAATCATTAGAGCTGCTTCCACACGCATCCTTCATAATTTCTGGCTTCTCATTTTCATATTAACTGGAATGAATTTCTTCTAAAACATAATAGGAAAGGAGAGGGGGAAAATGGACTTACTGACGTAAGGGAAAACAATCCCCTCCCCTGAAGAATTGGGTAGCCTTTTAATTTAGAGTTCCAGTAGACGAATACTGTTGATATTTCCCCAGGGTGACTGTGATTGGAATTTCCATTCCGTCTGATATCACATTTTTCATAGCTCTATACCTGCGAGCGCCCTCGTCCCGCTTCACTTTCCATCCCATTGAGCTGGTCGGGTCCAGGGCTCTGTGCTCCAATCAAGGCTGAAGATAAGGAGTGATGGCTAGCTCTGGACAAGGATGACACAGCACTATACCTTCAGTTATAAGAAATAAATGCAGCTAGACACACACTCAGAAAATACTTATTTTTATAACTATCCATAATATCTTTGTGACACCAGATCCTTGCCCTCTCTGGGCCTCCACTCACCCCACCCCAACCTCATTTCCAGGCTCTACAGAAAATGCTAGGCAGGCTTCTTCCTGGCCCTCCTGCCAGGTTATCTGTATATTCTCGGGCGTATATAAGAATGCATATTTATCCATTTGACGTATATTTAACACATGGCTTCCGAGTGCAGGTATCATAAAATCTTGGTCAGGGATGATATCTTCCTCTGCCATAGCACTGATGCTGATGGATTCCAAATTCACATCTTCTGCCCTGACCTCCACTGTGTTTCAGACCTGAACAGCCTGCTGCCTGAGGAATATCAATCCCACCCCACAGGAACCCAAATGTGAATGTTTCCAAAACCAAATTCATTATGTTTGCTGCTTCCTAGCTGCTTTCCCTCCTCTGTGGTCTACCTCAGTGAGACACTCAGCGAATCTCAGGGACACCTGAGCTTTATAAGCCAGAAACCTGTGAATTATCCTAAACTCCTCTGTATGCATAAGCTTTTATCTCCAAGTCACAAAGACCTGTGTATCATACCTGCAAAATATTTCTCAATCCCATGCCCACTTCTCCATCTTTGTTGCCACTAGTTTCATCTGCAAACCCTTGTAATGTCTGGAATATATTACCAGCCACCTAACTGATCTTCTAGTTCTTGTTGTCCATCCTTTCAACCAGATAACTTTTTTTTTTTTTTTTTTTTTTTTTTAAGATGGAATCTCACTCTATTGCCCAGGCTGGAGTGCTCACTGCAACCTCCGCCTTCTGGCTTCAAGCATTTCTCGTGCCTCAGCCTCCCAAGTAGCTGGGATCACAGGAATGTGCCACCATGCCCTGCTAATTTTTTTTTTTTTGTATTTTTAGTAGAGACAGGGTTTCACCGTGTTGGTCAGGCTGGTCTCGAACTCCTGACTCAAATGACCCGTCCTCCTCGGTCTCCCAAAGTGCTGGGATTACAGACGGGAACCACTGCGCTCAGTCCTGATATCAATCCTGCTTCCAGGATGGTTCCCCTAAAATAAAGTGATTTTATATCATTGCCGTATTAAAATCCTTCAGTGGCCCCATTATCAGCAGGGCAAAAGTCCCAACCCCTGGGCTTGCCATGCACATCTCACCCTGAGCGGGCTCTTGCCCACCTTCTCAGCTGTAGCTTCCCCCACTTTGCATTCACAACATCCTTTCTGCACATGCGGAATTACCCACAGGTCCCCAAATCAGCCTTGCGTTGTTTATATTTTACACTTGCATGTGTCTCCAATTAAATGGAATGTCCTTGCCCTCACCTATCCGGTGAATTCCTGTCTACTCTTCACCTTCAGCTCAAACACTACAGCCTCTCAGAAGCCTTCTCTGCCCTTCCAAGACAGATGTACTCTTCCTTCTCTTTGTCTACTAACGCTTTGTCATTCAGGGTGCCGGTAGACGCAGAATGGGCACATGTGCAGCCAGGCAAGCAGGCTTTCTATCCTCTTTGCTGTCCTACTTCCTCCAACAGCCAGGCTGGAGGCGGCATTGGGCTAAGTTGGATAGCCACCTGGGAGCTTATCTAGTGACCTTGGGGCCCCGGTTCCCCAGTTGTGATCCAGCTTGGAGTAACGTGACCTTGAGGATGATGCATTACACAAAGATGTGACTATTCCTGGCTTTTGCAGAAGGTAGGACACTGACTTACATACCACACTTACAGCTGCATCATCATGTGAGCTGACTCCAAAAACGAATTTTGACTTTATTTTTGGGTATGTTGCAAACCTCAAGAGGAACTAGTGGCCATTCTCTGGTTTTCAATCTGGGGTAAAATTCAAGCGTTTCCCCATTGCTACCTTGACAGGTCTATCACAATACTTATCCTGTTATATTATCATTTTGCCGGTATTCCTTAAGAACATGGGCTCTTGCATATTAATTTTTATAGCCCCCAAATCTAGGTACAGTGCCTGGCATGTTAAAGGATGTTCAACAAGTATTATATTATATAATCATAATAAATTAATGTGATTTTTCTTACCCCATTATCGACAGCCTTTACTATGTTGCTCTTGATATTAAAGTAGCCCTGAGGTTAGAACCATAAAGATTTCTCTTGGATTTCTAATATCTACATATTACTTGGGTATCACCTCATCGTAACACATCTTGTAGGAGACACAGTGAGAAAATGACAGAATCCATGCGTATCTGGCATGTATGAAAATTCTGATTGGCCACTAGTTGATGTTGTAGTTACAAGTAAAAGCCACCAGATGGCTTAAGGAAATGAATTTATTTCCAGTCGAGGTTTTTAGCTTAGAAATCTGGGACCAAAAAAAACAGCGATTGGAAATGAACTAAACGGCTCTCTGGTGAGCCCCACATAACTAACAAAACCCACTTATCAGTATCACCTGACTTCAGCAATGGGCTTGTAGAGGTTTGGCAACCTTCAAAGTGCAAACACTAAACGGTGTATTATCCTTCTACCTTCCAGTATCTACATGCTTTAAGATTATGGAATAATTACTGAAATTCAATTCAATTCCACAAATATTTATTGAGTTAAATTAAACCTTATGAGAGGCTTACGGAAGCATATGCGGCACGAAGCACAGCTTACTAAGCATGGAAAAATGTATGGTAGCCTGGAAGTAAAGACGAATTTCTTTCCTCTTTGTGTGCACTGGAGCTGGTTACCATTTCAAGGAGAAGTTCTGATGAAAAAATAATTGTGACCTAGAAAATTTCTGCATAATATCTGCAGGCAGAACAGGTAAAAGATGAAATAAAATAAAGCAAACCTAAACAGCTATAGTGTTTATGAATCAAAATGTATTTTATATGGCATTTACATATGAAAACCAGAGTTGAAATTATCAGATTAGATTTGAGTTTTAATGAGGTGATTTAAAAATAAACCTATGTAGAGAAAGATGTGAGGGATATACCCCACCGGCAGGATATATTCAAGTGGCTCTTTTGTTTTTTTACTCTAGATGCTTTGTACTGGGAGAAATTTTTGGAATATGCCTATGTTTATTATTTTGGAATGTAAAGAGTGAAATGTAAACCTAGTTAAAGATATTTGCACTCATTTATTTGACACATATACTAGGGGTCGGTACCCCTAGCTCAAAGATAGAGCCATGATTTAGAGATCCTGATTTTGAATTCTGTTAACATTGAGATAGCAAACCTTGTTAACCTTTTTAGTAAATTAAAAAATTAGGTCAAGCTGTAGTGCTTGCTTTAAAAAATATATACTAAAGAGGCCTTTACAAATACTCAATATCAGATCATATTTAAACCTCTGATTAAAGATTGAAATCAGCTGGGCATGGTAGTTCATGGCTGTAGGCCCAGCACTTTGGGAGGCTGAGGCGGGTGGATCACTTGAGGTCAGGAGTTCGAGACCAGCCTGACCAAAATGGTGTAACCTCCCCCCCCATCTCTACTAAAAATACAAAAATTAGCCGGGCATGGTGGCACGTGCCTGTAATCCCAGCTACTTGCGGGGCTGATGCAGGAGAATTGCTTGATCCCGGAAGGTGGAGGTTGCAGTGAGGTGGGATCATGCCACTGCAGTCTAGCCTGGGCTACGGAGCCAGACTCCACCTCCAAAAACAAACAAAAAAACAAGTTGAAGTCAGTATAAATGAATGCAGAAAAGCTTCCTCCACAATGTGGAGGGCATAACACATTTTATAATTACTAGCTAGCAATTCAAAAATATTTATTTGCTAATGAGAATTTAAGAAAAGAAACTCAATAAATGGAGTACCAGCCCTCTTTTCAACATAAACTAAAATTGGATAGTTAACTTTTAAAAGCACTAATTTCTTCTGAAGGTGTAGAAAGAAAGTTTTCTTTGATAAAACAGAAATTTTATCTTTCTTTTTGGGGCACGAATAAATTAAAGGAGACAAAATCTAGCTTAATGGGGTAACCCAATATTTGAGATTAAAATTAAAAAGTTGTACAGGTTAAGACAGCCTAATTACTTTTTCTTTTTACCAACCTACAGCTCATGTTTACACTATTTTTTGTTCAATAAAACTGTTTACATCTGGGCACTGTGGCTCACACCTATAATCCCAGCACTTTGGGAGGCTGAGCAGGGAGGATCGCTTGACCCCAGGAGTTTGAGACCAGCCTGGACAACACAGTAAGACCCTCATCCCTATAAAAAAATAAGATTATCTGGGCATGGTGGCGCACACTTACAGTCTCAGGTACTGGGGGGATGAGGTGGGAGGATCACTTGAGTCCTGGAGACAGAGATTGCAATAAGCTGAAATTGGATCAATGCAGTTCAGTCTGGGCAACAGAACAAGACTTTGTCTCAAAAAAAACAAAAACAAAAACAAAAACGAAACATGATTACATGTTCACTCTAGAAAATTTTAGAATATATTTTAAAATAGAAGAGAATAATTTTAACATTTCCAACACAAAGAAAAATGTTTGAGGTGATAGATAGCCCAATTACCCTGATTTGATTATTACAAATTATATACAAGTATTAAAACATCACATGAAGCCCCAAAATACATACAACTATTATATATGAATAATTAATTTTACAAAAGAGAAAATTTGAAAGCAAAAAAAAGTAATGGGAAAAATAAAAATTACTCTCGATCTCATTAGATAACCACTGTTGACATTTTGGGTTCTTTTCTTTTTTTTTTTTAGACAAGGGTTTCACTTTGTTGCCTAGGCTGGCATGTACTGGCACAATCATGGCTCACTGTAGCCTCAAATTTCTGGGCTCAAGCAATCCTCCCACTTCAGCCTCCTGAGTAGCTGGGACTATAGATGTGCATCACCATGCCTGGCCAACTTTATTTTTTGTAGAAGTGGAATCTTGCTATGTTGCCCTGGTTGGTCTTGAACTCCTGGCCCTAAGCAATCCTCCCATCTCAGCTTCCCAAATCATTGCATTACAGGCATGAGTCACCACGCTTAGCTGGGTTATGTGCTTTCCTTTTGTTGCCCATCAATCTGAATATGATATTTACATAACTATGTTGAGGGAAATTTCACCTGTTTCCCTAAAGTGGGCAAAGAGGACCCAATGCTTAGGGCAGAGAGACATCAGTTACCCCAAGTCAAAAGAGATCTTCAAACAATTGGGGTCTAACTGCTCAGTTTATCGAGAAGTGGTCAAATCTCTCCAGTGTGTATAAGCAAAAGGCTGATGGCTGGGGAGCAGGAGACGCATTGGAATCTCAAATGGTCTGCCCACTCCTCCGAAGCCAGAGGGACTAGAATTGCCCACAGATGGGGCAGGTCTGCAAGAATGAGGAATCAGTATTTTTCCCCAGCGAAAATTTCTACTGAAACCCTGTACCCTGTAGGTCTGCTCTGTGCTTTTCTTAGCAGGGAAAAGGAGAATGGAGATGAAAGAGGAGTGGTCCCACTGCTTGGCAAGGTGAGCAGGTATAAGCTCCCCTGGAACTAAAGGACTGGAAGCTACGGTAGCTTAGCTCAATTTAGCCTGCCTCTATAATGCTCATGAACTCAGGATTCCTGGGGCAAGGGGTTTCAAGCAGCCAGACGCTGTGGACTGTGCCTCGAGCAGAAGCTGCAGAACCTCTGGAGGAGGTTTCCTGGTGGTGGAGCTTCCATGTCAAGGTGCCATGCATGGGGAGACTCGCTTGGGCGTTCACACACCCCACGTGCAGGGCTCCCATGCCAGTGGCTGTGAACCTGAGAAGCCAGCAGAGCAACCCACAGGGAAGAACACTGGCGGGCCAGTTAAGGAAAAGCCTGTTCCATTTCTTCCATCCCCCTTCCCAGGCCCCAATCCTAAAAGAGCTTGATCCCAGGGAGAAGAAAGAAGGAAAAGTAGATCTCCTCCCAGTTTGTGTCTTTTGGTAGGGAAGCTGGATCCATGCTGGGCTGGGAGTGGGGAAGGGTGAGAGTATTAAGGCAGACCCGAGTGAAGTCTCTAAGTATAGACCAAACTGGACTGTGCTTTTCATCACTGGAAATGAGCAGGAAGCTTGGGGAACCCTCCATACATCTGGAAGGGGTGGGACGGGAGGTCTGATCTACTACAATAGAAAGTCGTTGATGTTTTCTTCTTTATACTTAAAGTGTTCTCAAAGAATTATATTATTTTCAAAATTAGAAAGCAAAAAATTTCATTAACTGGCTTATATGTCCTGAGTCCAGGCTATTTCATAAATGAATTATGAAACTTTATTATTTTTTTCTGAATTGAAAAATAAATGCTTATTATAAAAGAAAAAAATTAAGAAAAAAGTGAAAGTTATCTATATTTCTACCATCAGAGATAACTGCTGTTAACAGCCTGGATATATTCTTTCAGTCTTTTTCTATTCTCTTTTACACACACACACACGTGTGCATGCACACTTAATAAGACCCTAAAATAACTACATTTTGTTAAAGTAACATGTTGAAGAAAAAAAGTCTACTGTATATGTACTCTGGGGGCAAACATGTCCCCAAGAAAGATATGATTAACAGATTGAGTTATTTTTGTGCAGGTAGTTAATTGAATTATCATTGATAAATATTAGTGAAATAAGTTATCTGATAATTAAGTTTTAAACGAATCAACATAAAGCAGTTTTAAATGAGATAATCCCATACCATTCACTGCTTCATTCATTCAACCCCCAGCTTACTGAGAGTCTACTGTGTGCCTAGAGGTATTGTTTTCTGTATTAAGAATCAGTCTAATTTATCAAAGCTGGATGACTTTGCACTATACCTTTAGACTCTGAGTGAAGTTGAGGAACAATCTATTAACTGACAGATCTGCCAAATGCCCTCTCAGCTTAAAAAGTTGGTGATTCACGCCAGGTATGGTGGCCCACATCTGTAATCTCAGCACTTTGGGAGACCAAGGTGGGAGGGTTGCTTGAGGCCTGGAGTTTGAGACCAGCCTGGGCAATGTAGTGAGACTCTGTCTCTTTAAATGAAATAAAATAGCTGGTGAATCAAGGAATTTAGAGAATTTCTGATTTTTTCCTTGCTGCTGCCTCAATTTCACAGAAGAGAAAAACAGAAAATAACTTGTCAAAGGTCACAGAACTGGTTAATCCAAAACTATATTACAATCTAGGTCAACTCTTGGATACTCATTCGCCTCACCATTTGTTCATTTACTCAACAAATGTTTCTTATGTCCTCCAATGGAAGTCCAGTGCTCTTGGCTTGTCATGTCTTTATAATAAAGACAATCATCATAGCTGTTATTAGGCAGTATGTTAAGTGTATTCACTTGGATTACCATGTTTCATGATCACACATTTTTAGTAAGTAGTTAGAAAAGATAATGTTGACAAATAACAGTATTTACAAAACCAAATTCTACCTGCGTCCTTTGTGGGGGTGGAGAGGGGGGAGGTCTCTGTGATGTATGTCTGAAAGTTGTGTATGTATAAAGTTTAATTCATGTACTAACCAGAGAACACTTAGATAACAAAATAAGAGACTACGAATCCAATTTGCATAGAGGCCACTAGATATCCTGGAGAATGGATGAGGAAGACTTAGGGCCTTCAGTGATTCATGCACCCAGCCAGCCAGCATTGAATGAATGCTTACTATTGGGATACAACAATAAGCAAAATATGGACAAAATTCCTTCCGCATAGAGCTTACTGTCCAGAGGAGGAGATGGATTTCAAACAATCACACGAATAACTGTGTATTATAATCCTAACTAACATGCACCAAGAGCTTCCGATGTGTCCGGAGCTTTTCTAGGCACTTTCCCCACATTAACTCATTTAATTCTTGCAAAGAAAAAAACAAAAAGAAAAAACCTGTGAGGTTGGTGCTACTATTATTACCCCCAGCAATGTTTCTTTTTTTTTTTTTTCAGATTGAGTCTCACTGTTGCCAGGCTGGAGTGCAGTGGCACGATCTTGGCTCATTGCAACCTCTGCCTCCCAGGTTCAAGCGATCCTTCTGCCTCAGCCTCTCAAGTAGCTGGGACTACAGGCTCCCACCACTACATCCAGCTAATTTTTGTATTTTTAGTAGAGACAGGGTTTCACCACGTTGGCCAGGATAGTCTCTATCTCTTGACCTCGTGATCCACCCGCCTTGGCCTCCCAAAGTGTTGGGATTACAGGTGTGAGCCACAGCACCTGGCCTCCCAGTAATGTTTCTGATGAGAGCTCTGAAGGAAAGATTCATGGTGATAGGAAGTCATTTGTTGGGGGAGTCTAATCTAGCCTGAGGCGGAGGAAGACAGAGAAATAGACACCCTCTTAACAAGGGTGAGGAAGGTTGTCAAGGACTGCCCCATCTTCCGAGATGGGCAGGGTACTCACCTAACTGCAGGGAGGTGCTGAAAGCGTATTGATTGCGGCACTGCGGAGTCATTAGTAGTAGGCAAGGTAGTGAAAAAGGAATTAAATACTTACTACCGCCTCTATGCCACTCTGTGCAGTGCCGAACCCTGTCCCTAAATTACGTTCTCACAGGAAGACTCAGAGAGAAAATGCACCAGGCTAGCTGTGGGGGAGTCTGATTAAAGCAGGGGGACCCTGAACCCCAGGGAATGGCCGCAGCATGGAGTCAGCAGTGCCAGGCACTCTGATGGGCACAGTGCAGGGACACTGGTGACAGCTGAGGCAAGCTCACCAGGCACACAAGAAGGATGTGTAGAGCTGTCTCTCACTGGATACCTCCAAAGGCCTTGGGCTTTTTTTCTAATTTTCAAAATGTATTTTCTTTCTTTATGTATTTTGCAACATTTCCAAGGTAAACATTAGCTTCAGGTACAGAAATAAAAGAGTTATTTAAGAACTGGCATTGAATTCATCACAAGAACAATCAAATTATAATAGGAAACCAACTTGCCTATTACCAAGGCTAATGAGCTGAAGTGAAGAGTTGCCTTTACAAAGTTCCCTCTCACTGAGCCCCCTGCCCTGCAGCTGACTCAAGCCATCATCACATATGTACATGTATAAGAAAGGGCATTGGCACAGTACAGCAGCTTTGCAACCTCTAAAACTATTTCGGTTTTAGTTCCCAGGAATACGTGCATCTTCCACAAGTATTTGGTGCTTTGCACTATTGACTTTGACAGGTCAGTTTTGAAATTTGATCAGGAACACATTCTCTTGGAGATATATTTTATATAAATCTTGTAATGTGGTAAATTTTCAAATTGTTAATGGTACTAACTATGCAAAGACATCACGTTGTATAGCCTCTACATTTCTGCATCATTTTTCAACTTACACACTTGAAAGTTTTCCTGTACATTTTCCTACAGCAACTTTGATATTTTTTGGTTTCCAAAGAGTTTGCTTGTCACCACCTGTGTGTACTGACTGCTGAGCACCGCTACCCCTCAAAATATTAAGATTCCCCCGTGGGGTTTTCATTTCTGCTTTACCCTCTCCACAGCTTTTGATCTGATTCAATAACATGCTTGGTCTATGAAGAGGAATGACTAAATAATAATAATAATCAGAGCTTAATGTGACTTAGATTTAAAAAATGTTAAAGTTTTAGTTGTCATTTCTGAAAATCATAGATTATGGCAAAGAGAAATTTTAAAATTACTTAGGTTCTGGAATCTAGATTTTGAGGGTCCAACAGATTCTATCAGGTGCTGTTGAACATCCTGTATTTCCTAGCTCTTCCCATGGTTTCTGGTATGTTCCAAATTTCTTTATATTCAGCAATGATAGCTTTAACAGTGAGCTAAGTTTTAGTTTTGGATTCAGTGTGCAACCTGGAATGGGTGAAGGCAGCTGAGATCAATCACAGATTTTGGGGCTCTCGAGGCATGTTTATTGAGGGCCAGGATATTGGCTGTGGGTTCCACCAGAACAATAAATCTCAAAGTTTGCTGCCTGAACCAGCAGTGTTAGCATCACTTGGGAATTTGTCAGAAATGCAAAGTTTCAGGGCTAACTCAAACTACTGGATCAGAAACTCTAGGTTGGGGCCGGGCAATCTATTTTAATAAACCCTCCATGTGATTCTGGTGTATGCTGATGTCTAAGAACCACTGAGCCACTCAAAACCATAGTGCCTTAAACATAGTAACAGTTCAATTTCTCACTGTCTTAGTCTATCAGGCTGCTATAACAGACTACCATAGACTGGGCAGTTTAGAAACAACAAAAGAGTTGAGAAGTTTAGCAGCCACTGAACTGCCTTTGCACCTTGGTTGAAAATCAACTGACTATGGATGTGTAAGGTTTTGTTTTGTTTTTTTTTGGACTATTTTGTTCCATTAATCTATATGTGTCTCTTGTGGTCAACACGACACTTTCCTGGATATCGTAGCTTTATAGTAAATCTTGAACTCAGGAAGCCTCCTGCTGTCTTACGGAGGTGGAGGAGGGGAGGACGGGAAGGCCTATGAGTACCAAGTCAGAGTGGAGAAATGTCTTAACAACTGTCCTGCACCCTGTCCCCCGGTACAGAGGCCTCCAAATGGAGGTTTCTGGGCTCAAAATGCAGATATAAACTATAAGCATGGCTGGCCTGGGGTAAGGTCTGAGTCCTTGACTGCAACTTCCTTCAGAGACTGCAGTTCACTGCCTGTGCTCTACATCTGGTGTGAGTACAGCAGCTTTCCCCTCTAAGGTCTGCTAGGCAAAGCCTTTGCAATTGCCATGGTCAGGCCTGATTTTGGCCTGGAACTGGACTCCTCAGTTTTTGGCTATCGTAGGTCCTCTGCATTTGCACTTGAGTTTTAGAATAAGCTTGCCGATTTCTACTAAAAAACCTGTTGGAATTTTCATTGTGATTGTGTTGAATCTATAGATCATTTTGGAGAGAACTGGCATTTAAAAATACTGAGGCTTTGGATCCACCAACGTAGTTAGCTCCACATTTATTTAGGTCTTTTACATTTCTCATAACAATGTTTTGCAGTTTTGATGTGCAGGTCTAACATATCTTTAGTCAGACACAAACTTTAAATATTTTTGATGATAATAAATAAGTAGTATTTTTAAAATTTTGATTTCCATTTTTTGACTTATAGAAATACGATTTTTGCATATAGATTTTCTAGCTGCAATGTTGCTAAACTAATATTAGCTCCGGATTTTCTGTAGAGACCATGACATTAACTTAAATCATGTGGTATTAATTTAACTGACAGGCAGCGCAGGTATTATAGGTGAAAAGCTGGTGACCACCCCCCTCCTTTTTTTTTTTCCCCCGCCACAAGATATTTGATAAAACTGTCAACTCAACACCTTAGCAGGCAGACTACCTGCTCTTTGAATCTGTATTAGCAGGGAAAATGGTTGGGCGCGAATCTCTGGGTGAGAAAGCACTGACTTCTTCCTGTCTCTTTAGCAAAGTACTTTGAGAAAGATGAACTCAGGTAAAAACCAGTCATTTCGTTGAACAGAGCTGGAAGGAAATAAAGCTATGCTAAGATTGGAGTTCTCTGCCTGTAGTCTGCAATACAAATTGACTGAGTGGTGATTTCAAGCCTTCTAGTTTTGATAAAGCCAAGAGCTATAACCCTTCTGATAGCAGAAGATAAAACTGTGACCCAAGGCACTTCTCAAAGGCCATCAGCAAAGTGTTCTCTGCCGGACAATGGAAGCCAGACAAGCAATAGAGATCATATTAAGGGCACTGCCTTCCTAACCATGCCTGCTGCTTTTGCTGGCTGCAAGTGTATAGCCATTAAGTTAGTAGGTACAGGAGATATGAGAGAGTCTCGTAAATAAAGATGAAGAGTAGTTAGGCAGAAGAAATATGACTAATTGAGATCTGTATCTGTGGTTATTTGTAAAAGGAACCATACAAGGAACAACTCGATAAGAAATCCCTTCAGTATCTTTTAAAAATTGGATTGACAAAGAAGCTATTAAGCCTAGCTTGCCAATGCCTGTGTCTCTCTGACCCTACTCAAGCAACCCACAGTCCCTCAAAGTGCACCAGTAAGAAACTGGATATAAAAAGATGTGTAGCCTGTCACTGAACACACTCTTCAGCATGCCCTTCAGATGGAACCATGGATCATGGGTAAGAACCTCCCAGTGGGTAAAGACTGCAGATGCAACTAAAGATCTTCAGATGCAACAAACAAGAGTTCCTCCTGGAAAACAGAACTGGCGTCTAACCAAGAATTTACTTCACTACCTTTGCAGTCTAATCTCTCTTCACATTTGCTTAGACAAAGAACTACTATTTTGTCCTCACTCTTCTTCCAAATTAGTTTTCGTGCCCTACTTCACCACTGCATACTGGCTGTGTGGGGAAGGGAACGGGGAATAAATAACAGTTTACTCTGTAGCTCACTGGACCATGAGGAGTTATATCAGACTTGTATGGGACTGTTACATCTTTAGATCATGGATGCTGAGCTGGATGCGGTAACTGCTTAGAACTTTGGTTTTTCTCTCTTCAAACAGGGTGTGTTCTATGTGTCACAAGGGTATCCATGGATATTTGAGAGGCCAGAGGCATAATCGTCACACAGTTGTCCAAAGAACATTCTTGTTTTATTATTAGAACTGCCAAATATCCAAATATTAGTTGGATCTATAGTCACTGTGCAAGAAAACCTCATCCCCCACCTTCCCAAGTTAGATGTGGCTGTCAGATCAACAGCAACATTAGATCCTCATCAGAGGACAAACCCTATCGTGAACTGTGCATGTGAGGGATCTAGGCTGCACACACCTTATGAGAAGCTAACTACTGCCTGATGATCTGAGGTGGAACAGTTTCACCCCCAAACCATCCCCCGTCTCCTCGTCCCCATCTGTGGAAAAACTGTCTTTCACGAAACTCGTCCCCGGTGCCAAAAAGGTTGGGGACTGCTGGATGAGGAGGAATGTCTGAAGAAAAGAAGTCCTAGTGGTGAAAAAGGCATCACTGAAGGCAAAAATGTTCAATTATTTCCTCAAAAAACCAAAGAAACTCAATGTAACTTTGCTTGCAGCTATTCTGCTAAATGAAAAACACTTGTTTTTGAAATAAGATGTATCTGCTCTTTAAAAATGCTTATTCTTTTATAATTATAAAAGTAACAGCCATTGGAACACTTGAGAACGCCGTTAACAATACAGAACCCTTAAAAAAGTTTAAAGACAATGAAAATCACTAGAATCCCACTATCCTGAACTACAAAAAAATTGTATTTTTTTCCAGTTGTTCAGTGGGTGCGCAACTGGGAGTGCATGCATTTTCATACATACTACATATATACACACACACTGCATTTGTTTTACTTTTTCATTTAACATCAAAATTGTATCAGGTTTTTTTTGTTTTTGTTTTGAGACAGGGTCTTGCTCTGCTGCCCGGCCTGGAGCACCGCAGCCTCTACCTCTCTGGCTCCAGCGTTCCTCCTGCTGCAGCCTCCCAAGTAGTTGGGACCACAGGTGTGCGCTACCACACCACCATGCCCAGCTACTTAAAAACGTTGTTTTTTTTTTTTTGGTAAAGATGGTGTCTCGAACTCCTGGCCTCCACAATCCTCCTGCCTCAGCCTCCCAAAGTGTTGGGATTACAGGCATGAGCCATCATGCCAAATAAGTATTTCTTCACACTAAACATTCTTCAGCTCTTAGTTGCAGAGTATTTCTAGCATGTGAAACTGCATACCATCAACCACAAAACACAGAAAAATCAGTATGTATCAAAAAGAAGTAACTGAAAAACACAAAATATTGTCTTTGACAGAATGACTATTTTTTCAGACCGTTAACTGTGACCAGGCCTTCGCAAGCCTAGGAGGGACTCCTGGCGGTGTGTTCATGAAAGGCCTGTGGAACCCACTTGGTATAGCCTCCTAGCAGTAACAAACAGTTTAGGGATGATTTTGCCCAGGGGAAATACAAATTACAAAATCAAAGCTAGAACCTTTTTAGTGTTGTATGCCTGGCAACACACTACATTCTACACTTAGCACTGCTAAGCCTCCTGCCCTCCTTACAGTCCAGACCACATGAAAACAAAGTGGTAACTAAATCCATGCAGGAAGCTGGGTGAAAGCTTCCTTTCTGTGGGTGCTAACCTTAAGTTCCTTCCCTTATCTGAGACGACCTGCCCATTTTGCCAGAACACATGTTAAACCAAAATCTCACACAGATTAACTCCCAAGTCACTCACCTGGCTCCAACCACTTTACATTTAGTTTGAGAATTAGTCATAGGAACAAACAAAAACGATTTGAGAAACAAGAACAATACAACACCAGCATTAAGTCCGCCTACACTGCCTTAAGGGTGCTTTTGGTGCCTTGCTCCCGCATTTCGGCCCCTGCAAAATGGGCTTAAATATATCTGTAAATACCTAACTTAATATTGAATTCATCTTCCCTATTCCGCGCACTTTGAGAACTGTGCTTAGTTTTCACTTTGGACGAACAGGAACCCTTCTGATGACCGTCATGACAATGTCTCCAATAAAAACGGACAGTCTAGCTGGCTGCAAGGCAGGTCCTCTTCTGTCTTACTGGGCACTGCTGAACTGCGAGGTCGGGGCGACACGGCAGGAACTTTAAAATCAAACCCCATCCCCAAGGGCTCGGCGCTGTTTTTTGGCCTCTACCGCTTCACGTACTTGGTGCGACAGGAGTGCACTAGTTCTCTGCCCGAGAACTTCGTCCCGAGAGGAGAACCTCTGGAACTCGCCGGGCCACACCCCCCGTCCGGGGAAGGAACACGCCCCCGGTGACAGCCTGTACGGTCCCGGCCTTGGGCAACCTCGATTACGGGCGGCCGCCAACTCCACAGAAGCGCCCAGCGCCCGCCCGCGCCCCTGCCGCCCCCCAGTTCCGGCCGCGGACCCCACTCTCTGCAGTTCCGGCGGCGGCTCCGCAGCCGGTAGGGCCGTCCCCCGCGACCGCCCCTCGGCTGGCGCCCTCCCATGCTCTCGGCCACCCGGAGGGCTTGCCAGCTCCTCCTCCTCCACAGCCTCTTTCCCGTCCCGAGGATGGGCAACTCGGCCTCGAGCATCGTCAGCCCCCAGGAGGCCTTGCCGGGCCGGAAGGAACAGACCCCTGTAGCGGGTAAGCACGGGCCACACGGAGGGCGCGGGCGGCGCTGCTGCGCATGCGCGCCTGTGCCCGGCAGCAGCGCGCCCTCCGTTGCCCGGAAGGAAGCCGCGGGCTGGCCTCTGGCGGGTCGCGGGGCGGGGGTCTGCGCAGGCGCGAAGGGGCGCCGGCCGTGGCCGGGGCGACGCTGGGGTCCACTGACGCCCGTTTGTCTTTGTTTGGCTTCTCATCTTCTGGAGCTAAATTGGGCACTTTTAAGGAGCCTAGTGCGTCGGTCTCACTTACCCAGAGTGCATACCGTGGCGGCCCCAAGTTTTGGGCAGGAAATGTGCCGGTGGGGTCTGCCTTTGCTCGCGGGCGCCCGCGGCGCTGTGCCGGCACCCTCCTTTCTTGTCTCCTCTGCGCCGGCCGCCGGAACCCAGGGCACTTGCAGCGGGGCTGGTGCGAGTGTTGTCCCGGGAAACGCCGGAATGAGACAAGACAATGAAAACCTTAAGTGTGGAACTGCGTCTTAGGCCAGGGTTCCGGCTGCAAGAGTCACCCGTAGTGCCCCCTCGGGCCCTAGGTTGGCCCGGCTGTCGCCAGGGGCTGCCGTGTGCCGGGTCGGCTTAAAGTGATGCTTCTCAAACTTGGAAAACTTTCTAGTCGTTCTTACACCAGTACCTTGGGAAAATACAGTAAGGGTGAAATACTAGAAAAATGTTCACGTGCTTCGATGCCATGTAATGGTAAACTGCTATAAAAGTTATCAAAATCTTTCGCAGTACGAGAGCCACACTTTAGTATTACCTTAGTGCAGCGCGTCTCAAAGTGCCCGCACCTGCTGCAGCAGCAGCAGCAGCAGCAGCACCTGGGGTGGCCTTGCCCCATTACTGAATTGGAGACCCTGGGGGTGGAGCCCAACAAGCGCTAAAACAAGCCCTCCAGGTGATTCTAATGTACCCTGAAGCTTGTAAACCACTGCCTTAGAGCTGTTGGATGATTAAGTGATGTTTAATCTTCTACACGTGGCTCAATGCCAGAGAAATTCAGCATTTAAAACATTTCCTAGGAAGTTTCTTTTTTCCTTCAAGAATTGTTGAGGATAGAAGGAGGTCATATTGAGAGTTTGTCATCTCGTAGAATAATCGGTATGAGATTAGGAAAAGGTAGAGGTTTTTTTGGATTAGAGGCAGTTTAGAAATTGTGTGACTGGCTTGTTAATCGAATTAGCAGTTTCTGTTTCCTGGTTTCCCCATCATTTCACCTCTGACTCAGCAGTAAAAGTTTATTTTTGATTCAAATGTAGAGATTGGGTTTTGAAACAAATCTAGTAAACATCTATAATTATATATATAAAATATAACCAGATTATCTAAACCTTATAAATATATCTTAAAAATTTTTCATTCTTTTACAGGCAGGTATTTATAAGTGCATGTTGAAAGGCAATACGTTTCAAATGTGAAACTTCCTCAGCTTGCGTTATACTTCCCGTTCACACACTACCGTATCTTTGCTATGCCTCCCATACACCAAAAAAACCAAATCATCAAAAAACTCTTGTTCAGATTTCCAAACTGGTTCAAGGTCAAGATGGACCAAAATTTACTTTGACTTTATCTTAACCAAAGCCTTCCCAATCAGTTTCCCAATATGTAAATGACATTTTTGGTAAAAGATTAGCAAACATTTCAGAAATGAGGCAACAGTTTTTTTCATATCCTCATCATAACTTTTAACTGCCAAACCTCAGGACCTGGTTCCTTTCCAGGCTCCGCTGTCTCCATATAGCTGTGAGTGTTTTTGGTACGCCGACACATCTCTGTATCTGGGCCAGTAAACCTTTTTTTATTTGGTGTAGGGCCAAGCCTACAGTGCATATGTCCTTATTGTTCATCTGTTGTAACTTTTTCCACAAAAAGTGTTTGAAATTTAGATTGTGGACGTTCCAGTCTCCACTCCTGAGTCTTGACAGGTTGCTGAAAGCCCTGACTGGACCCAGAAATGGGCAGTGTTATCTCTTCAGTGGGTTTCAGTGGCTGTAAACTTGAAACTTAAGGATTTAGTATTGTTCTGAATTCACCTCCACTGCAACTTGCATCGTGTTTAACAACTCCTCCCTTGTCCACATTGCCTCCATCTATGTCTGTTGTTATTTGTACCCTGACTCTCAAAAGTTGCGTGACAAAAGCATCACCTTTTGACTTCAGAAGTCCTGTTTCTTTAGTGCCTTTAGATCAGCCTAGTGTCAGGTGTGTACCATTACCAAATACTTGTGGTGTTAAGGATTACCATCTTAGCATTCATCCTACCATTTTTATATTCTTAAGGACAATTCCACCCTTTTACAAACTGTGGCCAAGTTTTCCACCTTGCGAGAAGGAGTCAAACCTTCAAACTTTTTCAATGTTTAATTTATCCCAGGCTACCTAAAATGGATCAAAACATGAATAGGCCTACCTGGGTGAGTGGTGAAAACTGAACCTGCCCTGGACTGCCTCATTTGCAGCCTTCTCTGTTCAGGTTAGGGGGCGCCTGGGCAGCGCTGGCTGGCTGGTAGGGCACACGGCAATGTGTGTGCCCTATATGTGGAGATGGTCTCATTCTGCTTCAGTGCCTGACCACCAAGCAATACTCTTGAGAACTTGGGACTGAGGGACAAGGGGAATTCATTCTTGTTGAACTGTATTGGTATTGTTCAAAATAGGCTGCAGGTAGAAGGCTCATAATTAAAACCTCAGAGTACCTTCCATTTTGTTAAGATGTGGGTTCCTTACAGTCAGAACTGATCTTATTTCCGGTGAATTATTATAATTATTGTAAAAGTCCAATATGGTTTGATTCTGTGTCCTCACCTAAATCTCATTTCGAGTTATAATTCCCACGTGTTGGAGGAGGGGCCTGGTGGGAGATGATTGAAACATGGGGAGTGGACTTTCCCCTTGCTGTTCTCGTGAAAGTGAATGAGTTCTCACGAGATCTGATTATTTAAAAGTGTGTAGCTTCGCCCTTTGCGCACTCTCTCTTTCTCCTGCTGCCCTGTGTGAAGATGTGCCAGCTTCCCCTTCTGCCATGATTGTAAGTTTCCTGAGGCCTCCCTGGCCATGCTTTCTGTACAGCCTGTGAAACTGTGAGCCAATTAAACCTCTTTTCTTTGTAAGTAACCCTGTCTCAGATAGTTCTTTATGGCAGTGTGAGAATGGACTAACACAAAGCCCAACTTTTATGTAGAACTTGTTTTTGCATATTGGAAACATTACTAATCTGTGTTTGGGAATGAATCTTACCTTCTTATAGAGTATCAACTTTTATGTAGAACTTGTTTTTGCATATTGGAAACATTACTAATCTGTGTTTGGGAATGAATCTTACCTTCTTATAGAGTATCAGTGGGATTAGGTGTTTGGGATTTGGAGCTATTGTTTAAAATGACTTTGACAAGTTCGATTCTATCTTGGCTTTCTTTTGTTTACATTCTTAGAGTTCATTGTATTTTTTTGGTACAGTGCTTTTTTGGGCACTAACAGATGTTAAAAACAGATGTAGAGCACCAACAGAAGGTATCCTCTTTTAAGAACTTTAAATAGAAAAAAACAGTAGAACAATGTATTAATCCAAAAGGTGGCTCTTTGAAAAAAAATTGAACTACACCAATAACATTTATAAACAATGAGCTAGTCTCAAGAAAAAGAAGAAAGTACAAATATACAAAATAAGACTTGAGGAGATCGTAAAAACGGATAATTTGAAGAATAATAGGAGACTACCTGAACTCTTTGAAAATAAATTTTAAAACTTTGATGAAAGTGATAATTTTTAGGAAAATATAATTAATCCTGATTGACCCCAGAACAGGTAGAAAATTTAAGGTTGATTTTATAGAAGAAATAAAGCTATTAAAGAGTTACCTCCTCCCAAAGCATTATGTCCAGTTTCACCAATAGTATCTACCGAATATTTAAAGAGCAGATAATTCCAGAGTAGGAATAAATGGCTATTTCCTTAACATGATAACGCATCTATTTCAACCCAAAAGCCCACTTTAGGCTTAGTGAAGAAACATTGAAATTTCCACTGTTGTTCAGGCCAAGACGAGGAGTGAGCACAGCCTAGTACCTTTTACCAGGTGTGCACTGTTAGCAGACTTTTTGGTGTTACTAGTTTTAATCCCGCCTTTAAAAATAAATCCTACCTTTTTTGTATTAAGGAAACTTCCACCTTTTTATTAAGTGTGATCTGGTCATTGATTTATACTTTGTAAGGAGGTAAGATTCAAACCTTTAAACTTTTTATTGTTTTATTTCTCCCAGGTTACCTAAATTGGATTATAACATGAACTGGCCTACTTTGAGTGATTGGTTATTATTTTATGTTGTAGATACAGCCAATGTGGTCAGACAAAGCAATTCAAGAAGTACAAAAAAGGAATAAAGATCAGAAGTTCTTAAATACATAAGGGAATGTAGCATTTGATAAAGGTGGTATCTCAAGTCAGTGGGGAAAAGGGGAAATATTCAATAAATGATGTTGGGACAACTGGGTAGCCATATGGAAAAAAAGGTTGGATCTCTACACTGTAAGCCAGGATAAATTTTAATGTTTGATGGAATAAATTCCAGATACATAATAGCTCACACTTGTTAAGTGTCTTATATACCAGGCACTGTAGTAATTTACTAATTACATTTAATCCTCACAGTAACCCAAAGAAGTGGTAACTATTATCACCACTTATGGATGTGGAAACTGAGACCCATAGATGTCAGGCAGTTTAAACAACGTACATTGCTAATAAGTAGTGGAGCTGGGGTATGAACCTAGTCAGTTTGGCTATAGAGTTTCTGGCCTTAACTCCTATACTCTTTTTGCATTTAGATAATTGTAAAAAATGAAACAAAGTATGAGAATAGAATGTTTTTATAATCCGGGTGTGAGGAAAGCCATGACCTAACCATGACTTGAAAATCAGAAAACGTAAAAGACTGATAAATTAGATCATATCACAGTAAAATCTTCTGCATGGCAAAAATCACCATGAGCGAAGCCAAAAGACAAGCTATGGTAAGTAGTTGCAATTCATATCATAGATGAAGGACCAATCTTTTTAGTTATATAAGAAGCTTCTAGAAATAAGAAAAACACCAACATCTATTAGAAAGATAGACATTAGGTTATGAACAGACCGTTTACAGAAAAGTACAATTGACTCTTAAGCATATAAAAAGATGCTCAGCTTCACTTATGAGAATGCAAATACCATTTTCATTTTTCAGATTGGCAAAAATCCAGAACTTTGACGATGCACTGTGTTGGTAAATTTTTAAGGAAAAAGACACTCTTATACATTGCTGGCAAGAGTATAAAATTGGCTCAACTCTTATGGAAGGCAGTTTGGTTGTATCTATGAAATTTAAATGCATATACCTTTTGACCCAGGAATTCAATTTCTGGGAATTTATCTTCTGAACGTAACTTCCATGCATGCCAAATGATGACTGTACCAGGTTATTCACTGCAGCTTTGTTTGCAATAGCACAGGACTGGAAACAACCCAGATGCCTATCAATAGTGGCTAGTTAAATAAATTATGTTTCATTGTCACAATGGATATGCAGCTGTGAAAAATGTGGAACATCTGTATGAATGGGTGTGGAGGGATTGCCAAGATGTAGCGTTAAGTGAAAAAAGCAAGGTCTGAACAGTGTATATATCGAGTTTTCTAATTTTTCTGTGAACAGAAGGGAAAATAGTATGTATAGAGAAACTTTGAAAGGATAGCTAAGAAATTAATAGTTGGGGAGGGGGCTGTGTAATGAGATGAGAATCGATGGAAGCATAGACTTTTTACTTAATGCTTCTTTTGTAACTTGCTTCTTGTAATGTGACTGCATTTGTGAATTAAATAAGTCCACTTGGAAGATGATCTGTCTTGCTGTTTTTAGTCTAATTGACCACCTTTCTGTCATCTTTTGTCATACTTATTTCAAGTTTTTTTTTTTTTTTTTTCAATTTTGCTCTCTTTTTCTTGTCAAGTACATCTTTTTTCTCCAACTTGCTTTTGTAATCAAAATCTACATTTTGGCGTGATTTAAAAATCTAAATTTAGAGAGTGAAATCGGAATAAGTTAATCCAAGTCATTTTACATTTCATAAATATTCATTTATATTGAAGCATCAATTGTGGTGGCATCATTTATACAAAGAACAGATCTTTGGGGACAAATTCCTTCCACTATTATGTAGAAAGCATTATGTGTATTTCTTTTATTGTGAGTGATTTTATTGTACATTGATTTTTAAAAGAAAATGATAGAAAACAGTTTTCCTTTTAGAAAAGTTTTCCCCAATGTGTGATTAATTTCTAAATTGTAGGATGCAGAACTGTTATTTCCCTTCTTTGCATCCTGCCCAGAGCTCTTTGATTTTACAACCTGTTCCAGAACGTTTTGTGTTTCCCTGAAGTCCCTGGGATGAGGCTATTCAGTACCTCCCACAATGTGATCCTTACCTACTTTCCCAGTCTTTTTCTCCACTGTGTCCCCATAGAACCCCATCTCCTGCCTAATGTGTTTTACTGTTCTGCCTCTGTATTGCTCACACGACCATACCCATAGCGTGGATTGCACACTCGGATCTTTTTACTTATTCATTCATTAAATGTCTATTAAAGGTCTGCTTAGGAAAGGCCTGTGTTGCCCACATATCCTTATCATCAAGGAAGCATCCTTGAAATTTTCCCCGCCCTAATTCCATTTCTTCTGGAAATCCATCCCTTTTCTCTCCAACCTAAGTGATCCCTTTCTTACCTACTGGACAAATAGCTATGTACTACTTTATGAATCCTTTCTATGGCATCTTGCATTGCTAATTAGATGTTTTATTGCACAGAACTTGCACAATCTGTCTCACCTCCCCACGTGGTGAGCTCACAGCACTTCCCCAAGAGTGCTGCCCACACCAGGCAGTCAATAGTGGTTTATGGACATTGGGAAGAATATAGTTAATGCCTGAGAACAAAGACCAGAAATGTGGTCTTTTCGTGTGACCATGATGTTACAGAGAAGTTAACAGAGCTGCCCCGTTGTCCATGGGGCATGTTCTGAGTTCTTCCAGTAGTGGTGATGGAATTTTGCTGATTTCTCTGAACTTTTCCCTGAGTTATTTTTGTGACTTTGGCCAGGGTGAAGGGTGGGGAACCCTTCATCTTTAAATCTGAGTGGAGACTTGTTAGGCATCTGCAGCAGCGATGGGGAAAAGGTCATCAAGCTCAGTGCAGTCCACGTGGGGCCTTGGCCTGCGACCCTCAGGCTCAGGAGTCACTGTGAGCCCCTGCCTTGGGTGGCGGAGGGAGGAGAGGAGGACAGCTGACCCAAGGAGTGGGAGGCTGGTTGGGTGAGGAGACATCAGCCTGGGTCATGGGTCTCATGAGTGTGAGTGGCTGCTAGGCCCTCAGCAAGGACCAGAGTGGAGGCCTCTTTGCTAAGCTTGGTGTGGCTCCTGTATGGGTCCCGGCAGCCTGCCTGCCATTGATCACCCCTTACTCCTTGGCAGATGGCCAGGCCCCTTCCCATGCAGCAGCAGCTGTCTGGCCCTGCCCTCCTGTGCTAGCTGACATCGCCAACCCTCTGGGGATGTATGGAAGACTGAATTCTGCAAGAGATGCTTTCAGGGTGTTAGTGCATGATGAATGAAAGTTGTGGATCTTCTGCATGCTGCTCTTATCTTTCTCACATCATAAACTCCAAGTTTGAGAGCATCACAATATTCATTGATATGTGTAGCACTACACAGTGAACTGAGGGCAGGAATTGACTTGTTCTTTGTCCTGGAACACAGTAAGCTGATGATAAATACTTGTTGGAAGACTGTAGCATATAACCTGTTGAGTTCTTTGGGAGGCCAGGGTTCCTCTGAGCAGTATCATGCCAACAGACACACGCATGTTATGTATTATGGCACGTAATCGGTAAGTCCGTAAGTGAGTAATGGGGAGGAGCACAGTGCATTGAAGGATACAGGAAGCGTCCAGGTTTGGGGGCTCAGGCCTGCCATTTGTGGTTATGTTATTGGTTTTTCCTATCACATCAGAAAACTTTATTTGCTAGATGGAATTTCTGCAGCCAGATGAAAATGTATGTGATAGGAGTGGATCGTGTTAGCTAAGTCAGATTTCTAATGAGGCCCTGAGTTGTCATCAGGTAGCAGTTTCACCATTTCCACTGGTGTCTGTCTCCTTACCACATTTTAAGCTAAAAGAGGTAAGAGGTCAGGAGGGTAAGAGTCTGGCCATGGCTTTGCTTTCTTCTCTTGCTTCCAACTACCCTTGTCTGAAATCTGCATTTCACCTTGGGAAAGTTCCGCCTTTCTGTTTCCAAATACTTACGAGATGCTGTAACCCTGAACTCAGATCTAAAACCAGACTTACCATTTGCTTCCAAAAGATGGACTGACTGCATGTTTTAATTTCCCAACCTCTCTCAATGGCGCTGCTCTCCTCTCAGATCCCAGAAGCCGCAGTCAGGGTCATCTCTGAGCCTTACCTCTGCATTTGAGTTGTCCTTCCTCCCATGAGTCCTGATGACTTCTTTTCTTCATTGGTCTCTGATCTGTCTTCTCTCCCCTGCCTGAGCTGTTCAGAGCATTATCAACATCTACCTAAAATTTGAATTTCATTCTCTCACTGCTTAGGGAACAGCAGCGATTCTGACCTGTCCAATGACACTCTTCAGTGCTGGACACTTTCTGTAATTTGCTGCTGGCCTCAGTGTTCCAGATCTCCACTTCCACCCTGAGGCTGGCTCCTGCTCTGAGCTCCTTCCTTCCAGGTTGCTGTGGTCTGAATGCATAGCCCCTACTGAATTCACGTTAGAATCCTCACCTGCCAGGTGATGGGATTAGGAAGTGGGGACTTTGGGAGGTGAATAGTCATGAGGGTGGAACCTGCATGAATGGGATTAGTGCCCTTATAAAAGAGACCCCAGAGAACTAGCTAGTCTCTTCGGCCATGTGAGGACACTGTGAGAAGGCACTGTCCGTGAACCAGAATTTGGGCTCTCACCAGACACCGAACCTGCCAGCGCTTTGATCTTGGACTTGCAGTCTCCAGTGCTGTGAGAAAGAAGTTTTTATTGTTGATAAGCTGCCAGGTTATGATAAATTGTTACAGCAGCCTGATGGACTGCGACACAGGATGTTTTCTGTTTTTCTTGCAGCCTTGTCTAGAACATCTTGGGACTTTCAAGGCTAAATTTGGCTTCTTCCACTTCTCTGCCGCCCCTTGGGGCTGTTTCAGCTTAGATTGCTCTTAGAGTTGGAGCTGGAACTAGAGCTTTGGGACTCTGTTTTGTGCTTTCATTTCAGTGTCTCTCCTTGGCGAGATGGAGGTAGAATCCCTTTGGTGCTTGGTGATAGTCATTTTCCCCCCTATGTTTTCTGAACTCCTAGCCTGGTTATAGAAGCTGCTGGCATGATCAGAGTTCTCAGCTTCCAGCTGCTTTCTCCTGAATATCCTATCAAAATGCTCTCCCCATTCAGTGAGATACTCAATGACTTTGACTCATAATGCCAAATGCTTGATTTTTTTCCTTCACCAAAGATCTGCGTGTCCTCTGGGTCAGCTGGTACCTCTTCTGTAAGCTGGGCCTCTTATGAAAGGGGACATAGACTATTGCCCAATGTTTAAAAAAAAAAAAAAAAGGTATGGTTACTTGTGTTTCTGTAGGAATTTTGTATCCTTTCATGGAGGTGCATCTAGAGTGTTTCTCAGCAGGGTATATTTCTGATCCACTAACTTGTTGAACAAGTGTATTAAATTTGCATCCTAATACAGCAAAGGCTAGTAGTAATGAAACTGGAAGAAATATGACAATATATTTAGATGATTATATTATAATTACATTAAAGTATAAAATTTAGGAACATCGGATGTCTTCCCAGAGCATGTTTATAAAATGAATTCTTTCGAAGATGTTACCATAGGAAAGTAATATCAGTGTTGAATTTTCCTTTAAAAAGTTTTCATATTTTACCTTTGATTTAAAAAAATTTTTGCCATTAGGTATTTTATACTTTGCGTAGGTCAAAAGTCATGTGCAAAATTAAAAAGCATTGTTCAGATGAGGCCACAAATTATTCTTTGGCCTGCTGAAAATATCTGATATTTTAACAGATTGTACCCAAAAGAGAAGAGTCATGAAAATGAAATACTTTGAGGGAATTCATAGCTTTCCAGCTGGGGAAAATGAGACCTGAAGTAAAAAATTTTGAATGCACTGTTGTTAGCAGATGAAAAGAAAACCGCGTAAGAATTTGTAGAGTGGAATAGCCGGCTGCCACAGAGCCCCCGAGAAAGCATTGCATTGCTGAGAACTCCATTGCCTTACCTCTTTCGGAGAGGCAGTTTATAAAGAGCCACCTCATCTACCAGTGAGCCCTCTGCAGGGACTTCTGCTGGTCCCTGGGGTGTCTGGCTTACCATTCAGCATTCCTTGCACCCTGAGATGTGTGCATCAGCATGAAGGAGTTCTCAGAGCCCCAGGGTGTCTGAGTGGTCCTGATAACAGGACGCTCAGGCAGTCTGTCCCTGACCAGCCAACCCATTTGACCCTCCTTACTTAGGAATTGCTAGCATTTATTTTCTTTACTACTCATTTGGTATGCAGTCATATTATTTGAAGACTTCATATATTGTCTTTTTATCGTTTAAGTTTATAATGGTGATTAATGTATTTCTGTTTTCTCTATAATGGCATTGCAAATTTAATGAGAGCTTATTTACTTATGTGGATCCCTCCCACACCTACGCATGTCTGTTACATGATAACCGTTAAATGAACTAAAGAATGATTGCGCTTATGCTCTGTGGTATTGTATTTGGAAGCTGTGTGTTCAATAAAACTCTTTTAGTATAATTCAGGCCAATAGGTATTAATATTAATGAATCTCAATAAAAGGAAGCTATGTTTTTACCTTCTAGCACAAACCATTCATCTTCAGAAATTTTGTTACGATTGTGTGTGTGCATGTCCAATGGCTGACTTTCCAAGCAGTTATTAGAAGAGATCTGAGTTTTTAGCTTCTGCATTACGATTCGTGTTCAATATTTATGGAAGAGAAGTCTTTCTACAAATATGTAAAAATATTGGTGAGTGAAGGAAATGGCTCCCAGTATGACAGAAGAAAATATCCTAGAGAGATCCACAGTTATCTGCAGTTTCCCCAAGGTTGTGTTTACATAAAAAAGACATTGTTTTATGTTCTAGCATCAAGAGATGATTTTATGATCTAACAGGTTCCACGAAGAACTCTCGTAAGGTGGTTCTCAGTCCTGGCATAACTGCTTCGGAGATCCCAGAGCAATATTAGTCTCTAGATTTATTGGTTTTGCTGCATTCTGTTAGCATCATTCATATTTTTCTCCCAAGGGTACCACTTTCCTCTCTTTTCCTAATACCAAGATATGGAAACTCATTTATGCCGTGGAGTGTGATGCTGGGAAATGAAGGCTTGCTTATTACCTCTCTCCACAGGACCTTTCGTGACCATACGTCGATGTCTGCCGCCTCAGTATAAATAGGCACATTCAGAAATGTGTTCTCTAGTGAAGGACATGTTGGCTTGGTGGAAAGCTCAGGGACTTCGCGTTTGGACTGTGAGTCGGAGCTGCACGTCATGTGCTTACTGGCTGTGTGACCTTGGATAAATTTGCCTCAGTTTTCTCATTTGTAAAACAGACAGTGGCTATTTCTGGGAATAGATGAGATAATAGGGAAAGAGCCTAGAATGGTACCTGGCTCCTGCCAGATGCACAGAATGTTTGTTTTGCAGTGTGATGGGTCCAGTAGGGACACTTAGGGGACAGTGTACTGTCATGCTGTTGCCCTGTTTTGTAAGAGTGACTGATGGCTACGTGACATCACCACACTTCCTGCAAGAGCTGCGGTGTATGGCAGGCAGCTAAGCTGTAGGCGCACATGGCCTTTAGCTCCACCTGAGCTCCAGCCTTCCTTTTCGGAGGACTGGCCTCTGGGTCCACCTGTGAAGCAGGAAGGTTGATTATTACTTAAACCCACAGTCCTGTAACCTCTTGGGAAAAGATTCTCTCAAAATGACTCTTGATGGTCAACATGGGTATGCATTTATGCAGCTTCCATTCCCATCGCTTCCTGCAGGCAGTGTTCTTCCTGATTGCCCCAGTCTAGTTTATCACAAGGGAATTGCTTTGCGGGGCAGTGAGCTCGCTTTTGGCAGAAGAGTCAAACAGAGGCTGGGAGGTTCCCTTACACACAGTGGTGGCTGGCTCTGGAGTGCCTCCCAGCTCTGGGTTCTACTTTTCTAGTCTCCTGCCTTTCCGCAAGTATCTCCACCCAGCTCCCACAGAGTGGGTAGCATCAGGAGAAGGAAGGGCAGGGATGGGTGTTGTGGGATCTCAACATTAAAGAGCAGACGATGGGGGGCGAGGGAAGAGCATACACTGGGGCCGGGTAGGGGGAGGGAGAACAGTAGAAGAAGAAAAGCTAATGCCTACTGGGCTTCATCCGTAGGTGATGCGTTGATGGGTAAATGTGTGCCGTGGTTTGCTGCACCTATGCAATAAACCTGCACATTCTGTACATGTACGTCAGAACTTAAAAAAAGAGCAGAGGACAAGGAGCCTCCAAGTTCATGTGGAAAAAGTAGTTAGAGAAGCAAAGAGTACTCAGGAAACCAAGAGAAATGAGAACATCAGGAAGAAATGGATGGTCGGCCACAGTCATTGCATTTGGCAACCAAAAGCTTTTGCCAGCAGTGATGGGCGAAGACAGGGAGGGCAGGAGCCAGGCACCACGGCCAGGGGGGAAGCGTGGAGACCTGCAGGTCCTGGCTTCTCTTTCAACAGCTTGGCTGGAAATAAGGTAGCAGGTTCAAAAGGGGTAGGGTTTTTAAAGGTGGGAGAGACTCAAAAATGTGTGTATTCTAAAGGGGGAAGATAGGGGAAGATGTTGAAGAAAATCTAAATTTTGTACTACTGTTTGTCATTTTATACACGACGACTTTTTGACTACCTGTCTCCCTTTTTTTTTTTTTTTGGTAGAGACACGGTCTCACCATGTTGCCCAAGCTCGTCTTCAACTGTTGAGATCAAGTGATCCTCCCTCCTCAGTCTCCCTGAGTGCTGGGATTACAGCCATGAGCCACCTGGATTGGCCCCTTTTGTTTTTTTATTCATAGTTATTTTTCTGCTCTTTCTCTTCTCAGCCTCCCTCACTCCTCCCTCCTTCGCTTGCTTTCTGAGGCTTCTGACAACTCATCTATTAATGAATTTATTAGTCCTGTCCTTCTGGAGGCCCTCAGTGCCGCGTGGAATCTGGACCTAGCGACTTCTTATTGTCCATTTAGGAGACTCTTGGTGTCCATTGGTCCAATTGACTCATCCCCGGCCGTGTGTTAGCCCTCTATAATTCTCTACGTTGTTGCTACAGCATTTATATGCGTCAAGATGTATCTCACAGCATCTTATTCACCCTAATATTAGTGACAATATTCACTAATATTTTCACTTCTGTGCTTAATTTCTTGAAGGTTTTGGGATTTAAGCCCAACCAATTTCTGTGGAGAGCAGTAGCATAGGAAATTAAACACACAAAATAAAAGTTTGGTTTAGAACTGCTATAAAGCCACATTGGGAAAACGTAGTCACTGTTTTCCAGTAAGTACACAGTCGGGTGTTTTGGATGGGGAGAGGTGAGTACTGTAAAGCTGTCTCTACAATTTTGAAATTTCCTTTTCTGCTCACTCTTTCCCTCCTCACCCTCCTCCTCCTCACCCTCCTCCTCCTCACCCTCCTCCTCCTCACCCTCCTCCTCCTCACCCTCCTCCTCCTCCTCACCCTCCTCCTCCTCACCCCCTCCTCCTCCTCACCCTCCTCCTCCTCACCCTCCTCCTCCTCACCCTCCTCCTCCTCACCCTCCTCCTCCTCACCCTCCTCCTCCTCACCCTCCTCCTCCTCACCCTCCTCCTCCTCACCCTCCTCCTCCTCACCCTCCTCCTCCTTCCCTCCTCAGCCAGTTTGCTCTCCAGTGTAATACCCATGGTGGAGACCAGGATGGAAGCTGAAACGTGAGAGGTGTGTGTGGACGGTTGGTGTGGGCGTATGTTCACATTCATAGGTGAGCCTGGTGTGATGGAGGTGGGTCCTGTAGGCTCACTGGGGACCCTCGGCCCAGCCCCCTTCACATGGCTCCTGTGGTGCTGGACTGGCCACTGAGACTGCCCTCAGGCACCAGTGACCCCTGGGGTGGGTCATCTGACCCTGTCTGGACAGCATCTCCTTCCTGCAGCTTGTGTGCCTGTTTTCCAGAGATGGGAGCTATAAACTGTGAAGCTCTAGGGCTGGCAGCTGCCATGGTGCTGCACCCTGGAGAAGACCTGCTTCCAGCAGGAGAGGTTGAGGCCCATGGGAGGAGGCAGAAATGGTAGCTGGTCCCGCTGCCTCCAGGCTCCTGAGCTCTCACCACGCTCCTGCCCTTCCCGTGGCTTCACTCTTCAGCATTGCCTTGGATTCTTTGACCAAAAACAACCAGTCCATCGCCCTGTTCTCTTTACCTCTCTTTCCTGAAGCCACTCCAAGTTGGAATTTTTTCACCTGCAAGTGATTGAACATAGATGTCTTTCTTATCCTTAACAAGGTTTGTCTCGAATGGAAGATAAATGAGGATCACATTTGGAGCCAGTGGTCCCTTGCTAGCTTTTCACACGAGCCACGCTTAGAAGCTGTGCTAGCGCCGCAGGCATGCTGGACGTTCGTGTTGTTCCAGTGCTCACTGCCGTGTCCTGAGACTCTGCCACTGGCAGGATCCTACCTGTGAGGTTCTGGGGACTGCTTCCCCATCCTGCAGAGTTTAGCGTTGCCCCCAGGCTCACAGGTTTCAAGAACCAGGTGAGAGAGAGCACCTGGCTCGGCATATGATCTGGTACTTTTTAAAATTTTTTTAGGCAGGGTCTCACTCTGTGGCCCAGGCTGGAGTGCAGTGGCACGATCTTGGCTCACTGTAGCCTCAACCTCCTGGGCTTAGGTGATCCTCCCATCTCAGCCTCCCAAGTAGCTGGGACTAACAGGCATATGCCACCATGCCTGGCTAGGTGTTTTTTGTAGAGACAGGGTCTCGCAATGTTTTTTATTTTTTTATTTTTATTTTTTTTTTTGAGACGGAGTCTCGCTGTGTCACCCAGGCTGGAGTGCAGTGGCGCGATCTCGGCTCACTGCAAGCTCCGCCTCCCGGGTTTACGCCATTCTCCTGCCTCAGCCTCCGAGTAGCTGGGACTACAGGCGCCCGCCACCACGCTCGGCTAGTTTTTTGTATTTTTAGTAGAGACGGGGTTTCACCATGTTAGCCAGGATGGTCTCGATCTCCTGACTTCGTGATCCACCCGCCTCGGCCTCCCAAAGTACTGGGATTACAGGCTTGAGCCACCGCGCCCGGCCTGGCAATGTTGCCCAGGCTTGTCTCAAACTCATGGGCCCAAGCAGTCTGCCTGCCTAGGCCTCCCAAAGTGCTGGGCTTACAGGTGTGAGCCACCACATTCAACCATGTTTTTTCTAGAAAAATAAAGCGCTTTAATTACAGGAACATCACAGCTTACCACCTTTCTCACTAGCAGCCATAACGTGAGCTCCTGGTAGAAATGAATAGCTCCCTTATGAAACCTGACTGTTCTTAAGTGTCACATCATAAAGCTTTGGATCTCCTTCCTTCCCCACAGCGTTCCTCCCTGCACAATTTAAGGAAAACCTTTCTTAGGCCTTCATATTTCGTGCTTGGGTGCTAAGCTTTACAGGGCTCTTGGCTATCCAGCCATGCCCATGAGCCACAAAGTGTTTCCCCCTCAGCTGGGCTTGTTGTTTCATCAGAGCCAAGGTGAGAAGCCACTGTGGCCCCACAGAAGGATCACTGAGAGTGGGCTCAGGAATTCTGGGTTTTGGCTTGCTGTTAATTTGCTGTGCAGCTTTGAGCAATTTACCTAACTTCTCTGGTCACAAAGTCGCTTACTTATGAAAAGTGCTTGAAAGCAAAGTTCCTGGAGGCTTTTCTTTCCTCCTGACCTGTGGTGATTTTAAGTGCTTTCTTGTGTTATGCTTAGCACTTTCTCTCTTCCTGTCAGAATTAATCTCCTTTCCTCAGAAGCTGATGAATTGAAACTCTAAGCCACACATCTTTCTTGCATGATCTCACTTGCTTCTTTCCCCCCTCTTTTTCTGTTTTTCCCCTTAAGGCAAAGGCAGAGAAAGAAGATGGAGGCCTAGCAGCCTGGTTGCTAATACAGTTATGACATTCTTCTTCTCAGTCTAGGGGAAGTTACTCTGGCAATTATGAATCCATATCCCTGCCTCGGAACTAACTTTATCCCCCCTTATTATTGTTTCATTTCAATGGGATGGCTTCTTGCAGATTTTTTTTTTTAAGTCTTTTTTTTTTTTCCCCCTGAAGTTTCTTACAGAGACCAACCCCGTTTTCTCTGAATATTTGAAAGTATAGTTGAAACTCAGGCAGTTTGGAAGCAGAACCATGCTGTGATTTCCTCCAGGAGCCGAGGTTCTTTGCACATGGACTACACACGGGCCTTGTGCTTTGTGGACTGTCAGTTCTGTGCCAGCCTGCAGCTGTCTCTTTTTATTTTGTTGTGTTTTTTAGAGAAGTTCTCACTCTGGAGTGGAGGCTAGAGTGCAGTCGTGCAATCCCGGCTTACTGCAGCCTTGAACTCCTTGGCTCAAGCAATCCTCCCACCTCAGCCTCCCGAGTGGTTGGGACTGCAGGCTTGCATTACCATGCCTGGCTAATTTTTTTTTTTTTTTTTTTTTTTTTTTTTTAAATTTCTAGTAGAGATGAGGTCTTGCTATGCTGCCCAGGCTAGTCTTGTGGTTCTGGATTCAAGCCATCCTCCTGCCTCGGCCTCCCAAAGTGCTGGGATTATAGGTGTGAGCCACTGTGCCTGGCCTTGGCAGCTTCATCTTCAGTGTGAAATTTATTTACAGCTTTTCTTCCTAAAGACTAGTCTTTCCTAATTACTATGTGCAGGGTCTTCCATACTGCTGAAGGCTGTTGAGCAAGGCATAGTCCAGATAAACTGTCTTGACAGAGAAGTAGCAAATGGGAAACAGGCTGAGGTTGGATGCTGGGGAGATGCCTGGGCAGGATGTCACCACATGGATTAAAATGGAGGTGGGGCAGGGCAGGGCCAGAGGCTAAGCCAGCACAGCAAGGGGTAGCAGGCCTGTCTGGGCTGCACACAAGGTTCAGTTGGAGGGCCGTCCACAGCAACAGCAGGAAGGGGTTGATCAGGAGGCGTCATATAAGAACTAGGCAGACAGGGCAGTGGATGATTCTACGTGGAGGGGCCTGCTCTGAGGCTGCTGGTGCTCCTTTGGTGGTCTGAACCTGGCATCCTGTAGCTGACTTCCGTAACTCACTTGGCATTTGGGCCTCATGCTCCTTGGCTTAGTCCCTAGTTCCTTGCCATGGGAACGTGAAGCTCTCCTTAACATTTCTCTAAATTCTGGAGTGTGTGTGTGTCTAGGGGTGTTTGTGTTCTCACGATTACCTCTGCCTCAAGGTTCGGGCATCCCCAGATGCGCTCTCCTTTTCACACTGAATTGACTCCTTTATTTTTATTTATTTATTTATTTATTTTGAGATGGAGTCTTCCTCTGTCGTCCAGGCTGGAGTACAGTGGGCATGATCTCGGCTCACTGTAATCTCCGCCTCCCGGGTTCAAGCAGTTCTCCTGTCTTGGTCTCCCGAGTAGGTGGACTTACAGGCACCCACCACAACTCCTGACAAATCTTTGTATTTTTAGTAGAGATAGGGTTTTAGCATACTGGCCAGGCTGGTCTCGAACTCCTGACCTCAGGTGATCTGCCCGCCTCGGCCTCCCAAAGTGCTGGGAGCTGGGATTATAAGCATGAGCCACTGCACCTGGCCAACATAAAGGAAATTGAGGGGGTACCCAGATTTGAACTGGGGACATCTTGATCTGCAGTCAAATGTTCTACCACTGAACTCTACCCTCTCTGCTGACTTCTGTCTAATTTTCTATCAAAACCTCACCCATGGCTTTGGTGGCTGATGCCTGCATCTCAGCACTGTGAGGGCCAAGGCAAGAGGATTGCTTGAAGCCCAGAGTTTGAGACTAGACTGGACAACAAAGTGAGACCCCCAACTGTACAAAAATATATAAAAAAAATTTTCCTGGGTGTGGTGGTGTGCACCTGTAGTCCCAGCTACTTAGGAGGCTGAGGCAGGAAGATTGCTTGAGCACAGGAGGTCAAGACTGAGTGAGCTGTGATGGTGCCACTGCATTCCAGCCTGGATGATGGTGCGAAACCCTGCTGCTAAAAAAACCAAAAAGCCAAACAAAACAAAGCAAACCCAGCAAAACCTGATCCATAGCACAGGTGAGAATGTCCTAGATTTTCCTGAAGACTGGAAAGAGTGATGGGGGAGGGGCCACACCACACACACCACAGAAGGGTGGCTGGGGGGCCTCTAACCCTGGTTACTCCTGCTGCCAAGATGGCCTCATTCACAGCTTCTTCCTGCTTGAGGGCGAAGCTGCCCACCTTGCTTCCCAGCCCTCCTTTTGCCCTCCTAGGAAAATGTATGTCATCTTTTCTCCCACAAAACAGATGGAGCACTTCTATTTGGCGTGGGTTCTCACTAACATCCGTGCGCTAAGGGTCTCGTCTTTTACTGCCAAATCTTACCAAGTTGTTTTCTCAAGCAAAGATGGGACTTTGTAAACACTGACCTGGGATTAAATTGTGTCACCTTGGAGCTTGAACCGCATGTCGAACCAAATAGGCAAGAGGAGGTGGTGACGGGGCTTGAGGGATCCCTCTCTGTGATCTCCATTCTGGCATGCTGTGACCCCCTTTGCCCATCAGACGGCTGCGTTTTATTCCACCTGCTCCTCCTGTGAAGGGGACTGTGTTCACTCCATCACCTTATCCCTGGAGCACCGACCAAAGTGCCGTGAACAGAGTAGGAA
The DNA here is from genome assembly GCF_024542745.1 of Macaca thibetana thibetana. Lineage (NCBI taxonomy): Eukaryota > Metazoa > Chordata > Mammalia > Primates > Cercopithecidae > Macaca > Macaca thibetana. The sequence goes on from NC_065585.1 coordinate 132,797,430, forward strand.
TTCAATCACTACCGAACGACTAGATGTGCTCAGCACGGTGCTAATGGATGATTAGAAAAGTTAATAATCTCAGCTCTTAAGGAGTTTGTAGTCTAGTCAGGAAGCCAAAAATAACACAGATGAGAATAATTAAGCCTCCAAGCTGATGGCACTGACTGGGGGTGCATTTATCAAGAATTTGGAAGCATGTAACCATACTTACATTCTTTGTTGCATACATAACATTTAAATTGTGACTCCTATCCAACTTATCATTCATTCAGATACGTTTCTTTTTCTGTGTTAAAAACAAAAATATAAAGCCATATTTCCAGAGATTTTTAAAGGGCCCAAAAGATGAATTCGATCTTAACATCAGCAAATGACAATGTAGTTTTAACAAGTTACTTTGAATTAGTCAAATCTAAAACTCACTTTAGATTTGTTTTCTGGCTAATATTCTAATTGAGAGACATTTCCATGGAGGTATTAGGATAAAATACTGTTTTTAGATATGTGACATTTCCCTGTATTTTAGAAATCTCTTGGGTATCTTAAGAGAAATTTAATCCATCCGATTTTGATCCAAATATAATTTACTCACAATGATAGAGAAATATTTGATATCCAGAGAAATCTATTGATGCACTTAAAGCTTTTCTCCGGGGAAATAAGAAATCACATTTTTTTTCCAGGGTGAATCAGAAACCCACAATGTCTAATTTTTCTGCTTATTTAACAAAACCTGAGTTAAGTGTCAAATTGGGCAGTTCCAGATCAGTTGTTTTTGAGTTTTTGAGTCTTTTAAACTATGCAAAGGAAATTTTCTTCAAAGAGGTTTTCTTTTTTTCTTATTCTGACAGTTTCATCTGCTATCCTGTTTTTTCTCCAAACAATGATTTTTGAAGATTTAAGGTAATAACACAATTTTGATGTCTGTGAATTAATGGTGTCTGTATTCACAATGTTTCAGACCTGTCAGAGCTTGGAAATAGCATTTAAATGTATTGCTTAATTTTAATTTTAAAATACTTTCTCTGAGAATTAGATCCCAGTCCTAAGTGATTACTTTGAATTTCAAAGAGGGGATTTAGGCCAAGGTACAGCTAAATTTTGTGCTCTTGAAAGACCTGAAATCCATTTACAAATAAAATTGAAGTCTTCGTATCAGTATTACGTTTGGAAGTGAAACGTGCAAGGACTTGGGCGGTGTTACATCGTAAGAGGCTGTTGGGTGCCATCGGGAGTCGAGGCAGGGCCTGGCATTTCAGCGACCCTGCTGCTCTGGATGCTGGTTATGGAGTACCCTCCGACTTCTCCCTGTGACTTGTCCACGCTTCCAAGTTCTGACTTCTGGCCTCCTAAGGATGGTGGTGTTCTAGCTCTTCTCTTTCACAGTAGGTTTTGCATTTCTGACCTGGGCCTTAGCCTCGTTCTTTAAGGTTTGCCTTCTGGCCAGAGCCCTGGGTAGAGGCCCTGCTCCTGCTCTGCAGCCCTCTGCTGCCTGTACCTAACAGCAGTGACCCCTGCCCGGCTCCACTGGCTCATGGGATCTGATGCCTGGATCATTGCAATAGTCTTCTGGTCTCTTCTTTTAGTTCATCAAATAGATCTTAATCATGTAAACCTTCCTAAATAGTATTTCACATGAGGATTGGCTCAATTGTAGTGGGTAGGTATACAAACTGGAGACAGACTACCTGGGTTTAGTCCCAACCCTGAAATTTGTTACTCTATGACCTTGAACAAGTTGCATGACCTTGGTCAAGCTAGTTAAGGTCTCTGTGCCTTAATTTTTCCTAGGCTGAAACATGGGGTTGATGATAGCCTGATGAGATAGGTATTATTACTGTGAAGATTAAATGACACAAAGAAGTGTTTAGAACAGTGTGTGGCTATAGTAAGTGCTAAATAAAATTAGTTATTACATGTATTGCCCTATCCTTTTAGAATTTGCTGTTTTAGAATTTTAGAATGTTTTTAATCTTCAATACTCGCTATCTTTTTTAATAGAAGTAGGTCTCAAGTTTAGAGATAGCTATAGGCTTTGTGAATTCAGTAACATTCTTTTATTTAAAAATTTATTTTTGCAAATGATGCTGGTTCTCCTTTATATTTAATATAAAATTTCCTTTAAAAATCTAGGTAAAAAGTGAGTTTAAAACATATCAAGTAAATCATAAATTAATTGTACTGTAGTTTTAAATATGGCAAAAATCATGAACACAGTGCTCAAAGGCCTGAAGTTTGAGGAAAATCTGTGAGGAGTGGATGCTTCGGGCCTCTGGCGGCTCTTAGCTGGCCTGGGGCTCTTTCTGCCCTCTGTGGGCCTCTGTTTTAGCCAGACAGCCCCCTGATCACTGCCACGCCCTGAGCATTCCTGCCTTTGGGCTTTATTCTTGAGAATATCCACCCTGTTCCTCGTTTCTGATTTCCACTCATTCTCATGGCTCTGTTTGAGAGAAACATCATCTGTAAGGCCTCCCCAGTGCCTGGCTCCAGGACCCCCTTCTTCCTCCACACTTTCTTGTGCTGTTGTATGTGTCTGGCAGTCATTTCTTGGCACATGATGTCTAATAATTTCCATGGATCTGTCCTGTTTCTGCAACTGGAAGAAGATGAGCGGAAGCTTTTTTAGGTGGGGCAGTATTTTAGTTATCTCAATATCCCATTGAAGGCCCGATACAGTACCTTATCTCAATATCCCACTGAAGGCCCGATACAGTACCTTTCCATTCCAAAATCTGTCCATGAGAAATGAAAATGTGATACAGTACCTTGGATGCTTTCTATGTTAATATTTTCTGTTCTGTGTCCATATTGAGGTATCATTTATATACCACAAAAGTCACCTCTTCTAAAGTAGTGGAGTTTCTTTTTAACAAGTTTGTACACTTGTGAAACCGTCAATGCTGTCCAGTTTTAGAACACTGCCATCACCCCCACAAGTTCTGTCCTGCCTCTTTGCAGTCAGTCTGCGCTCCTGCCTCCAGCTAACAATTGATCTGCTTTCTGTCTCTATAGTTCTCTTTTTAAAAAGAAATTTCATAGAAAGGAATCATCCAACATGTAGTCTTTTCTATCTGGACTTTTCTACCTAGCATAGTGTTCTTGTGGTTCTTCCGTGTTGTTGCACTTACTAGTAATTGTTTCATTTTATTCCTTAGTGGTAATAGACCATGCTGCTGGGCATTCGGATTGTTTCCAGTTTTGAGGTATGATGAATAATTATTCTATGAAGGTACAGGTCTTTTTGTGAACACATTTTCATTTCTCATGGACAGATTTTGGAATGGAAATGACTGGTTCCTGTGATCAGTGTAACTTTTTAAGAAACTGCTAAACTGTTTACCATTTTGTATTCCCACTGGCAGCGTATGAGGATTCGTTTCTGTACGTACTTGCCACACTTGGTATTGTCTATCTTTATCCTAATAGCCTTTCTAGCGGGTGATGAGGCATGAACTGAGGATGACTCTTGGGTTTTTAGGTTGAGCAGTTGGATGTTGGTGCTACCATTTAATGGAAGGTTGAAAGAGGAATGAAGCTTTTTGAGAAAAAACCAAGAATTCTGGTTTGGCCAAATTGAGTTTGAGATGCCAATTAGCCTTTCAAGAAGTACTTTTAAGTAGGAAGTTGGATGTATGAGGGCACCTATGTTAATTTCAGCTTTGTGAATTCATTCAATAATGAAAGCTGAGATGGTTGCTTTACATTTTTGTACCCTAGATATGAATCTGATGGTCTGGACAAGTCACACAATTTCGGATGTCAGTTTCCTCATCCATAGAGTAATACCTATTTTCCTCCAAAGCTTAGATGAGGAGTGAATGAGTTAAAAAGTGCATCTTACTGTGGTGGTTATTCTTAATACATGATTTCACCTTTCATTTATTTCACTTTTATGTCCGTTGTGGCTTCTAACCTCATATTTCACACATAACAGGTACTCAGTAAATACTGACTTAATGAATCAATGAATGCGAGTCATGACTATATACTGGTGGAGAAGGAAGGAGGGGGAGGGAAAAGAGAGGAGAGGTGAGGTGAAGAGAGTTGGGCCAGTGAGAGGAGAGAGAGAGAGAGAATGGATATAATTTGGATTGGCCTTAGGAAGGAGGGCCCTCAGAATTCCACACTGGAGCTTTGTGGAAAGGAAGTTTATCTTCTATGGCACCAGGGAGGCAACATGGAGGACATGATTTTGGGAGCTGTTTCAGTGATAAGACTTGTCACGTGTAAAGCATGGTTGTGTTTGCAAAGTGTCTTATCTTCCTACTAGACTTTAAGCGTCTTAAGGGTTGGAACCTTTCTGATGTGCCTCTGTGTTTCCCAGAGCCTTACTAATTTCAGCATACTATAAATACAATAAATACCTATGAAATGAGTATGTTTTTAAAACTTCTTTCTTTAAGTGAAATGATATGCATTTGGTCGGTTGGTGGATGACTCATGAACAGGTTGTTTCCTTCCTGTGTCCCTGGGAGAGCGTGTCTGTGCTTCTGCCACAGCTCATGCATGGCCTGTATTTATAATTATTTGTTTGTACGTCTGTCTGTCCTGAGCTGCATGATGGCGGGGGCTCCACATCCCTTGGCTCATGCCCCGCAAGTAGTGGTTGTTCAGACAGTGCTGGAGAGAGTTGTTGGAGTGAATGGATGTGTCTAACACTTAAGGAATAGCAGGGAAAGGAGACCAGATCTGTGCTCTTTGGGGTTTCAGATTGTAGCTCTAAGGATCTAAACTTCCAGAGGGAAAGAAAGTAGGGAAATGGTCCGTAACTCAGTTGTCTTCCATTTTCTGTCCTGTGGGCGAGGTAGGTCTGTTCTCGATATGGTTGGCGGAGTGGCTGCCTGTCCCAGTCTTCAGTCTCAGATGACAATATTAGCTTACGTTGTAAATATTCTGAGAGTGCCATACCCTCGAGGTTTCTTGTTAGGTTATTTTGTTAGGGAGTGTTTTCTGAGATTGGCTTAAAGCAAAGGATTTTAAACTTTTTCTAAGAGAGACATGTTTGATTTATTTTAATTTTCATGGGTTCCGCAAATGCTGGAGACTTTCTGACAAAAGCTCTGGTAAACCTCATACATATAAATCACAGAAAGGGAGGAATTAGGTAGGTGCAAAAGTAATTGCAGTTTTTGCCATTACTTTTAATGGCAAATACTTCAGTTAATGCAGGGGTGATCTAGAACCTCACCTGCTTATCATTTCTTTGTCCACTGTCAAAGCCCTGAAGCATCTGGGGGACTTTAGGGCTCCCTGGAAGGAAGTTTGAAAAACCCCAGGTGTAGAGGAAGTCTGTTCATTTTGACTTCCTGTTTCTTCTGCCACTCGCAAGAGACTTCTGTTAAGTCTGTAGAAAGACTTCCCTAAGCTACCGTTTGTAACCACCAACTATGGGAACCCTAGTTCACTGGTGGTGGGGATGTATTTTGGTATAGCCATTATGGAAAACAGGATGAAGGTTCCTAAAGAAGTTAAAAATAGGACTTCCATATGACCCAGTAATTCCTCTTCTGGGAATATACCTAAAGGAGATGAAATCATTACCTCATAAAGATGTCTGCCCTCCATTGTGTGCTGCAGCGTTATTGACAATAGCCGAGATGTGGAAACAAATGTCTACCAAGGGAGGAGTTGGCCAGGCATGGTGGCTCACACCTGTAATCCCAGCACTTCTGGAGGCTGAAGTGGGCAGATCACTTGAGGTCAGGAGTTTGAGACCAGCCCAGCCAACATGGTGAAACCTCATCTCTACTAAACATATAAAAATTAGCTGAATGTGGTGGCTGCAAGCCTGCAGTCCCAGCTACTCTAGAGGCTGAGGCAGGAGAATTGCTTGAACCTGGGAGGATGAGGTTGCAGTGAGCTGAGATCACACCACTGTGCTCCAGCCTGGGCAACAGAGTGAGACTTCATCTCAAAAAAAAGTCTATCAAGGGAAGAGTAAGGACCATGTGGTATATGTATACAATGGCGTATTAGCCTTAAGAAAGAAGATCTTGCCATTTGCCACAGCACGGACGGACCTAAAGGATGTTACACTAAGTGACATAAGCCACAGAGAAATATTACATAATCTCACTTACATGAAATATTTTTAAAAAGATCTCAAATATTAATACACAGAGAATAAAGCAGCAGTTTCCATGGGTTGCAGGTAGGGAGAGGAATTGGGGAGATGTAGATCAAAGGATTAAAAAAGCAGATATGTTGGACAAACGACAGATCTAATGTACAACATGAGGACTAAAGTTATTAAAATTGTATTAGGGATTTTTGTTAAATAAGTAAATTGTAGCTGCTTTTGCCACACACATACACAGTAACTCTGAGATGATGGATTTGTTAGTCTGCTTCACTGTAGTAACCATTTTACTGTCTATATGTATCCCATAACATCACGTTGTAAAACTCAAATATACACAGTAAAATTTATTTTTTTTAAAAACAAAACTTCTAAGAATCACCTCCTTTTATGTTTCCTTTTTGTGTTCATTTTGACCTCCTCTTTGAGCTTGAATCAAAAGGTTTTGAGGCCACCAGTAAATCAGGTAAACAGTACAAACTGGAGGGGAAAATGCCCCGTATTTGTGAATTTGCCATTGCACATTCCCATGGACAGTGTCTGATGTGGGTATAGAAAGCGGCATCCTGTCCAAGGACATGGCTAGGAGGGGAAACCACAGCAGGTAGAAGATAGGTAGGTATTTGTCTTAGTCCATTTTGTGTTGCTATAAAGGAACACTTGAGGCTGTATAATTTATACAGAAAAGAGGTCTTCTTCGTTCCCAGTTCTGTAGGCTATATAAGAAATACGGCACTAGCGTCTGCTGACCTCCGGTGAGGACCTTTGTGCTGCATCAAAACTTGGTGGAGAAGGTCAAAGGAGAAGCGAGCACCTGTGAAGAAGGACCAAACCCAAGGGGCGTCCTGGCTTTGTAACAACCCACTCTCAGGGAACAAATCTATTTCTTTAGAAACAGTCTCATTTCATGAGAGTGAGAACTCACTTGATCCCTTGAGAATGGCACAAATCAGTTCGTGTGGGATATGCCCCTATGACCCAAGTACCTCCCAGGAGGCCCCACCTCCCAACACCATCACACTGGGTATCAAATTTCAACTTGAGACTTGGTGGGGACAAGCAAACCACATCCAAACCACAGCAGCATGAAAGGAGATGAGTCAGATCTTGGTTAGTACTGAAAAGGTCTGTGTGTGCCTGCCGGGGTTCATAGTGCACATAGAGAGCAAAGTGAGTCCTGAGAAGCAGAGACTTAACATGCAGAGGGGGCTAGCTGTTAAAATTTTGAATTCCCTAGGGCCTGGCAGTGTGAGTTGGAAGACAAAAATGACTGGGTGCCTCTGGGAGGGCCTAGCAGTCCAGGAGAGCAGAAGCTCTCAGAGCCAGAACCAAGGGAGCTGGCAGAAGGGAGTGGTGTTTGGATGGAACCAGGAATGCTGGAGTTGGCTGGGATGGAACCAAGAAGTCAAAACAGAGTAAGGCACTAGAGTTAGCTGGGCAGATTCCCGAAGCAGATTCAGGTGGATAAGTGTTTAGCTAATGTATAGTATTGCGTCTGTGTAAGAGGCTATAAAGGATTTCTGTGAGTTTACATTGGGTTGTAACACCTGTAAATACTGGAGAGATGGACTACAACTTTAAAAAAGTTGATAAAATTCACATACCATAAAACTTGTCATTTTATTATGTACAATCTAGTGGTTTTTCATACATTCACTTTGTTGTGCAGACATCACCATTAAACCATAAAAATGTTTGGTTCACTCCAAAAAGAAACCCCATAGTCACTGACAGTCACTTCCCATTCTTCCCTCTGCCCAGGTCCTGGCAACCAATAAGCTATGTTCTGTGTCGATGGATTTGTTTCTTCTGAACCTTTCATATATATGGAATCATACAATATGCGGACTTTTGTGTCTGGCTTTTTCATTTAGCATGCTTTTTTCAAAGGCCCATCCATGCTGTAGCATGTGTCAGTGCTTCCTTCCTTTGTGTTGTTGAGTAATATTCTAATGTATGGCCCAACAACCTTGTATCTATTCATTAGCTGCTGGACATGGGGACTGTTTGCATTTTGGGTTATTGTGAACAGCGCTTCTGTGGGCATTTGTGTGTGCATTTTTGTCGAATGCTTTTCTGTGTGGAGATGATCACATGGGTTCTGTACATGGTTCTATTAACATGGTATTTTACATCGATTGAGTTTTATATGTTGGACCGGTCTTGTATTCCTGGGATAAATCACACTTGGTCATGGCTTATAATCCTTTTTATATGTTGCTGTGTTCAGTCTGATAGTTTTTTATTCAGAATTTTTTCATCTATATTCATAAGGGATATTGGTCTGTAGTGTTTTAAATTTTTACTTATGTTCATTATTCATTTTTAAAACCTGACAAAATTATATATATGGTATACAGTATATTTTGAAATATGTATACATTGTAGAATAGCTAAATCAAGCTAATTATGTGCATTGCCTCACGTATTATTTTTTGTGATGTCACATATTGCAGAGTCTTATTTTTAAAGGCCAAATAGTATTCCATTTGCCATATGTATTGTCTTCGTTTATCTGTTGATGGACACTTAGGCTGATTTCATGTCTTAGCTATTATGAATAATGCTGCAGTGAACATGGGAGTGCACATTGTCTTTAGTATACTGATTTCATTTTCTTTGGATATATACTCAGAAATGAGATTGCTGGATTATATGGTAGTTCTAGTTTTTTTTGAGGTGGAGTTTTGCTCTTGTCACCTAGGCTGGAGTGCAATGGTGTGATCTCGGCTCACTGCAACCTCCGCCTTCCAGGTTCAAATGATTCTCCTGCCTCAGCCTCCCAAGTAGCTGGGATTAAAGGTGCATGCCACCATGCCCGGCTAACTTTTGTATTTTTAGTAGAGATGGGGTTTTGCCATGTTGGCCAGGCTGGTCTCAAACTCCTGTCCTCAGGCAGTCTGCTTGCCTCAGCCTCCCAAAGTGTTGGGATTACAGGTGTGAGCCACCGTGCCTGGCTGGTAGTTCTATTTTTAATTTTTGAGGAACCTCCATACTGTTTTCCATAATGGCTGTATTAATTCATATTCCTTTCGATGGTGTAGATGGTTCCCTTTCCTCCACATTCTTGCCAATACTTGTTTTTGTTAATCTTTTTCGTAATAGCCATTCTAATAGAGGTGAGGTAAAGGGTCTGTAGTAGTCTTTGCTGATATTCTGTATTTGTTTTCCTGTTCTTTATTTCATTTATTTCCACTCTAGTCTTTATTATTTCTTCATTATTTAGGAGTGTTATTTAATTTCCATATATTTGTGATTTTTCCTTTCTTTTTTTTTGTCTGTATTGAGTTCTACTTTTATTTCATTGTGGCTGGAAAACACACTTTGACTCAATCATTTTAAATTTATTGAGGTTCATTTTATAACCTTAAACATATTGTCTGCTGGAGAAAGTTCCATGTGTCGTTAAGAATGTACATTCTGGCCGGGCACGGTGGCTCATGCCTGTAATCCCAGCACTTTGGGAGGTCGAGGTGGGCGGATCATGAGGTCAAGAGATCGAGACCATCCTGGCCAACATAGTGAAACCCCATCTCTACTAAAAATACAAAAATTAGCTAGGCGTGGTGGCGGATGCCTTTAGTCCCAGCTACTTGGGAGGCTGAGGCAGGAGAATTGCTTGAACCTAGGAGGTGGAGGTTGTAGTGAGCTGAGATCGTGCCACTGCACTCCAGCCTGGTGACAGAGTGAGACTCCCTCTCAAAAAAAAAAAAAAAAAAAATTTTGCTGTTATTGGGTATATTGCTCGGTAGATGTCTGTTGGTACTAGTTGATTTATAGTGTTAGTCGAGTTTTCTATTTCCTTGCTGATCTTTTGTCTAGCTGTTCTAGCAGTTGTGGAATGAAAGGTATTGAAGTCTCCAACTATCATTGTTGAATTACCTATTTTTCTCTTCAATTATTTTAGATTTTGCTTTGTGTATTTTGGGGCTCTGTTCTTATGTATGTTTATATTGGTTGTCTCTTCTTGATGAATTAACCCTGTTAGCATTATAAAATGTCCTTCTTTATCTCTAGTAGCAAGAGTTTTCTTAAAATCTGTTTTGCCTGTTAGTATAAGCATTCCAGCTCTCTTTGGGTTTCCATTTGCATGGTATATATATTTTCCATAGTTTTACTTTCAACCTTTTTGTGTCTTTGAGTATAAAGTGTGTCTTTTGTAGACAGCATATAGTTGAATTATGTTTTAAAATTTTAATCCATTCTACCACTCTATGTCTTTTAATTGGAGTGTTTAATTCATTTAAGTTTAATGCAATTACTGATGAGATAGGATTTATTTATGCTATTTGGCTGTATTCTATGTATCTTTGTCTTTTTTGTTCTTCTATTACTGCCTTATTTTATGTTAAATATTTTCTCAAGTAACATGTTAATTTCCTTGCCATTTATTTTCCTCTATATTGTTGAGTTATTTGCTTAGTGGTTGCCCTGGGGATTACAGTTAACATCTTAATTTATAACAATCTAATTCAGATTAATGCCAACTTAATAATATACAAAAACTTTGCTCCTATATAGCTCTGTTCTATTCCTTCTTTACTCTTATTGTCACATATTACCTCTTTATACATTGTGTGCTTTTCAACATAGGTTTATAACAACAGTTTTATGCTTTTGTCATTTAAATCAGACAGAAAAGAGTACATTTATCCCATTTTAAATATTTTAGAAATGTTTGAGAATATTAAAAAATTTAAACTATATGGCATGTTTTAAAATACATTTATACTATTTGTAAAATACTCACTTCTGCAGTTACCTTTATACTTACTCCTATATTTCTTCATTGATTTGATTTACTGTCTAGTGTCTTTTCATTTCAGCTTGGTGGAAACGTTCCTGTATTTCTTGTAGAGCAAGTCTGCTAGTAATGAACTCTGTTTTTATCTGGAATGTCTTAATGTCTCCTTCATTTTCAAAGAATAGTTTTGCTGACATAGAATTCTTAGTTGACAGTTATTTTCCTTTCAGCTCTTTGACTATGTTATCCCACTGCTTTCTGGTCTCCATGGTTTTCAATGACAAATCAGCTGTTAATCTTACTGAGGATTCCTTGCACATGATGAGTCGCTTCTCCCATGCTGCTTTCAAGAGTCTCTTTAGTCTTTGGCTACTAACAGGTTATTGGTTTTGAATTACAAATTCACTGTTAGCCTGCCCACATATCATCATCCCTGTTTGAAAGGACAGCACAGGATGCTTTTGTCAGTGCTTTAGTTCAACCCTTATGATATCTCTGTAGCATTTTTTTGATCTATCAACTTTATGGTTTAGTAATATGTGGTTTTCACTGTCATTCAGAGTGATATTTATGTGATCTGTTCCCATAACTTATTCACTTAATAGGTTTGTTGAACACCTGTATATGGAAGGCTCTATGCAAGACTTTGTTTTCTTAGATAAGTGACACATGATCCTAATTGTGAGGATGACACATTTGATTGGCAAAGCACACATACTTAACTAATTACTATGCAGTTAGGATGAAGGTATACTATGTGCATAAACATAGTAGTTTGGGAGCAAAGTGTAAGAAGTCACTGATTTTCATATTTGGTAGATGAGCAAACTGAGGAGACTAGATAGATTAGCAATTTGAGACCTTGAGTTATCTAAATTTGAAAGTGACAGAATCAAGGACTAGAAGTCACTCTTCTGGGTTCTTTCTATGAAACAATGATGATTCTAGAATGTGGCTATTTTCTATGTTCAAGCCTCATAGGTAAAAGTGATTTCTTAAACCAGATAAGTGTGTGAAGCACAGACTGGCTGTTTTGCTTCAAAAGGTGTTTATGGTAAAAATAAAAGCAAACAGTACTTATTTAATCTTATTATATTGTATTAATATGAATTAAGTAAACAAGTGACTATGTTAGAACTTGAGATGTCAAAATATGAAAAGATACTTACTCTTATTAAATTTACCCCAGATGTTTTATTTTTCTTTTTTATTGTTATTTGTTTTGTCAAAAGAACTCTTCTCCTCCCTCCATCTGTAGTAAAAGTTTGTATTAGGGCCTCCTTAAAAATAAAGTTACAGATCAATCAAAACTATATTCGTTCTCCATAGGATAAAGCATGACATTTCTGGGCATACAGTTTTAATTTTAATCTGCTTGCCTCCGTTTCTATTCTCCCATGAGTCTTTGCAGCAGGACAAGGAAAAGCAAGTCTTATAAAAAGAAATACAGTTTGTGGTGCTTATTAAAGTTACATACATCTCTTCTCACAGGAGAAATTTGATTTATTGCAGGTTGTGCATATGTCGCATATGGACATTTCTAGGGAACAGATTCCTTATTGCTGAGCAGTGAATGGCTTCTAGTACTCCATTATTGCTCCGGGAACATGTTAGTAATAATTATGAAAGGTAGAATACCATGAAATCTGTAAGGTGATTTGGCAGAAGTCGATGCTGTTGGTGCCAGGATTTGGGTACCGTACCACAGTTTCCTGTTTTCAAATGTATTAATTGATCCGCAAAGGACATCTTTTGGAGACAAGAATTCAGACAGACTGGCACAGCCTGGACCTCCGCCAAGACTGCTCGGAAGGTTGCCATACTGGGAGCAAAAGAGTGAGAGAGAGAAAGAGGGAGAGAGAGAGGCAGAGGGAGAGCTGAGGAAAGAAAAAAAGGCAAGACTTGGCACAGCTCAGTCAAATCAGCTTCTTTTGTCTGCTTTCTCGGCTTGAGCTTCAGGAAAGAAAACCGTCCTGGGGTACAGAAAAACTCAGAACTTTTTGGTTTTCAAACTTAGAAGGCTTTTTAAGTCTCTTGGGCTATTTGAAAGTGGTGGTACATACAATGACGTTTAGTCACCAGTATTAAGGGAAATAAAAGCCTTTTTCAAAACGAAGCTTCCACAGTGTCCATGCATTTGGGAAATGCCATATTTGATTTTTTGCATGTATGATTATACCATGAGAGACAGGATTAATATAGAAGATGGCAAGGCAAATTTCTAATAGAGGGAATATTAATTTTCTACAAAATAAAGTTTGTTCATCAACACAAACCTGCTTTCAAATCAAATCAGAAAGACATCCTTCGGAATGTGTTCAGAACGTAAGTTTTTAGATTTTATTTTATTTTATTTTTAGACATTTATAGACATTAACTTTTCAAGGAGCCTTTCTAAGATTTTATGCAGCCCAGCCAGGAAGTCAGAGTAAAAGTTGTTTTATCCATGTGTTTAAGAAAACGTTTTCTTAAAGCAACAGCTTTTATTTCTGCTGCTTCATGCTGTCCTAAACTACATCCCCCAGCAATTAGTGACAACACTGAAGACCAGAAAGGCAAGCTGAAGACACCAGACTTCGCTTGAAGGGCAAACAAGAAATGTGAGCTTGGTCATTATTTTTTTGTGTGTCTTTGCTCTGAACCATTTTTGGGAGGTGGGTGGGGAGGTGTCTATGTCTAAGAGATGTATGCGATTAGTGAATTCTCATTGTGAGAAGGAAATGATGAAAGGTGATTTTTATGATGTTGGCAGAAATGGCTGGGAATGGTAGAGAATAGAAATTTAAATCTTTTGGAGAAGAAGTGGTGAGCTGTGTTTGCAATACTTGGAGAAAAATTCCTTAATTTTGGTTGATTAGATTTTATAATTAAACGATTCTGGTTCTCTCAAAATGTTTTAAGTAGAAGGAAAATTTAGAAACTTTACCGATTTTCTTTTTAATACTACCTGGTGTTTTACTTAGATATATACTTTATATCTAATTTCTGAACAATAAATCCTTCCTATTAGGCCTGATTGTGATTGGATTGTGATAGTTCTGTTCTTAAAAATCAGCATTATTGTAGGAGAGGTTAACTGTAAGGCATGTGTTACTGTGGACCACCCTCATTGTAAGTATTCTGTTTTTAAAGAGAGTTTGAGTTGTAGGATTAGGTTATGACTTCCTATATTCATGTATTTTCTTTTTATTTTATATGCTGAAAGAATACAGGAAAATTGTATCTATTCACATAAGTACTCATCATTTTGGGCAGTATGAAAGACTGCCCCTGGATCTGTGCTTTTGTTTTGAGTATGTAATCATTGATTTGTTAATCCTTCGACAATAAAAACCTGTCTATAGCTTTCCATTATTGCGCGCCTTAAATGATCAATTGTTTCAGATGTTTTTTGTAAAACTATAGTGACACATCAGCAATCCTGAAAATGGCATTTAATATATAAATATGATTGAAAAATATATGAAATCAGAGGAGTTTGAACAGTTAAGCTTAAGTATATTCTTCAACTTTTTAATTAATCAACATTTTGATTTTCAGTAAAATGAAATCACTTAACGTTTATGTGTGTTGCCAAAATGACAACCTTTGTTTAATAAGCTCCTTTATACACTACCTCGCTGATACTCCTAAAATGGACGCCAAGACATGAAAGACATGCTGATAGGCACTGGGAAGGAAATGTTTGCCTGACTGCAGTCTTCCTTTTTGAATTGATTACAGGATCATTCATGCCTATACTAAAAACAACAATATATGAAACAAAAAGAAAGTTCAGCAAATAAGTTTAAATGAGAGCTTCATTTTAGTACTGACCGTCTTATTGCCGATTTATATTTACTTCCATTTACTTCTTAAACATTTAACATAACTTCTTGCCTTTTAGGTTTGCTAAATATATAACTTATTTAATTTTTTAAGGCCTTTTTTTCTTGAAGTTAAAATAATTTTGCTAGCTGATTTCTTAACTTCTTTGCAGCGAACTCAGAACAAACTTATATCCAAACTATTTCATGTCCAATTATTTTCTAACAGTATGATCAAAAGTAGGTGAATTAAAAGACAAATATGTCAGAATATATCTTAAGAAATATTAAATTTTTTGATACTGGTAAAACTATATTTTACAGAGTGTATTAAACTTAAAATTTGATAAATATTAGTTATTATAGTCACTGAAGTTTCTTACCAGTAGCTTCTCTCTGGCCTACTCATTATATAGCTTAAAATGAAAGAAAATCTCCTATAAAGATGTTCCTTGTAAACCGGGTATAATAGACATGTCTTTGTGCAAGCTTTTTTTGTTTTAAAAAAGTGTGATTAAGAAGTTGCGTTGATTACATTTTTTTAAAAAGACATTTAGTTGTAACATAATGCATGCTTCTTTGCTTTTAGACCTTTTGTACTGCAAACACATTGACATTTAGGTTATTAACTATTTCCATATTAGTATTAATATTTCAAATCTTATTTTAAAATATATAAATACTAGTGGTTTGATTGTAAATGAACTCTATCTCAGCTCATATTTGTTGTTGTTTGAATTGTATAATATTGCAAAGTAAAATTATTAAGGCAGAAATGCATTAATATTTAACTGCTACTTGATGCCTATTATTAAATTCCATTTTGATGTATGTACCTGAACATGCAAGCACATTATTCTACAAATTAATGCGAACTTCTCAGGGAGCGTTAGTCCAGTATTTTATAATTACTGACTCGTTTATTCATTTATTCAACAAATGTTTATTGAGCGCTCACTTAAATATGCTAATATTTTATTGATAAAGTTATTTTGGGTAATGGGGATGGAAGAGGGAATAGATTTAAAATAAAGTTTAAACGCCTAGATAGAAAAAGGCAGTACTATAATGAGATTTATTTCAACAAAGTACGTTCACTTTTCTTGCACAATACACATATTGTAGAGTGTGATTATAAAAAATCAGGAGATTAATTGTATTACACGTAGCTGTAAGAATCTTGTTTTATGACTATTTTGGTGGTTACATTTTATTGGCCAAAAAACTTGAGTTGTTCAAGTCTTCTGACAGATATGTAAAATAAGCAATTCAAATCAGGGAGGAAGAAACTAAGATTGAGCCCCTGCTCATATGCTGGATCTTACATATGTCAAAGCAGGTGTAATTGAACCTTCCAAGATGTGGCTGCAACGTAAACAACAGTGGCCTGTTTATGTGGGATTTTTTTCTTTCCTTTGTTTTCTGTTACGAGACAAAGGAGGAAGATAAGGCCCATCCCACATCCTGAGGCCAGCATGGCCCTTTGAAAGAAAGTTTGCTAGAGGGTGGTGTATTTTAAATGGACCTATCAGTTCACTTTCTATATTCTAGTGGTTTGCGTGTGTGTGTATGTGTGTGTGAGAGAGAGAGAGAGAGAGTGCATTTAACTCAGTGGCCTAACTTTATTCCATGCAGTTGTTCTCTGATACAAAAAGGAGGCATAGGTTCATCTTTGAAGAGGAGATGAAAGTCACGTGATCCGAGGAGATGTGCTTGTAGGCTGCTTTGGTCGCCCAAGCGTGAGGCAGAGCTGCTGGCCCATGGAATGGAGATGAGAAGTGTCTCGGCCGCGGGTATACACTGCCGAGGTCATTCAGCAGATACTCCCAGAGGACTTGCTCTGTGCCAGGCAAAAGGTAGAATAGCTGCCCACAGGAATTCCTAATGTAGTTGGGTAGAGGAGAGGATAGGAATAATTGATGAATGTGGATACCTTTTCAGGTTACCAAATACCTTCGCCTGTTATTCTGTGTAATCCAAGCAGCCATGCTGGGCACAGGGACTGGTATGCAATGGCCACTTAATAAGTATTCATGGAAGAAGTAAACCGAGTGGTGAACTAGAGGATTATCTTCTTGAGTCTTATTTGACTAAGAGAGTTTTTTCCTTCATGGATGGGAAAACAAAAATCACTCTGCTTTCTTTCTTGTTTCTCTGTTGCTGGTTATGGGTTTAGAGGGGTGCAGCAGAGGGCCACATTATTTGTGACCATGTTAGGCTCTCTTGAGGTGGCCATTGGAGAAGATATAAAACAAGGACTTGCCTGGTATGGGGTGGCCCTGGACACCTGCCTTCTCTCTGGCCAGCTGTCCATTGTCTTGCATTCCCTGTGTCCTCATTTTCCCAAAGGATCCCATACTGTACCTCAGGACTTGGTGGTGCGGCCTGAGCATGCAGCCTGCCAGTGGAATGCCCAGTGAGTTGAAAGTGTTTCTTTTGAGGGCGGGACAGAGGCAGAGGAGATTGAGACAGAGAAGGTGGTGAGGGCAGTTGCGCAGAGCTGAGGGTGCTGTCCAGCAAGCAGCTTCAGTCCTGTTGTAGATGCAGCACCAGGGGCCTGTGAAGCAGCGAGGATGAATGTGGGGTCCTGAGTTAGACTGCAATATCAGCAACTGCAGGCGTTGAGAGGGCATAACGTGCTATTGGGGGGGCTGCATGAGGGGATGTAAATGGGTTGCTGAGGCCAGTTCATGTTGCACAGAGTCTTTCTGGGCCTTTCTCCAGGGAGATTTTGATGCCCAGGAGAGGGAGAGGCAGAGTCAGGATCATTGTGTGCAGTTCTGTGTCCAAGGCAGTGAGGAGCTGGAATTTAGCCTCTGCTTTGCTGCCCAAGCCCTGTGCCTTGATCTGCTGCAGGAAGGTACCAAGTCCACATTGTGCTTGTGGAGGTTCTGGGGTGCATAACGCTTGTAATTGGAATAGCAGGTATTGGGACAAGGTCAAAGGTCTGTGGCCTGCGAGGGCGGTGTTCCAGTATCTGACCATGGAGTCTAGGGGGCTAGGGGATGTGATCAGAAGTGTTCTAGAGAACATGGTGAAACAGGGAAGGATGAGTAAGTAGAAATTTAGATCAAGTGAAAGAAAAGGTTCTGAGAGTACTGGAGTTAGGAGTTTATTCTGAAACTCATCAGGTTATGAATAATTTCACCACCTCTGCAAGGCTCGACTTAAAAGTTTGGCCATTATTTTATTTCTCAGATTATTTTATTTCTCCGAAAGCAAGCCGAAAGTGAAAAAAGTTACCTGTGTGTGTTCTGTATTTCACATTATCAGATGAGATGAACATTTTCTCCTCTTACAGTTAAGACTCTTAGTCCTATACAATTAGAATACCCCTTATGAATGGATCTGGAGGTTTTGTGCAAAATATTGAAGAATTAGTCCCTCTGGAGTGATGCCATTCTTTTATCCTTGTCTATCAACATAATTTGTATCTATTTTCCTATTAACCCTTCTAAGTCATTGTACCTTATCTGAAAAGATCCAAGTGTTCTCAAAGACCCAGGAGTGTTTCACCTTAGCTGTATTCATAGGAAAGCTGCCTTTGAAACAAATAGTCCTTTACCATCATGGGTTAGAGATAATGTTTCTCAGCATCTCCCCAACCTGAGTTTGAATTTTGACTCAATTTTTTGGTTGTGGGACTTTGGCCAAGTTATGGCAACCCAATTTCTTCATCTGTAGAACAGGGATCATGGTATTTCCCTCACAAGATTTTGGGAGGAGAAATAAGGAAATACTTAGCATAATGTCTGGTATGTAGTAAATACTTAATAAATTGTAGATATTATTTATTTTAATTTTTATTTTAATTTTTAGAAATTGATAAAATTTGTGTAACGTATATTTTACTGTCTTAACCATTTTTCAGTGGTATCAGGTACATTCACATTGTTATGCTACCATTGCCGTCATCAAGCCACAGAAGTCTTTTCATCTTGCAAAACCAACATTCTGTACCCATAAACAATAACTTTCTATTCTTCCCTTCCCCAAACCCCCCAACAGAGTCATGGCAACCACAATTCTGTTTTCTCTCTCTATGAATTTGACTACTTCAGGTACCTCGTATAAGTGGAATCATGCAGTGTTTGTCCTTTTGTGACTGGCTTCTTTCACGTAGCATAATGTCCTCAGGATCCATACATGTTTTAGCATGTGTCAGAATTTCCTTCTTTTATAAGGCTGAATAATACTCCATTGTATGGACAGACCTCATTTTCTTTCTCCATTCATCTGCCGGTGGAAACTTGGGTTGCTTCCACCTTTTGGCTATTGTGAATAATGGTGCTATGAACATGAGTGCACAGGTATCTCTTTGAGCTCCTGTTTCCAATTCTTTTGGGTATATCCCCAAAAGTGGAATTCTGGGTTGACAGGTTCATTTTTTCAGCACAACTTCCGTTGTACCCCCTTCTTTTGCCTTTGTGGTTTCTGATGAGAAATCTGTCATTTGAATTGTTTTGACCTTCAGCTAAGATGTCCTTTTTCTCTCACTACTCTCAAAATCTTGCTTCGTCCTTAGTTATCAAGGAGTGTGTTATGTTGTGCCTTTTTGTGGATTTCTTTGGGTGTATCCTGTTTGGGGATCATTCACCTTCTTAAATATGTAGGTTTATGTCTTTTGCTAAATTGGGGAAGTTTTCAGGCATTATTTCTTTGAGTACTTCTCCAGGTGTGCCCTCTTTCGCCTTTCCTTCCAAGACTTGGAGGATGTGAATGTTAAAACTTTGTTATAGTTCTACCAGGGCTTGATACTGATTATTTTTTAAGTCTATTTTCTCTTTACTGTTCAGATTGGGTAATTTCTATTGTTCCTACCTTCAGATTCACCTCTTCTTTCCTCTATCATCTTCGTTCTGCTGTTTAGCTCACCTAGTGAGTTTTAATTTCAGTTATTATATTTTATCTGCTATGTCTTTACTGAGACTTTCTGTTTTTAAAATTTTTTTCCTGCCCATTTTTGATTGTTTGTTGAAACATGTTTATAATGGAAACTTTCAAATCCTTGTCAGATAATTCCAACATCTGTGCCATCTCAGTGTTGGCATCTCTTGACTAACTTTTCTCATTTAAATTGAGATTTTCCTGGTTCTTGGTGTGATAAATGATTTTGATTATATCCAGGCATGTTAGGTACTGTGCTATGAGACTGGATTTTATTTAAGCCTTCTGTGTTAACAAACCTTCTCCGACACTGTGCTAGCAGGGGAAAGGGGGGCACTCTCATTTTGTGACATGGGGGAGTAGGAGGGTACCTTATTGTTGCTAGGTGAGGGTGGAATTCAGGCTACCCATAGTTGATACTGTTATTTTTATTGATAGGTTTGTACTTGGTGCAGGAACCTGGACAGTGTCTGAGCTGTGTATTCCTTAACTTTAGCTTATGTTGTTGGTGCTACTTGTGTTTGATAACTTGTTTAATGATAGTTACATTCTCAAATTAGGAACTGAGCCTTCTTTAATCACTAGTTACCCAGAGATTAGTATGTGTTTACCACTAGCACATTGAATAAAAGAGTATAAGAGATGACATTATAGTTTCTACTTTATTAATTTAGAAAATTTATTTTTAAAATGAGAGAATACCCTACCTGGGTAAGATGTCCATTTTTTTTTTAAATTAACATGCGAGGTTTCATCAGACTTTTGCAACTTATTTTTAGAAGAGGTCAATATATTAAAAATAGTCAGAAGAAGCAGATTTGACTGAAGGCTTTAAAAATGTCAGTGATAAAGTATTCTATTTCATTTGTGAATTCAAACCTGTAGCTTCAGGTCAGTAACACAGACCTTAAAGATGATGCATATAACTTTGGAATAATACATTGTCAGGGTTCTTACTGGTCATCTGTGCTGTAGCATTGACAGTGTGAGATCCCAGTTGTGCATCCCTTACTAACTGGATAATCTTGGGAAAGTCTCCAAAACTCTAAAGGTTGACTTTTCCTATAAGTGAAATGGCTGTCATAATACCGATATCAAAGGGTTGTTCAGAATATTAAATGAGGTAATGTGCCTGAAAGCAATTTAGCTGATAGGTATCACAAACATGGGAGATAATTACCTAGTTTAGTTACTCCAGACACATGAGGGTGATGGATAAAGATAATGTACCTAATTCTGTATGCTTTTCAACTGTGCATTCCAATAGACTGTTATATATGTGTATATTTAAAATGCTTTAAAATTGTTTAAATATGGAAGACCTTCAAACATATAGCAAATTATTAAATAAAATACGATGAATACACATATACCCATTATCCAGAAGTGACAAATGCCATATTTATTTTCCTCAGGTGTTAAAAAAAAGACATTAACGATATAACTAAAGCCTTATTCTCTCACTTCTGAAGTTGGTGTAGAACACTTTCATGCGCATTTTTGTGGAATTACCGCATATACATGTAGCCATAAACAATATATTTTACATGTTTAAAAACTTAGATGAAATATTTTATACTGTTGCTATCCTTTTGCAGTTGAAATTAGATATTTCTGAGCGTTATCTCTATTGCTAATGCAGGTATAAGGCTGTAGAGTGTCTCATTTTAGTGTAGCCATTCTTCTATGGATGGGCATTTAGAGATCTACCTTGTGCTACCCATGCTGTCATGACCCTCCTACACATCTAGGTGATCTCTAAGGGAGGACTTAGAAAGGGAGCCCAGTTTCTGACTATTTCAACTTTACTCAGTAATGCCACACCATTCTCCCAACCATTTGTACTGTGAACCCAAAAGCGTTTGAGACAAGTCTCAATCAATTTAGAAAGTTTTATTTTGCCAAGGTTAAGGATGCATCTGTGACAGCCTTAGGAGGTCCTGACATGTGCCCAGGGTGGTTGGGGTGCAGTTTGGTTTTATACCTTCTAGGGAGACATATAACACATCAATCAATACCTGTAAGTTGCACACTGGTTTGATCTGGAAGGGCAGGACAACTTGAAGCAGGGGCTCCTAGGGCATAGGTAGATTTAAAAATTTTGATTAGCAGCTGATTGAAAAAATTATCCTCAATAAGAAGGAATGTCTGGATTATGATAAGGGGTTGTGGGGACCAAGGCTTTATCATGCAGATGAAGCCTCCTGGTAGCAGGTTTCAGAAAGAATAGATTATAAATGTTTCTTATCAGATTTAAGGTCTGTGTTGATATTAATGCTGGTCTGCTTTTCCTGAATTCCAGAAGGGAGAAGGATATAATGAGGCATGTCCATCTCCCCTTCACATCATAGCCTGAACTGGTTTTTCAGGTTGACTTTGGAATGCCCTTGGCCAAGAGGAGAGGTCCATTCAGATGGTTGAGGGGGGCTTAGAATTTTATTTTTGGTTTACAGTACCCATTTATATTCCTGTACTAGGGCATCAAAGTTCTTGTCTCACTGTATCTTCACCAACAGTTGGTAGTACTAGACTTTAAAATTTTTGTCAATCTCATGGGCAAGAAATATTTTGCTGTTATTTTTATTGGTATAGCTGATTACTTAGTGAGATTGAGCATCTTTTTATATTGGCAATTTAGATTTCCTTTTCTGTGCATTCTCTGTATCCTTTGCACAGTATTCTTTTGAGTTTTATTCTTACTAATTTGTCGCATATTAACTAATCCTTTGTTATGCTGATTGAAAATACCTTCTCAATCTTTTTTTTTTTTTTTTTTTTTTTTTTTTCATTTTCCTTATGGCAACCTTGGAAGTGAACTATGGAATATGTTTGAAAAATTGGAATGCTTTTGTTTTTCATTTTCAAAAGTGATTTTAGTGATAATACATGCTTACAACCCATGCTTTCCGATGAGGCAGAGAGGGCTAATGGGACTAATTTCTTAGAATGCTTCAGAATTTTGTCTCCTTAATTAACATCTAGAGGAAAAAGTTTCTTCTTTTCCATGTAGACTTTTGGTCAACTTGACATCTTGGGCAGATTCTTAGTTCCCAGGCATCAATCATTGAATTAAAGACTTGTGGAGTTTTACGCTGTTATTTGCAGGGACTGCTATAGTACACCGATAATATAGGCACATTTCCATTGCATCTGCAACGTTACCAAATAGGAGTTCTAGGGTCCTTAGAAAGAATGTTCTGTTGATCCGATTATAATGCTTTCTATACAGTGAATAATCTCGGTGCAATAAGCACTTTCTCCTTCTCCTAACCAGTAGTCTTGCTAACAAAATAACTTAATTGAGAAATGCACACTGTTGGGGCAAGTGGATTGAGTTGTGGCTGAGGCTCCTTGTGTATCTTTTGTTGTGCAATCAAGTAGCACTTATTCACCGACTTTGCTCATGCTGTCCCGTCTAAACAAAACCCACCTAATCTCCCAAATCACTTTGCAAAACAAAAGAACACCCAGAAGATACAGAAACCAGGAGGATGGGGAGGCTGTGGAGTATTTTAGGCAGCACTCCCTCTCTCCCTACTAGTCACCATGTATATGAAACTGCTTTAGTAATTATACATCTGTTTTAAAATTGGAATGGGAAAGGATAGTCTCTTCACAATCCTATAGGAACCCTCCTTGGTTGTTCAGACATTTGGCACCACTGCGTGTCTGCTGATGGTTTGCCACAGTCATAGGTGAGGTTCTAGGCAGATATTAACAGCTGGTGGAAAAGTGGGCTTGCAGACCCAAACGTGGAAGTCAGGCCTCGAGGTCTGGATCTCACAGACTTGCCTTTCTTAAGGACAGTGGCCATACGCTTTGCTAAGTCAATTCCAGTTGGCCTTGCTGTACTCGTTAGCCATTTACTGCAGGGCATGAGCCTCCTTTCAGCATGTGGGAACCAGTGAAGTGTCCTCTCATTGGCTAGCTTTGATATTTTCTTCTTTCTCCACTTACTGAATTCTTCCCTAGAATCAGCATTTGGCTCCAGTCACCATCTCTGCACCATTCCTCTACTGTTTAAAAGTTTTAAGGAAAATTTTAATAAAGAGTGTATGAAAATAATGACTGTTGTGTAATTACAAACTCTGTTTTCTCTGTTATTTAAGTCAGTGCAACTCAGAGAGAGTGGCAGACACACACACCACACACATTTCAGGCGAGGAAGTAGAGGCCCAGGGAAGTGAAGTGCCTAGCCTTGTTAGTAGCAATGCTAGGGCTCAGATCAAGTCGTCTGCTTCCAGATTTGTTGTGCGTCTGATGATTTCACATTTGTTCACTCTGTGATGGGACCACCAGGAGAATAGCAAGTTGCTACTTTTATAGTAGCCCCTCCATACACCCTTGGGACTGTGTCCTTAGGTCAGTCCTTCTGTCCACCACCTACACACCCACTCACCCACCCACTCACCTACCTACCCACCCACCCACCTATCCACCTACCCCTCCCCCCACCCACTTACCCCTCCACCTACCCCATCCATTCATCCTCTCACCCACCTACCCACCCACCAACCCCATCCAGCCAGCCAGCCAGCAGTCAGTCCATTATTCATTTAGTCTCTGAGTCCCTCAGTGCTGAGTGATAAGGCCACATCATGGATAGAACACAGATAACTCCTGCCATCACCCAGCTGATGGTACAGTGGTGAAGGACTACAGAGCAGTAAACATGGCCAAGCGCAGTGACTGTTAGGACAGGAGAAAGGATCCTGCTTTTCCTCAGCTTCCTGTCTCTCTGCAACTCAGAGGGATAACCAAAATTCACATTTTTTAGAGAACATGGATCTCTCAGAATATGAGAGTTTGATGAATGTTTTTTAAAATTTGACACTGAGTATAGAGCTCTGAAAAATAAACACTCTAGAGTTTTAGTGTCTTAGAGGTCATTTAGTTTGCCTCCTTGTAACCAAACTGATGAGAATCTCTTTTGACCTCCTGAGAAGCAGATGCTAGCATCTCTAGGCAGCAGTTCCCATGGTACTCATACTCAGTGCCTAGCAAAGAGGTACATAATGAGGTATTCTGTGCATCTGTGACTCAGAACATTCCTACTTCATCTTCCACCTGGTTTCCTTCTAATGCTTTGCCATAACAGATCAGTGTAGATGAGTTTTGTTTAGCTATTTCTGGATGTAAGCATTTTTAAAAAAGGAAAAAGATGCAAAAGAACCACAAAAACCCAACATGCTGTTTAAATAAAGAAAAATGAGTTTGACTTCCAAGAGAGCTTTTGCCATTTTTTTAATGCTTATTCTCCTTCTGAGAGCTCGTTATGGAACAGAGTGTGACCGAGTTTACCGTGGTAAGCCTGTCTTGTCCAGGCCAGGGGATGAATTAGAGCACTGAAAAAGGCCAGAGGAGCGGGCAGAACTGTACCTAAATTATCCCCGGATATTGCTAAGTGATTCTACTTTTTAAAAGACCTCCAGAGAGAGCATCCCTAATCCCCTTTAGTTTGCCTTTACAGTGTTTAATAACCTTTGCTGTCAGGAAATTCTTCCTCATATTTAACCCAACTGTCCCTTGCCACCAATCACTCCCATTTCTCTTGTTATCTTTGGTGGTGACAGAATATAGGGGTCATTGTCTTCTCAATAACATCCTTAATGTTTCTGAAGGGTATCAGGAAGGCCTCCCTAAGCCCAGACTTCTGCAAGTCAGAGAAATACAATTTTTTTCTCCTCTACACCCCCATTCTCAGTGGTCCTATTTGGACATATAATCTCTGACATTTATTCTTAAGTCTCTGTTGCAAACATTCACATCAGGCCTGTCTGGAGATACCCATTGGTTCCATTTTCACTCACAGGGAAAGATCCTTTCATGATTTCCCTGGCTGTTGATTCAGTCACATTAACTCCTGTTTGTTGAGCTCTCACTAGGTGGGAGGTGCCACCCTAGTGGCTGGTGGGATGTGAAGGGGATTGACTCCCACCGACTTGCACCTAGAAGGAGGAGCCTGAATGTCACCTGCCAGTTACAGTCCTTGTGATAGTCTGTGGATTAGAACCACTGGTTTCTCTTTTCCACAAAGACATTTTTTTTTCTGATTTATATTTTGGTACCTTTAGAGTTTACATTTGCCCTATCCTCAGAAAGTTAAGGCACTATCATGTTATTCATGCCTTCTTTACTCTTGATTCATTTTACGAACGCCCCAAGGAAGTTTGCACATAGAAACTTTGGCCTGTGAGCGATTGGTGAGGCTGTTTCCATTTAGATTCTGGATGATCCTCACGAGGGGGTGTGATGGATCTTTGCAGGTCTCCAGCACTTATCAGAAATGCCTGGCACGTTTTAAACAAACTAATGACTGGTGGTTGGTTGTCAAATGAGTTGTTGGGAAATTTTTTTTTAGTTCTCTGTCTCTCCACTCCTTTCACCTCAACATAAAAGCAGCCCAGAGCTTCTGCCTGGCTGCCAGTGTAGGCAGCCCTCCCACCTCGGCTGCCAAACTCTTAGCAGATGAAATAAAAATCTATTTATAACTGGTCTCTGATGGATTTCCTCCCTACCTGGGCTAGTGCTCCATCAGCAGGTGTACTGAACAGATGGAGAAGGGTTTTAAGTTTTTCAGTTCAATTAGATCAACTCTCTAGGTTCAGGCCAGCACATCCCCTTTCTCACTTAGTGTCTTCCTCTTGGCATTAAAATTGTTGAGCATAGCAAAACACAAATTAAGTCCAGGAGATAAAATGCATATAGTGCCTGCCTTTTAAAAAAAAAGCACTTTGGCATAGGAACCATATTTGACATCGTATGCTAAATCTGTCTTAACCCTTTTCTCCCTAGTGCTTAATTTTAATGTGATTTAAATCAGTATTTGGAGTACTAAGATGCTAAAGAGCACAAATGCTTTCTTTTTTTCCTTTTCTTTTTCTTTCTTTCTTTCTTTTTTTTTTGAGATGGGGTCTCACTCTGTCACCCAGGCTGGAGTGCAAAGGTGCAATCTTGGCTGACTGCAACCTCCATCTCCCAGGCTCAAACGGTCCTCCCACCTCAGCCTCCCAATTAGCTGGGACAACAGGCACACACCTACCACACTCAGCTAATTATTTGTATTTTTGGTAGAGACAGGGTTTTACCATGTTGCCCAGGCTGGTCTTGAATTCCTGAACTCAAGTGATCCACCCGCCTTGGCCTTCCAAAGTGCTAGAGTTACAGGTATGCACCACTGTGCCCAGTCTTTTTTCTTATGATGTGTTTTTAGCATTGGAATTTAAGTGTTTTGAAAGTATATCACACTGTTTTTGAGGAAACTTTATCTCTGATAGTAGTTCAGTTTATATGATGAAGCATTTTAATGAGGAGATGAAGTCATTCAGTTCATGATAGTTATTTGATGTCTTTTTTTCAGTTTGTTGAACTGTCCAGGATAGCGATCCAAGTGATACCACTCACTGGTCCAAAACCAGTCTGAATATGGCCTCACCTAGCTCTGGGTTTTAAGACCGCTAGTCTGTGAAAGATCAGTTGCCACAGTATTTGGTTTCCACATATGTAAAGATTCGTTATAATTACCAAATCCACCCTTAGTAGGCTGTATCATCTC
The DNA here is from genome assembly GCF_024542745.1 of Macaca thibetana thibetana. Taxonomy (NCBI): domain Eukaryota; kingdom Metazoa; phylum Chordata; class Mammalia; order Primates; family Cercopithecidae; genus Macaca; species Macaca thibetana. Next base: position 132,824,492 of record NC_065585.1, read on the forward strand.
TTGTTCCCCAGATCCCAGATTTGTCTGTCCCTGACTCTCAGATGGGAGGCCACTCTGATGGCAGCCCCAGTTCATGCCCCACACATTCACTGAGCCTCTGCCCAGCGTTCCGACACAGCCTTCCACGAGGCTCACATCTGGATTCTTTGTCCGCGCTAACACCATCACATTTAATTAATATCTTTGTGAAGCTGGGTTTGAAACAAGAAAGGTTTGGCCTATTTCAGTGGATGTTTTGTTCCCATAACCAGAACAGGTTTTCTTTGGTGGTTTTATTTTGCCCCATTCTTTATTATTTTTGGATATTTTCAAGAGTGTGGATTATCCAGATTTGTGGCTTGTTCTCCAGCCTCCCTCCCATTTTGTTACCCACTAAGATGCGTATCGTGGTTGTCGGGGGCCAAAGGAAATTCCACCAAGTCAGCCTCACTGCTGGCTGGAAGTGGGGTGTGTGATTTAAGTTAGGAGAAATAGTGCAAACAAAACCACCGCTTCCTATTTGTGTCATTCTCTGGAAAGTGCCTTTGAAGATTTTCTCTCGTTTTCTGTACTTTTTCACAGACTCTCATATTTGGAGGATAAGTTAAATATTACCTAGAAAGTCACTTCTGATCCTCCATCTCCTTGGCAGGATCTATGTCAAGTGTTTTGATTTTCACAGTAGTGATGGTGCTTTCTCCCAGGCTGGCTGACCTGTGCTGTCTTTGGTAAGTTATTCTATTGAGTTGTGGTGCTGCGATCTTTCTACCCATTACTTTAATCTGTGGATTCTCCTTTAACCTTTTGGGGTCATACAGCACAAAATCTAATTCCGACACGTGGCAGCCTTTCACGTATTTGAAAAATGACCCTTCTGTAATCCACCAATCGACAGGACATGCATGCTTCAGTTACATGGTTTTTCTCCGAACCATCTCCAGTCTAGCAATTTCTTTATTGTGGAGTGGCATGCAAAAAGGAAAGTCACATTTTTATCTAGGTTCTGTCTGACAAGTGTGGAACCATCACTGATCTAGCTGGAGGTCAAGCAAGTGTGAGAACTTCCCGTGTGCTTGATTTGACCAAGTGTAGCATCTTAGTCTCCCAGTAGGACAAAAGGGTTTCTGTGGTATCCAGGGACGGGATGGATCGACTTTGATCATTTGGACCTGGCTTTGGTCGTTTCTTGGTACCCACTACATGGCCGGGTGATGGCAGTGCATGAATGTGTGGAAAATGATGTCAAACAGGGTGCTGGATGACAAGTTCAGGCCTCCAGAGCACTTATGTGGCCTGTGAACATAAATCATTCCATTCAATCAAACCTCCACCCTTGCCCCCTCCCTCACTGAGTTGCTACACCACTGTGTTTTCTCTCTCGGGGCCACTTATTCTTGTCTTGCTTGTAAAAGCCAAAACAATAGGATGCTAGGTTCTCGAGGCAGATTAAAATAGATTCCCAGGTTAACTCCATTTATGATTTGTCTATCTCTTCCCCTCTCCACTCCTGCAGTGAGGGAATTATCATAGGGAGGGACCATCAGACAGTCTTTTTTGGGGATTTTTTCTACATAGTATTAACACATTTATTTCCAAGAGGTTTTAAAGGCAAAATATATGAATGCCTAGGTATGTTGAGATCTTTCAGAACATAGAAAGAATGGAAATGTCCTTGTTCACATTATTAGGCTAGTATCACATGATAAGGGTAGTCAAAAGCCCAAAGGAAATTTTAGCAGATTTAGGAGAACTTCTTTTGGTTCGCCTGGGTAACTGGCACAATGCTATGTGCTGTGAGATGGTCACACATGCTGTCTCATGTAGGCTTCACACAACCGCCCTGTGAGGCTCACGTTCTGTCATTAACAGAGGAGGACAGTGACACTCAAGTGGGGACCAGCTGGTCCTTGCGGCAGCCAAGGTAATAGCCACTTATTCCTACTGTTGGGTTTTGGTGGTTGCTCTTGGTCAGATTTACCAGAAGTTTGTCTTCTTTATTTTTCTTTTTAAGACTCAGTTCTTAATTCCATTTGTTAATCCTAATAGATAATGTCTTTGTTCTCTAATTTTGTAGTCAGCTCTGACACCCAAGTCCCAGCTTTTATCCACAGTCCTGCACTGCCTCCTTATTTTAAAAGAACGACTCACCACAATCAAGTAGGGTTTATTCCAGAAACAAAAGAATAGTTCTTAGGAAAGCTACTAGTGTAATACAGCCTATTAATTCATTAGAGAAGAGACTGTGTGACCATCTTGATAGATACGCAAAAGCCATTTGATTTGATTCAACACCTACTTTTTCTTAAAGAAATAAAAGCTGTTGGTAAATGAGATATAGAAGGCTACCTCTCTTACGTAATAGAGAATTTCTAGGAAAAGCTATTAACATTCTTACTAAAGTCATGGCCAGTGAAAAATGCCTGCCACATCACAGTTCTTCCACCTTGTTTTGGAAATTGTAGCTGATGCCATTGAACAATACAAAGAAATAAGAAATACAAATACTGGAAAAAGGCAAGAGCCATTATTGTCAGATGCTGTGACTACCTGGAATACTCATGAAAGGATATTTCTTGAGCACGTACTATGCTAAGCTCCCTGTCATGTAAAACTTATAGGGAAGACATTCAATTAAATATGCAACTCTAATGTGGCGATATAAATTCTATGACAGAAAAAAAACACAGAGAGCTATGGGAACCTGATAGCCATGGCTTTCTGAGCCCTGCAGGGGTGGGGTTGGAGAAGTTTTTCTCTTCTTCAAACTTGCCAAGTTCATGGTGGCCTTAAGGCCCATTGCTGCAGCCATTCCCTGTCTGAAGAGCTCTCACCCTTGAACTTTTATGGCTGCCTCCTTTGACTCAGGGGGTCTGGGCTCAATTGTCTCCTTTTCAGGAGAGGTCATTCCTGATCTCCCCATCTATCATGGCTCCTTACTCCTGCTGGTCCATAACAATGTCACCCCTGCAGTGACCTCTGTTGGCTGCTTGCATATTCTCTGTCTGCACGCCATCACCTCACAGGTCTCCTCCAAGAGTGTAGGGCTTGTCAGTCTTGTTCACGGTTTTATCCTCAGGGTAGAGAACTGTGTCTTCCCCCCCGCCCCGTAGGTGCTCACTAAATAATTGTTGTGTGAATGTGCTGGAAGAGAGGAAGTGGAGACAGGAGATGGTGTTTGTAGGCTGCCCCTTCTGGAGGAAGTCAAGGGTGGAGCCAGGCCTGGGCTGGGGAGGCATGGCTTTGATGAAGACAGGTGTTTTTTTTTTGTTTGTTTGTGTTTGAGGTGTGTGTTTAAATGCTGAGCAAAAGGTTGATTTGGGAGATCTAGAAGAGGGGAGAAGGGAGGATATATGGCAGACTGGGAAAAAGGGCACAGGGGTTAGTTTGAAAGAGTAGGGGAAACAGCTCTTCCCTGTAATAGGAGGGTAGGAGGAGGGGATTGTGCAGAACTGACGTTCATAGGTCTGGTGATGGGACATTGGGGAAGTTTTGTTCTTTGAATGATGCTATTGTTGACAGTGAAAAGTGGTGGGCTTGGAAATTTGAATAAAGTAGGTAATAAAATGTGTACTGGCCATTAAGAAAAAAGAGAATGAGACAGAGCAGACTGGGAAATATGGGAGGCTTGTTGGGTACCCAGTTAAAGGTGAAAGACTGAATTTATGGTGACACCAATCTGTGAGTTCGGGAGATTCTCCATGGAAGCCTTAAGCAGCCCAGGTATATGCATGGTTTTTTTTTTGAAAAGATTTATTTATTGTTTATTGAGATATATAATTCACATTCTGTAAAATTCTCCATTTTATAATATACAATTCAGTGGTATTTAGCATATTCACAAAATTGTGTGGCCATCACCACTGTCTAATTACAGAACATTTTTATTATCCCCAAAAGAAATTCCATACCCTTTTGGACTCACTCCTCATGCTGCTCTTCCCCCTGCCCTTGGCAGTTACTAGTTCACTTTTGTGTCTATGGATTTGTCTATTCCGGACCTTTCATATAAATAGAATCATGTAATAGGTGGTGCTGGTCATTGACGTCTGGCTTCTTTTGCTTAGCATGATGTTTTCAAGGTTCATCTATGTTGCAGCATGTATCAGTATTTCATTCCTTTTTGTGGCTGAATAATAATCCATTTTATTGACATACCATATTTTGACATTTTGTTTATCATTCATCAGTTGATGGACATTTGGGTTCTTTTTACTATTAGGTTCTTTTTGCTATTTGGCTATCTCAAATAATGCTGCTGTGAACATTGGTGGACAAGCTTTTGTGTGAATATATGTTTTCAGTTATCTGGGGGCCAGACCTAAGAGTGGAAATCTTGGGCCATTTGGCAACCTATGTATGTTTAACTCTTTGAAGAATGTCCAAACTGTTTTTCACAATAGCTGCGTCATTTTACGTTGCCACAAGTAACGTGTGAGCATTCCGGTTTCTCTACATCCTTGCCAACACTTGTTATTGTTTTTTTCTTTTAATTACAGCCATGCTAGTGGATGTGAAGTGGTATCTCATTCCAAGTGTGTGCATATTGAAGATGCACTTAGATTGATCAATGGTTGGGATTTTGCTAGAAGGCTGTATGGAAAAAGAGAGGCCTTATGTAGTTGAGGATGGTGGCAAGTGGATAATTGAAGTGACAGGTCAGGGATTAAATTAAAGAAATTTTCTGGACCAAGGAAAGCAAACCACAAAAATTTACTAAAGGGAAGAAAGGAAGCCTTAAATTAATGAAAGACTCAATATTGTAAAGATGTCAGTTCTCTCAAAATCTCATATGTAAATATAATATAATTCCAGCAGAAATGCAAATGAAAAAATTTTGAGGGATTTGCTAAAATGATATTAAGTTCAACTGGAATATTTAAATACATGAAAACACTCAAGATATATTTGGGGGAAAAACAGTAACAATGATAGGGACTTATTTACCAGATATTAAAACATACTATAAAATTAATTATTAAGCAGTGTAGTTTTAGCAATGGATTGCTGGAACACAAGAAAAGTCCCAGGTTAACATGAACATGTATTATAAGATAAAGGTGACTTTGCCTCGTCAGAAGTGAAAGGATAATTTTGTAAATGGCATTGGGCAACTGGATTACTATGTCAAAAATGTAAAGTTATATCCCTGTTTCACATCTGACAGCACAATAATTTTGAAGTTAAATATTTGTGAAGAAAAATATATTCATAGAACACTAGAAGAGAGACTACCAGTCATGGGGGTTAGATTTTGTGCAATGGGAGAGAGACCAACCTCACAGTGAAGAGGCCATTGAAGACTTGGGCAGAGCTGGGAGTGGTGCAGCCACAGCCAGGAACAGCAAGAGTTGCAGGGGCCACTAGAAGCTGGAGGAGGCAAGGAAAGGTCCTCTCCTAGCACCTTCAGAGGGAGCAGGGCCCCTCCAGCACCTTGATGTTTGGACTTCTGGCCTCCAGAACTACAAGAAAATCAATTTCTGTGTCTAAGCCCCCGGTCTGTGGTAATTTGTTCCCGCAGCCCTAGGGAACAATGCAGTGACTCTCAGACAGGATTTGATGGAGAGAGTGGTCAGAACCAGTGGAGCTTTCTAAAAGATTGATGCCATGAGCTACGTTTGTCTAGTCTGGGCAGACAAGAGATTTCCATTCATGATTAAGGAGGGCCCACGGATCTGCATGATGAATTTGAGGAGGGTACACTGGTCCCGCAGGGCAAGGACGTCATCTTAGTCGCTGCTGTATCCCCAGCATTTAGAACAGTTAGAACAGAACACAGTCCACACTCAATAACTCTTCAATGGACTAATTAATAAATATAAAACACACAAAAATGTAAGCAGTATCCATTTTTAAAACAAGATATTAATTTTTGAATAAAACCAGGTCGTGGTGGGGACCCACAGGACCGGAATAGTTGCCGTTCCCTTCACCTCCCACTTCATTCACCCATGGTGGCTCGAGGGGACAGAGGTGCGAGATCATGGCTGGAACCACCGCTCTGACTTGGAGCTGCTGAAATGGTAGACTGGCGGTCTGCCCTCATGGTGCATGGTTTCAAGCTACATGTCAGAGGAAAGCACCATCCTTGCAGCTAATGACACTAAAACTCAAGTTAGATTACGGCAAGCTTGTCCAACCCATGGGCCACATGCGACCCAGGATGGCACTGAGTGCAACCTAACACATATTCATCAACTTTCTTAAAAGATTGATTTTTAAAAATTTTAAGTTCATTAGCTATCATTAGTGTATTTTATATGTGGCCCAAGACAATTCTTCCAGTATGGCGCAGGGAAGCCCAAAGATTGGACACCCCCTGGACTATAGTATTAATGCATTGCTTGGTTCATTCTTTTCACATATTGAGTACAAAGTAATTCATTGGCCGGGCGCGGTGGCTCAAGCCTGTAATCCCAGCACTTTGGGAGGCTGAGACGGGCGGATCACGAGGTCAGGAGATCGAGACCATCCTGGCTAACACGGTGAAACCCTGTCTCTACTAAAAAATACAAAAAACTAGCCGGGCAAGGTGGCGGGTGCCTGTAGTCCCAGCTACTCGGGAGGCTGAGGCAGGAGAATGGCGTGAACCTGGGAGGCGGAGCTTGCAGTGAGCTGAGATCCGGCCACTGTACTCAGGCCTGGGCGACAGAGCGAGACTTCGTCTCAAAAAAAAAGAAAAAAGTAATTCATGTGATAAGCAATCCTTGAGCACCTCCTGCGTGCTGAATGCCATGCTATGGTCTGGGGTACGGAGAAGAAAGAGGTGATGCTTACCCTTGAGGCTTATACAGGTTATTGTAGGCTAATAGCCATCTAGATAAGTAGACAAATCACTTGGATGTCATGTGATAACATACATGTCATCAATAGACACCTAGGATGCCTCAGGAGCACAGAGCAGGGCCTGCCAACACACTGGGCATCGTAGATTTTACAAAAGATGGAGTTTTGGCCGGGCACTGTGGCTCATGCCTGTAATTTCAGCACTTTGGGAGACTGAGGCAGGTGGATCACCTGAGGTCGAGAGTTTGAGACCAGCCTGACCAACATGGAGAAGCTCTGTCTCTACTGAAAATGCAAAATTAGTCGGGTGTGGTGGCACATGCCTGTAATCCCAGCTACTCGGGAGGTGAGGCAGGAGGATCACTTGAACCCGGGAAGCAGAGGTTGCAGTGAGCCAAGATCACGCCATTGCACTCTAGCCTGGCCACCAAGAGCGAAACTCCGTCTCAAAAAAAAAAAAAAAAAAAAAAAAAAAAAGAAAGGTGGAGTTTTATTTGGGCTGTATTGAGGCAGAGGCTCAGACATAGGTGAAGTGGTTGGTTTACTGTGTGGAATAATGTGAGGGGAGCTGAAAATGCATCCACCCAGAGCGACTTTGCAGGAGGATGCCTGAAATGCCGAAATGCCCGAAATGCTTGTATTTCTTGGCCTTATGCTTTCTAGGAGTCCTCTCCTAAAACTCAGATGCCTCTGTCAGATTCTTAGAGTCATTCTAAGTAGGCATGCCTACTTTGTTGACTTCCTAGGTTGATTTTTGAGGGAAGAGAAGTCACAGAGGATGGAACATGGGATGGGGGAGGAGAGGTTGAAGCAGAGCACTGGGCACTTAGAGGAATCGTGAAGGTAGAGTTCCTAGAAGGGGCAACAAAGACAGTGTCAAAAATCCACAGCTCTGCTCTAGCCTGGGTCTGCCAGGTGGTCTGACCCAGTTCTCTGGTCAGCTGCAGTGTGCATAGAAAGGGGAGCAGGGCTGGTCTTGTCTCCACGGAAGTGTGAACTCAGGGCTTGTCTTTTGGGAGCAGAGAAAAATACTGGCTGGATATACATGTAAATTTCTATGTGGGGTATTAGAATGAATCTTAGCTGTTGGGACCACGTCTTTTACTAATCAAACAAAGTACCCTTTATATACATGTATTTGTGTGTATATATATAGGGGTAGTCTGTAATTTGATGGTACTGATGAGTGAAAACAATATGTGGACTTGCCCATTTACTGAAAGATCAAGCAAATACACTTCAGGCTCTTTTTGATGATAGCTGTGAGTATTACTTGCTAGTATTAACATATTTTAATTTTCAAGAACTTGGACTCTGTTTCCTTTGAAGAACCAGTTAGGAAATGTTGTCAGAGAATCCCTAAATTTACCCTTATTTTCAGTCATGAATGAATCCCTGATTACTGTGATGAAGAAAAATCCTGGGTCTCTACTTCCTTGCCCAAATTAACACAAATGTAACCTTCTTTCTTGATCAGGAGATGCCGAAGGTAGAACATAAACAAAACTATAAGAAACTGCTCATCACTCTGAGAGAGGTTTGATTTTCATCAGCCAGGAAAGATACAGACACCAAATCAAAGGTGTTGATAGGATTTCAGTATAAGTTTTTTTTGCGATTTTCTTTTCCCTGGGTGTTCACTCTCCCCTTGGGCTAATGCTGGTTGGCAGGGCTGGAGCATTCACCGTGTCTTTTCTGATTCCTCTTTCCCATGTTGGAGTAATGTTTTAACTTCATTGCCCATATAGCCTTGGCAGCTATAATCAGTCACTGGAGTACATCCTTGATTGTAGGAGAGACTTGATAATAATGACTCTTTTATTCATTTATTCCACAAACATCCCCTGGGTGTTAGCTGCATGCAGTGAACCGTGGGAAGTGCTACGGGGAAGCACAGCTATGTAAATCATGGCTCCAACTACGTGCAAAGGCCCCATGACATAAATAAGCACAGAAGACGTGTCTGTACCTCTGTATCTGCTTTATAACCTCCCCGAGGAAATGCTAGAGGCCTGATCCGTCTCTCCCCTGTTTAGAGACTATCGGGGCTCTCCATTTCTCCCACCACAGAGTCCAAACTCACGCCTAGTACCCAACATTCTTCAGGACCTGACTTCAAGCTATCTTGGTGTCCTCATCTCCCACCGCCCAACCCACACCCTGGGCTCCAGCGTTTTGCTCTTCCCCAGTGTGCCGTGTGCTTCTTGCCCCTGCCCCTGGCCTTGACATTTTCTGTTCTCTGAGGTCACCCGGCCTCATCTTCAACAGCTGGTGGACTTCTACACATCCCTCAAAACCAGCTCCTCTGTTACCTCCAACATGGCACTCTTTTCTAAGCTACCCCAACTCCTACCCAAGGCAGAAATGGTCTCTAGGCTTGTGCTAGAACATTGAGGATACAGGGGTTCTTTGGGAAGAGGACGTTGGGAATGCATATGGGAATATGGAATATGGGAAGACAACAATTCTTGGCTTTCCTGGTCTAGCCCAGGCTGGTCTGGCCCCCTCCAGATGATCTCAGCATTCATGAAGGCAGGTCCTGGAGACTCGGGAGGAGGGACCCCCCTCCTCTTAGGACCTGGAATACCCTGTGAGCAGGATGGATCTGGGGTATGCATTTTAGCCTTCTGTATATCTGCATAGACTTTTGTTCTGCCTTCTCATAGTTCATAGCTTGTGTCTACACAAGAACTCTCTAAACATGTGGTAGTGACTTAAAGCCATTAACTCCATGGAGATCCTTTATCTTGGATATTGTTTCAGGTATACTTTAATATTGCTATATAATTTGTCCATAAAAGGCATATCTTCATAATAAAATATGAATGGGTCTTCGTCAAAGACAGAAGACTTTTGATGAAGGAGATGATGGCAGAATACTGTAGGATCCTGCTAGTTGGGTCTTCTTGGAATCACATCCTTTAGCATCTAGAGGAGGTAACACAGGTCATGTGGATGTGCTTTCTGCTGGTGAGTAAGTCCCAGACTTGGGAGTGGCTGGCGGCAGGCTGACGATTGAAGTCTGGGGTGATTCTAGCACAGAAAAGCAACCAGGGCAAGGTATTTCTGTGTGTATTTGTTTCGCTGATCAACACTTGGGTTACCAAGATGATTAAAGCACAGCCTTACCCTTTGGTAGAGAAAACCATTCAAAGAAATGCTGTGACAAAAGAAATAAGCATCGAGTGATCGAGTACAGCATGAGCATGATTATTGGAGGGCACCAGGTTGTCAGTGACGACAGCCATAAGGGAGGAGGAGAAATGAGGTGGAGGGGAGACGTCTTATAATCGAGTAGAGTACTGAGAGTAATGCTGGGACTATCTCTCTGTGCGGTGGACAAAGGGACTACTTTAGTCAGGCTCCTGGCAGAAATGTACCTAAGAGGGATAATTGGAGAAAGCTGAAGGAAGACACTGTTTACAAAGGTGTGGTCAGGATTCAGAGAAACCATTAAGAGCTGGCAGAGAGCCCTGGAGCTTTACCACGCCTAGACCCAAAAGGGGGCAAGAAGAGAGCCATGACAAGCATTGAACCATGATGTAGGAGAGGGTTGCCCTGTAGGAATTGTGCCCTTCAGCAGAGGAACTCAGCCACTGCCAAACTGTGAAAAGAGAGCTGGGGGAAGAAATGCCCAGTCTCCCATCCATGTATGCCATTGGCCAAGTCCAACACAAACCAGAGTTCAAGGGAGCCCATTGATACAGGTCATGCAACAGGACGGAGAGTGGTCCCAGCAGAGCACACAGAAACTGTCCTGCAGAAAGACCTATTAGGCACAGGCGAGAGTTGTACTCAGTCACGTTGAGGGCCCTGCTGAGCTTGGAAACAATGACTTTGTGATTGTACCAAATAGGAAGGATATGGAAGTCTCACTGGGTGAGCAGCAAGTGCTCTTTCTGTTATTTGGAAGAGGTGTCACTCTAAGACCTGTAATTTGCCCATCTGTGTCTGGTTTCTGACACTGGCACCCCGGAACATGTACAAAACGGTAGTGACACCACGAGTAAAGGACTAGATCTTTGTATATGGCTCAGTCACTTCCAAAATACAGCTAAAATGTGTTGGATTCTTATGTTTTATCCACCATTACCTCATGCCAATTCAGTTCAATTAAATTTGGATATTTGCTGAACATCTAGAATTTCTTGGAACTATGCTGGATGTGCTCAGGATACCCAGATGAGAAGGCATGGAGTTAGAATACAGTAGGAGAGATGATCATGTAAACAAATCATATAATTAAAGCGAAGCATGGTGAATCTAAAACGGGGTGGTGGAAGCTCTTAACTGACCTGCCCCTGCAGACTCACTGTGTTAATTTGGAAGCCTTGCTCTCTCAAAACGCTATGGCTGCTGGGCTGGCTAGCCTGCGTGCTTTTGGCTAGTTGGCTACGTCTCTGTGCACCTGTACACGTCCATGATTTGCATGTTTACCAAGAGTCTCCTGTGTGTGTTCCCAAATCATCTTATGTCGGTTGTGCTTGTAATTAAGTTTATATAATTTAATTACATTTTAAGTGAACCAGTGAAATATAGGTGCAAAATAAAAAGCTTTCATTTGCATTAAAATTAAGTCAAACATTTCAGAAAAAGTTAAAGGCTAGTCACTTAAAAAATGCCATTGAAATGGGTACAGATAAGACAGCCCCTCATCCCTTGAACCTGGCAGTAAGGATGATCTTGACAACGAGTTTGTCGATGGTAGGCAAAAAATTAAGACTGTGTCTTGCCGGGCGCGGTGGCTCAAGCCTGTAATCCCAGCACTTTGGGAGGCCGAGGCGGGCGGATCACGAGGTCAGGAGATCGAGACCATCCTGGCTAACACGGTGAAACCCCGTCTCTACTAAAAAAAATACAAAAAACTAGCCGGGCGAGGTGGCGGGCGCCTGTAGTCCCAGCTACTCGGGAGGCTGAGGCAGGAGAATGGCGTGAACCCGGGAGGTGGAGCTTGCAGTGAGCCGAGATCCGGCCACTGCACTCCAGCCTGGGAGGCAGAGTGAGACTCCGTCTCAAAAAAAAAAAAAAAAAAAAAAAAAAAAGACTGTATCTTGATGGTTTCTATTTTTCTGTGAGGGAGGAATGAGCAGTGAAATGATGGGGTGGGAGTCTGAGGACCGTGAAGACAGCTTGAAATAGATGACATGGGGAGGGAGAGGGAGCTGGCTAGGGCCTGGAGAAGGACTTGTGGGCAGCACTGACCGTGCATCCACCTGAGGCTGGAGATTGTGATTTTTGTAGTGGCCCCCACCCACCTAAACAGCTATGCGACTTTCTCTTAACAGTGCTTGGCAGGCTGATGTAGAAGTGGAAAAATAGTTGCTTAGAGCGATCCAGGGTGGGGATTTTGTGGGGCAGATGTGGCAGGGGTTTAAGGGGAAACGAAAGTTGAGTTTGGGCAAGAATGATTTAAAAGTGAGTTAAGCCTTTTGGCCAGAATTGCCATTTTTCATTAATTTGCCTACATGATGAACATGAAGGGAAAGAGGAGAGGCACCTGCTATATGTTTTCTTTCTCTCTCTCTCAGACAGAATCTTGGTCTATTTGTCTAGACTTGCATGCAATGGTATGATCATAGCTTACTGCAGCTTCAGACTCCTAGGCTCAAGCGATCCTCCCACTTCAGCCTCCCAGTAGCTGGAACTACAGGTGCACACCACCACACCCAGCTAATTTTTAATTGTTTTTGATAGAAACAGGGTCTTGTTATGTTGCCCAGGCTGGTCTCAAACTCCTGGCCTCAAGTGATCTTCCCTCCTTGGGCTTCTAAAGTACTGGGGTTACAGGCGTGAGCCACTGTGTAAATGTTTTCTAGGACTTTTAGAAAACATGGGGTTGTGCCTTTGGCCACGTGCGTGTTTGTGGATCTACAAGAACAGTGGTCCTGTAGCTCTTCAGGGAAGGGGCACCACATATCTGTCCATCACTATGGCAAAGCTGGAAGGGTCTGCAGAGGTACCCAGCATGCTGCTGGTGCTGTTGTAAGCAAGCAGAGGGCAAGATTCTCACCATGAGAACTGACGTACATGTCTAGCATATGAAGCATCCTAAGGACTGATGTGGCCTCCTGAAACCCGTGAAAAGAAAGGTGCCAGGCTCAGCGGGAGCACCCACCTGGAGAAGCATACGTTGTGAGGATCAGCAGAAAGGAGCCTGAGTGTGGTAGCTGTCCCCAAGTCATGGCATAAAAGTATTAAAAAGAAAGGACTTCTGGATTGTTTTTTAAAAAACAAAACTGTGATTTAAATGATGAATTGTGCTCTGTAGTCCGATTAGGAATGTAAGTGGATCCAGAGTACAGTGGGGCTGAGGCAATGGAATTTTTTTTTTTTTTTTTTTAACTTTTAGGTTCAGGGATACATGTATGTGTTTGTTTAATAGGTAAACTTGTGTCACGGGAGTTCATTGTACAGATTATTCTGTCACCCAGGTACTAAACCTAGTACCCCAGTAGTTATTTTTTTCTGCTCTTCTCCCTCCTCCTGCCCTCTACACTCAAGCAGGCCCCAGTGTCTGTTGTTCCCCTCTTTGTGTCCTTGTGTTTGCATCATTTAGCTTCCACTTCTAAGTAAAAACATGAGGTATTTGGTTTTCTGTTCCTTAGTTTGCTAAGGATAATGGCTGCCAGCTCCATCCATGTTCCTGCAAAAGACATGATCTCATTCTTTCTTATGGTGGCATAATATTCCATGGTGTATATGTACCACATTTTCTTGATCCATTCTGTCATTGGGCATTAGGTTGATTCTGTATCTTTGCTATTGTGAATAGTGCTGCGGTGAACATGTAGGTGCATGTGTCTCTATAGTAGAGTGATTTATATTCCTTGGAGTATATACCCAGTAATGAGACTGCTCTGTCAAATGGCAGTTCTGTTTTTAGCTCTTCGAGGAATTGCCACACTGCTTTACCCAGTGGTTGAACTAATTCCCACCAACAGTGTATAAGTGTTTCCTTCTCTTCACAATCTCACCAGCATCTGTTATGTTTTGACTTTTTAGTAATAGCCATTCTTACTGGTGTGAGATGGTACCTCATTGTGGTTTTGATGTGCATTTCTCTCATGATCAGTGATGTCGAGCTTTTTTTTTTTTTTTAATATGATTCTTGGCTGCATATATGTTGTCTTTTGAAAAGTGTCTCTTCATGCCCTTTGTCTACTTTTTAATGGGGTTTCGTTTTTTCTTATAAATTTGTTTGAGTTTATTAGATACTAGACCTTTGTCAAATGCATAGTTTGCAAAAATTTTTTCCCGTTCTGTAGGTTGTCTGTTTACTCTGTTGATAGTTTCTTTTGCTGTGCAGAAGCTCTTTAGTTTAATTAGATCCCATTTGTCAATTTTTTGTTTTGTTGCAATTGCTTTTGGCATCTTCTTCATGAAATCTTTGCCCATTCCTATGTCCAGAACAGTATAGGTTGTCTTCCAGAGTTTTTATAGTTTGAGGTTTACATTGAACTATTTAATCCATGTTGAGTTGACTTTTTCTATATGGTGTAGTGAGTCCAGTTTCAATCTTCAGAATATGGCCAGCCAGTTATCCCGGCACCATTTATTGAATAGGAGTCCTTTCCTCATTGCTTGTTTTTGTTAGTTTTGTTGAAGATTAGATTGTGTATGTGCAACCTTATTTCTGGGCTCTCTATTCCAATCTATTGGTCTATGTTTTTTTTTTTTTTCCTTCTTCTTTGAGACAGAGTCTCACTCTGTCACCCAGGCTAGAGTGCAGTGGTGCAATTGCAGCTCACTGCAGCCTCAAGTGGAAGTCTTGATGAGATCAGGAGGAGCAGTGAAGACAGTAGAAGTTCTGGGAGGCTGAGGTTGGGGAATGGCCCTTTAACCTGGGGATTGCAGAGGTTGAGGGGCTTCTGGTGTGGGTGGGGCTGCAGCCTTGGGTGATGTAAGTGAAGTGATAAAGACCACTGGATCAGAAGACATCTAGAAACACAGAGGCAAATGGGTTTCAAGACCTTCTTTGGGGACATCGAGACCACCCCAAACTGCCAAGATTTGGGATGGATAAGTGGACAGGGAGATCATGGGCAAAGCCATTAATAAATATGCTCCAAGAAGATTGGCAGGTGAGAGAGACTGAGGAGTGAGTGTGGTGTAATGGCATGGGCCTCAAAGGACTTTTCACTAAGGAGAGGAGAATGGTGGTTTTCCCCTGTATGATTTCTTTAGGGCAAACCAGACCCCTTTTTCTGTAAGCACAAAATTTGTGCTTTTGATTGGCAGAATATGTGCTCCCATTTGAGGAGGCATCTGCCTGCTATCCGTGTGACTCTTAATGAAAAATCTTAAAATGACTTTGGTGCCATAATTGGAGCCAGGACTCACTTCTTGCTCCTGTGATTCTACTTTGATATTAAATAAGTTTCCTTTATGAGACACCAGTCAGTAAATAGAACAGGATGTATGGTTAAATAGCTAAAATTATTGTCGTCATTGCAATTATGATATGCCTTGCCATTTCAAACCAAATATCCACTTATCTTTCCTGAAATTTTGCAAGAAATCTATTATTCAAGGATGCAGAGATGATGTTTTTTTTGGTTGAGTTAAACATTTTTATGGATTAGATATGAATTCAGTAAAAATAATTGAATTAAATTGGGTGGTATGAATAATTCATGACATGTAATTTCACATCAGTTCTAGCTTAAAAATAAAGCTATTGGTTTATGTACTGCGAAGATGTATTATTATTTAGAAAGGTAGTGAACATTATTTTGGAATATAACTCACTTTATGATTAAATAGATATATTAAATTGTAAGATTGAAAGAAAGTACAAAATTCAAACTAAGATGCTTTGATGCAATTCACCTCTTCTATCTCGATGAAGCACTAGTTGCTGCGTGTCTGTCATTAGTGATTCCGCAAGTCATGTGGTGATTGGCTCCCAGATTTTGAGGATCAGTCCAGTAATTGTGCCGGCACATTCTAGGGGATGTGAAGGCTGCCAGGTGCCTCCTTTGGGGAGTAGGGGACAACTTTCTGGCTGGGTCATTCTTTCCAAAAACATGTACTGTCTGCTTCCTCTGTGTGTAGCCCAGCATACTGGGACAGCCGTATGACTAAGGCTTGGGGAGTTACTTGCAGAGTGGCGTGGTGGCACAGATCAAAATTTTAGTAGAAAAGTGAACCCAGGGAGTCAAAGGCTTGACCTGAGCCTAGAAGGAGGAGTTAGGAGTTAGCTACGCAAAAGGAGAGGGGAGAGAAGGGGGACACTCAGGAGTGAGAATCACCTGTGCAGTGGTTCCAGGGCCAGAGGGAGTCAGTTTGGACCTGCTGGCTGTGACTAGAGGGAAGCAGCACACGGACTATGGTGGGAGATGAGGCTGAGAACATTCAGGGCCAGGCTCGTGAACCGGGCTAAGGAGCTTGAACCTTATCGCAGGTGTAGCGGGAACCGCTGAGCAGCGCTGATGACAGAGATGTCCTGTGTTGGTACCGCAGTCAGCCGAAAGTCTCTTTTGAAAGTTTTCCCTCTTAAACATTTGTGGTGGTGGTTCAAAATATAATTGGTCCACAAAGGTATTGCATAATAGAAGATGCAGTATCTTAACCTCTGCTGTCGTTTGTTAATGACCAGAAGTTCACTCACAGAAATTGATACCAATACCTGCTGTTACTCACAACAATGCATCATCCTTTGTTAGGCTCCTAGTGCCTTTTGGCCATTTTACACTAAGACAAAACCACCAACTCCTTTAAAAGGCCTTGGTCACAGCTTTTACGATTTGAGATTAATCAAAGGCATCGAAGGTCAGAGTTTCCTATAGAACTCAGCCAACTTTTGGAGCAAGGCTGTGTTCTTCTCCATCTTTAGAAGGAAAGCAAGGAAAACCATGGAAATCATGCTACTTTCATTCTCTTCTTTGGAGCACTATCCCTGGGTAAAAATTCAAGGTTCTTCTAATTAATACATTGCAACTAACACATTAATAAATACTGCCTGGTGAGATGAGTTGTATCTTAGGTCACAGTTGCTGAAGGCAGACAAGTGAAAGAAGATGATGGGCAGAATGGATGGCTTTAGCTGCTTCTTTTTTAAATACCATATTGTTTTTGTTAAATGATACAAGCTTTCTGTGAGTGAAGTAAAATAGTACCTGAAATGCAAAGGAAGTAAAAATCACCCCAAAATTCCATCCTCCAGAGCAGCAGTTCCCAACCTCTGTGGCACCAGGGACTGGTTTCATGGAAGACAGTTTTTCCACAGACTAGGGGCAGGGGCAGTGGTTTCAGGATGCAGCTGTTCTACTTAAGATCATCAGGCATTAGTTAGATTTTCTTTTCCCCTCCCCTCCCCTCCCCCTCCCCTCCCCTCCCCTCCCCTCCCCTCCCCTCCCCTCCCCTCCCCTCCCCTCCCCTCCCCTCCCCTCCCCTTCGTCTTGTTCTGTTGCCCAGGCTGGAGTGCAGTGGCGCGATCTCTGCTCACCACAACCTCTGCCTCCTGGGTTCAAGCAATTCTTGTTCCTCAGCCTCACAAGTAGATGGGATTATAGGCGTCTGCCACCACACCTGGCTAATTTTTGTATTTTTTAGTAGAGATGGGATTTTGCCATGTTGGCCAGGCTGGTCTTGAACTCCTAAGCTCAAGTGATCCATTCGCCTTGGCCTCCCAAAGTGCTGGGATTACAGGCATGAGCCACCATGCCCAACCTAGATTTTCATAAGGAGTGCACACATGCTTAGATCTCTTGCACGTGCAGTTCACAATAGGGTTCACACTCCTATGAGAATCTAATGCCGCTACTGCTGTCGGGAGGCAGAGCTCAGGCAGTAATGCTCACTCACCTGCCACTCACCTCCTGCTGTGCAGCCCAGTTCCCAACAGGCCACAGACTGGTCCACTAGCTAGGGGTTGGGGACCTCTGCTCTAGAGTTAACTATAGGTGATACTCTGGTGAACATACTGCCAGACATTACTCTAGAATTCATAACTTTGTATTCTGAGTCCTTCTTGCAAACTCTGGTGTGCTTGGTCCTCTCTGTAGGGTATCTGTTGAGAGTGCCTAGAATTTTTTTTTCTTTACTCTTCAAGTTTCTTAGTTTATGCCAAGTGTTCCATTATTGGAACGCTAAGCATGTGGGAGTTGTTTATATCCTACTCAAGGTCATCGCCAAGGTCTAATTGCAAAAATTCAAAAAATTGCAACCTCAGGCATAAATGGGTAGGGACTATGTTCAGTTTTGTTTCTTTTTACAGTGTGTGGCTTGTTTTGTAAACAAATGAATACATAAATAAAATATATATGGAGTACGAAGGCATGAAGGAGAAACGGATTCTGAGCTGTTTGTAACAATCCTTATTTGGATAACCTACTTTTTGAATTTGGTTCAGAGATCCTGCTGGTGGTCATCTTACTGGTCAGCTTTGTCTCACTGAACTAGAGTCACCCAGATGAAATGAATGGAGGGTGATACATTGTTTTCCAGAGATCCTTCCTGTAGCTTACTGTTTAACATCAAATTAATCAATGAATATTTGATATTGGGATTAAGGTACCAGTTACATTTATGGATAAAAGAGAATTGGGTTACCTTAGCTAACTTCATGAAAATTCGAATGGTTGTGGTTAAGTAGAATAAATAAGTAATTTTAAAATGCCATAGTTTGAATAAGTACAAATAAAGGCATGCAGATATGAAAGCCTCATCCTTTTATCTTGATGGTGTTGTGGAACTTCAGGCATTTTTCTTTTCTCAGACCTCCAGAAAGAATGGATTTTTTATTGCCTTCATGTTGGATGGTTTCTTTGTGTACGTGAATGTGCCACCAGGGCAGTCTTTTCTCCTGGGGCAGTGTTTCAAACTGGGGCAAGTTGTGGACCCACCTGTGACCGTGGTGCATTTCCAGAGAGAACTGCAGATCTTGTGCATTCTCTGTATCTCATTATATTTTTCAAGAGATCCTTAGAAAGTTTCTGTCTAGACCAGTCACAGTGGCACACACCTGTAATCCCAGCACTTCGGGAGGCCGAGGCGGGTGGATCATCCAAGATCAGGAGTTCGAGACCAGCCTGGCCAACATGATGAAACCCCATCTCTACTAAAAATTCAAAACATTAGCCAAGATGGTGGTGGAGGCCTGTAATCCCAGCTACTCAGGAGGCTGAGGCAGGAGAATTGCTTGAACCTGGGAGGTGGAGGTTGCAGTGAGCCGAGATTGCACCATTGCACTCCAGCCTGGGCAACAAGAGCAAAACTCTTTCTCAAAAAAAAAAAAAAAAAAAAAAAAAGGTTTCTGTCTAAATTCCAATGATGATCATAGGTGATCATAAATACATTCAGGATCATATACATTGCTGGATTTGCCATATCTGATTTTGACTGTTTCTAGGATATTCGAACTTCTGTGACTCCTATTAATGTATCATTCTCCTGGGGCATCACAGCTGAGGCTGGCATAGGCTTACTAGTAGCTGAGCCTGGAAAACAAGCTACTCAGCACGCTCCTCTTAGCTTGGCTTTGTTGTGTGTGCACTTCATGAGGGTGATGCTGCCCGTGTGATATTCCAGATGTAGATGAGTCTCCAGAATGGACAGCAGCTACCGTAGTATATCTTTTAGAGAGCGCGGAAGAGTTGCTTAAAACTTCTTTTTTATTCAACTCTTCATCAGAGGTACTCTTCGTGACCTCATCTATACATTCATGCAACAAATATTTACTAAATGTTTATGATGCAATGGACGTAGTAGAATGAATCATCAAAAGCTTGTTATTGTATTTTAGATTGATTTTTTGCAGGACAGGAGTTTAGGAAGACATTCAGTCTCCTTGGTAAACTTGCACATGCCTTTACTGTCAGCCCTACCTAAGCCTTTACGCTATATAATATGCTTTCTCTCTTAATTTTCTCACTAGTTTGCAAGGCCCTTGAAGGGTAAAGATGGTATCTCAACACTTCCCAGTTCTATTTTACACAAATAGAGGCAGTGGTGGCTAATTGACGATTCCATCATCCAGACTATCTTATCCCTCTAGCTTCTGACTGACAGAGACTCTATTTTTTAACAGACAATCTGAAATGAATTTGCTGTAGGTTCTTTCCTGTCTTGGACACCCCTGGGCATGACTGGTATTCTGCATAACTATCATTGGTAGTGGTGGTAGCATGGTACCGTAAAGGCACGTATGTAAAGAGAAATAAACTCGGGCTTCAGGGTGAAAAGCTTTGGCTCTCCTACTTGGAAAATGTACTTGACCTGAAAAATGAGAATTGAAGTCTACATCTTTCAAGGTTATTCAGAAAGTTAAATGAAATAAAATAAATGTAAAGTGATGAGGTGAAAGAATTTCTTGGAATAATGACTTTCCTTGATTCATCCTTGAGCAGACACCTGTTCTCTTGCCCTGCAGCCTCCGATTCAGGGAAACTGAGAGCACCAAGCAGGACCTTGAGGAAGAGAAGGGGAAGACCAGCTCAGGAGGAGGCCTGATTCTCATGCGGGCTTAGAGCACAACATGCATGGGTTGGACTATGCAGATCAGAAGGGGTAGGAATGCTGTTCTTACAGGTTTAGGTTTTCTCTTTATTCCTCCATCCTTGAGCCACTGGAGGTTCAAAAAAGCAAAGATACCAGTTATTAGGAAAAATAAAGACATTCTGTGTTTGTAAATGCTGAGTTGAATCTGTGTCCAAACCTGCTTATACTTGTGCAAACTCTGTGTGTCTGGCTTGCACAGGGTTGACATTCAGCAAATAGTAGTTCCATTTCCTGCATTTCTTTTCTGTGTCTCCATAATGATGAATATTAATACATACATATCTATGTATGAAACCTGTGACATATAATATATAGAAGCAACTTAGATATTAAAGTGTGTGTTTGTATGTGCACCTATCCCTATCCAGCCATATGCTAGCAGTACCTACATCCCTTGGGAGTAACTGGATAACCGGAGACATGGGTGGGATGTTGGAGGGGCTTTTCTGGTAATCTCAATGACTGGGAGTGCTACTGGCTTTATCAAGGATGCTAAACATTCAGCAGAGTGTTAGGCAGTCCCTTATCCCCACCAATAGAGAATTGTTCTGCCCCAAATGCCAGTAGCACCTCCATTGAGAAACACTGTATATATTGACAGTGTGGAACATTTCTCAGCAGCTTTGTGAATTACAGACTGCTCATTATTCTATCATACAGGATAGCAACTTTTCAGGGGAAGTTATCTTTAACTTCACTATGCCCTGACTAATGGTATTACTCGGTGAGAATGCTGACTGCATCTTGATCTCCACTGGGGGATTCTAGATATGTTAAGTTCTAACATATATGTGACTGTTATTTCAAATCTTTGGGCATTGTGATCATTGTTCTCTTTCTATTGGTGTGGATGAAATAAGAGTTGTTGCTGCTTGGATAGTTTCCCCTCAGACATTCTTTCATTGGGAAGCTATTAGACAAAAATTGTGTAGGCTTTGTGGACAAGACATTTCGCTGGAAGAAATAATCTTGGCGTCACTATGCATACACACAGACTGCACATACAAAGCGATTTTGGAGGGCTCTTTTAAATTACATAGGGAAACCAACAGTGCCAGTAATAGCATGGGGCTCTATCTCTCACAGTGCTTTTGAAGGCATAGAAAGCAAATGACAATTCTGGCGGTGCTAAGATGTATTTTGTAGTGGCTGGAAAGAAACTGGCATTCTTAGAGGAGTCCAGCAAATTGTCTTTGAGCCTTTGAAGGCACACAGAAAGCTAATGACACCTCTGAGGAATAGCCTTCTCAGGTTTTAGATGCCACAGATGCTAAAGCCAGGATATAAAACCTTTCTTATAGGGCCTTTAAGAATCCTCAGTGTGCTTTTATTAGCAGGCTGAGTGTGTATATAGAGATGTTAATGGTCTGTGGAGCAAGCTCAGCTTGTTTTTGCAAACTACAGAACTATAAAAGTTATCAGAAAGGACACATTCTTGCTCATTCCTTTGTTTCTTTGTTTGTTATTTATTTCTTGCTCTGTGGAATGTTAGGGCACTGATCGTGTGCCGGGTCCTGTGGGTACAAAGGTGAATCCGCTGTGGATTCTTCTCTCTGGAAGCTTGCCCTCCAATATGGGAGAAATGTGCACGTTCATATCCACAGCGCACAGTATAGAAGGCAACGACAATGCAAATAGAGCCTAAATTAAATGGAAATTTAGCCGCAGAAGAAATTACTTCTGGCTGATAGGATCAAAGAAAGCTACATAGACAAAAGGGTGGAAATGGTATTTAACTATTTTCAAGGATATGTAGGATTTGGGCAGGTAGCAATTAGCTTGCAGGAAGAAAGAAAATGTATTGTAGGAGAGGGCAGCCCATGCCAGGACATGGCGTTCACAAAGGTTATGAGCATGAAGTGGGGATAGCTAAGTTTAGCAGGTTCGTTGGTGTGCACTCCTGACTGTTTAGAGAATGATCCTGGATTTACTGCTCATTAAGGAATGGTTCTAGTCTTCACACATTGATGGGCTACAGAAATCCCTATGAAGCTTGTTAGAAATTTCTATTCCTGGGAACCTCTCTATACCCTGTGGTTAGAAGATCTCAGAGATCCTGCTGTCTCTCATTCTCTATGGCCAGTGTCCACCCTGCACCCAGTCGCTGGGGACTCTGTTGCTACCTGTTCCTGAGCTGAGAGGCAATGCTGGGATGCCAGGAACACACAGGAGGGAAATGGAGATCACTTTTCTCAGAAGTATAATCCCCAAATCTGCTCTTAAGCCACTACAATAACATCTCATATTTTATTTAATTTTCTTTTAATGGAAAAACCAGTTATACCAAATGAAAATAAATGACTGAAGAAGAACTGAATGATGTTTATAAGCCTTTTATATGATTTTTTAAATTGAGTTTTTGGTCTCCTAATTGATTAATAAAGGGAAAGACAGAGAAGACTGACATGTGTTATCTTCTATCACAGTTCAGATAGAGTGAAATTACTCCCACCTTGCCAATACAATTCTCAAGGTTGATTGCTATTTTTAATTTACCTGAACCGTGCTTTTCAGTGAAGTGATATTGGTCCTGATCATTCTGTAAATTGGAGATTTTGCCCGAGGAAGTTAATTCTCTCCTTTCACAAAACAAATTTGGACTTTCAGATGACTTATTTGACATTAGCAATGTTAGATTCATGCTCCACTGCAGCTCTGCCTGGCCACTCTCTGATCTTTTTGTCACTGAATTCTCTGAAGCATGTTGGACTCTACTTAGGGGCCCCCCATCCCTAAGCCTGGGGTCTTAGGCAGTTTGGCTCCTTTAGCAGCATACCATAGGCTGGGTGGCTTCAACAACAAATGTATTTCCTCACAGTTCTAGAGGCTGAAGAAGTCCAAGATCGAGGCACTGGCAGATTTGGTGTCTGATGAGGGCTCTGCTTCCTGGTTTACAGATGTCACCTTCTTGCCGAACAGAGAGAGAGAAAGCAGGCTGTCCTATAAGGGCACTAATCCCATTCATGAGGGCTCCACCTGGTGTATTTAAAAGCCCAATGACAGTCCTGTGAGACTTGTAATAGTAATAAGATGCTAACTGCTGTTTATCAAATGCCCCTTACATGCCAAGTACTGTGATAGGATCAGAAAGGTTGAACAATTTACCCAAAGTCATAAAATAGGTGTTTAAAATAGTTGCAGAGTGGGTGAACAAAGATATGTTTTTTGCCTTTCAGCCTCGATAGACCCCATAATGCAGAAGAATGAGCCTTGGCCATTTGCATACTGACACTTGGGCTAGCAGGCCAGAAGGTTCTACAGTAGATCTGGCCTCATAGAAATTGTATTTCACTTGTAATAAGCACCAGGTGGGGTCCTGTCTTAGAGCTGAGTCCTACAAGAGTACCTAGAGTGCCTTTTAAAGGCCTGGAGCCATCCAACTCTTAGGGAAGGGAATCCTTATTGGACGTGGGTGCTCTGGGAAATGGTCTGGTTTCTGATCCACTGTTGATGAGGTGTATATTTCAGTCATGTTTTCCCATGGACTGTGGGGAAGGCGGAGAGGGTGGCTGGAGGCAGGGTTGGTTGGGGAGCGGGGGCTGCTGTTGGTTGGACATCAGTTACACAGAACTGTGTGCTGTAAATTGTGGCTCACTGAATCCTCACCACCACTCTGAGACTTGTATTATTAATATGTATTAGAAAGAGGACAGTCCACGGGGTGCCCTGCCTCCTGGACTCCTCCGTCAGGAAGGTTCTTGGTTCAGGGCCAGCCCCCGCTTGGCTCCCGCCTCTGTGCTTCAGCAACAAGGACCAGGCCATGGGCACAAATAAGGTCTTAGGTCTCTCCTCTCTGGACATCCAGGAGAGAGATTTTAGAGACAGTTTCTACTGGCTTCATCACTCTTGGGTTTAAATCTGGGCTTTGCTGCCTAGCAGCTGTGTGGCCCTTCCAGCGTGAACCTGTCCAGACCTCAGTTCTAGTGTACCTACAGTGGGGAAAAAAGGCCTACATCACAGGGTTATTGTTAGGCTTAAAGGAGGAGACAGACGCAAAGGTACTAAGCATGTGGCCTGGCACAGGGGAAGTGCTCAGGAAATGGTAGTGAGTGTTTGGACTGTGATACTTCGAGGCTGAACCTTCACAGGATGTTATCCTGACCTGTCAGTTTACCTCTTTGGATCCTATGAGGTTTTCTTGTTGTTGTTTGTTTTTTGAGATGGAGTCTCGCTCTGTCGCCCAGGCTGGAGTGCAGTGGCACAATCTCGGCTCACTGCGACCTCTGTCTCCTGGGTTCAAGTGATTCTTGTGCCTCAGCCTCCCCAGTAGCTGGGATTACAGGCACCCACCACCACACCCAGCTAATTTTTATATTTTTGGTAGAGAAGGGTCTCACCATGTTGGTCTCCCAACTCCTGACCTCAGGCGATCTGCCCACCTCAGCCTCCCAAAGTGCTGGGATTACAGGTGTGAGCCACTGTGCCCGGCCTGGATCCTATCTTCAAGGAATTTCTGTGGTGATAAATTATAAAATGCCTTTCCTGTGCCATCTGACCTCCTGTGTTCACTCTCTCCACCTTTCTGTTGTTCCACTGGAGGTGTCATAATATTCCAGGTGCACGTTGGTGGCTATTACCACATAAGACAATGGGAAAAAAGAAGGCTCCCACTTCTGGGTGTTTACAGTTTGGAAACACAGCACAACACTTGACATTCTCAGTGCTGAGTTCCTGTGGAGGCAGCAGACAGACTGCAGGTACATGCCTCTCCTGCCCCACTAGCTGTTGCGGAATGGGGTTTCAATTTATCCCTGTGTCGGTGTTGTTCCCAAACATGGTGACCATGTGGCACATCCATGCCTGTCTCACATACCAAGGTACTGTCGGCATGCGCTCCTGCTCCAGGACCCTTCGGCCAGGGGATTCGTCCTGCGGCACAGGCTCTCGTCCGAGTTTCCCCGTGGCCTGTGGTCATTTTGTGGACAGCAGACCAGGTATGACTGCACGCCTCGTATCAGAACTCGGAAGCCTGGTGGTGACAGGAAACAGCCTGACTGCTTTAGAGAGGGATTAGTGAAATGTCTCGGAGGGCAATCTTCTCCTGTGACAGAACAGAGCAACTAGACCAAATGCTTGGTTGAAGTATATCTTTAATTCTTTGCTTAAACATGCCGTTGCATTTTCTGTTTAAATGTTGTTTTACACATTGTGTTCTGACTGCAGTGTAGGCTTTCTAAGAAATCAGTCCCAAAGAGCTCTTGCCCCGGACTGTTCTGTAGCCTAGGTGGGCTATAAAAGTTAGAGCTGTTGCTAAGGGAACCAACAGAGGAATGTGAATGTATAAATCTCACAATTACATTAACATTTTGTGTAATATCTGACCTCAGCTTTACTTAAAGGTGAAGAGAAAGCTGGAGTAGGAATGATACCAGTCAGAGATCAGTGAGAGAGGCACCGTCATTTTAGAACTTGACACTTTGTCATCAGCATTTACATTTCACTCTTGTAATACACGTTTCTCTATTTCTTTGTAAAAAGTCCTAGATAAGCAATACCTGCCATGGTACCCCACTTTTCAGGCCATGCCCTCAGTGACACTGGGGGTTGCCTGTTTTATAGAGAGGCAGAGTGGTGAGAATGTCATTCTGCATTTTCACTGTTGAAACCTAAATCTCTAAGGTGACAAAAGAAATCCCACAGTTTACTTGGCATGAGAGAGTTTTGCCAGTTCCATTCTACCTAAAATGCTCTTTTGCTCTGTTATATATAAGAGAGGAAGAAGTCATTTTATTGTGCTGAAAAACAGCGGAAGTAATGTTACCAACGGGTAATATTAATGACTTCAATTCATAATATTGGAATAATGACTAATGTGCCAGGTATTACATTAGGTATTTCAAATACATGACGACACTTAAATTTATACTATGGTCAGACAAAGGTATGGTTCATGATCCCATGCATATAACATGCACAGCAGCTGAATGTAAGATGAAAGCAACATTCTATGCATTTGCATGCCCCTATGCTAAATATATTTAGGTTGACCCGTATGAGATTGCCATTTTTGTGAGCAAAGAGAGCCAAATATCGGCAATTCCAAGTGGTTCAGCCCAGTACATGTTTGCAAGTACCCAGACTGGCAGAATTCTGGAATTTCATTGAGACATCCCCGAAGTGTTTCACAGGCCTACAGACACGTGGGTCTTTTCACAAAAGCATAACGAAGCATGCGGAAAAGTAGAATTCCCAAATGCTTTATCTAGTAATCACAGAGCTGAAGAGCTGGAAGGATCCTTGGAGGCTGCGTGGTTGCTCTGTGGTTGTTTAATAGCAATAGGCCCCATGAGGTGAGGGGACCTGCATGTCGGGTGAGTTAGGGCTGAGTGTGAGGCTGGGGCGTAGGCCTGTGTGGCATCTAGAACACTGTATTCTATTGATTTTAAATTTTAGGCCATCAAAGCAAGTAATACATGGGCTGTAACTTAGAAGTCAACTGAGTGATGAGGGCTTGTAGTCATGCTGGGCACGGGGGCTCCAGGCAGAGCAGAGCTCTGTGGTGCAGAGAGGCATGTTGGTGAAGGGAGCCAGGCATTCAGCCACAGGGTAAAGGAGGGTGTCCTTATCTATCTCAGCTAGCTTCAGCGATCAGACTTTTGGGGACAAAGGGTTTGGTGTTCAAGACCTAACATTGCCTTTCCTCTCAGAAGACCTCATTCGCGTTATGCATCTTTGTTCACCCTGAGCCCAGCAACCTCTGAGCTCCTCGTAGCCACCATTCCTCTCTCACGCACAAGAATCAAGTCCCACCTCATAAGCCCACAAGATCAAAAAGTGCAGATGCTCAGTAGCCCTATGGAACTCATACGTCTCGACAGGAGCTATGAACTTGTCCTCATTTTTAAATTTATAGCACTTTTAAAAATCCCAAGTATGGGCCTGTACATTGTAGCGTATCTCTTTTGACACAGTGGAAACCAGAGCCTTTCTGTCAAGGGATACTGGATAGATTCAGGCCCACACCCTTCCAGAAGCTTCTGCAGTGACATCGTTCCAGTTGCCTCTGAGGCGAGGCAGGAGCCCACTTGGAGGTCAGGGGTTCAATGTTGCGTCCCCTCCCTGCAGGACACGCTGCATTGCCGTTGGGGGTTTCAGCTGTAGCTGTTTCTGGCCCTCTCTTTCCCCATTCTTGGTGTGCCTTTCTAAAATTAGAACTTGCATCTTCTTCCTTCCACATCCCTGTACTCAGTGTCCACCCTGCTGTCTGTCCAGCATGGACGGCAAATAGTCTGTCAAACACCTCTCTAGTCATTGTCCTCATGGGCCCAAAAAGATTGTTTGCCTCTTTACCGTATAGATAGATCAAATATATATTTCTGTCGAATTCTGCAGTAACCTGTGATGTGCGTTGGCCTGAGACAAAAATTCACTCCCATGCTCAGATCCTTGTTGTGCTCTGAAGAGGGCACACATTTAACAGAACAAAGCTCGTCTGCTGCGCTGGGACCATGGGTGGCTCGCTCAGCAAATCATCATTGGAGCCTTCTTTATTTTGACACTAGTTTTCAAAAATAGCATGTCTGCTTTTATTTCTCGACTTAAAAAGTATATTTCAAAAAATCGATATTCCGCATTTGTGTAATCACATACAGGAATGGTTTTATGGTTTTGTTTGACTCAGGAACGTCTTGGTGCCTGCCTGTTTTCACGGCCGTCATCTGAAGGGTCCTTTCCACATTCGGAAGTTGTTAACTGCCGTCTTTGAGAGCAAGCACAATAGGCTGCCTTAAAGATACACCTGGAATCAGTATTTATTTCCTTATTCTGTGCCCTGTTTTGTTCCAAGATTGTGGTATACTGGGAAATAAGAGAATTCAGTGAAAAGGCCTTCTAAAACAAATGAACTAACCCATAGAAAGAACTGACCATGAGCTTAGTAGGAATCAGTCATGTGATGTTGCAGCTAAAAAGCGAATGCCATGGTTTTCAAACTTGTCTGAAGTGGGAGAACCCACTTCCTAATGGCACTCTGATTTGGGACCTTGTACACAAAATGGGCAGTGGGAGTGGTGACTGGGAGGTGTAAGGAGCTTAGATCCTGGATGGGTGCCTGCCCTGCCCCTTCCAGGTAACTCCCTGCACAGAAACTTGAAAACCATTATGTTAATAGATTAATTATATAGCTATAGGAATCCCTTAAGTAAATAGAAAGTTTTATAACTGTAGAGGCATGTTTTTATACATTATTTTATTTGACCCTGAAGAAGAGACCGCAGAGGCATTATCTCCAGTGTCTGTATTTTTCATAAAAGGAAACTGAAGATCAGGGAGATGAGTACCATGTTCGAGAGCACACAGGTAATATATAAGGCAGCAGGGATTGGAATGTGACTTAGTTTAGTGCTCATTTCACTGGGTCACAGGCGTCTATTGATGAAATAAGAGCCTTGGCTTCTTGGAACTGGTCAAACTCTTTCTGGATGGTTTTGTTCAGTGATGGGTGGTAAATTGGAGAATGTTGAGAGAGGCGTGACTGGGATGTATCCCTGTGCAGTACAGATAGAGGTGAAAGATTTTAAAATGGGTATCTCTTTGAAAGGTAATTCATTGGTGTGAGCTGGTTTCAGTAAAGGTGCTATCTACAGGAAAAGGTGCTATCTACAGAAGAGCTTGAAGATGGGAGGCTGTGGGAGCCTCAGGACATGGTGTGGATGTCACAGTGAAGGGAGAAGGAGAAGAAAGGGAGGCCCAAGGCAGGGCAGAATCTTGCTGTAACTTCGATGTTGAGCATTCTGGCCCACGGGACACACACAGCCCACCAGTTTTCAAAATACAGCCTTTGTTCCTTTGCCAGGATAAGAAATCAGACGGCTGCTTTCATGTTTCTACTTCTCAAATATGTCACTCTTTTCAGTGACATTCTTTTATTCAATGTAGTGGGTAATCTGAATTGCAAGAATATTTCCTATTTTCCCATGGGACTAAATTAAGTTATTTGCATTTTGAATGGAATAAAAGACTCTAAACACATCTTTTTTTTTTTTTTCCTTCCTGAATCATCCTTGCAAAAAGAGGTTGCTCACTATTGATTTATTTCATAATTTTATCTGGGTAAAAGCCACTTGCAAAAACATCACCTCTATCTTAGTACAACTGTGCTAGCACAGAACTAAGGCCAAAGGGTGGAAAATTCAGCGAGAGTGATTTGGATTCACTCTAACAATGATAACAGCAGCAGCAGCAGCAGCAGCAAGAGTCACAACAGCAGAGCTAGCTACCAGAAACAGGTGGCCTAGAGCTCCTTGTCCCCAGAAATGCACAGATAGAGGCTGGGTGCTGTCAGTCCCAGTCCCTGAGGAGTAGACCTCTGTGTTGGGTGTTACATTAGGCCAATCTGTTCTTTTGAGAGCCAAGATTCTATTATTTTAAAGGCTTTCATTACTATCCCCTTAGAAGGATCAATTTGAATTTCTTGTATTGGAGTGGAAAATGCCGAAGACTACCGAGGTTTGAGTTTCTTCTGTTTTGTGAATTTTTCACTGTTGATATTTCATCAGAAAGAATCTGAGAATGTTATGATGTAAATTGGGCCAGATTTGCTAATATTTTAAGAACATGTAATCTGTGAATAATAAAATAACTGATTTGAATATTGGAGTGATAAAACAATATTCTTAATTTAAAATGATTCTTGTTTTAAAAATAGCATTTTTTAAACTGCTTCTCACCATCTTTATTTTTACTTATTTTTTGATACTAAATTTGGGGGCGGGGGACAAGTGCAGTTTTGTTACATGGATCTGTTGCGTAGTGGTGAAGCCTGGGCTTTAGTGTAGCCGTCACCCAAACAGTGTACATTGTACCCATTAAGTAATTTCTCATCCCTCATCCTACTCCCACCCTCCCAAGTCTCCGATATCTGTTGTTCCATTCTCTATGTCCATGCATACACATTATTTGGTTGCCACCTACACGTGAGAACATACAGTATTTGACCTTGTTTCTGAGTTATTTCACTTAAGGTAATGGCCTCCAGTTCCATTCATATTGCTTGATTTCATTCTTTTTTATGGCTGAGTAGTAGTCCACTGTATATGTATATACACCACGTTTTCTTTATCTAGTCATCTGTTGATGGACGTTGAGGTTATTTCTATATCCTTGCTATTATGAATAGTGATTATTTTAAAAACGGTATTGTGGAGGCTTGGTGCGGCACAGGTGTTGCTCAAAGTGTCCCAGGTGTAAGAAGTAGAGAAGGATTGTTTTCCTGAGCATTGTGTGTAAAGTGCCCATATTTTATTTGTGTAGGGGAGAGAAGATTTCTGTTCTTACCCATCGCGAGGTTCGTGGCTGAGGCGTCTATAACAAAAGATAGATGAACAGGAGAAAAGTATACACATTTATTTGATGAAAGCTTTCTGCGACACGGGAGCCTTCCGAAATGAAGACCGAGGGAAACAGGGACACCTGTGTGTTATATGCTTAGGTTTGATGAAGACAGGACAAGCGTGGAGAAGTGTGGTGTGATTAGACAAAGGGAGAGTGAGCTAATGGTGATAAACAGGGGGACACTCAGCAAGGCCTGTTGGTTCTGATTCTTCTCTGTGTCCCTGTGTGCTCAGAGATGAGGTTGTTCTTCCTCCAGGTATAGGGAGGGCACTTCAGCAATGAGGGTCTTAGGACCTGCCACAGGGGAGAAGGGCAGGAAAAGGGCACAGAGTAGCCTTCCTACTCCTGCTGTTTTCTTGAATGCCAAAGTGCCATATTTTGGGGTAGCATGTCCTGAACCCCGTCATTTGCACAGCTTCACAAAGATTTCCTATTTTTATTTTTAATTCATTTTCACATTTCAGGCATTTGCCATAAATGTTTAGCTTTACCTTGATCCTACCAGATTTGGAATTTGATGGTCTATAATCAATTCACGTTTTAGCATACCAAGGACCTGATATTACAAGCAAATGAACACACATACAACCCGTACGTGAACTGTTGTGTCATATGCATAATTTCTCAGTTTTTCTATTTTATAATTTGAATTTTTCTGCAGCAGAGGTGGAGAGAGCACATTTTCTATCAGAAGTCACCAGCGCACAGGAAAAATGAGTCAAGATCAACTAAGTAAAAAGAAACTTAATTCCTTTAAGAGAGAAGTATATTCTACTTTGCTTTAAAAAAAAATAGGAATAGGGACATAAATCTATCTAATGGCTAAAAATAGAAATGAAGAGTGGTTGAGGATGAAAAAGAGAAGGAAAGAAAGATCACAGAAACACACACACGGAGACTTCACAGTAGTAGAGAAAAAAAATCAAGGACTCAGAGTGAGAGGCAGACAAAACGAGCCATACACCTAAAGCCGAATATATGCAAGGCAGGCAAACGGAAGTCCTTTTTGGGGGCTGTGCAGGTAGTGATGTAACATAGGAAGAGGTGATGGGCAGATGCAATGAGTTGTAGAGGGCCTGTTCTGTCCAAAGGCACTCAAATCCAACAAACCCTGCACTCACCAAAGGAAATCCATCTGTCGTCCGCTGGCCACCAGCCTAGACCCCTGGGTTCTCAATACCCACAGAAATAGGAGTGGACGTTATATGGAGTGCTTTTCCGTGCCAGGCCTGGTTCTGTGTGCCTTGCCCTTCATGCCTTACAATCCTCACACCATCCTCTGGAGGCCCATGCAACTGCCATTCTCCCATTTCAGAGGTGAGGAAGCAGACCTAGAGAAGTTTCCATGACTTGTGTGATAGCACACAGTTGATCAAGCATGAATTGAGGTTTGAGCCCAGGGAGCCTGGCACCAGAAAGGAAAACCCACTCCAATGCATAAGACATACATTGTCACCCACACAGGCCCAGCCATCTCCCCTCCCACTTCATCTAACCACATAGAAGTGCAGGGATAGTTATGGCAGAGACAAAGAAACACACTCAGAGAACACACGGAAGCCTTAGAGCTAAGCGTGCATGGAGTCACATCCCAACCTTCTGACTTCTGCTGTGCACATAGTTTGTATCCTAATTTTAATGCAGTCAGTGCTGTTGTAGACTTCTGAAAGATACACAGATAAATGGGGCCAGAGTGAAGAACTCACCCCTTGACAAATGCCTGCTTTTTTTTTTTTTTTAATTTAGTTTGCTTTCTTGTTTTGAACTGGCATAAAATGCCAATAAGAATTTGCTAGAGATAAAACTTGGCAGCAGGTTTTTTGCCAGGTGAAAATGGTGTTCTAGGATTACCATGGTTGCATTGTGCCTAGCTGGTACTGGTAGTAGGCACTCAGTCAGTGTTGATGCCTGGATCAGGAGATTTCGCAGTTGTTTAACAATCAATACTCTCTTTATTTTCAGGATTTTTTTTTTGAGATGGAGTTTCACTCTTGTTGCCCAGTCTGGAGTGCAATGATGTGATCTTGGCTCACTGCAACCTCTGCCTCCTGGGTTCAAGCAATTCTCCTGCCTCAGGCTCCCGAGTAGCTGGGACTACAGGCATGTGCCACCACGCCCAGCTAATTTTGTATTTTTAGTAGAGGTGGGGTTTCTCCATGTTGGTCAGGCTGGTCTTGAACTCCCGACCTCAGGTGATCCACCCACCTTGGCCTCCCAAACTGCTGGGATTACAGGCGTGAGCCACCGTGCCTGGCCCTTATGTACAGTGTTTTCCTAGTTATCTCAGAAACTTCTCTAGGCCAACGAGGTAGGTGATAGGATTCCCATTTTCCAGGTGAGGAAGCCAAGACCCAGAGGACTAACTGTCTGGCCTGAGGTCTCACAGCTGGCAAGTGATGGAGATGGCACCTGAGGGCTTCTGCTTCTAACTCGGTGCTCTGTCCTCTAGGCTGGCCTGCCCTTCAGTGATTCAAATGGAAAGCCATGGCTCAGTCTCTAGGGAAATGTGGTTTGCAGGGCTGTAGCCTTTCTGACACAGGTGAAGCTCTGATTTTTCCCCTGTCCTGGAAGGAGAAATATTAAATATCTGCAGTAACCTTCCTTCCAATCTTTAGTCTCTTTAGGAGGTTATTTAGAACTCTGACTTCTGTTTGTTTTTAATGTCCTCTGCAATTGAAAGAAGACATTGAGTATGATGCTTAAATGTAGTAGATTTTTCCTGGACTGTTTGGTAAGATCTCTTTTGTAAAGGAATAGCCAAAGTCAGTTGTGATAATAGCCATAATAGTTTTAAAGTGATGTTTGCCAATGCAGATTCACTTATTGCCTAGTTTTTGAAATTATTTTGAATAAATATTAGAAAATTTTACACCATGTTTTTATTTCCAAAAATTTTAATTAAAAATTAAACATTCTTCAGAACAAAGAAAACATCTTCCCTTTCCCAATTCCCACCCTGATCCTTTATTTTGCTCCGTTTCCACATAAATCCAGAGAACTTTGTTATATGGAGTAAGAAGTAGAATATTTCACTGGGGCATGCTTTGACTTCCCCAGTTCCCTCAATCAAAGAATTAAGCATGATTTTTATCAAAAGAATGAGATGAAAGGAGGATTCCCAGCACCATCGTTTTGGTTTGTCCTCTTCTTTCAGGGGGAAAGAGGAGCTGAAATGTGCTTAATTGTTTGCTGCGTTTCCTGTGCACATGTACTTATCCCTCATATCACCCGAGACCGAGTGAAGAGGGAGTGTTTAGAAAAAAGAGAGGGAGGCTAATACCAGTTGAAAGTAAAATGCTGGCATCTTAATTTTAAGAGAACACAGAAAGCCAAATGCTTTCAGAAAAGGGTCCCTTCACGGAGTAATTTGCCTGGTATGGCATCCCAGTTTGTTGTATAATTTCAGCCCCGTTACTATGGTAACCTGCTTTAGTGTCGCAGCGATTGTTAATCAGGATTTGTCGTTATTCCCCTTTCATCACAAGGCTCTATATCCTTATGGATTAAATCACAGTTCTCATCGACAATGGCATAGATCAAACATTATTGCCAGACATAAAACCCCAGGTCGCTCCCTGTCATTTTCCCCCTTACCAGAAACAGCAAATGCAAGCCAAAGTCTCACTTTTGCAAAGAAATCAGGGCTCCTTCTGGCTCCTCTGATATCTACCCTCATGACAGAATTCCAAGCAAGAGGGCCACTTTCATTTCCAATCACCCTGTGCCCATGGGAAGGGCAAGCACCATTTCATGTCATTGCAAACCCTGACTCTGCAGATACATATCCAGGCAAAAAGTTGTTTTAGTGTGACCTCTAATTCTTCCTCAAACCTTATTCTTACTCTTATTCTTGGAGCAGCCCAGTTTTTCTTTCTTTCTCATCAATTTTCTAGATTCTTGTCTGCTGCTTGTCTATAGGAAGACCGTGTCAAGAAGCAGGGGAGACCAAGACGCCACCCCAGTTGAGGATGTTCGGTGGCGAATCACAGAGCCCTGTGAGGCTCGTGGGATGGTGGCTTGCTTCTCCCCTTTGTGAAGTCTGGTAACAATACCCAGACAGGGAAGTGAGCAACCCTGTAGCGTAGTAACCAGATTTAGCAGGGCCAGATCGCCACCATCTTTAGGAAAGTCAGGTTAAAGGAGCATAGGGGCGGTGAAGTCTCGCGGTGCCATGTTCTAGGTTAGGTGCACATCGCTAGTCGTGGTGTGTCTTCATATTGCTAATTGCTTTGTTTAGGAGCGAGAACTGTTAAACCACACTTGTTAATAGCCTCTGGAGCCAGTCTGCCTGGGTTCAGTGTCTGGCTCTGCCACCTCCTAGCTGTGTGACCTTGGCAAGTTTTTGAATCTCTCTGAGTTTCAGTGCCTAAAACCAGGGTGATAGTACTACCTACCTCAGAGTCCAT
Organism: Macaca thibetana thibetana; assembly: GCF_024542745.1. NCBI lineage: Eukaryota > Metazoa > Chordata > Mammalia > Primates > Cercopithecidae > Macaca > Macaca thibetana. The sequence continues at coordinate 132,859,492 of NC_065585.1, forward strand.
GAGGATGACGTAAGTTAATATTTGTGAAGCGCTTAGACTGGTGACTGGCACGCCATGAGTGTTGTGTAGGTGTTTGTAAATAAATGAAAAAGAACCAACATTGCACGTACATGTATTCAAAATATATTCAAGATCAGATTATCCAAATACCAGTAAGGTGTTGAAAACAGCACTTCCCCCCTTCCTCCTCCTTCCCTCTCCCTGCTTTTTCTCCTTGATCTCTGCAATGTGCCCAACCCCCAAGTATAATTCTGATTGGCTAAATTAATTCTGCAGCATCCTGCTGTGAATAATTATGTTGATCCAGTGTGTATTCTGATGCCTTTTTTTTCCCTTTGCCTAAATTATAATGTGACAATTGCGGCTCACAGCTGGCTCATCAGAGGTGGGCAGTTGGGGGATTGGCACATCTGACTGTGCTTCTCTGTTAACTCTGTGCCTTGATTGCTTAAGACAAGACATATGTAAACCCCATGATTATTGTCATTTTTTGGACTTCGCAAGGAGTCTGCCTTCAAACATAAAGCTGCTGGGCCCGTTTTGGGGGAGGGGGAATGTAGGAGTCTCCTTCCCCCTCCCCCCGCCTCCCCCTGCTTTTCCTTTCAGACAATAAATAGCTGTCAGGCTTATGTCAAGGATGAAATTATAGGTGCACATGAGGCCTTGATTACATTGTTTTGGAGAGATTGCTATTAGCATACTGAAATGAAGTCTAATTTTTCACTGGCGGAGCTGAGTCAAACTCCCGGGACAGGCAGGGCCTATGCAGTGTGAGGCGAGAACCATCCGATTGGAGCACCTGTTCTAGGTGGGGATCAGCTTTTCCTTCCTTAAACAATAGGAATCAATTCCTACGAAGACTAGCTTCGCTTTGGAAAAGAAAGACCATTTGATAAAGGATGGAGTAAGACATTTCGGTTAGATGAGGCTCTTCGTGTATGATTTTCAAGTGTGTTTAATCCATGTTAAGGCAGCGTCTCGCGTATTGATTAAGCCTGTGTTTTAGGCTGAAGAGTGCACCGTCTGATTTCGTAGGTTGCTTGCCACCCGCACAATTCATTTGATACTGCCCGGCCCCGCAAGCAGGTATCCTCTGAAGAGGCGTGTTTGTGAGCACTCCAGCCGCAGGGCGGGCGGCCTTCTCGTGCTTTTGATGTTTATACATTCTGATGATGTGACCATGTGGCCTGTTCACTTTCAAAATCCTTCAATATAAAAATTATTCTAATGGTGCCTCCCGAATGATGGTAGATTAATAATTGTATGTGGCTTATTCTAACTGTCCTGGCTCACTGTGGTGAAAATTTAAAAATTACACACATACACACAGATATACGTACACCCACTTCTGCGTGTGTGTGTGTGTGTGTAATGATTTTGGCATTGTAACTTGAAAGCTTATTCAATATCATTGTTTCATCATTACTATATATTAAGGGAAAAAAATTAAGGATTTGGTATGGGTGGAGAGGAGGGGAAGGTGTCCTCCAATTTGAAATCTGTAACAGTGGAGAAAATTTGTAAGCAGACCGTATTTTTATGTATTTGGAGTATATATTTTCAGTCCCTACTACATGCAAGACGCTGTGCTGTAGTCACTGCAGATTCAGAGGTGAGTTAGAAACGGTTCCTGCTGTCCAGGAGTGTATGGTTTGGACCAGAACAAAACAAGCATGACCGCGTAACCCTAGAGCAGCAAAGAATGGTGTGATCATAAAGGAAGAACCCATATTTGCTTTGGGTTTTTTTCCTCCTATGTGGGTGATGTTAGGGTAAACTGAGGAAGAGAAGGGAGAGTGAAGATTTAATGGAGGAGGTTGTATTTGAAGTATACTTTGCAGTGTGGGGAGAATTTTAAACACAGTAATAAAAGAAAGACATCCCCAGAAGGGGGAAACCGTAAGCAAAAGCAGGGTGAGATCTGGTCTGGCCAGAGGTTCTCTCCCCAGGATGCTCTCCCATCAGTAGAGAACTGTGAGTAAAACAGCTGCTGCCTGAAATCCACAGACACAGGAAGCAGGTGAGTGGCTGCTGAGGGCTGGGGATTTGGAGGAAATGAGGAGTGGCTGGGTGTAGGTACAGGGGTATTTTGGGGGTGATGAAAATGTTCTAAAATGGAATGTGGTGGCAGTTGTACAACTTTGTGAATAGACTAAAAGTCATCGGATTGTATACTCTAAGTGGGTCAGTTGTATGGTATGTGAATTATATCTCAGTGATGGTGTTATTTAAAAAAAAAACTGCTGCATGCTGATGAAATCACACTTTCTGGGCATGGCGCTGGTCTGAGCCTCATTCGGAGCCCTGGGCTGGAGCAGAGGCTGGACACAGCGTTAAGGTTGGAAGGAGAAGTGGTGCTTTATCTTAGCCTGGAAGGGCTTGTTGAAAGCTTTGCAAAACCTACTTGCAAAAGGGAGCCATTGAAAGTTTTATATAGGGTCTTGGCACATTCACATTGTTCTTTAAAAAGCTACTCATAGATGTGTAGTGGATGGTTTCTGGAAGCTGGGACACCATCTGGGGCCTTGTTAGGTCACCGGCAGAGGCAAGGTGGCCCTTCCCAGGTGCAGATGAGGGCTGGTTGCAGTGAGAGTGGAAATCAGGTGACAAACGTAAGGGACACAGAGAACAGAATGCCAGCAGGGCCTGGTGCTGCCTGTATATGGGGCGAATGGGAGAGAGAGGGTCTGAGAGGTCCTCAGGTTTGAGCCAGAGTAGATGAGAAGCAGCAGGCCTGGAGGAGGTGACGTGCTCAGTGTTGCATGTGTTGGATTCGAGGAGCCAGCGATCCATCCTGGAGCAAGATGGCAATGTGGCTCTGACCCCAGCAAAGGGGCTGGCCACCGAGCCTTAGGGAGTGTGCAGATGGGTGTGGAGGGTCAGCTTCTGCAGCGGCTCAGTCATGAGCTGTTGGCAGGAGGCCCCAGACCTTCACCACGTGTGCCTCACCACTGCTGCCCTCATGTCCTCACAGCGCGGCGGCTGACTGCCTCAGGGAGAGTGGTCCAGGAGTGAGTGGAAGTCACAGTGTCTTGATAACCCTGCCTGAGAAGTGACACACTGTCTCTCCTATGGGTCACGCACACCAACCGTGTACAGGGTAGAAGGGGTCACACGGGGCATGAGAACAGGAGACAGGGGCCACGGGGGCTGTCCTGGGGACAGTCTACCACTTCTTGACGCCCGGCACTGCTCTTGGCATGGCCGTCTGCATGGAAAGGCTGTAAAGAGAAGGGTCCTCAGCCACCAGCTCACAGGCAGGGAAGCCCATGCTGCCTGGAGGATTCCTGCATTCTCCTAACATCTGGGGCACTCCCCCCGCCCATGAGCAGGACACCGTTTCTCTGGACTGGCACTCCGCGCGTTCACTGCCCTACGACTCTGAGCGGTGCAGAGACCCTGGACCACAACAACCGTCTTCCTCAGACTGTGATGCAAAACTGCAAAGAGAGGCAAAATGACTTTAGAGGGACCGGAAAGGGAAGCGAGTCTCCCGTGGTTTGAGGTGTTGCTGCCAGTACCTGTGCACTTGGCCACAGTCCAGAGCGACTCCATTGTGGGCACAGCCATGGGGCTGACATCAGACCCCAGCCTAGCAAAGCGAGCACTCGGAGGCAGTGGGCGGAAAGGGCTCCTCTGGGCCTGCAGTCGGAAAGGAGACATCTTTTTAGATAACAGTTATAGATAATAGTCTATTTCTGGAAACACAAGGATGGATGGGATGAACCTTCTTAACTAGTGTGATCCATTCAGAAGTATGCTAAAATGTATCCCTTCATTTAATGTACCCTGTTTTGATTTTTAGGTCAGGGCTGAAGAGTTTTTCCTTTTTTTAATGAGAAATGGAAACTGTTGTTTTTAAAATTAGAAATAGGAATTTAGGCCAGGCACGGTGGCTCACGCCTGTAATCCCAGCACTTTGGAGGCTGGGGCAGGCAGATCGTTTGAGGTCAGGAGTTCGAGACCAGCCTGGCCAACATAATGAAACCCCATCTCTACTAAAAAAACAAAAATTAGCCAGGCATGTGGTGCACATCTGTAATCCCAGTGGCTTGGGATTCTGAGGCAGGAGAATCTCTTGAACCTGGGAGGCAGAGATTGCAGCGAACTGAGATCGCACCGTTGTGCTTCAACCTGCGCAAGAGAGTGAGACTTTATCTCAAAAAACAAAAAACAAACAAACAAAAAAACAGGAATTTAGTTATATTTAACAAGTAATCATTTTGGGAGGCCGAGGCAGGAGGGTTGCTTGAGCCCAGGAGGTCAAGGCTGCAGTGAGCCAAGATCGTATCACCGCTCTCCATCCTGAGTGACAGAGTGAGACCCTATCTCAAAAAAAAAAAAAAAAATGAGATGCTGTCTCAAAAAAAAAAAAATCATAACTTGTTGAGAAGTAATTCAAGACATGCAGAACTGGAGAAGGTAGGACAACTCCGATGAGTCTGAATGAGGGGTGGAGGATCTGGCGAGTGTGTTTGTCTGTGGTAATTTTTTTTTTTTTTTTTGAGACAGTCTCGCTCTGTCACCTAGGCTGGAGAGCAATGGTGCAATCTTGACTCACTGCAAACTCTGCCTCCCAGGTTCAAGTGATTCTCTTGCTTCAGCCTCCCAAATAGCTGGGATTACAGGCATGTGTCACCACACCTGGCTAACCTTTTTTTTTTGAGACGGAGTTTCGCCCTTGTCACCTGGGCTGGGGTGCAGTGGCGCAATCTCGGTTCACTGCAACTTCTGCCTCCTGGGTTCAAGCAATTCTTCTGCCTCAGCCTCCCGAGTATCTGGGATTACAGGTGCCCACCACCATGCCCAGCTAAGTTTTTGTATTTTTAGTAGAGATGGGGTTTCACTATGTTGGCCAGGCTGGTTTCGTACTCCCACTGGTCTCCAACTCCTGACCTCAGGGGATCCACCCACCTCGGCCTCCCAAAATGCTGGGATTACAGGTGCGAGCCACCGTGGCCGGCTGATAAATTTCTTATCCAACTTCTGTCCTGCTGCCCTCCCTGCCCAGGCCCCTCCAGTGCCTGTGCTGATTGAAGGGAGAAGTTCTCACCTTATCACGACCTACATCGCCACCTCTTGATACTTGCCAATTTCCCCTTTTTACAGAGAGGGAAGGGAAACGTTGGGCAGGCTAACATTTTAATAACATTGTTTGGTTTTCACTGTATTAATTATGTGTCCACCTTCTGTCTGTGGACAGTCACAGGCTGTCCATTTATGGTGGTGGTATGGAGTTCTCTTTGGAAAATAAATGCATATACGTATAGCGGTTTCCATGAAATACGTAAATAGCCCGGTTGGCAGAAACCACAAAGGTGGTATGGAAAGGACTAATATTTGAGAAGCACTACTTTGTGGCACATGGGACAATATGTTTGTGCTGTAGGCCCCGGCGCTCTGAGCTGCCCGTCAGTAGTGCTGTGGTGGGCACCATCACATCCTAGGAGTGTGGCTCCTGGCAGATCATTCAGCCTCAGTTTCTACATCTCTAAAATGGGATGACAAAACCATCCTCCTTCCTTTGCCAGGACTGTTGTGAGGCCCAAATGAGATAGTTTGTGCAGCTTGTGTCACTTGAGGCTGCCACCATGCCCTTCTATCAACTGAGCTTCCCCACCCCCCCAAAAATTGGACTTCCTTATATGCAAGACAATAAGCTATTTTACATTTCTATAGAAGTTTAGCAAATACTAAAAAAAATGCATTTCAGAATAAGATGAAACAAACCATAGTTTAGTTTTGTCTTCTTGCTTTTCAGTTGATACTAGTGATCTCCAAGCCTGACTACTTTTTCATAAAAGTGAACCCCTCGGTTTCCTACAGCTTCCTCTGCATCTGCCCAGTTGTGTTCCCTTGCCTCAGTCTTTAGGTTTATTAATCTAGGAATTGACTCATGTTGGCTCATCTGTTTTACTTTGGTCTTGTGAGGTGAGTCCCAGTTTTGAGCGTCCTGGAAAGCCTGTGTTGTGGGCTTTGTTCTGGGGGCTGGGGGCTGGGCAAGTGGGGGCAGCCCACCCTTTCCTCTGCTCTGGGGAGGCTGAGAGAGGAAGATGGGATGGCACCAGTTAACGGAGTCATTTCTTTCTTCTGGTGGTGCAGCTGCCTTTGAATTCCTACCCTGTGGCCAGAAGTGGGAAGTGGAGGCAGGGAGAAGGTTAGGGCAGGGACATCTGAGGCACGGGAATAACCTCTTCAGCACCCACGAGCAGGGGGCCCCAGGCTGCTGTCTGCTCTTGCCCTATCCCTCTCTGGGATGTTTTATGTATTTCTGGGACCGGGTGGGAGATGGTGACAGGGTCCCAGGCCACAAGGGAAGCCTCAGTCTGTAACACAGTAACTTTGTTGATGACAAAGAGGCGGAACTTTTAAAATGGAGCCCATAATGTTCATGCTATTTCTCATGAGTAGGATTTTTTGTTATTGTTGTTGTTAGGGAAGCAGATTTTATATAAACAGTGAAGTGGTTTTTTGTTTGTTTGTTTTTTGTGGGTTTTTTTTGCCAACTTTATCTGTCAATTTACAAATAGTTGATGGTAAGTGCTGTTTTTTCCTACTGAATTGAGTTAAACCACCAAGGGAGGCTTTCTCAGACTGGGATTGCAATTGCTCTGTTGGGTTGGGGAGAAAAGTGTCCTAATGACCCAGGAACACTTTAATAAAAAGGTTCGGTTGAAACTACAGGAATGCCGAGGGCTGACTGAAAATGCAGAGAAATTCTAAGCGGGTAATCTGCAATGAGGGAAAAGTACGGCGCCTTGTGGCTTCTAGGATGTCCTTTGTCCTACCTTCTCAGTTCTTTTCAAATTGAAGGAAGTGGGTGAGAGAGATGCTACTAATTACATCTATGAATAAAGTGACACAGTGCACTGGCTCTGAGCAGAGACCAACACAACTCGAGAGAGAAAATCAGTCTGTCATATTTGTACAAATATGTGCACTTCGATGATAATTACCATAGTCATTGTTTACTATTGCTACATTATATTAATTATCTATTCAGTGATATTAAATACATAACTCTAAACATCATCCCCAAACAAATTACCTTTCATCAATTGAAACAAACCAATTAAAAATTTCAAAATGCAACCATGTAATCAACAGCTTACTACATGATAATTATGACCAAAATGCCAATTAATGTGTTAATATATGACCTCAAATCTACAGAAACAAACAACAAAAAAAGCAGCCTCACATAGCAATTATGGCCTAGTTTGATCGACAGATATCTGTGAGTTTGTTTTTCTGTCTGACTCGGTAATTTGACTTATATGAAAACAGCCGGCCTGTTCTCTCCCGTGTCCTGAAGCCATTGTATGAAAAGTGCGCAGGATTTAAAAGCACAGCCTTTTCTGTTCAGCTCCTGCATGTCTCTTCCCTGCACTGCCCAGTCGCATCCCTTTCCAGCATTGTTTCTCCTACCCTTAAACCTGTGGAGTGGGAAGCATGACAGGGATCTCTCATTTTATGTATCAGTAAGGTGTGGCGTGGACAGGACTGTGTCGCTGCCTGGACACCACTGGTGGTGTTGATTTTATGGAGCCCAGGCTGGTGCGTGCTTGTGTATGTCAGGTGGGCGGTGATGGGGGGTGGGGATGAGGCCTGGTAATAATTCACAACATGTCCTCTACCTAGTTGGGATCCATAAATAAGGAGGTTACGGGAGGGAGGAACCATGCCTACTTGTGGAGGGTCTCAAGAAGGGCTTCCTGGGTAGGTGCAGTGAGCCGAGATCGCGCCACTGCACTCCAGCCTGGGTGACAGAGCGAGACTCTGTCTCAAAAAGGAAAAAAAAAAAAAAAAAGAAGGGCTTCCTGGAGGAATCTGAGTCAGTGGAAAGGATTTAGACAGGAAGGGACTGGGAATAGAGAACATTCTAGCAGAAGAAAGGGCATTGAGTGCTTGTGTTGGGTCAGAGCACAAGTTTGGCTAAAATTTAGAATCTTTGAAGGGAAGCAGTGGTGAGGTTATTTAGACTGGGAAGATGAACCTGCCAACCTTATTTCTTATTCTGCGTGTGTCACTTGATGAGAAGGCCGTGTCTCCACCCTTTAGTAAAGGCCAAGGTCATTTAAAAGGTTACCTGGCCTTTTTAAGTGACTTGAAATGTTTAGCACAGTTTGAGAATGTCAGTGTCTCACTACCTGACCCTTATTTCCTTGGTTTATGATGGCCAATTCATTGTGAGTCTGTTTTATTCAAAAGAAAACTGGGGGTGCTTCTAAAATAGTTATTTCAATGTGTACACACCTCCACTCTGAAACATGACTCCCTGAAGTGCACAGGCAGGTTTATCACACGTAGTTGTGAACATATATTTGTGTGTGTGTTGCAAGGGAAAATCCCCTTGAAAAATCAGCAAATTGGACTTCAGCTTGAAGAGTATAGACAGAGAACAAAACTCTCTGTGTGCAAATATATATATGTGTGTGTATCTAAAAACATAACACACGTAGGCCAGGCACGGTAGCTCACGCCTGTAATCCCAACACTTTGGAAGGCTGAGGTGGGCAGATCACGAGGTCAGGAGATTGATACCATCCTGGCTAACATGGTGAAACCCCGTCTCCCCTAAAAACACAAAAAATTAGCCAGGCGTGGTGGCAGGTGCCTGTAGTCCCAGCTACTTGGGAGGCTGAGATAGGAGAATGGCGTGAACCTGGGAGGCGGAGCTTGCAGTGAGCCGAGATCGCACCACTGCACTCCAGCCTGGGCGACAGAGCAAGACTCTGGCTAAAAACAAAAACAAAAACAAACAAAAAAAACCATGTATACGTATGTATATATAAATAAAATTGGATTGAGTCATAAAAGTATAAATATATCCAATGTAAAATCTACTAGAGAAGGAGTTTGTTTTCATGACTCAGAGGATGTGTAATAAAGAGGTATTTTTAAGACCGAGAGCTAGTGTGTGTCAGTTTCTTTTTGCCCAATTCCTTGTGTCCTTGGCAGGAAGATGAGTCACTGGATCTGAATCACAAGGCGATTAAGAGCCCCAGGAAAGGCTGATTTCAGGACGGATATTTAGAAGCCTCAGCTAAATCAGGTCTTGGGTATCTAGGTGGATTGGGGAATCAGTGAAACAAATATTTCTCTTCATCTCTTCATTTTTTTAGATTGTGCGGATGTCTTGCTCAGTACAGAAGTACTTTTTTTTCCCCAAAAATCGTATGAAGAAAGAGGAAGTGCTGCCCATTCTGAAGGAGGAGGTTAAAAATGAGTAAAGCACACCACATGTTCACAGCAGCAGTGTTCCCAGTAGCTCCACGTGCCTGTCGACAGGTGAATGGGTAGACAGATTGTGGTCTATCTGTACAATGGAATAGTATTCAGCCTTAAAAAGGAAGGAAATTCTGTCACTTGCTACAACAGAGATGAACCTTGAGGACATCATGCTATGAGAAATAAGCCAGCCACAAAGAGACAAATACTATGTAATTCCACTTAGTTGAGGTTCCTAGATTAGTCAAACTCATAGAGGCAGAAAGTAGAACGGTGATTTCCAGGGGTTGAGGAGAAGAGGGGATGAAGAGCTGCTGTTTAAAGGATGCAGAGTTTCAGTTTTGCAAGATGAAAAAGTGCTGGAGATTGATCGTACATCAATGTGAATGTACTTACCACTACTGAGTGGTACACTTAGAAATGGTTGCAATGGTAAATGTAGTGTTAGGTGTCTCACCACAATTACAAAAGTGAAATGAGTGAAGCTTATTGTTAAGGATGGACAGCAGATGGCTGAGAAATTGGCATGGCTGGACCGTTGTCTGGTGAGAGCATGTGGATGAGGCATGAGGTGGAGAAAGAAGGCACCTGTCTTTCTTCCAGTTAATTGTTCTTTCCCCCATGCCTTCCGCCTTCCTTTCCCTCCTGATGACTCATCCTGCCTCCCTCTCACGTGCCTGCTGCAGACTTTCTTCCTTTTCCCTGCTGGTCCACCCGACCTATTTTTACTCCCTCACATTTGGTTGTCTTTATCCTCGGAAGAGAACGCTCACACCGGCGTCTTTCTTCAGCACAGCTTTCTAGCTTCTTTTTTTCCATTTTAAGATGGACAGTGGCATAAGATCAATGGGTGAGGTAGAGATCTAGTGTTTTTTTTTGGTGGCAGTTAGGGATATTGACATTGGCCACTTCCCAAAGCGACAGCAGCAGTAGCACAGGTGAGGGTGTTGCCCACCGTCCAAGAAGCCCATGAAGTACGTTGGCTGCTCTTCCATGTTGCCCCCTTCAGAACGAATTGTGTGCTATTACGTTACAAAGTATGTTCCAGCAGGAAGCCGTGCAACAGCTTTAGAAAAAAATTCCAGAACTAGAACATGCAGTTGGTTTTCAAATCTCATATTCTCAATTTCAGTCCTTTTATTTAGGATCCAGGCTTTAGGATGTCTCTCTCTCTCTCTCTGATATCACTAATTAAAAATTATCCAAACGTTTAACATTATATAGAAATAAACGTAACGGTGTATTTGACAAAATTTGACAATTTTCATGTGGATATTCATTGCCTTGTGGTCAAAGTTGAAACCGAAACCAATGTGGTCTTGGCTTCAGGAATCTGTACCATCATAGATGGCAGTGGAGAAGAGGAAAAATAGTCTGGGATCCTTAACCCATTTATAGATTGTATTTGTTGAAAGAAGAATGCAAGGGTGGCAAAGGCCTGATCTTGTGGAGGGTTGGGAAATGGTCAAACGCAGTCACTAAATCTGTATGGTGGACATGCGTGCTTGTAAAACCTGCAGAAGAGTATCCATCAAAAATACTTATAGTTCTTACCCAGGTTACGGCAGGGGTTACCACCCAATAAGGTAGCACCCAAATCTGCTTCAGTAAGATGGAAGCCGTGAGGACACGTTTGTATTTTATGGGAACAATAAATTTCCATTTTAAATGAAACAATTCTACTTTTTTCTTGTGAAATAATGTTGAAGTATAGATCAGATATATCAATTGTTTGAAGATCATTTAAAGAAAATCACATATGTATTGAAAAGATTTTTTTCTTGGAAATAGTGATCTATTGTTTTTATGGAAAAAGGAAGTATAGTTTTTAAATGTTCTTTAATATTGATTTATAGAAGCTTAACATTGCTTCTTTAAATATCACAGGTAGAGTAAAATTTAATGTGAAAGCTAATTTTTAATAGTTTGATATATGTGTATGTATTATATATATGTTTTACTTTGCATTCGCATTTTAAGAGAACAAGCTTATTTTATGATTAACAGAGTCGTTACAAAAATTTTTATTGTAAGTTTGCCAGAGTCCTAGATTTAGAAAGTTATACCCACACCACATGTAGTCTAATGATGACAGTAAGGGTAAAGAAATACTGAACTTTTTTTAGTAGGCTTGTGTCAGTAGGGATATTGATGACATTCTGAAATTATTTTGTGCTTATGTAGGAGAGAGTAATGAGCAACTAAGTTAATCGATGTGTTGGATACCAACATTTTCACTGTGGAAGGTGACATAAATATGAGGAATGTGAGGTACTGGATTTGAGTTGAAAGTATCAGTATGAACTCATGTTAAAATACACACACACTCTCTCTTCTCACTGTTCTAGTTGCATCAACTCAAGAGCCTGGAAGCTGTGCCATCCCAGACATTATGGGCATCTCTTACATCCAAATCTTGGTTTCTGAATTTCTCTTTCCACTAGAAGAAACCATGAGAGAAATGGCGAGCCTCAGATCCTTTATTGCACCAAAAGCAAGGAAGTATGGAAGGAGAGCTGAGGGTTTGCCAGGACACTGGCTGACAGGGTCTCTCTCTAGTCAAACTCAGGATGGTTGGAACATCAGAAAAGAATATTAATGATCATGTATTATAAGTACATTAAAAAAAACCCATGTGAGTCCACAGTGATGAGAGTTGGGCAGGATCGGGGAGGGGGGAAAGCTCTGCTTTATAGGAAAATGCCAGATAACAAATATAGAAGGAGTTAGAGAATTAGAAACTTGTCATGTTGTGACTTTAATGTAATTAACTGATTCAGGATGGATGTGAAAACTATTGGGTGAGAGGTTGTTGATGTTAGCACAGTATTCTCTGTGCTTTTGCAATTGAGAGATTGGTTGTGACCTTAATGAAGTGGTCAGGTTCGCCGTCACTAATAGTGGGAGTCCTGATGTGATGGGGTAGTGGGGGATACCTGACGCCCCTGGGAAGACTGGCTTGGATACTGCCAAGGAGAATGTCATGAAGTACAGAGGCAAGTGCAGGAACTGTTTCAGATTAGGGAGATCAAGCAGAAATAACAGCCAACTGCAATGAATGGAACTTGGTTGAATTCCGTATCAAAACAAGCAAAATGGCTATAAAGGACATTTTTGAGACAACTGGGGAGATGTGAGTATGGACTGTATGTTGGATGATGGTATTGAATCAGCCTTCCCTTTTTTAAAGGTGTGACTGGATAGGAGAAGGTGTTTATTCTTGAGAGGTGTGTGTTGGATTACCTAGGGTGAAATTTCACGAGGTCTTAAGCCCATTTTTGGATAGTTTGGTAAAAGGAAAGCGTGTGTGTACATGTGTGTGTATGAGAGAGAGAAGATTTGAGAAGATGTTAATTCTTGGTGAATCTAGGTGAAGAGTTATCAGTATTCAATGTTATATTGTTTGTTTCTGTAGGTTTGACATTTTTCAAAATAAAAAATAAAACTAAGTGACATAGAAATTAATCTCTTTGTATGGACACATAGAGACATGGTGCTAGGATGGCCTCTGGGAAATAGTTTCTGCAAGATAAGCATATTCTTCCTCCACTACCCCCACCGGAAAAACGTGAATGCTGATTCACTTCTGTTGACCAGTGGTGATGGAATAGAATTTTCCAGTCAGGCAGTTGTACTTATTTTCTTCTGGTTCTGTATCGAGAAGCTTCGTTCTTTAGAAATTAGATTCTTTACATAATCAAGTCTGTAATCAAAATAGGCCTTCCATGGTAAGTAAAGTATCATGGGAACCCGTAACAATACCTGTCATTTATGTGCTTGGCACTGTGCTGTGCTTTTATTCAGATAGTCTCCATTCTTCATCATCCCCACGTTACCACGAGGAGACAGGTTCAGGATGCCAAGTGGCTTTCACAAGGCCACGTGGTGAATATGTCATAGATTTGAATTTAAACCCAATTCCTTCTCACTCTAGTTTACCTGCATATTCATCCTCCAGCATGATGCTGCCTGTGTGCCTGGAAATAAACCATTTTACATAGTTTCTAATGGGATTACATTTTTTTTTAAGGAAAGGTAGTAAAGATCTAGTTATCACTCCCTTGATGTATGGTATTTGAGTTTAAGTGTGAAAAGAAGACACTAGCAATGGACTCGTACTGAGATTCAGGAACCCTAGGCTCTGCTTCCAGTTCTCTCACTGTCTAGTGTTGTGATTTGAGGGCCTTATTCTTCTCAGATATAATCATTGGTTGGTCTGGTTGATATCTCAGTTAATTTGGGAAACTAAAATAGCATGATATTTTCAAAGAATTTTTAAAAAGATCACAGTGGCAGAAGCAAGTTCTGGGGGTGGGGATGCATGAGGAGGGCTTGGGATAGTCGGAGGTGGCTGGAGTGGGGACTGGGTTATTAGGGGTCTTTAGGCAATGTTAAGGGTTCCAACTTTGTAAGGGCCAATGAAAGTTCTCATAGGTTTTTTTTTCACTCTCAAATATGTAATAATAGTTCTTTAATATCAAATATGAGAGTCAGAGTCAAATTCCCCTCATTTATACTTTGTTCAAATCAGGACATAAAGAAGGTTCACACATTGCAATTGTTGATAGGTCTCTCTCCCCCTCTCTCTGCCCGCCCTCTTCTTTCTCTCTCTCTCTCCCCATCTCCCTGTCTGTCTCCTCCCTTCCCTCTCTCCATCCCTCTTTCTTCTAATAACAGCTGTATTGACATATAACTTACATACCGTACAATTCATCTATTTAATATGTACAGTTCAATGGTGTCTTATTCCATTGGGCTACTGTAACAATACCATATACTGGGTGGCTTATAAGCAACAGAGATATGCTTCGCACAGTTCTGGAGGTGGAGAGTCCAAGATCAAGGAGCCAGCAGGTTCGGTGTCTGATGAGGGCCCACTTCCTGCTTCATAGAGGGTACCTTTTTACTGTGTTCTCACATGCTGGAAGGGACTCTTTTGTAAGGGCACTAATCCCATTCATCAGGGCCCCATCCTCACGACTGACTAATACCTCCCTAAGGCTCCACCTCCTAATACTGTCACATTGTGGGGAAAGATGTCAACATCTGGACTTCAAGAGGACGTAAACATTGAGACCATAGCAAATGGGTGTTAACTGCAGTTACACAGTTGTGCAACCGTGTCACCACAGTCAATTTTAAAACGTTTCCATTACCTCAGAAAGAGGCCCCATACCTGTCACCAGACATTCCTCACTTCTTCCCAACACTTCCCCCAGCCACAGGCACAATAATCTACTTCCTGTGTCTATAGAGTCATCAATTTTGGATACTTTATGTAGGTGGGATCAGATAATATGTGGCCTTTTGGCTTGTTTCACTAGCATAAGTTGTCAGGGCTCATCTGTGTTATAGCATGCATCAGTGCTTCACTCCCTTTGATTACTGATCATCTTCCATTGCGTGGATGTATCCATAATTGTATGGAGACACCACATTTTATGTATTCATCAGTTGACGGATGTTTGGGTTGTTTCTACTTTTTGTCTATTGTGAATAATGATGCTGTGAACATTTGTGTACAGTTTTTGTGTAGAGACGTTTTCCTTTCTCTGCGGTATATATTTAGGAATGGAATTGCTGGGTCATATGGTGACTGCATTTAACATTTTGAGGAACTCCCACACTGTTTTCTAAAGTAGGTGCCCTATTTTACAATCCCATCTGCAGAGGATTCCAGTTTCTCCACATCCTCTCCAACACTTGCTGTTGTCTGTGTTTTTGATTATAGCCACCCTACTGGGTGTGAAATGTTATCTCATTGTAATTCTGATTTGTATTTCACCAATAGCCATTGGAGGGTTTTAGGGATGAAATGCATGATCTGATTTAGATTTTAGAAAGATCACTCTCACTGTATCATAGAAGATGGATGAGAGAGGTACAGGCAGATTACCAGATACTAGATGATGGATGACAGCAGATAGGCCAAGCTAGTGGTAGTGAGAATGGTGAGAAGTGAGTGGATTACAGGGGAATCTAGAAATACTGTCTGTAGGAATTTGTGATTGGTCAGATGTGGGGATTGGGGAGTGCTGCAACTGGATTTCCTGTCTGGGCACCTGCGTGAGGCCATCCATTGACAGAGGGGATAGAGCAGGGTGGGGAGTAGAGAGTGGTGTGTGCAGATCTGGAGGGGTTGAGTTTGTGGTTACTATCAAGAGAGGAGATCAGGAGTGCTGTCTGTGCTGGAGGCAGACATTCATATATCAGAAGTAGCTCCAGAATTGGGAGTGGCTGAGGTTGGAGAGTGAGAGGAAACCAGGATATTTGAGCTTACCTCTTATTTCTGGAACTTTGTGATGCTTTTTCCCTTTTAGAAAAATGTATAGAAGTACAGTTTTTTATTCAATATAGAATATAGTTAAAGAACAACATTTCCTTCAATTTATTGAAATTTCCTACAGGGTAACATCTGTGTCAAAGCACTTTACAAAGCTTTCTAGTAAAGTAAATTTTTGGTGTATTGTGGTGGGAAGAGGGGAGGGGGTTGCCTCTTGTAAGGCATAATTTGATTGGCACTATCTCTTAAAAGTCTTCATTTCCAGCAAAAATCTTAACATGCTGTTTAGATTTAAATGGTGGGTGGACCATATGTCATGAAGAGGTACAGTGATAGAAAACAGTCTCTAAATATCTAACGCATTTAAGTGGTTCCTACAGGTTTTTATGTTTCTGAGATACATGCCTAATTTTGGAATATTAATTCTTACTGGAATTTTGACTGTTAAGTTTGGAAGAAAGAGCTTATAAGCTTTCCTTTGGTTTTCCCCAGGAAGATACTTTTGTAACATGAAATCTTTAAAACCCTGTAGAAAAGTAGTCTATGTAATTCTTAGCAGGGTGTTGAGATCAAGTGCTTTTCTTCTTTTCATTCTTTGCATTTTGTCAATTGAAGATGTGCAAAGAAGTCCATTTGAAATTTCCCTCGGGCCACTTAATTCAGCTTCATTACAGAGGAAGTGTGTTAAAAATGATATCATACAGCTCCAACAGGTGATTAGAAATATAGATAGGATGGGGCTGGGTGTGGTGGCTCACGCCTGTAATCTCAGCACTTTGGGAGGCTGAGGTGGGCAGATCATGAGGTCAGGAGATCAGGACCATCCTGGCTAACACGGTGAAACTCTGTCTCTACTAAAAATACAAAAAATTAGCTGGACATAGTGGCGGGCGCCTGTAGTCCCAGCTACTCGGGAGGCTGAGGCAGGAGAATCGGTTGAACCCGGGAAGCGGAGCTTGCAATGAGCTGCGATTGCGCCATTGCACTCTGGGCCTGGCGACAGAGCAAGACTCCATCTCAATAAATAAATATCGAAAAATCTATAGATATAGATATAGCTATATATAGATAGGTAGGAAAAATCCATAGCACATCCTTAAAACAATTTCATTTTTCCATTTCATGAATTTAGCAGGAGGGTCCTTTTCTCACTGCAACCTCTGCCTCCCAGGTTCAAGTGATTCTCCCTCAGCCTCCCAAGTAGCTGGGATTACAGGCACCCACCACCACACCTGGTTAATTTTTGTATTTTTAGTAGAGATGGGGTTTCACCATCTTGGCCAGGCAGTTCTTGAACTCCTGACCTCGTGATCCACACCCCTTGGCCTCCCAAAGTGCTGGCATTACAGGCGTGAGCCACTGCACCTAGCCGAGATTTCATTTTTTAAAAATGTGAATCCAAGAAGTCACTTGAGTTCCAAATAAATTTATAAATTCACTTATGTTCTAGAATAAATGGAAGTAATTATGACTGCATTAGTGTAGCATTAATTAACATAGCTAATTCTTTGTAATTATGCCAAATAATAACACTAATAAAATGTAAATATCAAATGAATAAGGGGAGAGCCTCCCCTTCTCTTTTTAAAGCCACTATATTACAGTGTCAGATTATGAACACACAATATCATCAAGCTTCCAGACATCCACTTTCCAAATATGGTCTGTGTGAATTCTAATGAAAACGTGAACTCTGTGGTATAAATCTCCTTTGCCGCCTGGTTCAATGAGGGGCTGCCCAGCAAGGCAATAATTCCATTCCTCAGAGCATTGCTGAGAATATTTATATAATTAAATATCATCTGTTTCCCCATTTAATTCCTGGTGGCTTTCCCCCCACCCCCTGGCTGTTTCTGCCATTTCCTTGGGCAGGAATGGCCCAATAAAGTTGCTGCGGTGCTGATGGATTATCTTCATTAGGTACTAGGGTGATGAGTCCCCAAGCACTGCTGCATTTGATTTACCACGTGCAAAGGCCCAACCTTCTGCAGAAACGCTAAGTAGGGCAGGTTTTGTGCAGCTTTAACTGGTTGGTGTGAAGAAGAAGAAGAAAATAAAGTTCTTCTAGAAAACAATTTTGGGAAATGCTTTGGTCTCTTAGGAGAGCCTCCTTTTATACAATCTCAACAAATGGTGATACTGAAAGTCCTTTTTGGTAAGAAGGGGTGGATGAAGCGAGAACGTGGTGTGCCGGAGAGAATGCAGGAGACCCAGGTTCTGCATCTGGGGGCAGAGCTGAAGCCAGGCTGACCTTCGTCGGGTCTCGGCATCTGCATCTGGGCGGGGATGGAACCGGACTGTGGCTCTCCAAGGCCCCTTCAGCTTTGGAGTGGGACCTTTGTGAATCCCGCCCCCCCGTGCCCCACCCCCCGATAGCCATGGGCCCTGGGCAAGTGGCCCCATCTCTCCCAGCCTCTTTGTCTTTACAATGGGAACGCATCATTTGTTTTGCCTACTTGTTACAGGGTGGTCAGGAGGTCTGAACACGAGAGGCGCTGCACGGTCCTGTGTGGAGCTGGCTCGCAGCAGGCACCTACAGGACGCTGCCCCCCACTTCCCTCCTGTCCTAGATTCTGTGAGACACAGCCCGTGACACTTTGAAGCAGGGCTGTAGGACTTCTGATGGGAGGTAATTTGAAAGAATAAACAAATTGACGGAGCTGGGCCTGAGACAGGAAGTGGTCTGCGGTGGAACAGTGCTGGAGTTACTCCTGCTGCTCTGAGCCAAGGCTCTTACTTATTTTTATTTCGGACAGGGTACTTGCAGAATCAAGGCTTTGGGGGTCTGGCGAGTGGTCAGACCCTTCATGAATGGGATTAGTGGCCTTTAAAAGGGACTGCAGAGATGTCTGTTTCTCTCCTTGCACCATGGGAGGACGAAATGGGAGTTTGGCCATCTGTAGCCCAGAAAAAGGTTCTCACCAGAACCTGACCACTACCACAAAGGGTGTTCAACCTCCATTGAGTGCCAACTGTACTTCTCCTTTAATTCGAAGCCTCTGATTTCTGGGGGTGCCTGTTCTGGTGGCACTGATGGGCACACCCTGTTGAGTGGGGTAGGTGACGGGTGGAGGACTGGCGGCCATCAGTGGGGGCTACCATGGGAGTCCAGGGGGCCTGTCAAACTGTGGCACGGGAAACCTGTAGCTGTGTGCCTTACTATACCATCTCATTTAGTGTTCATGATTCCATAAGAGGTAGGCACTGAACCCATTCCCATTTGTAGATGGGGAAGCTAGGGGTCACAGAGGTGAAGTGGCTTGCCCAAGGCCACACAGGTCATAGGTGGGAGAACTCACTGGAGCCCTCACCCCCTCAGCCACGACAGTCATGTGTGAGGGTGGGTTCACGGAATATCATGGGGCCTGCTGTGGTCTTAAAGTTTGCATCCCTGCAAATTCCTAGGTTGAAATCCTAGCCCACAGATTCCTAGGTTAGTATTTGGAGAGGGGGCTCTGGGAGGTGATTTGTCACGAGAATGCGACCCTTGTGAGTGGAACCAAGAGTCTTAGTGCCCGCCTGAAAGGGACCTCTTTGCACCATGTGAGGACACAATGGGAGGCTGACCGACTGCAGTCCAGAAGCAGGCTGGCACCAGAGCTTGTCCATGCCGGCACCTTGATCTTTGACTTCCAGCCTCATGAGAACCTCATGAGAACCTCAGAGCCATTAGAAATACACTTGTGTTGTTCATAAGCCACGCAGTCTGTGGTAATTCATTATAGCAGCTCCCACTGACTCAGACCACGCTCTAGGATTGGGAGAAGGTGTGCTGAGAATGTAGGGTAGGCACCTCATGGTGGCCAGTCACCTTCCATCGCTTCTCTTCGTAAACGGCACCCACCTTATGGGCTGCTATGAGAAGGAAATGAGGCCAGTGTGTGGACTGGCTCACCCACTGTTAGGGAGCTGCCAGTGCTTGGCCCATTTCATCTGTCTGGAAGCTGTTCCTCACTGACATCAGCTAGTCATTCTGCCCTTCACCTTGGGAGGGCATCACACCTTGTGCCTTTTTAGAGAAAAATTCCTGTTTCTGCCCCATGCTAGAAAATCAGATAAAGCCAGCACATATCTGGAAGGTGCAAGAGGAAGTGTGAAATCAGCATGGCATTGGGTGGAAACAGAATTCTACTGCACAATAATGACGGCTGAGATCAAAGGACCGTCTGTTTATTGATAAGAGTAAAGGAAGGATAACGTGGCAGCCAGAGGTGTGATGAAAGGGGAGGGTGACTAGGGTAAGACCCTCCAAGGGGGCCATGGGCCCTACCCAGATGGACATTGGATGCTGGTGTGGCGGCAAGCAGCTCTTGGGACAAGGGCACAGACCAGTGTGGCCCCTCTGCCCTTTGCCCTAGTCAGCGTTGTCGGCTGCCGCTCGCCCACAGCTGAACATGCTGGGTGTCATCTAGAGCCAGCCTTTCTGTCTCCATATTCTGAGCCCACAAGGGACACTAATAATGCTGAGCCCACCCCTGGACATGTAAGAAGAAATTCTCTTAGCCTATCTTATCTTATACTTGATTCTTTAGGTCCTTCTCTTAAGTTTTTCTTTTCTGTTCTCCTCTTAATAAATCCTGCCTTTCTTTTTAAAACCACATACTTACACAGCTAGGCTTTTATCACAGAATAGTACTTTTAAGTGGACCTAAAGAGAAAAGTAAGTCTAAGGTGTTAGCAGGTATCATTCTCACCAGTCCTGAACGATTGCCATTCACAGTTTAGTGTAATCCTAGTCTTATCCGTCCTGACCTCGCTTCTTGATTAAAATGTTCCTGTTAAATTTCCTATAAATCCTTCCTAGGTGAAAAATCCCTCCATGGGCTGCATATGGCCTGGGGTTCTCGTGTATTTTGGCAGCAGATCTCTTCTCTTGGCTGCTGGCTGGGTTTCTCCAGGCTAATGCTGCTTGGTGCAAAGGCCCTCATTAGCTTCCTGAGCTTTTTAGAAGTTTTAGGCTGTGCTGTTTTTCACCCCTTCCTTCCTCTTTAGGACTCCCCAGTGGGCCAAAGAAAAAATGAAATATTTAATAAGCAACCCAATGTCGCAGAGAATGGGAAAACTCTTGGGATTACATACTTGTACCCAAATCCTAATAGACTTTTTATGCTTACAGTTAATAATATACTGTATTTGAAAGCAGAGTATAATGCCTAGGACGTAGAAGGACTTTAAAAAAGGTTAGTTTCTTTTGCCTGTAGAATAGTCATCCTCAACCCTGGGCTGCACATACAAATCACCTGAGCAGTGGCTCACGCCTGTAATCCTAGCACTTTGGGAGGCCTAGGTGGGTGGATCACGAGGTCAGGAGTTTGAGACCAGCCTGACCAACATAGTGAAACCCCATCTTTACTAAAATTACAAAAATTAGCCTGATGTTGTCGCGGACCCCTGTAATCCCAGCTACTCAGGAGGCTGAGGCAGGAGAATCGCTTGAACCCAGGAGGTGGAGGTTGCAGTGAGTCACAATCACGCCATTGCACTCCAGCCTGGGCAACAGAGTGAAAAACCAAAACAAAAAACCATACTGATGTCTGGGCCCCATCCTAGGCCAATTAAATCAGACTCTTGGAGAGTGAAGTCTAGGTGTTAATATTTTTAAAAGGCTCCCCAGGTAGTTCTAATGTGTAGCCTAGGTTGAGAAGATCAGCTCTTAGAAGAATGCAGCTGGCCTTCTTTTTGCTTTATATGTTTTGAGCTGCTGGCTTCTAATTAGAGTTAATATCATTATAATATAATGCCTTTGTTTTGCATTAAACTTAATAAGAACAACCACTCTGCTCTCCAACAATATAGCTACTTTCTGTGGCTTAAGTGCTTTTATTTATTATTATTTTTTAAAACTAAACAAAACCAAACAAAACTGGGTTTCCAATTAAAAACCCAAGCTCAGACCAGAACAGAACTTTTGAACTACATTCCAACAAAATTTTAGATCATTGATTTCTAATGGCTTCCTGACAAATGGAGACTAAAGGCAGGCAAGGGGGCTAAGACCAGGCCAGGTGGGGAGAGGGGACAGCAGCATGTTTGTGCCTGGTCACCTGCCAGGAAATGAGTGGCAGCCTGTGCCCAGGTGGCTTCAGTTTCCTGATGAAAAAGCCGTGATGTCTCTGTAGACCGAGTCTGCGTCCTAACCCCCAACTGAGGACACAGTCTTGTAGGTGGGAGAGTACACGCGTGGACATTGTAGCTGGAATCTGAGCCTCAGTTTCCCCATCTGCAAATTGGAGGCATTGCACAGTCCTTCTTGGGATTGCAGCGGGGGTGAAAAGCTTGCTGACAAATAAATGCTTGCTGTGTGTCAAATACCACTCTGTTTTAAAACGTGTTAGATAACTCTGTGAGCTGTTACCTTATCACCTCTCTTTTACTGAGGAGGAAATCGAGGCACAGAGAAACCAAGCAAACTGGCCTGGGATTCCAGGTGGGTCCCTGGAATAGCTGGGATTTGAACCTGGTGGTGATTCCAGAGTCTGAGCAGAAAACATCTGTGTCCAGTGCACAAGGGGCCCAAGACCATGTGGGCACAGGATGGACCCTCAGGCAGTGAATGAACCCCGGGGCTGGTAAGGTCAAAGGTATGTGAGCAGTGGTGATCCCAGCTTCACTCCGGAGAGCCAGGACAGTCTCACACTGGGTATGAGGTGGGTGGGTGGGTACGCTGGTGGTGATGGTGTTGGTGACAGGCTTCTTTAGAAGTTTTGGAGCTTTTGGTTTCTCAAGTAGCAGGGGAGAATGAACTCAGAATGTTATTAATGAATGAAATTATCTGTAAAAGGTTGAAATGTACAGGAATGCATTTTGGCATAATGGTGTGTATGCGCATGTGTGTTTTTGCTTGTGTGTGTTTGCGTAACTGCATGCACGTGTATGCGTTTGTATGATAGTGTGTGCTTGTATGTGTGTCTGCATATGTGTGTGCATGTGTATGCATTTGTGTGACTACCTGTGTGTTTACATGACTACATACATGTGTGTGCATACATGTGTGTCTATGTGCATTTATGTGTATGCATATGTGTGTGTGCATGTACATTTGTATGGGGTTGTGTGTGTATGCATGTGTGTGTTTGTGTGTTGGGGAATTATATGACAAGTGACTTTGTCTCATTCTTCAGCTTTGCATTCTGTGGGCTGGGGATCTGCATTTTTCCCTCCAGTCCCTTGTATTACCCCAGCTCACTCATTCACTTGATCATACTTTTATAATCAGTGACAGTGTCACCATCTCAGCTGGGCCCTTGCTTGATGATGGTTTTGCCCATTTCTACATGTGTGGCCTCCCTGGCCCTCATCTGTCAGCAGAGCCCATGGACTTACCCCGGAATTGCAACCCTGGAAGCATGTTAGCATTATCTGGGACTGATGCCCCCATACCCCTAATTAAATCAGGCCCTCCGCTCCCGCTTGGGAGCCAGGATGGGTCTAGTGTGTTCCTAGGGTTGAGAAACAACTGGCTGTATTCACCCAACTTATGAGAAGAGAATGAGATGACATGGAGGAGTCAGTTTGCAAGAGCTGGAGCGAAGTGTAGAGCCAAATATCTTGGCTCTGGGTTAATTATGCCTTTTTCATTCTCCCCCTCTCCTCCTTTCCTCCTCTCCATTCTCTTCCAGCACTGCCTCCCCAGGTCCCCTCTCCCATGCCAGGAATTAAAATGTTTTGTCTGGAAACAAGTGGGCTTGACTAACATGGCCGGGCTCCCACCGCAGCTGAGTTTTGCATGTTCTGATGTCAGTGGTGTGAGCTTTAACATGGAGATTGGTGTCCAAAGGCAGCTGATATTGCTCTGTCCATTTCTATTGTACTGAAAATCACATGGAAACCAATCACATAATGATCTCGGGAATGAAATATTCAATGCGCAATGTTATTAACATGTAAAAGGCTTACGGGCAAATCACTTTTAAGTATGACAAGGCTTCAAATGTGTTTGGTTTGAGTATAGGGAAAAAGATTTTGGGGGGTTGTTTATCAGCAGCGCCATGAGGGAGGCTTATTTCTTCCCTTTAAATCTGGCTGAATATGCATATGTGCGCCGCATGATAATAACAATCACGCCAGCCAGGAGATTAGCTGAGCTTTTGCTCTAGTAATTCTAGCATGCAAATTCAAAGGACTGCAGAGGAGGCAGGGGAGGAGCGTGCTTGGCATCTTTTGCTCCCCTACATCCTAACCTTGGTGCTATGTCTTAGTTTCATGTTAGGGACGGCTGAACTTGGAACCTCCACGATGTCAAAAGCCTGGAGAGTTGACTCCCTGCGTGGATGCTGATCCACTTTCTCTCGTATTGAGATATACGAACAGAAGAGTACACAAAACCTAATAATTATAGAAATCCATGTAACTACCTCCACCCCTAAGGAAAAGCACATTGCCGGTACCCTAGAAGGCCCTGTACCCGGATGTTGTTTGAGAAAATGGGCCATGGAAGACAGGTGCATGGGTGGCCAGGAATTGAGAAGGTCTGTTAGGACTTGGGCGTGGCACTTCTTGACTGTCTCCGGTCTTTATGAGGCAGTAGGGTTTCTGGAACCCAACAGTTTGGGTTGCAATCTCATCTATGTTACTTACCAGCTTTGTGTCCTTGGGCAAGTCTCTATGCACCTTGTGCCTTAGTTTTCCTATCTGTAAAATGGGGATAATAAAAGTATCTACCTTGTAGGATAATTGTGAGCGTATCAATTGTGTTAATACATGTAAAATTATTAAAACAGCATCAGGCACATACATGTTAACTACTATTACTTTATTAATCAGCTTGGTTCTAAAACCTTGTGTTGTTTTATGTGTGGAATTCCCAGTCTTGTAAACAGTATCTCTCTCTCTAGATCACTGTATTATCCTGGTCTTCCACATCGCTGGTGTGGTACCATTCCTGGCCAACTCAGATGTCACTGGGCATCTCCAGCACAGCCACTGTTTCTCCTTCCACTCCATGCAGAATGTGGCAGCCTGGCACACAAATAACTTTTAAGAAAATTTTAGTGTATAAATGTGGTTTTTCGAAAGTAAGGAGGAGGGAAGTAGCATTGATTTAATATTTAAACAGCACTATTTAAACCTAGTAGCAAAACTCCTATATGATAATGACTTGTAGTCTATTTTACAGATCAAGAAAATGAAGCTCAGAGAAGGGGAGCAACTGGCCCAATGTCACATAGTAAGTGACTCAGCTGGGATTCGACCACACTTCTGTTTTCAGAAGTGCCCATCCCTTGTGGTGATTTGAGCTCTCATAGCCCAACTAGGACATCTTGAACATGCTAAATATGTATCAGTACGCCTGATGTATTGTTTTCAGTCACAGATAATTCCAGTTGATTTTCAGGCATGTATAGATATTCATGATATAAAGATGGAGTTGTTATTAATCAGTGTGAGGCACAGGCAGGACTTGAGGTGGAACCTAATGAGGGGAATGTTGTAAGTACTTTTGCATTCGTATGATCTTCCCCGTAACCTTCTCTCATGCTGGCAGGACATCGCACTCTTTTCACAACTGTTGGCACAGTTGTGAAAACCTTCCAGGACATCAGTGTGGTGATATGCAGAGACGGGGCAGACTCCTGCTCTGTGGCTGTGCTGGGTACTCCCTCCCCCCTTCACCAGTCTAATGGGCCAACTGAAGAATTTACACAATAGGAAAACTGGCCAAAGCTTTAGCATTGTTATCAACCTGAATTCCTTCATGAAGAAAGCACAATACTTGCCTTAACTGAGGGAAGTTGGCAGGAAGGGGTATTCAGCTGTGTGAGTATGTGCTCTGATTCTTGCCTGTTTCTCAGTTTCCCGTGTGTTACTGCCACTTTCATTTATTACTGTTTGCTGATTTTAGAACTATGTATCTTGCACCCTATATGAAATTAACTCAAAGTGGATCATAAACCTACGTGTAAAGCATAACACCATCAAACTTCGTGAAGAAAACATTGGCAAAAATCATTGTGACCTTGTGTTAAGCAAGTAATTCTTAGATAAGACACAAAAACTAGAAGCCATAAAATGAAAATGATAGATTGGACTTCATAAAATGAAAATGTTATTCAAAAACATTGTTCAGAAAATGAAAAGACAAATCTTGCACATGTTCATTCCCAAGCATTTCATTTTGTCTGATGTTACTGTAAATGATACCTTAAAAATTGAAAAATTTCTAACCATTCATCAGTAGTACATAACATTTGTTTTGAATAATTTTATTTTTTAATAATTTTTTTAATAAGTTTTGTATGTTGACCTTGTATTCTGAGACCTCTTAAGTTCCCTTATTTGTTCCTGTAACTTTTTTGCCCTTTCCTTGGTATTGGTATTTTCTTTCTTTCTTTTTTTTTTTTGAGACGGGGTTTCACTCTTGTCACCCAGGCTAGGGTGCAGTGATGCAATCTTGGCTCACTGCAACTTCCACCTCCTGGGCTCAAGTGCCTGCCATTAGACCTGGCTATTTTTTTTTTTTCTAAGTAGAGACAAGGTTTCACCATGTTAGTCAGGCTAGTCTTGAACTCCTGACCTCAGGTGATCTGCCCGCCTTGGCCTCCCAAAGTGCTGGGATTACAGATGTGTGAGCCACTGTGCCGGGCCTTCCTTGGTATTTTCTATATAGACAATGCTTGTCTCCCTCCAAATTCATATGTAGAAGCCTAACCTCCAATGTGATGATATCAGGAAGTGGGGCCTTGGGAGATGATTAAGTCATGACATTGGAGCCCTTGTGCATGGAGTTAGTGCCCTTATAAAAAAGACTCCAGAGAGCTGCCTTGCCTCTTCTGTGATGTGAGAACACAGTGAGAAGACAGCCATCTATGAATTAGGAAGCAGGTCCTCAGCAGACACTGAATCTGCTGGTGCCTTGATTTTGGACTTCCCAGCCTCCAGAACTGTGAGAAATAAATAACTCTTGGCCCTCCATGTCTGTGAGTTCTGCATCAGTGGATTCAACCAAACTTGGATCGAAAATATTTTTTAAAAAACCACAAAAATACAGTGTATCAACCATTTGCAAAGCACTTACATTGTATTAGGTACTTTAAGTCGTCTAGAGATGATTTAAAGTATGTGGGAGGATGTGCATAGGTTACATGCTTATACTGTGCCATTTTATGTCAGGGACTTGGGCATCCTCAGATTTTGCTACCTATGGGGTTTTGGAACCAACCCCTTGAAAGAACTGAGGGACAACTATACTGTTGTTTATGAGCCATCCATTTTTGTGGTATTCTGTCCAAGCAGCCCGAGTGGGCTAAGACATTGATGATCAGGTCTTCTGTGAATAATGACAGCTTTATTTCTTCCTTTGCAATCTCAATAAATTTTATTTCCTTTTCTTACCTTATTGTGCTAGCTGGGATCTCCAGCATGATGTTGCATAGGAGTGGTGAGAGTTGATATCCTCCCCTTGCTCTTGATCCTAGGGGGAAGGCATTCAGTTTTTCACCATGAAGAATGATGCCAACTGTAGGTCTTTTGAGAGCACTGTCATTTTTACTTTTCTTTTTGGCACATGGATGGGAAGGCTAAAGACTTGAAACTGACTTTCCACCTATACCTTTAGCATTTTGCTGAATGGTAGAGAAAGAGAAGCTGGTCCATATAGTCTGGTTAGAAAGCTGCTGGTTAGGAGTGAGTTTGAATGTTTTAGAAATATTTCGTCTTTTTCTTCTATGTGCCATTCCTCTTAGTCTGTTCTTATTCCTCTGCACTCCCTAGCCCTGAAAAAAAGTATTGACAGACCTAACATTTTAAGAGCGCTGTCCCAATTTAAACTGTACTTTTTTTTTTTTTTTAAAGAGAGCTTTAAGGAAATGAATAGCTCTCTACATTTTCTTGTATTTGTAGCAGGAATTCTGATCAAATGTTCACCTTTTGGTTTCCGTGAGAGAAAACAAGGGTCTTTACACCTTTGTTGATAAGACATCAAGTAACTGTTATTACTGAGTAAAATGTAAGAAGAAATATACTTTTTAATTTGTCAGCATTGCCCTTCCATCAGTGACCAAGTTGCTGCACATTTGATAGCACAGGCGGCCACAGCAAACGACTGATATGGACTTACCCAGTTAATTACCTAAAGATTATATTACTGGAAAAAGCTAAATCATCAACTCAACCATGTGAAACACTTTGAACATCATCTTTAAAATGTCTTTGCAATTTGTTTAGCTGATAGTGGAATTTGTGCAAAGTACAAGTCATTGTAATAGCATTCTAATAATTCTGTTAACAATTACTTGAAATCGGAAAGTATTATTTCTGTTGTTTAGATTTGCCCATCTGTTTCTTGTGTAGTGTTATAAGCTGTTTATGTGTCTCTTAATAGATGAGAGAATGCAGTATGTGAAGTCTGAAGTATCTGAGGTAGGTAATGGAACCAGAGGAACTTAGGTTATGAGATGGGGGTATATCGGTAATATCCCATATATCATGGTAATAACAAAACACAGAAACTAATATACTCACTCCTAGATTTCCACGGGGACTAGGAGGAGCCTCTACTGTGGCTGGGGTCAGGAATAGCAGGGTGGCAGGGCTACAGATGCATGCTCCCTCCATGCCAATGTGTGGAAAGGGGGTGACAGGGACAAAGGCAGTGGGATCTGGGCACGGGAGTATGGGGTGGCATGTGTCACCCTGCTTGGGAGATGATACTGGGCTGCTACAGGAGCTCATGGATTCCAGAACAGCGAAGGAATGTCATGTAGGAGGCCTTGGGAGGTGCTGATGGGGTTGGAGGGGTGGCAAAGGCCAGAAGAGGTGGGGCTGGTAGGAAGGATGTGGCTGCTGGGCTTCATCCCGGGGCTGCCTCTGAAGCCCGAGCAGAAGAGTCCAGCTGTGGTCAGTGAAGGCAGTGGGGCAGGGGAGGGGGAGGCCAAGGGGAGGCCGGTTTCTAGCTTGGAACTCTGGCTGATGGCAGAGTATTAGCGGAGAGGCAGAGGTTAGGGAGTGTGCCAATTAGACCAGTAATGGAAGGGAGTATTTGATCTAAAAATAAAAGATGGACTTAGAGCTCAGTCTTAAGGGGGCAAAAGAAATGGCTCTACTTGGTCTCGTAAATACCAATTGGAAGTTGGAGTGAACTTCTCAGAAGCTAGGGCCCAAACTCTCACATGACAGGGAGAGTGGACTCACCAGAGACGGGAGAGGAGGCCGGGTCACTGGGCAGCAGGGACTCAGGTTGCCTGTAGCTCACCCCATCACTTACTCAGATCTTGGTTCATTCGTTGGGTCATACATACTAAGAACCGATTATGTGCCACGCATAGGTGCTGCCTTACGAAGATGAAAGTCAGTCTTAAAGAGGTTACGTGTGATAAGGGGACAGATGGGACCAGTCATTCTCAATATGACGCCGAGTGGAAATAACCACGACACAGATCGGAGCAAAGTGAGGAGGTGAAGCGGGGAGAGGGCGGGGAAGGAAGAACATTCTAGGTGGAGAGAAAGAGAAAGCATGTATAAAGACCATTTAAAATAGCACACTTCTGGAGGGTCACCTTTTTCTCACAGCAATCTGTCTCTTATGAGCCCTTTTTCTGTTCAAAGTCTTCCTTAATACAAACTGTTTTATTTAAAATCTTAGTGCTTTTGGTTCGACTGTATGATCTTTAGCTTTTCAGTGAGAAGGCAGGTAAATGCCAGGGCCCCTCTGAGCCGAAGGCTCTCCGTGTCTGCCTGCAGCCTTTGTTCTTTGCCATGTAAAAGATGAAAAATGGTGTCAGCAATATCACACCCAGTTACTGTGAAATCAAGGAATCACTCTGGTGAAGAATCTGGGGGTGAAGACCAGACAAATCGAAGCGGCTTGTCTTCATGGTTTAACTTTGTCAAGTCAAAGAGGGCTCGTGTTTCAGTAGTCAGCCTCACCTTGCATCTGTACTGGGCCAAGTCTTCTTTCCCCGAATCCTGAACCCTGAAAGAATCGGCCTCCTCTGGCTGGTTTTAGGCATTGCCCATAAATCGAGACTACAACTGTTCTCCAGGCATCTCCCTGACACCTCAAACGTATGCTTAACACTCCTTGGGCCCCATGCCCAGGAATCTTTCCGCTTGTCTCTTTTCTGGGCTTGCAGCCAGGTTCAACTTTTCAAGATGTTGTCTTCCAAATCCTGCCTTGATTAACTCAATCTGCATCCCCTTCTTTGTCACTGTTTTCTTGTCACTCTTTTGGTTTCTCCTGCAGTCATCTGTGTGCCTAGTCTGTCCCATCTTAGGCATTTGCAATTGCAAATGACTACATTAACATTTAATTCACACCAGGCAGCTTTTGTCTGCTGCATAAACACACACCTGGACTGCACGGAAGACTGAGGACCTGGGCTAGTGGTCCCAGGGTGCTGTGGGTTTGGTTGGCTGAGGTCAACATCCACATTGAGGTGGGTGGAGCTGGGCAGATTTCTAAGACAAGACAAGACAAGATGTGAGGACTTGTGTCTACATGGGTGTCTTCTAGCTTGGAACTCTGGCTGATGGCAGAGTACTAGCGGAGGGGCAGAGGTTAGAGAATGTGCCAATTAAACCAGTAATGGAGGGAAGGTTTCAGGGAAGGAAGTTAGAAGCAGCCTTAGCTGTCTGCACATTCCAAACAGGGATTTGAGTATTTGTTTCTGGATATTTTGGTGAGGGTGTGGAGAGGTAGGAGAGGGCAATCTGCATCCAACTTTGTAAAGAGAGAGAAGATATGAAGGACACAGATAGAGGAGCTTGCTGACAGCTAGAAAGGAGAAGGTGAGTTGAGCACATGGCGTGCAGGTGAGCGAAGGCATGGCTAGGAGTGGACTCGGGATGGAGGAGCCCAGGAGGCTTCCCGGGAGCAAGTCTGTGTGTTTGGTGTCATGCAACCATGCTTTTCCCACAACTCTTCCATCTTGGGTCTTGGGGCATTGTCTTGGTTCTCTTGCTGTGCCCCCTGGAGGCCTCTTCACCCGTGCTTTCCCAGCTCACCTTGCCTCTGTGAGCTCAGGCCCCAGCCTGCAGTCCTACGTTCTTTCCCCTCTCTCAGCTTCCTCCCCTGAGCGCATCTGGTGCCCAGTCTGTTTTCACCCCTGTGGAGCAGACTCCCCAGCCTCTGTGTGCAGTCTTGTCCCCGCCTGCCCTCCTGCTCCATCTTTCATTGCTGGTTAGACATGTCCACTGCCATCCTCTGTCACCTCCGGCTCAGAGTGCTGCACTCAGACATCCAACTGGAGGAGTCCATGAGCTGACCTCAGAGATGCCCTCTGACACTGAGTTTCTATGCCAAAAAACAAACTCCTCCCTTTCACTTCTTCAAATGGCATTTTCTTCTGTCTTCTGGTGTCTGTCAATAGATCTCGTCTCCCCAGACTGGCTGCCTTCAGCTACCCTTCACAGCCTTGCTGATCTTGCCCCTTTCCCTCTTAATCCACACAACCATCACTTCCGAACTTAATTCTTACAGCCTCTGACCTTCTCTGACTCATTCATCCCTTGTGATCTACCCGAACATGATTCACCATCCACGTGTCTGGTTCTACTCTACCTGTCTAGCCCCTTTCGAAACCACAACTTTTTTTTTTTTTTGCACTCACCTTCCTCTACTCTGGCCGTGCCGGTCACTTCACCATCTTGGAGCACCTGGCACTCATGAGATGCCACGATGGTCACACTGTATCCCTTCCCTGAAACCTTCCCAGCCTGTCTCGGTCATTCCATTGTTTTCTTTGACTTCCTCTAGAATCAATCATCTCTGCTACACAATTTAGTATGTAACCATATATGCTTAGTGTTCCCTTTTTCATGTTAGTCGTATCTCCCCAATTGGAACATACACTGTTATCAAGTCACAATGATCATTATTTTTGCATTCCCCAAAGTGTCAAGAATGTAACAGATGATCAACAAGTGTTGGCTCATTGATAACTGAGATTCTAGATTAAAGACAAATTTTAGTCTGATGATCTTAAAACTAATTATGCTGGGTGGAAAATACCCTCACTTCGGGTATGGTTAAAATGACTATCTTGAATCTCTCATTAAGAGGATAACGTCTCATTAATATTTTTATACCGACAGCCCCTAGCAAGGAGCCTTACGTACTGGCTAGTGTGTTGAATGAATACCTGACTTATTTCAGCTTTTCACTTTGAAGATGTTTGGTGGCATTTCCATCCAGTCCTTGTACATAGGGAAACATTGTCATTGAGGACCAAAGAGTCTTCAAAATCTGTGATGCCAAGGAGGCATTTTACTTTCTCCTTTTGTCTGGGTAGCCACGACTCTATTCACCATTTTTGATATTTAGGCTTTATCACTCCATCAAGTTGTTTATTTTTTATTCATTCCTTACAATAGATATAGCAGAATGGTATAAGGCAGCAGCATTTTCTTCCATTCCATTTTATCTTTTATCAGCATTTAGTTCTCATGTATAGCTTTTCCTGAGTCATCAGTATTGGGCTAATGGACTGGAACGGCCCAAGTTGAATGGTAATTACTTACTCTGTTGCTGATAGCCCAGATGAGAATAGGACTTATTAGATCTGTAATAATGGAAATCTGTGTTTAATGCAGATCTTTCAAGCAGTTTGAAACGATCTCAAATTCATCTCTCTTTGCCATATGTTAAAATGTCACATTATGGTTTTAAAATTCAGGATGAGAACTGAAGTTTCAGGAGAGCCTGCCTGTGGAAAAGTTCTCAAATCTGTCCTTTTTAAAATCAGAAGCATTTATTCATCTCAAATCAAGCCTCCTCAGAGATGCCAGCTCTGTCTGGGCAGTCCCTGCAGGCAGGGTGGGACAAAGAAAAATAGGGCTTAGTTCACAAGGATCTAGGACAGACGGGACTGAGGGGATGTGAGGATGGTGGCCTTTGGGTGGTGCCAGGAGGTTTCCCAGAGACTTGGGTCATGGATTGAGTGAATTCATTCAATTCAGGAACTCCTTTGCTTCAGTCTTCATGGTGGGGTCACACTTGTGTATCATTAGCTCATCTCCTGTTTCAGCAGCAGAAGACTTTAGCTCTTCCACAAATACTGCTTTCTTCTTTCCCCTTTTCATGTGAAGAATAAAGGTACAGAAATTTGACCCAAGAGACTTCTGTGCAAAGGCCATCCTGTTCAGATTCTAGACCAGACTCATGAAGTGAAATGGTATACACAGGTCATATGACAATCAGTGCTGGAATGGGGGCTCAGGGCAGAACTGAGTCCCCACCCTGGGCTCCTTCCGTCACTCTCAGAAGTATGTTACAACTGGAAGTTCTGGTTAGCAGGATCATTGTGTTTTCGAGTTATTTTCAATAACCTGTATCATCCTTCTTGTCTGGGAAATGGCCCTACATAATTTAGCTTCCTCTTAGTAGAGTCTTGTCTGGAGACTTATTGATGGGGGCTGTAACCTCACCCAGTTTCATAAATGAAGCAGGTTCATGATGGAGCTCCTGTTTTTCAATAGAGACCTTAGGGTGAGAAATGGTTCTCAAGACTCGTTCAGTTTATTATGTGCTGTCTGCTCTTTGATTCAGTGAGTCTCTGGTATCTTTGCAAATGGTAGATGTTTTGAGTAGTAGTATTATGGTGTTGAAAAAGTTGGTACCGGTGAAATGTTCCAACCTTGTACCTCCTGTGGCTTGGAAGAGTCTTCACAGAATTCAGGACAGACAGGTGGTACTGATTCATTGGTGAGGGATTGGTTTATTTCCCACAGTTCTAAATTATGCACTTCAACAACTCAATAAACCTGATGTAACTGGCAACACACTGATGGATATGGTGGAAGATAAAAAATATGATTATTTGAATCAAGATGCTTATGGTATGGCATCCTAGAGTCTATTGCTTTTTAAAAGACTCTTGAGCTTTGATAACAGTTTGTTGATAGACATTTTCTTTGAGTTCAGTGAGCTGGCTTCATGTGTGTGTTATTGTCCACCTCTTCTTTCGGAGGAAAGGGTTGTGTTTTAATACTTACCCTAATGGCTATAGAAGTCACTGTTTTATGTGACTGTTTAAGTCACTGTTTATACTATATCAGAATTGACTTAAAAATTGCATGTAGGTATTTGCTACATGTTTTGGTGACAAGATGTATACCATTAAGGAAATTTAAGATCTTTTTGATCACAAAGTTCTCAGCTTCTATCTGGTTATTTGCTGATGTTTTATTTATTGGTGAACTTTTTCTAGCAGCAGGTCTATGGACAGCCCTGAAATTTCTCAAAACCAGTCTTGGAAAGAAGAAAAGCTGTGGATGCTTAGTTGAAAGTTCAAGTTACCTGCAAAACATTTGTTTCAACTGAATTTGTCTATCTGAAGTTGATGTAGAGCAGGATTTTAGGAACCAGGGAGTATCTTCTTGGTCCTACATTAAGAAAACAAAAATAAAGTGACTTCACTAGAATCACTTATAACCAGGTCAAGAACCTGGTCACCTCACTGCGGGGCTTATATCCTCCCTACCGCTTCACCTGCCTCTCTTTTTCCAGAACAAATATTTTACATCTGATCACTTCCTAATGAGTCCGTCTATTCCTGAGACTGGCAAACTTTGTGATTCTATCAGAGCAAGAAATCTTATTTGTAAAGAGACTGCCTAATTATCCATGACATTTAAAATGTCTGCATTGTCCTTGAGCTAAGAGTGTGAAAATCGGGAGACCCAGGGGTGTATTCACTTTTTCGCTTAGTTTACCATACTCTGATGGTAAAAATCAAATGCATCTGAGCTGCTTAACATTAACATTCCAGGCCGGGCATGGTGGCTCACGTGTGTCATCTCAGCACTTTGGGAGGCCGAGGAGGGTGGATCGCTTGAGCCCAGGAGTTCAAGACCAGCCTGGGCAACAGAGTGAGACCCTGTCTCTGCTTAAAAAAAATTTTTAAATAAACACAAAAACACAATAACATTCCAAGCAGGAAAGTAATTGAAAAAAACTGCTATCATCCATATTGCTAATTTTATAACGCAGAAACTACCACAGAGTTATAAGTGCAGTGATGAAGATATAATAGACATTTTTATGTAAGAAAAATGAAAATTCACTTTAGCGACTGAAAGCTTAGATTGACTTTGCATAGACATCAGTGTCAATAATGGTCATTTTAGTAACTCAGATTTTGTTTCTTCAGTTGAAATTCAAAGTAACCCAGGTTCATAAGTAGGCTGTGATGTTGAAAGATAGGAAGCTCTCAATTTTGTCAAAGATTGCAACTAAGTTGAGATACTGTGGAATGTTTTACTAGATAAAGAGGCAGGGAAATAAAATAACTGTTGTTGCCTGTGATTTGAGAACTACAGGATGGCACCAGGATCTCAGACCTGCAGCCCGGTGAAGGGATTCCATCATTAAGGCTCTTGTTCGTTTGTTTCTTGGTAATTTTGTTGGTTTTCTATTTTTGCTAGAGGAATGTCACTCTTAGGACTCATACGTGGGTGCAAATTTTTGATGCTCTGTTGATTCATGAGCGCTATAAAGAGTTAAAACCCCCTATTTCTCACAATCTCCCCCTTGGCAGAATTCAGTTCACTGATGACTGTGGTGAGTCAGTCAGTGCCCCATCCTATGTCACGGCATCCCACAGGACAACATTATCTTTTAATAACGGAATTATTTTTGCCTCAAGTAATGTGATAAGACAGGATCATCATCTGTTTTTTTAACATAGAGCAGAATTATCCAGTTTTTTTGAAGGAGCTGAAGATGCTTGGATCTGCGCGCTGAACAGGTACCAAGGACAGAAGGAAGACAGGATTCACCTTCTCTTTCTAATCATGGGACTCTGGGCTGTAAGGGTTGGTGTCTTCATCTTTCCAGTAAAGGGGTGGGACTGAGCAATCTCCATGGTTACTTTCAGCTCTCAGAGTCGATCATTTATAATTATAATGCATATTGCATCTGTGTATTTCAGTCATTCTGAACAGAAGGGTTTTTGTCTTGGCAAGGTTTTGTCTTGGAATGGTGTATATATTTTTGTGGAATGGATGCTTTCTCCCTGATGTCTGGCAAGGTCTTGTCTTGCTTTCTTCTTTGTTGACAGTCCTGGTTTCTGGTCCAGGCCTGTATCTACCCAGCTGATGGGGCATATTAATTAGGAGCACAGGCTGTGGAGTTAAACAGACCTGGGTTTATGTTCCAGTTCCAAACCTCAGTTGATCTAGCTTTCTCATGTGTAAAATGGAGAGGGTGCTGACTTTGTGGGTTGAGGTAAGATATTCAATGAGAGGTTGAAGGTAAAGCGCTTAGTTCAGGGCCTGATACCTTCCTGTGCCTTCCTGGTTTCCTACACCCCTCCCTCCCCCATGTAAAGGTTTTTATTTGCAGAAATTTCAACCCCGGAGTTGTTCTAAGTGGGAAAACTGTTTCCTCTACACTCACAAAACATTTCTGACACCAACTGTATAGATTTTCCACACCAAGCCATTCTCCAGTTCTCTGCAGACACCAACTGAGTGTCTAATAATTCAATTCAATTCTGGTATTAACGACCTGGATTTAGACCCCACAGGTTAAGGGCCTCAGTCCTTCAAGGCTGCCCCCAACTTCAAATGCCAATTGCAAGTCCCCAGGTTGTCACCTGCACTTCTCTCTGACTTGACTAAGTGGCTCGGTAGTCCACACAACTCCCTCCTTAGGTTTGGTAATTTGCTGGAATGGCTCACAGATCTCAGAATAACAGTATATTATGTTTACTGGTTTATTGTAAAGCATACAACTCAGGACCAACCCAATGGAAGAGGTGCATAGGTCAGGTATGCAGAAGGGATGCAGAGCTTCCAGGCCCTTTGGGGTGCCACCCTCCCTCACAGCACCCTGATGTGTTTACCAGCCTGGAAGCTCTAGGAACTCATTGTTTAGGGTTTTTATGAAGGCTTCATTATGTAGAAATCATTGATTAAATCATTGGCCTCTTCCCTCCTCAGAGGTTGGAGAGTGGGGCTGAAACTTCCAATCCTCTAATGACCTAGTTGGTTCTCTGGCAGCAACTCAAGCCACCTGAGTCTCGAGCCACCTGGAGTTACCTCATTAGCATAACTCGGGTAAGGTTGAAAGGGGTTTGCTGTGAATAACAAGATGCTCCCCTTACCCCCATCACTCAGAAATACCAAGGGTTTTAGGAGCGCTGTACCAGGAAACCAGAGGCAGAGACCAAATATGTATTCCTTTTTGTGTCATAATTGTATATATTTCACGGATTTTTGTCTAGTATCAGACACTGTTGGAAATTGTGTTTTAGTTTACTTCAGTTGAATGCATTGAAGAAATGTGTAGGAAATCAGGTGTTTTTGGAAGACACTGGATTAAGAGCTGTACTAAAATGCTCCACCTGCTTCTTCACTACTTCCAAATATTGTCACATTTTTGAAATTGGGAAATTCTGTTTTAGTTGACTTCCTGGACTTGACCTCTTGTGTATGACTTCAACCTTGATAACTTTCCACACCAGCCTTCCTCTCTGGGCTTCCCTATCAAATCCACTATTAACCCAGCAAATATTTACTGAACTCTAGGTACTATCCTGGAAACTGGAGATAGGTGAGAATGAGAAAGATGTGTCTGCAGCCCCCAGTAAATACTTGCCCGCAGATGGGAGGAGGGGACAGAACATAACCAGTAAGAAGATATATTATAATTTCAGATAGTGCTAAATGTTTCAAAGTAAACTTAAAGCAGAAGGCCTGGCAGGGAGCAGAAGGGGATGCTATTATCTAGGGAGCAAGGGTTTGACTAGAAACCTGCATGAAATCCGAAAGTGAAATATCTGCAGGAGAAATGTTCCAGGCAGTAGGCCAGCAAGTGCAAACACCCTGTGGGGGTAACAATGTTGACATGATCAAAAGACAGCCCGCAGTATGGCTCAGGGGGAGTAAACAATGGGAGAGGAAATGAGGCGGGAGACCTGTCAGGGACAGATTCTAGGGGCCCTGCAGGCCAAAGTGAAGACTGAAATGTATCCTAAATGTCATGGACAACCCTAGGAAACAGGAACTGTGGAAGCTGGGGATGATATGATTGTATTTACATTTAAGACAATTACTGAGGAGAATAGATGGGTGGAGAGGAGCCCAGAGAGAGGGCAAGAGTGGAGTCAGGAGGCAGTTCACTAGCAGAGGGAATAGATGAACTTGCTGGGTCATGATGGAGGTGGTGAGAAGTGGTCATGGTCCAGACATATTATGAAGGTCCAGCTGGTGGGACTTCCTGGGGTCACATAGAGGTGGTCTCACCAACAGTGTTAGTGCTCTGGAGACCACACTTCTACAGAACCTTGGGTCATGTACCTGCATGGGAAAAACCTTTCTCCTCACCCCAAGTGCCTTGGCCCAACTGTGTGATTGGTGTGCATTTTGGGTGAGTGGGGGTGAGCAGGAGATTATGTAAGAAATTTTTTTTCTCTTCAAAATACAGACATATGGGTGAATTACAAGGTTGGGGCGGGGAGAGGATGTAGTTCTCTTGGTACATGACCCCATCTATAGCTCCCATCTGGAGCTCTTGGCTTAGCTCTGACTTCCTAACTTTTTGAGGCTGGGGAGTAGACAGGGAGGTGATTGAAAGGCTTCAGGGACTTGCTTGGTTTATCCTCTAAGCTGCAGCAGCTACATCAGGTTTCCTGGTTCCTGACCCCAATTCAAGATATTCCTTTATTTGACTTACAGAATGACTAAGAATCTGCAAAGTGAGAGATGAAGGTGCAGCCTGTTAAGGTCAAGGATATAAACTAAGCTGTGTGTATCAGTTACCTCTTGCTGAGTGATGCATCAGCATAAACCTAGCACCTTAAAACAACACACATCTATACTTTCACAATTTCTGTGTGTCAGGAATCTGGACACAGCTCAGCTGGGTCCTCTACCTCAGAGTCTCTCACAAGGCTACACTCAAGGTGTTGGCTAAGGTGGAGATCTTATCTGAAGGCTCAACTGGGGAAGGATCTGGTCCCAAGCTCACTTGTGTGGTTGTTGGCAGGATTCAGTTTATTTACTGACTGATTTTTTATTTTTTGTGAGTACATAGTGGGTATGTATGGGTTACATGAGATGTTGTGATACAGGCATGCAGTGTGTGATCACATCATGGAGAATGGGGGAGGTTCAGGTTTCGAAGAGCTGTTGGACTCAGGGCCTCAGTTTCTTGCTGGCTGTCGCCTGGAGGCCACACCCAGTTTTTTGTCACATGGGCCTTTCCAGCATGGCAGCCTGCTTCATTAAAGCACCAGACAGAGAGTCTCCTAGTCACAGTGTTTTGTGACTTAATCACATAAGTGCCTTTCCTCAGTGTTGCCATATTAGTGAGAAGCAAGTTACTCAAGGAGAATACTCTGCCTAAGTGTATCCAGCTGAACTCCTGTGTTTTCTGTTTTCCCCCTTTACATCAACATGCCTTTGAAGCAGATAATATTGTTTAGATTGAGTCTTTAAAATAGACATTCCATGAGCCAACCAGCCACCTCACCTGCCTCTAACATTTTCCTTTATAGTCTCCACTGATGCTATAGGCGACTATGTTAGGAACCCTCATATTGTAGCTTGGTTTATCTTAAATCTTGACTTTGTGTCTGCTCTTAGCTCTTTAGCTCTTGAGGACTGTTTGCCTTCCTAGACTTGGTACTCCTTGACTTCTTCAGTCCCAGCCAGGAGAGTGTCATTTTAGGCCATTGTCACACTAGGATGTAGGAGGTGATAAAGACAGCTTAGTTATGCTTAGGACCAAGGCTGTGTGAGAACCAACGGAAGACAGACCTGCAATGTGTCACCTGGTACTTATGGCCTCTGTTTGCCAGGGGCTAAGTGTGATAATGGATCAGAAAGTAGAAGGTTTACAAATGCCACCTGGTACCTACTATTAAAAGCCAGGGCAGAATCCTACAACTAGGAAATCATAACAGCACTTGGAAAGGCATGGCTTTTCCAAGCTACAGTCAAGGGCAGACCAAGTGTCTGGGAGCTTGAAGAAGTGGTGATCAAGACAAAAATGGTTCAAAATATAGAAGTTCAGATGTGTAGAATAGCAACATTAGTAAGCAGAGAGTAGGAGACAGGCTGATCTGTGGCTAGGTTATTTGTCCCCAGACTTTTATCTTTTCAATCTTTTTTTCCCACTCTACCCTGGAAGCCCAGGCCTAGATATAGAGGCATAGTGTCTTTTCTGCTAGCTGAAGAGGACGGTGTGGCTTCAGGGAGGCAAGCTGAGCTGGTGGTGTTGGTGTTGGTGGTGGTGATGGTCTTGGTGGTGGTGCTGCTGGTGGTATTGGTAGTGGTGGTGTTGGTTTTGTTGGTGCAGGTGGTGTTGGTGTTGGTGGTGTTGGTCTTGGTGGTGGTATTGGTGGTGATGGTGTTGGTAGTGGTATTTTTGTTGGTGTTATTGGTGGTGGTAGTGTTGATGGTCTTGGTGTGGTGGGCTGTTAGTGTTGATAGTGATGGTGTGTTGGTAAACTTAATAGTGTTGTTATTGTTGATGGTGTTAGTAGAGGTGGTGGTGTTGGCATTGGTGGTGGTCGTGGTGGTAGTGGTTGTGTTGATGGTGTTGATAGTGGTGAGCAGTTCCCTCACTGCTGTCTTACACAGCCAGCCTCTTAAATAATCCCCACTCTTACCCTCTAAGCCTCCCCTTAGACAATTATAGACTCTAAGCCTCTTTCAAAGAAGCAGAAAGAATCAGTTTCCTGCCTGGGAACAGTAAACCTTGATAACTACTTTCCCTCTAGATGTAAAAGGTTTGACTGCTGTTATTCTTGGTGAAAATAGCAGAAAATCCTTCTCTTTCCAGACTGGGATTAAATGACTTGATTTACATTGAATTCTAGGGTTATTATCATTTTTAATACTTCTCTGATCAGTTTTTTTTAGAAATTAGCAAGATATTTTTTTAAGGATGAGGCATATTAAAAACAACTCTAAGGATCCCTTGTCTGATGCTTTCAGCTTACCTTGTCCATCTCCCCATTTGTTTTCACTGGATCTACATAACAACTTTGGCAGACAGGTAGAGCAGCCATGACCCAGATTTGGTGGATGAAGAGATCTAGATTCAGAAAAGTTAGTTTATATGTCAAAGGACACACAGTCGTATAACTGACAACTGTATGCTACCAGGATTCATACCTAGGTCTTCCCACTCCAAATCCAGCACTCACATTGTACCAAAAAAAAAAAAAAACCAAGAAACAAAAAAAAACCTGATTTTATCACCTGACTTGTGAAAGGAAAGAAATCAAGGGTGAACAAAGGGAGAGAAAGTAAATGATGTTGAATAAAACATGAGAATAAACAGTTTGCATACGTAGCCTTTTGATCTTTATTGCAGGGCTGAGACCTGGTTCTTAACTGTTCTTTCCTCATGCCTTCTGCTTTTGGTAAACATTCCCAACATTTACCATGAAATCCTCTCTCTCAAGGCTGAAGGGCTGCTGCTCCTTCTGCAGAGCCCCCGCTGATCTCTCATCTCTGGAGATGGCTGTGCCCTTAGCGAATGTGAATCCCCCTGTGGACAATTGGTGACTGAGGACAGCTGGCTGCAAGGGGCATTTCATCAGTATGCATCACGACTGGGGCTTGGCAATCATTAGAATTCATTATAAATTACTTTGAGTCCCAGGAATCTCATTTAGTTCTCACTCAGCAGCTGGAAGATGCTACCAGCTGTGGATCTAGGGTTTCCCCCAAAGATTCTTACCTAAGCATTGCGGGGAAGGGCAAATAGGCAAAACGATCTGATGATGAGTGGGTGGGGTAAGACGGACAACTCTGTTTCTGCCTTTCTACCTCAGAGTTAATGCCCTGAAGATGCCACTGGGGGAATCAGCTGTGCGAACAGCTTAATGCTTAGTGCTTCTGGTGGGCCAAGGAACACTCAAGGGTGTCTTTGTGAGTCATTGTGAGAAGGTCAGGAACAGAAGAGGGAAAGAACCAAAGAGAGAGCAATGGAGAAAAAAGTCACAGATGGTTTTCTGTGACCTTCAAGAGCCAGGCCCTGGTGGTGGTTTCTGCTTCAGCTACTGTGACACCTTTTGTGGAATCCTGGATAAGGCCTGAACTGACCGTTCACTCAGTCCTCTGGACCTTTGAGTCCTGTGTTCCTATGGAAACCACTCATCTTGCAAGGCTCAACTCTAATGCGAGGACCAAGTGCTTTCGTGTGGATCACCCTTTATGATTCTCACAATAGCTCCATAAGATAGGTGTAATTTCCATTCTTTTTTTTTTTTTTTTCAGAGAAGGAAAGCACAGCTCAGAGGGGTTATTGACCTCTGCAAAGGAGGAGTTCTGGGGTGGGGGGAGTGGAACCCATGGGAGCTGCACACTCAGTTCCTTTGTCCCCTGACCATGGCACTTTCCACACAATACCGCATTTGTTTTGTACCAGCGTGCCTCTTACTGATCATTACCATGTTGGACCGGGACACAGTGGCAAGGTGAGCCAGGTTGACCTTCTGTGCTCCTGGCCTTTCCTCATGTGACCCTTTTCCTATCGTGTATTTACCTCTTCACTGAAAGAGATGCTTCCCTGTAACCTCACATTGCCATACTCTTCTCATCACTGTTCTAGGACAGGGGCTGGCAAACATTTTCTATAAAGGACCAGATGGTAAATATTTTAGGCTTTGCAGGCCATACGGTTCCTGTCACGACGACTCCACTCTGCCATTGTAGAGCGAAGGCAGCCATGGACAATATATAAATGAATGAGTGTGGCTGTGTTCCCATTAAACTTTATTTAATGACACTCGAATTTGAATCTCATAGAATTTGCATGTGTCATGAAGTACTTCTAATTGTTGTTCAGCCATTAAAATATATGAAAACCACTCTTAGCTCATGGGCTGTACACAAACAGGAGGCAGGCTGGATATGGGTAGCTGGCCATGGTTTTGCCAACCGCCCTATTCTTTAGCTAATTGCCAACCGCCCTGTCCTTTACCTTTGGTTAAAATCATCACAGTGTTAGTGCTTCTGAAAGCGCAGACAATTTAAACCTTTAACTGCAGGTGAAAGACTTTGTTGCCTTCTAAAGGGATTTGGGGTAGTGGTGGCTGTGATGGTTGGGGCGGGGAGAGTTCACACCAGGCAGACTAGCTGCCTCTGTCTAACATAAGGTTAGTCCTGCCGTGCTGCTATTGTTTTTTCAGTGGAAATGTTAGATTTAAAACCTATATGTCATTTGTCTTTGAGCTCTGTATGGAGAAAAAGATCTTGCTTTGGTTTTTGTAAAAGTACCAGGCTTAGATCTTTTTGTGTGAGCTGTCATCAGCCATTCTGATTGTTGATCTTGTAAATTCATGCTTTTTAGTGTTGGCAGAGGGTTGCTTTTGTTTCTGTACAATTTCATGAAGTGTTTCTTTCAATTGGGACTTACTTTGAGCTTAACTGTAGCTACACTTTTCATCTCAACTAGATTTTAAAGACATGGGTACCTGGCAGCATAGTACAGAGGACTGTTTTAGAATCTTTCCTCTGTGTGAGAATGTCAGGAAAAGGTACAACCAGCCGCTGGTCGAGCCCCCTTTGACATTTGGTCTCCCGATGATCCACAGTGACTGAGCATGGCTTGAAACTTGGCCAGGGATCCCTGGAGTGTCTTGAAGGGTTTCCTTTTTACTCACTCTTGGATGTGTCCTAGAGTAAAAATTTTTGTATTCTACTCTTTGTGGAATTTGGAAAGAAGCACAGGAAAGGAAATGGAGATTTAATGAGGAACTTGATTTTCACCAGTACTCAAGCTACCTTCCACCACCAGCTTCTGCTGCATGTTGTATGTTAGGAAGCTTACTAGGACTGCAGCAGCTAGAGTACTATGCAGGTGCCTGACTTACGCAGCCACCCTTCCAAAAATCATTCCACAGCCCAAGGGAACGTTTCTCAACAAACTGAGGCCTGGAAACCTGAGAAGTAAATAGGTCGCCTATCCATTGTAATGACAAGGCACGACTTCTTGGTTTGTATTTCTTCCCAAAATGTTTTGATTATAC
This sequence comes from Macaca thibetana thibetana, assembly GCF_024542745.1. Taxonomy (NCBI): domain Eukaryota; kingdom Metazoa; phylum Chordata; class Mammalia; order Primates; family Cercopithecidae; genus Macaca; species Macaca thibetana. Next base: position 132,902,929 of record NC_065585.1, read on the forward strand.
TAAGCATTACCAGCAGGCAATAGTTATTTGCTATTATTATTTTTAAATTAATCCTAGAAGGTTCTTTAAGTATATTTGATAAACATCATGTTACCTGCCAGCAAGGACTTATACTCTGGCTGTTTCTCTGTTCAGAGGTAGTTCTGTTGTATAACAGAAAGAACTATCAATTCTTTAATCTTGCAGTGATTATACATGTAGACTATAAATTCATGGAATTTAATTTAAATGAACAGGTTACTGCCGCAGAACTTTGAACATTATGCTCTGGGAAGGAAAATCTTTTCAATTTGCTTTACAGACTTTGAGTATTTGTAAGTTCACCTTTTACACAATTAGGGAATGTTTATATGTTGAGGATTTCTCACTAGATTAAAAAATACACTTCGAAATAGTTGAAGACTCAAGAGAAGTTGCAAAAATCGTACATAGTTCCTATATGCCTTTACACCAGCTTCCCCCAGTGTTAATATCTTACATAATCAGTGTGTTGTCAAAGCCAGGAAATGCAAATTGGTGTAATACTCTTAAATACAGATCTTATTTGCATTTCACCAGTTATTGCATGCACTTTTTTTGGTGTAAGTTCTATGAAATTTTATCACATTCGTGGATTTGTGTAACCACAAATGTATAGAACTGTTCATCACTCCCCAGAGAAACTTCCTCACGTTATCATTTAACAGTCACATTCCTCTCATAAGGTTGTGTTCAGACTGTTTCGTTAGGATGTCAGAATAGCAACAAAAACAGAGGTAGATTTTGAGAAAGTATTTAGTTTTCAGTTGATTTCCACAATTATACATTTCGAGTGAATGAGAGAAAAAGAATGGGGAACTATATTCGGGTTGTGAGCACTTTCACATTTATAGCTACAATCCATTTAAAGTTAATTGTTGTATAAGGTTTGACGTAAGAGTTGGGGTTTATTTTGTCCCATTTAGATATCAAGTTGTTCCAGCGCCATTTGCTGAAAAGACTGTCCTTTCCTGATTGAATTATCTCAGCACCCTTGTCAAAATTAAATCCTGTCCTCTCTATTCTCTTCCACTCATTTGTAGAACTTATGCCAATACCACACTGTCTTGATTACTGTAACCTTATAATAAGCCCTGAAATCAGGTAGTGGAAGTCTTCCAACTGATAGTTCCAAATTGTTTTTGCTATTTTAGGTGTTTGAATTTTTCATTTAAACTTTAGAGTCAATTCATCAATATCTACAAAAACCTTTCTGCGGTTTCCATCAGCTTTGTGCTGAACTACAGATTAATTTGGAAGATAATTGACATCTTATAGATACAGAGTCTTTCAGTCTATGAACATGATGTATCTTTCCATTTATTTATATATCCTTTAATTTCTCTCAACAGTGTTTTATAGTTTCCAGGGTACAGACCTTGCTCACATTTTGTTAAAAATCTCCCTGGTTTTTCATGTTATATATTGCTATTATGTAAAGTACTGCTTTTAAAAAGAAATTAACATTTCATTTGTTGCTACTATGTAGAATTATAGCTTATTTTTGCATATTGACCTACATTTGGTGATCTTGGTAAACTTATTAGTACAAATAGTTTTTTTCCTTAGGATTTTTTACTTACACAATCATGTTGTCTGCATATAAAGAACTTTCCTTCTTTCATTTTTGTATGATTTTTATTTCTTTTTCTTGCCTTTTTTGAACTGACTAGGACCTCACTACAATGTCAAATAGAAGTAGAGTGAGTGTAAACCCTAGCTTCCTTCCTAATTGAAGGCTGAGAACATTCAGTCTATTACCATTAAGCATGATGCTAGCTGTAGCTTTTTAGTAGATATTTTACCCTAGTTTACTACAAAATTTTTTAAAACACAAGTAGGTATTGAATTGTATCAAATGCTTTTTTGTAGCATTTGTTGAGGTGATCAGATTTTTCTTTCTTTTTTAGCCAGTTAATGTGGTAAATGACATTAATTGAATTTTTTCAATGTTAAAACAACTTTGAATTCCTTGGATGAACCCCACTTGGCCATGATCGTTATACTTTTTATATATTCCTGAATTCAGTATTATTAAAGAATTTTAAACTCTATGTTCATAAAGGAGATTTGTCTCTAGTTTTCTTGTGTCTTTGGTTTTGGCATCAGAGTAATGCGGGTCTTATAAAATGAGCTGGGAAAAGTTCCCTCTTCCTCTGTTTTTTTAAAGGACTTTACATAGGATTGATGCTGTCTCTTGCTTGAATGTATCAAGAATTTCTCAGTGAAAATCTGTGAGCCTGGAGTTTTCTATTTCAGATTTTCTATTTCTTGTGTTAGTTTTGGTAATTTGTATCTTTTGAGGTGTGTCTGTTGTTAATTTGTTGCCTCTCAGCTCCAAATACATATTTCTATGTAAGCTCTGTGATAAGCCAAGGAATGTCCTTGGTATTTCTTGTTTAATGTGAGCACGACATTAAGCATTCTCAGTAGAGGGCACTTTGCGGGCAGGGGGTTCATTGCTGGAGGAAGTCTCTGCTGCCTTTTCTGTTGTGGGCATGAGGACCTTGAGTTGAGCCTGCCCCAGTCATGGCCCCAGAACTCAGTCTCTGCGACCTCACACCCTCAGCCTGGTGGTAATGTTTCTGCTGCCCTCCCCACAGGGGACCAGAGCCCCTGGGCTGCCCCTGCCTGTGCTGCTTCTGTCCATGGCAGTGCCCAGCACCCCTGCAGGTGATTCCAAGGCCTCCTGCCCCCGTCAGTGCCTAGACACCCCTAGCACACTATGCTGCTAGTTCCTGACGATCTGCAGTCTAGAGGGTGATGTTGCCTGCCCGGTGTCTCCAGATCAGCTCTGGCCTGGCCAAGCCAGCAAACTTCTCAGCCGTCCAGTGGCTGAAGCGCACCTTCTCCAAGACATCTGAGTCCTTTTGTGTCTGTCTTCCTTGGGTACTCTCAGTCCATGGTTGCCAGAGAGAGTTTAAATCATACAGTAACTATTTTATGATAGTATTCTTTATATTAGACTTTCCATTAACCTACTGTATGGTTTGTATCTCCTGATTGGTTATCCAAAAATTTCTTGTAAGCAGTATCTGAGTTGAGACTTTTTTGTGACCTATGGTTTTTGTCATTTTCAAGAAGTGTAGGAGACATTGCTATGTGTTCAACTGGTATTTTTTCCTCCTTTCTTTACTTACCCCATCTTTATGTGTTTTTGCCTGGGACTTAACTAAAACGAGGGAGAGGGAAACCAGAGTGTAGGGAGACTAAAGTTCAGCAGTCAATAAACTAGGACCATGACTGATGTGATCCGCTTCAGCATTAGTCTTCTGGTGTCTCATGACCGTGAGCAGAGATGCTTAGGATTTTATGAGACACTATGAGCATAAGCGTCCCATTCTTTTGCTGCTTAGAATAGAGGTCCTATAACCTTAAACTGCGTATGGATGAAGTATCCAGGCTAATAAATAACCTAGCTTAATAGCAGTGACAATTTTAATGTTTAGATTTTATTTTATTTTTATAGCAAAAAGGAAAAAACATACTTTATTATAGATAACATTATGAATAGGAATAACCCCACCATCTTTTTACTTCTGTCTAGTCAGAGAAAAGAACCCCCAAACTCAACTAACCAACCAATCAGCAAAACAAAACCCCACTGAAATACAGAATATTCCTCCCATTGCAGTTAGGCCTTTGGCATGAATTTAAATTTAGCTTCCCTGGGAATTTTGGAAAAACATTTTTCTTCATTGTTTTTGTAAGCCCTATGAGGCAGAGATACAACTTCCCCAAACAAAACAGCAGGAAAAGCAAGTAACAATCCCCTGGATAATGCAAATGAATAAAAATTGCCAGAATTATTACAAAAGTGCTAAAAGCCCTTCTTTGATATCTTATACTCTATTCCTAGACTTTAGTGGTTCAGAAATGCCTGTTTTAGCAATGCCAGCACACTAGGGAACCAAGTTTGTGGAGAAAATAAATCACGTAGAGATAGTCTCCAACTTAGAAATGGGTCATGTTCTAGGGGTTGATTTGTAAATCAGTTAGACTGGAAGTATATTTTTCCTGTGGAAATCGGCATTATAAAAGATGGTTTTTTTTTTTTTTTGGCTTATGTCATTAGTTTTCCTTTGGGAAAAAATTGTATTATTTTTATTTTATTAGAATACATTACTGTATTAATTTTCTATCACTGTATAATCAATTATTCTAAAACTTAGCAGGTTAAAACAACAATCATTTACTATCCCATAGTTTTCTTAGGTCAAGAATGTGGGCATGGCTTAGTTGGGTGCCCCTGGATCAGTGTTCCTTACGAGGCTGCAGTCAAAGTATCAGCTGCATTGCGTTTTCTGGGGCTTGTTCACGGGGCTGTCAGCAAGCCTCCGTTTTCTGCCACATGGGCCTCTTCATAGGGCTGCCTTATGATATATAGCAGCTGGTTTCCCCCACTGCAAGCCATCTAAGGAAACAAGAGAGCACTCAAGATGGAAGTCACAGTATATCATCCACTCGTGGAATCAACCCCACATCACTCCTGTTGTGTTCTATTTAGTATCAGTGAATCACTAAGTTCAGCCTACACTCAGGGAAAGGCATTAAGCTCCACTTCTTGACAGAAGAGTGTCAGAATTTGTAGCTATACATTTAGAACCAGGGGAGGATCTGCTCTCAAGTTCACTGAGCCTTTCCAACCAGTGAGCTGCAAAGTGGATCCTCCTCCCACCAAGCCTTCAGATGAGACCGCAGCCCAGCTAACATCTTGATTGCAGCTTTTTGGGACACCCTGAGCCACAACCACCCAGCTTCCTATTCTAATATGAAGTTAGACCACTTAATTTAGAGTGTACCTTGCAGTTGAACAGTGGTTGTTGTGCAACGAGGGATTTCCTCCTCTCCCTGGGAGGAAAACTCATTCCTCAGTGATGAGTAGCACAAGATGGAGATTTCTGTCTAGTTAGTAGCTGAACAACTTACGCAGGATGGGAAATATATTCTTTTCCCGTATCCTAACTTGCAACCAGCTTGATCAGTATGTAAGGGTATGTTCTTGATGTTATAGGGTAAAAATTAGAATGCTTTTCTCACTGAAACAGTGTTCTGTAAATGGTGCTCAGGGTCCTTGGAAAGTTATATCTGAGACTCATTATAGGTTGAGGAGGCCCTTGTGGGCAAGCTTACCACCATTTATAACAGCATGTTCATGGGAAAATGGATTCTAAATCTCAGACACCCATCTCATAAACATGCTTTTGAAATGTGACTCATTTTTAAGTTGGGGGTTTGCCTGTATTATATTATGTTCTCCCCAGAAACCTTCTCAACAATAGTTTACATTTTGAGCTATCAGCCTTTTGGGAAGAAAAAGTGACAGAAAATAGAGATTACTATAATTTAGTCTTGGCACTAATAGCCTGGCAGACCTATCAAGACATAATTCTCCTCAAAATCAGATTTCCTGCAAGGCCTGTGCTGAAGTCTTCTTATAGCTGAGGTATGCCAAGTCACAGTCGTCTTCTGCATTTCTAGAATTCTAGGGTCTTATTCAGGTGCTTCTAAAAACATCTGATCAGAATTAGCACATGAGAAACATTTTGGGCCTGCCTTAGACCCCCTTCAGCACATGGCTTTATGGAGGCCAATGGCCTTCCTGCTGAGAGACACTGTGCAGGCTCCAGAGTGGGTTCATTGTGAGGCTGCCTCCTTTGTCTCCCCTGTGTTTGACATTTTCAGACACAACTCTCATTTTATTCAGTGAAGCTGCATTCAGTCATTACAGAATCCATCAAAGAAGTGTCCGTTGCTAGAATGTGCAAGTGTTTACTGAGCATGTATTCAGGGACGATAACCAAGCAGACCTTGCTGCTGTCACTAATCTCCATCCCGTAGTGAAGTCAGGCACCCAGCAGGGTGTTTGAAGAGCCACTCCCATCTCCACTGACTTCCCTGAGTTAAGATGTTCTCTTTCACCTCCATCTTTCATAGAAAGGCAAGTGTAGAAAAGCACCACCAAGTGCCTGTCTGTGTCATGTGTAGAACCAAAGTTGAAGATTTTGTTCATTATGTTTCTTAATATGAATATGTGCTGGGTTATCCCACTTCCCTTAATTAGCCATGGGACCAAGTCTGCTATCTCAGAATGACAGGTCCTTAGAAGAAAATTTTAGAGTAGCTGATTTACATGTGCTGTATCTCTGGTAAGGGCAGGATTTTTAAAAAAAATTCTACCCACTTATTGAAAATCAATTGAGAGCTTCATAGTAAAAACTCGATACTTTAAGGGAACTATATAACATTCCAACTGCTTTTAGAATTCAGAATGTGAACATCTAAAATAGATTTTAAAATACTCTTCGGTTATGGAAGAAAAATTGCAAGATAGAGAGGAACAGAAAGGATGAGAGGGAAGAGGGACGTAGCAATAATTCAAACAGCACCAAGTTCCAGAAAGGCAAAATACATGCTGCTGTACGAGTCTCACTCTCTGCCTCTCTCCTCCAAAGTAAAAAAGGGGCAAACCCAGAAATACTTCATTTTAAATAAGTAATCTTTTATTTCTATCCAACATTTCGCATGGTTGATCCTCTTAAAATCCTTCCCCCCTTAAAAAGAAGATAATTAAGGCCAGGCGCAGTGGCTCATGCCTATAATCGCAGTACTTTGGGAAGCCAAGGCAGGTGGATCACTTGAGGTCAGGAGTTTGAGACCAGCCTGGCCAACATGGTGAAGCCGGTCTCTACTAAAAGTACAAAAACTAGCCACGTGTGGTGGCAGCCGCCTGTAATCCCAGCTATTTGGGAGGCCGAGGCAAGTAAATGGCTTGAACCTGGGAGGTGGAGGTTGCAGTGAGCTGAGATCCTGCTACTGCACTCCTGCCTCCTCATTTCCACAGAGTGAGGAAGAAAAAAAAAAAGACAATTAACATATTGCTCTGGGGACTGCAACCCAATTTTGTAGAGGAAGTGGAGTCATATCTCTATCTTGAGGCCTTCTAGGGTACTTACATTACTTGGAATTTTAAAGCTGGGTTGCAGTTTTGCTACCATATAATACAAATGACATTTGACATTTGTCCTGGGACTGGTTGCAGTTTAGGCATGAGGGTGATCAGAGCTGAGGGGCTGCTTACCTGCAGCTGCCAGCCACTTCTACATCCCAGCCCGGCCCTCAGCCCTGAGAAGAGGCTCCTGGGCTTCCAGGTGTTCACTGCAGGAGCAAAGACTGGGGATGTTTACAACATTTCTTATTTCTGTTTCTGAAAAAGTAATACATCACACAGAAGTTCAAAAAATAACAAGAGTTTTTAAAAACAAATAGAATGCTGTACTGTTCTCTTGCACTTTGATTTTTCCCTCAATTAACTGTGTAGCTGGTAGATAGTTTCATATCTGTAACTATAGTTACCCCATTCTTTATAAAGATGCAGATTATTGCATAGCACAGATTATTTTATGCAAAAGGTTAGGACTGGTAGTTTTACAAGCAATCTTGTGATGACTGTCTTTGTGAGCAAAACCTGTGCTATGGAAGTTCAACTGGGATGAACCTTGTTAATGTTCCATGTTAATTTTCTATCTTTTGTTTGTTTGTTTTTTGAGTCTCTCTCTGTCGCCCAGGCTGGAGTGCAGTGACACGATCTCGGCTCATTGCAACCTCTGCCTCCCGGGTTCAAACAATTCTTCTGCCTCAGCCTCCTGAGTAGCTGGGACTACAGGCGCATGCCACCACGCCAGGCTAATTTTTTGTATTTTAGTAGAGATGGGGTTTCCCCATGTTGCCCAGCGTGGTCTTGAACTCCTCAGCTCAGGCAATTTGCCTACATTGGCCTCCCCAAGTGCTAGGATTACAGGTGTGAGCCACCGCACCTGGCCTAATTTTCTATCTCTTTATCACTATATTATTTCCCATAGAATCTTCTTTTTCTTCTGACCCTCAGCAAGAGACAATAATTTAATAAATTGGAAGCCTGAAGCCTGGTGTTTTTGATGGAGGCCAGCCGGCCTGAGCAAAACTGTTATCTATGTTTATATCTACAGTGATTCCTCTTTTCTTCTTAAAGTTACCTATTTAGCTGTCTCCTTCATCTCTAATATAAAAAGAGAATCAAGACAAGTTTGCTGTAAAGTTTATAACGACACAGTTCATGCTCCATTTTTGATGGGGAGCTTCCATCAAGAAATAAAGCCAGAATTCGTTTTCACGAACGAATAGCAGCAAGAAAGCCAATAGGCCTGACCTTACCCTGCAGCAGGCCTGCTTCGTAAAGCTGATGGCAGTGTTCAGGGGTGAAAGGTTAGTGTTGGTCTGGAACAGATTGCAAGGGGAGGTGTGGGCCCATCAGGCTCAGCTGAGCATGAGGCCTGATCATTTATCACTGTAGGAGGGGAGGGGAGGGGAGGGGAGGGGGAGGGGGTAGGGGAGCCACTGGACCACTCCCGATCAGCTGCTCTCTGACAGCTGACAGTGCTTCCTGTAACCTCCAGGCATACGGTGTGCCTTCAAGGGACAGTGTGGTACATGCTTAAGGCCGCTGACATGTTCACAAGGAAGAGAGATGTGCTGTGTACGGTGGAGCTTCTCTAGAACCGTGCGCCAGGTTCTCTTCGTGCTGTTATGTAGGACTGCTTGTAGAAACAGATTTAATGGTGTTTCAGAGGCACACGTTGGGCTCCAGAGTGACAGTATGACTTGGGTGATAGGATGAGCAAGTTCCTCGGTGGACCTCATGCCTTAATTACATCCATAGTACCTGGGGACTCTGTATAACACTGATGATTTTAATGTGGCAAAACCAGCACGGACAGATGCTGGGGAGGAAGGAAATAACTTTGCCGCTTCTATGGGTCAGGAAGCGAGGCCCCTACACATCTTTGAAGGACAGTGCCTTTTTTAAAAAATGTATTTATTTATTTTTATTTTTTGAGACAGAGTCTCGCTGTGTCACCCAGGCTGGAGGGCAGTGGTGCAATCTCGACTCACTGGGTTTAAGCCGTTCTCCTGCCTCACCCTCCCGAGTAACTGGGATTACAGGGATGCACCACCATGCCCGGCTAATTGTTTTTTGTTTTTTTTGTATTTTTAGTAGAGACAGGATTTCACCACGTTGACCAGGATGGTCTCGATCTCTTGACCTCAAGTAATCCACCCACCTTGGCCTCTCAGAGTGCTGGGATTACAGGCATGAGCCACTGTACCTGGCCAGGACAGTACCTTTTTAAACAAGAATAATAAGTATGATTTGTATATGACTGTTTATAGATGTGTTTAACATTCATCTTCAAAATCTAAAATATGTTTTAGACTCAATTGGAAACACATGTCTTAGTACAAAAGAAATTCCTTTTGGTCTATAGCCATGTATTTCAGTACACTTACTTTCAACGTTGTTATTCACAAGGATGTCACAGGCATCAGGCTGAAATATAGATTTTAATTCTTAAAATAACCTTATTTTCATTGTCATTTATATTCTCAAGATTATCTAATTTTGGTAGTCATTAGGAATTACTTGTGTTAATAGTGGTGGTGAGATTTCATAAAAGTCAGGTGGAAAATTTCCGTCGATTAATGTAATATTGTATGCTTATCACAGATGCCTAAGTTAGACATGGTACTTAAATGTGGCAATTAATAAAAGTATTACAAAAGTGAAAATGGATTTCTTCTAAAAATGGAATTAATGATGATGGAGTACTTGTGTTGGGAACTCAGGCTAGTCTGGTGCTTGCCGGAGGTGCAGGATGCTTTGAGAGCTACAGGCAGTGCTGTCAACACAGAGGCTCATGTTGATGTGTCTGATCAGCAGCCCTAAGAAGTGGCTCAGGGCATTGCAGGTTGGCGAAGGCTGGAGAGAGGGCCAGGGTTGTCTCTCTCTCTGTATCACCAGCAGTAAGCACTGTGCAAATACCAGTGTTCAGGAACCACATTCTAACTGCCATGGGATTTGGCTAGAATGCAGATCCCCAGGCCTTGATGGTGCAGATATGAGTTCCCAGGTCTCTCGGCCAACGTCCATTGGTCCTTCCTACACATGCCCATCTGGGAGTTGATAAGCTTGCTCAGGAGCCCTCCCCAAGACAGGGACAATGACTTGGCCCTGACCAGGGAAGATGTCAGAGACCAGTACTACAGCTGGTTTGGTTTATTCTGGAAGTCCCTGAACAGCTTGAGTGTGCGTCACTTGGGACCGTTTCTTAGCTAGGGAGCCAGGAAAGGTCAAGGTGCCCACAACCCTGGGAAGAAAAGGGCTCTGCTGCGCCCTCCTGTGATGAAGCAGGCAAGCAGCCAGTCGTGGGTTATTGTCATGGAAGAGAGGGTGACTGCTTTCTGTTTCCCTTTCCTACTCAAAGAAAACAGAGGAGTGGGACTTAGAAGAAAACACGTAGTGTTTTACAGCTTCCAAAATACACCCACTAGGGGCTAACTTTCCTTGTTTTCAAGTGTTGCTTTCAGTTTTTTTTCTTTTTTTGATAATTTACTGATTAGCAGATAAATATTTGCTTAAGAAAAATTTGGGAACATATAAAGGTATAAAGAAGGAAGGAAAATCACCCATAAATCAGCATCTAAATCAGCCATGACTACTGCATCACCATGCTTCCTTCTGGTCATCTTCCTTGACTTTGTTCTTTACTTGAGGAAGATACTTTATTTTTTTGGATCTCACTTTTTCCCCACTTAACTCCATATGTATTATTACTATTTCCTGATGCCAGGAAAAAATTATTTATGGTCATACTTTAAAAGTTACCATATAATACTGTTATCTTAGAACGGTGTCACAATTTTATTCTCCATTTATGGGGTCATTCAGCTTATTTACAGCTTTTCGGTATTATCAACAGTTCTGTTGTAAACATCTTTGGAAATCTTTATCCCTATTCTGATTATCTCCTACAGTAGCTATTTATAACTGCAGTGACTAGGTCGAAGGGTGGAAATGCTTTTGACATTCTTTGTTGCTGGTGGTCGTTGTGGCAGGGTCTCCTCTGTCACCCAGGCTGGAGTGCAACGGGACAGTCATAACTCACTGCGGCTTCTAACTACCGGCCTCAAATGTTTCTCCTGGCTCAGCCTCCCTAGTAGCTGGGATCACAGGTGCACACCACCATGCCTGCCTAACTTATTTATTTTTTGTAGCGATGGGGGTCTCGCTATGTTGCCCAGGCTGGCTTTTGGCATTCTTGGTACCTATTGTTAGACTGCTTTCCAAATAGACTGTAGCGTTTCATGCTCCATGAGCAGTGTAGGAGAAAGCTTGTCTCACTGAAGCCTTGTCGGTGCTTAGCATTGTTTTTGCAAGTTTTGCCGTTTGCACGAATCAAAGCTAGTCTCTCTTGTGTGACTGAACATCTGTTGTGTATTTATATAATTAACAATTTATCTGCGTAATATCAGTTCCCATCATTCCTCCCTTTTTCTTTGGTGATGCAACCTTTGTCTTTTGCAGAATCATGGATGCCTGCTTTGGGGAGCCTGGAGAGATGGTCTCCATGCTGGCTTCTAGGGCCGCTGGCTTCCTCTTGCACTCTAATGGGGGATCCCTGTGATCACCTTTCTTCACTCCCCTGACAATCTGCAGCCTCAGGGAATGGTGGCATGGTAGGCTCACCTTAGGCCAGGTTTTTTTTTTTTGTTTTTTGAGACGTAGTCTCACTCTGTCACCCAGGCTGGAGTGCAATGGCGCGATCTTGGCCCACTGCAACCTCCACCTCCTGCGTTCAAGTGATTCTCCTGCCTCAGCCTCCCAAGTAGCTGGGACTACAAATCTACGCCACCATGCCCAGCTCATTTTTGTATTTTTAGTAGAGATGGTGTTTCACCATGTTGGCCAGGATGGTATCGCTCTCTTGACTCTGCTATCTGCCCGCCAATTTTTTTAATGAATAAAAAGGGGCTTGTGGTTGGGACATCTCCATTCAGCTTTGCCATCGTAGGCTTGTGGTCACACTCGTGGGCTTGTGCACTGAGCAGACTTCAGGAAATGCAGCAGGCAAATCATCAGAAGGAAGAAGGCCCTCTATTTGCATAATACTTTATTCTTTTAAAAATGTATCCTCATCCTTATTTGCTCACTCTTTGGGCTAAAAATCCTCTCTTAGGATTTTTCTTAATAAGCTGTCAATGAAATGGAGGTCCTTGAGTGTAGTGTCTATGAAATTTATCTTTGCCCCACAACACTATAACTCCTGGCACATATCAATGCAGAGAACATCCTTGCCAGTGAATGAAAACATGAGTCAAATGACCCAACGCTAGGTACCAGCTTATGCCTCACCAAGACGGGTTACTGTGCAGGCTGGGCTTTCAGCCTGGCCTGTTCTGCCCATCCTGTTCTGACCTCTCGAAGCTCAGACTTGCTCTTCTGCAGGAAGAGCTGGGAGGTATGGGGGTTGCCTGAGCTGTGCATCCACTCCCTTACCAGCTGGGAGGTGCATCTCTGGTTTGTTGCATCTGGAGCAAAGGGAGCAGAGAGATGGTAGTGGAGGGCAGGGTTGACTGTAGGGAGGCCAGCAGTCAGAGCAGGAGGCTAAAATCCTGAATGACACATGATTTGTTTTTGGTGCTGCGATTTTTCACTGTTGTCCAATTGTCCTCTGTTTTTCCATCACATATCTTTTGTTTTGGGGGCAGCCCCCCACTTGCATACAGTCCCTGGTCACCATGGGGGAGGGCAATGAGCTTCCCCTTCTCCTCCAGCTTGGAGAGTCAGTCTCGCCTTCCGGGTACCCACAGCAGCTGCGGACATTTGCCTCGTTCCCACTGGGACCTTCCTGGGGGACTCCCTGCCTTGCTGCTCCTCATCACGGGTCCCAGCTGGCAGTTGTCGCTTGCCTTCCAGGTCAGGGAGGAGCACTGGGACCTCCTGGGACACAGGATGAGTGGGGGCAATGCTTGGCAGGGAGGGGAGCAGCCCCTCCCAGTGACTTGCCCAGCACCATGTTCGTCCCCATGCACCCCCTCCTGATATAGAGAGCATGCCGCTATTGGGGACAAAACCCACTCTTGGTTTACTTGCACCTTAAAACACCATATTGCACACTGTAGGAGCTGGGAGGGACAAACACAACAGAACCTCAGTTCTCCTGGACATGTATGACTAGAGGCGTGACTCTGTCATCTCTCAGAGCCCCTGCCCCAGATTTGAGACAGCCACCTTATCCTTAGCATCTGTGGAGAGGACCTGGGCAGGATCAGGGCCCAAAATGCTCAGTGTCCTCGAGGGGCCTGCTGCAGAGATGGGAGTGGCTGATCTGAGGCCAGGGCTTGTGGGTCACATAAGGACCTTACTTAATTCCTATCTGACTTGTATCCTGAACCACCATGACTTTGTGACCTGGAGAAGGAGCCACAAAGAAACAGATAACAAGAGAGACTGTGAGATCATATTTTGTTGGGGGGTTGACAAATTTTTATTACCATATTACTGAGATAAATGCACTTTATTCCAGCCCCACCGTGACCCTCCTCTCGGCTGATTGGTGCAGTAGCAACTGGATTGGTCAGTAGAAACACTTGATAAGTCAGTCCAGACCTCTTAGGAGCATGTGGTATGGGTTGGGTTGGCATGGGGTTAATAACATGACCTGATTAGCTTGTACTTCTTGCTGACCGGCAGCTCTGAGAGTTTAGTCTGATCCAAGACTCTTCCAGTCCTGAGATGATTTTGTGTCTAGTGGCTAACCAGGACCTCCAAGATGGTAGCTGCTGTTCCTGGAATCTCCAGTTAGGTGGTGTCCCCTGGTCACCCAGTCCCCACTGCTTTCTGCACCCTCCTTACCCAGAGGATATGAATTATAGGCATCTCCGGTTGAGCACAGGACAGGGAACTCATCCCTGATTGGTTTATGCCTGAATTTGCATTATTGTGGGTGCATTGTCAAGCAGTTTTACTATGCCCTTTTCTAGGAAGAAAGTCAAACAATTTGAAGTGCATGAGACATTCACAAAACAAAATAAAAAGCAATGTCAGTATCATCTTCTTAAGCTTTTGAACATGTTCCGCAGATCCCCTTCAACATCCAGAAGCTGACTTTGACCCAGTCTTGGTCTAATTAACTGCTGCTCTGCAAGCCCTGGGCTCTCAAGATTTGTTTCTTGTCCTCATATCTTCTTGGCGGAGGACACATCACTGCCATCAGCAGAGGTTGTCCTCCCAGATCATGTGGCTTTGGTGTGTGCCCCTGGGAGCAGAGAAGGGGCTGGGGCATGTGCCCAACCCACCAGATGGGAGGCACCCACTGTGCTATGGCTGGACAACAGATGTCCCTGTTGTCTCCATTTCACACTCTACTGGTAATCAATAGTTAGGACTCAATCAACGAATGACTTTTCTGTTTAATAAATTTGTTTCTGTGGTGAAACATGCCATTGATTTTGAAACAAATTTGTAGATGGTGGGTTAGGTTCCCAGGTTAGCCCACCCTCCCCCCAATTCTTACTGAACCTATACGAAGGGTTTAAAGGATCTTTGGTTCTTCGGCCCCCAAATACGTGCCTTAGCAGAGTTTCAATGAGAAAATGTCATTAGAAACTCCACCTTGGTTTCTAGGAATAGAGCTGTCATTTCTTGGTTGTAAAGAACTTGCTATTCTCTCATTATGGAATGGAAAGTAGCTCTCAGATTTCCCCTTATTCTTTTATCCCTAGAGCAATATATAGTGTGGGGGATTTTCAGAGGGTTTTTATCACAGTGTAGAAATGAGAAGGAAAATGACTTCTTCCCCTGTGCTATCTTTGTTTTTTATCCATTTAAACCTGAATGGCAAAGTGATTTCATCACATGTGCCACCTCTAAGTGATAAGAGACTGTATGGGTACTGTGTTGAGAAAAGATTCTGTGGTCACATTCAAGGATCAAGAAAGTGTGCGGTGGTTGATTAGTGATGTCTGCCATGATTATGGTCGTGGAGAGGAGGTGACTAATGTGTATTTGCCATTCCTGAAACAGACCTGTTAGAAAGTAAACTTCACACACAGGTGATAATACCAGCCTAACTGTTATATAGAGATTGTTATGTACTGGACACCATTCTGAGTGCTTTTTGTATTTAATTCTCAAAACACCCCATGAGGTAAGTACAAATGAGGAAACTTACAATGAAGAAATTCTTACAGATGAGGACACAGAGGCATGAAGAGATACTGTTGTAAACAACCTACTGCACTGCTAGTCATAGAAAAGTTCAGCACATTTGATAATGTACAGTATATAATTGATAATGATCATAGATGACTATATACTTTCAGTCATTATTTTAGAGTGTGTTCCTGCAGTAATAAAAAACTGTAAAATAGCCTGAGGCCGGTACTTCAGGAGGTGTCCAGAAGAAGACGTTGCTACCATAGGAGATGACAGCTCCAAGTGTGTTATTGCCCCTGAAGACCTTCCAGTGGGACAGGATGTGGAGGGTGGAAGACAGTGATATTAATGATTCTGATCAGGCTTAGGCGAGTGTGTGCATTTGTGTCTTCGTTTTCAACAGAAAATTTTAAAAAGTAAAATATGAAAATTTTAAAAATAGGAAGAGCTTATAAAGATATAAAAATATTTTCGTATACTTGCACAATGTGCTTGTGTTTTAAGCTGTTCGAAAAGTAAAAAATAGTTTAAAAGTTTATAAAGTAAAAAGTTACAGTAGCTGAGGTTAATTTAGTATTGAAGAAAGAAAATTTAAAAAAAAATTGAATGTAGCCTAAGTGCGTGATATTTATAAAGTCCATGGTAGTGTTCAGTAATGGCCTAGGCCTTCACACCCACTCACCATTCATTGGCTTACCCAGAGCAGCTTCCAGTCCTGCAAGTTCCATTTGTCATAAATACACTAGACAGGTGTATCTTTTTTTTAAATCTTTTATACTGTGTTTTTACTGTACCTTTTCTGTGCTTATAGATATCTAGATCACAAATACTTCCCATTGTATTACAGTTGACTACAGTATTCAGTATAGTCACATGTTGTACAGGTCATGGCCTAGGGGTAGTAGACTATACCACATAGCCATAGTCTAGGTGTGTAGTTGGCTCTACCATCTAGGTTTGTGTAAGTGCACTCTGTGTTGCACAATGACAAAATGACCTAACAACACATAGATTTCCCTGACTCTATCCCTGTTGTTAAGTGAGACATAACTGTGTATCTATATTTTTAACTTATCAAGTAAAGTATCTTTCATAATGGCTGAAGAGATTTTTTAGTACCATTTACCTCATTCGCTGATTTAAAAATTACTCATCAAATGCCTGTTCTGTGTCCATACACTGAGAGAGGATTATGGAAATGGAGAGTCAAAGAGCTACGACCGCTGCCCTCCCTGAGCTTGCAGTCTACTGATAGATGCAGTCCCTGTCCAAACAATAGCATAAGCGCAGAGTGCTACTTGGGTGAGTGCTGCAGAGCAAAGGCCCTTGGTCCCAAGAGACCAGGGTGGCTGTGGTGGATGGATGAGGGATGCTGGTGTTCTGACTGAGCAGGTGCTTTCAGGCTGTGCCGAAAAGCTTTGACCCTGGCCTCAGAGTCGTGGGGCGCCTTGGAAGGGGGAGGAGGGGTCGTGGAGTTTGTGTCACATGATTAGATGTTTTTCCCTTTGGAAAGATAATTGTGGCTACACTGGGAAAAATGAATTGGACATGGGATATAGAAGAGTTAGAAGGCAGATGTTGGAATCCAGGAAAAGGAGTCATGATACTTGGGGATAAGGAGGCTTGGGTAGTGAAAAAAGAAGTGAGGGGGATGCTGCAGGTATCTGGGAGGGGACAGTCGCTAGCTATGGTGGCAGATTGGATGTGGGGAGTGAAGGGAAGAGAAGGGATAAGGACAGCTAAAAAGCAGGAGCATGGCAGGCCTGTTCCCAAAGGTGGGGGATGCTGGCAGAGAAGCCGTTTTAGGGTGGGAGGACATCTGTGTGGTGTTGCGGTGTTCAGAGGAGATGTCAGATAGGGTGCACTTTGGATTGGGAACATGTGGGTTTCAGCTGGGCCATTGACAGACTTCAGTGGATTGTCCTGGGAAACCAACTGCTGTGGAAAAAATAGAAAAATCTATAATTTTGATTTTTTGAATTCAAACATTTTCACCCTAGACAATAAGAAAAGAATCTAACAATGACAAAGGAAATTAATAAAAATAAATGTCTTGCATAGTCTTTCTATTTTCATTTTTATGTTCTCCTGCCATTTGTTTCCCATAAATATTCGTATTTTAATTAGTTGTCATTATAATCTACGTAGAAGACGTAATAGGGTTGTGTTTCCTTACCATTATCCCAAATATTTTCCCACATTTCTATATCTCTCTCAAGGCTGCATTTAAAATATGTTGGGTAATATTCCATTCATTTGATAAATCATAAATGACAATTTTCTAAGCAATTTCTCTACTTTTGGATATTTAGTTGATTTTAAGATTTTATTAATACAGGTAATACTTTCATAAATGTTATGTATATCGCCTTTTTTCCTCTTGCATTTTTTTCTTAAGATAAATTCTTACAAGTGGGATTCATGGGTTTCAAGAGTTTGAATAGGTTTCTGACTTGTGATATGGGTCAAGGCAAATGTTTTCCAAACCACTGACAGGGCTGTGAGGCAAGAACCAAAGGGCAGATCTTTGATCTCCACATGGAAGCTCAGCATGTTTATTTGAATTCAGTAACCAGTGGTTCTAACCAGATCAGTGAATGCTTGACAAGGTCCTTCTGTCACACATCTAGGACCTTCCATCACACATCTGCTAATCATGCCAGTTAGTGGCTACAAACCTCTCTCAGGCCACTGAGCTCACCACCGTGCCCTCAGAACCCTGGGCTAGCTCCTCCCTTTTCCCAGGCTTTCTGCTTGTAGGAATGCCACAATAACTTCAGAACTACTGGAAGCCCCAGAAGGGAACTGATGGAATCCCTAAGGGCTACCTGAACTAGTGAACCCTGAAAGCCTCAGGCTCTAAAAGATGTGCATCTGTACTGCAGAGGCTGCCTGTGGTTCCCATGGGTTTGGATGGGTGCTCAAGATCTTCCATGACCTGGTCTCAGTCTAAGAGATTTACTTGCCATTGCTTCTCAAAATAGCACCTCCACTCCACCAAGACAGATTATTCTCTGGCCCAGGAAGATGACTCCTGGCCCTCACTCAAGTTGCTCCCTCACCCTCGCCTTTGCAAACCTGACTTCTCCTTTGGACTCCAGGAGTGGCAGTGCCTTCAGGCAGCACGTCTGACTTCCCACCCAGCAGCTCTCCTGCTACAATCTCCTGCACTCCTGCAGAACTCTCCGTCCACATGGCAGGACTTAGCACATAATTATATGCCTTCTTTAATGTTTGTTTTTGCAATTGTTATTTCTTGAAGATAACTGTACTCTCCTTGAGGGCAGGAACCGTGTCATCCTTCCCTAGACCCCTCCAAGCCTGGCTTCAGTGCTGAGCCCTTTGCCTGAGCCCAGCCAATCCAGTGTGACCCATTACATCAAAGCGTCTGTGCCCATGATGCAGTGTGAAGCGTCTTAGCTATCCTTGTCTTTTGTGTTTTCCACATAAGTGCTCATATTCAAAACTTGCTGAGGATATTATTAAAAAAATGCTCATAGATGGGGAATACTCATATTCTCTATTGATCACAGTTTGGGGGATTGTAAGATCAAGTTAATGCTGGAAAACAATAACCTGGTCACTTATTACTTCTGAGTCCTTGATGTCTACTAGGGTGGGAAGGGTGACTGGTTAGAAGGACCTGGGGGGATAAGGAGCAGTTGGAGGCACTGGAATATCTCTCTGGCCCTTAAGAAGGCTTGTATCTTTGGCCTGGGTGAACAGTGCTTGTGTTATAGTGAAATGACATGTTCTGCTATTGTGTTTCTCGAAAAATTGGTTCCAATGGTACCTTGCCCTTTTTACTTCTCACTTTAAATACCGAGTGCATCAGTGTTCTGATTGTTAGGAGTCTTCAGGGGGACCCACCCCCAGTTCAGCCTGGAAGTTGGAGCTTTCCTTGTTTTCTAGAAATGGCCTGGCACAAGAGGGACTCTGGCCGGATATCAGGAGCCTTCAGGCTGGGCTGGGTCTGTAGCCACCCATTGTCCAGCTCTGCACAAGCTCAGACCTCAGCCTGCTCGTTTATAAAATGACATACCTGAACTAGATGATCTCTAGGCCCTTCTGCAACAGAGATTAAAAACAAAACGATTGAAGCTCTCTTCAGAGGGTAAGCTGGGGTGCATTTTTAACTCAAAGGAGAAATAGGCTCATTGACACATTTAATGACATGTGTTAGTATGTGTTAGAACTTTACACTTAAACTTGCATTTCTTTCTTTCTTTCTTTTTTTTTTCTAGCCAAACATCATGTCAATGGCAACAGAACAGTCGAACCTTTCCCAGAGGGAACACAGATGGCTGTATTTGGTAAGATATCAACTCTGAAAGAAAACCCAAATTGTGTGCAAAGACTAGTGCCAAATTTCTTAGTTTTAGCAAGTGTCCTCAGGGCTTCAAAATCTGGGCTCTTCTAGATATTTACAAGTTGTTACAGCCAAGAAAACTATTGAGTTCCTAGTAATTTCTGGGGTTGGAAAAGCTTATTCTATAGAATTTAGTGTGCTTTATTTTCTCACGTTGACAACCAAATATCAAACTGAGTATGCTATTTCTTATGTCCACACTGTGAATTAACCTGCTAATTTAGGGTTTGAGTTTTTCTTTGCTAGCAGGGATTTTTTTTTTTCCCACATGGATATCTCTCACTTTGTTAAAGACTGGGATTTAAGTAGTTTTGACTTGTTATTCCACAAAAATCAGTCTAATGGAATGATCTCTTTCTTCTCCATCATGAATTAAGCACACTCCTTAAGAGAAAACATTAATTAAAAATGTTTTCAGCAAAGTCCAATCACTGAGTGGTATACTTACAATGTATAATTATGTGTTTGAGCGGAACTTCTCTGTTAAAATTCCAAACTGTTTGGTGAAGAGGTCCTTTTTAATCCGTGTTTCCTTCCCTCCATGCCTCATGTCATCTAAACTTCCTTCAGAATATCTCTGCACATGGCCCTTTCTTTGCCTGCCTTCTTTTCTCCGTTCCTTTCCTTCCTTACCTCTCCTTCCTTTGGGCCCCCCTCCCACCTCCCCTCCCCTTCTCTCTAACAGTGCTCTGGGGTTCATCCCTGTGTTACCCACTGAAAATGACAACCTCTGTCCTCTGGAATTTCAACTGGACATTCAGCTGCCTCCCCTGGTTCCTTCCCCTCTACCTTTAGACAGGTTCTGTGATGTCTCTCATCCTAAAAACGTGAGGTCCCCTGATTTCACGCCTCCTGTAGGCTTCTGTCCTACTCTGGTCTTGATGGTAGTCTCCTTTGAGGGTACAAAACCACTTTGAAGCCCTGAAGTGCGTTTGAACTGGAAATTAGCCTCAGTACAACCTGGTCTGTAAATGAGCACATTCAAAATAGATTGTTCCCTTATTCCCAGAGATGGAACCAGAATTAGGCATCAGTGAGGATTAGCAGCTGGAGAGTTATAAACAGGGACACAGTTCCACCTCAGTGTTGGTAAATCATGCTCTGTGTAGGCTATCACCTTTTAAAATATGATTAGAGATCATTGTGCTCAGAAATTTAAATGGAGAAGTTGATTTTGTAGAAGGCCTAGTGGACTCTCTAAAACATGTGCTAAAATGTTTGATTTGCTAACTTTCCTGTCCCAGCATGGTGTCTGTTATCATGGGACAGCAAATGTCACATGTATCAATGTTCAGAGGGTTCTTTTAATGATTTATTTATTTATTTTCCAGTCTCTCAGATTTGCCAACCCCAGGCATATGAGAAACTAGGTCTTATGTCATATTGGGAAATAGTAAATGACACTAACCCATTATTAGTGGGTTTCCCTCTGTTGTGATATTGAAGTAAAACTTCTTTCTTGAAGGGCAGACTCAGTACCAGATGGGCTGATGACATTGTTTGACTACAGAATTGGAAATACAGGGAATAAGGTTCTGTGGCAAGCCTTTTTTTTGTTTGTTTGTTTGTTTGCAGCAGGGGTTTGGGGTGGACAGGTTTGGTTTATAGCAGCTTACTCAACATTCTTACCTAAGGCCTTCATTGTTTGACTTTCAGCAAGCAACTTCCCCTCTCTAAGCCTCCATTTTCGGTGAGGAGGCTGACGGGTGAGCTCTAAGGCCTCTGCAACTCTAAGCCCTTGGCCTTTACCTCTTATGTATTCAGGACTGAAGGCTCTTGGAGCAGGAGGCAGCCCCTGGGAGGCCCACTGTGCATGGCCAGCATGTGTGGTTTTAGAAGAGATGAATCATGTGCACAATTTCTACAAGTTAACAACATAGAAGAGGCAGAATTATACACATCATAAAATAGAATACGTTTGACATCTAAGAATTCTTACTTTAGAAGTGCAGTTTAGCTCTTCCAGATGCTTAAATTAAGGCCCTATTTTGGTTAAGTATAGGCAAGCATTTCATATTAATGTCTTCAGAATGATTCTCACTTTCTATTGCTTGTTCCCCGGCCTAGGGTGGAGTAGAGGATTTGAGTGGTTTATCACTGCAATGGAAAGGTCAGCTCAGCACAATGCTTGACTCTTGGGAATACATTGGACATTTCATCCTGCCAGCCCCTTGCAAAGCTGATGGACTCATACTCCTCTTCCTAGCGAGGCCATGTGACTTATCCAGAGCCACTTGGCCACGGAGGTGGTTGTTGGAACTAGAGTTTGAGCCCAAGTCTAATTGACCCTGAATCCATGTTCTTGTCATGATGTTCCCTGACTCTCTCTGCACTGGTTCAAGGAACCCTGGGAAGACCTGATAGATTCAGAGACAACTTTCAGCTGGATCCATGCACAAAAGCATGATTTGCAGCCAAGCCCATTTAGCACATCAATTTGTATACTTGCATGCCTTCTCAGAGTGCCCTGAAGGAGTCTTGAGAAGTAGCCTTTGCTGGGAGAATACTGGTTGGAGCAACATCTACTACTACTATCATGCTTTTCCATTTGACTGTAGTAGCATGTATTCATGCACAAGAGGATGTCTTACATTCCCTTGACTGTGAGTTCGCCAAAACAGTGATGGCACTTGTACTTGTTCAAACCCATTCTTCAGCCTTGGAGGTCTTCATATTTTGTGATAAAATAGTATCATCAATTACAATATCATTTTTTTTTTTTTTTTGAGATGTGTCTCACTCTGTTGCCCAGGCTGGAGTGCACTGGCACAATCTCAGCTCACTGCAGCCTCCACTTTCTGAGTTCAAGTGATTCTCCGGCCTCAGCCTCCCAAGTAGCTGGGATTACAGGCATGCATCACGACACCCACCTATTTTTTTTTTTTTTTGTATTTTTAGTAGAGATGGGGTTTTTTCCATGTTGGCCAGGCTGGTCTTGAACTCCTGACCTCAAGAGATCCTCCCGCTTCAGCCTCCCAAAGTGCTGGGATTACAGGCATGAGCCATTGCACCTGGCCACAACGTCATTATCTATTGGTTAATCATTTGAATATACCTTACCTTTAGAATGCTACCAACATAAGAACTTTGAAATTTAATCCGCTCTACAAATGACTATTGAACTGCCATGAAGCTTTTAGATTAGAATGTGAAATGTCAGGAAGGACAGATAGAGTGTGGGATAAAGGCATTCCAATGTGAGAAATGCATGAATGGGTCATATCAAGGGATCAGAGAATAGATAGATGATTCCTTAGAAACTGTCCCTGGCCTACAGTCTTCACAGATTTTCTTTTGTAGCCCAACAGTTAGTTTTTCTTCTGGTCTTGTTTTTCTGCCCCCACCATTCTTAGCTTCCTCTGTGGCTCTCCCTCTCCTCTGCCCTTTCAGACAATGAGAACAAAGGTAATAGGCTTGGTCCTCCTGGGGGCTTCTCCTGCCTGTGTGTGATGCTCTCTTTCAAGTCAGTGGGAGCCCTCTGCTTGCAAGCTGGAAGTGGAGCCACACATTTTGCAATTACTTCCTGTCTTTGTTCCTGGTGGCTGTGAGTGCCCTTTGGCTCTCACCCCTTTGATGTTTAGAGCGCCCGCCCTGTGTAGTGGGCATCATTGTGCTCCTTTATAGGCAGATAAACTGAGGCACTCAGATTAAAGAAACATGGCAGAGGCTTCCTCAGATATGAGAATATCTTTTGCCACCCTGCTGGGCCTGTCTTAGAAAGGTTTTCTCTGGCTGTCAATATGTTAATGAAAATGACAGTCCGTTGACCACGGGCCACTCTGTCCACGTGGAGGGCCTGGTTCCAGCCTCTGTGGAGGTGTTTGTTCTCAGCACAGACCAGCTACTCATTGCCTTAAAAATACTCCACAGTCAAGAAGATGTAATTTCACAAGAAAATCAAAGCTTACTAATTGAAAAGACTGGAAAATGCAGGGCGGGGGATTCCAAGCTTAATTTGTGAAGATTTTTGGTACAATTAAAAAATACCTCATACAAAAAATTAGCTGGGCGTGGTGGCATGCACCTCTAATCATAGCTACTTGGGAGGCTGAGGCAGGAGAATTACTTGAACCCAGGAGGCGGAGGTTGCAGTGAGCCGAGATCGTGCCACTGCACTCCAGCCTGGGTAACAGAGCGAGGCTCTGTCTGGAAAAAAAAAGTAAACTTTACTATCTTTGAACATAAATTTGTCATCCAAACTAGGATACATTTGAGAGTGAAAACGGTGCTATGAACAATTATATTGAAATAATGAGGGATAAACCTGGAGGATATTAGGTAGCTAGGATATAATGTGTCCCTGTTATGAGGTCGTATATTATAAAATATTGAACCAAGAATAGTAAATACACACCGAGTTAAGTAGAAATGGAAAAATAATGAACTTGGATAGACAAAATAAAGTGAACAAATGAAAAAATTTCAATGACGTAGATTGGATTGTATATAATGTCACATCCACACTAGTAGTTATGCTAACTTTGGAGATTATATTCAATAAATATTGTTGTATTCTTTCTGAATAATTTCAGTTTGAAAGTTAGTTCATATTCATAAAACCTAGTTTATGATAATTCAATAAGGGTAAGGGAGTGGATCTGATTTTACAGTTGCAGTTTTAATATTGTACTAATACTTTCCAGGGATGTAGGGTAATTATTTCTTCATTACTTGAGATATTCAGATGCTAGAGTGGTCATCCTTAACCAGTTCGGAAGTGGCTATGTAGCCTTTAAGACCCTTTCTTCTCAATTACTGAGAATTGACTTTGTTTTGGAACATTGAAACATTAAAAAAAAAATTCTGCTAACTCAAAATTCTTTGAACTCATCATTATTTATTTTTTTAATTTAAAATGTGGGTGCACAGTAGGTGTATATATTTACGGGGCATGTGAGATGTTTTGAGACAGGCATGAAATGCGTAGTAATCACATCATGGAAATGGGGTGTCCATCCCCTCAAGCATTTATCCTTTGTGTTAGACAATCCAATTATACTCTTTTAGTTATTTTTAAATATACAGTTCTTACTATAGTTACCCTGTTGTACTATCAAATGCTAGGTCTCATTCATTCTTTCTCACTATTATGTTTTGCATCCATTAACCATCCCCATCTTCTCGCGTACCCCTACTACCTACCCTTCCCAGCCTTTGGTAACCATCATTCTACTCTCATCTCCATGAGTTTAATTGTTTTGATTTTTAGATCCCACAAATAAGTGAGAACACATGATGTTTGTCTTTTTGTGCTGGGCTTATTTCACTTAACAATGTTGTTGCAGGTGATAGGATCTCATTCTGTTTTATGGCTGAGGAGTACTCCATTGTGTACCACATTTTCTTTCTTTTTTTTTGTTTTTGAGACGGAGTCTCGCTCTCACCCAGGCCGGAGTGCAGTGGTGTGATCTCGGCTCACTGCAACCTCTGCCTCCCGAGTTCAAACGATTCTCCTGCCTCAGCCTCCCAAGTAACTGGGATGACAGGCGCGCGCCACCACGCCTGGCTAATTTTTTTGTCTTTTTAGTAGAGACGGGGTTTCACCATGTTAGCCAGGATGGTCTTGATCTTCTGACCTCATGATCCACCTGCATCAGCCTCCCCAGGTACCACATTTTCTTTACCATTCTTCTGTTGATAGACACTTAGGTTGCTTCCAAATCTTGGCTATTGTGAACAACTGCTGCAGCAAACCTGGGAGTGGAGAGGTATCTTCGATACACTGATTTCCTCTCTTTTGGGTACATACCCAGCAGTGGGATTGCTGGATCTGAAGGTATGAACCTGTACCATTTAGGAACTCGTGTCCAGGCTATTTGGTGAAAGGTAAAATTCTGCAGTGAGAAACCTTAATGTTCAGAAATTGATACCAAGCAGCAACAGCAGAAGTACCTCTGCAAATTCTTTGGATTGTCATGAATTTTTAGGCTCCCAGTAACCTGATGGCAATGTCTCTCTGACCACAAACCACTGAAAACATGTTTTTTGGGTCAGATTCTCTGAAGATTTTTCAAACAAGTGGGGGGAGCAAAAGCCAAGCCGAGGCCTTAGGAAAATGTGCTGTTTGTCACATGGCACATCTCTGTTGACAGCCTAAGGTGCCGAGTGCTCACGGGACCTTTTCTTGAACAGCTGTGTGGATGGACTGGTCCCAGAGCAGGGGCCCGCGGCTGACAGCAGCCCAGAGACGTGCACCTCTCTGGGGTACTCACCTTCGGCCCCTCCAAGGAGAGTGAGATCCACGTAAGATGAGCCAATCACAAGAAATTGTTTCCCCCCTGGCGTGAGTGGGAGGTGAGTTTTGAATCAGCCCTGGTTATTTGTCTGCCAGCCAAGAAAACATCATTGGAAGCAGCCGGCAATATGTCAGACTTCAAAGGGAAGTGTCTTGGTGTCTCACTGGCACATATCCAGCATGATGTTGGTAAATAACCGAGTCCCGGTGTGGTGTATTTCTCCCTGAATCTTGACTGAAAACTACTGAAGCCCATTCTGTGAGCTCTGGAGGGGCAACCACTCATTCCAGGAAAAAGGCCAGAACGAATGACATTGTAATGTGTTTATAATTAGCCAAACAATCTAAATTCACAAGATGGTCAGAACTGCAGGCTGCTAGCTGATGCAAAGTTCTTAAATGGTAGAGCACTTGGGGAGATAAAAATAGGCCTTCCTCCCTGGGTAATTTCAAGCACCTTGAGGGGGCAATGGTCATTGGAGACATGGTTTAAGATGCATTTTATTTTATATATCCTGTGCATGATTTCAACTTTTATTTTCTTCTTGAGTGTAGAGAAGTCAGATAATATAGAGAAGGAGAAAGAGACCTTTGAAAACCCGTGTCGAAAATCTCTTTTGGTTTGGAAAGCATGGGCTGTTATGGTGCAGCCACGTTGACCTGGGCTGGTCCAGAAAAGAACAAGTTATGGAATCACAGAGGAGGGTGGGTTTGGATGTTTAGAGCGTGGAACATGCACTATAGGTTGGAGGATGGCGCACAATTCATTGTAGAGGGGAGTAGATTAGATAATGTTTCATATAATAACACTTCACTGGTATAGAGATCACTTATCCATCAACTTCACCCATTTGGGTTGTAAGTAAGAACCAGAAAGTGAAGCCGTCCTCCCACAAAAAGGTTATGGAGGAGTCTGTAAAGAATTCAGAATTCCCAGAGGTCACTGGAGTCCTATAATCCTGTTGACTCTAGATAAGTTTTTCCTACCTTCTTAAGCCCCATCTCTCATCTGTAACATGACGAGAAAGCTGTTTGCCTCCTAGGACTGTTGTCAGAGTGTCAGGAAATGATGCATCAAGCCCTTGGCATAGGGATGACAGACCAGACGGACAGGTGCTCCCTGGCGGACCACCTGCTCTCCTCACTCTGGATAAGCTGTGATCAAGTCCCTGGGAGAGTGACGCCAACATCACTAGGCTCTGTGGGATCCATCACCTCTCCTTCATAACACCAAATGAGTCCCGTAACTCGGGGATTTTGAAGGATAACAGACAGCATTAGTTGATAACTCACCTAATATTGGCTGGATACTGAGAAGCCCATATTATTAAACTCTCTGTCAGCCTCACTCTCACCACTTGTCCAAGTGAGACTGGTTGTTTGCTTCTGTGTCAATACAGAGCTCTCAGAAAATACTGTATTTCTCTTTTGGCCTCAACTATAGAGCTGATCAGATGTGGCTAATTTTTTCACTCTTTGCAGTAGTGTACAGCGACCACCCACTTGACTGACCTTTTTACCTTTAAGTTTTGACGAGAGAGAGATTTATTTTACAAATGTGGTGGACATTTCTTAAATTTCTACAGAGAAAATACATTCAACAGGATGTGCAGGAGAAACAAATATTTTCTATTGCTTCTCTGTTAATTAAATTTTTTAAGAAGAGAAACATAGGTATAGAGAACAACTAAAACTAAAAAAGTTACTCATTATTCAGTTTAACCCAACTAGCATTTTTAGGAAAAATACAGAGCAATCAAGGATCAAATGCAGATAATATAAAACATAATATTCTTTTTCTTGTTCTCACTCTCCCCAGCCATTTATCTTGGGCCTTGTTATAAAATGGATTAAAGGAAAATTAAAATATATGCAAGACAGAGCCAGCTCACATGCATTAGAATTAGGTAAATATTAGGCCAAAGGAAAAGTAAGTGAAATGAAATACGCAAAGAATGCATGTCGTAATCTTACATAATTTATAAAACTTGATCATAAATTTGGCTCTATGTTTCCTAGCAACAACATGAAGAAAAATCAGTTGGTTGCATGATGGACTTCATTTTTAAAAAATTGTGGTAACATATACATAATATAAAATTTATCATTGCAACCATTTTTTAAGCATATGGTTCAGTGGTGTTAAGTACCTTCACATTGTCGTATAGCCATCACCACCATCTAGCTCCAGAATTATTTTATCTTCCCAAAGGGAAACTCCATAGCCACTAAGCTCTGTCTAGTCCTCCTTCCCCCAGCCCCTGGTAACCCCTATTCTGCTTCCTGTCTCTCTAAATTTGACTACTCTAGGGACCTCCTATAGATAGAATCATATAGTAATTACCCTTTTATGAATGGCTTATTCTACTTAGTATAATGTCTTCAAAGTTCATCCATGTTTCACTGTGTATGAAAATTTCCTTCTTATCCCATTGTATCTATAGACCACATTTGGTTTATCCATTCACCTGTCAATCAGTACTTGAGTTGCTTCCACCTTTTGGCTGTTGTGGATAAGGCTGCGATGAACCTGAGTGTACAAATCTCTCTTCAAGTCCCTGCTTTCCATTCTTTTGGGTGTATACCCAGAGATGGAATTGCTGGAGCATATGGTAATTCCATGTTTAATTTTTTGAGGAGCTGCCATATCATTTTCCACAACGGCTATACTTTTACATTGCCACCAGCGAACCACAAGGGTTCCAATTTCTCTGCATCCTTGCCAACCCTTGTTATTTATTTATTTTTAAAAATTATAGCCATCCTAATGGGTGTGAAACAGTGATGGATTTCAGTTTTACTTACTGATTCTAAAAATGTACATGCTTGGGGGAATCACACATATTTTGGATTCTGGAACCAGAAAGAAATTTCTTTCAAGAGTACTTAGGAGGACACTGTACTGCAAGGCATTTAGGAGGACACTGTACTGCAAGGCATTCAGCAGCACTGCTGATGGCACCCTTGGGGTGAGCAGTGCGTGAGTCTCGTGGCTATTTGTCACACTGCTCTTCCCTTTGTGACCCTCTCCCAACAAGGGACAATTTGACCCTTGCCTCCCTGCAGTTGCTAGCATGTTTGTCTGGTGGCTCTGGTTTAACCCGGAAGTTATTTGTATTACATCTAAAACAAGCAATGGACCAGCTATCTTTTAGGAGATTTTCTGTCAGTATCATTTCTCTCAGTTGAGTTTTAAAAGATATTTGTTTTTTACTTTGCAATTGTGAAAGATTTCAAACAAAAATAGCTTAGTATAATGAAGCCTTGCTCGCTCAGCTTCCACAGGTCTCAGTTATGGCTAAATATGCCTTGTCTACATCCCCACTCCCTCCCCCTCCTCTATCCTAGCATATTTAAAGCAGATCTCAGCTACCCTATCAACTCATCCATGAATATTTTGGTATATATCTCTAAAAGATAAGATGGATTTTTAATACCTAAAATATACTTTTTAAATATCATCAGATCTCCAGTGAGTCCATTTCCCCTGTTGTCTCATAAATGTTTTTTAAAACTGTTTCTCTGAATCATGAGCCAGATAGCCTATACATTGCAATTGGTTGATATAGTTTCTTTTCATCTGTAAGTTCACTCCTCTTTCTCTCTCTCTCTTTCCCTTGCTATTTATTTGTTTAAGAAATTAAATAATTCAGCCTGTCCTATTTCCTTCAGTCTTGACCAAATGATCATGTTCATTTGTCCTCTTGTATTTTCTACAAACCGAGAGTCAGAGGCCTGATCAGCATCTGTAAGTGGTGGTGTGTTTCATTCAGGAGGCATTTAATACCTGGTTCCTTTCCTTTTCTTTTCTTCTCCTCTTCTCCTCTTCTCTCCTCTCTCCTCTCTCTTGTCTTGTCTTGTTTTCTTTTCTTTTCTTTCATTCAGAGACAGAATCTCACTCTGTTGCCCAGGCTGGAGTGTAGTGGCGCAGCAGCTCACTGCAACCTCTGCCTCCCAGGTTCAAGCAATTCTTCTCCTCAGCCTCCTGAGTAGCTGGGATTATAGGCGTCCACCACCACACCCAGCCAGTTTTTGTTTTTTAGTAGAGATGGGATTTCACCATGTTGGCCAGGCTGGTGTCTAACTCCTGACCTCAGGTGATCCACCATCTTGGCCTCCCAAAGTGCTGGGATTACAGGTGTGAGCTACTGTGCCCGGCCCTGGTTCCTTTTCTTTTGGTGAAGTTAGCAACCCCTTACTGATCATTGTCTCAATCCATTATTTGCTTGGAAACTGCAAATATTCTAATTCTAGCATTTTTTAAATTTGTGAGCTGAAATATTTCTATAAATAGAGACTTCTCTTTATCCACTCTTTGGTTGCTGTGAGGTCCAGTTTGCTGAAGAAAGCAGGATAAGCGGTGATTCTCCGTACCTACTGTTTTGCTCCGTGTATCTGAGCATGGCTTTAAGTGTATATTCCCCAGTCAAAGCATATGTGTGGATAGTGGTTTAAGTCAAAAGCCATTTGACAAGGGATAGAAACCTCCTTAATTTGACGGAATGACCATTTTCGCTTGGGCATTTAACCAGATTATTGAAATTTGTAACCAGTTGGGTGAATACTTGAAAACAGAGCCACAGTACACAGATAGCCGCAACAGATTTGAGTAAAGCAAGAAGCAGGCACACTGTTAGGTGGCAGAAGGCAGGTTCTCAGGCAAAGCTCTCTCCACGGAGCAGCGATCTTCTCTGTCGTCCTCTCCCCAGATCTTGTGACCAGGGGACGTGCTGCAGTGCAGGTTTGAGTCCTGATCCTCAGTAGCTCAGGTTTAGAAAAGCAACTACAGAGAGGGCCTGAGGGTTGGAGGAGGTCTTGCTTCTAGATGTGGAATGCCTTCAAAATGTTGAAATGATAGAAATGGAGAAGCAGTCAAGAAAGTACAAAGCCCACTGAGGGATGCTGCCCACAGCGAAGATTAACAGCTGGGCCATTGCACCTGGAGCGCTTTTTCACGCCTCTGCTTAATAATTGTGAATGAGTTTGAGGGTAGCAGAAGACACTCTCCAGAGTAGATTTTCCATACTTCCAGTTCTCACAGAAGGTGTAGGTAAAACTGTTCATGGTTATCACTGCCAAATGTTTGGGGATTCAAGAAGGGGAGATATTTACTGACCCACTCCTTTTTTAATCTTATACATATCTCATGTATATATTTTTGTAAGTGTTCTCAAATTCTTTTTTGGAACAATGTGTATGAATAAGGTAAATAAAAATAAAACAATTCCCATGAATGAAATTTGTTAGGTCCAGTACAATGTACACATTTTTTTTTTTTTTTTCCTGGTAGGCAATCAAAATCAAACAGTGCCAGTTCTATTTTTCCAGGAATAACTGGGAATGTTACCACTGAAAGCCTAGGAAGTGGGATTCGGTTAAAGCAACATGGTTGAACCATATGGAGAAATAGACATTTAGCTTGGCATACCTTAGGCCCAAATAGTGTGAACAATGATGCAAGAACCTGTGAACTTTCCCTAAATTCTTACGTACAGAGTCTTAAAAGCCCATGATAATTGTATTATTATGTGTTCATAACCACTAGGTGTTATTAGGAGAAACACTTTTCATCATCCTGGGTCATCAGTGTTCCAGACTTAGACAAAGAATTATAGTTGACCAAGACCAAATTTCCTTGCTGAGCGCACTGACCTTGGGAGCAACAGTGGTGCCTGCAGATGGATGTCCTTCTGATGTAGGTCCCACCCTATATACTTCCAGATTTCAGCTGAGATTCCAACATTCATGATAATATGGAAATAATCAGTGATACGGCATGGTAGACATTACCATGAACAAACTCAAAACGATCTTTCAAAAATATGCTTAACATAAGCTGAGTGAACACATCCTCAGATGTGGCCTTCAAGAACCAAGCCTACTCAGGGTGAATCAGCGCTGTGTTTTTGTAGGAAAAGAAATCTTATTTTTTTGGCCATATGTCTGTTCTCTCCTAAAAACCCCTATACAGTCCTTTGAATCTCAACCATCTTTTAATGTGATGACCCTTTTCCAGTTTCCTGATTTCCATAATTCTGCCACTTGTCAGGTCAGGATGGAGCTGTTTCTAGTGGGAGCCTGCGTCCATCTTGCTTCCAGCACCCTCATATGGATTCAGTGCTTGGTGACATTCTTATTACCCTTTCTTCCACTAGCATTCTGTTTCCTCAGCATATGACCTTTGTCAGGGTGGCAGTGACACTCACATTGGGAAGCATGGAAGAGTTTTGATTCATCTCACAAGGACATTAAGGGAGGACTGGGGAGGGTCATCTGGGGAATTTCAGGAATGTGTTGACACTAGGAGCAGGAAGTCACAGCTACCTGAGGACAGATGAGCCCGGGAACCATTTCCCAGTTCCTTGCTCTTGGCTGAATAACTTGTGCCTGGCAGGTGTGTCTTTGACCAGGCCTAACGTTGACAGCTCTTCAGTACAGATATGCAGTGGGGTGGCCACATAATGGGGAAAGCCCACTGGCATGGAGTCTGTGTGGGGCTCTACTTTCCCATGGGCAGAAAATGAGAGCTGCCTTCCCGGGCGAATAGCTGGTGCATGCTTTCATCCTGCTGCCAGTCCTAACACATAGGTCTGCAGTGACGCATAAGAAATGACCAGGCATCTGCACCAACTGAATGACAAATAGCTTTTCTTTTTTTTTTTTTTGAGACGGAGTCTCGATCTGTCGTCCAGGCTGGAGTGCAGTGGCGCGATCTCGGCTCACTGCAAGCTCCGCCTCCCGGGCCGACGCCATTCTCCTGCCTCAGCCTCCCGAGTAGCTGGGACCACAGGCGCCCGCCTCCGCGCCTGGCTAATTTTTTGTATTTTTAGTAGAGACGGGGTTTCACCGTTTTAGCCAGGATGCTCTCGATCTCCTGACCTTGTGATCCACCCGACAAATAGCTTTTCAATTGCCGTGAAGGTTTCGGTAACTCTATTGAAGTTTTT
The DNA here is from genome assembly GCF_024542745.1 of Macaca thibetana thibetana. Classification (NCBI taxonomy): domain Eukaryota; kingdom Metazoa; phylum Chordata; class Mammalia; order Primates; family Cercopithecidae; genus Macaca; species Macaca thibetana. Next base: position 132,935,532 of record NC_065585.1, read on the forward strand.
GTCCCCTTTTTTCTCCCATATAAGACGTGTTTACTCTACCTTGCAACGAAGAGGCTGTTAAACACTTCTACCAGCACCACCCAGCTTTCCCATGTGTATATTAAGCTCCATATTATTAAAAAAAAGTGTGTGTGTGTGTGTGTATGTATATGTGTATGTGTGTGTGTGTGTGTATGTATATGTGTATATATGTGTGTGTGTGTGTATGTATATGTGTATATATATGTGTGTGTGTGTGTGTGTGTATGTATATGTATATGTGTATATATGTGTGTGTGTGTGTGTGTATGTATATGTATATGTGTGTGTGTGTGTATGTATATGTGTATATATGTGTGTGTGTGTGTATGTATATGTGTATATATGTGTGTGTGTGTGTGTGTATGTATATGTGTATATATGTGTGTGTGTGTGTATATGTATATGTGTATATATGTGTGTGTGTGTGTATATATATATTTGTTCTTTACACTTAACTCTGAGATGAGAAAACTGAAGCTCAGAGACATTGACTTCCCCAGGGTAAGGCTACTAGTTAATGGCAGAACTAGTTAATGGTCTGGCACTGAGATGATTTATTCACATATTCATCAGATGGTTTATTTATTGCAACAGGAGACAAAAATCTCTCTCCTCTCAAGGAGCTTATACTCCAGTAGGGTGGGACAGAAAATTAGGTAAATATGTAAAGCATATGGCATGTCAGATTATGGTAAGTGCTGTTGATTAAAATAAAGCAGGGGAAGAGAATAGGAAATGACAGGCTATCGTTGAGGGATTGTAATTGAAAATAATGCAGTCAGGGAAGGCATGAATGAAAAAGACCCGAGAGAGGTGAGAGAGGTTGTCTTGCAGAGATTTATGGAAAAAGTGTCCCAGACAAAAGGAAGGCAAGTGCAAAGGCCCTGAGGCAGGAGTGGCCTGGCTGAGGCCTGTGTGGCTGGCCTGTGATCAGCAAGGGAGGAGGCGGAGCAGCTGAGGTCAGAGACTAGGAGACCATGAAGGGCAATTCATGGGTAATTCGTGGGTAATTGTGGGGACTTTAACATTTATTTTGCATGCTATAGAAAGTCTAGAGGATTTAAGGCAGAGAGGTGTGACGTGACTTTTTTTTTTTTTTTTTTTTTTTTAAAGTCACTTTGCCCTGTTGAAGATGGCATGTTTAGATTGGTGAGAGATGCAGCAGGAATACCACTTAGGAAGCTGTTGCCTCCTACTTCAGTACTTTTGGCTTGAACATAACCGCTTTTAATAAAAAAGAAGAATAAAGCTTTAGGCCTTGTAGACCTTTCTCAAATGCCATATTTTCATAGTTTTGTAAGGTTTTCTTTCCCTCTGTTTTAAGAAGTTAAATAGCCCTTTTAAATGACACATTAGCTTGGCTATTATCAAAAATTCAAAAGATGACAAGTGTTGTGAGGACTCTCACTGTTGGTAGGATTCTACATTGGTACAGCCATTATGGAAAACAGTATAGAGATTTGTAAAAAAATGTAAAACAGGACTGTTATATCATTCAACAATTCTACTTCTTCATATCTAAAGGCAATGAAATCACTGTCTCAAAGAGGTATTCATACTCTCATGTTCATCGAGACAGTATTCACAGCAGCCAAGATACAACGTCTATCCGTGGGTGCGTGGATTAAAACCTGCAGTACATATACACAATGGAATACCAGACAGTCTTAAGAAAGAGGGAAATCCTGTCGTTTGCAACAATATGGATTAACCTGGAGGATTATGCTAAATGAAGCCAGGCATAGAAAAACAAATAGTGCACGATCTCGCCTATATGTGGAATTTTTGGAGAAGTCAAACTCATCAAAGCAGAGAGTAGAATGATGGTTACCAGGGGCTGGAGAGATGTTGGTTGAAGGGTACAAAGTTTCAGTTAGACTTGAAGAATAAGTTCTGGAGATCTTGGTGATGATAGTTAATAATAATATATTGTACACTTGAAAATTGCTAAGAGAGTAGATTTTAAATGTTCTCACCACAAAACAATAAGTGTGTGAGGTGATAAGTATGTTACTTAGCGTAATTTGCTTATTCCACAGTGTGTACATATATCAAGACATCACGTTGTACACTATAAATAAAATTGTATTTGTCAATTAAAAAGTAAATTTATAAAAAGTGACACTAGCAAAACACAGATACAAGTCCCCAGAGAGTATTTAGGTATTATTATCCCTTTACTTACAGGTCAATATTACTTGCATTTTTAGATAGAGTGGTTTGAATTAAACCACTCAGAATCATGTTGAAAGTGTGCATTGGATCTCATACAAAATGGGTCATTTCATGAGAGTTGAAGTTGAGAAGCACTTCAGATTGTACTTCTGGTACACTTGGAATGGAGCACAGGTCAAAGGAACATTGTAATGTGATTTAGAATATGAAATCAGTGCTTGAAATAAGACTAAAAGGTATTAATGAAGTAAACCAGCATTTCCATCTATCTTTTAACTCTTTTACCTCCACAGACCACTGGGATAGAATGTCAGATACTGGTTATCAGCCAAATTTGGGTTTCAGTCAGTGAATTTGAAGACAGGTCAATAGAAATTATCCAAACTGTAGCACATAGAGAAAAACTCTTTTTATGGAATGAACAGATCCTCAGTGATTGTGAGAGAATGCCAGGTGGTGTAATGTATGTGCAATTGGAGTGTCACCAGAAGCCCAGACAGGTACTGGGACAGAAAATGTATTTGAGGAAATAATGACCACAAATTTGATGAAAAATTGTAGGGGTGGAATTAAGATGAATACCAAATCTAGAGGGTTAAATGCAGGGGTCAAATCAAGACCATGGTACAAAAGGTTTTGGGTGGGGAGAAAGATTAATGTAAAATGTGAAGACCCATCTTGCTCAAAGACCACCCTGTTTCATTTTCCCACTCCCAATTCCTTTTAGAACAAATGGGTTTTGGTGACAGTGTGTTGAGATGGAATACACAGGCTTGGACTCACACCTGGGTTCAAATCCCAGCTCTATGTCTCACTAGTTCTAGGTCCATGGCAAATCACTACAGTCTGCATCCTAGGATCATCATTTGTTCAATGGAGATAATTATATCTCTTTGGCAAGGCAGGTCTAAATGGTATAGAATATATATGTTTTATAGGGTGGTGATGGGCACATCATAGCTAGGCCCTCAACATATAGTAGCTTCATTCTCCCACCAAACCAATTCTTCTTGTGGTTATCTGGTGTCACCATTCACCCACTTAGCTATAAACTGGATTAAGAAAATTACACTTTTTACAAAGGGCATCAAGAACTATGGAAATGATAGGATCATCTTTGCATTTTAGAATGATTGCTCCAGCCTCAGTGTGAAGAATGGCATGAGGGTGTGAGACAAGATTTGAAGAAACCAGGTTGGAGTGTCTTGCTACTCCCCACATACCTCTTCATACCCTTCCCAAACAAACAACTGTATTCTCCTTTTTCACAAAAGACCTTGATTTTCCTATTTAAACCACAGCTTCAACTATTACCAGAAAAAATTATCTGGGTCCCCTTTTCTCAAGGACAGAGAGGGCACACTCTTTAATGGGTTAGAGATGGGGGCTGGACCAGTCTTGTGCATGGAGGCCAGCGAACAGAGCTGAGAGTCCCTCTACTGAGAGTCCCTGGATTCATCACCACCTCATTTCTAAGAGATTTGATTACTTCTCCGTCAGAGAGAGACACTCCTAATAGTACAGCTATGATCATGTCATTCCTTTGCTGGGGAAATCTTGGTCACTAGAAAGATTCCTGCACTCCTTAGTCTGACATTTAAGGTCCCGTAGAACCTAATTTCAATCTACTCTGCTAGCCTTTTAAAAATGAATACTACTACTACGGCCAGGTGAGGTGGGCTCACGCCTATCATCCCAGTACTTTGGGAGGGTGAGACAGATGGATCACCTGAGGTCAGGAGTTCGAGACCAGCCTGGCCAACATGGCAAAACCCCGTCTGTACTAAAAATACAAAAATTACCTGGGCATGGTGGCGCATGCCTGTAATCCCAGCTACTCCGGAGGCTGAGGGAGGAGAATTGCTTGAACCCGGAGACGGAGGTTCCAGTGAGCTGAGATCGCATCATCGCACTCCAGCCTGGGCGACAGAGTGAGACTCCATCTCAAAAATAAGTAAATAAATACATACATACATACAACTTCTCACTCAACCTGTGTTGAGGCCTTGTCGTCTCATCCCTTACTCTAACCACTTCACACCCTCCCACGTATTCAATTGAAATGCTACTCTTCCTTGAAGTCTCTGTGACTTTCCTCAGTCCTTCCCCCTCAACCCTTCTTTGTGTCTTTGTTCATGGGATAAGGTTTATCGCCTTGCGTTATGATTAGAGATTGAATGGATTACCCATCTCTGCCTGTGCTTTTGGATGATAGGAACTGGTCTTGGATTACCAGGGCCTAGTCTCAGATATAAGCCCTGAATATAAATACTTGTTAGATGAATCATAGTCTTCACGTTGTCGATAGAAGTGGGAAAAATTCTTGGTATTCATTTATTTAATGTGCCCAGAGTTGAGTAAGAACTAATTTTAAAAGTTTAGGTTTGACTAGAGGAGCAAAAAGTCATAGAGAGGGACTTGAAGAGGAAGTCTCAAGGAAACTTCTGGAAACTTCTGTAGGCTTTAGCTGTTGATGGGCTGATGCTCTTTATGGTGACAGCTCTCGATTTGGTGTAGATGTCTCACCAGCCTAGTTTTCTGGGTACTCATTGGATGAGTGACACTCCGGGGCCTCAGAGAGGAGGGACGCAGGGTGCAGGTGCTAGGTGAAGGGAACTAGTGTTTACTGACCATCTACCGGGTGCCAAGCCATGCTGAAAGGCAGAGATTTCCAAGAGGGGAGAATGGTTGGGAGGTAGGAAAGTGTTAGAGGAAGTATTCTATCCATGCCAGAAAGAAATAAGGTGTAAACAACTGTATGGCGTGCCATAGGAGAAATGGGAAGTGTTAAGTTCCTCAGATTCACTGCACAGTAACTTGGGGAAGAGCTCATGATGCTAGTCAAGTTATTTCTTAGCCTCTGGACCTCATGGTTCCTGTTGTGAGATTTGGCTAAGCTAGTGGCAGAGAACCCCAGCTTCTAGTGTTTTCTTCACCCCATTTCTACAGCAGGTGACTGATCAGGTGACTATGGGGGAGGGGTCACATGTGATGAAAACACTGAGTATCTCAAACCAGCTCTCTTGCCTAGGCCTCGGTTTTGAATGTGGTAGATGAAAGGCTTGACTTTTCGCTAATAGTTCTCCCAGCTCTGCTGTTCCTTCTGGGATGAAATGGAGTGATCCAGGCTGATCCGCTGATGTTTTACTGCTTCTCAAGAATGCTAAGAAGAGGGTCCCATTGTGGCAGCAGATTGCTTTGGGGACCTTTCATGGAAATTTCTTCATCTGGGACCTCTTCCCCACATCCATATATGCTATGTTTTCTCTTAGGATTAAGCCGGAGCTGAGAGCATTCTACTGTATTGATCAACACCTACTGCAATGTCATGGTCATTGGCTCATTGGAATTCCATAGATCTCCTACCCACCCTAGTAGGGAAAAGCAAATTGCAAAAACCTTAGAAAAGGCAGTGCTCATGAACAGACACATTTAGGATATAGAAAATTACTAAAGGATGCCTCTTTGGCAAACTGGGTGCTATCTATCTATCTATCTATCTATCTATCTATCTATCTATCTATCTATCTATCTATCTATCTTTCTATCTATCTATCTAACTAATCTATCTAATCTTTTTTTTCTTAAGCTTTCTTTTCTTTGCCTCAGGCCAGCTGATGTGCATATTTCTCAGGTCCTGTTAAAGCTCTACAGCTTATTCTCAGCCTGCCTGATCTCAGCCTTGCTCTCAGGTCCTCAGGAGGAGTTTGGTTCTCTTGGACCGTTGTGCTACTGGCTATTTAATCCTTTATCGTCACCATGTCCAGCTAGCAACCACTTGCCTTCCAGCAGCTGGGAGAACTGTGCTGCTGCAGGGAGCTGGTTTGAGAGGCCCAGGCTTCCACGAGCAGAGGTCATTCTGTCTAGAGATCCATGGCTCACCTGTCCATCCCTGGGGAGCAGCTGTGGCTCCACTGTCCTTCAGAGATACAGACACAGTGGGGCACATTCTAAGGAGAGCAGATAGTAAGTGGATCCCAAAATGTGTCGAATGAGGAGCAGATGAAGGAGCTTGGCTTCTGCTTGGTGACGATGAGGCCCATGGAGTTACCCGAGTTGTCTTCAAGAGATCAGTGTTGGCAGGTTGTCATGAGGAAGAGGGGCTAAATTTGTCCCTTGTGATCTCAAAGGAGAGGATTAAAGTGAAGGAAGAAACATTCCAGGGGTTTGATTCAATGTAGGAGTAGCTTTCAAGCTCTCATTAGATCTGTAGAGGGGAGTGGGCTACTTCAAGAGGCAGAGGGTAATTTGAGCTTTGACTGAACAGCTGTTTGCTGTGATGTGAAAGGGGTCGTGAATATTTGCAGGGCATTGAGGCTAGATGAGAAGGAAGGTCCCTTCCAACCTTGGAATTCTGATTCTTGACCCCTCTTGGTAAATACAGACCTGGTACTCTTCAGAGAATATTCCTGGGGTCAAGGCTGAAATACAGCAATGTGTATAAAGAACCTGGAGCTGCATTAATCACAGTGCAGAGGTACAGTGGAGTGTACACGTGCGTATGAGCACGTTTTAAATTAGGGAAGGGGCTGAAAAGAAAAATTAATCAAATTAAAGCAGCATTAGGAATGATGTGGACAGAAGGTAATTAGTTGCCATCAAATACGGAAAATATCAATCAGACGCTAATTACTATATGGTTTCTTTTATTAGCGGAAGGTATTTTCAGATTTTGTAGTTTTCAATCAAGAGTAGGGATAAGGAAGGTGTCTTGTGGAATTATTTAACATGATGTAGGTTTTCAGAAAAATAAAGAGCACAGAATATACACTGAAATGTTTACATTTTTGCCACGTGTTCATCTTTCTTGTTCCTAGCATCATAGAGCTGAAATCTGTCTTTGAATTTCCCCTCCCCTGCTCTCTTCTTTCCTGGATAGCTGACCGGAAGAGACTTACTCCAGGCCACCAAGTTGGTGTCTGGGAATGTGTGTCCGTGGCCAGGGTCTGGCTGTCTCTCATCCACTGAGCTGCCTTTCTAGAGTTGAGCTCAGGATATTTCTGGTCTCTGCCTATGTTCCACCTTCTGATCAAGGACTCACAGCTATCCAACTGTAGCTGAAGTTGAGGGTCCCTTTGTTGCCCTGGTCAGAGGTCTCATCAAGGTGTCACCTTTCTGCCTTTGAAGAGGCCAGGGAGCCATGGAGAGGAGCACCTTGGAAACACGCTGCACGTGGTGTGCTGTGTCTGTGCTCCTGACTCTACATGTACTTTATTGATATCAAGTAAATGCCCACTACAGAAAATGCAGCTCTAATAGAGTACTCCATAAAATTATGCTCCCTTCCCGAGATCCACGTGAACTGCATGTCATCTATCAGGTGTCGCTGAATCTCTGTAATGAGTAATTCGATACCACAGCACCATCCTTCAAACCCTGTGTCTGCACAGGGAGGCTCTTAATTCAGCTTGCTTGCAGGCATCCATAGTGGTCCACAGAGACCAGCTTCTGAAGACGTTTCCAGGGAAGTATAGCAGAAAGGACGTTGGCTTTGAATTCCAGGTCTTCCTGCATGGGAATCCAGAGTCTCTCTTGGTTCTGTGTCTTTGTGCTAGTGACCTAACCTCTCTGAATCTCTGTTTTCTCATCCTTAAGTAGGGGCTAGTAGCATCTTCCTTGTAGGGTTATCACGGGATTCCACATGTACAGAGACACCCGTGTGTGGCTCGTAGCAGGCATTTGGTGGATACAAACTCCTTTATTCCTTTCCCTTAACTTCCTTTTTCTTCATACTCTTTCTTAGAAAAGGATACCCACTTACTTGCTGTTTGTAGGGAAAATTTTATTTACCCACTGATCACAATTGTAGTGTCACAGTTAAAGTTGAGGAGAAGAAAAAAAGAGGAAAAAAGATTTTGATTCTCCTTATTTCATCCCACAGAGTCATCAGATCATTCTGTGACCAACTGGAATGTTATAAATAATTTAGTTCTACTCATTTTTTAGATGACAAATTAAGGCTTCAGACATCCCAGTGTGTGACCCAGAGACACGCACTCACCTGCCCTTGGATTCTTTGCAGGTTTTGGGTGACAAAGACCTGGCTGGTGATACTGAGCAGGAGATGGTAAGAAGGTCAATATATGAAGAAGCATTAAGCTTTTGCAAAGCTGTGGGTTCAGAAGTAGCCATTAGAGAGATCATCTGAGCTGGGTGATAATCAGAGGGTTCTATGCTTGAGAAATGGAGAAACTGGCTCAGGAATTCTGCAGGCAGAGTCCAGAGAGGCTGCTATGAGGCTGCAGTATGGTACCTTTCATCTGAGGATGAGGGTCTGGCTCTGAGGCTGTACCACAGCATGCTGTGATTCTCAGAGATCAGGGTTACCAGAGGAGCCGCTGTGACCTCGGGTGGACTGAGAGGGGGTTTAGAGGGTGTGCCTGCATATGTGGGGAGGGCAGAGGTGGCGCAGGCAGGGAGCCTGAGAGAAGAGAGTGGACACGAACACTTACTGAGTACCTCATAGATGAAATCCCCTCAGTGACTGTGAATAATATTCTCTTTATTCCTAGTTTATAAATGAGGAAAAAAAGGGTTAGAGAATACAGAGTGCTTGCCCGAGGCCACACAAGTAGTGTTTCAGCACATAAGTCTGATGGAAATATGCCCCATTCAGCACTTCTGAATCCACATCTAGAGTCTAGGAATTTGGAAGAGGAAAGGGAGAGGTGAAATGGGAGCTCTTTTTCTTTCTATGTTTAACTCTACATTCCCTGCCCTCCCCGTATAATCATTGAATTTCCACTTTTGAAGCCTCAATGGATGGGCTGAATTCTCCATAAACTGGCATTCTTATTTTTAGGAATCCCTCCATTATGAACTATACTACATTGATAAAGATGCTCTGTTAAAATTTCCAAGTGTTACAGTTTAATTCAGCAGATTTTTTCTACCCGAGGAGTCTCTCATGTACAAGGTGCATGCTGGGCTATGTGACAGTCTCCAGGGAGGTGGACCCCATGTTCAGAGTTCACTGCAGAGAGGGGGTTACAGGGGAGCCAGCAGTCATTCCATAGGGTAGACTATGTACATGCCTGAGTTAAGGGGGCTCAGACATTCTTTGGGGTTTCAAGAAGACAGCTTTGTATCCGACATTCTGGAAAGACTTAAGGGAGAAGGTTCTACCTGAAATGGCACTGGGTGGATGGGCAGGGTTTCCTCAGGTGGAGATGGGGGTGTAGGAAGTGACGTATGCACACGGTCAGGAGGGTGGCCGTAAGACAAAGGTTCAGGTTGGCTGAGGGTGGGATATGGGTGTTAGAATTTCAACAACTGCCCTCATTTTGTGGGTTATAAAAGTAATGCATGCCCATTACAGAAAATTTGGAAAATATATGAAAATACAAAAGAAAAGCACAGGCAACCATTATTCCAATATTTTATTGTATTTTCTTCCAGACTATCCATCAGTCTGTATAAACATCTTTTAAAAACTTCTTTTGACAGTTAGAATGCATACTTCTTATAGAAATTTGGAATATACTGAAGAGCAAAAAGAAGAAAATAAAAATCACCTGTAATCTTAGTCAATAAGATTCTTAAGACTCTTTAAGATTCTTGCATTTTGCCTGTTTGTGGGCTTGTTGTTGTTGTTGTTTTAATTGAGATGGAGTTTTGCTATTGTTGCCCAGGCTGGAGTACAATGGCATGATTTTGGCTCACTGCAACCTCTGCCTCCCAGGTTCAACCAATTCTCCTGCCTCAGCCTCCCAAGTAGCTGGGATTACTGTCATGTGGCACCACGCCCAGCTAATTTTTGTATTTTTAGTAGAGATGGGGTTTCACCATGTTGGCCAGGCTGGTCTCGAACTCCTGACCTCAGGTGATCCACCCACCTTGGCCTCCCAAAGTGCTGGGATTATAGGCATGAGCCACCATGCCCAGCATGTTTTGTGGTTTGAAAGAATAAAGATGACAGTTTTGAAAATGCATGAGATTGAGACAGACTGGAAGGGATGAGAAAGACGGCAAGGAGGGAGCTGAGGCGGGTGGACAGGGAGGAGGACTGCAGTGAGGGAGCTGAGGCGGGCGGACAGGGAGGAGGACTGCAGTGAGGGAGCTGAGGCGGGCGGACAGGGAGGAGGACTGCAGTGAGGGAGCTGAGGCGGGCGGACAGGGAGGAGGACTGCAGTGAGGGAGCTGAGGCGGGCGGACAGGGAGGAGGACTGCAGTGAGGGAGCTGAGGGAGGGTGGACAGGGAGGAGGACTGCAGTGAGGGAGCTGAGGCGGGTGGACAGGGAGGAGGACTGCAGTGAGGGAGCTGAGGCGGGCGGACAGGGAGGAGGACAGCGGTGAGGGAGCTGAGGCGGGCGGACAGGGAGGAGGACTGCAGTGAGGGAGCTGAGGTGGGCGGACAGGGAGGAGGACTGCAGTGAGGGAGCTGAGGCGGGCGGACAGGGAGGAGGACTGCAGTGAGGGAGCTGAGGCGGGTGGACAGGGAGGAGGACTGCAGTGAGGGAGCTGAGGCGGGTGGACAGGGAGGAGGACTGCAGTGAGGGAGCTGAGGCGGGCGGACAGGGAGGAGGCTGCCGTCACCCTCCAGCTGGGAAAAGAAAGGACATAAAATTTGAGAGACTGGAAACCGTTTCATTTGAAACGAGTAAGAGGGAAGCACAGAGGGGACTGCCAACTTTTCTGTGAAGGATCCGGGAAAATGGTGATGCTGTGAAAACAGAGACAGAAGATAGTGACTTGGTAGTCACCTTGGTGGTAGCTATATTGAATTTCAGGTATCAGGGAGTCTTCCAGGTGGAGATCCCGAGCAAGAGTTGGAAATGCCTGTCTTTTTTTAAGCTTTCTCAGGTGGGTGGTTAGGGGTTCAGCATCTCGATTTAAGAGTCATTTTCAGATGGATGATATGTGGTTTGAACTACATAGAAAAAGGCTGCTCTAAGAGTATAAAAAGGGCTGGGTGCGGTGGCTCATAGCCTGTAATCCCAGCACTTTGGGAGGCTGAGGCAGGCGGATCACCTGAGGTCAGGAGTTCGAGACCAGCCTGGCCAACATGGTGAAACCCTGTCTCTACTCAAAATACAAAAATTAGCCGGACGTGGTGGCGGGCGCCTGTCATCCCAGCTACTCAGGAGGCTGAGGCAGGATAATCACTTGAACCCGGGAGGCGGAGGTTGCAGTGATCCGAGATGGCGCCATTGCACTCCAGCCTGGGTGACAGAGCAAGACTTTGTCTCAAAATAAAATAAAATAAAAATAAAAGGGTAAAAAGGAAAGTGTAAAGTGTGTACTTTATAGAAAGCTAAAATAGGCAAAGCCAGTTTGTTGCTTTGAATGGTCAGCAGCTGTGACGGGACTGGGGCAAGTACACAGCCTGAGGGCGGAATGACTGCCACTCCTCCTATCCATCCTAACCTTCTAGGATCCCAGGCGTGGAGGCTGCCTTGGAAGTTGTTGTGTACGTGGCTGTGTTCTGAGTGAAGTCTCAAAGCAGGGGAAAGAGCTGGAAGAGAGGGAGCATTTGGATAAGACGCTGAAGGAACATGCGGTAACTGCACATGTTCTAATGAGAGCCCAGCCTCCCTGGTGGTTTCCACTCTGACGAGACAGACTGCTCTTTCTACCCCATCTGTTGTTGGAGGGTTTGTTATTCAGTGGTACCCTTAGTAGGCAGAGGTGAAGAGTGGGGCATTCTAGTTAACGGGAGTGTGCTAGTTAGCAGAGAATGGGTGTACTAGTTAGTAGAACTTGCCCTAGCCAATTTGCATAGTGATCCCATAGGACATGTCAGATCAGGAAGACTGCCTTTCATGAGTGCTGAGGCTGTAGTGGTTGGCCTCTTAGCTATTTTTAGAAAATCACATTTTAACAATCACAATCTCAGATCTTTACCAGTCAGGTCAAAATTTGCAGTGTCAATGTGTTTTGGAAAAGAGCTGTATGAAAATTTGAACTTTCTTTAAAGTTCTTTCTGAAGATTTCATATGAGATCACAAATCTTAAGGGAAACTAAAATCTCACAATAAAGAATCTCATAGACACAGATATTCATGAGTAATGACAGATTAAAATTGTGAGTAGAAATGCAGGAATCTTAAGGTAATTCTAAATAAAAACAATCTAGTAGGATTTTTGGAAAATTCTTGTCAAGTAATGATTTTGTAATGATTGTGTCAAAAATGTAAATCTGATTCAGTGATACAGTTGTAATTTGATATATTCTTTAAGTCTCTTAGGTGCTTAAATCATGATGTAAGTTTGAATATTTTTTTCCTTCCATTTAAAACTTTATTTCTACAGAATGTAGATGTCCTTCAGAAGTTCCTAGGGGAGGTGGTAGTGGTGGTGACAGGTAAATTCATTACGTCTGTGACTTCCAAAGGCCAGTTTTCAGACCACTGTCATCAGTATCACCTTAGGTTAAATATTTTGTAAGGAACAATTTAGATATATTCTGTAAAAGATACCTTTATGGTTTAGTTCAGGTCCTCTAGGGTTGACCTGTTTCTTGTTGTAGCCACTGCTGCAGCAGTGAACCCTGGGAACTCTAATCACCTTCATGTAAGTACAACTTGAAAGTGCTTCTCTCCTCTTGCCATCTGCCCAAGGTGACACACTCATGTGTGTGCAACTGTGAAAACGAGCCTATAAGCTCAAATTCTAAAGAATATGAATCGTGAAGAAAGGCGGCAACAGTATGAACAAATGAAATATAAATTCACTCATGAAGTTAATTTTTTGAAACAAACTGAAAAACCTTTTAAAATGTGTGCTTAGGATGTTCAAAGAGGTCAGAGAAGGAATAACAAGAGGATACAACAGAAAATAGGCACAATAAAACAAAAGAACTAAATATAAAACTTGGAATAAAAATAGCTATTGAAATAATTCCATACATGGAACTCTTAGATTGAACCCAGTTGATGAAGGACTTAGTTCATAGTTCTAGTGAATAGTTCTGATGCAACTAGAGCAGGGAAAAGAAGAATGTATCAATCAGCAGTTGAATGACACAAAGGATAAGTTGAGATGTCCCAACTGACATGTAAAAGGAGTTCCAGAGAAATAGAATTGCAAGAATAGTGGAGAAGCAATTTGAGAATATAATAGCTGAAGACGTTTTAGAAATAAAGATGTGAATCATATTGAAAGTATATTTTAAGCCCTAAGCAAGATAAATAAAAATTAATGACATCTAGATTTATAATAATTAAACCCCAGCATATTAATGAGAAAATGTTAATAACTATAGAAAGAAAAGACATTGCCTACAGAGAAATGACCATCAGACTGACAGGAGACTTATGAGTGCCAGTGATCATGAGAAAATAATGGAGTAACATCTTCAAAGTATTGATGAAATTTATACCCAGCTAAACTTTCATTCAGTAGTACAGACATAATAGAAATATTTCAGATATAAAAAAACAAGAGATTTTATAACTCATACACAGTTACTATAAAGCCTCTTAAAAATACTTCAACAAGATGAAGAATTAATGTAAATGAATGACATAAAGTATAAGAAACAGTAATGAGTTCAAAAATGATTAAAATGTTGATCACTGAAACAATTGTAAGAAAACCATTTGTGTGTGTGTTAGAAAAAAATATAAAAAGACAAATCTTTACACTGTGGTAATGAGATAGAGATTGTTCAGTGTGAGGGGCCATGAGTTTGGGAGAAGGTCAGAAATACTAACTTCAAACTTGGTTAGGAAAACATGATAGTGAAGTGGGTATGTAACAATTGTAAGGGTAAACACTAGAACAATTTTTTTTTTCTTTTTGCCTCCAAATTGTCCAAGGGTCAAGAGCAGTCAGAAAAGACTAATAGAAGATAGAAAATGAGGGAAAAGAAATAAAAGGAGGAGGATGGTAAGTAGAAAACACAAAATGAGGTTATGGAAAGAAGTTTAAATAGCCAGAGTAAATATATTAAAATCATTAATTAAAGGATGAGAATATCAAATTGGCTAAGAACCAAAATCCTGTTATATGCTGCTTGCAAGAAATGTACCTAAAATAATGACACATGGAAAGGTTAAAAATGAAGACTTGGAAAAGATACGCCTGGTAAATGAATACAAAAAAGGTAATGTAGGCATCTTAATATTAGAAAAAATAATTTTAAGAACAAAAGACTTTAATAGCATTAAAAATACTAAACAATAACAATAATAGCAAGAAGATACACAGTAATAGACTTGTGTATGCTAATAGCATAGCCTAAACTGTGTATAAGAAAGATTGACAGAACTAAAAGAGAAACTGAAAAATTCACAATCGTAGGAGGAAATTTGGATTGACTCTCTAAGAATCAGATGGCTCAATTTGCCAGAAAATTAAACATATATAGATGATTTAAGTAACAAATTGATAAGCTTTTACATAAATGTCTGTAAAACCCTGTACCTAAATATAGAGAGGAATTTTATGCTTTTCAAGTACACATAGAATATTTACAAAAATTCACCAGGTTGTAGGTGACAAAATAAGCCTCAACAAATTTCAAAATAATGAAGACCACATTCTCTTAACGCAATGCAATCAAATTGGAAATAAAATTGTAAAAGTAGTATACCAGACAGACCATATGTTTGAAAACAAAAATGTATACTTTTAAGTAATTCATGGGTTAAAAAGGAAATGAAATGGAAATTACATTAGAATTCTCCACTCTTTCTGGCTGTATGGAAGGCATACTAAAATCAGGGTGATTTTATACACCAGCACTAAGTAATACAAAAGTATGGTAGAAAAAACAGTATTTATAACAGCACCACAAATCATGAGGTACATAGAACTATATGTAATACAAATGTTTAAGATCTTTATTTATTTTTTTGCGATGGATTCTCACTGTGTCACTCAAGCTGGAGTGCAGTGGTGGAATCTCAGCTCACTGGAACCTCTGCCTCCTGAGTTCAAGCGATTCTTCTGCCTCAGCCTCCTGCGTAGCTGGGACTATAGGTGCATGCCACCACACGTGGCTAATTTTTATATTTTTTAGTAGAGATGGGGTTTTTACTATGTTGGCCAGGCTGGTCTTGAACTCCTGACCTCAGGTGATCTGGCTGCCTCGGCCTTCCAGTGTGCTGAGATTGCAGGCATGAGCCACCATGCCTGGCCACATGTTTTAAGATTTTTATGGAGAAAATTATAACTTGGTATTGAAGGACATCCAAGAAGACTTGAACAAATGGAGAGCTATGTTATTGTTTTCATAGTAGTAAAGTGCTGTGTGCATTTATACCTTGCATAAGTCCTCATTCTACCACATGTTAGCTAACCCTCTAGCTGATAATGCAAACGCTAACTGGAGGATTTTATTTATAAGGGCTCTAGAATAAAATACGAGTTATTCACACTAGCATCACCTGTTAACTAGTATTCTGAACTAGTTAGTGCAGCTTTTCATTGTGTTGTGGTTGGTCTCATAACTAGGTTGAGTTTTTCTCCTCTGCTAAGAGGAAATAATACCGAAGTTCTTTTTCTTGTGACATTTGTATTATAAGAACTTGGTGTGGGGGTGGAGCACAAAGCTCCAGCCCCCTGAACCTCTGCCAGTTAAGATGGTGTTGGATTAGGTTACATCTGGTTACTGTCCTGGGAAAATCACTTTTATAGAGATGCGCTTCCAAGTGGTTTTAAATTTATCTTCCTATTGAAGTTTTTAGGTCAATTATATATGTTGACTAAATTTACAAATAAACTTGTGTGTCCAAAAAATTACTAATATGACAAAATATTTCCAAATTCATCTGTAAGTTCAATGTAATTCTATTTAAAAATTTTAAAGGATATTTTATGGAATTTGACAAGCTGATATTAAAGCTGAATAGTAATAGGCCAAGAATAACAAAGAAAATTTTGAAGAAGTACAAGGTAAGAACACTTACTGTACTAGGTATTTTGACTCATTAAAACTAGCCTGATTACCACCCCCTGATATTTTCCTACAAATCTACTCCATTCACAGGGTTCCCCACTTAACCCAGTAATCTTCGAGTCAACCATAACCCTCTCTTTCTCTCAAACTCTGTGTCAAATCTGTCAGGAAATCCTTTTGGCTCTATCTTCAAAATATATCCAGAATCTAATCATGACCCATGACTTCCTCTGCTACCACTTGGTCTAAACCACCATTATCTCTTACCTGGATTACAGCCATAGTTTCTTAACCATTCACTGCCTCTGTGCTTGGTTCACTCTAGTCTATTTTCAGCCGAGTACAGCCAGAGTGATCTTGTAAAACATAAGTTTTGTCATTTCCTCTCCTGCTCAAAACTCTACCGTGGCTACCCATTTTACTCAGAGTAAAATCCAGAGTCCTTAATGATCCCACAAGGCCCTACACATCTGGCTTCTCTGATCCGTGTCCTGCTACTTCACACTGGCTTCCTTCCTGCCCCTTACAAATAGCAGGCACGTTCTTGTTGTCCCTGTAAGACTGCTTTCTCTGCGCCTTGCCAGGGATATCTGAATGGGTGACTGCCTCACTGCCTTCATGGCTTTGTTTGCAGCCACCTTCCCTTTGAGGCTCACCCTATTGAAAATTGTGCCCTCCCAGCCCTCCTGATCTCTCTGACCTGCTCTGCTTTTCTTTTCATTTTTTATAGCTCTTTCTACCTTCAAACTATGTCATCTACCTATTATTTTTAATGTTGTTAATCTTTTTCCCACCAGAGTATACTCACTAAACAGGGTAGGATCTTGTTTGCTTTGTTCACTCATTTATCCCAGGTGCTTAGAGCAATTCCTGTCATATAGTAGGCAGTGAATAAATATTTGTTGAATAAATGATGAAAAACAGGATAGTATTGGTGTAGGAATAGACAAATGAATGGAACATAACAGAAAGCCCAGAAACGGGACTACTTACAATGATGTCATATAAAGGTAGCATTAGAGATAAGTGGGAGAAATAATGGATTATTTAATAGCAATTTATTTGGGATACTTGGTTATCAATATAGAAAAAATAAATTGAATCCCCACCTCACACCCTATGCAAAGATTCTTCCATATGGATTAATAACCTAAAATTAAGAGCAAAACTTTAAAGCTTCTGAAAATATAGGATATTATCTTTATAATCTTTATATATGGATGGACTTATACAAGGTACAAAAAACACAAATGATAAAGGAAAAGATAGAGAAATTTAACCACATTACAATTTAAAACATCTGTGTGATGACACACATCATAAGTGAAGGTAAAAGCAAATCACATATGAGATAATATCTGTAAACATATAACTGGAAAAAATAGCATTCAAAACATAAAAATTGTAAAAAAATCAAGAATAATATAAGAACCCAATAGAAAAATGGACAAAGGCACTTTATAAATGAGAGAACATGTGTGGCCCATATACTGTATGAAGAGATGCTCAACCTCACTGGTGATTAGCTATGTATATAACAAATCACAGTGAAATATCTTTTTTATTTTTATTTTTTTTAGACGGAGTCTTGCTCTGTTGCCAGGCTGGAGTTCACCAGGCTGGAGTGCAGTGGTACGATCTCGGCTCACTGCAGCCTCCGCCTCCCAGGTTCAAGTAGTTCTCCTGCTTCAGCCTCCCGAGTAGCTGGGACTACAGGCGTGCACCACCACACCCAGCTAATTTTTGTAATTTTAGTAGAGACAGGGTTTCACCATGTTGGCCAGGATGGTCTCAATCTCTTGACGTTTGATCAGCCTGCCTCGGCCTCCGAAACTGCTAGGATTATAGGTGTGAGCTACCATGCCTGGCCCGAAATATCATTTTAAGCCCATCCAATTGGCAAATATTTATATACTTCTAACACCAAATGCTTGCAAGGCTGTGGTGCAACAGAGATCCTCTACACTGCTTATAGGATGATTGCACCTGGCAAACTCTTTTTGCCTACTTGTCCCTGTAGCAAGGAGCCCAGAGTGCCCAGGCAATAGCTGTATCGTATAACTCAATGGACTCTTGCTATATTCCTGGATGAAAGTGTACTGTTTGGGGGACTAAGACCCGTAACTCTACAGAGCCAAGAGTTGTGGGAACAAAAACTGCAAAGTCTCCTGATGGGTCCCTGAGATGGTAAATGAAGTCAATCCTGTTTCTCTCCTTTGCTTTCCAAACACATGTATTATTCATTTGGAGAACATGGTGTGTCCCTACCTTTGGAGTCTGATTCAGTGTCCTCGAGTCTGGCACCCACCTGCACAGAGTTCGTTCTCTGAACTGGTGATGTGGCTGTGCCTTGGGGCCATTCCAGTGCTTTTTCAGGATGGCGGTTCCTGGCGACGTGCAGTATAATAAAACAGGTGGAAACCGGCTGTGGGCTCACTGCTGCATCTTCCTTGCTGCAAAGTGAGTTGCTTGGTCTGATGGATGTTATTTATGGGATAGAAGTTGGCCAAGACCCTGAAGGCAGGAAAGTCAAACCCATGCTGGGAATACATGTGCGTGAGTGTAAGAATGCATCACTGGCCCTTTCATCATGGAAGGGGCCTGGGGTAATCCTTTGCCACCATAATGGTGGGTTGGTCCTCTCGAGTGGTGCTATGTAAGGCACTTGGTGACAGTCTCTGTTGCTGGCCATTTGGACATTTGGTGGTGGCAGTAGCTAGGTGGGCCTTGCTGAGTGGGTGTGCATGCTGTTGGGCCGTGTGTAACCTAGGTCTCTGCCATTGTGGCCAGTTTGTTCCTGCATCCATCACGCAGGTACTAGGGTGGCCAGTGAAGACACTGGCTGGCATCCCCTGGCTGGGCCCCTTTCCATGCTTTGTGGATGAGTGCCTCTTTCATGGTAGATGCCCTCTGACTGGCATTATCATGTGGTACAGAGATCTTCATGTGGCATACTCACTCCCACATGTCCACCTATGTCCCTCTACCCCGCATTTCCTAATTCCTCATCTTCCAGTCTTTGTGTTTCTGGCCTCTGACTAGTCACTCAAGCCACTTGCAGTTGCCCTTGAGTCCACAGCTGTCCTGAGCTTGGGCTATTCTTCCCTCTCTGAAGGAATCAGTTGGAAGGATTTTTTCCTTACCCCTGTCTTTCCTGGCCACTCTCAAGTAAGGCTGCAGTGTAGCTGCTCTGCATTTCCAGCCTGCACCCATATAACGAGCCAACCATTCAAACCCCCCCACACCCCTATCCCCCAAATGGCCTTTCTCTTGGCCCCCAGCTGGTTTTACAGGATTGCCGCACAGCTGTAGGTGTGAGGGAGGGAGTTGGTGCAGCCTGGCGGGTGCTGGGGGAGTCTGGCTCCCTATTCATGCAGCTCACGTGTGCCCTCTGGTCCTGCTTGTGCGTGATTCCGGATGTACAACTTCCTTTTTGTGATAGACTGTGGCTGCAGCCCCTTGACCTTATAATCTAGTGGGTCTGATGGGACTTACCTTTTGATGGGAAATTTAAGCCACATCATTCCCTGGTGTTCCATGGCTGTGCGCTCTGCAGTGTGCTTCATTGTCACCCATGTTATGATCTCGAAGTGCCTTTTCCCATTAAACTAGGCTTCTTGGTGAAATGGTTGATTCTGGGACTGGGGTAGGAAGTGTACAAGGTGAGTCTAGGACGTCCTGTTAAACCAGAGAGCAAAGAAGCTATGAGACGACTGCAGACAAGGAGCCAATTTGAAGAAGGTCTCACTGGCCAAAGACATGACTATTGGAGCTTACACGAGAGCAGTCATTGAAATCATCAAATATGTTTAAATGAATACATTTATGATGATGTTTAAAAAACTCTTCGATTAGCCTGGGAGATAGCAAGTTCATCATCTTGAAGACACTATGTAAATGGATTAATCAAGCATTTCTCTTCCCTGTCCCTTATGAATTGTACCACTGAGTAACAAAGTAGTAGCTGAGGGGAAGCTTTTCATTATAAGGTATGAAAACGAAACGATAGAATTAGAAGATCACTATTTTGCAACTCTCCAGGAATTAACACATGTAGGCACTGAGCATCCATGGATGCTAACTAGACATGAAAGAGACATCTAGGCATTCTGTGCTTTCTAATCAAAGACCATCCATAGCCCCACCTCTAGTCTTGCCAAAGGATCAATTCTGAGTCTGATGAAGCCTCTGTCAACTTGCAGAAAATTGTCCTCTGAGGACGGAGGCATGAATTGAATTGCACCATGAGAACACAGTCCTCAGAATCCACAGTGTGAGCAACTGAACAGGTCAACTAGACTGTGATCTTCAAGGGATAAGGTCAAAGGAAAAGAATGGAGACAATGTATTGATTAAAAGAACTTAAAGATGGCTGAGTGTGGTGGCTCACGCCTGTAATCCCAGCACTTTGGGAGGCTGAGGCGGGCAGATCACCTGAGGTCAGGAGTCCGAGACCAACCTGGCCAACATGAGAAAACCCCATCTCTACTAAAAACACAAAGTTAGCTGGGCATGGTGGCATGTGCTTGTAATCCCAGCTACTAGGGAGGGTGCAGCAGAAGAATTGCTTGAACCCAGGATGTGGAGGTTGCAGTGAGCCAAGATCACTCCACTGAACTCCAGCCTGGGTTACAGAGGGAGACTCCATCTTAAAAAAAAAAAAAAAAAGAAAGAACTTAAAGACATACCAAATTTAAAAAATGAGCAAGACTGTAATGTCAGGGATGGACACTTAGGTGATAAAAGTGTAAGAAACATAGGAGGTGATTACTGTGAAAGTCAGATAACAGTTACTTTTTGGGCTATCGGGTGTCTGTTGGGATTGGAGGGTAGCACACATGGAGGCATGTCCAGGGTAGATGGCAAACTTCTGATTCTTGGCCCCGGTGGTGGTTGTCAGGGTGTTTGCCTAATAACAGTGCATTGAAATATATGTTTGTTTTGTGTGTGTGTGTGTGTTTTTTTTTTTTTTGCATCAGTTTTATTTTATAACAAAAGGCTAAAAAGAAGTATTTAAAGAAAGTAATGCATACTGTATTTTATTTGCTGATATAATGATTACCAGATTATTGAAATGTATGAGTAATTTTGCTATAAATAAGCCTGTTTTCTTTGTTTAAACACACACACACACACACACACAATTTTCACACTCACACCTTCAAAGCCACATAATAGAATGTTTAGGTTAAACCTGCAGCCCCTAGTTGAAATGTTGCTTCATGGAATTTTATCCTCCTAACAACCTGTGTCCTAAGTCACATTCCTCTCCAGAAATGTGGACATTGACCGTATTCCAGTCCCTGAGACACTGTTTCAGCCACACGTGGCAGCCCAGACCCTTGCCCACCTGCATCCTGGTCATTCATTCTCCTCATGGGGTCATTACTTGATCCCTATTAAGCATTAAAAGTGGATTAAATATCTCTCTACTTATAGGTAATGTTTTGCTTGGTTTGGCCAAAAACATTTTAAGTTTTAAAAACCTGGGGCCACTGCAGTGGGACCATGGACAAAGGTCAGGACAGGCTGGCTACTAAAATGGCCTGTCACGAACCTTGTACATGAAGGTTGAAGGATTCTGGTGTTCTCTGGTGCCATCGCTGTTAGTCATTGTGCAGCACAGAAATATTTTATTCAACAAACTCTGCAGACTCCTGAACTTCAGGGGTGGGCTGCCTTCTGCCTGGCGCTCTGCACAGATCCTGGGGCCCTCATGGTCATTTATGCGCAGTGAAGCTTCTCCTCTCACCTACAGCTTGTCCTTCTCCAGAGAATCCTTGTCATCCTCCCCTCATCCCAGGGAGTGCAACGAAGGAAAATGAATAGTGAATCCTTTTGCTGGAGACCTGTGGATACTTAATTTTTATAGATACTCAGTAAATATTTATTTATATTCACTAGCAGCAAGCAATTCACTTGTAAATGGAAAAAATGGAATAGTGGTGTGTAACATAAGCATAAGCAGATGCTCATGTTATTTCTTTGAATATTTTTCCTTTCTTTAAAAATGTAAATTTTTTAATTTTTAAAGTAATAGGAATCTATTACAGAAAAATGTGAAGAATGAAGAAATATTCCTAAATTGTCACCACTATAATACAGTCATGGTTATCACTGTAGTATACTTAGTATATTTGCTTCCAGTCTAATTTTGGTGTGAAATTCTTTAATAGTTGTAATAAAAATGCATTTAATTGTGTTTTTTCCTTTTTACTTTAGTCTTAGATAATTATGATATCACAGACATTTCCATGTTGCAATGTTATCACAACAATAATTTTTTACTGCATTAAATTTTATTATTTGGTCTTATATTTTTATGTTAACCTAGTTTTGGTTAACACATTTTAGCAAATAGAATATTTTTGTATAATGTATAATTTTATTCAAATTGCTTTTTGGGTTTTGTTGCTTTGGATTTTTAGAGTAGAATATTAAAGAGTGTCAAGAATTTCAGTAAACTTCTAATTTATCTTTCAGCTCTGTCATCAAATCTAGTAAATCGAGTGAGTGTAGGAATGAGAGGTGTATAGTGTATATTAATTTACCAACTGTTGTTCCACTCAGGATCTCAGTTATATGTAACTTCATAAAGCCATTTAAAATTTGAGTGAGGCAGTAATCTTTTTTTACATCTAGAAATGGGCCATAGAACACCAGTTGTACTGGACAGTTTAGAAACTTATGGTAGAAAATGAAGGTTCTTTATTTGGAGCCAAAGGAAGTACACGGCAGCGTTTTCGATGTGTGTGAGTGTGTGTGTTCTTGGGAGATGGGTTGTGATTTTCATCAGATGTTCAAAGAGATCCTGTGCTACTGGTATAGACACAGTGTTTGCTAGTCGAATGGAATGCTACTTTTGTGAGTTTGTTTGTTGTTGTCATTCTCTCCCTGTCTCCCCTCCAAACCCTTCTCCTGCATTCATTATATCCAGAAATAAAACTCAGAAAAACTTACTTTTGGGTAAGCAGTGATTTATCACGTGCAAGTTTATAGTGATTAAAAAAATTTAAAACGCTAAACACATATGTGACATTGTTAATTGGAAATATGCACCAATTTATGTTGATTTTGGAAGTTTTCCCATTAAAATGAGTAACTTAGTGCTATACTTTGTTAAAATATTTTTTAAAAAAATATGTGACCAGGGAGGGATAATTCAGTAAATTTTCTATTAATTCAAGTTATGAATTGAATGTGGAAATATGAATATAGTTACCCCCTTACTATGTTATTTGGAAATGTGTAGATTTACTAACTCCATTAAATTTGAGGCCTTCTAAGTTTTCGCACAGCTAAAGCAAAGAGATATTATATGCAGATAATTGTAAATGAAATTATTTACCAATGTTAAGAACTCTCCTTCTTTAAAAGATAAAATCTTAGTCATTTTTGGTTATCAAATGACAGGAGCACCTTTTTTTTTTTTTTTTTTTTTTTTTTTTTGTCTAACAGGTATGTGAATGTGCAGTGACTGCTTTGTTTTGAATAATCAATATCTTTTTGTTTTTTTTTTAAAGGAATGGGCTGTTTCTGGGGAGCTGAAAGGAAATTCTGGGTCTTGAAAGGAGTATATTCAACTCAAGTTGGTTTTGCAGGAGGCTATACTTCAAATCCTACTTATAAAGAAGTCTGCTCAGGTAGGAAGAATTTGCTTTGTTGTATTACTAGGAGAAACAAGGAAGGGCTTGTCACAGCTGTTGGGTGACAGGCTCTTTAAAATGGAAATATGTTTTTTTTTTAAATGTTTCATCAGTCTTTATTATTTTCATAAATATACTTGTGGGCCTCTCACTTCATATGTTTAGAAGATGATAATCTTCCTGTGGAATGTACCATTTAGCTTTTGCTGTGGAACAACCACTCTAAAACGTGGTGGCTTCAAACAGTCATTTTATTAGCTTGTAATTCTGATGATCAGCAGTTGAGGCTGGGCTCAGCTTTGTGGTTTTCTGTTAGCCTCACCTGGGATTTGCTCATGTGGCTAAGGTCAACCTGTGGGTTGCCTGGGGGCTAGTTGGCTTAGGCTGCTTTACTCTTAGGCCTGGCAATTGGTGCTGGCTACTGGTTAGCACTAACTGCCAGCTGGGGTTTGGGGATGGTGGACCATATGTTTTCAGCACGCTGGTCTGAGCTAATTCACATGGTAGTGGATGCAGAGAACCTAAGAGCAGCAAGAGAGGATGAGCCCCATTCTCTGTTTGTGTTACATTCACTTTTATACCATTGGCCAAAGCACGTCATATGGTCTAGGCCAGAGACAATATGGGATGGCTCCCCAAAGGCAAGAATATAGGAGGTATCAAGAATCAGTACCATTATTGCAACAATCTACCACATGAGACAAACATTTCATATACTGGTTGTGTTTTCTGGAAGGAAAAACATTGATTGAAAGCCATGCTATAATGCAGGCATCAGCAAACTATTGACTCATAGGCCAAATCCCACTTGCTGCCTATCTGTGTGAGTAAATTTTTGTTGAAACACAGCTATTCTCATTATTATTATTATTACATATTATCTATGAGTGTTTTCATGCTACAGTGACAGAGTTGAGTGCTCGCAACCAACTATGTGGTCTGCAAAGCCTAAAATATTTACTGTTGGGAGCTTTACAGGAAAAAAATTTGCTGACCTCTACTCTAGGTTAACAGGATAGGCAGATGCCCTCATGACAAATTCTATCTCGAATACCACATTACCTCTCTGGATTTGTTTCTGACCTTCAGGGATTTCCTTTCCTTTCCTGCCAGCTCAGGTAGCATTTGAAATGTTTTTCTAAAAAACTTACATTCACCATTTTAAGAGGTCTTAATAGGGAGGGAGTATCTGGAGCTATAGTCCACTATATTGATGGAAATGGGGTGTAAAATGTGAAGTTTTATCTTTTTAAAATAAAGGCTTAAGTAAGTCGGTTTGTGGAGGATGCACTCAGCCCTCCGAGGGCACCATGAATGATGGAGAGGAAAAGCTGGAGTGTGGGAGCTTGGTGAATAATGAGCATGTTGATGTGTTTGCTACAATATGAATTTTATTTTGAAATAAAATTTGAGCTGTACAACAATGAAAATATTATAAAAATGTGCACATTCTTATTTTTTCTTGCTCTAGAGAAGGATTGAAATATTCTGATTGATATGGAGAATGTGGTATAATGAACAAATATTTTAATGGTTAACCTATTTTTTTTTTACTTCTGTTTCAAAATTAAACAAATGCTTATGCATAGCTATAAATAGACTCAAATGAATCCTGGAGATCACCCAGGTGTATCCTCTCAAGTCTGAGGAATGGAAATGAATAGATTCATTCCTGTCATTCCAGACATGACTTAATGGCCTAAGAGAAAAAGGTTGTTAAGAAAACCCCTAAATATCTACTGCTTTATCCCTATTATCCTCAACCAGCAAAATGTTAACGATCAGTTAGAATATTGGGATTGCTTGTTTGCTGGAACCCTTTTCAGTTCAGCTGTTTATGTTAATAACAACATGATAATTGCCATGTGTTAAACTCATGCTATATGCCAGACACTCTAATAAGCACTTTCTCTGTCTTTGCTTTTCTCTAAGCAGTTCCATGAAGTATGTCAGTTTCTATCTTTTACAGAGGGAGTGTTGAGGCTCAGAGAGGATAAATAACTTACCTAAGGTCATACCTAGCAGGAATCCCTACCTCATTAGCTCTCAGCTCAAAGTCTATGCCATTGACTGTGGTGTAAGTCTCGTAGCTGTCATCATATCCCAGCCATTCTCCATTTATCCCTTTGTACTTCCTTCCACCAAGTCACAAATTCTCTTTCATATCTATCTTTCTGCTATATTTTTTATTATATTGGTGTGCTTTTAAATGATTAAGGAGAATGCCAAGGAAATTCTTTTGTCTTCCTTATGTTTAGAAGGAAAAAGGGCAAAGTCAGTTCGTGCAAACAGCTGGTGTGTTAGAGGCCTCTAGCAGTGGTGAAGTACAGAAACCACGGAGGTTGGTAAATAACTCGATTTGATATGAACACTACCTGCTAAGTTAACAGTAGCATTGGGAAGCATGGTTGTCATGGAAACTTGTTCCTGATTGGAAAGGGATAGTTATAGGGTCTTACCCAGACACAGAAGGAGAGATGATTTCTTTCCCTAGGCTTTTTTTTTGTTCTGATCATAAAAGGGAAAAACAAAAAGGCAGAGAGGAGCTATGATAGAAAGGTCCCCCTGGCACAGAAGTGGTGGAGCCTTCAGGTCCCTGGGAATAACAGAGAAGGAGAACAAATAAGGTCCCTAGCTAGAGTAATTATGGTAACCAGCTAATTAAAGATTTTTGACCGAGGAGAGGGGTGGGGGAGACATAAAGCAGGTTACACTGGCGGGCCTCCCCTCTGAAGCCTCTGGTGCTCAAAGCCTTGCTGAACAAGTCAGCCCTGGAGGGGTCTGACTTGAAAGAAGGAAAGAAAAAACCCAAGGCTCTCTGGTAAGATGCATAGTAATTGCTGAGGTCCAGTGTGGGGGAAATACTAGTCTGTACTATAGTATTTGCACTGATTTCAAAATTGCTTTCTCTTGCGCTTGCAATTAAGTTTATAAAACTTTGATCACAATCCGTGAATATTTTGTAAAGGTTTTTACTTTTATTTTGTCAAGAAAAGAAGCATAGGGACCTGGATTGTGTGCAAATTCCTTCTCTCATAAAGCAGTATGCTTGAGCTTGAGGTACCTTGTGGTTTCTTGGGGCAGATGCCAGAGATATGGGAGGAGGGGTTAACAGAATCCACAGGGCCAGCTTTACTACTGCTCTGTGCAACCTCTTATGTGATGACACACATCAGAGCTTCCACAAGCATTATCTCAGCACACAGGTGGGTGAACACAGGCCGAGGAACCATCGGCTCAAGTTTGCTACCTCTGCTGCGCCAGTGAGTCTGCACAGCCTCAACAGGGGAGAAGTGAGTGAGAGAGTGTGGATGTGAGTGTAGAAGCAGTGTGTGTCCAGAGAGGGTGTGGATTCATGTCCAAATGGTATTTCTATGTGGAAATTGATAGGCCAGTGACTCCAAACCCCAAACTGGAGTTGTGACTAGGCGTATAGAAAAGATAACGTGGCTTCTCATAGTAGCTGAGAGAGGACGTGTCCCTATCGTGGGCTCACTAATGGGGCTCTTCGTGGTGGGCAGTCTCCATTGCTTGGTGCCACTTGCACCTAACGTCTGTAGAGAATACAAGGGGACAGCCTCTTAGGAATTTGGAATAAAGTCGCCCGTTGGGAATGGCAGTAGAAAATCAGCCTGCACGGAGTCACAGTGGAGATGGACAGTCACTGGGAAGAGAGATTGGTTTCTGTGTCAGTAGGATTTCAGAGTAACCTAATGGAAAGCCCTGACTATGTAAAAGGAACATAGGGCCTTAGCAGGAGGTTGGTGAGCTAGAACAGCCTAGGAGAGGGGAGGTCCAGCCACTCTCTTGGGTGTTCTGGGCAGACCCACAGAGCCTGATACCCTGGCACTTTTAAGTTGTGTCACTAACCTCATGTTCTGATCCATACTCTAAAACTTTCCAATCTTTTGTCCTCCTGTGGGGATTATTTACAGAAAGAAAATGCATTGAAATCAGGTTGGTCAGACACGCAGTTCTAATTCTCACTTAGAATTCAATAAAATGCCACTCTGAGATATACATCTCAGTCTATTGTGAGTTTAGTCTGTACAGGTCATTCTCTCCAAATTGAGTTAACCTTGGGTTGAGTTATATGATGAAAACAGAGTTTTGGCCGGACCTCCATGATCTTCCAAGGCTTCACTTGCCTCCTGCATTCCCTTGGAGATTTCCCATCCCTTGCATGTGCCCATAATTTCATTTAAACCTGCTTTAAAAGTGAATGTACCTTTTAAGTAATCTATAATCTTCCCTTCCTCAGGTTCATTAAGCACTGAATCAATAGTGCACAGGCTGAGAAACTTTCCTCACCTAGATGTTTTGGGCCTGAATTCTAACCCCCCTGAAAGCCACCCACCACCAGCTTCTGCACCAGGTACCCAGTCTTGTCTGGGACACAGGGTAGCATCTCTCATGGCCAGCAGACCTCTGTTGGGCCACTTTTCTGATTCATTTCTGATCTAAGAGACGTGCTGAGAAGTAATTCATGTCTTAGTGGCCACTGTTTTGTACCTAAAATGATGTCCAAAGATTCATCTGTCCATTTGTGTTTCCTACAAGCTCAGCATCTGGCTGGCACTAGAAAACCCAGAACCTGGACCGGAATAGCCATGAGGAGCCTAACTTGTATGTAGGCCTTACTTGAATAAATTAAATATGCCACTTATTGGAAAGGTACCACATGCAAGGCATTGCACCAGGTCCTAGGAGAAGATTGGTTGTGATGTGAAGAATACTGGTTCCTGTCTTCCAGAATTTTCTCTATAGTCAAATGAAAGCTTGATCTTTCACATTTGTTTTAAGGAGTTGGGCTGACACTGGTTTTCTCTTTACACATGCACACACACACACCCCCTCAAACAGTTGTTATGCAAACCAACTGATTAACTGGCATGCTGTTGCTTTACTACATTGATTTTAGAAGTAATTGAGCTATTCAGATTCCTGAATGCTCAGATAGAGAATTATTCTTACATTTTATAATAACGACTGTACAGATGAAAATATGAAAAGACATTCTGCAATGGATAAGCATTCTGGGTTAATTTCAGTGCATTAGCCTAATATACAAATACCCCATTTCTGGCAAGAAAACCCAGGATGTTCATTCAGTGGGTAATATCTTTTCATATTTTGCTTACAGATGTTCAGAACAATTCCATGTTTATTAGTCTATTCAAAAGCTTTTAGAAATCTGCACAGCCAAGTGGCACTGAATCCAGAAGCATGAAAGGAGCTGCACAACTTTTCCTCATAAGATTTGCACAAGCACCACGGGAAATCTGAGGCCCAGACATTTCCTTATCAACAGAATACCCCAGTGGATTTTCAAGCGGGCTGTTCAACAGAGGTCTTGAGCAGGAGCCCAGGTGTGGGAAGAGCAGAGTGTGGGAGTCCTCATGTGACCCTCTAGGGGTGGTGATGCGACCAACTATATGGTCGGCAAAACCTAAAATATTTACTGTCAGGTGCTTATGTATACTGCCCTGAGCCCATTTCCTCTCTTGTAGAATGGAGCAATGCTGCTTGATGAAACCAGTTGAGTTGTGATTGGATTCTTACTTGATTTGTTTCAAATCTGAGTATTCTAGAAAGTCTAGGATACACACTTTCTAGCTCTTGGGCATGTTAAAGATGAACACGATGGATCGTGAAGCATTGCTTGGCAGGGCCTGGGCCAGCCTGCAACAAGTATGCCTGGCACAGCACACAGAACCCATTTTCTTCTCGTCTTCATCTGTGTTCTTAGGAGGTCAGGTCATGTCACCCCCTTTTCCAAAAGCATATAATTATTTCCTTGATGCTTGAGAGCTTTAACTAAGCATGGAATAATAATTTCCTCATTAATGTAAAACAACTCAGTATACTTTTTTTTTTTAAGTTTGACTTAATTTCTGAAGTGTTTGGGTGGAAGCGCATGTCTATGTATCTTACATGAGATGAATGATCCCATTCTTCAAAGTAGGGATGAGTTCTGTTATTAGCAGATTTTATCAAGCAATGTAAAACTCATTCTAAATTCCTTGCAGACTGCATTAAATCTCTTTTTAGTGCATAGTCAGTCTTATTGTACTCATTTCAATGTCAGTCAAGGTAAATTACTAAGTTATTGACATACTCCTGAAAATGCGAGAATTCTGGTGTTCAGTTCTTGCTACAAGCAATTTGATCGCTTTTTATTCCTCTTATTTTAGGTATAAAATTGCACCTTAAACTTG
Organism: Macaca thibetana thibetana; assembly: GCF_024542745.1. Lineage (NCBI taxonomy): Eukaryota > Metazoa > Chordata > Mammalia > Primates > Cercopithecidae > Macaca > Macaca thibetana. Next base: position 132,965,435 of record NC_065585.1, read on the forward strand.
TAGCAGGCAGGATAAAAATGCTTATCTCTCTCAAACCAAGAGGCACAAAGCAGTCTTCAAGAGCAGAGACCCTTGACTCATACCCTTAGGACCAAAGATACCTGCTCACCCAGTGCCGTCTTCCGCACACGCCCATCCAGGCAGCTGTGCAAGACAGATTAGTTCAGTGAGTGGACCCATTGCCTGAGGAAAAAGTATAGGTAATAAGAAAACAGCTGGTTTTGTTTATTCTAAACCTCAGTCACCAGAAAGAGCAAGCTTGGCTTCTCGACCAACAGCACCCCTCTGAAGGGTTGATATGGGGGGGCATAGGTCATGGGGGAGGTCAAGGCATTTGAGACCTGGAAGGGTTTCAACCATCTTCCAATACAGCAGCTTTCAAACTGGGTGACCATGGAACCCTCAGGCTTTCAGAAAGGTTCTGCGGGAGCTCCGGAGGTAATGACATTTGAACTAGATAACAGTCCAGCTGCTTGGAGAGCCCATGCACAGCTTTCAGCTGTATTGTATGTTGATGTCCTGCCTAATCACCTTATTTTGAAAAGTTACTAAGAATGTTGGGAAACATCCAAGACAGATTTCTTTGTCCAGTGAGGGGACTGAGGCCGAGAGAGGTGAAGTGATTTGAGAGATTTTAGTGGAAGGGTTGAAAATGTGCTTGTCTTCTTAGATCACAGTGTGACTAGAACACCCAAAGGAAGTTTAGATCATACACCAATTCTGCCCCTCTCGGTGAGGTTTACAGTTAAGGATTCAGAGTAGGGGTGGCTTTGGAGTTGGAAATGTTAAGATTTGAAGAGGTCATAGTTTTGTCATTTGGTTCCTGTTTATCATTTCTGTTAGGCTGGATTTTTCCCCCAATATTGAGTCCTGGGGTTTCCCAATAGATAGTTCTTGTGTCTGCTAGACGCTTTAAGTCCTGTCTGCAACGGCCAGCAGCAGAGCTGAGGTCGTGACAATAAAGAGCGCCTGCAGGAGCCCAGGACTTAGGACCAAGAAAGAAAATCATTGAATGGGGGAGTGGTTTCCTTGCTCTCTCACCTCCCTCACCTCCCTCCCTTTCAAGCTTCTGCAAATTGGCTTCCCGGCCTGGGCTGGGGACTGCCCAGTCCTGCAGAATCAGGGCAAGCCGTCTGCAAATTGATTTGTCCACCAAGCGTGGCCTGCAGACCTTACATATAATAACCTGGTACGCACCTGCTCCAGTTTTCAATATACAAGGGTGATGGCATTGCAATAAGTAAAACATGCACTGAGCCAGTGCTATTGAACTCAGAACAACTTTTCACCATCACATATGTCCTTCATCCACCAGTTCTAAAATTTGAGTGACTCTATGGGGGCTCTCTGGCAGTATCTAGACAAAATCATGGTCTGTCATACTCACGTAGGTCTGAACCCTGTATGCTGATGGGTAGTTCAAAGTTGAAACTGAAGAGACATGTGCACATTTTGCTAGAGGTATCCCGAGTTTGCCCAGATATTTAAATTGAGCATTAGACATCAGAGAGGATGAGGATTTTCTATCGCTTCAAATAACTAAAGTCTGGCAAGCGGCAAAACATAGGGCCTCACAATCCTGCTGTCCTTGAATGGTAAAAGGAGGCATTTAGTGCCTTTCTTTCCTCTTCAGGCCATTGGCTAAAGACTCCAATGATGATGTCAAGGTCTGTTCTTTGTCATTGAAGGGCAAGGGGTGAGTGAATTGGATGGTTTATGGACTCTCTAAAGACTATTGCATGTGCTACATGTTCTTCATATGACCTTGATATTTTAATATTCTATAGCTTGTTTGGCTGTTCAACTCACCTCCTTAAACAGCTTAAATCACTGCTGAGGAACAGGTGTGGTGGTCAAAGGTCAACAGACTGATGACTTTAAGTAGTTAAATGCGTCAATATTTCAGCATTTCTGGTGGTAAAACTCAAATAGGGCATTTAAGTAGAAAACAAATGGAAAGGAACAATAATGAAAACATCCTTTATACCCATTTAACACTGGAAATAGGTTATTCTTTCATTGTTTTAGGATTATATTCTCAAAGACTTAGAAGGGAAATTAAGAGGAATTTGCTATAGCAAGCAGTTCTTAAAACGTAATTGCAAAAGCAATTGATGAATGTGCCCACACTGATGTTTTCAAATCACATCTAATGGAGCCATAATGTAATATGAGAAAATAACCTTATAGGGGGTCAGGGGGTTGAGCTTCTCTAGGAATTTTATGGGCTATATTGGGTCTTAATTACTTCATAATGACTGACAGTTTTTAGAGCCTTAGAATAAAGGTTTCCTTTTTTTTCTAAGTTACATTAAAAATAAATATCTGGGTCAATTACTGGCCCATCCATCTGCCAAGTGAAAATTGCAACAAGAGAGAAAAACACGGTCGCTCGTCATGGGAGTGAAGCACCCAGACGTGAGCGGAGCGGCTTGGGAAGAGGTCACTGTTGTTTGCTGGGGCTGTGCCTCCAATCTGCCGGGGGCTCCTCAGCCTGGGAATCATTTACAAACCACTGAGGCCCCTCAGCTGCAGGAGAAGCTTTACTTAATAAATCCTGGCCTCTGAGGCATGGAATTGTGAGGTCTGTCAGGGAATGCTGAGGGACAGAACTAATTTCAGTGTCTTCATTCTTTGAAAATGGGAGCTAGCATCACGTCTCTGGCTGGAGCGTTCTGATGAGGGTGACCACCTATCCACATGTTTTGAACCCTTTTATTTATAGTTGTTGTCTTCCTCTTTCTTTCTTGATGTTTCCTCTTCCTCCTGCTCCCCCTGTCTTCTCTTTTTCATCTTCTTTCCTTTAGTTAAGGATATGTTGTTTTTTTCCACTCTGGTTTATTGTTATAAGGCTTAAAAGAAGTCACAGAAACTGGTGACTTAGCACATAGTACACATCTTAGGTTTAGAAGAACAGTTGAAAACATAATGCCCTTAATGGGTATTACAATAGTAGTTTATATCCATGACCACTTTGGATATTTGTAATCCACAACTCATTCTACCTACTCATCTCTGTCACAGGCCCATGAAATAGAGCAGCATCAGTGCTGCCCCTTACAAATGTGCCAGGGGTCAGGGGCACTTGGAAAGTTACTCAATGTGCCACCTGGCTCATTAGAGGTTTTGTCAATCTGCTGGTAGGATTGAAAATAAAACAGGGTTTATATTTAAGACTGTCTCCTTCTAAGCCTTCTCTTCACTCATTTCCAGTAAATGCATTTTCACATGTCTTTCTTGAGCACTTTAGGATAATTTAAAAATGCTAAGCTGTGCTAGAACTGTGCTAGAGTTTTGAAAATGGCTTATAAAAATAATCTAGAGGTCTGGAACTGTTTAGATGGATGTGATCTACAGAAACATGGGATTTCCTTTTCTTTAGCTGAATGGACTTTAGAGGTCATCTATTCCAGCGATTTTTTTTTTTTTTGAAACTTTTATTAGGCATTAGAATCTTTTCTTCAGACAAAAATTTTGCACAGAAGTCCATTAAAACAGTGTCCAAGATGCTCTGATCGAGAGAGGGGCTTCCCCCAGCACTGTCCTCAATATTCTGGCCCTAGAGTGCTGCCTGAAAACCCACCGGGAGCTTAGTCTGTAAAGCAGTTGAGGACGAGGGCCGAGTGAACTCTGGGCTGAAACATGCAGTAAAACGAGAAGGCCTGCCACACCTCGCTCATCACTAGCCCACTGCAAGGCTGCACTTTGGATGCTCGTGGAAACCTGCAGGATGATTGAGGAGTCTGTACAGAGGGAAGGGGCCTTTTAATTCTCTGCCTCCTTAGAGGTGTGCCCTGGCGGGCCGGGAGCCTCAGACAGAGATGTTTCTGTACAGGTTCCAGGTTTTGCAGCAAGGTCCCAGAGCATCCCGTTCTCCCAATGACCGGTGCTCCTTCTGTTTTCAATTTCAGCCTGATTCCCTAAGTGAATTTCATGTAAAGCTGTCCCTTCCCCCTCGGTCCCAGCGGGTAAGGAGCTGCTGGCGACTGTCACGCCAGTGCCCCTGTCAGCAGACCTGCTTGGCTCTGGAAGGATGAGTTGACAAAAAGCCATAGGTGCCTGAACTTGGGTGTCTTTGTGCACAAGAAAAAATAATCTGTCACCTTGTTTAAGGCATGTTCGGTCGCGTTTGATAGTTTGAAAATGCTCTGGGGAAAAATCATCTGTCTGGCTTCAAGAGTCAGGTTGTAAAATGGCGAAATCACATACTGGGGGCTGGAGTGGGGCGGGGGAGGGTGCTGGTTTCTTTTTTAAATAAAGCTCTAATTTTTTAATCTAATAAATGGTTTTTTGTTTAAAGAGCAGTTTTAGGTTCACAGCAAAAGTGAGCAGAATGTAAAGACAATTCCCATCCCCCCCATCCCCCTACCATGCCCACCGCCAACATCCCCACCAGAGTGGTACATTTGGTACACCCCAGGGACCACACTGACATGTCCTCAGCAGCCATAGTTGGCATTGAGTTCACTCTAGATGTTCTGACATGTGTAATGAATGACCTGTGTCCACTGTGAAGTTATTGTACAGAGTGATTTCACTGCCCTCAAATACTCTGTGCTCAGCCTATTTAGCCCGTCCTCCCCCACCAACCCCTGGCAACCGCTGATCTTTTCAGAGTCTTCATGTGTTTGCCCATTTCAGAATGTCATCGAGTTGAAATCACACAGTCTCTGTCCTTTTTAGATTGGCTTCTTTCCGTAATATGCACTGAAATTTCCACCCTGTCTTTTCATGGCTCGGTAGGTCATTTCTTTTTAGTGCTGAATAATATTCCATGGCCTGGATGTACCTCAGTTTGCTGGTCTGTTCCCCTGCTGAAGAATATCTTGGATGTCTCCAGCTTTTGACAGTTACGATTGAAGCTGCTGTCAACGTAGGAAACTGGTTTTAAACATTCAGTAGAGATGAATGTAAGAACTCTGGAGTGGGGGAGGCTTGGAGGCCTGGGTTGAAGTGCAGTTCTGCCAGAGAGGATTTCTGCTAGCTGGTATCAGGCAACTGGGGACTTCATTCGTCAAAAGCACTTAACGTTGAAACTTACTTTTCTTTTCTGAGCCACATAAGTAACAAGAATTCAGACAGCACCTCTGTCTAGGTGGATGACTGGTGAAAAATTTCAACAGTACTTTTCTCTCTCCAGAGCGCCAGAGTTCAGATAGGCATGTGTGCATGCTCCCCTTTCTGTGGGGCAGAAGTACATGTATTTCTGTGTCCCCCCGAGGTGCAGCTGTAGTCTCTGACCCCCCTGAGTTGCAACCCACTGGGAGTGTTTCTTATTAGATTTCTCACTTTGTGGGGACCTTGGGCTTCATCTTCTGCCCCAAATGGCTGCCACGGTGGGTCCAGAAGAAACCCTCAGAACTCTGGAGTTTGCTTATCTTCTAGGCTTCTTATTCATTTCTTTCCTTCATACTAGCTCAGTGAAAAATGTTAAAATATTTAAAAAATATATCATATCCAACATTTTAGTTAGACAGGAAGATTGCTTAAGACGTCAATGTGCCCTATCTTGGCCAGGGCATTGCAAGGCGGGGTAGTGCTCATAGACACACAAGGATTTTTTAGGAGGTGATAACACCGTTTCCGTCAGGGGTGACCAGGAATGGGCACGAACAGACAGAAGCATTCAAGTGACTTGAGAGGATCCTTAGGCAGCCTGGAAGTAAGAGGAAGATGATGGGCCTTCTCCAGCTCCACAAAAAAACAGTGTAATTAAATGTGGAATACCCTTACCCCAGGAATATTTGACCTCAGAGAGCTTGGGTCTCAATGCATTGGACGCTGACAGCCCATGTATTCTGCTCTGTTTGTGTCCATAAACCTTCTTCATTTACTTTGTTTTTTGAGATGGAGTTTCGCTCTTGTCGCCCAGGCTAGAGTGCAGTGGCGTAACCTCGGCTCACTGCAGCCTCCACCTCCTGGGTTCAAGCAATTCTCCTGCCTCGGCCTCTGGAGTAGCTAGGATTATAGGCACCCACCACCGTGCCCAAGTATTTTTTTGTATTTTTAGTTGAGAGGGGTTTCACCATGTTGGCCAGGCTGGTCTCAAACGCCTGATCCCTGATCCAGGTGATTCATTTACTTTCAATTATGGTACCTCAATGGCCTCCCATTTGAGTATAGATGTTAAATAAATACAGTTGTCTCTCAGTCTTGCTCAGACTAATTACTCAAGGCTTTGATGAGCAGCAGAGTCTCATTTAGAAGAAGACTTGCCCTGGCCCAAGAATTCACTCTCTTACCTAGGATGTAATTTTATTTTTCTGACAGGACATGCTTGATGGCACTGATCTCTCCAGCCAGGTCAGCGCGGCAGAGAGGTGAACACCAGTATGTCTTGTTAAGAAGCAGGAGATGAGATCATGAGATTGCCACACACACATGTTGATGGCCTTTAGATATGAACTTGGAAATAGAAAATAATGGCTAATATGTTTTAGTCCTTTCCAAGTGCGTGGCATAATTCTAAATTCTTTACATGTGACAGCTTCTTCAATTTTCATTACAGCTGGATAGGGAGGGGGTAGGCTAGTGTCCCTGTTTTTGAAATGAACAAATGCAGGCATAGGGAGATTATCTGACTTGTCTAAAGCCCCGGAATTAGTAAGCGGCAGAGCCAGAAGGGATGCAGGGTCAGTCTATGTCAAGAGTCCTTGCTTTGAACTCCTATGCTGTGTCTCTCTCAAAGAGAACAAGAAGGTACAAGTCGTACAGTGAAAAGAACTCCATTGTCAGTGAGACATACAACACCCTTCCAAAGTGACAAAGACAAAACACCTAGCTAAGACTCACTGGCTAATTGGAAAGCAGGGCCTGTTATTACATAAAGGCTCCTGTCCTACTAGGTGAGATTTTCCTTGAGGGTAGGGACTAGGTCTTTTCATCTCCCTACTCTTGTGACACCTGGAGCAGGCCTTGCTCTCAATAGGCTCCTGATCAATGCCCAGTTGTCAGGTCCCCTCATGCGTTAAAGAAGGCCGTGCCTGAGGATCCCACTGGAAAGTCTTGGAAGGCTCTGGGACTCTTGTCAGCCCTGCGCGGTGCTTCCTGATTATATGAAGAGTCAGAATCTATCATGAGAAAAGTCCAAAGTCTCTCCTAAGTTCTGAACAATAACTCCCTTCTCCCACATGGCAACTCTTCCCTTGTGGTTTAAAGAGCTGAGGTCTTGGCGAAACCAGGCTTTCCCTCAGATTGCTCAGCAGAGGACTTTGTCAGTTATCTTAGACCTTTTTAAGAAGCAGATATACAGCTGGGTGGGGAGGCTCATGCCTGTAATCCCAGCACTTTGGTAGGCCAAGGCGGGCAATCACTTGTGGTCAGGAGTTTGAGACCAGCCTGGCCAACGCGGCGAAACTCTGTCTCTACTAAAAATACAAAAACTAGCCGGGCGTGGTGGTGCACGTCTGTAATCCCAGCTGCTTGGGAGGCTGAGGCAGGAGAATCACTTGAACCTGGAAGGTAGAGGTTGCAGTGAGCTGAGATCTCGCCACTGCACTCCAGCCTGGGTGACAGAGACTCCGTCAAAAAAAAAAAAAAAAAAAAAAAAAATAGAAGCATCATCTTCTTTGTTCATCTGTTGCCTTTGACCTTGTCAGATCTAGTGAAATTCTCAGTGCCCTGAAAACAAATGGACTTAGATCTATGGCCACTCTCTGGCAAAGGTAAGGGAATTTTAAACTCCAGCATCTTTTGGGCTGTAGCAAGGTGACACAATTTATCAGAGTTTCTGGAGTGCCCCAGAAGCTATATAAATGCAATTTTATCATTTCTGTAGTATTCTGTAAATATCGAGCCTATAAAACAATGCAATTACAAGAAGAAGAGTTAGCTCACAGGTTGGTGAAAGGAACACTGCTCATAATCAGAGTCAGGTGGTAAAGGACGTACTTCGTGGTGAAGCCAGGTGTGTAGGGACCTGTGGCATTCGCCCATCTGGAGTTGTCTGCTTCTCTCTCCCTGTTCCTGTGGGTGGGATTGGGATTCCTAAGTCACTTTCCCTCCCTTTCCCTGTTCCCATTTCTTTTGAGTACTTACTAGGTGCAAAACATTCTTCTGGACATTTGGGAAAGCTCAGAAAATAATATGCTGATATTCCACTCCAGGAAGGTAGACCGTCCTAGGAAACCCAGGACTAAGGGAACGCAGTCCCGGCGTGCAGGGGAGAGATTCAGGGTGCTTTCTACCCTCTCCTGGACCCCAGTTCCCTGTGCCTGGCTTGGCTTTTGTAGGCTGGGACCGCTGCTCCTGTTGGCTTCTGCATGGTAGTCGGTGCCACCCAGCTCGCTGGTATTCCTGACTCGGGCTCTGCCCGCCTCACCCCATCTGTAGGCCCTCCCTGATGGGTGTTCTGCTGTTCACGGTCCTAATTTGGCACACTCCCTCTGAGGACCTCAACAGAGACACTCCAGAGAAGAGGCCTGGAGCTGCGTCCCTGAGAATGCATCAGAGGGAGCAGTCCGGAAAAGAAAACCAAGTCATTTCGGTTGGATGGGAAATAAACTCTCCAAGACAAAATTGATTCACAATAACGATACGATCTGTCAGAAGAAGTGGCAAAGAAAGGGAAGAAATGAGCGGCTGTGTGTGGGCGAGCCATTCATGCAGGAGGCTGTCCCTGCCATTTGGTCCAGTCACAGCAGAATAAAAGCTCCACTTCTGGATAAGGGATCACATGTGACAAGTATGCAAGAGCTTTTTAATACCACCACGCCTGGCCAGTGATGGGCACAGCATCCTGGTTAGTAATGAAAGTGGAATGAGAAAGCTGCAGGAGCCGGAGATGGATGGAACAGGGAAGGAGCAAAGTTTCCACAGAGGAGACAGAGGAGGAGGAAGCAGGGGACAGAATACCCCACGACTCTAGAGGCACACGTACACAAGCGAGGCAGCATGCAGAGTTGAACAGGCACAGATGGACTGGTCACGTAGCCTGGAGTTAGGGCAACAGATGGACAAGTCATTGCATAAATTGACTACCCAGGGACCACAAATGCCTGCTAGGAAATCCAAGGACGTATCAGGTTGACCCAGTGACAACATACCTGGACAGGGGTAGACACAGGTGCCCCTGATCTGAAAGGGAAGTGAACAGCAGTTTGCACTGGTAGGGGTGGGGGGTGGGGAGCAAACGAGATTGAATAAGAAAAGGAAGGAAATTACATTGTGTGCGTGTGTGTGTTTAATGTCTTTTGTAGGAGGACTTTAATTCATCTTTGTAAGACCTGACTTTAATTATGTCACTTCTGAATGTTGTAATCGTATGACATTCAGAGCAGTGGGAGAGGAAAATAACATTTGGATCAAAATATATTTGATATATATTCAAAATATAGCTGAAATAAATTTTCTAAACACTGAATTTTTAGTTTAAGCACAAACTGAAAAACAATAACTTTCATGGAAATAGTTTCTTGTAAAATGTTCAGCTTTCAGAATGAAGTGTAAAATACAAGATGGAGTTGTCATTTAAAAACCAAATAGTATTAAACTAAAACAAAAATAATTATTGCTAGATATTTTTAGGTTGCTGTAACAGTGTACCACAAAAATACTATAGTCTGCTGTGATGGTATTGATTACCTTTTTATTTGATGGCAAAAATGGATGAATTGTCATGTCTTTAAGTTGATATTTACTCAACATTTTTATATACATTTAGGATATGTATACATTTGTGTTAATTCTTTTTTAAAGCTTTTAAAAATTAATCACCTATTATTTGAAAGTCACTATGCTAGGGACCAGATACAGTGGTGAACAGGATAAAATTGTTTCTGTCTTCATGAAGGGTATATAATCTATTACGTAAAAAAAAAAAAAAAAGACTTTAAGGCCAGATGTGGTGGCTCATGCCTGTAATCCCAGCATTTTGGAGGCTGAGATGGGAGGATCGCTTGAGGCCAGGAGTTTGAGACCAGGCTGGGCAAGAAAGCAAGACATTTATTTATTCAAAAACGCTATTTTGAAAACTTTAATTTTTAGAGCAATTTTAGGTTGAAGCAGAAAAAGTAAGCAGGAAGCACACAGTTCCAATGTTACCGCCTACCACACACACATACATTTTCTTGGCTATTAACATCTTATATTAGTGTAGTACATTTGTTATTGATGGGCCAATATTGATTGATTATTATTAACTAACGTCCATAGTTTACATTAGGGTTCACTTTTGGTGGTGTACATTCTGTAGGTTTGACACAATTGTATAATACATGTACCCACCATTATAGAATCATGCAGAATAGTTCACTCCCTAAAAGTTCCTTGTGCGCCACCTGTTCATCTCTCCACCCCCACAAACCCCTGGCAACCACTGGCTTTTTACTGCTGATCGTTCTGCCTTTTCCGGAATGTCATGCAGTTGTGTGATTGGAGAATGGGTGGAAGCACACAGTAAGCAGCATGTTTAGATAGGCCTTTTTCACTCAGCAGTGTGTATTTAAGGGTACTCCATGCCTTTCTGGGACTTGATGGCTCATGTCTTTGCATCACTGAGCAATAATCCACTGTTTGGAGGTACCATAGGTTATTTTATCTATTCAGCTATTGAAATAACTGGAGTTGCTTCCAGTTTTTGACAGTTATGAACAAAGCTGCTATTAACGTTTGTGTACAGGTTTTTATGTGCACGTAAGTTTTTAACTCATTTGGACAAATATTTAAGAATGTGACTGCTGGATCATATGCTTAGATTATTTTTAGCTTTGCGATAAACTGCCAAACTGTCTTCCAAAGTGGCTGTACCATTTTGCTCCCAGCAATGAGTGAGAGTTCCTGTTGCTTTACATCCTTGCCAGCATTTGGTGGTGTTGGTGTTTTGGATTTTGGCCGTTCTAATAGGTGTATAGTGGTATCTCCTTATTGTTTTAATTTGCAATTCCTTAATGACATATGATGTGGAGCATGTTGTCATATACTTCTTTGCTGTTTTTATATCTTCTTGGTGAGGTGTCCATTCAGATCTTTTGCCCATTTTTTATTTGAGTTGTTGATTTCTTATTGTTGAGATTTAAGATTGTTTTGACCTTTATCAGATACATGACATGAGAATGTGTTCTCCCAGTCAGTGGCTTGCCTTTTCATTCTCTGAACAGTTTCTTTCCCTGGGCATCCATTACTTGTGAACTGTGTGGGCCGGGCACTGGTGGACCAGAGTAGTTCTGGGAAGGTGAATTGCAGACCTGCACAGCAGGCTCTGTTAGTCCCAGTATTCTCCCAGAAAGTCAGTGTGGACTGTTGCATGCCCGAATCCTGGCACTCACACCTTTCTTGTTCACTTGCGTCTGTTGATCTTGATACTGGGTTGTACCTATGGTTTCGGCCTCTCATTGTTTGCCGTGTTGATCATTTTGTGCCTCTGATGACTTTAGTAGCTGACTCTGGCCCTGGTCCCTTGACTTCATGTGAGTTCTGTTACTTGACTGTGTCCGTCCACCCTCCCACATGGGTGCTGATTGTCTTGTTTGTGTACCGGCTTGGGCTTTGCCATTGACAGTTTATCCTGACCCCAGCCTGAGGCCTAGTGTCTAGAAAAATTATCATATTTTCAGTGGTTGATTATAAAACCAGCATTATGTTGGGTGTTTCTCACTTTAATGTCTAAACTCAAAATCTTTATTGCTGTCATCCCCAAACGAAGTTCCCTGCTGACTTTCCCATTTCTTCCCTAATGGCCTCACCATTCTCCCAGTAACTCAGACTGTCTACCACAGGGCCGTCTTGGATTTATCCTTCATCAGCTGCAGACAGTCAGTAGCCTCGTTCTCAGACCCAAGTGCTTCAGTGCCTACCATTCATTCTATTAAAGGACTTGAGTTCTACCATGGTAGGAAAAAAAGCTGCATATTCCAGGAAGGTGTGTGTGCACATTCAGACATTAGGTTAATGCCACATACATTTTTCTGAAAACCCTGTATCTCCCTATATGGCAGCCTCTAAGAGCCTTTGTGGTGCTAAAACCTGGAATCATTCTTTGGCTTTGTTTTTAAACACTGAAATCCTTCTTGAGTCTTCTCTCTTTTTTATTCCCACTGCCACCAGTGTGAAACTGGCCCTGGCTTCATGGCTGGCCCCTTGAGGCTTAGTGCTGGACTCAATGCCTTGGGTCTTTCTGAAGGGAAGCCTGCTGGGGACAGGAAGAGGGAAAGAGCTGAGTAGAACAATAAGGTGGAGAACCAGAAAGCTTTTCAACCCATCTTTAGAGTAAGATCTTCACAGTGTGATTTTGTTATTCTATTTGAAGTGAATTCTAGAGTAGCTGATGCTTTTAGAAATCAAATATAGATACAGAACACATTACAAAACTAAGATTTGGTCATTTTTAAAGCTTTGTTATTTGCTTTTTCATACTCTCCTTTCCTCCTCTTCACTCAAGTAAATAATGATTTGACCATAATTTTCTTTACTTAAAAATATTTTTTTCACAGACTTCAGATCTATGTATCTACTTGTCATGAAAAGTGTATTTTACTTTAATAAGCTAATGATTTATTTCAACAGGAAGCAGAGCCCTCCAAGTTTGTATGGATTGATTACTCCAAAGCTTTGACTAGGGACCTGTTCTTTTAAAAGCCAGTGTTTTTGTGCAACTCAGGTGAATTTCAGATTGCCTTCTCAAACTCAACCTGTGTGTCATTAAGTCACTGCTAAGATTGTTTCCCCCTCATTTCCAGTAGCTTATGAGAACTCCAGCTATTAGCATGTAGCATTTCACCTCCTAAACTATTAGGTCGTTTCTTTGATTGCCCAGAACAATCTTATCATTGAATGAAACTATTATAAATTATATGCACATAGTTTTAAATGATTGCAAGATATATTTGATTCCAGGTCTTTTCAAAAGTTTAGCATTGAATCTTTTTCAAAATTTTCTCTTTTTACAACATTTCCAGCTATGTTTCAACTTGTTTGTCAGAACGATCGCTGCCTGGGCTAAAGCCAGTGCTGCCAGGCAAAGCTGCTCCCAGTTGGGCCCAGGTGAGTGCAGCAGGGAGCTGGCTGTCGGGTGGGGCTGAGCTTCTGGGAGAGCAGGAGTGAGCAGGTGGGCATGACAAGGGACATACTGGGGGGCCCAAGGTGAGGAAGGAAAAGAGCAAACGGCCTTCTGGTGCATGCGGTCATTAAGGTGAGATGACTAATTAGTGCGAAGCCTTGAGTCTTGATGAATGGGCCAGGGAGACAATCCTTTATGTCAAGTGCAAGGAACTAACTGAGAGCCCAATGTGGAGTGCACTGGAAAGTCAGTTAAACAGATAGATAGTCCCACCTGCTGAGGAGATGGAAGCAAGGGCCAAATTGGTGGTGGTGGTGGATGGGGGGTGGGGTGGTTGGGTTGGCCTAGGGCCCTCTATGGGATGGGGAGCTTGAAACCCATCTCTCAGTATGTGTAGCCAGTGGAGCTGCGGTGCAGCTGGGGTCTTGGTGAGTCCTAAGTGACTGTTTAGATTAGGTCATGATGAACTGAGGTTTTTGTCTTTAATTCAGGAAGCAAAAGCATTGAGGGCTCTTGTTCACATTTTACCTGCAGCTGATTTGATACCCTGTCTGACTCTTCAGGTGGTATTTTACCAAATTATGTCCTGGGGGAGGCCAGTCCATATTCCAGAAGTTAGACCAAATGCTAAGATGCCCTGTAGCTGGCTGGAGGAGGGCTGGGTCATATACCACGTGATGGGGAGAGAAGAGGGAGGCAGAGGACACAGTCTGGCCTGGAGTAGACATGGAGTCAAAGGCTGATCTTGGCTCTTGGAAGATCCTGGGTGGAGATTCAGGTAGGACAGGTGAGTCACAGGAGCTTCTGGGCAGCAGTCAGCTCTGGGGTACTCACAAAGTGTGGTGGCTGCTGGAAATAGTGGCCTATACCTCTCATTAGAGTATTTCAGCTGGAAGGGCCTTTGGAACCTTCTCTTCTCCCAGGAGAGGAAATGGAAACTCAACAAAGTTGATGACTCAGCACTGTCAGGCAGCTAGCCCATAGCAGGGACTAGACCAGAACCCTGGCCTTTTCTCTTTTTCAGAATTCTTTTAGAAACAGTTCAATCGAGGTGTAATTGATCTATATTAAAGTACGTATTTTAAAGTGAACAATATACATTTTGACATAGGTAGACACTATAAAGTCCTCACCACAGTCAAGATAATGAGCAGATCCATCACCCCAAAGTTACCTTGCACGCCTTCATCATTCCTCCCTCCTGCCTTCCTCACCCCACAGCCCTGGTGCCCAGGCAACCTCTGATCTGCTTCCTGTCATGATGGATGTGTTTGCATTTTGTAGAATTTTTTTTTCTGGAATTACACAGATTTCTTTTTGTGCCTGGCTTCTTTGATTCAACCTGTTTTGAGATGCATCCATGTTCTCGGATCAGCAGTTCACTTCTTTTTCCTGCTGAATGATATTCTATTATCTGGATGAATCATCCTTTTACCTGGTTGATGAACATTCTGGTTGTTTTCAGTCTGGGGTTGTTACAAATAATGCTGCCATAAATATTCATGTACCAGTGTTTGTGTGAATGTGTCGTTTCATTTCTCTTACATTAATACCTAGAAACGGAATGACCAGGACATGTGGTAGGTTTATGCTTAACTTTTTAAGAAATTTTCAAACTGTTTTCTGAAGTAGTTGTACCATTTGACATTCCCATCAGTGGTGTACGAGAGTTGCAGTTTCTTCACTTGCTCATCAGCAGTTGGTATGGCCAGTCCTTTTACTTCGAGTGGTTGTAACAGGTGTGTAGCAGTGTCCCACTGTGGTTTTCACTTCCATTTTCCTGATGAACAGATTATATTATTTTTTCATGAACTTACTTGCCATGTGTACATCTTTCATAAATTGTCTGTTCACATCTCTTATGTATGCTTTTTATTGGGTTGTTTTCTCATTGTAACTTTGAGAGCTCTTGATACATTCTAGAAACAAGTCCTTTATCAGACATACGATTTGCAAATATTGTATCCGAGTCTGTGGCTTGTCTTAGCATTCTCTTAACAGTGTTTCTTTGAAAAGTAGTAGTTCTAAATTTTGATGAGATGCAATCTATTAGTATATTTTAATGGATCAAACTTTTGTGTCATATCTAAGAAATATTTGTCTAACACAAAGATATTCTCTTATTTTTTTCAGAAATTGTATAGTTTAAGATGTACATTTAAGTCTGCAATCCATTTTGTTAATTTTTTTATATATAGTGCAAGTCATTTGACACATGTACAATATAGCAAAAGGCACATTTTGGATCTGTGGATTAAGGTTACTTTATCCACAGATGGTGATAGAAGTCTTTTACCAGTACTGTCATATTTAAATGCAGAGGTCAACTGTACATTATATATGTACATCACTCAATAAACCCCTAAAATACATTGCCCAGTTTTCATAATACATTTAATGAAAGAATAATAAGGTCATTAAGGGCAATCAGTGTTTTGTTATATTCCTGATTATATTCTTGATTATAGTTTGTTGCGTTTCTCGAACAAACATGGATGGAGTAAGAAGTATGCCTCTTCCCCCTTTAATGCGAACCAATGTAGTCTCAGACTCCGGTTTAAAACCTTGTCAACAGCAGTGATTGCACATTGTTTACCCCACCCGCTCCCGGTTGTAGTAATTATGGTACTTTAGATTTCCTGGAGAGGACGCAGTGCTTAATCATGTAATTATGTCTCTGGACGGCTATCCCAAACAATGTGGAGCATGGGCTCTGCCGTTCACCAGAACAGCCGAGAGAGAAGTTTGTTTGGGTTCTTATTGTGCAGACACAGTGGGAGGGGAGGCTGCAGTGGCTGGGGAGAGCGGCTTGTGGAGGGAAGGAGTCGATTCTGGAAAGACAAAATGGGGTTGTGTAGGGATATGTGGCTTTTTTTCCCCCCAGTTCTTGTCCTTATAATTATTCCAGGAGGAGGGTCCTTAGAGCCACTGCATTGACTGTGGTATATCGCTCAGTCTCTGCACCACAGTTATCCGCGACTGGGGCTAGTGAATTTATCCTGGGGAATTCCTATGGGTCCTAGTATTTAGCCTTCCATTGTGCTTCTAGCCCGGAAGTGTGCTTGCTTTACAAAAGTCAGGAGAGAGATACAGGAAGGAGCACCGGAATTGGAGTCTGACAGTCCCCTACACCTGCTTGGGGATCAGGAATGAGTCATTTAGCATCTCCCAACACCAGTTTCCCTGTCTGCCAGGAGGGGAAGAATATCTTTTTGGTGTACTCAAGTGGATACACTGAGAGGACTCGCTCTCCATGTACATAATGGGCCAAAGGTCATGCATTCTTTCATTTTATGTGGAAAAAATGACTTGCACGTGTTCATTTGGGAGGCACTATGAGAACTGGCTTTATCTTCTCTAGGGACCTTCCCTAACCCCGTCCCAGACCCTGAGGTGGGGTTGCCACATCCCCCTTGTGTTTTGCCCTCATTGCACTTCCTGCGTCACGGTGATGGTTTTACTCCCTGCTGTGAGAGCAGGAATTTCTTCAGGGCCAAGACCTCTAATTTATGTTTATAACTCTAGTGCCATTTCATAAACATTTGATGAATAAACAACTAAATGAATACATATGAAGACGAGCAGGGCAGTCCTGGTGTTGAAGGAATTCATAACCCAGCAGAGAAGATGGGCACGTGTGTGAATAATTGCAGCACACCGTTCTGGCTATAACAAGCAATTTATTCACTTTTAAACAAAATGGGAACACTTCATTCTCATCTAATAAAATTGCTTCTATTGGCACTCCAGACATTTGGGTAGAAAGTATGTTGCTGAAAAATGATTTCTAAAAAGAGTAGAGGAGATAAGGGGGAGACTACACTCTTTTACTCCAGCCATTACTCATCTACAGGCTTTCACTTTCCATGGCACCTGACCTTCTACTCCCCAGGTTAGGGTGGGGCACTCGTTATACATTTTCACGGCACCATCTCGTTCTCTTTTCTGACACTAATGATTTGTTTCCCATCTGCCTCTTCTCTCCCCATCATCTAGACTAGTGCCTGGCACATAGTAAGACCTCAGTAAATTGCTGCTAATTGACTGACTATACAATAAAACAAGTTCACACCATAAAGACTTTTAAAAAAAAATAACCCTGGCTTCAGAAATTTTTTGAAGAGGGGAAAGAGTTCTTTCCCCATCATGGGATTTCAATATGGCCCTGTGGCCCCAGGTTTCTTTTGAGCGGGGCTACAGTCTGATTTTCTTAATAGAACATACTGCGCCATTAAATGGATCTCCATACACCTGGAGGAGCTAACCTGTTGAAGAGAATGATTTCCTGTTATCCTTCTGGAATTCAGGTACAATTTAACTTCTTGCCATTAAAACACAACTTGATAGCGGTAACCTTTTTCCACCTCGTGGGACGCTTATTTTTAGTTTTCTGGAGAAGATGCAGATTGGAACACAATGACTACGAATAGATAAGGCATAGCCTGCAAACCCATTTGCAGGTGCACTGTGTTTCCTTGCGCAGTCATTTGTCTCCAGGTTTGAATGCTTTTCCAACGCCTTTATTGGCAGTTGAAAATAGAGTTCTAGCCAATGTCGATGGATTGTTACCACAAAATGCAATTTGCTGCCGCACGTTGTGCTCAGATAATGGGCAAGAGTAGAATTCATCCAAACAATTGTGCTCCAGCAATTGTGTTCAAAGAAATGATACCACAGAGTGAGCCATTCTCAGTTTTCTGAATCATTTAAATGGTTTCATTGTAACGCATCCCTTTGTCAACTATTCTTCAGTGGGAAAATAAAGGCTTAAAGGAATTTCTTAAAGAAACAGAACTTATAGCAGAATCAGAAATATGTCATGATATATAGGCCTACTTATGAAAGAAACAACCCATGTTACCATTGATTACTCGATCACTTCTGTAGGGCTGGGGCAACACTGTTAATTCTTTGAATTTTCTGGCTGCACCAGGCTAGGTTTGTGTGAACAACAGGGAAGTGTTACCTACAGAGAGCCGGCAGGGCACAGTGTCAAAAGCGTGGGATTCAGAGGCAGAAAATCTGGACATCAGCTTTGCTGCTACCGCTTACTCTCTATGTGACTGTGGAAAAATGATCTCAGCTACCTTGAGGGTTTGTTCTGAGTGTCAAAGAAGATAATGTGCAATGGATAGCATGGTTTGAACAGTGAAGGAAAAATCTTTTTTAGTTGCTATAGAATAAATGTATTCCCGTATGAACTGAAAAACTTAGTCAAGTTTCACATGGGAACTTCAGTCTTTCCTTAATGGAATATTATCAGAAAAATTTGTTTTATATATCTGTCTTTGAAAGTTTTACTTATATACCAGATTCTGTTACAAATAATAAAATAAAGTTCTGCCTATTGGTAGCTATTTCTGTTTCAAGTTAATGCACAGAGCCACAAAATGCCATACAAAAGAAAGGCAACATGATGACCTTTGGTTGAAGGCTACATTTCTATTCGTTTTCCATAGAAATTATGCGTGTCTGCTTTTGAAGAAGCATATTGGGGAAAAAAAAAAAACTATCTTCTGCTAGTTGCCTTATTCGTGTAATAGAAATTCTAATCCAAGTTTAGTAATAAAAAGAAAGAGAGTTTTGCAGATGAAAGACTGACAGCTTGGCACCAGTCATGCCCAGGGTGCTCATAAGGACTGCTAGAGGAGGAAAGTCACCAGGAGCCAGCACAGGGCCACTGAAACCACGTCAGAGCAGCTGGAGTTCCACACGTTATTGAGGGATGCAGGAGAGGGGAATTAAATGTTGTCCAGGTGGATGTACCTGAGGTTCTGTGATTTCATGAGCATTGATACGGAGTATTGACGCAATATTCATCATTAGCTCATTCACATAGGACCCTGTGAAGAATTGAGGAAAGTTGTGATTCTAAGATCTTCGGGCTTTTCTTCAAAAGAAGAGAGTTTTGAAGCCAGGCTGAAGGCACTGCAGTGTGGAATTTGCACCGCAGGAGAGAGGCACCCCGACACAATGGGAGCCAGGCGCCTTCCCCACAGCTTGGCTTTGCCACGACAGAAACCAGAAGCGCTGAGCTGGCAGGAAGCTCGTTTTGTTGCTGGAAGAGGGCTTTATTTTATTTCAAACCCTCAGCTGCCTGGTGTACATTTTTGTTCTGGCAATAAATAACTTTAAGCTCATGTTTGAGTTCTTTCTTCTTTCTTTCTTTTTTTTAAAAAATATTTTATAGAAGAAAAATACAGGTTTTTATATGAAGAATTTTTAAGATTCAGTAAGAAGTAAACAGCTTTTTAAAAGTGGGCAACAGATTTGAAAAGACATGTCACCATATCTATCAATGATACACAGATGGCATATAACATCCAGTTTACAGGAAGCAAGGGGAATAAGAAATACTTTCCGTGATACCTACCATGGGGAAGCAAGCAGGCAAACCCAGAATTTGGGATACACTAAGGACAGCTGATCTGGCTTCTTAAATATATGAATGTGTTTTTTAAAAAAAGGAGAAGACCTTCTCAATTATGTAACATTTAAAGTACATGACCAAATAGGATGTGTGAACCAAGGGATGGAAATTGACTAGGGGAAAAATAACTCTAAAAAGACTTTTTTAGGGTGACAATAATAAGGGGAACTTGAATATGGAGTGGGAATTAGATGGTGCTAATGAGTAACTGTTAATTTTGTTGGATGAGATAATGGTATTGTGGTTATGTATAAAAATATCATTTAGCAATTATGTATAAAAATATTGAGGGCTGAAATGATGTGAGATTTGCTTTAAAATACTGTAAAATAAAGGAAAAAGGAAGAAAGAAGAAAGACTGAAGTACATGTGTTGAAATGTTAGTAACTTGCATCTGGAGGGTAGGTGGATAAATGGGATTTATTTTACTATTACTTTTGCTTTTGTGTATGTTTGAAAACTTTCGTAGTAAAAATTCTTTATAACATCTTTCTAGAAATTATGCAGACTGTAAAATATAAGTAAATAGTGACATAATTTGAAGCATAGATTACTGTGCATCTTATATGCAAGAAACACCTGCCCATAAATTCAATTAAAAATGGTTTTATCTCTACAAAAAATTCAGATTTATCAGACAGTCAATTTGCATTACAAAGGGGACTGTTTCTTTTATAAAATAGTTTGCTGTAGAATTCCATTAAATGATTTATTTAATTTCCATGGGCACTCTTTTTTTTTTTTTTTCTCGAGATGGAGTTTTGCTCTTGTTGCCCAGGCTGGAGTGCAGTGGCGCAATCTCAGCTCACCACAACCTCAGCCTCCTGGGTTCAAGTGATTCTCCTGCCTCAGTCTCCCAAGTAGCTGGGATTACAGTCTTGTGCTACCATGCCCAGCTAATTTTGTATTTTTAGTAAAGACAGAGTTGGTCAGGCTGGTCTCGAACTCCCAACCTCAGGTGACACACACGCCTCGGCCTCCCAAAGTGCTAGGATTACAGGCGTGAGCCACTGCACCCGGCCGGGTACTCTTTTTTAAAAAAATCCTCCAATTCAGCCCCTTTCTTTCCTCAGTCTTTTCTACTCTCCAACCAGATGCTGGCTCCCTTCATGCCTCCAAAACTTTATGAAAGCTTATTTCCTCTATCTGGTTAGTTACTCCCTTCACTTTGTTCTTTGTAAAGGCTTATTAGTATTCTCCAGGAAAACTAAAGCAATAGGATGATCTATTGATCAATTGATCAATCTAGAGGTTGATGTATTATAAAGAATTGGCTCAGGATTGGCTCATGTGATTATGAAGGGTGGCAAGTTCCAAGATCTAAGCTGGAGAACAAGAGAGCTGATGGCATAGTTCCAGTCCAAATGCCACCAGCCTTTAGATCCAGGAAGAGCCCATGTTTTAGTTCGAGTTCAAAGGCAGGAAAAAAAATCAGTATCTCAGCTCAATCCATCAAGCCAGAGGAGTCCTTTCTCCTCAAGTGTTTTGTTCTATTCAGGCCTTCAACTTACTGGGTGAGGACTATCCACATCAAGGAGGGCTGACCGCTTTACTGGGGGTACGGATTCAAATGCTAATGTCATCCAGAAACACCCTCACAGATACACCCAGCATAATATTTAGCCAAATGTCTTGGCACAGTCAAGTTGACACATAAAATTAACCCTCACTCTTACTTGCTCTTTAAGACTACCCTCAAACAAATTCTACAGCAAAGCCTCCAAATGTCTATACTATATAGATTTATGTGTTTATTTTTTATTCTAGGTTGTAAATTTCTTGAGGCAGAGAAATTTTTGTCACATTCATCTTTCAATCACTAGACACTAGCCTAGGACCTGGCATAAAACAGGTATCAAGTAAATATCTGTTAAGTGAATGGATGAATGGATGAATGAAAGCATCTGTAGCAAATTTAGGAGAAACTCCACAAGTTAGAAGGTATCATGTTTTAATGTTCTAAATTTAAATATGACTAGTAAGAGGGTGGATTTTAAGATTGGTATAAGCAAGCAATCATGAAGAATGATGGTCTATGAAAAACTAGACCCTGTAAAGGCAGCAAAATATTTATTCAGTTAATTCTTAAAACAAAAGCAATTCACATGCAGTTTTGAGATTACAGATATGATAAAATTAGCATTCAGAAGGAACTATTTGAATTTTGTTTTAGTCTAAGTTATAGTGAGTTATTTCATCAATTAGCATTTAAGTCGATTAGCATTTAAAATAAAAAATGGTATTCTTCGTCTTTATTCTACCCTACCTGGAATTCCACATTAAACCTTCCCAGAATTCCACATTATTTTACCTTCTCCTTCTACTAGTAGCATCCATATCTTGAAATAATACATTTTTACCTCTATTCCTTACTTAGACATTAGTTACTTCTACCCCCTAATAGTTGTACAACTATGGATAAGTTATCTGATTTTGCTGTGCCATAATTTCATCTTTTGTAAAATGGGGAAAATAATTTTCTATCCCACAACATTCTTGTAAGGATTAAATGAATTACTGTTCGTAAAGTACTTGGTATATAATGAGAGTCATGTAAGTTTTATAATCATTATAACAGTGATAATTATTAATATTACAGTTATCAATGATAGAAAGTTAGCTTATGCAACCTCCTACCATCTCACCTCTTCTCATTCTATATAATTGTATCAAAAATTTTCAGTAAATCAACACTGTTTATGTTATGCTAGTTTATGTTATGTTATTATGGCTATGTGAATGTGTTCTCAACTGAAGTCGATAAATATACTGTTAGGGCTACTTTTCAGGTAACACAAACTATTCCAGTTACTTCAAGCAGAACCTGGGGAAGAGAATTGGAGGCTTACAGTATGATCCTCGAGCCAACAGTGGGATTTGGCAGCTTCCTGTCTGCGGATGAGGTAGCAGCTACTCTAAGAGGACTACCTGAGCCTAGAGAGAGGCAACTGCTTTGTAAGAGGTGAGGATAGGAGAGAATTGTACCCTGCAAGGGCCTGGTGAAGGAAGCCTCTGGGAACTAGGAAGGGAGAAACCACTTCTTCCTCATATGTCCCTCCGGCGCCCTCTACTGGCAGGGGTTAGCATCAAGCCATCTGGCAAAGGACACAATTTACAAGGCCCAGTGCTATTATCACAGAGCAGGGAAAGAAGGGTAGTTTGGGAGCAGAATTAATTAATAACTGGCCCTCCTGTTAAACTGAAACTTCTAACATGCTAGTGTAGTTAAATTCGAGACACTGTAAAAGGCTTGGGTATGTGTGGTGGGCCAGGGGAGCATGTTCATTGTTTTCAAATGTTTGAAAAACAGCTACCTGAGGGAGAGAAGCCATCATTAGTATGTGTTTCTCAGAAGGAACAAGACCAGGGACAGTTATGGGAAGGCAGATGTTGGCATCCCATGAGAATTTTGGATGCTTATCTCCAAATGTCACCATTATCCTGACACTAAGAGTGATGAAGCTGAGGCTAGGGTGATCCTCAGTCATGTTGTGGAAGTTCAACTGGGATAGGAGGCAGAAGTGAGTGATTCCCAAGGTCCATTCCAATCTGGAGAAGTTATGGACTTTTCAGACATAGCTGTGTTACCTAAAGTGAGTTGTGCTGTATATATAGAGGTCAGCCTACCAATTTATTTAGGTATCCATGCGTTATCCATATGCCTGTTTATCCATCTGTCTCCCCATCCACCCATGTATCTGCTCATCCACCCATTTATCCATGTATCCACTCATCCATCTGTGCACCCACCCACTCACTCATCCATCCATGCATCCAACCATCATCCATTCAGCCATCTATCCATCCACTCATGTAACCATTCATCGACCCATCCACCCATCATCCATCCATCTATCCATCCACTCATGTAACCATTCATCGACCCATCCACCCATCATCCATCCATCCATCCACCCACCCACCCACTCACCTATTCAACCAACGAACCATCCGTCCACCCCCCGCTTCAACCAGCCAACCATCTATCCATCCATCCAACCATTCATCTATCTTCTTTTGAGTTGCTTTAAAACCCAGTGAAGTTATTTCACTCAATTAAACTAATTGGACCAGTGTTTGTTGGTTGGCTTCCAAGGACTATATATGATATTAATATTGGAATTAATCAAGGACATTACATGCAAATGCATTATTTTTATTCAATTTAGATATAAGAATAATTCTTATTTGCTGCCTTTTATATTCCAGGTGTCCTTTTTTCTGAAACTTTTCATAATGTGACAAAGAAGATAAGAGTAATGTGAGCAAAGTTACTGAATAAAACCACATATGACCAAAGCATTGAAATGAGAAAACAGAACATGTTTTCATCCCAGTGATTCCAAGATAATTCCATACCATCAAGTTTGAAGTTTCAGAAATCTTAAGGAACAGCTCTCTAAGCAGAAGAGCTTAAATGATTATCTGGGTCTCTTATGACTCACCGTGTTTTGTTTCCTTAGTTCAAGCCTTGTGTAAGGGTTAACAGTATGATTTTACTGTTTTGCGAGGTGCATCTTCTTTTCTGACACATGGGAATTTTAAAGAGTTGCAGTTGTCACACAGAAATGAAAGCACAAAAAGCATTTCCTCCGGACAGCCTATTTACTGTTCATTGGTGAAATCAGTAGCAAAGAGTCCAGTTCCTTCTCGGGTTCTGCTTGAAGTAGTTGGAATAGTCATAGTAAATAGCACGAGGTGGAAGCAGCGTTCAAACCTGAGTCTGTGCCCTTCACCACTGTGCAATGACATCTCCCAATGGATTAGGAAATGTGTAAGTACAAGGAGATGCCATGAGAAACTTGCAGTTGGTCGACTCTGTCGCTTACAAACTGTGTGACACAAAACAGGAAACCTCAGTACAATCCTTGAAAAAAGCAGGGCCCAGAGGTTACCATGGATTCCTCAACATCACACAAAGAGTTGCACATCTAGGGTTGGAAATGAAGCCTCTTGACCCACAATCTGGAACTCGTTTGTTTGTTTTTAACCGACTTTTTTAGTTTTGTTGCATAGAAAATCATTAATTGCTCGTGAAAAGCGAAATCCCACTGCTGAAAACCTGTCCTCTGGTACTGGGGGTTTACGTCCCTTCCGTTGCTCCCACACTGGCTGGTGTTCACACACTGGTGCCTGGGCAGGCCTCTCGCTCCATGTCTGGGCTTCCTGGTGGTCACTGCAGCTGTGGTCACTGTGGGGGAAACAGGCGACACTTGTAGGGTGACCTCCACGATGGTGGCTACTCTGCTTCTTTATAGACATGTTACCTTTTTCTAATCAGCAGTCCACAGCAGTGGCTCCGTGACTATGCCTGCTGCAGCAGCTGTTTGGGGCTCAGTGGCCGAGCACATGGCCACAGTAAGTGCACGCCACCCAGCAAGAGTTGGTTAATCATATATAATCCACCCAACAGTCGGCTGCCTTGTAATTGTTACAGGGCCCTTTCAATTTCTTGCAATTTCCTTTGTCTCAGCAGTTTTGGTTGCATCCTGAAAACTGTCAGGCTTCCTTGTTTCTGTAAGGACCTGACAATTCCGGCCTCACAATGCAGCTTAAATTGGACCAGCTGCTGCCTCAATGGAGCAGTCTGCCCATCTCCAAGGCATTAAGCCCAAAATTATTTCGAAAATTGAAGCCTTTGACTTGCTCTGGATTAATGTGATTAAGCAGGGCTTGCTTTAATTTGTAGCCATCTCGTCCTTTATTAATAACATCTCATCAATTGGAGCAGCATGCGTGTCTGCAAGACAACAGAAAGTTAGGTTGATTGCAGTTTGTAAGAGAAGTCTTTAATGTTTCAGGAGCAACTGATACGAGGCTTCAGTTGTGGGGGCAGATTTAGATCTGCTTGTTGTTCTTAATTTTTTTTTTGGAAAACTAATAAGCAAATGAATCCTGCCTCCCTCCCCTACTTTGTCCCCATCTCCCCGAGGTCTACATATGATTTATAATTCCCTTTAAGTAGTAAAGAAAGGATCTTTTTTTCATCTGAATTTTATCAGCTGGTGAAATCTGGAAGGAATATCCTTCAGGGTGAAGAAAGGTAGAATTAAATGGATTTGATTTTTTTTCTCTGTGTAATTGAATGTATATTACCATTAAGATAATTATAAATAATCTGTTAGCTTTTCTAAATAAGAAAGTATATACCTCATTACTTGAGACCTAGATTTTAATAATAACAGCTCTGGATTATAGTGGAAGGAATTAGGACATGTTTTAAAAATGTCCTTAATAATTTTTAAGCTTAATGACATTATTCTTATAAAATTTATCCTGGCAAACTTAAGACAGTAATAATCTAAGTCTCATATCTTTCTCTCCTTACAATAATTTAGCTAATGAAAGTACATGTCCAAGTATTTTTCTGAGGTTAAATCTGATCTTCCTTCTGTATTATCAGGGCCAAAGAACACAGGTCTAGGAGTCAGTAACCCTGCAGCTACTCCACTTTTTCTCACCAAAGCGCTGTGTTTTCTTGGGAAGGTTACTCAGCCTCTTTATGCCTCTTTCCATATTTCTAAAATTAGGAAATTGAGGAGGAAACTTTCTAAAATCCCTTCTAGTTCTAGTCTGTATTTCCAACTTCTAATGTTTCCCACCCCCATTTACAAAGTGTGTTTCACTGGGTCTGGTTCCAATACAGTCACCTTGCTTTTTCTCTGAAAGTAGATAGTTTAAGTGGCAAAATTTACCGATATTTGGGTCAAATCAGATTATTTCTGGAAGTCAAAGAGCCTCAACCCAATATCATTGTATATACTTAATTGCTTATCTTCCTTAAAAATAAACGGCTATCTAATTTGTAGTTCTTTGGTTACTTATTGGCGTGCAATTTTTTGTATTCAGATCTCTTTATAATAAGTGTGTGAAGTAATGCATATGCTTATTAGCTTGATTTGGCCATTCAACAATGTATACATATTTCAAAAGTTCATGTTGTACATCATAAATATATACAATTTTTATTTGTCACTAAAAACAAATTAAGAAAAAGAACTCTTTACATAAGCAATACAAAACACCTATGAAGGAGTTGTAGGAGTAGTACCTATTATTATAGCAGGGCAAGTTGTAAACCTCTTTCCATTTTTTCCCTTCATTTTGCCCAGTATTTTGATATCTCCTGTAACGTTGATGCTCACTGTCTTGTTAAATACTTTATTATCACTTGAGTCATTTATTTATTTATTCTACAGCTATCACTTAGAGAAATGATTCGTGGTGGTTCTTCCGGACTGAGAAGAGCCTGGGTTTCAGAGCTGGGTACAGCAGGGGTGGAGTTGCCACTTTGAGTGGAAGGAGTTCTGGAGTTCCTTCGGGGCTCTGGGCCATCTGCTCCCTAAATCCCTTTACAACACGGGCAGCACACTTGCTCTTGACCTGGTTCTGTCACTGTGGGACTGGACCACCTACTATAACAAGTAGACCCAGCAAATGCGCTGTGACTCACACATGCACAGGTTGACTTCTTGTTCATGTAACAACCAAAAGCACACCTCGGTGGGTGGCGTTCCTCACGTAGCAATTCAGGGGGTCAGACAGCTTTCATTGTGTTGCTCTGCCATCTCCTATGACCCCATTGAAATCTATACCCAGTCCATCAGATGCACATGGAGTGGGCACACCTATGGCCTGCAGGCCTCGGCTCAGCTATGGCACACCTCATGTCTGCTTACATTCTTGGGAGACCTCAACCACATGGCCACACTAACTGTGAGAGAACCTAGGAAATGGAGTTTTTAGAGATGAGAGATAGAGCTCTACCTCCCTGTGATGACATGGTAACTCCTAGAAGAAAGTGCAGAAATGGTTAGTATTTGTGAGTACAACCCTTTACTGAACTTCAGAAGTTTTAGGCAGTCTTTTAAAGTTGATTTCAAAAGACCTAGGCATCTCTACATTCCCATCAGACTAATTTGACTTCTGGCTTGGTCTCGTCTTTCAAAGATTTTTGGAGCTGTAAGTCTCACTGGCACCGTGTAGGTGGTAGTCAGGGCAGTTCTGCTAGTCTCATTGAGCATGCTTAGTAACTGGAATAGATTTTTGCCTTACAGTAGAATTGAAAAAAAATTGCCCTGTGATGGTTGAGTTATTTTTACAAAGGTCATTTAGGTCATTGATTATCTGGGCATCATGCAGTTGTTTTCTTGCTGTTTCCTACCATAATTTTTACCAGCCTCTGCTACTAAATGGC
Organism: Macaca thibetana thibetana; assembly: GCF_024542745.1. NCBI lineage: Eukaryota > Metazoa > Chordata > Mammalia > Primates > Cercopithecidae > Macaca > Macaca thibetana. The sequence continues at coordinate 132,993,056 of NC_065585.1, forward strand.
TGTGTGAGCTTGTGTATCTGCTGGAGCCTCTGTCTCTTCATTAGTGAAAGTAGGGAATGTAATTCTTACCTTGATGGATGGAGTGATGATTAAAGTGTGCATTGCATGTCTTCCATGTAGCCACTTAACATAACTCTGCTAAGGAAATTAATTTAGAGTAGTAGCTGACTCTCCAGACATGTATAATGGGTGAAAGTAGGGAGGAGTTTGGACATTCATTTTAGAAACACATTCTCAGAGTTTTCAGAAATCAGCAATATCAAAGCTAGTTCCCTTTGACAACTCAACTTTGTGTGAGAGATGACAACTCCCTTTGGCATCTCATCTTTGGGGCAGCCTTTTCTGATCCTACAAGTTTGAGTTCGATGTGTCATCCTCCCACCCTACTCCCCACACCCCTTCTCTGTATGACTGGTTTACGTCTCTGACTCTCCCATTATATCAAAAGCTTTTTTTCCTCCGATGCATCCCCATGCCTGGCAAGGTTGAAATGCACAGAATTGCCATTTAAGTCGTTAAAAAATGGTTCAGTATTAACAGTTTCATATGGTTGAAACTAATACCTAGGGGACACAAGATATTTTGTGAGCCATTGAGCAATGTTTGACACCTGAATGTAGCGTCCATACTGCTCTTCTTTTGAGTCCCGTGCTATATTTAGCATCTATTACGCCATCACTGACTTCATATAGGCCATGAATATGTATATATGTATGATGTGATCCTGAGTATGCTTCTGGAGCTATTTCAAGTATCTGTGACTCAGTTTGCATTAAATGTGGCAAATATGTTTCTTGAATAGTCTGTTGAATTTACCTGTAAAGACAACTAGGCCTGATACTTTCCTTTTGGAAAACATTTTTTTTTAACTTACAATCCATTTTTAAAAATAATTATTAAAGATAATTCAGCCTTGCTTTTTCTTCTTCGTGGGCCAACTTTGGGAAGTTATATTTTTCTAAGAAATTCTTGACATGAAGTTTTTGCAGTGTTTTTCTTATCTTTTTAAGCTTTACTGCATCTGTAGTTATGGCTTCCTTTTATTTGTGATATAATTTATTTGTGCTTTCTCTTTTTTTTTTCCCCGATCAACTCTTTTGGCTTCATGAACCTTTCTATAGAATGTTTTATGCTTCATTAATTTTTGCTCCTCTCTTTTAGTTCCATCCTCAAATACCTTTGTATCATTGTCATTCTCTTTTTAACTTGTTATTTTGTTGTTTTTTGTTTTTACTTTTTGCTCCTTTCTAATAATAAAATTATAAATTTCCATTGCTGTATCCTAATCGTTTTGATGGTAGCATTTCCATTATAATTCATTTTAAAGACTTTAACATTGTAATTGTGATTTTTCCCATTTGAGTTGTTTAATATTTAAAGTTACCTTTTTGATAGGGATGTCTAATAGTCTTAAGATAGACAACTTAAAAAATATTTGTAACCCTCATACACTGCCGGTATGAAGGGAAAATAGTGTAGTCACTTTGGAAACCAGTGTGGCAGTTCCTTAAAAGGTTAAACGTAGGGTTAGTATGTGACCCAGCAATTCTCTTCTTAGGCATATACCCAAGAGTCATGGCAACCTGTGTCCATGCAAAAGCCTGTACACAAATGTTTATAGCAGCAGCATTTGACTATTCAAAATAGCCATAAAGTGGAAACAATCCAAACACCCACCAATGTATGAATGGATAAATAAAATAAGGTATACACATACAACAGCATGAACTCATGCACACAATAACATGGTTGAGATTGAAGATGTGCTACATGGAAGAATCCACTCACAAAAAACCATAGAGTGTATGATTCCATTTATTTGAAATGTCCAGAGTAGGGAAAGCTGTAGAGACAGAAATCAGACACATTAGTCATTAGCGTGGACAGGGGAGATGGTGGGGTTGGGAATGATAGCTAAAGTGTGTGGAGTCTCTTTTTGAAGTGATAAAAAATGTTTTAAAATTGATTGCGGTAATGATTACCCAACTGTGAATATACTAAAAGCCACTGAGTTATATTTAAATAGGTGGATTGTATAGTATGTGAATTTCATCTCAGTAAAGCTGCTTGTTACCAAAGAAAAAAGCATTTTCTACCAAAATCACCAATACATCATGACAGCTCAAAACGACTTTAAATTTGTTTGTGCTGATTCTCACTGTCTCTCACCCCTCCCTCTCTGCCACTCTCCTGGACTTCTCCCCACCATTGGAAATGTTGAATAACGAAGTTTGCCTTATTTATCAAAAAGGATTGATTTAATGAAAATGAATGGAGAAGGCTGACATGAACATAATTTTCCAGTTCTCACCCTCATAGGTGTAATTATCTGGAAACCCACTAGGATGGCACAGCCTTGACAATGCGGCAGTGCTTACTAACAAGCACACCCGACCTAGACAGTGTGATTTTGCAAAATCAGAATCCTGAAACAATGCAAGTGCAGTGAACGTAGGAGCCAGTACACCATATATAACACACCTTAGAAAAATGCTATCCATAAGAAATGGTCGTTCAGAGATGATTTCCGGCATGTGCTACAGGGGAAAATGGTATCAAATCTACACAATGACCGGGTTCTATGGAGTGGCTCCTCTGTGGGGAATTTTACTTTGTTCTCTGTGCCGGAAACCTTGACCCCACCCTGTCTGTGAAGTAGCAGCCTGCTTTGTAAAGGGGCGCTGATCAAGACGAAGGCTATTATCGAGCTGGGATCCAAACATCTGAAGCTTATCACCAAGCACAATAGTGACGGCTTCTTAGCCACGTTTCTAATTATATTTTTTTTCCTGCTTTTTAGATAAAGGGACAAAGAAATATGGGGCTTACTTTGCAGGTTTTGCAGGCTGCTCTGAAGTGTTCTTTCGAAGGTGGAGGGATATAGTTTTGTGTAATAGCTGTGCTGGGAACAGAGTGGGTTCTTCCAGACTCTCCCCCAATGTACAATAGTGTGTGGATGGCAGAGATGCATTGGGAGCTGAAATAATTCATTTGTCCTTTCTAATGAATAGTAATAATTTATAATTTGTACTAATCAAAAACCTTTCATCCACAAAAGCCGACAGGCTTTATAAACATTCTCCTCTCACCAACCTCTACAGTAAGTACCTGACAAGGTAGTACTGTAATTTGCAGAAGGGCCAAGATGGAGAACACAGTGCAGAGATCATTACTAATGTATCTGCGGCTTGAAGTTTATATTTTGAAAGTCACTTTGGACTTATTTTCATCAGCTACTTTGATCGCCCAGAAATATAATTTATACTGGCCTCCGTAATGGATATCTGCCAAGATGAAACCTACAGAAGTCATTGATCCGGATGTTTTCTGTTATTTTGCAAACCCAGCGAAGCCATATTTGCCAGCATAGTTGACATTGTGGGGACATGGGGACAGGTGTCCATTCTCTGACCCCTTGGTGTCCAGCCCTATTGTCTCTGTAGTCTCCGGTGACAGAGCAGCCATAGTGGCACTGTGCTTGATGCAAATATACCATTACCTTTTCGTCTGTTCTCTGATCAGTCAGTGGCGGCGATATGAGCTGAGCATAAAGCAGGAAGAGTGGGGATGCCCTTGTATTCAGTATACCTCTGGACCTTATCACTACCAAGTGTCCCACACACAGGGCTGCTAAGTAATGTTGAAAATATACTTTCCACTCTTATCAATGCACCTTCTTGACACCAAATCTGTACTGTCGATCCTGGAATTCAGAATTCTCCATCAAAGACATTGAAAAGCAGGTTACTTTTATACCTCTCATCAGCTCTCCTCTGTGTACTGTGTTGAGGAAAAGACTTGCATGTAATTAGCCTCCTTCCACCTCCCTCCACAAAAAAACCCCCAAATTTAGAGACGAGTCCTAACCCTTAGAAAATGCAGTGTTGCAGACTGCTTTTGAAGATAGAAGAAAATTCCATTCTTAGCTTCAAGAGCTTCCTTAAACCTGGCCCAAAAGACTTTCCTGAAAGCCCAGCCGGTTCAGATGATAGGTGCAGACACATCATATTGCATATATTCACATCACACACACACACACTCACCCTTCTCTTTGCTGGGGAAAGGTTTCTTGCAGAAGTTACCACTCCAATAAACCATGCAAGATGCATTCAGATGATCTCTTAGATTTCAGTATCACACAATGGATCCTGCATTTTGTCATACAAAAATTGCACATCAGTTTTAGCTGCCTTCAGAACCCTCTTCATATTTATTAGGAGGAGTATTGTGCTTCTGTCCAGCAACTAAAGCTGCTTTGTGTTGACTGCCAATGTGGGCTGACATTACTGCTTTCCCATACCACAACAGCATCCCAAGCTCCAGTTAGGGTGAACTATAGAAGAAATGTCTTATCCAATGCTTTTCTTTTTTTTTAAATTTTTTATTTCTGTAAGTTTTTGGGGAACAGGTGGTATTTGGTTACATGAGTGCGTTCTTTAGCAGCGATTTGTGAGATTTTGTGGTACCCATCACCCAAGCACTGTACACTGAACCCAATTTGTAGTCTTTTATCTCTCACCCCCTTCCTACTCTTTCCCCCTGAGTCCCCAAAGTCCATTTTGTCATTCTTATGCCTTTGCATCCTCATAAGCTTAGCTCCCACTTATGAGTGAGAACATAGAATGCTTGGTTTTCCATTCCTGAGTTACTTCACTTAGAATAATAGTCTCCAATCTCATCCAGGTTGCTGCGAATGCCATTAATTCATTCCTTTTTATGGCTGAGTAGTATTCCATCATATATATATATCTCACAGTTTCTTTATCTACTCATTGATGGGCATTTGGGTTGGTTCTACATTTTGCAATTGTGAATTGTGCTGCTATAAACATGGATGTGCAAGTATCTTTTTTGGTATTATGACTTCTTTTCCTCTGGGTACATAGCCAGTAGTGGGATTGCTGGATCAAATGGTAGTTCTACTTTTAGTTTTTTAAGGAATCTCCATATTGTTTTCCATAGTGGTTGTACTAGTTTACATTCTTGCCACTGCTTTTCTGCTTTTCTTGAGTGATAATTGGTTAATTAGGAAAACTGACTAAAGAGAGAATGAATCATTATTATTATTACTTTTTTTTTTTGAGACAGAGTTTCACTCTTGTTGCCCAGGATGGAGTGCAATGGCGCAATCTCGGCTCACTGCAACCTCTGCCTCCCAGGTTCAAGCAATTCTCCTGCCTCAGTCTCCTGAATAGCTGGGACTGTGGGTGCCTGCCACCACACCCAGCTAATTTTTTTGTATTTTTAGTAGAGACTGAGTTTCACCATGTTAGCCAGGCTGGTCTCGAACTCCTGACCTCAAGTGATCCTCCTGCCTTGGCCTCCCAAAGTGCTGCGATTACAGGCATGAGCCAACATGCCCAGCATAGAATGAATCATTTTTTGAAAAGGTTTACAGAAACCTTTTTTAAAACAAACAAACAAAACTTAAATGTACGTTATTGTACCAAACATTGGATTCGTGTCTCTCCTTTGACCAAGGGTCCCCTGCCTACTTGGAGTAGCTCCTTATCTTCCTTCTTTAGCAGAGTGTGGAGGTAGGAGTGAAGATTCTGGAGCTACGTTATGGAGGTCTGGGTTCTGACTCTGCCCCTCAGTGGTGTTGTGATGCTGGCTGTGCCATGTAACCTCTCTGTGCCTAATTGTCCTCATCTGTAAAATGGATATAATAAAAATAGCTCTTATTGGTTTGGTGGGAGAATTAGATGAGTTAGTATATGTAAACCACTTAGAGCTGCACCTCATCCGGAACAAGCTCTGTTCGCCACTATTATTATCAAATGATCTCTAGTTTTGCATCTTTAAAATCTAGTGAGAATTTAAAGACATTTTTATAGCAATTTGAACACAGAATTTATCTAGATTTTCATGACTTCCTCCCCAATCTTTTTTTCTTTAAAAAAAAAAAAGCTGGAAAAATACACATAACATAAAAATTACCAACTTAGCCATTTTTAAGTATATTGTTCAGTAGTATGGAACCCATTCACTTTGTCGTGCAGTCATCACCACCATCCACTCACTACTAGAGCTCTCTTCATCTTGTAAAACCAAAACTCTGTGACCATTCAATACCAATTCTGCATCCCCCCCTTCTCCCAGCCCCTGACAACCACCCTTCCTAATCTTATGGGGTAGTCTTGCCTGCATTTAATTTGACAGTATTTTTAGCTACTTTCTTTTATTGAGCTTTCTAAAGCATTTCACTTGTTTTTTTTTTTTTTTATTTTTTGGTTTTGTTATTTTCAGTTGACACATAAAAATGGTACATATTTATGGAGTACAGGGTGATATTTCCATACACGTATATAATGTGTAATGATCAAATCAGAATAATTAGCATATCTATCACCTCAAACATTTACCATTTCTTTGTGTTGGGAACCCTCAAATGCTGCTCTTCTAGCTGTCTGAAAATATATAATAAATAATTGTTAATTATAGTCATTCTGTAGGGTTCTAGAGCACTAGGACTTATTCTTCCCATCTCACTGTATTTTGTACCTGTTAACCGGTCTCTCCCTATATCCCCTTCCCCCTGCTCCTTCCCAGCCTCTAGTAACCACTCTACTCTCTATACTTCTATAAGATCAACTTTTTTAGCTTCCATGTATGGGAGAGAACATGCGGTATTTATCTTCCTGTGCCTGGATTGTTTCACTTCGTAAAATGTCCTCTAAGCTTATCTATGTTATCTTGAATGAAAGTTGTTTTTTTTTAAAACAAAATTAAAAATTAATTTTAATAGAAACAAAGCTGTGTTTTTCTGCTTTTATTTCTGAATGTGTGACATTTAATTAAAATTTCTAATTAGAAGACAAAGTGCAATTGGCCTAAACCAGTTTGGGAACAATCACAACGAATTGGGTAAGGGTACTCCTCAGCTGGAGGGAGCTTCATGGTGCAGGCATGCCAGAGGGAGCTGTGGGGTTCTGATGCTGTGGGCATTGGGCACCATGTCTGCCAGCAGCAATGGTGTGGCTCAGTTAATCTAAGTCATCCTATCCATTCTAGGGTCTTCCTGCTGTGTTATGGTGCTTGTCGTTTTCAACACCTGAAACACCCTTACCTCTACCTGTGTGTGTCTATAAATAGTTCCCGTTTTTCAACATTGACATATGGTTTGGCTGTGTCTCCAGCCAGATCTCATCTTGAATTCCCATGTGTTGTGGGAGGGACCCTGTGGGAGGTAACTGAATCATGGGGACAGGTCTTTCTGGTGCTGTTCTCCTGATAGTGAATAAGTCTCATGAGATCTGATGGTTCTAAAAGGGGAATTTCCCTGCACAAGCCCTCCTCTCTTTGCCTGATGCCATCCATGTAAGACATGACTTGCTCCTCCTTGCCTTCCACTGTGATTGTGAGGCTTCCCCAGCCATGTGGAACTGTAAGTACGATTAAACCTCTTTATTTTGTAAATTGCCCAATCTTGGATATGTCTTTATCAGCAGCACGAAAACAGACTAATACAAACATCCAGTTAGATATACTGTCTCCATTAAACCAAAGCACTTGTCTGTGCCCCTCCCATGGCACCTAACACTTTCTATCCTGTGTTTTCAATGTTTGGGTGAGTTCCCCAAGAGCAGGCTCAGTGTATCGCATGTCTTTGGATTTCTTCTATCATTGGCTTCCAGCCAAGATTGAAGGCTCACATGTATTGAATTCCTGCCTTATCAGGCTGGAACAGAGAGCATGAGTAGAGAAACTAAGTATCACCACACTTTATAGTTAAAGCCTGTGTGTGTGCATTCACATACGTGTATAATGTAATCTTTATAGCATGCCTTCTTGTCATTTTTATTATAACTGCTGTGCCGACAAGGAAGTCGAGACTCAGAGAAGTTAAGTGATTCATCCAAATCAAGTATTCTGGCTACAGTGCCAATGCCCTTGGCACAGTTTCCCAGCTCTTCATTGTTGAAACGTTTGGTGTGTTCCTCAGGGCATGTCTTGGAGCTCCTACATTAATTACTGGCTATCATCAGAGATCTACTAGTCAAGGCTAAAAGATTCCCAATATCAATCAAATTACAGCTTAATCTGCATCTATATGAAGCCATTGGTATCATTAATTTAGTAGTTACCATTAGCTCCAATGTTTATGGGGAGAGAGCATGAAATTATGGAATCAAACCTACTGGGCCCTGAATGACCTGAATTAAGCAAATAATTTGGCCTCATTGAGGCTTAGTTTTCTCATCTTTGAAATGTGAAACAGACATCATGGAGTTCCCATGAAGATTTAATAGGCAATTAATGCATATGAAAGCATTATATGAGCTACAAAAGTGTTACACCAATCTAAGATATCATCATCTTACGCTTACAGAGTAACTGGGAATCTCAAGTCAGGAAAAGTCCAGTGCAGAGTTTGGAATAATACAGAACAAGCTACCTGAAGTCCAGAATTGGGGCTCTGGTGTTTGTTACTGAGAGAGCCCCTTTGAGACATACACTGTTCTCCTGAGATGGGCTTACTATTAGCATCTTGATCTGCTGAATTTTTTCTCAGGGCTTTGTTTCTCTCATAAGTTAAAATAACGACAGGCAAAGGCATGTAGTCTAGGTGAATGCTCTCCTTTTTTGTTTCAGACCTGGATATCCTACAGATGTGAAGTTGCCAAGAGTAAGGGAGACCCAGGGGTCAAGGGGACTATGGTAGAGCTTAGTGTTAAGAGTACTGGAGTCACCCTTCCCTCTGCAAAGTTGTCCCTGCGTTCTCAAGCTGGGTCGGGTGAACTCTGAGACTACCCTTCTCCTAGCAGTAATTGCTTCATCCTGGAGTTGCCATTTGCTTGTTTCTCTGCCCTCCTAGACTGTGAGCTCTTTGAGGTCAGGACCTGTCTTAATCATGTTTTGGCTGCATCCCAGAGAGTACTCAGAGCTCATGCTAGGGTTTAGTAAATACTTAGTGAACAAATCCCTCCTGTGGTTGTGATGTTATATTATGAGCCCCATACAGAAGTGAAAATGAGGCTGAAGTTGTAGTTGGTTTGGTCACCATTTTGATTGTACTGATATTGGATTGAATCAGACTAGTGTTTTTCAGGCTTTAAAAAATTATAGTCACCCTAAGCAGCCTTTTTAGACATTTCTCTCTTAATTGTCTCCCCCAACCCCCTTCCATTAAATTTAATACCACAGATATACTATGTGCCAGGCTAGGTACTGTGGCCCTTTAGAGGCCATAGCCACTTTCATATGATGTTTTTGTCCCCCAAGAACAAATATTTGCTCCCTTGAAGTAACACCACCCTTATTGGGAATACATGAAGTAGACTATTTGACTCAATTTGTAGAATCAGCTGGTTTGGTGCTGTGCAGATATTCTAAAGAGTTTCTATTTGGTATTTACATAGTCGCTTATAAAGTTACTAAGCCTCAGTTGCTTGTCTTGTTGGCATGCTTTTAAGGTAAAGCTGTTGGATTGATTTTTTTGTGGGGGTGAGGGTGTAAAATAACTGATGCTTTTGGCACTGTCTAGGAGGCAAGGCCAAGACTTTCCTCAGACTACCAACAGTATTTCAGTGTGGATGTAAGTTATAAACACATCTGAAGGCTTGGTTCTTAGTTCCTTTGTTTTCAAAAATATTTAGACTAAAAATATACTTACATTTATTATTAATAGTTAGATCCATGCTTCCTGGGCAATCCTGCCACATCATTCCTATGTAAGATATTTGTAAATAATTTACCATCCAAGTTGGGAGAATATGTTACTACCATATACACTTAAAAAGCAACTGTAATGTGGCTAATGTGCAAAACTAATAGGCAATTTTCGTTTTCTTTGGATGACGTGAGGTAGCTCTCTGGCAAAAATGGTGCAAGCAGCCACAGTGTTTGAAGTGGTGAGCTTCAACAGGAGTGCCATTTCTTTTTCTGTTTTTTTTTCTTTTTTCTTTTTGAATTTATGTTTATTTTTTATTTTATTTTTTTGAGATGGAGTATCACTCTGTCTCCAGGCTGGAGTGCAGTGGCACGATCTCGGCTCACTGCAACCTCTGCCTCCCAGGTTCAAGCCATTCTCCTGCCTCAGCCTCTGGAGTAGCTGGGATTATAGACACCCGCCACCATGCTCAGCTAATTTTTGTATTTTTAGTAGAGACGGGATTTTACCATGTTGGCCAGGGTGGTCTCGATCTCTTGACCTCATAATCTGTCCACCTCAGTCTCCCAGAGTGCTAGGATTACAGGCGTGAGCCACTGCGCCCAACCTTCTTTTTAATTTTTGTGTGTACATAGTAGGTCTATTTATGGGGTATACAAGAGGATAGGCGTATTATGTATCAAGGTAGTGGGTATATATATTTATAGGGTACATGAGCTGTTTTGATACAGGATGCACAGTGTGTAGGAATCACATCATGGAGAATGGGATCTGCATCCCCTCGAGCATTTATCCTTTGTGTTACAGACAATCCATTTATTTTCTTTTAGTTATTTTCAAATGTACAATTAAATTATTGACTATAGTCACCCTGTTGTGCTGTCAATTGGTATGGAATGCCTTTTCTCATCTATCCCATGGAGAGTTTAGAATAGTTTTTGAAGAATATGAAAAAATATTGGACTTGATTTCAAAGACCCCTTCTATTGTCATGATTGCAGGGCCTCTCTAGTTGTCTTTTAACTCTAATGTGGAACACAGACACTTTTAGGAAAACCTGCCCTTGGCAGCTTACCCAGAGAAACCTATCTTTGCTTGGAGAGCAGTCCACGTCGTTCTGTTTATACTAACCTAGATCCTAAACATTTGAAAGCTTCTGGCGTCTCATAGTGAAGTTCTGCAATGCCATGGCTGATCATTATTAGTATATGGAGATGTAAGAACTAGCAATAATATCATAGATTTAATTACCACGGTAAGTTCCCAGAGTGCTTTGTGCTTTCCCCTTTATGGCTGTTATTGCTCTTAACCATCCTCTAAGATTGATGGGACAGATATTAGTATGCCCATTTTATCGATGAGCAGCCTGTGGCTAAGAGAAGTTAAGTGGCTTCTCTAGCAGATTATGCCCTCAAATGTAGGTCTTCAGACTCCAAAGTCAGTGCTATTTACTTGCCCATAGTGCCCCATGGCTTCAGCCTTCTTAAAAGCCATCGTGGAGGAGTGAGCAGGTCCCTAGAAGCACTGCCTGGACTGTGAGTAGGAGGGGGCAGAAGTTGACTTAATAAAGGCATGGATTTCTAGCAATTAGGACATCCCAATAGTGGCATGAACTACTTTGAGAAGTAGAGAGTGCCCTGTCTTGAAATGGTCATGTGGAGGTCGGAGTGGGCTAAACTATATAGTATGCCATTTGGCTAGATGACCTTTCAGGTCCCTTACAATTCTGAGACTTTGTTTAAAAAAAAAAAAAAAAATCTTCTGTCCATTTCCTCCTTCATAGTTTAGCCACATACATCAAATGCCCAAGTTTATGGTTCCTTTCCCAACTTTGCATCAGAAGCACCCATGGGGCTTTGTGAGAATGCATATGCCAGGCCTGCCCCAGCTCTCCTGTATCGGAATTCCATTGGTGGGGTGGCAGGGGAGGTGTGAGAGTATGTTTCAGAGTTCCACAAGGAATTCTAAGGTGTCAAATTGTGAACCACTCTTCTTGTGTAGCCCACTGACCACAAGGTACACATAGACCTCTTTTTAAACTTGATGGTATAATTCAGTAGCATCAAGGAATCATAGTTTCTCAGTCTGCAATGCCCTTGTTGGTATTAAAAGGCCATTTAATCAACTGTATTGGTTCTCTTGGCTGCAAGGGTACCATGGTCCCTGCTTGATAGATGGGTTTTGCCCATATCTTATAATCCCTCCCTGTTTCATGGCAGAGTAGGAGTTTGGTGCCAATCTAGAAAATGGGCAGGGGTCCTTTCATACCCTTCCTATTCTGGAAAAATCCAGCTTGAAGGGCTAGGACTGAGTGCGAAGGCCAGCCTCTGTAATCAGCAGGTTGGATACAGAAACTAGGGAGTGGCTCATTGCTATCCTTGTTACCTGCTTCTACCTACTGGTTTTCTTTGTACCAGTTAGAAACCTCCAGTGCACGAAGAATTAGTGGTTGCCGTTGACTGCTTTCTTGAGAACTTTTCTTGATCAAGTAGTGAGCTATATTTATGGCACTCCTCTGAGAGCATAATCTCTGAAGGATATGTCTGTATAAAATATGCACCAGAGGATCATAAATTCTCCATCGTGTCTCCCCATGACGGGCCAACAAAAAAATTCACAATTGCTCCACCAGTATTTTTTTCTACTTTTCAATCAATAGGATGCTTTTTAAAGCTTACGTTTCTCGTCGGACACTTTATGTGACGAATGAGACAAAAGAAGAAAAAAGCCAAGATAAAATGACAGTATAGACACTCCTCAAATCCTATAATGAACTCCACAGGGCATCCAATTTTGATGTATTAGGATTTTTTTTTTTTATAATGAGTACATTGTTGGAAATCACATTTTCTATCCGCAGGAGCTGGAGATGAAACTGAACTGACATCTTACCTCTTTGTAGTTAATTAGCAAGAGAAAAGTAGTGCTTTGAATCTCGTATGGGAAAAGGGGAGGTATTATTCACCCACCCTTGCCCCTTTCTCCCTTCAAACACCTGGATCATTCTGTGTGCTCTTTGATTTGGTTGAACGGTTCGGATAAGTCTGGTTGGCAGGGAAAGGATGAGGGAGGTTGAAGAATGGTTATTACTTAATGAAAAAAAATTACTGTGTCTCCGTCTCCCCTCCATCTTGCTTATAGGATAAATAAATTAAGTTGAGTCTTTTTATTTTAAAGAGCAGTTTCTTGCCTGACTCGGACTCCAGGCAATTCCCACGGCACAAGGGTGGTTCGTTGTCACCATCGTTCCATTAGTCACGGTGGACTCCACAGTGCTCAGCACCGTGCATGGAGCTTAGCAGGCATTTGGTCAGTATTTATTAATTAATAAATAAAACAGTGCTGGCCCGTACAGTAAAGTATTCTGGTTGCATTAGTTGTGTCTAATACCTTTCTCTGCATAGTAGCCACCTCTGCTTTAGGATTTGCAGTGAGGTTTCTGTAGAATTCGGTGGTTAGGGACAGAGGGTTGGAGCACAGTGTGCATGTGGGAGTCCATCTAGGGACTGGTCATTGGCAGGTAAATGGCACTGGGGTCCATACAGATGCCCCCTCCAGATGAAGGATACGTAAGTGGTGGGAAGATCCAGCACAAGGGCTCCTCCGGCCCATACGTCTTTATTAACTTCACTCACGTGCCCAGTCCTGGGACCTACAGAGGAGAGCCGCTGTCACTAAGCACACACTTGTAAGCACTGAGCACTCGTGTGTTGCACCGCATGGGACTGATCCCAAGTGGAGTAAGACGGGGCGGCAGGGCCGGGTGTGGAGGGAGCACCACTGTTTGCATCTCCTCTCTGTGCCATTGCTGAACGCTGCCTGCTCCCTTCACCATCGGTCCTCTTCTGAGCCACCCTGTGGGGTGCCCCAGGGGAGGTGACTCAGTGGAAGAGCCCTGCTCTGACAAAGTCAGTCTCACAGAATCGCACTGGCTGGGCTCTCTCCCTGCACAGTGCCTCTTCCTGGGGTCCCCAGCTCAGAGAAGCCTCTTGGAGGAAGCAAGACTCAAGGGGACCCTGAGAGCAGGCAGGGCTTGGACTGTGGGTAGCCTGGGGCACTGCAGGCTGGGGACAGCAGGAGCTGGGGCGACCCTGAGGGCAGAGAGGGCTTGAAGGGCGAGCCCTAGAGGCTGGGGACAGCAGGAGCTGGTGGTGGGTGTGAGGGGTTAGCCTGGCCTGGGGAAGGTGGGGGAAACCAGGTTGCTGTCATACCAGTGATGGGGGGCCCTGGTGGCCAGCCAAGGGCTCCTGTAGGCCCCAGGGAAGGGGACAGAGATGACAGGTGTGGAGAAGCAGCAGGGAGGAGGGCTTGCTGGCCTCTGGCTAGGTTTGTCCCTCGTGAGCTCTGAGTCCCTAGTGAGTCTCAGTCCCTCATGAGCTCTGAGCCTTGGCTTTCCTGTCAGTAAAGTGGACATAGGAGCATTCACCCCAGTGGCCAAGGGTGGCTGCAATGCTGACATGAGTCTGTGGATCTAGAAGTTTTGGGGGCACGGGACACTGTCTGAAGGCAGAGTCTGAGGTTCCTGTCCCGTAGCATAGGATTGCAGCAGGGGCGCGCCATCCCTATGCGGGCCAGCTCAGCAGCTCCCATGGTAGCCAGGTGCACGGGTAAGTTGTTGCGTGAGCCACTTTGTGGCTTTGCAGCAACAAAGATGAGCTGCTGCTTCCATTTGGATTCCTGCTCTTGCTTGGGATGCCCTCCCCGCCCCACGAGTCATCCACCGTGGCCACCTCCTCCGTGTGCATCTGACGTCCTGGTGTTCGTGTGACTGCTCAGGCGTGACTGCTTAGCGCCCACCAATGCTCTCCTCCAGGCGTCTGCATCTCTGAGCATCAGCCTGGGCCCCAGTCCAGCCTCCCCCACTTGATATTTGAATTATTTTGGACAAGCTTTTCTACTTCTCTGTGTCTCTGTTTCCGCCTCCAAAAATGGGAATATTACTAGTACGTGTTCAGGATTTTTACGAGGGTTAACTTCGTCCATACACGTCAAGAGCTTAGAACAATGTGTGATGTTTAGTGAGTGCTGTATGCTAGTGGATAGCTGACTATTACTAGGGAATCATCTACTGGACAGCGAAGAAAGGTCTGATGTGTCTCTCTTCCCCTGACTCCTCCTCAGCTGTACTGCAGGTCTCCATAAAGGGTTCATTTCCTGTTTCCTTCCTCCTCTCCTGTTTCCTCCCCTTCCCTCTCCTCCCTCCCTTTCCTTCCCCTCATTTCCTGCCCCTCTTCCTCATTGCCGTCTGGGGCTACCATGTGTCTCCTGGTGACTGGGACACCAGCTGCTGGGACACAGGACAGCACAGGCTGAGAGCTGGCCACTCAAGGATCTGCAGGGCTGTAGACCAGTGGTTCACAACCCTTCCTTACCATTAAGAATCATCTAGGGCCAGACATGGTGGCTCATGCCTCTAATCCCAACACTTCAAGAGGCCGAGGTGGGAGGATCACCTGAAGTCAGGAGATTGAGACCAGCCTGGCCAACATGGTGAAACCCCATCTCTACTAAAAATACAAAAATTAGCCGGACATGGTGGCATGCATCTATAATCTTAGCTACTTAGGAGGCTGAGGCAGGAGAATTGCTTGAACCTGGGAGGCAGAGGTTTCAGTGAACCGAGATTGTAGTACTGCACTCCAGCCTGGGCAAAAGAGCGAGACTCCTCCATCTCTAAATAAATACATAAATAAAAACTTTTAAAAAAGAATCATTTTGGGAAACTTTTAGACATAGATTCCCTGACCAAGGACATTGGGAACCAAGTCACAGTAGCAGTCAAATGATACTAGCAATGCTGCCATGAGGAAAGGTGATACTGGCCGAGTTACTCTGCCTGTGCTGGGCCAGACTGTTCAAATGCCTCCCGTGGAGTTTTGAGCTAATTGCCATGACAGTCCCCTGAGGTGGGTGCTATCAGTGTCCCCATTTTGTAGGTAAGGAAGTTAAAGCCCATAGAGGAAAGGGCTTTGCACACAGCTGCTAAGTGACCAGGATGCCAACTCAGGCACTCTGGCTCCCAAGCTGAGTTATTGAGCTCTCCACTCCATGCTTCTTTGGTCTGGGTGGTGCCCAGCCATCTGTCTAGACAGGCATCCTGCTGACTGCAATGTGGCAGTCTATGGCTAGTGGGGACGTGGGGGAACAGTGTGACCGACCTCCTTGCACAGGGCTC
Source organism: Macaca thibetana thibetana (assembly GCF_024542745.1). Lineage (NCBI taxonomy): Eukaryota > Metazoa > Chordata > Mammalia > Primates > Cercopithecidae > Macaca > Macaca thibetana. The sequence goes on from NC_065585.1 coordinate 133,008,844, forward strand.
TCATTGCACCGTGGTCTAGAGCAGAGCCCAGTTCATATCGGAGGGGCACCCACTCGGCTGTGCTGTTTTCCGGGAACCAGGTGTTTGTCCTCCCCTAACCCTCCCCACAGCAGCACACAGAGTCCAGGAACCCTGAGCAATGGGACCGGGGCCGGGGAGGGCGGGGCGGGGGCTGTGTGCACAGGTCTTGCCTGTGGGCCTCAATTCTGTGCCTCTGGTATGAGAAAAACCTGGATTGAATAGAAAGACCTTCCCCCAAACTGGGAGGTTGCTGAGAGACCGAAAGAACGACTTGGACAAGGCCAGCTTGGTGATAGATGAGTTTATTAGGACTTACATGCCGGGCACTCCTGGATGGCAGGACAACTCTAGAGATACATGCTGCTACCATCTCCAAACTGCTTTTAAGCTAATTTCCTGGCTCTTTGCCTACTGTGTTTGGGCGATGAGACTGCTTGTTGTGCTACGTTCTCAGATACATTCCAGGGCATTGGGTTCTCAGGGACGTCTGCTCCTCAGCTGGGCACCATGGCCTCAGCTCCACCTGACTTCAAGGCTCAAGCAGTGGACACACACCTTTAAGGAACCTGCTGGGGGACCATCACACTGCACTGCCTCTCCCATTTCCTATTTCTTGTCCCCACCAAGCCTCCCCAGAAGGCACAGGCTCTGCTCTCATTCTTACTCCTTCCTTCTCACACAAAGAGCTGGGGATCTACACAGACCACGTGGGACTGGGCTGCTGGCCCAGTCACCCTTGGAGGCCCCCTTGTTTCATCTAGATGAGCCCTACCTGGGACCCCACGCAGGCCGAGCTGCTCTTGGTTCTGATGGGTCTGCTCGGCCTCCCTCCCAAATCTCTTGTACATGAGACCTGCCTCCCAACTTGGGGTGTCGTTCTCAACTCCAGTCTGAGTTGCACATATGTTCATTCCATGATGCTGGCCGCCCGTCCCGGCCTGTGGTCACTTGGCACCTCCTGGAGAGGTGGCCTTGTACTCTGGATCCGCAGCCCAGGCAGCAGTGGGAGCCTCTCCTCTAGCTCAGCCCCAGTGCCTCTGCCCTCTCCTGGGTCTCATGGACTCTGGGACAAAGGTTCCTGTCAGAGGAAGTCGTTGTCAGGGTGCCATGGGAAACAGCCTCTCCAGAGAGGCAAGATTCCAGCCTCAGCTCCTGCTGCTGGAGCCCCACTTCCGGAGGTGTCTTTCTGCCTGGATTAAACACTTGCTCATTAAACCTGGCTTAATAAGAAATTAGAAAAGAAAAATAATTAGAAAAATTCTGATTCTAAACTGGGTAATTGCATTTGAGAAATGCGATTTTTCCCTTTTGCCACTTCATCAAAAGAATGAGAATCTGGGCCTTTCTGGGGTGTGGATGAAGGCTGAGCTGCCGTCTCCAACAGAGGAAGCTCAGTCCCCAGACCAGCAGTGTACACAACGAGGCTTCTAGAATGAGTGAATAAATTGGAGTTAGACATTTACAGAGATAACATTCAGTTTGATAAGAAGGAGGCCTCCTTAAATAATGTGTTTTCTCCTAGAGTTGAGTCCTAATGGGGGAGACATCCATTGTGAGGAAACACAAAAAGTTAATAACAATAATAATAGAAACCTCGTGTTTGTGTATGGAGAGCTTTACACTTCCCAGATATTTTCCCACAGATGACCTCATTTCATGTTTATTTTGTCACAGAGATATTTTATTCCCATCTAAAAAAGTAGGACACCCAGGATCACAGTCAAAAAGGTATTAAACTCTGTGTTGGAATGATGGTTTAAGCTACTTCTTGTGACTTCTATTCCAGTTTTTCCCCCATGTCATCACGGCTGATTAGAGAATAATTATGATAATTCAACTGAGAATTATAGAAGATGTAGAGACTTACGTCCCATGTGCCAGGCACTAATCCCCCAGTTTGCAGGTGAAGAAACTCTGCATAGAGTGGTTGGGTAGATAAAGGCCCCCTAGCATGGGTGTGGGTCCCGAGGAAAGGCATGGCTCATTTGCCAGGGAGCTGTGGTGTGGACCAGCTTTGCCTCCTCTCCCAGACACCACCAAGGTCATGCAGCTGCCCAGCAGCAGAGCCAGGAGGCCAGCCCCGACAATCTGCTCCTCACCACTACCTGCTGGCATCTCACCACAGCTCGCTGCCTCTCTCTTCTCATCTACTGCGTGGGCCAGTTCCCTACTCTCTTGTTCTTGTCCCAGCAGCCCAACAGTAGCAAAATCTAAATACCCTACCCTGGAAGAATCAAAGGTGACGTTTTCTCCATGGACAGGAAGCTATGCAGGAGGACTGTAAACACTGACTTATCTTGGATTCTCTTTAAAGGCATCTGGTTCCATGGATGACTTAGCTTCCATGTAGCTAGATGGCCCCAGAATGCCTGATTTTCCTGGCCCCAGGTCATGCCCTTATGTCTCCTCTTGGATTGGATGCTTCGTCTTGAAAGGAATGGCTGCCTTTAATCAACTCCTCTGCATTTGTTCATCTTCCTCTGGGGCTGCGGGGTAAGGCAGTGGAGGGAGATGCTTAGAGAGGACATCATCCTTTTCATTTTTTCTTTCAAAATATTTTTGAACAACAATGTTAAAGCCCCTGTAATGCTGCTGTGAATTGTTAACAAGCATGTTTGCACGTCACATCTATCATGCTATTTGCGCGATGCTATGTGAAGACACGGCTTGAAGTATTTTTAAGATCTGGCCTTTTATCTCTGGAAGCACAAGGAAGTATTTGCAGATTGGTCTCTGGAATGAAATTAGCCTAGCACGTTGGCTGGTTCCTGTAAAGTGTGGGTATTTCTGTAAGTGGTTCTGAGTCCCTTAATCCTTTTGATCATTTGCACTGTGTATTTTTACACAGGTTCTTTTACTTTGGAGAAATAAAGTAAAGAAACTTAAAGGTGAGTTTGGCAAGAGCATCACTGTGCTGTTTGTCAAGGCAAATGAATCTTGAATTTGAATGGTAGTAGTTTCTCTTAAACAACCAAGCTTTTTTAAACCTCTCCACAAATAATGTCAGTGGCAGATTATGTCTGAAAGTGTTTGCTGGCAAGTGGAAATCTTCCCTGACCCCATATTGCTGTCATGAAAGAAGAGCCTAATCCCATAAAATATTCTTGACAGCCTCGTGTCAATTACCACACAGCTGTGATTTCTCATCTGGGTCACAGCCTGTGTGACATTTGCCATCACTTAATGGCTTCAGGTTTCTCCATTCAGAAGCTCAGGTCACAGTAGGAGATTGAGCTTCATCTCTGGTTGAAACCTGGTTGGCTTATGACTGAATCCTCCTACCTCCTCACTGTTGTGTGAAAAAACTCATAGGGAGACCTTGATTTCCTCTTCTGTTTAATGGGGACCGTATCTCTCTTGTAAAATCATTGTGAGCAATGTTTGTATGTCTGTGTTCACAGCAGCATTATTTGCAGTGCAAAAAGGTAGAGGCAACCCACATGTTCATTGATGGATGAATGGATAAACAAACAAAATACACCCAGTGGAATATTACTCAGCCCTAAAAAGGAAGAAAATTCAGACACATGCTACAGTATGGATGAACCTTGAACACATTATGCCAAGTTAAATAAGATATTCACAAAAAGACAAATGCTGTATGATTCCACTTATAGGAGGTCCCTAGGGAAGTCAAATCCATAGAGACAAGAAAGTAGAAAGGGGGTTGCCAGGGTCCAGGGAGAGGGGGAATGGGGAGTTAGTATTTAATGGGTAGAGAATACCAGTTTTGTGAAATGAAAAGAGTTCTGAAACTGGATGATAGTGATGATTGCACAACATTGTGAAAGTACTTAATCTGATGGTAAATTTTATGTTATGTTCATTTTATCAAAATGGGAAAAAATTATGAGCATTAAATGGCATCAAGTAGATAAGTGGCTACCATATCATTGTTGTTCGCTGAATAGTAAAGTAACAGCTTTCACTATGTGTACGACAGTAAAATATGTGGTATTTTAATGGTTCTGTGAAACTTCATCTTCTGAGTGTACCACATTTGTTTCCCTTTGTTTGGCTTGTGTATTTCTTATAGTATTCTACCATGGTAATAATGACAGTGAATTTTTTTTTGCATGTGTATATCTTTTCTATTATTTGAAGTTATACCTTTGAGATGGATTTCCTGGATCACTTAATCAAGGCAAATGAGCATCTCTGTGGCTCTTGCTACGTGTACCCATGGGATTTCAGAACAGATTTAGTGATTTTACCCTGTCACTAGCCAAGTAAGGGCACCATTTCATTGTATCCTCAACAGCACTAAGATGCTTCTAAGCAGTTTTATTAAATAAAATAAGAGCTAATATGTTAGTGTTTTAATATGCATTTATTTACTTTCATTTTGATCACTAAAAATGTTGACATTTTGCATGTCTCAATTTACATGTGTTTCTTCACATAGGAAGAAATAGCCTGTTTACATCTTTTGCTTATATTTCAGTGTGGTTTCAATGTTTCTCATGCCAAATATATCTATCATGTTGATAACATATTACCATTTTTAATATTCAGAGATTTTTAGTTCTTATATAGTTGAATCACTTATTTAAACATTTCAAATTACAAAATAATATGTTAAACTAGAACAAAAGTAGTTTTACCATCACATTATGATGCTTCCTGTATCTTTTCCTCAAACTCTCCACTGTCATTCTTTTCATATCTTTTAGCATAAAATCTGTTTAGATGCTGACTTGAATGACTACAGTATTTGAATTAAAATTATATGGACTAACCAATTAATAATAAAATATTAACATAGTAATTAATAGCCCAGTATAAAAGGACATGCCAATTAGAGCAAAGAAGAAATTAAAATTGCTAATAACCATGAAATTTATGTTTTACTTCACCAATAATATAAATTCATCCTAAATAAAACAATAGAATACTGTCTCTCAGCTATGAATTGCTAAGGATTAAAAATATTGTAATGGTGACTGAGACTGGCCTTCAAAAATGCTGCCAATGGAAAGAGAAAACTGGGTCAACTTTACTGAAAAGCAGTTTGGAACTAGGCATCAAGAAATTTAAAAATGTTTAGAAACATTGATTTAGAAATTCCATTTATATAACTAAGGCTTGAGGCAGCTTCAGAAGCATGGAAAAATATTTACATTTATGGATAAAAATATATTTCAGTCTGATTGCCTGATGACAAGGAGTGATTGAATAAGTAGCTGGACAACCATCTGATGGAGAGTTGTGTATTCATTATAGATGGTGTTTTCTAAAAGTTTTAATGACATGGGGAAATATTCCCGATATAATGGTAAGAGAGGAAAGCATGCTGTAATGAATGCAATGGAAGAAAGTGTGTGTGTGTGTGTGTACGCGTGCGTGCGTGCACACATCTGGTAGGCACCCAGGAAGAGATTCATAAAATTTATTGACATTGCTTATGTGGCAGGGGTATAGGTGATTTGTATTTTCCTTTATCTTTCTTTTTTTTTTTTTTTTGAGACGGAGTCTCGCTGTGTCACCCAGGATGCCAGGATGGAGTGCAGTGGTATGATCTCAGCTCACTGCAACCTCCACCTCCCAGGTTCAAGTGATTCTCCTGCCTCAGCCTCCTGAGTAGCTGGGATTACAGGCACCCACCACCACGCCTGGCTAATTTTTGTATTTTTAGTGGAGACGGGGTTTCACCATGTTGGCCAGGCTGGTCTTGAACTCCCAACCTCAAGTGATCCACCCGCCTTGGTCTCCCAAAGTGCTAGGATTACAGGCTTGAGCTATTGCACCTGGCCTGTATTTTCTTTTTTATACTTCCTCATATTTTGTAAGCTTCAATGTTATCTGCAAATATTGTTTCTACCATCAGAAGAAATTTAAATATTAATCAAAAGATCAAATTAAAGATAATGAATAGATTTCTTTTCTGGATTCATGTTCCAAATGTTCACCTTGCACTCTTTCCTTCGATGTATTGGTTAGAGCCCTGGACCAGAAGTCAGAAGGTATGTTTTCTTTTTTCAGGTTATGGCCCAGAAATTCACTAGCTGTGTGACCTTGGGCAAATCTAACTTATTTGTGTCATAGTTGTTCAGTTTGTACAATAAGGATTCTTACTTTCCCTACCTGCAGCATTGGACAGTTGTGAGAATTAAAGTGAGATGACTGATATATTGGAAGACACTTTTGCAGATTAAGGTGCCAGTTCAGGGGATTCCCAAAACCACTTGCATGTTTGATAATTTGCTAGAAGGACTCGCAGAACTCACTGAATGCTGTTATACTCATGGTTACAGTGTCTTACAGGGAAAGGTTGCAGCTCACAATTAGCTAAAGAAAGAGGCTGGGAGGGCTCCAAATGCCTCTGTTCTCTTCTCTCCTGAAGTCAGGATATGCTGACCTTCTGGTGTCTATGTGTAACAATATGCAGAATACCACCAACCAGAGAAGCTTGCCTGAGCTTCAATGTCCAGAGTTTTTATTGTGGCTCCATTGTGTAGGCGTGATTGATTGATTGATTGCCTATGTGGTTGAACTCAGTCCCCAGGTGTTCTGATACCATGTGATCCAAAGCCCCCATCCGAATTCACATGGTTGGTCTTTGTAGCATGGCCAACTCTCACCCTAAGACAATTGGATGTAGCTGGTTCCATCCTGAGACCCAGTGTGCCCAGCATTGGATATGACACACATTATCTTCCAGAAGCTGAGGACAAAAGTCCAGACCTCTCTTTGGGCAAGGCCAAGTTTTTTTGTTTTTTGTTTTGTTTTGTTTTGTTTTGTTTTGTTTTGTTTGAGATAGGGTTTTGCTGTTTTTGCCCGGGCTGGAGTGCAGTGCTGCGATTGCAGCTCACTGCAACTTCCTTCTCCCAGGTTCAAGCAATTCTTGTGCCTCAGCCTCCCGAGTAGCTGGGATTACAGGTGTCTGGCACCACACCCAGTTAATTTTTTGTTTAGTAGAGACAGGGTTTCACCAGATTGGCCAGGCTAGTCTCGAACTCCTGACCTCAGGTAATGCACCCTTCTCAGCCTCCCAAAGTTCTGGGATTACAGTGAACCACCGCGCCCGGCTGGCCAAATTCTTTACTACACATAAGGTGACTGTGATAAAAAAAAAATTTATATAGCCAAGTGATCTTAGTATGGAGGGATCTCTTATTTGCCATGCTCTAGGACTGCAAAATAAGGAAGGACATGAATTTCACAGGTACAAGCAGTACTGCAAATACCCACCCCTGATCCACCAAACCTTCAGGACCACCACTGAGAACAGGCCTACAGAGGATCCTGCAAAGAGACATATGCCACCGTCATTGTTTACCATGGATATGAATTAGGCTGAGAAAACACTTACCACCCTACTGGGTATTTAAATCTGACCCTTGTTCCGGTGTTAACAGCACAGCGAGTATGTCCCTCCGTTAACTTACTGATCTTATGTGAACGAGTGATCATCCTGTTTTTTACAGGTTTCTCTCCCTGGCACCATCTCACTGTGGTGCAGCTGAGCTCACTACATAAAGCATGGAGTGATGATAAAAATAAATTGGCTCTTTCCCTTTGCAGAGTTTCAAATCTTGAGCGCTATGTCAGGGTGGATCCGTAAGATTTCCCAAGAGTGAGCTTAGAAACCTGAAAACCAATGTTTGTTTTTTCATGAACTTAAAACAATTTATCAGAGCACAATGTAGAAGTCATCGCAGCAAGCTCACTAGAGGAGAACTGTATGCTTTTATGGAAAAAGAACCAGTAACAGAGCCTTGAGAGAGACTGTTAGCTAAAGTTTAATCATGCTTCCATTCTTCCTTCAGAGGGTAGAGTTTCAGCTTTTGACTATTGGTTTTTTGTGAACAAAAAACTTGCAATAAATTGATGTTGTCAGTAAATTTCAGTTGTACGTTTTGTTTCTTCCAAGAAAAAACTGGCCATGCAGAAGTCGTCCGAGTGGTGTACCAGCCAGAACACATCAGTTTTGAGGAACTGCTCAAGGTCTTCTGGGAGAATCACGACCCGACCCAAGGTAGAGTGATGAGTGAGCCAGTATTTAATTATCTTACTAATTACAGCTGGGATAATTAGTGTTTGAGCTGCATGGAAGAGATGAACCTTGAAATCACACAGGAGCTCAAGAATATGATTGCAGACATTTATTGACGGAGGAGAGGAGGGGCTGGGGAGAAAAAGGGTGAGAGAATAAAGGCACAGCCACATTCAACGCCCCTGCCCCCCTTACAGCTGTCAGGGGTGGGAAAATTCCCACAGAGGAAGATGCCAGACAATAGCAATCCGTTCACCTTTGATTATTGCATGATTCCTCCTTAATGCAGTCTTTTGTCTACAAAATTAAAGTGTCTTTCCAGCAGCTCCAAAGTTTCCTGATTTATGGTTTCTTTATTTCTCTGACTTTAGCCTTTCTCGTCTTTTGACATTATCAGGTTTGATTTAAAAAAAAAAAAAAAGTCTGTGGTGATAAAGAACATACAGGTAAAATGCAGTATTCACTAGGTCCACAAATCTTGCTCATTTAAATATTTCATTTGTCCTCTTTAGAATTTGTTATGTGGAGATACTAATATATTTGGGCTATAAACAATGGTGGCTGGAAATTTTATTCAAATGCATACACAAGCAAAATATTCCATGTTGGCAAATATCATTGTAATATTCAATAATGAAGCAATTTCCAGGTCGCATCCCAGCAGGCTTATAGGCCCTGCTTTGCCAGTATGATGATCTGATATTATGCGGCTTATGAACTGAAAAGTCCTGTGCAATAGATGTGACTTTTCACAAACCCTCTTCATTTGGCAATCAGTCTATTTCACAAAAGTATTTTCCATTTGGTGTCAGATTTTTGTGTAGTGGATATGCATTGTTATTTCTTGATGAGTGAAGTTTTTCTCCAAATGTATATTGTGCTTCATGTTGGGCTCTTAATATGCCTGTAGCAGCACAGGTTGGTGGGTCCTGCGTGCTGGTTCTAAGAACCATCCCATTCCAGGGCGATTTGCCAGAGGACAAAAGTCAGAGATGAGGCAAGAGCAGCAAAGTGACAAGCTGGAGCAGGGTGAGGCAGGTTCGGGATCCAGGCAGATCTATCAGGGCAGGTGGAGGCCTAGAGGTCTGGGCCCAGGAAGGAGGCCAGGGGCAGGATTTCCATGACAACAAAGTCTAGTTTGACATGGGGGAATGGGTACCTGGTGGAAGAGGGATGAAGTATGGGGCAGAGTAGGGAAAGAACCAGTAGGACAAGAACACTCTAATCAGAAGTTTCACTTGTCACCCTAGCTTGGGATATGGGACATATCATGTGGGAAGGCAGGTCCATGGGCCTAGATTGCTTTGGTTCTGCAGGAAGCTCTGCAGTGAGGATCATAAATCAGGGTGGTGACAGCCAGTCACTCGTTCTGGTAAGTCATCAGTCCAGATGGAGCAGACGTTCAGCCATTTGACTGTCAAAGTCAAGGGTCACAGGAAGATGATAAGACCTCCAAAATTATCAATAAAAACACATATCAGAGGTCCAGGCAAGGGCTGAAGTCATGGAGGTGACAGGTCTAGTCACCTTTAACGTGGCCAACTGTAATGCCATGTCCTTATAGAATCTCCATAGGCTTAGGCCTGGCAGAATTGTAAAGAAGGCCAAGTCTGTTCTCAGCTTCTCTCTCCATACCTCTCTTAAATGCTTTCATTTAATCACATCTTCATTGATTAATTAGGTTGCTAATACCGGCCCCTGAATCTTGGGGGGAATACTACTGTGATGAGGGTTTGGGCTGGGAGGACTCACCTCTCTGTTTATCAGTTGCCCTTCCCTGGGCTCTGTGCTTGTAATGGTGGCATCTCTGGGATTAAAAAATATTTTCCAGATCTTCACATCATAGGTGGCAATATGAAGACCAAAATAAGGCAAGAGCATGATTAAGGTTGTAGCGTGACCCAGTCTCCTCCACTAAATTCAGAGAACCACTCAACAACCACCCCAGGGCAATCTTGACTGCCTCAGGACCCCTCCAATCTATAGCCCCCATCCTTCTGTGGACCATCTCCTTCCGCAGGTCAGTGGCCTCCCCAGAGATAAGGAAGAGGTAAGGAAGGGCAGGGGATGTTGGTTAGTTAAGGGAAGGGGTAGAGATCCTCCATCAGGAACGTCTACTCCGCTGGCTTTGTTTTTCTTAATCTAGTTTGTTAGTTTCTATTACATGCAACAGTAGCAAAAATCCTTACTAATCTACCCATTCAATCCAAACAATCTTATGCTCATTATATTTGCCGGGTGCCCTTTCATTTTTTGTTTTTGTTTTTTATTATTATTTTTTTTGAGACTGAGTCTTACTCTGTTGCCTAAGCTGGAGTACAGTGGCGTGATCTCAGCTGACTGCAACCTCCACCTCCCAGGTTCCAGCAATTCCCCTGCCTCTGCCTCAGCCTCCCAAGTAGCTGGGATTACAGATGCATGCCACCTTGCCCAGCTAATTTTTCATATTTGTAATAGAGTTGAGGTTTCACCATGTTGGCCAGGCTGGTCTTGAACTCTTGATCCACCCTCCTTGGCCTTCCAAAGTGCTGGGATTACAGGCGTGAGCCACTGCGCCTAGCCACCAGGTGTGCTAAATCACTAAGGCATCTGGGATACGCAAGAGTATCCAGCCTCTTGGTTAATGCACATGGAAAATATATTCCTACAGGAAGAAAATAGTTAATTCCAATATGCTGAGATCAAGTGAGCTTGTAGATAAATGCACATAAAACCACAGACTAAATGTTAACATGAAATCATCAAAACACATATGTGTTAGCACTTGAACATTAAAAGTAAAAAACAAACAATAACAAATCCATAAGTTCAGGATATCTCTGGTATCAATGGAGTTGATATTCCCGGGGAACCCTGCAGGCCCAGAACAATGACACATGTCAAGTGTCATTTTTTCCATGGTCAGAATTTGAAGCCTGCTCCTTGAGGGATGGGCCAGAGGCAGGGGAGAGCCAGGCTAAAAATGAACTTGGCTGTCACTGACTCACCACATCTGACCACAGCTGCTTAAATCTCTACTCGAGGTCACATGGCAACCTGTCACGTTTCACAGTAAAAGTTGATCTTGAAAAGAAAGCCACCACTGGAGAAGATGAGGGTGGTGAAGACATGTAAGAGTGACTGTTCTTACACAGAAAATGGACATTTTCAAAGAAAGCAGCGGGTTGGAATCAGCAGTGACTCTGATCTGTGAGGAGTCGCCCACTCCAGATTCTTTTCAGAAACAAAAGTGATTACTAAAACTACTTGAGCAATGCTCTTGCCTGTGCCAGAACTGCTGATCAACAAAAAGACAAAACTTGAGTAGAAGTTGAAAAGGCATTGACCTTTGATGTGAAGATGTGCCCAGGAAACATGATTCTCCACAGAAATATGACTCAAGAGAAATGTATTTTAATTAACATGTTGAAAGATTTTAGTACCTTTTTGTAAAGTCATTAAGGACTTGAAGGGGCCACTTAAATTTTTTAGTTACAATTTACTGCATTTTGTAGGAGAAGCAGTATCTACACTGATATTTGCAAATGTGGAGATTCTTGCTGATGTCAATGGTCTTCCTATAGTAGAAACAGCAAGAGTTTATCCCCTTTCAGTTAAATCAGATCTTCATGGCATAGGCTAAACAGAACATTCAGCATGTTCTCTCCTGCTTCAAGGTGCTGAAACAGCTTTCATAGTATCTGCCCTAATGGACTAGATGAAGTCCCCATAGGTTTTCTTCTTCTTCTTCTTTTTTTTTTTTTTTAGATGGAGTCTTGCCCTGTCGCCCAGGCTGGAGTGCCGTGGTGCAATCTTGGCTCACTGCAACCTCTGCCTCCTGAGTACCTGGGATTACAGGCGTGTGCCACCATGCCCAGCTAATTTTTGTATTTTCAGTAGAGATGGGGTTTCGCCATGTTGTCCAGGCTGGGCTCGAATTCCTGACCTCAAGTGATCCACCCACCTCGGTCTCCCAAAGTGCTGGGATTACAGGCCATGAGGCATGAACCACTGTGCCTAGCCTTCTGCCATTTTGGAGGGAGCAAAGCTGGTAAGTGAGAGATTGGAAGGCGTAGGCTTTTTAAGGTATAGGTGAGGCCCGAGACCTGTTATTCCACATCCACTAGGCAGTGAGTCTGAAGAGGATGCCACTCCATGGGTTAACCTAAGGAGGAGTGGCAGACGTGCTAGCATCATTACTCATGTGGCCAGTAAGTGGAATAGTCTCTTCTTTTAATTTACCACTTACTGCAGAACCTCTACTTTTGCTGAAACATTTGAATCCCACTGGTTAAGTCAGTAGGTTCTATTCTGGCCTTCTTTCTTACTCATGGGATGAAGATAGTTCCTTTAGGCTTCTGAGGATAGACTGGCAGGTGCGCATTCCTGGCCATGGGGTACCCAGACTCCCACTGTCTTCGGGCAACATGGTAGGTGCCTGAGATTTAGGAGATTTGGGTTCTGGTCCCTGGTTGGCCCCTTCCGAACCCCATGACTTTGGCCAGGACACTTACCCAACCTGAACCTCCATTTTTCTCATCTACAGAAAAAGGAATAATAATGTCTATACTGCTGACTTAATGGGCTGATTCAGGAATTAAATAAAATAGTGTGAAAATAACATGAAAATGGTAAGGTGCCATGCCAGCAAGGTATTGTTGTTACGTCTTTCTCAACACAATACAATTCCATCAGATTTTGAATTTACATTTACTCTTACATCTGTGTTGCCCTATGATTCTTTCTCTGGGAAAGTATTTACCCTCCATCTACTAAAGTGTGGGTTTTCTACCCACCGAGATTCTCGAGTCTCCTGCGTTGGATGGAAAGAGTTCATCATTGTTTATGTTGTCTTCGGGGACCTGCTGGTGCTGACAGTAGTGATGAGGCTGGTGGATCCTTGCTCAAAAGCCTCCTTAAGGTTGCTGACACAGTAATCTAAAGAACTGGATCAGGTTCCCAGCATTTCATGCCTGGTCTGTATCCTCCTAACTAGCATAGCCTGTGCATGAGTAACACAGTTCAGACCTCCTAGTCCTGCGTAGGATACAGAGCACAGACTGAGCGCCAAGGGCCAAGCCACAGGTGCACCAGGCAGACAGTCTTCAGTTTTGTGTGACTTCACCCACTAAATTTGATTTCTCAATTGCAACCCCTCTTGCTCTCCTCAGTCCTGGAGCAAGGGAGAGCAACGTTTACTAAGCACCTCTTAGGGGCCAGTGTTAACGATAAATGTTTTATAATCCGAATTTCATTTAATCCTGACCGTAACCCTGTGAAGTAAGGATCATTGTCCTTGCTTAGTAGAAGAGGAGCAATGAGGTTCCAGAAGACTCACAATCTTGCTTACTGTTGGTGGCAGTATTTGGATGCAGCTCCGTCTAAAGCTCAGGTCTATTTTCTTTTCGCTACACTAGAGGAATCCAAGCTTCCTGACTAGGAAGACCTCTTCTCAGGATGCACTTTTTTTTTGTTTTTTTGAGACATGGTCTTGCTCTGTCACCTAGACTGGAGTGCAATGGCACAATTGGCTTACTGCAACTTCTCCTTCCCAAGCTCAAGCCATTCTCCCACCTCAGCCTCCTGAATAGCTGGGACTACAGGTGCACACCACCACGCTCAACTTATTTTTGTATTTTTAGTAGAGATGAATTTCGCCATGTTGCCCAGGCTGGTCTCAAACTCCTGGGCTCAAGCGATCCACCTGCCTCAGCCTTCCAAAGTCCTGGGATGACAGATGTGGCCACTGCGCCCAGCTCGGATGCGCATTTTTATGGATCCTCCAATGATAACAATTGTGCTTTTAGTATATTTTAAAAAGCAAATATATTAAAATGCTACTTTGGATTTAATTATACTTTAAATTGCATACCTATTGTATTCACCCACTTTCATGTCATGTACTTCTGGAAAATGGAAATATTGCACACATAATGCATTCTCCAGGCTCTAGATCTTGCGTGCTGCACAGTTGGATGTGTGGACCTTTTATGGCAACTCCAAGCCTTCCTAAAGGACTGTGGTCTGGAAACTGCTCCCATGTACTCCTTGGGGAACAGTGGTCTTTGCAGAGGCCTCTGGCTGAGACTGCTGCTTGACCCCAATATCAGGGTTCCCCCTCCTGTGTCGTTTAAGAATTTTAACTGGTGTGCAGCCACCCATAAAGACAAAAGCCCTCAGACTCCTTAGAGCTAAGTATGGCCACATGTCTAAATGCTGACTATGGGAGCCTGAGTAGAAGTGACGGCGTGCAGCTTCTGGGTTTGTGGCCTTAGAGGGAGGGGCGTTCTCTTCCACTTCCTCCCTTCCCACAAGTTAGTGTGGGGCTGAAGTGGTGGGCCATCATGAAGCCCAGGGATGGAGCCTGACCCTTGTCCTGCTAGAGCTGCAAGACAGAGGAGCCAGAGTCACCATCCCATGCTGGATCTTTAGGCAAGAACTCTTGTTTAAACTACTGCTATTTTGGTTCATTTTAGGCTTCTTTTTCTGCTTTTCTACAGCAGCTGAACCTATATCTTGACTAACACAGCTTTCAACTATAAGCTAGTGATGAACTCCCAGTCACCCCTCTGAAAGCCTTAATTACAATGTTCCCTTAATTAAAACATCTTTAATCAAACCTGTTGTTAAGAGGTATGGACCCTGGGGTCAGAGACGTCATGGCTGTGAACCAGGTCGGCCCGGCACTCGCTGTGCGGACCGGCCTCATTTCTCTCTGTATCCACCTGACCACCTAGGTCCTCCAGCAGTCTCCTCAGTGGCCTGTCTCATCCTTTCTCATTCCCTGCTCCATAATGCCCTGTTAAACACAAAACCAGGTGTGGCCCCCTCTGGCTTAAAGCATTTCGTTGGTTGCCCAGTTTCTTTGGGATGAGATCCAGACTCTTTACAGTGGCCAGTGTGGCCTGGGATTACCTGATTGGCAGTTGCCTTTCCAACTTTGGCTCATACCACAGTTCTCCCCAGACTCCGCCCCATCCATGCTCACTGCGCTTCAGTTACTGTGGCCTTCATCTGTTCCATTCGTAGAAGACTCGAGCTCTTTCTTGCCTTGCGCACTGCACCTACTGCTCAGCCTGTCCATAGCTCTTGGTCTGCCACCAACATCAAGCAAGATTGCAAGTCTTTGGAACCTCATTGCTTCTTTTCTGCTAAGCCGAGTCAGTAATCCCTACTTCATAGGGTTATAGTCAGGATTAAATACAATTAGGCTTATAAAACGTCTACCTCTAAGACTGGCCCCTAAGGGGTGCTTAGTAAATGTTGCTCTCCCTTGCTCCAGGATCGAGGAGAGCAAGAGCTATATGACCGGCTCCTTCTCCTTTAGGTCTCAGCTGAAGATGTCATCCTCAGAAAGGTCTTCCCTGCCCACCCTAATTAAAGGAGCACTCCTAGCCCTCACCCCCATGAACTTCTGTACCATCGTCCTCTCCTTCCTTCCTAACTCTCATCATGAGGTAGAATCATGTGTTTACTTGTTTATTGCTTATTCTCTGACTCCTCTAGAAGGTGGGCTTTGATTTAAATGTTTTCTCATTGAACTAGTAAGTGAACCTCTGTTTCTGCCTCTGTAATAATTTATGCCTTCTCAGTGTGGGGGCGCACACGGGAGTGGAGCCTGCTGTGCAGAGCGTGGTGCCTGGTGCGGAATAAGCGCTGGCTCTAATAGCTGTCGTGCTCATGCCGCCTGTGGAAGGGCCGCTTCCACCAGCTGCTGTTTGTTTGTCTTGTTCTTTCGTGAATCCCAGTATTTCTCTGCTTGTTCTCTATCATTTTTCCTCAGCTCATGTTCTGATTACCCCTGATGGCTTCCTATTCTTGGTTCACACCCTTTATCCTCAATCAGCTCCTCTTCACCCCTTTCCACCTGCAGCACAGCTCCCAGTTGTCCTCAGAAGGCTTGGTCTGGTTTGCCCCCGTGGGCTGCACCATCTATGCTGTTGCGTTTCCTGGGACCCCAGGGCCACACTTCCTGGCCTTACCATGAGCTGGGGATCCTGTGGGGCTCCTCAGCCTGTGCTGGGAACTAGAGAGCCTCCAAGGACTCTTCTCTACTTGGTGTCCTTGGGTCTCACGTGCTCCCCTGCCAGACGTGTGCAGTCACCATGAAGCCCTGCTCCAGGCAAGTTTTTTCCAGGTGGTCCCAGGGAATCGGGTGGGATAGGTCCACTCCGTGTTCAGGAGGTTGGCTCCCGAGCCTCTTTCCAGGTGCGCTGTGGAGAAGCAGGTCCCCTGTGCTGTCTACTGGGAAACATTCATTGAAGGGAGACAAATCCTGTTCTCCTGTTCCCCATCCACTTGGCAATAAAATACTGTCGTTCGTATATTTAACTTGCCAGATTAATATCTGAACTTCCTTGTGCTGACCCTTTGAAGTTAGTTTTTTAAAATAAGTCACCAGTTTTGAAGGACTATCCTTTTTTAGACCATATACAAGGAATCTATCATCTGCAAATAATTAGACAGTGGGAATGATATTGTATTGCTAATGAGCAGATGTGCAGACTCGGAGTGGAGGAACAGCTGCACACATATAAAATGCAAAAGCCACCCAAACCCAGCATTATGAATTCTGAAAGGGATTTCATTCTTTTAAGAATTTCGGAAACAGAGAAAAATGAAACAAAGAATTTAACTGATATTTTTATTAATTGTTCTTCCAGTCACACTTTCCCTTGTGTCCCATTATCATGAGTGTTCATAGTATCTTTGCTGTTTGCAAAAGTGTTCTTTGCACTTTTAAATCCTGCTGTCGTATAATACTGTAAAGCTTATATTTAATATTTTTCCTTTGCCTTTATAGTGTTACAAGGGTTTGGTGGCTGCACGCTGAGTGACAGACTGTTACTGGTGGTCTCTCCCCTGGGCTGTGCACGATGCTAAGTGCTCATGTGTACATGATCCCATTTGATCCTTAAAGCAACCTGTGAACCTTAGACCCATTTTATAGAGGAACAAATAGGCCCAGAGAGGCGAAGTGATTTGGCACAAGCCACTTACTACATTGCTTGACAGAGGTGGAATTTGGACTTAAGGGCCAAACTCAAAACCTGATGTTCTTTCTATTGGGTGGCACATGGCCCCACAGTGCTACACAATTCTATCAGAAAGCAGAGAACATGGTCCACTACAGCTGGAAACAGCAGCACATTATCCAATGATTTTAAACTCTTTGTGATGTCCATTACAATTTTATAATCCTATTAAGGATTTGCAAGATGAAGAAATTCAAATAATCAGGCTTGTGAAAACTTTTAGCCAGCAAGAGTTTCACATATCTTAGATAGTAATGGTTAGGTCATTTAGAATTTGAATAAATTGCTGAAATGGTATGAAATCAATGAAAAGAAATGAAGTCAGAAGAATTACTAGACTTCACATAAAAGAGTACTGAATTAGGTCAGAGAAAAATCAGAGCTGATAACACTGGCAGGAACTAGGATTTCTAGGTTCCAGGAATGGCAGGCTGAGTTATTCAGACCAAATTGCCCACTGAAAGCAGCTCCACATGTTGAATAAAAAATATATATATATGTAAAGCATCACATCGAAGAGCTGACAGAACTATGAGGAATTACCAGGTTAAAATGGAAGGCAACACAGGAACCCAGACAGGTAAGCAGAGGATTAGATATATCTTTATTCTGAGCAAACTTGTTAATCCCAGAAAATGTGAGCTTTGAGAGCCTTATTAAGGACACACAGGGAGTAGACATAGAGGGAGTGACCGACACAATTCCAGCACTTGACCCGGTGGATGTGATAAGATGCTGTTCCCCACATCAGGGTGGGGGGCGCCTGCTTCTCTGTCACACATGGAACATATTCGAGGCCATAAAAGGCTCAGTATGTTTCAGAGGGATTAAAATCATTTAGCTTTTGTTTCTCTTACCATAATGCAAGTATTGAGAAAATCCTCTTATGTTAGAAAATTTAAAAATTTCTGGCCAGGTGTTATGGCTCACGTCTGTAATACCAGCATTTTGAGAGGCCAAGGAGGGAGGATCACTTGAATCCAGGAGTTCAGGACCAGTCTGGGTAACTTAGTGAGGTCTCCGTCTCTACGAAAAATTAAAAAAAAAAAAAAAAAAAAAAAAAAAAAAAAACTAGCTGGGCATGGTGGCACATCCCTGTAGTCCCAGCTACTCAGGAGACTGAGGTGGGAGGGTTGCTCGTGCCCAGGAGATTGAGGCTGCAGTGAGCCATGATTGCGCCACTGCACACCAGCCTGGGCAACAGAGCAAGACCTTGGCTGAAAAAATAAATTCTGAATATCCTATTTATCACAGATAAATCATGATGGAAATTGGAAAATACTTTGAATCAAATGATAATTAAAATACTATATGTTAAAATTGATAGGGCATAGGTAAAGCGTTCTCAGAGGGACATATAGAGCCTTAAATTCATATATTAGAAGAGAAGAAAAGCTGAGCCAGCATCCATCTCAAGAACTTAAGAAAATCAGCAACAAGTTCAACCCAAACAGTGTAAAATAAAGAAATAATGAGAGCAGAAAGAAATGAAATGGGAAGCAAACAAACATAAGATCAAAAAAGCCAAGAGTTGGTATTTCATGATGACTACAAAATTAATAAAGCTCTAGGAAGTTGTTCAAGGAAAAAGTGAGAAGGCACAAATATACAACATTAGGAATAAAAAATTGGGATATCACTACAGATGTGGGAGATTTTACAGAAACCAGGAGGATATGATAAGCAACTTTATGTCAATAAATTTGAAAAGTTAGATACATTCTTTAAAAATATAGTTTAATAAAACTGAATAAAAAAACCACTGGCTTCATCGGTGAGTTCTTCCAACATTTAAGGAAGAAATAATTACAGTTTTTCATAACGTTTTCAAGAGATTAGAGAGGGATGCAGTCCGTCTTACAATCCTTGCATAATCTTGATACCAAAACTTAACTATGTAAGAAAAGAAAAGTATATGACAATCTTACTTATGACTGTATTTGCAGAAATCCTATACAAAGTATTAGCAAACTGAATTTAATAGTATGTAAGAAAATAATACATCATGACCAATTTTAGGTTCCTCCAAGGAACACAAGCTTCAGTATTAACCCATGTAATTAACCACTTTAGCAGGTATTTTAAAAACATGTATGATTGTTGAAATAGATGCATAAAAAGTATTGAATGCAATTCAGTATTCATAAATGATTTAAAAACACGTATAAAAGATGACTTTCTTATTCTGATAAAAGAGTACGTGCAAAAGCCTACAGCAAACATTGCATTTAATAATGAAGCATTGAGAAGCTACAGAGAATGCCGTCGCAACTTCTAATCAGCATTGGACTGGGGGTCCTAGCTCATGCAGTAAGTCAAGGAAAGGAATAAATGTATACTGATTGAAAAATCGACTAGATACCTATTTACCTTTCCCCAGCCAGACACCATTCCTATTCTCCCTCGAAGTGGCCATGTGACCGAGTTCTAGCCAGTGGAATGAGGAAGAAGCAATATATGCTGCTTCCAGACCTGGCTCAGAAAAACCTCCTGCATGATCTGTGAACTTTTCTCTCTATATTCAGTCTGCCTGCTGAATGTGAATGCCAAGGGAAACCTTTGAAGCAACATATTGAAGGTGGTAAAGCTTCTGTCAGTTTAAGCCCCAGAAGAGTTCATGAAGCAGAACTCTTACCATCTCCTTTTTATTAACTGTGCTTTGCATCATTATGAAAGAAACTTCTATTATGTCCAGCCACTGGAATTTCAGGGTTTACTTATTTACCAGGAATTGGTACCTTAAAGTGGAATGCTACCAAAAAATCTTAAAAACAAAACAAAACAAAAAAACCCATGGCATTGGCTTAGTAGTTAGGCAGCTGGAAGATCTAATATTGGGTCTTGTTTATGGTTGGTAAACACGCCAATTCTCTCCAAGTTGTTTTATAAATTCAGTGCAAATCTAAATGAGATCCCAACAGTTTTGTTATTATTGTCGTTGCAGTTTTTGTGGATCTTAAAAGCTAATCTTGACATTTATAGGGAAATGCAAAAGTCCAAGAAAAGCAGACACTCACATAAGAACAAGAGGATGGGAGGACTTATTCTTCCAGATATCGAGTCATTATAAAGCTACAGCTATTAAGACATTGTGAATCTGATGTAGGGACAGATGAATAGAGAGTTCAGAAACAGACCCACTCCTGTCAAAGTATGACAAATGACACAGTTGGCATTTCATAGTACTGGGGAAAGAATGGTTTTTAAATCAATAGTGATAAGATAATTTTCTTATAGGAAAAAAGTTAATTGGATTTCTACCTCACACCATACACAAAAATCAATTCCAAGTAGATTGAATACATAAATGTCAAAAGCAAACGTAGGAAACTTCAAGTAGATAATATCTTCATGACCTTGGGTTTCGGAAGCATTTCCTAAACAAGACACAAAAGCACTAACCATAAAGGAAAAATATTTGACAGATTTAACTATATCAAACTTACAACTTTGGTTCATCAAAAAGCATCATAAAATGCCAAGAACAAAAAAATGAAAAATAAAAAATAAAAAAATGCCAAGAACAGAGAGATTATATTTGATAAAGGATTAGTATTCAGAATATGTAAAAAATAGACTTAAATATATATGCAGTGTTTTTTTTTTTTTTTTTTTTTTTTTTTTTTTTTTTTTTAGAAAAGACAGACTGCTGAGGAAAAAAAATGGGCAAAGGACTTGAATTATGGCAAAGAGACATATAAAATGATAATTAACATTATTAATCAGGAAAATGCAAATTAAGATCAAGCGAGATTCCATTACACACCAAACCGACTGACAAAAAGTGAAAATCTGACATTAGAAGACTTTAATGAATTGGCAAGCATTTAGAGCTCCAGGAATTCTTGTACAGTCATGTGGTTTTGTAAATTGGTACAACTACTCTGGAAAAATAGTTCAGCATGTAGTTAAGTTGAAGACATGCAAACACTATACACCAACAATTCTATTTCTAGGTATGTACTCAAGAGAAACTCATGCATATGTATAAGAGAATACATGTCAAGAATGTTCTTTACAGCCCCAAGCTGGTAATGTTCATTAAGGGTAGAAAGTATAAATCCATTGTGGTGCATTCATACAATGGGATATTATGAAGCCATGAAAATGAAGAAAATGGAAAGACCTCATGATCATAATTGTAAGTGAAAGATTCAAACTATAGTATAATTCCACTTATATTAATTTTAAAAATAGGCTGTATTAGTCTGTTCTCATTCTGCTAATAAAGACATGCCTGAGACTGGGTAATTTATGAAGAAAAAGAGGTTTAATGGACCCACAGTTCCACATGACTGGGGAGGCCTCACAATTATGGCTGAAGGCGAAGGAGGAGCAAAGGCACATCTTATATGGTAGCAGACAAGAGAGTGTGTGCAGGAGAACTGACCTGTATAAAACCATCAGATCTCGTGAGACTTATTCACTATCGTGAGAACAGCATGGGAAAGACCCACCCCCCCATGATTCAGTTACCTCCCACCAGGTCTTTTCCACGACACATGGGGATTATGGGAGCTACAGCTCAAGATGAGATTTGGGAGGGGACACAGTCAAACCATATCACAAGCCAAACTAAACTAGCTTTGTTCTGAATGTGTCTATGTGCTAAAGAAATTATTACAAAAACCAGGTGTGGTACAACTAGAGAGAGGGAAGGCATTGTCATCAATAGAGACACAGGGAAGACTCCCAAGGGTACTGGCTGTACTCTCTTGATGTTAGTGGTGGTGATACGAGTATTCACTTTATAATCAATAATTATAGATAGAGTAATATTAGGCACTTAACTGTGCATGTCCATTTTGTGTACTTTTGTACATTTATGTCTTATGTACTTTTCCGTAATTGAATCTGGGAACTACAAAGGTATGTCGATTGCTACTTCTGCTAATATGAACACTATCCATGATGGACTGGTTTGTAAATGTGTGTGCACATGTGTGCTTGGTACTGATTTCAGTGTAAGCATGTTGTAAATCTCATGTAGTGGGGCACTTTGGCTGTAAAACTTTAATATTTGGACTTGCAATGATGACCTAAAAATTTTACTATTTTGAAAGTTTTCTAATATTTTCATTATTTGGCCAAACTTGGGATTTTAAAACATAAACAGACATGGAGTCCCAAAAGACATTCTAGGACACATGATAATGAAAAAGATTTTCTTTGGCTGCCATAAATAGAATTTCTCTTTTACACAAACAAAACTCACACTACGATAGCTTTTTACCTTTTATGAAGAAATCACCACATCTTTTCAAAATAATTTATGGCTATAGAAATAATGTGTACTCCTTACTGAAAATTGGGATCTTTCATTTTCCTTTTTGCTTTTAGATATGGAATAAATATTTGGCACCTCTGTTATAAAGCAACATTATTCCATCTCCCTTGAGATGCACTGCATGAAAAAATGCAAAGAACATTGTGCAGATGATAGATAGTGACTGTATTATGTGGCTGTTTTCCTTTTAAAAGAGAGCCACGTAATATCTTTCATAGATCCCTATATTCCACTTAATTTTTTACCTAAATTATATATATTTACAAATGGAAATAATAGTGGTTAAGATCATGGACTTTGGAGTTAGATGGTTCCAGATGCAGCACTGGCATTCAGCAGGCAACCAGCCTCTCTCTCTGAGTGTCAGTTTCACCTTTGAGAGGATCAGTTTCACCTTGGCAGTGGGAAGGGGCCGGGAAATGGGTTTGCTAATGTGCTCCAAGTATTTGCAGAATTGGATGAATAAGGTAGTAAAGCACAGTGCCTGGACATAGTGAGGACTCTAGGATTGTTAGCTACTTTGATGATCCCTCTCCCTCTCTCTCTCTCCTTCCTCCTCTTCTTCTCCCCCTCACTCCCTCCCTCCCTCCCTTTTGATGAAAGGAGGGCTGTCCATTCATTTGTTCAGTGTTTTGAATTAAAAATGAGCTGTCAGTTAAAATGGACAGGATTAAGCTCTCAGATAAAGTGAGATGGTTATATTCATAGGGCTTGTCTCAAACACCTAAGGTAAGGGCAAGGTGCACCAGGAAGGGTCACCGGGATAAGAAGAAGAAGTGCCATCTTTCACTGAGAGGGATACAGGCTTATCTACCTGGGGGAGGACACTATGTCATGTTGTTTCACGGAGACCCTATTTTCCAGCAGAAGGAGGAGGCCACCCTGAAACAGCACCTGGGTGAGCTCTCCCACCAATGCCAACATCCCTGGTGGTCTTCCTGTGCCACTGCAGCATGCAGGTGGCCTTTGGCGCAGCAGACCATGAGGCAGGATCTGTTTTCTCTTAGCAGCAGTCTATAGAAGAGAAGAATGTGAAGGTCATGCTGGTAGGAGTCACTCTATTTTCAACCAACATGGATAGTCCTGCTAATGAGATTGCTCCCGCGAAGCTTGCTAAGATAGAGATAGTGATTTCAGACCCTGAGGAGTCGGAGCTGACTTGTCCTGATGTTCACTATCAGCTGGTAACTCCTGCATATCAGTTCAACTCATAGCATGAACTTCCCTTTAAAGTTCTCATGTTCAGACACATTTCTCACGTCTCCAATCAGGATAGATAAAACAGGATTGGAACCCAAAGATGAGCTGAGGCTTAGGAGGCCCTCTGAGCAGAGGAGAAGTCATCTTATGCTTCATTATAGATGAAGCATTTCTGTTTTCCACTGCTTCCTCCAGCTCTGCTGAGAGGGAGAGAAACCTCAGAGCAGTCTCAGGGTTGCTTGTCCCTTTAAAAATCTTCTTTGGAGAAAGTGGATGGAGAAATCTCAAGCAGTTGGTAGATGCCAGGAGGTCAGTTCTCATCAAGAATGCCCCAAAGCCCAGTCCTCATTAATCAGCTTATAGAGTACTATGGAAGAATTTTAAGCACAAGATGTTGTTTCTGAGCCAGTAATTCTCTTTCCACTCAACACTGAAAGCCCATTGCTTGCTTTCCTGGTCCATGAAGACAGCCAAATAGTGTCAATAATTTTTCCTCCTAGTTTTTCCGAAGCCAAGTGGAGGGCACAGGGAACTTTGCAACACTTGTTGCATCTGTGGGAAAGGGGGCCCTGGATCATTGGTTGGTGATTATGCTCACTCAGGGTTCCAGAGAATTCTGTAGCTCCTGGGAGTCTGATCTTTCCACACATCTCTGGTCCCCAGCATGACTTGTCAAGATACCTATGTGGTTACACGCCCAACCCACCAGCTTCAGGACCCACCAGGCCCCTTGTCAGACCTTGTCCTGCCTCTTCACAGTCCTCAGAACATTCCAAGCTTGTTCTTATTTCTGGGCCTTGGGCTGGGATGCCCCCTCCCCGGCAGGTACTCCACATCCAAAAGCACTTTGTTCCATTGTCCTCGATTATTTTGCTGTAACTTCTCATGCATCCATTTTGGAAGGAGAAAGGGCTTTGGTGTCGGGGTGATCAAAGTTTAAATTGCAGGATGGCCATCTACCTGCTGTGTGACCTCAGGTGGGTCACTGAATGTCTCTGATCCGTAATTTCCTTTTTGTCAAAGAGTGTTAAGAATATCTTCTCCACGGGGCGCATGTGAGGATGAAACAAGAAATGATGGCAAAGACCTCGCACAGGGAAGTACAGTGTCAGGCTCATGACTACTCTTCCCCCTCCCTCCCTCGTCCTGGTTATTCCTTGAGACCAGGGATTATGACCTAATTCTTCTGTAGCCTCCAGAGTGTGGAGGCTACAGTCGGCACACATGAATTCTTTCTGCTGGGGAGAACATATTTATGTGCAGAAAAAGGAAGGACACATAGGGGTTATTCTATCATTCAATAACATTTTTCTGTCCTATCTCAAAATATAATTTTGGTTAATCTTGCCCTCTGGAGAACAGCATTATAAAGCCTGTTTAGATCGATTTATGACAGTCGGATATTTCATTTGTTTTGTGATTCAATGGGTAGACAAGCAGGGCCGCTTCTTGTATTCCTAGCCGCTCCTGGGTGTTGGTTCTTTCTTCTGGGTTTTCAATCTGTTGAGCGTCCAGTCATCTTTCCCAGTGAAGCATCTTTCTTGTCTGGGCTTCAGGCTTGAGGGTAACATGCTCATCCTCTTGAGAAGCTGGCATCAGGGCTTTGACACCGATGCTGCCTGGGTTGCAGCTGCTTTTGCAAGCAGTACCAGTTCCTTCCAAGTCCCTGAAGGCACCACATTGCTCCGCAATCCTTACCTTTGTTCTACCTTCATCCTTGGCGCCCACCTGCTGACAAGACAAGTCGCTTCCTTGATACAGCCTTTGAGACATGGGCCCTTTCCCCACTGATCACACGAACTTACTCCCTTTCTGAACCCCTCCATTTTTTTTAACCTGCACAGATATTCCCGTAATCCCTCTAATACTTGCTTATGCCTGCTGGTCTCTGTTTCCCCTGAGTATATTAGAAATGTGACTAGCTGGAACATGCTACAGGGTCCGATTCCTGAATCCCAGTGCCTGGTTCATTTTCACGACAACGTGGTGGCATATAGCGGATCTGTGACAACCCTGTGGGTGCTTCACTGTGGGGCCCTGTCATACTCAGATAGAAACTGACCGTCATCCACCCTTCAGCTGCTGAGACAGGCAGAAAATGCTCTTTGCTGACTTTAAGTTGCAGACTAGATGGGTAGATGACGTTAGTCGTAGGTGCAGGACTCCTGCTACGTGCCAAGCACTGTGCCAGGAATTTACACAGACATTGTCTCATTTCCTCATCCACCAAGGGAGGGATGATGAAACCTTCCACACAGGTGTCTCCTTAGGACCCAAGGAAATAATATGTATCATAGTACATTACATGTGACAATTGGAGTAGATCGTTGTTTAAATATTTCACGTAAAAGTTAGGTATTCATAGAACATCTAGTGTGATCCAAGACCTGTGATAAATCTACCTGAGTTCAAACGTATTTGTTGTAATTAAAACAGGCAAATCAAAACAGATACATTTCATGCTTGTTTAAAGAAAATGCTGCAAACAAAAAATTAAAACAAGCACTTAGCAAGACATCAGGCACAGGGACCATATGAAAAGTGTTAAAATGCCTCAGCATTGTGCCCAGTTTGATGCTGGCACTGTTGCCTGGCGACCAGGTAACCCTCTCTGTTTTCCGCTTTCCCAGGTATGCGCCAGGGGAACGACCATGGCACTCAGTACCGCTCGGCCATCTACCCGACTTCCGCCAAGCAAATGGAGGTGGCCCTGAGCTCCAAAGAGGACTACCAAAAGGTAGGGGTTGCTGGGCTCCTGGCCCCTGGCTTGGGCTGCCATGACTAGGGCCAGGTTCTGATTTTAGAGGGGAGTCTGCTGCTTTTCAACTGGAATTGTGTTTTATTTGTGCATCTCTTAGAAATTTATGTCAGCCTCTAGGAGTGGAGCCATTGTGTCCAATACATGTGCTAAATGAGGTTTTAAGAGTAGGCCTGGGCCAGGGCCAGTGGCTTATGCCTGTAATCCCAGTACTTTGGGAGGCCGAAGCAGAAGGATGCTTGAGGCCAGGAGTTCGAGACCAGCCTGGGCAACACGAAGAAACCCCATCAATACAAAAAAATACAAAAATAACCCAGGCATGGTGGCCTGCACCTATAGTCCCAGCTACCTGGGAGGCTGAGGTGGGAGGATCATTTGAGCCTGGGAGGTCAAGGCTGCAGTGACCTCTGATTGCACCACTGCACTTCAGCCTGGGTGACAGAGCAAGACCCTGTCTCAATGTAAAAAAATAAAGAGTAGGCCCTTATGTGTTTGTCTTTAGAATCACTCATCTAGATGAAGATATAGCCTGTTAAAATAAGTCTTTTTCCTTCTCTCTTTGTTTCTGTCTCTGTCTGAAACTCCCTCTTTTTTTTCTTCCCTCTGTATTAGTTTTACAGGGCTATTGTAACAAACAATCACAGCTTGGTTGGTTTAAACAGCAGATATTTATTTTCTCACAGTTCTGGAGGCTGGAAGTCCAAGATCAAGGTGTCGGCAGGGCTGGTTGCTTCTGAGTGCTGTGAGGGAAGGATCTGTTCCAGGCCTCTCTCATTGGCTTCTAGATGGCTGTCTTCTCCATGTTTATATTCACATCACCCTAGTTTTATGTGTGTGTGTGTTTCTGTGTCCAAACTTCTTATTTTTACACAGTCTCTAGTCATATTGGCTTAGTGCTAACCCTCATGACCTCACTTAACTTAATTACCTCTGTAAAGACCCAGTTTCCAAGGAAGGTCACAATCCGAGGTTTTAGGACTCCAGCTTATCTTTTGGAGGGAGACACGATTCAACCTGTAACGCTTTCTCTTTCTGTCATAACAGTAAATTGAATTACAATAAAAGTAGTTCTGAGAAATATACACATGATATCACAAAACAATTATTTTCATGATTGTATACCATTTTTAAAAATCCTTCAATAGAGATTTAGTTGTTTTAAAAACAACTTGAGTTGCTTTAGTTTTTAGAACTTTGTGATAGTACTTAGATTTTATTTATCATTATATTTTCTGATGTGGATTTGCATTTGACAGTAGAGCTAGAAGCTACTATAAAGCTAATCTATGTTAGAATTATGTAAAAAGTCAGGTACGCAACAGCCCCCAGGAATGAGTGGGCTATCCCCTTATCCTGCATGGTGACAGAGAGATTGCAGAGACGAGGAGGCTGTAACTAGAGTGTCCACTGATGAGCAAGCAGTAGGATGGGTGACTCATAGTCAGTTCGACTGTGATGAGCAGAGTCTGTCAAAGGCCTGAAAGAGGCGCTGAAAGAGCCCATTTCTTCCTCAGCCCCTCCCACCTCCCTCCCAAGCTGTGATGTCTGCTTGGCTGGTCATGGTAGGCAGCCTGTGGGATGGCCCCCAGTGCTCTCTGCCCATGTATAATTCATCTCCTTGAATATGGGCTGCATTTAGCAACTCAATTCTAATGAATGACAGCAGTGATGGGAGTGATGGGAGCACTCTGAGACTAGGTCATTAAAAGATTGTGGCTCCTATTGTGAAAACTCTCTCTTACTGTCTGAGAGATGGTAGGCGAAGCCAGCTTCCATGTCATGAAGCAGCCCTGTGCAAAGGCTTACGTGACAAGGACAAAAGGCTGCCAAGAACCACATGAGTGAGCTTTGAAGACCCTCAACCCCAGTCGAGCCTTCAGATGAGACTGCAACTCTGCCTGACAGTTTGATTACAGCCTCATGAAGGACCTCGAGCCAAAAGCACCCAGCCAAGCTGTGCCACAGAAGCTGTGAGATAATAAATGTATGTATTTTGAAGGTGCTAAGTTTTAGAGTAATTTAAGTATACTTACATTTCCATTCTAAAACCCTTTTACCTCTATATTCTTTCTCTTATCCCTTTTTCATAATGGCGTTTCTAACAGTGGTGGGCTAACCTGGGCATTTATGGTGGTGGTTACACATGTAGGCTCTACCATCAAATTTTCTCAATTCACATGTCATCTGTGCAATTTATTATCAAGTACCTGCCACTTAGAAAGCCATATGTTCTATTTGACTCAAGCAGACCTATGACGATAAGGGAGACCCCATTATCCCCATTTTCCAGATTCTCAAAGACAGACAGCAATGACCTTAGAATAAATGAAGTTAAAGAGAAGTAAGACTGGATGCAAGAAGCTGAGTTGGGCAGCTATTATAGGATTCCAGGCCAGAAATGGTGGAAGCTTTGTCTAGGATGGTGGAAGTATGGGTGGGAGGGAGGGATATTTAGGAAGTAGAAAGACTAGAACTTGGAAATTCATTGGAAGTGGGGAGTCAATAAGAGGGACAGGTCCAGGTCCAGGTCGTGGCTGGTGATTTTCTGTACAAAAAGCAGAGGCAGATTTGTGGGGAAGGTAAGGTAGGTTGTGAAAGTGCAGAGTTTAAGATACCCAAAACATGGGCATCCAAGGGACTGTTGGGAGGAGCCATGGGCTGTTTCTGCCTTGCAGGGAAGATTGTTAGAACTGCTGACTGGGCAAATGCATGTGAAACACAGGGCCTAGCACACAGTAAATATCTCATAAACAGGAACCTTTATTATTACTGGGAGTTACCAACTTATATTTGGTAAATGAAACCCCAGTTGCTGATAAGATCACTTGGGAAAAGTAATGAGATAAAAGCAGAAGAGGCAGGGTGCAGTGACTCACGCCTGTAATCCCAGCACTTTGGGAGGCTGAAGCGGGCAGATCATGAGGTCAGGAGTTCGAGACCAGCCTGACTGACATGGTGAAACCTCGTCTCTACTAAAAATACAAAAATTAGCCAGGCATGGTGACATGCACCTGTAATCCCAGCTACTCAGGAGGCTGAGGCAGGATAAACTGTTGAACCCAGGAAGCAGAGGTTGCAGTGAGCCAAGATTGCACCTGGGCAATAGAGCGAGACTCCATCTCAAAAAAAAAAAAAAAAAAAGCAGAAGAGAGGGCTTAGTACTCGAGGAACTAATTCCTCCACTTGAGTGGTGGGAGGGGAAATGTCCAACCAGGCAGGACACTACACTGGGCACCACAGGAACCAACCCCAACCAAGAACTTAAAAAGTGGTTCAATTGTCTCATCCCACTGTATTTAGTTATAGAAGCGGTGTTTATAAAGTACTAAAAGTCACATATGATAATGCCATCTATAAATTGCCTAACGTAATGATTCGTAGTCCTCTAGGATACCAACAGTAATACTAAGAGACTCTGGAAGCATATTAACTGCCCTCTAGAATACTGGAAATCTGATGATATCCTGGTGTTTGCAATGAAGATTTTCAGTTCAAGGCCAGTGCCTTCCATGTGATGGTGAAGAGGCTTAACACCGAATTTTCCAGTTTTTATCCCAGTATAGTTTCTACCCTCCGTTTTGAAGGGAACTCAAGTTGATTTTAGATAAGTGATATCCATAGGAGGTAAAATTTAGGTATTATATAATTAATTAATGAGCTTCTATAATCATCCTTTCATTATTTTTGTAGTTTTTGGAAAGGTTAATCTCCTAGGCAGTTGTGTTGACCAGCTATTTTCTGGGTGTTCTAAACCTAAGCATATGGGAATTAAATACCTGTGTGTGTGTGTGTGTGCGTGTGTGTAGTGTGTGTGTGTGTCTGTGTGTCTGTATGTCTGCGTGTCTGCTTGGCTTTTAAAAGTAGGGTCTATTTTTTAAATAAAGATTGGGGACTCCTGTGCCTTTAGCATCCGGATAGCCATTGCTGCTCAAATTACTGCATATAAACTGCTTAATCACCAACTCAGGGGACAAATGCTGTCACATCTCTTTTATGGTTCTGCATAAATAAAATTGACCCTAGATTCCACTGGGAGATGAGTTGAAAGTTCAGTGTTTTCGTACCAGCTAATTGACTAAAACCCAGAGTGGTGACTAGACCAGTGCTTCCTTCCAATACCACTCTCCTTTCCACCACGATGCTCTGGTCTCTTTTACACTGTCCAGTGGAGGGCCTCTGGCCACATGTGGCTGTTGAGCACTTAAAGTAGTGACTCACTGGCTCAGTTCTTCAGTGGCTAGTGCGACTGAGGAACTGAATCTTTTAATTAATTTAAATTTACATTTAAATGGTCACATGTAGCTGGTGGCTACCATGTTAGAGAGCATAGCAGTTCATTAAGGAGTGAGCCTGTGCATGTGTGCACGCATGCCCATGTGCATTGTAGAGGGGTGGGGCACGTCAGTCTGGATCCCTGGCCCTCTACTCTCACTATGGCTTATCTCGAGAGCACAGGACGGCCATGGAACATGGGACAGCCATGGAACATGGGCCCTCCTGCCCATCAGAGTGCTGCAGTGGGAACTGCTGTCACCTTTTCCTGCCTGGAGACCACAGCGTGAGGGTCAAGTTGTTTTCCTTTTGAGGAACCAAAGTGTCTCTTTGTGTACCCCATCCTGGTGAGCACTAGGGCTAACTGGACACCCGTGCCCAGGTGACCACTGTGATTTTTAGTTTAGCTTAGCTTAGCCTGGGTCCCCCAGAAAGCAGAGCCCAAGCCAGAGGCTTGTGTGTAAGGACTCACTGAGGTGTGTGGTTCCAGGGAGCAGGAGTAAGGGGCAGAGAGACTGGGGAGAAAAGTTATACAAGTTAGCCCCTGCCACTGGTAACTGGTTGTTTGAACCTTATGAAATGACTAGGCATTCGGGGGAAGATAAGGAAGCATGTTTCCATGGAATGCTATCACCCATAGTTTCATTCTGCACTTCTGGGCTGCACATGTGTGAGCTCAGGGTACTGTGTACCAGGGCAGGAGGCAAGAGACGAGGCACATAGCGTTGAGTGTAAGATTGGGCAATGCAGGTGCACAAAAGCTGCACAAAGTGAATGGGGTCCTTGCAGAACTGGGTACTGCAGCTGGCCTAGCAAGAGGCAGATGAGGCTACAGGGATCTAAAGTGATGCATTAGTGTCCTCCGGGTCTGCTGTCTCCAAAGGGTCCTTCTCACCCCAATCCAGGGAAGGCAGCTGACTGCAATGGCTCAGGAATGATTTGTCACGATAGAGTGACTTTCTGGCACCTCTGATAGAGGTGAGAAAGAAAAACACAGTTCAATTTTAGCAGAGTGCATCCTGCTACAGTCATATGGTGATATAATATGTACTTTCATATAGGTTATATACCATAATTATATATAGTATGTATATCTGTATAATCTATAGCTATATAATAATAGTAATACTATTAGAACAGCAACAACAGTACCAACAGAGTACTTACTAAATGCTAATCAACCACTGTTTTAAGTCATGTATAGATGAATGAAGTCATGTATAGATCTTAGATGTTTATCTGTATACGTATATATGTTTAGCTGTAGATGTGTATCTATGTCTTTATATAAAGTTAAATGCATTCATGTATTTATGAGACCCTTTTAAGTTTTGAAACTTGAATGAATTTCTGACTGTTCATTCAGTTGATACAACTGATAATACAAACACACATTACAAAATCAACAATTTGCAATGCCTGTGAGAGGTGATGCTGTTAGCTTTGATCCCATAAAGAAGTTGATCTATGCTGTAGCCTTTACCTTCAAAAGTTGTCTGGTTTCTAATACATTCACAAAATGGGGAAAATTGCCAATCTAACCAATTGCTTTATCCACTGATGGAAGGAGGAGGAGGGAGCTGAAGAGGTGACAACTGGACTGGGCTTTCCTGTGTTTTATATCTAGAGTAGCCTTGAACAAACTCCTGAAGCCACAGAGGTGTTTAAGGTAGGGAGGGTCATTTCTTAACACTACTGGATTAGGGTCTAGATCTCTGTACTCTCATCAGAAACATTTAGTTTGGTTTCTAAAAGTGGGGAAATTCTGTGCATGACTCATTCTGTTCATTTTATATACACTGCTTTCCTCTTCAGAAGGCTTGGTGTTTCTGGCCCCATCACTACATTCGGGACATTTGTCTTCTTTGAGCCCTGATGGGGCCCCTGCCACTCACTGTAATGTTGACTTAGGTGACTACTTTAATAGTCTTCTTCACTAGCCTGCCCCCAGTGACCCCCTAGTAACCAGCTTCTTCAGCAACTTCTTTATATGTGAAGTTTGGAGTGACAGTATTGCTTACCACAGAGCAGCCATTTGAACATAAAATTAGCTGATTTTATCACAGGGACCAATTGTTGAGCTAATTAGATGTGCAGTACTGCTGAGGAGCCAGAAACCAAAAGTGATTTTCCATTGAAACTGTGGTTTTCTGCAAAGTTGGCTGGGTTGTGGATACCAGCCTCACCAGCAACTGTCAGAGTTTTGGCTGAAGAAGTTTGCTGATTTCTAATCAGATTAAAAGAGGCAGGAAAGACTTAAGGAGGAGGACAGAGTCTTAAGGAGCGAAACTTGAACTTCACGCTGGGTTTGCCGACCTTGAAAATGCTGGATTCTGCTTACAGAATTTGACAGCTGCTTCATGTCTTTGGTGAGCTGAAGACTTTGCATAAAATGTAGGGGGGTGTTTTTTGCCTTCAAGGAGAAGACTTCATAATCTTTTCTTAGCCTCATTAAAAAAAAAAAAAAAAAATTTTTCCTCAAACCTTTGGTGGAATTACTTGCTTATAGCACTAATTGCAAGACATCATCTAATGTATTATTGTTTTTGGATTATCGAATATGGACAATTTACCTCCCAACCGAACCCATCACGAGAAACATTCCCAGTATCCTAAACTGAATGTGGCCTCCAGTAGAGTGAGGGTGGTTCACATGTGGTTCTTCCATCCTGAGAATGTGACTCCAGCTCATTTCGGAATTAAATCTTTTCCCACTGAGTGATTATGGTTCTTGGAATGTGAAAGACAGCAAATCTAAAGAGCATTCTCTTGGCCATATGACCTGGCTCCTTCTCCCAGGTCTGTTTCCATGTTTCTTCTCCCAGCTCCTTCTCCCAGCGACTCCTCCCAGCTCCTTCTCCCAGCGACTCCTCCCAGCTCCTTCTCCCAGCTACTCCTCCCAGCTCCTTCTCCCAGCGACTCCTCCCAGCTCCTTCTCCCAGCTACTCCTCCCAGCTCCTTCTCCCAGCTCCTTCTCCCAGCTCCTTCTCCCAGCGACTCCTCCCAGCTCCTTCTCCCAGCTCCTTCTCCCAGCTACTCCTCCCAGCTCCTTCTCCCAGCTCTTCAAGTTTTGCGAACAGTAAGCGCAATGCTTTCTCTGGGTATTTCTCTCATGAAAAAGAGAAGAAAACCTTTTTCCCTTGCATGTATTTTACAATATATTAAGTTGTAATAAGAATAAAATGTTTTTGGAGTCAATGTTAAATTACTCACTGTATTTCAAATATAAAACAGTGTTTTAAAGGCTGTTTCTATCTGTCTCTCAGTGTTTGTCCACCCATCCATCCATCCACCCACCTGTCCCTATCATCAAGATATAGCTACAATCTTTAAATACTTGCCATAATTTTATCTTAAACTTCAACCAGCTAGCAATTTATTATCTATCATCTCTGTATTTGTTGATAGTTAATACAGGGTCATTTAAAAGAGAAGTTCCCAAAGTGAAAGGTAAAAAACAGTATGCATGTAATGAATGGGCTCCAGCTAGCATTTTTTAGAATAAAGGTTCAGTTTTGATTATTTAATTTTCTTCCCACTTAGATTGCAGCCAGATATTTGGTGACTCCCTGTGCTCTTCAGTTAAGCCCTGACAAATTGTGGTTTGACTGGTGTGTGTGTTTTGTTGCGGGGAGGAAAAAGACAGTGTCATTGCCAAATAATCTACCTGGCCGGGGGGCGGTGGCTCACGCCTGTAATCCCAGCACTTTGGGAGGCCGAGGTGGGCGGATCACAAGGTCAGGAGATCAAGACCATCATGGCTAACATGGTGAAACCCCGTCTCTACTAAAAATACAAAAATTAGTCGGTGTGGTGGTGGGTACCTATAGTCCCAGCTACTCCGGAGGCTGAGGCAGGAGAATGGCGTGAACCCGGGAGGCAGAGCTTGCAGTGAGCTGAGATTGCGCCACTGCACTCCAGCCTGGGTGAGACTCCATCTCAACAGTAACAACAAGAACAACAAGAAAACCTACTCACCTGTGCTACCAATGCAGTCATTGCTACTTTTCTTTAGCAGAGTTTGAATGCCATTTCTATGGTTGGTTGTTGGTTTTTTTTTTTTTTTTTTTTTAAAGTATCATTGATGCTCTGAGTGTTAATGACACTCAAATTTAGGGTCTAGAACTACCCTCTGGACTCCAGATCCCCACAGCGAACTGTCTACTTGTTATCTCCACTTATTTGTCAATGTAATATTTCCTAAAATGAAGGTTTGATTCTTGCCATCCACTGTAAACAAGCCCCATGGCTTCCTCCTCCCTCCCCACTCATTGACCACCTTCCCCATTGGGTCATCATTTAACTTGCCTAACTAAGCAAGATCCTCAGAAGTCATCCCTGCCTCATTCCTTTCCCTCGCCTTTTCCCTCCAATGAATCAGATTAACAGATTCTACCTCCAAAAGACATCCCCACTGTGCTTGCTTCTTTCATTTTCTCTCATGTTCACTCTCATGATTTAAGCCACCGTTCTCTGTTCCTGGACCACTGAACTTCTTACCTCTCCATGATTACGACCACCCACACAGGCAGCAGAGTGATCTTCCTCAGTGTTACTCAGGTCATTTCTCTTCCCTGTGTCAGCGTCTTCCATGGCATCCCTACTGTATTTGGAATGAAATCTGAACTCCTTCACACGGTCTCCCAGGTCCTTCAAAGTCATGTCGCCGTCTTCCCATGAGACATCTGTAACTTCTCATCAGAGAGCCTAATTATCACAGTATATCTAAGATGTAACCTATAATTCTTAAAGTTCAGAACCTTTGAATAAGTCTCAAGAACTTTCTTAGAGAACTGGGGACTCAGGATGAGAACCACAGGGACTCAGGAAATCTTACTGTTGTGCAGTGAACATCATAAAAAATGGTTTTGTATTTCTTTGTATTTCAAAGTTGATTCCTGCATGGACTCACTATTGCCACACACAGACCAAATTCAGAGGCTGTGGACTTGCTGCCTGGTTGAGGCTATGCTGTACATTAAGAGGAAGGATTAACCATCATGTTCTTGACCCTGAAGCCTGTCCTGCAAACTCTCTTGATGCCAAAGTTGCTATTACGATCATACAACAGTATTTGGTAGGATTATGTCAGTGGGTGGTACATGAAACTGCCTTCCTCTCACTACTTTGACAAATCTCTGACTTTTTGTCCCTGTTTTAATATCCCATAGCTACCATGACAAATTACCACAAACCGAATGGCTTAAAACAACAAGGATTTTTTCTCTCATGGTTCTAGAGGGCAGAAGCCCAAAGTCAGTTTCCCTGGACCCAAATAAGGGTACCAGCTGGGCTCTGCTCCCCCAGGGCTCCAGGGAAGGATCCCTCCCTGCGTCTTCCAGCTTCTGGTGGGTGCCACCATCCATGGCCTGCGGCTGCATCACTGAAGTCTCTGCCTCTGTGGTCACCTGCTTCATCCTCTTCTGTGCCTCTGATCTCGTCCTGCATCTCTCTAATAGGGACACTTACAGTTGCATTTAGGGTCCACCCAAATAATCCAGAATAATCCCCCATCTCAAGATCCTTATTTAATCACATCTGTGAAATCTCTGCCATATAAAATAACATTCACAGGTTTTAGGGGATTGGAACATGGACATTTTGGGGGAGACCATTTTTCAGATGACCACAGGCCCCATAAACTGGTCTCCAACCTGTCAGTGTCATGTGTCCACCCCAAAATGGGAGACTGAAATTGGGGGTTCTTCCCCGGGCTGCTTAAGAGAATTGGGCCTTGTTCACTATGTGGGAGCCCATCTGGCTTCCCTAAACTCCAGAACACACTCAAGTTTCCAGCGAGGATGGGATTTGATTTCCTCTCTCGGGGCGTCTTTATCTACTTTTGAAGAGAGGTGAAAATTTGCAAAAGTTTATCCCCTTTCATACATCTCTACCTTCAAAAAAGACCCAACTTTACTGCTATACTACTTCTAAAATAAAGTGGCATATCAAAAATAACAATAGAAAAAAATAAATCCTAAGAGTTAGAAGGATATTTGGGAGAAGAAAAAACTGTGTGTGTGTGTGTGTTTGTGTGTCATCAAAATGCATTTGAATGTTTTGCAAGAGTGCTCTAGCACTTCCTTAGTCACTTACTCTCTTTGAGCCCTGACTTAATTTCTCTGATACTAATTTTTAAATGATCTAAGTGTGGATAACAAAATTTCCCAATAGGTTCATTATAAGAATTAAATGTGATATATACACACATACAAGCTGGCATGCAGTAGTGACCCAATATACATTATTGAAGCTGAGCCCCTTCAGTTTTATGATCCAGAAAATAGTTTTAATTATACCAACCCAAATGAGAGAAATTAAATATACTCAATGAATATTTAGCCATGCTATAACCATGATAATATAACTGAACCTGATAATTCCCCAGCAAGAGGTACATATAGATCCTTTGTGTTTTCTTTTCAACATCTATATGCTGAAAATGCCTTTTTCTCCTTATTCTCCCCCCATGTTCCTCAGTAAATTAATTACCTTATCAAATATTAATTATATACACAATCACTGCCAGACTTGCATTACAGTTGCTTTAAACAAAGCTATCTGAGGCAAGGTCTTACGAAGTTTGTGGTAATAAACCATCCCACATACAGTCACAGAAGCTCACATGTGACAAATGCTCTTTTCTACGGAGAATTGCCTAGGAACTCTTCTTCCATTTTCTGCATTAAGAAAACTTGTAGGGGGGCTTCCATTCACCTGTGTGTCCCCAGTGCCTGGTGCTGTGCTTGGCACCTAGTGATTGTCAACAAATATCTGTTGACCTGAACTGAAGTGATGTAGCATATAAAGAAGACCATTTTGTTGCCCCTTGTTATGGACTGAATATCTGTGTCCCCCCAAATTCATATGTTGAAGCCTTTATCCCCATTGTGGTGGTGTTTGGACATGGGACCTTTGGGAGGTGATCAGGGTTAGATGAGGTCCTGAACTGGAGCTCCCATGATGGGACGACTGTCCTTATATGAAGAGACACCAGGGAGCAGGCTCTTGAGTACTCTCTTGCTGTGTTTCTTACTGCACACAGAAGTCATGTGAGCACAAATGGAACTACCTGTAAGCCATGAGAAGAGGCCTTGGAATAAACCTACCTTGCCAGCACCGTGATCTTGGATTTCCCAGCCCCCAGTACCGTAAGAAATAGAAGCCCGTTATTGAAGCCACCTAGTCTGTGCTATTTTGTTATGGCATTCCGAGCTGACAAGCAAGCCCTGTTTTGTGTGCTGCATTCCGTGGAGGGGTGGGAAGAGGGAACACCTGACTGGAGCCCTGGCTCTGCCTCTAGTGACCGTGACCTTGAACAGATCTCTATGGCCCTACTTCTTCTTTTGTAAAATGGAGAAAATAAGAACAGTGGAATGTTATACGGTTCTTCAGTGCTTTCTCCTGTATTTTGCTGGGTAAACTTCACAGTCACACACAGGCTAGGGCAGGATCTGTTCTCTGACTTGCCTGTGAGGAAACTGAAGCTCAGAGGTGTTCATTCACATTTCCAACATGACCCCCATAGTAAATGTAGAGAGCTAGAGTCATTTGACTCTGAATTCCATAAGCTTTTCACCCATGCTGTGTGGAGATACATGCTAATCTGTCAAGCATTTTATGAATACAGTCATCCTTTGGTATCCAACGGGGATTGCTTCCAGGACCCCCTGCAGATACAAAATCCGATGATGCTTAATCCCTTATATAAAATGACATTTCCATATAACCTACGCACAACCTCTCGTGTACTTTAAATAATCTCTAGATTACTTATACCTAATGCAGTGCAAATGCTATTAATATATAAAAATAGTTATGCTGTATTCTTAAAATTTGTATTGTTGTATTGTTTTTATTGATATATTTATAATAATTTTGATCTGTGGTTGGATGAATGCATGGACGCAGAATGCAAGAATACAGAGGGCCGACTGTATCAGGGTTTAATGGGTGACTGCAGAGGTAAGGCTGTCTACAGTGACTTCATCCTGCCTTTCCAGAGGTCCTCAGATTTCCAACCATAGTTACAATATAGGATCAGCGAATCTTCCTTTTCTCATGAATTGAGAAAATGTCATGATTATCACTGTTTCTTTGTTCCCAGGGAAATGGGTAAGTTGCATGCTAGAAGCATCCCTTCTCGGTCTATTGTATTCTCTATGCTGCAATGTTTAAAACCCATCTGAGTACCAAAAGATTCTTGTTTTCACCAACACTGAAAAATCATTTATTTGCATTGGAAGACCCTGAATAGACATGGGTAAATGTCAGTTGATATTTTATAGTTTGGGGATTACATAGTTCTTCTTCGTCTTTAAAAATTTGTTTTATTTGTGCTGTTGTTTAAAGCATGAAGTTATGATTTAAAATGCCCTTGGAAAAACCCTGAATAATTCATTGACTTACCTTAGTCAAAAAGAAAAATCCCCCCTCCCCACTGTATGCCTATCAATAGAGATAAAATTCCTCTTAGTCCCTTTCTGTAGTTTTGAGGTTAAAATTACGGGTGTTATTATGAACTCTTAAATAAGAACTTGTGAAATAAATATTTTAAAAGTGCCCATTTCTGGGAGGCAGGCACCCATATTTCTGTGTATACAGCCATGTCGACAGCTAGATCTTAGGCGTAATGGTTTAGTTGCATGTGGGTGATAATTTTCATTTCCACTTATTACTGTGTGCTAGACTCCCTGTGTATGAGTACAGATTGCCCTTTCTTGCACTGTATTTAGAAATCTCTGTATTACCCTTGGGCATTTGTTCATTAATAGGGGGTGGGGAAAGGAAAAGCTTGTAATAATGGGCTTTACATATTAAACTGTGTGCATCCACATTCGGGCCAAATGGAAAATCTGGTTTGTATGACTGCCCTCTGCTGGCTGTAGGCCTTTGCTGCAGTGGTGGGATGTGAGTCCCTGGGTGGAGCCGTACAGATGCCGGCATCAGTCTTTTATTCACCTGCACTGAGTTCCATCCAAGTGCATCAGAAGCAGCCCAAGATCCTACCTACTGCCCAGGTTGATGATGGAAGAAAGCATTCTTGTGAGGACCAAGGCGACATTTTCATTTTAGTAGAAATACAGTCGAAGTATAGACACAAAATAATCCTGGCCAACCTAGGGTGATGTTTGAATGAAAGAATTCAAATTTCTCCACGGGCCACACTCTTACTCATCTTTCAGTGGGAACAGGGGAACATTTAGTGGCTCCCATATGTGATGTCCGGACGCCTTGTGGAATGCAAGATGATTTTATGGTGTATCCAGATGAATCTTTTAAATCTCAATTATGTATTTATAATATATATTAAGAAAACTGCAGTGAATGTTTGAAGCCCGCAGTTTCATGAAGGTGATGGCTGAGGTGAAGAGCAGGAAATGGTACCTAAACACACAGCTGCCTTCCTTGCAGGGATGCCTCTTCTGCAAGTCTTTGGGCGGAGAAGAACCACAGGGAGGTCTCCCATGACTTGGGCAGCAGCGGCTTTGT
The DNA here is from genome assembly GCF_024542745.1 of Macaca thibetana thibetana. Taxonomy (NCBI): domain Eukaryota; kingdom Metazoa; phylum Chordata; class Mammalia; order Primates; family Cercopithecidae; genus Macaca; species Macaca thibetana. Next base: position 133,048,884 of record NC_065585.1, read on the forward strand.
ACTTGCTTTGTGTATGACCTTGGGTTGTTGACCTCTCTAAGCCCAGGTTTTCTTATTTGTTACACAGGATAATAGTGGCTACTTCTTAGGCAATTATAACGATGATATGATGTATATGTAAAGTGTCTGTCACAGAACAGGGGCCTGGGCAATGCCAGATTCTTTTTCAGCTCTCCACCCCGCAGGACACTTCTCAGAGCCCGCCCCCCTCCATGTTCGCATCATGCTTGGCTTGCAGCTCGATTCCTCTGACCCTTATGAGAGTTTACACGTTTCTTCTCCCCCCGATGCTGAGTGGGACCCTCCCTTGCTTTGCATCTCTGACAACATTCCATCAGCACTTCACACAAGGCAGGCACTCTGTGAATGTCAGGTGAATTAAACCCAAGTGCAAAATACTTGGAAGCAGCATTTTCCCACTCTCCAACACATTCAAAGAATTTCACCTATCAGATTAGGACAGGGCCTATACGTTTTTCTCCCCGTACCCGCCATTCGTGTGGTCTGCTAACAGCAACAGCAGTAAGTTCCCGTCCATTGGCTGCAAGCAGGGAAAGAAAAAAGGCCCCAGCGCCTACTGTCTGCCTTCCTGCCTGCGTTAATATCCCCTCTTATCTTACCAACTAACATACACACACACACACACACACACACGCATATATTCATTAATTTCCATGGAAAAGAAAGGGATGGCAGCAGAAACATTTTAAACACAGCATTTCAGCTAGGGTAGGGTCTATTTTAAAGACAACAAAAGGGCCTTTGTTGTTCTGGCAGGTAGATGGATAAGCCTGGCCCTGGTTTAGCCTCTATAAAGCGGCTCCGGAGTGATAGGATCAGAGAAACTACCAGGAGGAGGAGGGGGCGCAGGGGCCCTTTTATTTCTGCGGCGCCAAGAGTGAAGCAGGGTTTGCCGTTTCCTACAGGGGCAGTGCGTTTGCCTTTCAAATTCCCGTCGATTGTGTCGCAGCCCCGCGTGGTCCCGAGCTCCCCGGCCTGCTCCTGCACGGCCGCGGGACGCCCGCTTGCATTTCCGCCACGGAGGCAATGTTCATTTAAGGCTTCCAGAGATCAGAGCTTTCATGTTTGCCACGAAAGCCAGAGGACCGGGAGCACCTCGGGAGCGGAGATGAAAGGCCATTTGTGTTTGTGCATGTGTATTTAGCGCTTAAAGGGCAGGAAAAAGAAAGAAAATAGATGGTCCCGCTTTGCACTTACTTCAAAATGTGCCTTACTCCCTCTGGTGGGACCATTTAACTCTAGCGCGCTGCCCCTCCCCCGTGCTCGCCGCCCCCGCCCGCCCCCAGCCTCGGCCCACGTGATGGCTGTTCAGGCCCCGCCGAGCCATCTTCCCGTTGCCATGGCAGCCGGCGCGGCGAGTCCGCCCATTGGCTGCAAACGAGGAGGAAGAAAAGGCCCTAGTGTCCTAGGTCTAGTGCCCTGCGCCCCGTCCCCGTGCAGGCAGAGGCCTGGGCATGGTGCGTTGCAGGGCGGGCCGGGGCGCAGGGACCGCCCCCCCCCGCACCGCGAGCCCCACCCAGCTGCCCAGAAACGGTCAGGGTCAATGTCATCAGCTTCTCTCTGGAGTGGGAAGCAGGTGAAGGACAAAAGCAAGGCTCAAAAAAGAAAGTGAGCCACCTTTTCCTTCACCCTGAACACCTCCCAGCTCTTGTTTTCTTTGTAGTGTTTGGATTTGAAATCCGGCCCTGTGACCCTTTCTACTCACAGACACTGCATGTGAGGCCTGAGCCTGAGTTTAGTTGTCAGATTCCATTTACCTTGGCCATGCCCCGTGGCTCCAAAGCCGAGAGGACAGCACTCCATTGTGACGTCTACACCGGAGCCTGATTGCTTTGAAAAATCATCTTCCTTTTGCTGGGTTCACTGCTGAACTCGGGAGGCTATTGGAATCACCATCTGGCCTCAGAGCTGCGGGTGACTCTTGTCCTGACCCCATGGCCTAGTGAACTGATGACCCCAGCACCTGATCTTGCACCTGGCCAAACAGGTGTGGAGGGGAACTGCAGCTACCTGCCTCAAGGGCTCTCTTTGGCTGGGGACTTGGGTTCCCTGCTGATGAGTGAGAGAGCCAGCCACACCCACAGCCTCCAATCCCCAGAGCTAGGGCACCCACTGGGATTTGGCTATGGATGGTCACCTGCCTCCCCCAGCATAGGACCAGTCAGCAGACTTGGGGAGTGCAGAAAGAACTTTCACAAACATTCTCTCGTCTGCTTCTCATAGGGAGCTTGTGAGGCTGTCACTCTAATCTCTCTCCAGGAGAAGCAACTGGTAACTTGAGACCACATGATACTACATGGGGGAGCCTGGGATGCACACTCCGGCTCCCTGCCTCCAAGCTCTGTGCCTGCTCATTCCATTCTGTCACTGGGCCAGGTAGATTCCCTCTGGACATGTCACACCCTCACAGATTTATAAATAGGGAATGGGCTCTAGGAGGAAGATCACTCCTTCCTTTCTCCTCATTCCTTATCTTGCCAATATTACATTAAAAGAATGTGTCACCAGTGTTTAATTTGTCAAGATCATGGGCTAATGGTTGAGGAATTTTTGTGGTTCCTTCTGGTGGCAGAAACACATTTGCAAACACAAAATCTTTTAGTAAAATAGCAAGATTTAGTAGGAAAGAAAAATAGTGTGAGAAAAAAAAAAGGACCTGATTTGAGGGATATTATTATGCCAGAGACACTTGGTTGACTTAAACACTAATATATGATTTTTACACATATTCACACAAGGGGTGCTGTGTGGTTTCAGGAATCCACAGAGCCCGACACCCGAGCACTTGTGATAGAAAAAATTTGTTAATCCTTTTTTTTTTTTCATTTTCATTTGTGTTTGGCTTCTTTACAAAGTCATCAGTGAAAATTGCTATATGGTTATTTTTCCCTCTTGTGTTACAGACCAAACTCAGTGTCTGATGCAGAGTGGAATAAGTGAGGAAAAGACAGTATTGGGCAAACCAGTGAAATTATGCTCTTGTTTACATGAGTAGCCCTTACTGGGATTCAGCTTTTTGTTGCTCTGTATAGCCTTTTGATGTTGATCCCAGAGTTGTAACTTACATGATAAATTACAAGTCTCTATTTATTCATACATTAAAGATAGGTTATTTTTACATTGTTTGTGTGTATACACATTTGCTTGAAATCAGTGGATTTCTAGGCCAGATTTAGGCAATTGAACGACCTTTATAAGCAGTTAATTGTCTAGACCCAACGTTTGTTGCAAACACAGTCTGGAGCAAAATGAGAATTAACATCTTTACAAAGACAGGCGTAGAAATTCTAATCCAGTGCATTGTTTCCTTTCTCTGGTAGCAGGGCTGAGTCCTACCTGGCTGCAAGGCTGCCATTCACCAGTGTAGCCCAGAAAACAACGGTAAAGATAAGACCAGCGAATCCAAGCCTTGTAAATCGTACAGGTTTCGCAATTCACATCACCTGTCTGCAAAGGTAAACTCACAAACCCCTCGTCAGGTGTGTGCACAGTCAAATAGGATCACATTGCTAGGCCAGCAGCTCTATAAGCCTATGTCACTTTTAAGAGGTATCCAAAGAGACTGTGTGCTACTAGGCTACAGAGAGCAGCATTAAGTCCGATATACGTCGATCCATGTGCAAGCAGATTCCTCTCTGCCTCTGGAAGTTGGTTAATTTTTCTGGTTCTGATATTGAATATTGTTGCATTTTCCTTGATAGGGTCATCCAGTGAATGGTTTTTCCTCTTGAACCTTATACTCCCCCTCTCTTAGCAGCCAGTGCGTCCCTGGTCTTCCTCAGTCATGCCGGGGCTCACTGCAGCCTCCTCTGCTCAACTCACCTGGGTGCAGCCATCTTCAAGAAAACGTTATTAAAGCATTATTAGTATGCAGCAAGGTGCCTTCTTTCTGCTAAATTAGTTTGTAAAGTGGTCTTCACAAATGCACGCATTCTTTGTTATGACAGCGGGGCTTCGTGTTTCTGATGCAAGACTAATAAGACTTGGAAGTAGGGAGGTAAACTGGGTGGCCCAGGAAAGCAGGGGTTAGGGGAGTTGATAGAAGATACGAGAAATGAACCTAAGGGATGATCAAAGAGCAGCCGAAGAAAAAAATATCCTTAAGTGGGAGAAAAAGGCAAATAGGACGTGTGAGGAATTAGGCAGGAGTAGGAAAGAAAACTGTGAACCACTGTATGCACACCTGTGTGAAAGAGGAACCTAGAAAAGTGGGCCGCGAGAAAGCAATACTAGCAGAAAGCAAAAGGTGCTCTAGAATCATTGTGTTCTTCGTGTTGAGTGAAATAAGGCACACACAGAAAGACAGATACCGCGTGATCTCACTTATATGTGGAATCTGAAGAAGTTGAAATCCTAAAGCAGGGAATTAGAAAGGCCAGAGGCCAGGGTGGAGTGGGGAAGGAAGGAGGAGTTGTTGGTCAAAGGATGCAGAGTTTCAGATCCACAGGAGGGATAGGGTTTGAGATCTATTGCACAGCAGGGTGACTGTAGTCAATAATGTAGTCTGTATTTCAGAATAACTAAGAGCACATTTAACATGTCTCACCATAAAAAACGACAGGTAAGTGAGGGGATGGATATGCTAACTGGCTTGATTCGATTATTCTACATTCTACATTGTATTCATATATTAAAACATCACATTGCACCCCATAAAGGTATACAGTTATGATTTGTCAATCAAAGTAATAATAATAAATTTAAAGAAGAATTGTGTAGAAAGAAAAACTGTTTTAGGATTGAGAAAATGCTGTGAAGAAGTCACACAGAAATTCTCCGAGAAGTGCCACCTGTGTACCGAAAGCCCTTTTAATGGACTTTTGTGGTGCTTTGGTGATTCGTACAACTTTGAACAAATAGTTTCCTAACCTGCTAAATCGAGCTACCAACCCTTGCCCTGATCACTCTCTTTGGGGGTTTTTGTGAGGCTCTAGGGAGCTGATATGCAGGCAAAGATTGTAATCCAGAAAATGCTCTACAAGTGTAAGTAAGGTTTTGGCAGAATTGGGTTGTGGGGTGCAAATGCCAGGCAAGTTTCCAGTCCTTGCCAAACTACATTTTCTAACTGATGAAAGATCTGGCATTTTATTCTTTTCCGTTTTTTAATTCACTGGGTTTGTTCCCTTATTCTTATGAACTGAGATACCTTGATTGCAGAGATAAGTTGAGAGTGGCTGACAGATGAAAATTTTCATTGATCTTCTCTCTGGCCCCTGCCTTTCCCAGCCCCTTGGCTTTGGAATGAAAACTGTAAGTCAGGGACACCCACCAAGTGATGGTGTTAGAGTTACAGTTTGTAAAACTCTTCCGTTACCGTCTCTTTATTTGAGCATGGAGACAGGCTCTTTCTGTAACTTTTCTGGCTAAATAACTTCTTCAGAAGGCAACTCATTTTTGAAATTAGACTTGACTTTGTTTCATGAGTTTACAAAACTTACGATTCAGGTCCACACTGCCTACTTTTGAATTGGGTCTATTTAGATGTCAGCACGTACAACACAAGAACAATGAGTTCAGTGTCTGTTCTGTTCTTCATGGTCAGGATTTTTGTGTTTGTTTTATCCCCTGTAAACCAAGACATTTTCAATACAGGCTGTCTGACAGCTAACAAGAGGGATCATAGGGACCCTATAGTCTGCCCTTCTAGGCTGTTCTCAGGCCCTATCCCACCCAGGCCTCTGTTCTCCATCTTCTTAAAATCTTCATCGATCCCCAAGTCAGCTGCCCTGGCTGGCTTGTGTGTGTCTACGATGATAGAGCTATCAGCACTGCCATTTCCTGGCCCGTGTGGGCCCATGTGAGAATAGGGGTGGCCAATAATGCTGTCACAGCCTGGGAAAGAGACGGCAAAGGGGAAGAGGCAGCCACTTGAGACCACAGAGCCAGAGTTGCCCACTCCCAGCAGAGCTCGGAGACCACAGTGCCAGTCCTGCCCATTCCCAGCAGAGCTTGGTGCCATTCTCAGATCTCCCAAGCTGACCCCAGGTGTCCATACTTTTATGGATTAATACCACCAGGGTGTTGAGCTAGATTTTGGCAATCAAACAAACAAAAAAATGTGTATCCCAATTCCACATAGAGTGACAAGCCTATGAGCCATCAAATTAGGAATTACTATCTATCTATCTGAGACAAAGTTTCACTCTGTCACCCAGGCTGGAGTGCAGTGGCGTGATCTTGGCTCACTGCAGCCTCCGCCTCCCAGGTTCAAGTGATTTTCGTCCCTCAGCCTCCCGAGTAGCTGGGATTACAGGCATGTGTCACCATGCCCAGCTAATTTTTGTATTTTTTGGTAGAGAGAGGGGTTCGCCATGTTGGCCAGGCTTGTTTTGAACTCCTGGCTTCAAGTGATCTACCTGCCTCAGCCTCCCAAAGTGCTGGGATTACAGGCATGAGTCACTGTGTCCCTCCAGATTGGAAGTGATTATACCCACTTTATAAAGTGGTGAGGATGGCATGTTTTGATTCCATTCAAAAGATATTTACCAAGTACTTCCACATTCAAGGGGGAGGGAATGTAGAAGCAACCTATATACAGAATTAAAACCTGCAAAGGCATCAGCAAAGAGCATCTCGCATCAGTTTCTCTGTTCACTTGGTCCCTACTTGTCTTCACAGAAAGAACAATTCTTATGTGGGAATCAAAATGCTATTTCTTTGAGAAGAAAGATGGCCCTGATAAGAAACACAATAAACACGTTGATGTGGAAACAGCCTCCAACATGAAGTAATTTCCAACTGATCAGATCCTTAATTTAGATGCTAAGCAAGAGGTTGTCTATTTGTAGGGCTCTGTGGATTCCAGAGCCCCCCACCCCCCGGACCTACTGAATTAGGGTCCTTAGGGGTGGGGCCAGGAAATGTGAACTGTTTAAAACTCCTGTATTAGGCAGTTCTCGCATTGCCATAAATACCTGAGACTGAGTAATTTATAAAGAAAAGAGGTTTAATTGGCTCATGATCCTGCAGGCTTTACAGGAAGCATGGTGCTGGCATCTGCTCGGCTTCTTGGGAGACCTCAAGAAGCTTCTGATCATGGAGGAAGGTGAAGGCGGAACAGGCACATAACATGGTGAAAGCAGGAGCAAGGGAGAGAGAATTGGGGGGAAGTGCCATACATTTTGAAAGACCAGATCTCCTATGCACTCAGAGTGAAAGCCAACTTATCACCAAAGAATGGCCCAAGCCATTCATGAAGGATCTGCCTTCATGATCCAAACACCTTCCACTAGGCCCCACCTTCTGGACTGGAAATTACATTTCAACATGAGATTTGGGCAGGGACATATATTTAAACCATATGAACTCTCTAAGTGATTTTCATACGGAGCTGGGCTTGGACATCTCAAGGTAGTAGACCAGTACTTAGTCTTGGGCATCAGACAGACTTCGGTACCTGTTTGAGCCTGGATAAGTAACTTCACCTCTCAGTCTGTTTCCTAATCTATAAAGTGGATCTAATCATATGAACCTCAGAGGTTGATGGTGTGACGTAAGTGAGATGACATGTGCCAAGCTCCTAACTTGCAGTGTTCTATCTGCAGCTCTATCTGCAATGGGCATGAATGGGCAGATGACTTGCCCAAGAGATGTGAACATTAAACAGTCAGCTGTTGATGAGGAAGGCATGGCTCAGGACAGTGCCAACTAAGATACATTTAGAACTCTGTTTTCCATCAATGCATTTTGTCACGTGACATAAGCTGTGCCTCTTGGGTGGTGGGCTTCCAGCCCAAGGTTGGGGGCTTTGGGGAAGCTTAACCGTAAGGTCCTTATCTAGGAGAGTTTTTCCACTGCCATCTAAGCTGTGTGTGTCAGCTGGGTTCAAGGAGTTAAAAATGTCTGATTAGTAATCAGCTGTGCAAAAGCAACGCTTTTCATTCTTAAGTTCTGTTCTCCAGTGTATTGAGATTTTTCAGCTCTTTTGTTTCCACGGGTCTCGCAAGGCATGGCCTTGAGCAGCAGTTCTCAGACTTTTTGGCCTCAGGACCTCTTTGCACTCAGAAATTATTAAGGACCCCAACAAACTTTTGTTGGATATTTACCAGATTAAAAATTAAAACTGAGAAATTAAAAAAACCCAAGCACACGTTCATTCCTTCATCCTTCAGAGAGATGATGTCATCACAGTCTGTGTAGCTTCCAGAAAACTTTACCTGCACTCATGAGAGAATAAGAGTGAACAGGGAAATACATCTTAGCATGACGATAAGAATAATTTTGACCTTGTGGATCCTGGAAAAGATTCTGGAGTCCCCGGGGGCCTCTGAGCCACACAGACCTGCTGATCTTGATTGCACAGGTTACCCCACCCTGTTCGTCTGCCTCACAGAGAAGCACAGAAGTCAAAGCTGAGGCCATTGTATCACTGAGCAGCACAGCTGGGGCAGGGTCTTAGGGAAGGCGTCCGAGCCCAGCCCAGTTCCCTGGCCTTACAGACGAGGAACCTGAGCCCCAAAGAGGTAAAGCAGTGCTCCCAAGCTCACACAGCGTGGGTGCCAAGCCCAGTTAATAACCCAGAGCTTCTGCCCACTGGACTTGCCCCTGCATCCCAATTGAGTGACTTAGGGACCGGGCTCCAGCGAAAGACAACTTGGTTCCAATCCCAGCCCTGCCACTGTGTGACCCTGGGCAAGTGTCTTAACTTCTCTGGCCTGAACTTTCTCGTACATAAAATGTGGATAATAAAAAATAGCTGCTTCATAGGCTTGCTGGGAAAATTAAATGAGATAATGTGTGGAAAGGAACTGACATCTCGCATAAGCATTACACACACACACACACACATACACATACACACACACACATACATACACACACATTTTAGCTTTACAACTAATTCTTAGAGGGATACATTTGTAATATTATAGCAGTCACTACTTCTAGAAATCATGACCAGCTTTTCTTCATCTCTTGGTCTCAGTTGTTCCTTTTCCCAACAACCTTCAGGCTTGCTCAGCAGCATCACAGGGGAAAGGGATTCCAGGATCCGTGGTGAGAACACCGTCTCTATCTGCCTTCCCAACAGACTGAAGGCAGAGCTAAGATCAGATGTAATTAGTTTACATGTCAGACCCAACAATCCATGCTGTATGTCATGCAGGAGTGATCAGTGATTTCAAGGTGGAATGAAACCTCATAATGAAGCAGTGAATAGTATTATTGCAGTTGAATAACCTGCAGCATGATGTATGATGATTAGAATTTGTTTCTGGCATATGGTTTTCTTTTTCTTGTTTTCCCCGCAAAGTAGAGTGTCTGCTTCTGTAGCACCATCCATTTGCAAACTGCGTTCCCAAACCACTCTTTAATTGTCTCCTACATCAGTTCGTGGGAGAGCTTAGTTGAGGGTAGGTAACCCAGTTCTCCTCATTCAACAAACGTAAACATAGCACTTCACATTTGTAAAGGGTGGGGGGTCCCTAGTGACCTGCACACACAAGTCAATAGATTTCTGATGAAAAAATTTTAATATTAAAACATCATACATAAATTTGAAGACTTCATATGCAAACAGCAACAAAACCAAAAAATAACAAAGGACAGAGATTTTAAAATAATCTTTTATAAATAACTAGTTTTATCTACCCAACCAAATAAAATAATTTGCTCTGCTACCTCAGATCCTGTTCAGACATATGTGGGTATCAATAATGAATGAATCAATTGATTCATCCTCAGTCTTGCTGAGTGTCTCTCTGGGAGTTACCACTTGTGGCTCTTGTTTACCCAAAGATCACTTTGAAGATAGAACATTCTATAGTCCCAGATAGCATCATGTTGCCTAGAATGACATATGATCCATATCTCTAAGCCACAGGACTGGAGCTTCTCCCTCTTGCTAAGGAAGTTGCATGTATCACCCAAAAGATGCTGGCTTTGAGCTGAGAAGACCTGGATTCTCATATTGTCCCTTGTACTAGCAGCAGTATGATTGAGGCAAGTGCCTTGATTCTCTGGTCTTCCTTCACCCCATCTGTACAGTGATCTCTCAGCAGCTGTTCACCTCTAATGGTGGTCTGGAGAGTGATGGCTGAATCCCTCCACCATCGGGCATTCAAAGCCATCCATTTCCACTGAGGCAGGTGGATCACAAGATAAGGAGTTCGAGACCAGCCTGGCCAATATGGTGAAACCCCATCTCTACTAAAAATACAAAAATTAGGCATGGTGGTGGGCACCTGTAGTCCCAGCTACTGGGGAGGCTGAGGCAGGAGAATCGCTTGAACCTGGGAGATGGAGGTTGCCCCGATCCAAGATTGCGCCACTGTCATTCCAGCCTGGGTGACAGAGTGAGACTCCATCAAAAAAAATAAAAAAATAAAAAAATAAAAAGCCAGCCATTTCCAATGGTCTTGAGGTAAAGGAGTATGTTGCATTAAATAAGGATCATTAAGGATCTGAATGAGCTAACTACCGTGAGTTTGAATGAATCTAGAACTTGATCTCAGGTTTGCATGTCAGGGATAGTTCAGTTCACGAACACATTCTCCATTACCGTGTGAGGTGGTGTGCAAGACCTCAGGTTCACTCTTGGGCCTGGGAATGACTGCAGTGGACATATTTATTCTTCCTTAGTGTGTCAGATATCTATCACAGCGTAACAACCTACCCCAATCATGGTGGTTTAAGACAAAAATAATTATTCTTGTGATTCTGTGGGTTGGCTGCGTTGTTCTGTCGATTTTGCATGGACTCAGTCATGGGACAGCATTCGGTTGGTGGGTCACCTGGAGGCTGGGCTCAGTTGGGATGATCGGGCTGTCTGGACTTCCCTCTCTCTTTCCGTGGTCTTTCCCCCTCAAGGTTAGCCTGGCCTGGATTGGCTCTAGAGATGATGACGCCATGCTGAGCCCCAATTCCAAGTGCTTATCAAGCCTCTGCCTCCTCTACTGATGTTCCTTGGTTAAAACAAGTCATATATTCAAGCCCAAAGTTAATGTGGGGATGGGGACTGTCCCTCTTAGTGTAGATACCAGGAGGTGTGATTTGTCGAGGGTGTTAGTGTAATGGTCTTCCCACCTTAGCCTCAGTTTCCATGTCAGTTAGATGGGAATAGGTTACTAAGCATATAAGGAGGGCCAGCCAGAGTTGAGGTGTTTCCCGTGTCACATCCATTTCTAACTGAGTGTGTGATCATAGGAGTCACATTCCTCATGAATAAAAAAGTCTTGGACCAAGTGATCCAAGGGACCACCATTATCACCACCTGACTTCAACACATACATACACACACACACACACACACACACACTTCTGTTTCATCTCTCACACAATGTAAAAATCAAATATGATTGGAAGAATCTTCAAAGTGGTAGAGGACTATACCAATGGGATGTATTATTACAAGTAATAATTATGAAGAATTCTAATAAATATATTTTCCAAAAACTTATGAGAGGCTAAACATCTCTATTACATATTGCACATTTAAAAATAATTACATTGTGAGAAGTGCCTTATTCAGGTTTCCGTTTCTTTTCTGGTGTTTTAAGCTCACTCTAAAAAGGTTTGGCAAATCAAGATGTGTTTGCATGAAACTAAAGGCACTAGGAGGAGACTAAAAGGTCAAATCTACCTTTTAGTTGCAGCCTGTGTTCAAAATGGAGGCATTTCAGCTCACTCAAGTCTTTATTTAGTCTAACCACTTGGCAACCTACTTTATTTAGTCTAATCACTTGGCAACCTACTCTAACCACTTGGAAACCTACAACCTACATACAGAATCATAGTTCAGCCATCCATTCCTACCTTCCTAGTGTTTTGTTTATTTGCTTGGCTCATCGTGTTGTGTTTATGTGTACATGTATGTGAGGGCAGCTCAACTGTGACCTCTTGTACAGTGTTCCGAATTTACCAAGTTCCCTAAGGATACCAGGCCATCCCTGGCCCTCTTTTCTCTTATATGTGGGCAAAGACTGAGTGACTTGGGGTCCTGACCTCAATAAATGTAGTCTTATTCTCACCCATTCCTTTGCTTATTCACTGAACCTAGTCCTGAAGCGATGGGACTGAAGATTCAGAATCAGCTCTCACCTCTGTGTGGATGACTTTGCACTCCGGATGCACTTTCATAGCCCTGCTCATGGCTTATAAGGTCCTCTCTAGTATGGCTGCTGGCTCCCCATTCTCCTAAGTATAAACACCCTCCCCCACTCTGGGGACTGTCCATCCCCTCATGCATCCACTGCACCCCAGCCTTCATAACTCACATGCTGATAGGGAAATAAACGAAGACCACCAAATGGAAAGAAGCAAAGGTTCTTGAATCAGAGCTTGCTACAGCCAGAGAGCCAGCCACTAGCACTTGCATACGTCAGAGACTCAAAGGCAGGCAGAAGAGAGAAAGCTCCAGAGTGGAAAAGAGGGAAAGCTTCAAGTATGTCCTGATTGGAGGCTGTTGGCCTGCGGAAGTTGCAGGTAGGCTAACAATAGCCTACTGTAATAATAGGTTAGGGGCACATATTTGACTTTCTTGGGTTCTAGAATTGGAAGCCAGGACAAAAGTTAGGGAAACTGTCAGGAAAATGAATCAAGTCCTTGTCATTTGGGGCTGATTGCTGAAGGGGTTGTTGTTTGGCTTCCTGAACTAGTGACTCTAAACAGTAGGTTGGCTTCCTGGGCTGGTTGCTGCACGTTGTGGGCCAAGGTTCTGTTTTCATATAGTCAGACTAGTGTCCATTTGTATCTTCAGCCTCTCGCGATTCCCCCAACCGAAGGTGCTGCTGTTCCTTGTTCCCTGTGCTCGCAGACCCTCTTTCCACACTCCATCATTCTGGCGGAAGCCCCTGCCAGTGTGTTTTCACAGCACCTGCACTTTGATCACAGCACATGTCCCCTTTATATTAGTCATTACTGGTTCATTTTCCCTTTTGGTCCAAACACTCCTTGAGGGCAGGGGTTTTGTCTCATTCATCACTGTATCTTCTGTAGTCCCTCGCACCATGTCTGGCTCCAGTCAGCTTATAGTAAATGTTGATTAAACAAATGATTGATGAATACCAAATACAGCCTGATGAATTTCCCCCTTTCCACCCTCTGGTCTGCATTTCTCCCTGCCTTACAGATATCTGCAACTGGATATCCCACTTGCATCTCAAAATTAACATGTCTAAAACCAAACCTTTGATCTTTCTCCCAAGCCATTCCTCCTTGTGATGTCCCCATTTGTAAAGTCCCACCGTGTTCACAAACCCTGTACCTTATCCCCTGCAGCTATCAGTGGGTCCTCATCTTCTTCATCTCTTTCATTTCTGTTCATTCCTTTTTATTCCCACCTCAGCCTTTGTTCTGGTTTGGACTCTGACCTCATCCTGCCACCTGATCACTGGGTTCCAGTCTCAGTCACCCTCTCGAATCCATCCTCCACGCCATCCCGAAGTTCCACTTTGCTTATGCTTCTGCTTTGTGGGAAACCCTTCTGTGGCCTCACATGTTTCAGCCTAGCATTCAGAGCTCTCAACCGTATGAAATAATCCTGTCCATAGTGCTCATTACTCCTTGCCACGCACTTGACTTTTCAATCCAGTTGCCCTAGTTGTCATTTCTAGCACATGCCTTTTCCTCCCCTCTTCTCTGCTGCCTTTACCACCTCCGCAGCCTAAACAAAGACTGAACATTCCCTTGTCTCCAATGGCAGTTACAGCTACTACTCTGTACGGTAGTGATTGATGCGGTTGTCTTCTTTCCCTTACTGAACTAAGCTCATGGAAACATCCACCCTCGCTTGTCTTTGCCATTTATAGAGTAGGCACATGGTAAATATCTGTTGAACAAATGAATGATGCAGCTGGTCATTGCATCTAGAATAACCCTCACATTAAGATGGGTTCATCCTTAGATGGATTTGGGATTGATGAATTCAAACCTGCAGTTAAGAGTTTGCTTGTAAATCGTGTGACCTTATAGACAGAGTAGCAGCCTAATTATGTGTCTGAACCATCAGTGTTTACTCAGTCCTTCCTTTTGTAGTTCTAGTAAATTGCTTTGTATTTGAATCCGTGCTAGGGCCTTCTCTCTGGGTATTTTTGTTGTTGTTGAGGCCCACACCAGCAGCATGGCCAAATGCTTATTTCCCAAGTTATATCCAGAAATTATTGCCTTTTTTTTTTTTTTTTTCGGACACAGTCTTGCTCTGTCATTCAGGTTAGAGTGCAGTGGCATGATCTTGGCTCACTGCAACCTCTGCCTCCTGGTTCAAGCAATTCTCCTGCCTCAGCCTTCTGAGTACCTGGGACTACAGGCACACGCCACCACGCCCGACTAATTTTTGTATTTTTAGTAGAGACGGGGTTTCACCATGTTGGCCAGGATGGTCTCAATCTCTCGACCTCATGATCCGCCTGCCTCTGCCTCTCAAAGTGCTGGGATTACAGGTGTGAGCCACCATGCCTGGCCCTGGCTTTTCTTTAGTAGAAGTTCAGTTCATACTACCAAGGCATCTAAAATATTTATCTCCTTACTCATTAAAACTCGGCAGTTACACGTCAGACTGGAAAGAGGGATAGGTTGGCAGAATTGGGGACCAACAGGTAGCTGGGATCTGCAGGGTCTTGGCAGGAGAAGGCTTGCTGGGGACAAGGCACATGGGTGTGCGTAATGATCTCAGAGACCAGCGTGGTGGAAAAGAGGGAAACAGCCGCCCTATCTCTCACGAGATCTAAAAGAGCCTGCCAGCTTGGTATTTTGGTCCCTGGATTTACGTATCTGATGAAGATAAAACATTCAGAGAATGCCAGCGCCGTGTAGAACACCAGCCTAAGAGAATGGAATAACAAGAATGCTGACAAAATTTGAATAATCATATGCGATACATCTATTCATTCTAAAACATGATTAGATAATGCAAATTATACATGATAATCATAAATTAAAACAATTACAAATAAAACAGAATACATTTATTGTTTAAATTGCTGAAGTTTATATTTAGAAATTGCTTTTGGTAACATCAACATTGACTCTGCTGGAGGATTAACCTTTGCTGTCATAGGGGCAAAGCAGCCATTTCGAATGGTTTTAATAGCAATCTGTGCTTCTGATGCAGTGAACTGGGTTTTTGCTCCGCCGTGCTCTTCCCCATTCTCTGTGGTTTTATCATCCTTGGCCTGCACACATACTGTTCCCTTTGCCTAGAATATCTTTTCCTTTTTTATTCATTCTTCGGGATTTAATGAAAACTCTGACTCTTCTGTGAGGCCCCCCCACATCCCTTTGATATTGCTTTTCTCCTCTGCTTCTGCGTGGCATCTTACGCGTTTGCTAACGTGCGCTCGTGACCTTGAACATCCCTTGAGCACAGGTCTCTGTTCCCCTCTGGAAGCCTTCCCTGGCTCCTGCCTCAATGATGAGGAAGACCCCGCCTGAGTTGCTTTTGTGGCCTTCGTCCCTTCTATGCCTAGTATGGGGCCTGGCGCTCCTTGATTGGAAAGCAAGAAATATTTATTCAATGAAATGTTACTAACACAAGCTGGGGCTCTTTTAGTTCTGAGAAAACTGCCATCTCCCCGTTACTGTTTTGGCCCCTCTAGCCCTGTGTCCTTGATGTCTGTACCGGTCACTCCTGAGTTCTCTCTGTGAGGCTCACTGCTGCTAGCATGTCAGAGCCCAAGGGCATTGAAGGGCCTTCCCCGTCACCCCCTTGTGTTACAGACACACATTCCAGAGAGGTGGAGCCTCGCTGAAGGTCACAGGTTCCCTCCCAGCTACCACTGAAGCTTGTGGCCTGGTTAAACAGGCCTCCCTACGTAGAAATGATGGACTTAGTTCTGAGTTGAGAGACTCAGATTGTACTTGAAACTTTCCATTCTCCAGCTGGGCCATTTGGGGCACTTCCTCTTTTTCTGTGAAATCATTAGCCACAATCCAGAGACCTACGAGTGGAATTTGGTCTGCAGTCTTCGTTTCTTTCCTTAAAGTTTGAATTCTGATGCTTTTCACAAAGACGCCTGCTTTGCAGATAGCTCTGGTCCCCACCGTCCATCCCGACAGTTACTGCATCTTTGGGAAACTTTGTGTTTCATACTCACAGCGCTTCTCAGCTTGCACTAGCCATGTTCCAAGTCTTCAGCCGCTGCACGCAGCCAGCAGTTAGATTTCTGGACCAGAGAGCGCCGGCTGGATGCTTCTCCCTTCACTCGTTAATGGTTCTTGCTGGCTTCAGAAGGATTTAGATCTGACACTGTGGATGAAAAGGCCCTATAAAGCCCTTCGTACTCTGACGTCCAGTGAATCTACTATTAAGATGGATTTTAGAGTTGAATGAGTCCAGGACCACCATCGCTGTCTCACTGAATTGGAGCTCACTGGTCAGTAGCTATAATGTTTTAACTGGAACCAGAAAATAGCTCTCAAATTTGCAGAGTCAGCTTTGCTGGGCTTCAGGCTGAGTGGGCTCATAGCTGGTTGGCCCTGTGTCTCTGGCCTGGGCACGGTGGCTCCTTGCCAAGGCCGGCAGCCCTCGATGACGGCAGCACGGAGCAGACCGAGCCCCCAGCCGACTCACCCCTGAGGCCTCGCGCCTCCCGCTTCACAGCAGTGTGCCTTCCCTCTTCCAGTTCCCAGGGTTGCTTCAGGCTGTCTCAGCCCTCCGCACAGTCAGCTGTCAGGGAGGGGAAGTAGCAGGTCCAAGGCAGCCAGAGGGCTTCCCACTGTCAGCCCTGCCTGTGGCATTCCTTAAGGTGACAAAGAGTGTGTTTTTAAGCCACCCTCCAAAACTCTTATTCCCCATGAATTCTCTGCAGCTGCTCCAGAATTGACTATAAAGAGAACCTCGGTTAAGCTGCCTATGCAGCCAGAAGGCTGTGAGTCAGAGGACGTCCTGCCAAGTGCAACCTGAGATGCTTCGGTGGAAGCTTGTTCCTCGATGGTGACACTTTGTCTCCAAGCTCATCCATTTGAGTGAAAATTTGTCTCTTTCCCTCCCTCATGCTTGTCTTTACCAAAAAACATCATGTAATGAATGATGGTTGTTTTGGTCTGAAAGAGACTTTTTTTTTTTTTTTTTGAGACAGAGTCTTGCTCTGTTGTCAGGCTGGAGTGCAGTGGCATGATTTTGGCTCACTGCAACCTCTGCCTCCCGGGTTCAAGCGATTATCCTGCTCCAGCCTCCCTAGCAGCTGGGATCACAGGCGTGCACCACCACGCCTAGCTAATTTTTGTATTTTTAGTAGAGAGAGGGTTTCACCATGTTGACCAGGATGGTCTCGATCTCTTGACCTCATGATCCACCTGCCTCAGCCTCCCAAAATGCTGGGATTACAGGCGTGAGCCACTGTGCCCACCTGAAAGTGACTTTTATTTGTATAGATTCTCTCTGTAAAAATTGAAAGGTTTTTGTGAACGTCTGGTACTTATAAAATACTTTTGTAGGGGAGGATGGGAGATGATTAAACTACTTCCCCTTTTAGACAGTGCCACCCGTGAGAAGACTTGTGGTCTGGGTTCGAAGATGGTTATCCATAGTGAGATGACTAGAAGACAGTACCTCTCAAACTTTCATGTTCACCAGAGTCACCTGGGGATCTCGATAAAATGCAGATTTGGATACAGCAGGTCTGGATGAACCCGGACTGGTTTTCCTAATAAACTCCCAGAAGAGATGCAGGTTTTAAGGCTATGAGGTGCTTCTCTGGACCCTGGCTGTCCGACGGCCACATTTAATGAGAAGAGAACACAGCTGTGTGGTCGTTGACTGTGTTGAGGATCACACTGACTTAGAAAGTTATGACTTTAATGTTCCTTAGTTGAATCACTAAGATTTCTGTATAAAACAGCAGAAAATATGGGAGTTTGGAGAAGGGAGAAACGAGCTGGACGAAATAGCTTCCTAATTCCCGATTCATCATTGGGCATCAGCTATTTTGTGTGCTGGTGCCGATAAGCTGGAGCACACTTTGTGAACAGAGTTCTGTCCTAGCTGGACAGGATGGAGATGTCGTAGGGTTCGGTTCATGTAGTGAATTTTTCCTGAATCTTAAATTCTCATATATAAAAACATGTAGCTGAGCAGACAGTACAATAATATAGAAAAAACTATGTGTGTACGTGTGTGTGTACCCCATGAGACATGTTTTTGCTGGTATGTGAGAGAGAAAATCCAGTGTTTGGAAAGAGCTCTCCCTGTGCTTTGGGACCACAGGTTTGGCTTGGGGCAGGGCAGCAGAGTTGAAGAGGAGGCAGGGGGCGCAGAAGGAGGCCGTCGTCCCTGTGCAGCATATCGGGTGTTACTTTCATGTTGGTGAAAGAATGATCTGAGGAGCCTGCTTATCAACGTGGAGAAGATTGCAGCTGCAGTTCGCTGGTTAGTCTCTGTTCTTTTAACGCTTTCCTGAAGTGCCATTTTGTCTCGGTAAAATGCTCCCTAAAAATACTCAAATATTTTTAGTTGTAGAGTACAAATCAGATTGAGCTGCACATTTCCCTGGTGAGCAAAAGTGATGAGTTTGTGTTCATTAACTCGAGGCCATCTGGTGCAGACACGCTGCCGTCTGTGAATCAAACGTGCATCAAACTCCAGGGATCAGAACGCGTGCCAGAGCCAGTGTTTTGGAGAGTCAACAACAACCGGGGGAGAAAGAGGCCCCGGCTATATTTTTCTTTTAAAAAATCGGCTCTGCCTTGCAGCATGTCAGAGCATCCCATGCTGCCCAGCTGATGAGCCCGCTTGCAATCTCTCCATTGCCCCTCTGAACTGTCTTTGGCGTGTGCTCTGAACTGTTTTGAGGTGTGTCTCTGGTTGAAGTCATCTTGCCCGATGCCATCTTCATCTGGATGCGGGGAGAGGTGGAGAGAGCATTCCAGTGACTTTCTTTGCATTTTTCTGTAACCACAGGCCAGAGCCACAGACAGGCGTGGGCACACGTACACACACATTGTGAGACAAAAGAATTGTGAAGCAAAGCAATGCTCAAAGTAGTTGACATGCTGCAGAACATTCTCGGGAGAACTGCCTTCTGCAAATAACCAATTTCTTGAGGAGAGAGTGCTTCTTGCAGTCTTGCCAATAAAAAGTCACTCAGCAGCAGCTAACTTTCTGTTTAGCGTGCTCACCAAAATATATATACATGAAAGAAATTGCTACACTGATCTGGTACTGATGACCACCAGGGCCCTCCATGGCGTGTATAGAGGAGGGACCTGGGAGCGTCTGGGAGCCTCCTTGGAGGTTCCTCCCACTTCGGCATTCATAAGTCCTGTATTTGGTACTGGGGGCCCATGTATCTGTGTTAGCAGTCGGTCCCCTGCAGAGCAGGACAGCTGACGTTTCTGTGATGAGATGCAATTTGCTGTGTAGCCTCTGTACCGTCTTTCTAGCTATGCCTTCTCCTTTAGGTACCTGAGCATGTTTAGTGGAAGAAGAGGAGACAGACTGGGCTGCAGATGGAGGGAAGATGAGAATAGGGACTCTCCCTCCCTGTCCCTGTACCTGCCCACCGCCTCCTGTCTACGTAGATCCTGAGATGCCCAGCAGGGACGGGGTTCCACTTGGAAAGTTCTTTCGAAACTCACACAAGACAGTAATAAACATAGAGGTAGAAACAACAAGACATTTTACCATGTCTTGTGTCATGTAGGAAACTTTACATTTCAGAAAATATAAAGAAAAAAAGACGAAGCAAAAGGGCTTTAAGGATACAATGGACCTTATTATGGAAGGAAAGCAGTGCTGTCATGAGAGCTAAAAATGAACTATTTTCTTTTTCCAGTGGGTTGACTTTTAAAAGTGCATGTTACGTAGTGCCCTGCATTGCAGCGTATCCTATTATAACCTTACCAGCCCCAGCTCCTATCACTGTTTCCCGTGTTTGCTAATATGGTAATCATGAAATAGCACTTTGTTTTTTGAATCTTTGGTTAGCATCAGAGTTTTAATTTATTGTTTGCTTTTTGTTTGTAAGCCTTGAATGAAGGTTTCTCGCACTTAGGAAAGCCCATCTTCCAGTATGCAGACAAGTTAGCTCACGTCTTATTAAGCCATTCGTTGAATTACAATGCATTTGCTATAGCCTTGATCTCTAAATTGGTGGAATCCACACTATTGGCAAGATTCAAGGGTAGCACACACCCTGAACACACAAATGCGAGGACACACAGCAAGAATGAGTAAGCAAGAGAATCAGGGGAGTTTCTAAGGAGCTTTCTGGAGGAACAGAATTTTGTTTTAATTTTTGATTATGCAGTTTATGTTTATAGTGGAAAACAGATAAGAAGACAATAATAGTACCTTTGCTAATCATACTTTAAAACATTTTGATATATATGCTTCTATTCCTTTCTCTGTGGAAATAAATACCTTAAACGATAGAATCAGTATATTCATGAAGTATTGATCAGAAAAATCAGATCAGAATGATTACAAATGCATTGGTGAAAATATTATCAGTGACAATATTTGTAACATGCCTTTTCACTGATTGATATTTCATGAATATCTTTTCATACCGGTTATGAAATCAAGATGTATATGTATGTATATACCAGTTATATAATAAAATGTTATTTTATTACATTCTTACCACTACGTAGTCTCCTTGAATGGATATACCATAGCTTATTTAACTGCTTTAGTGTTGTCTCACATTTGGGTTGCTTCCAACATTTCCTGCTCATAAATGCTGCTGTGATGAGCATACTTGTAGCTGAATCTTTTCATGCATCTGTAGTTAGTTCCCTGGAATAAGTTCGCAGAAGAGGAATAGCTGCATATATGCGTGTGCAGACTTTATGGCTTTTGATTTGTGTGTGTCAGTAGCATAATGTATTTTCTTCACTGGCATTTAGCATACCATTAACCTGTGATAGTCCATAACTCTTCACTGTGTCAGGGCAGGGTTCTGTGCACCTCCTTTATCAACCTATGACACCACGATGCCCCCAGCCTTTCCAGTGCCTCCTCTTCCTGCCCAGACCAGTTCCTGGCCCAGAGGCCATGGCAGCTTGCAAGGAGGTGCTGAGTATTGATGCGTGTTTGCAAAGAGATGACAGCTGTAGATGAATGGAGAGGAAGTAGGAGAAAGTCATTGTGAGAGACTCCTGATTTCTCACGCAAGCTTTATCACTGATAGATACAGCATTTGCCCAATAGTCCATCACTTCTTCGATTCCCAATTTCCAAACCAAAGCAAATGAAGTCATTAAAAAGAATGATGTATCTGAGGGTATTTCAAAATTCTGGAGATTTCTGAGTCACGTGTAAGGAACAGAAAACCTGGCTTGGGTGGCATGCCGTGTCAAAGGAAAAGAACTGCAGTGAGGTTGGAGGAGTGGGCTCACCTGATGGATGCATTTGTTCAGTACACACATGACAGGGGAAGGCCTGGGCTGCAGAAGGACCGTCCCTCTGTGGGGTCAGGCAGTCAGGGTGGCTCTTGCAAAGTGGTAGCGTCTGAATGTCCTGGCTGCTGGAATCCTAGTAGCTTCAGATGCCAGATGGATGCCCTTGGAAGGCAGAGGATGGGTGGTGGTCTTGGGTGAGGGGCTGCAGAAGCAGGTGGTGGCCAGGGGTCTAGCCAGGAAGATGCCATATCAGGGAGGCCCAGCCATCAGGGGACTAAGGCTCAAGGTGAAGCCTTGGAGGTTCCTTGGAAGTCTAGAGATAAGGAATGACTTTGTTCCATAGGCACCGGACTCCTGGAGTCTCAGCCATAGGAAACTGGTATTCAATACTAGAGCTGGGATTGAAGAAAGGGCCTGTTCACAAGGAATCCAGTAGCAGCCCAGGTCCTATGTGGTACCACAGTCAGAGTGGAACCAGCATCCCAGACTGCTGCACCATTGACCTGAAGCCTCTTCATGTATCTGGGGAGCTGGGACTAAGTGGTCTATGCTATGAGGGTTCGGCAGCTGCAGCACCAGGGGGTGTGGACGTTCACTGCTGGTAACAGTAGTTGGCAACCTTCTTTTTTGGCTTTTGTCTAGATCAAGCTTAGAGCGTCTATGTCGTTTTCCATTTGGTTACTCAGTGGCACAGATTTTACAGGAAAGGCAGACCTTTAAAAAAGTTTGTTTTCTTGTTTTTGTTGTAAAAAAAAAAAAAAAAAAGAGATACAGAAAGCAATATGAAGTAAATGTGTGGCTTCATGATCTTATGTAAGCCAAACACCCTTGTTACCACATAACTTTGCTAGTCCCCCTAAGAGCCCCTCCTCCATCTGCCCCACCCCAGTTACAGCTTTATAGTTCCTCACCCTTCCCAATTCTTGTAACAGCCACTTCTATGCATTTCTTTATGGATTTGCCACCCAGGTGTGTGCTGTGGACCGAATGCTATGTCCCACTCAAATTCCTTTGTTGAAATTTTCACCCACAAGGTGATGGGATTAGTAGGTGATGGTGATGCCTTTGAAAGGTGATTCAGTCATGAGGGTGGAGCCCCCATAAATAGAATTAGTGCCCTTGTAAAGAGACCCTTTGCCCCTTCTGCTGTGTGAGGACACTGTAAGAAAGGAGGCAGTCCCTCACCAGACATAGAATCTACCTTGATTCTGGACTTCCCAGCCTCCAGAATGTGAGAGATACATTCCTGTTGTTTATAAGCCACCCAGTCTATGGTATTTTGTTACAGCAGCCTGAACAGATGAACACAGTGTGCATCTTCCTTGCTGCTGTTTTTGAGCCTTGCTCATTTAAAAAAAAAAAAGGGATGATGTGTCTTTGAAGTCTCCTTTAAAACGTGCAGCTTCCCCTCCCTCCCTTCCTTTTTTCCTGTGGGGTTTTAATCTGCAGATCCCATAAACTGGAATGCTTGAGCAGTTCCTCTGTCTTTTGTATTTCCTGCACATTGGCAGCTGCATCCAGAGGTGTGGACCAGACCCAAGTCTATCTCTTTAACAAAGTAGTGGTGCTTTTCATTGGGAAACCTACGCTATGTGGTTTTTGCTCCTTTTTATGTTAAAATCCAGTGATGCACAAGGCACAGATCCATCACTTTACTGAGAGTTGCAAAATAGTATAATTTCAACTCTATAAATTTGTTTTCATTTATTAGTTGGGATAATTTTCTAAGAAGGAGCTTCCATGTCATTTTCCATTTGGGTACTCAGTGGCACAGATCTTACAGGAAAGTCAGAATAAATGCTTAATGCTTTCTGTCTACCCACTTTTCAGGGCATTGGCTTGGTTTCTTATCATCCTTAAGACTGAACCAATTAAGTCTTTTTCAATAATATTGTGAACTCATGGATTTACACATATTTGATGGGTTTCAATTCATCGCAATTACTATCTTTATTGAAACTCATATTTTCCCATCTTTGACCAGCTGGAGCTTCTTCACTTTGGCTCTGGGGTTCTTTTACCATGACCTTAGGAGCTTTCCTATCTTCTTCACCATCTGGTATAGGCTCATGTTGTCTATTTCCTGCCCCAGACCTGGAATCCACCATTTCTCTAAGAAATCTGGTTTCTTTTAACCAGAAAAAAGTATTTCAACAGCAACTGGGGCAGCATGGATGCTTATTGCTATTGGTTTGGTCATTATTTCTAGTTTTTCCAGTGGACGCAGCATACAATGTGTAGTGTGTATGTTGGGGAGGGAGGGGTGTATCAAATACTGTGTGAGTTCAAACTGACATTTCAGAGCAAATTCAGAACTGTATAGTTTTCACTCAACTACTTTTATATTGCATTTGTATCTCCTTTCTTCCTAACCAAGAATCTTGGTTCTTTTTTTTCTTTTTTTTTTTTTTCTTTGAAACGGAGTTTTGCTCTTGTTGTCCAGGCTGGAGTGCAGTGGTGTGGTCTTGGCTCAAGTGAAGCATTTTTTAATCCCTCTCTTCTCTTCTTTCCCCTCAATTTTTGTGGCTGTGTCATATTTGCATTATCAGAGCATATAAACTAGGGGTTGCCAACCCCCGGTTCCGGGCCATGGCCTGTTAGGAACCTGGTCACACAGAAGGAGGTGAGCCAGCATTACCGCCTGAGCTCCGCCTCCTGTCAGATCAGCGGCAGCATTAGATTCTCATAGGAGCGGGAACCCTATTGTGAACTGCACATGGAAGGGATCTAGGTTGTACACTCCTTATGCCTGATGACCTGAAGTGAAACAGTTTGATCCCAGAAACATTCCCTTATTCCCCCACCGCCATCCCCAACCCCAGTCCATGGAAAAATTATCCATGGATTCATAGTCTCAAGTATGTGATGAACTTTTTCAATGTGTAGTTTTGATTTCTTTTAATTTCAGGAAAATTGTCTTGAGTTATGTATTTTAACATTTTTCAGTCCCCTTGACTTGGTTTTCATTATCAGAAGCTGAGGTCCTCTTCTCCATTGATTGGATCTTCTTTGCCTGTCCTCAGTATTTGTCCCTTTCTCTGAGTTCCTTCTTATCTTTTTTTCTTGATTTTAAAGAACATGTCTTTTTCACCTCCCATTTCCTTTAAGCAGCTTTTGTTTTATGTACCGGCTTTTATGTTCCTTCTAGTTCAGTTTTCATTTCTAACATTATGTTTTAATATTGTTTCAGGTGTTATATCATTTTTAAAGGCCTTTAATTCATTTTAAAGTAATATGCTGCATTTTTTATAGTTTTTTGGGTCCATCTTTTTGACATGCATTCATTATCTGTAGGGATGCTCTTCTCCTTCTCTCCTCCTCTTCCTTCTCCTCCTCTTCATTCTCTTTCTAATCCTTCTTCAGCTTTGTAAGAGATTTGACCTGAGTGTTTACTGCCACAGAGAGGCTCCTTCTTTTACTCCTTCCGCTGCTGTCACCAAGCTCCTGTCACCCAAGAGGAGGATGGTCTCAGATGGAGGATGGTCTCAGACAGAGGCCCTTTTGCAAAGTTTGCCTTTGGTTGTGAACAGTGGTCTTGAATTTGGGGGAGGAGAAGTAGATCATGTGGACTTTCTAACCTTACAGCGCTGCTCCATCTTCTGTTGCATCCCACAGTGTTAAAACTGTGCAGCTGGTTCTCTGAGATGTCCTGTTTCTGTTTCCCTCCTCCACTTTTACCTGGTCGACCTCCTTCCTTTATCTTTGTTATTTCTATCTGCTCAATTTTGATTCCACTCCCAGCAGTGAGGCCCTGGACATGTTCCTTGAGAGTTCCTAGGGACAGTGCAGCTCCAGCCTCTTCACCCAGGCCTCGTGACACAGGCCGTTGTGTGTGCTGCTGCTGCGGGAGTGAGCCAAGCTGCTCTCAGTGTTAGCCACTGTTCTCAAACTGGCCGTCTGTGCCTTCCAGGGAATGCTTGTTGGATGTTTTGGTGTTTTGTGCCCGAGTCCACCAGATGCCCTTTTGCTTCCCTCTGTTTTCTCTAGCAGAGATACTCCCTTCCTCAACAACAATAACAAAAAGGCTTGCCTTGTGGTTGTTGGTGATTTTCATTTACGAACTTGTATTTTGGAGTTATTGGGGATACCTTGTCACCTAGTTTTGTTGTAAATTTTGTCTGTGAGTTGTTGCTTATGCATTTAGTTTATCTGTGTGATTTTTCTGGAGACATTGGAAGGATCTCATTGTAGCTGCCATCGTCCCAGAGTCCCCCAGCAAGATTTTAAGCTGATGGGAGGCAGGGCCCCTTGCTGAACATCTGGCGGCACTTCACACATTGTTCTGTGTGCAACATGGATTCGATAAATGTGTGTGGCATACACAAAATTGTCTACCTCTGGGTTAGAACTCCAGCCCCAAAGCAGGCACAACTCTGGGCTTTTGTGTATCACATCCTATTTGCAGTTTATTTGGAAGATATTCATTTGGGCGACAGGGACGTGCTGTCTGGGTCAGATCTGGGAGGAATCCACCATCTAGTTGGGGAGAGTGGCTCTCTGCTGCCTGTGTAGGGAGATAATGAGTTGAGTTCACGCCTGCCACTCCAAACCAAGACCAGGGTGGAATGTACTTGGGTTAACCTATGACTCCCAGTACCTTTATCTCTTAAAGTGATTTGTACAGCAGTCACTTGTCTGCTTCTTTGCCTAGGTCCCTAATTAAAGTAGTTTTCAACCCAATAAACAGCCTCACCTTGGCTGATAGAGTTGGACAACTCCTTGGTGGCCCCTTTCCATGCCCTCTCGGGCTCTGTAGCTCCAGGGTTAAGTTCCTGCCTTCAGCAGGGCCACCCACTGAAACATTTAATGAGGAGAGGAGTATTGTTTCTTGGAGACATAATTACCAGAGACACTTAATGCAACCTTTCCCGAGATAACAGGCCTTTTGAAATGCAATGTGTTGGGGGAAGATTTAGTCAAGCTCAGTGACTGCCTTAGCAGTTATGAGTCATGTTAATAATGCCTACATCTGCCTCCCCCAAAAGGCTCTAGAGTCTGTCTCCAAAGTTTATTAAACTTTTGTTTGGGAGACTTGTGCTTGGGACTTAGGGTTCTAAGTCTTTTCTTTCATTGTTTTTGGCTGTAACTCATGTGGTTGTGGCCCAGGGCAAAATTTTGAAATAGGTAACTTCCCTGTGCATTCTGCCATTACTGTAAGACCCATATGTCCTGATTGTTAGGGGTGCAAGCCTGTCCTTGCATTTTACCAGGATTCTTGAAGGCTGCAAACTCCAGATGTAAACACAAGCCACTGCTGGGAGAGCGTACTTGAGACATTGGAGGCCTCTTATGATGCTTTGCCTTCTCAGGACTCCTATCTCCCAAAAACACAGCACAGCAAAGCCAAACACAGGAAGCACTTCTAATGAAAGACTTGTATTTAAACGTAAGGAGCCACCTACTTAAAGTAACTCTTAAGAAAACCACTTTGTTAAATAAATATGACTTTTGTAATGCAAAAAATATCTTCCTATTTGTTTTAAAATTTCAACCTTTTAACATTGCACTGTCATCCTTTCAAGTTGTGTGGGTTTTTTAAATTTTGTTTTTTCTTCCTTCCCATTGTCTTCCCCCTCATTTCCTGGAAAGGGAAACCGTTTCCTTCTCATGATCTGCATGACTTCCTTCCCTCCTCTCTCTTGTCATTGTTTCATTTTGTTTCCATCTTTTGTCCCCAAGGAAGCAGAGGAAAAATCCTGGACTTGGGAGTGAGAGAGACCCAGGTTCCCATTCCAACTTTGCCCTCACTTGCTGTGAGACTTTGGCAAGTTAGTTGGCTTCTCTGAGCCTCAGTTTTCCTCCCTGTAAAATGGATATAAAAATCTCTGCACCACTGAGTTGCAGCAGGATTGATGTCATACTATATGCAGCATGCGTAGTGCCTGCCACAGTGCAGATGCTCAGAAAATGTCGCCCTTACTTAGGAGCACTCCTGCCAATGAAAGCAGGACTTCTTGCCAAAGAGAAATACTTTGTGATTAGTGCTTGCTCCTGCCCCTGCCCCCATGAGCAAGCATCCTCCCTTTCTCCTCCTGCATTGTTGAGGACACGTTTCTTGATACAAATTTAACTACAGCCACTAAATCAGAAATTCCCACCCAGAGTCATACCATAAGCGAAAAAAAAAGTGGGCCTGGATCTTTAAGGTCGTGGGTGGTGGGACTGGGCGTGGGAGGGGAGGCCTCTGAGACATCTCCTTGCTCCATCCCCTTTCTGAGTTTCATAGGCCTCCACTGTTTTCTCTCCAAGCAGTCCCCCTAGAGTCCAGGGTCCACAGGGAGACACCTCCTCCCTTCTCCCCCACCAATTTCTCCCAAGAGAAGGGTAGTCTCAGATGAGGACCCTTTTGCAAATTGTTGCTTTGTAGTCTAAAAAATCAAGCTCGAGCTGCCTGCTGGTCCTGATTTCCTTCCTGGCCTTTCGTCCCTGCCTTTTTCCTCTTAGTCGGTTTTCAAACGCAGCTCTCTGCGCCACTGGGAGCTGCCCCTGACTTCCTCCCTCCCTCCTGGCCCCAGCTCTCCTGCTCTTGTTCCTGCCCCTGCCTCCCTCCCTAATACACTCAGCTGCTTAAATGTCATTTGTGAAACAACAGAAGGACATGCTGTTTTTGCAGCATCTTGGGGAACAATTTTTTTGATCCATTTGGTGTTAAGAATACTCATAAGAAATGTATTCAGTGACCTCGCCAGCCTCAGCCACTGGTGTGGTTCCCATTTGGTGGTTGGTGAGCAAAACATTTCCCCCCCGCGCCGAAATGCCCACTCTCCTAGCACTTTCATCCTTTCTTCTTAGGTTCCTTTGTCTTCCCGGCCCTTCGGTACTTGAAGCCCTGCAGTTCCTAGTGCATTTTCCAGCTGGGAGAGCCATCCTGATCCAGCTCCTTCTCAGGCCTTTGAACCAAGTTCTTTGGCAGCTGGCCAGAGAGGGAATATGGCCATGTCAGGCGTGCTTTTCCGGCCCATAAGATAAAAGGAAAGGCTGGAAACACTGTTCTCTCTGTGACTCATCAGGCCAACCTGGCATGTGTGAGGAACCCATCAGACTGGGTGGGGTCCTCCCGTCCAAATTTACCTGCGTGGACATAGCACCTCCCGGAGGAAGTAGGAAGTGGGAGTTCCCTTAGCACATGATCCGTATCTTCCCTTCCAGGCCCTACCGTGCCTGACTTGTAGCATAACGATGTATATTCCCACCTTAGTAGTCCCCTTAGCCTGTAAAGCTCTTTAGGGCAGGATCCACATCTGCGTAAGCTTCGGTGCCCCCCGTGCTTAGAACTGTGCCTCACAGGTGCTAAATGTTTGCTGAAAGGAAGAACACACAGGGGTGGGAGGATGCTTGAGCCCAGGAGTTTGAGACCAGCGTGGACAATAAAGCAAGATGCAGTCACCACACACACACACACACACACACACACTAGCTGGTTGTGGTGGTGCAAGCCCACCTGTAGTCCCAGCTACTCAGGAGGCTGAGGTGGGAGGATGACTTGAGTCTGGGAGGTTGGGGTTGCAGTGAGCCTTGATGGCACCACTGCACTCCAGCCTGGGCTACAAAGTAAGACCCTGTAACAAAAAAAAAAACAAAACAAAAGAAGAACACATGTATTTACCTGAGGGTGGGAGTAGGGGGCAGAGAGAAGTGTTCCCTTTCTCTAGATCTTACCATGTTCTCTGCCAGAGAAAACGGTGCGCACACACTTAAACAATTATTTAAAAACCTAGAGACCCTTTGCTCATTACTCAGTGTCCAAATGAGCAATTATGCTATGAATTAGAATTGGAATTAGCTGCTTGTTCTGGCCAGAACACCTGATTGCAATATAGTAACTGAATTGTCCCTGCCCATATGAGTTATTCAGTCATTCGGACTGTGGTGCTTTGGATTTGGTTAGATTGTCATCCACGAACACCCAGATAGAATTGTTGCTGTTTTGCAGAATCATAGACACAAGCTCCTGCAGCATCAAAGGTGTCAGAGCACCCTGACTGCAGGAGTAGATTGGGAGATGCTGTTGTGTCTCAAAATCATCCTTGGCAAATCTCCATCACACTTAGCCATTTTATCTTCCTGTTCACTTTCAGTGCCCAAGGAAGAGAATTGTGGGGCCAATAGCAACACCTTCCCCAGTTGCCTTCCAGCCATGGTGAGAATCTGGAGGAAATGAAAAATAGCCTAATTCTCATACACCAAAAAATATCAAGAGTTCCTGTTCTAACGAGTTATTTTGACATTCCACTTGACAGGAGGCTGACGATTTGTGGTTTGCAGCGTGAGTGACCTTCTTTAAAAGCATTTTGTATCTTCATTGACTTTGAACAGACCTTAACTGATGGGTGAATTTGGGCAGAGTTCATTCCCTCCGCAGATGGGCGTGCCAAATATCACGTGTACTGTCTTGGCCTGTGATCAAAATGCACAGTAGATATTACCACCCTCCGACTTTGTTTTGGGAAATCCCCGGATGTAGAAACATTGGCGTTGTCAATTTCATGTGGGTGGGTCTTTTCCTAAACTGTGAATCCTTCCTCCCCAAAATATCATTCATTAATTGATCTTAAAAATCAGCTGGGAGTTAGGCTCCTTATTTAACACTGCTGTTTGCACCTCTCACTTATATAACACATTTGATATTCTCTTTATCTGCTTTGTCCCCACCTTTGAATATCTCATGGAGGGTGAGCTTTGCCAAACAGACAGATAGGAAGCAAAATTAGAAGCTTTTCTCTGTGCTGACTTCTAAGGACCTTCCTGGTTTTCTGTGAAGCAACCAAAAAAAAAAAAAAAAAAAAAAAAAGACTGGAAGAAGCAAACTTTCAGCTAATTATCATCTTTTTTCCCCTCTGAGCTCAGAGTACTGTTCTTAATTTCCTGACCAGCTTGTACCCCTCCCCCGCTCCCTCTGAGCATCTGTGGTGGTTTCCAATGGAGCCGCATTCCTGCTGCTCTGAACTTCCAACATACCATACCAGTTGGTTTGCCAAACAGTGAACTGCCAGCCATCTGCCATCCAAAGTCAGAATTTACATTGTTTCATCTTAAAATAACGCCTCCGGAATAGCAAGCCACTCTATGCATCAGGTTTTAAAATTGACAATCAGCCAGAATTAAAAACAAATACCAAATGGGCATAAAAAAAGAACGTTGTTTGGGGGAAGGGACTAGCATTTGATGGAGAGTTTGTTTTTCAGCATTTTTACCTGATTCTCCACCAAAATAGCCATGCCATTTAATTTTATCTGCAACAGCAGGAACTACTTATAGACTGAGAACGTTAACTTTTTACTTGCCTGATTCTAGATGCAGGAGCAGTTGTCCCGGTCTCAGGGAGAAGGGATCACCTCCTAATCCCAGCCTGTAGGGAAGGGAGACTTGTCTTCGCCTCCTCTCATCAGGCCTCCTGGTGCTCAGATGAGAAAGCGAAGACACTTGGAGGTAGAACACCCTGGCCAAGGGTCACATGCTGGGTAAGGGAGGAATGATGCTGTGAAGCCAGGACTCCTGGCTCCAGGCTTCTCCTTCTGCTCTCCATCCTTCCCTGCCTCTGCGCACCTGCCTTGACTAATCACTGGGGCTGCGGGACGATCTGCATCCCCCTTCAGTCCTTAATGCCAAGCTGAGCAGCCTTGCCTGCCTCATTCCCCTGCTCCTTCAGGACAGATAGGCAAGACTGGGGATACCTGGAGGCCTGTGATGTTTACTGGTCTTGTGGCCTGTCGAAGGGGAAGAGCAGCCATTGTATCTGGACGGCTTTCCAGAGCAGATGGGCTCGGAGGAGACTGATTTTTTTGAAAGAGAAAAAGAGAAGAGGCTTCATGTTTCATTTAGGGAAGCTGTTCCAGGCAAAGGCAGCTTGGGGAAAAGTGTGAAGTTATGAGTGGGCAGAGGAAGCAGAGGGCTCTGAATTTATACCAAAGACACCTGCCTACAGTTTGGAACTCTGTGCCACAGGCAAGCTCGTCTGAGCTCGGAAGATGCAAGGATCCGTAGGCTGGGCAGGGCACTGGGTGGCCCTGAGCCAAGCCTTGTGCAGTCTCTCTGGAATTTTCTTTGAGCCGGCAGTGGGGACAGTGGCAGCCATTACCCTGATAGACATTCCAGAGTCCAGGCATGCTGCCTGCTCAGCTGGGTCTCTATGTGAGGGTCAGCGATGGGAACTGTGGTTATCTTTTGGTTTGGTTTGGTTTTTGGCCAGACAGTGGCATCTCCCCTTGGAAGCCTTCTTTCACCCCCAGCGTCATCCATGCTCCCGCATCCCCTGCTTGTACCTGTAACAGTACCTGCTACACTGGCCAGGCTTCGTTGCTGGGGACATCTGTCCATCCTGCTAGACTCCTCGTGGTCAGCGGCTGTCATCACTGATCTTTTGGTTCTGAGCACCATTAGTATGTGCTCAGCTAATATCATGAGTGAATCAGTAAATTGCTGAGATGACGTAGGACTTAACTGGTTGTGCCAACCACCAGACCCAGGGCTGCCAGCCCACAGTGTTGCATCTGTGAAAAGCCGCTTTGGGCTGACCTGAAGTCTTATGATTTTGTTGTGTTCCAGTTGGGCCTTGTAATTAAGTAGTCTCCCCTTATCCGCCGTTTCACTTTTTGTGATTTCAGTTACCTGTGGTCAGGTAACTGCAGCCCAAAAATGTTGAATGGAAAAGTCCAGAAATAAACAATGCAAACATTTTAAATTGCTTGCCGTTCTGAGCAGCTTGATGAAATCACACACTGTCCCACTCCATCTGTCCTGAGACCTGACTCATCCCTTTGTCTAGTGGATCCACGCTGTCTACATTGCCTGCCTTTTAGTCACTTAAAGCCATCTTTGTGATCAGATCGACAGATCACAAGAAGATGGGTGAGTAAGAACAATAAGATATTTTGAGAAAGGAGAGACCACAGTCACATAACTTTTATTACAATATATTGGGATAATGGTTCTGCTTTATTATTGTTGATAATCTCTTACTGTGTGTAATTTATAAATAAAACTTTATAACAGGTAGGTACGTATATGGAGAAACATAGTATATATAGGGTCCCATATCCTCTGAGGTTTTGAGCATCTGCCGGGGGTCTTGGAACATATCCCTCATGGATAAGGTGGGCTTCTGCATTAGCCAGTTATGGAGAACATCCTCGTGTGCCAGTCACTGTACAAGGCATGTACTGTATGTTCTTATCTCAGATAATTTAATTCCGTTTATTAGCAATGACCCTATGAAGGGATGAGCCAACCAAGGCACAGAGGTGTTGACTGTCCCCACGTCACACTGCGAGTGAGTAGCAGAGGCAGACAGGAACTTGCAAGGGCTCTGATCGCAGACATCCCATTGCTCTGTCTCCGGCGCTGGCTGGGCCCCACTGGCATGTCGTGCTCAGCACTGGAGCCAGTCTGAAGTACCTTCACCCACGGCACACCTGGAAGAGGGTGACTGGGATGAGGCAGGCCTCATGGGGAAGGTGTTCTAGTTTGCCTGAGAAACCCAAGTTGGGGGGGAAGCTGTTTTTAAGACTCTGTTCATTTGTCCGTGGCAAAGAGAGGGTGTGCTCACTCACTTCAGGTGACAGGAGGGGACTTGTGGGTGAAGATGGCAATGGGGCCAATGCTGGCCCATCAGGAAGGGTTTCCAAGCAAGTGGAGCTGCCCGACGGTAGAATTCCCTGCCCCACAAACAAGTGAGTGTCCCGCCACAGCAGAGCCAGGCACAGCAGAATGACCATGAGTCATGAAGCCCTGGAAAGAAAGGGTACCTCACTGATCCGGATCGTGGGACAAGTGTACCTTCACACATCCACTCTGACTACAAATTTGGTTCATTCCATACTGTGATGATATATTTTTGAAGCCGAAAATACTTTTAACGCATGTTTACAGAGTGAGTCATTTTAAGGCCTCCCCCTGCCCAGCCTTGTAAATCTGATCAGGAGAATCCAAATTTATTTTAAAATGAAACAAAACACGACTAAAATGTGCACATAAGATGGAGTGCAACACCATCATTCAATTTGCTAAAAGATGTCTTCTTTTGCAAAATCAGAAGATGAAAGGGTGACTCCTTCCTAGGGCTGAGAGTGTTGATCTGTAGAAACCCTGGGGCCGAGGTTGCTGGCCATGGGCAGCAGAGGGGCCGAGAGGCGACTGCGCTCATGGCCAACACCAGAGTGGGGTGGTCCCAGTCCTGGTTGCCTCTAGTGAGGGAATCTCTAGATGCAAGTTTAAAACCCTGCCTAGCCCTCTGGCCAAATGCTGTTTTCAAGATGCACTGTTCCATAATGAAAGAACAAAGCTCTTTTATTAATATAAAGCAGTTGTAAAACAGTTTGTATCTGATCCTGAGTTAAAGGCATTACTAAGGGAACCACATGGGGACGGAGCAAATGTCACTTCTTCCATTAAGTTTCATAGTGTTTGCTGCCCTCACATGCTTGTACCTGTCTGTCACTTTTCCCTTCTGCCTGGGAGATGGGTCAGTAAACTCCAAAGGGCCTTTTGCTGATCTAACAGCCAGAACATCAAGCAAAGGCTTCTCCCCTAGTGATCTCCAAGAGCTTAGCAAGAAAATGAAATTCTTGTGGTTCTAGGGCACAGCTGTGATAACCAGGGACCAACACACACAAGTGTGTTGAAATAGGCCTGAAGTCCAAAAGCTAAAAGAATAAGTGTTAGAATCCAAGCTCAGGATTCACAATGAGTTTGAGATAAACTCTATATTCAGTTTTTGGAGAAAAACAGTTATATTAAGTAGTGACTGAGTATTTAAGGATGAAGTATTAAGTTTCAAAACTGTTCAATATTTATGTTAAGTATTAAAAACTAAAATGACCTTTTAAATACTGTTGAATTATGGCCCCTTTCATAGAGTTCTTAAAAAAAAATAAAAGAAGAAGAAGAAGAAGAAGAAGAAATTCTCTGTCTCCTCAGAAAAAATCTATTCATCCATTCTAGACAGCTTATTTGAACATAGCATCATCATGGCACTACTGCCCCCTAATGGTTGAGTGCTTTAATTGCAGACAAAGTACCCAAAGAAATCAAACACTGAGATTTCAAAAGGAAATGTAATTACAGCAAACAAAATGCCACTTACAGAGACTGATTTTAGTAAGTTACTGTCACACCCAGTGAAGACTTTGTCATCTTTTGACCTTTACTTGTCTTTTGACTTGTGGTGCTTCGTGCATTAAAACTCCATCAGAGATTAAGAAAAGGTAATATAAAAGGAGGACAGAAATTTATAATATATTAAAATTTGATTTTAGGATGAAAACTTAAAAATGAGGCATAGGTTAAAATAATTATTAATATGGGATAGGTAATGTTCATTAATAGTCATTCTATTTGTGCATTATTGATGGCATAAGAATTTATTTAACTTAATTAGGACCAGTTAATCCAAAAAATATTTTTTAAAAACAGTCACAGAAACAAAAATATATATGAGAAGTATTCATCAGTTTCTAGGTTTAAAAGCACTATTATATAACTTATAGCAGATAAAAGAGGAACAACCATTCATTCATTCTCCTATGTGGTTATGAGACCATGAGTTCATAACTAACCACAAGGCAAGGTTCTAACATCAAATCCTTGATGGACACTTGACATACATGTTCTATTCATGTTGAAGAAGAAACTTGATGCTGAATATTCAGTAGTAGTGTTGTCTTTATAAACTTTTGTTTTGCCATCATTTTTGCTTTCTGGTTTATAATAACCAACATTTGTCTCGTGTTTTGCAGCTGCAAAATGCTTCCACATGGCATTTTCATTCCCTCAACCCTGGTTCATTAGTTCCTTTGTTTTATGGATTTGGAAGCCATTATGTTCAAAGAAATGAAATGACTTGCTCAAGATCAAATAACCAGTAAGTGGCAAAGGAAGGATGTGAACTTAGATTTTCTACCTCTGGATTCCATGCTTCTCCCACTACCAGAGCACTGCTTCCTGTGAGAAGAATGGTCCCTCCAAAGGGCAATCCTTGTTATACATGGTGGCCAAGCGTACGCGTGGCCAGTGAATAAATAGCAAGTTAGGCAGAGAATGACCCAGTGCCTGAGGCTTCCAAGGAAAGAGATTTCACACAAACTGTAAAATCTACTTGTCCTTTAATGTAATGTTGGTTGTCGTTTAGTCATTTATTCATCCAACGGTAATTGCTGGCAGAGCAGCAGCCATGTCCCTTGAACTGTGAGCACAGGGAGCAAAGTCCTGGCCATGGCCTTGAGGAGCAACCTTTTGATGAATTGTAAAACACCTCTCCCTTGGGCCAACCACTTTGCTCTCCTGTACTTGCCACTTCCAGGCCACGTTATGTACCTGGAATATCAGGCTGTCACAGTGAATGACAAGGAGGAAGCCCTGCTTTATCAAAGATGCCCCATGGCATTCACTGGAGAGGGTCAGCTCCTGCCTGGCCATGTGTATTTGTCCTCCTTCCAGATGAGTCAGTCAGCATGGGGACATTCATCTCAGCAGATAAGTGCCAGTGTTGCCATGGAGAAAAAAGGCGCCGGCGTTTTGTTCTGGGATGTGCTGTCACACACGCTCGTGGGCTGGTCATGAGAAGATGTGTCTGAAGTGTGATCCAAGTCTGCTCGCCACAATTCAAATCCACCCTTTGCAAATGATTCTTACCCAGGACACATCCGAATCCCCTGGGGACATTTTCAGACCATGCGAACCCACTGCACCCCTGCTGCAACCCTGATGAAGGTGCAGAGCCCTCGCTGTCATTATAGATGATTAGAAAAAAGCGTAATTCTTTGGTTATTTTTAGGATATGTTATTTTGGAACAGGATCAGGAAGGACGTAAGTACCAAAAGGCATTTGAAAACCAGAAGGGAAGTAATGAGCCATCCCAGCCTCTAGAGATGGCGCAGCTTTAAGACTAGGAATACCCCTATATTATGGGAGAAGTTGCTTCCTGAGCACGCTGTCATGCTGGACATGGGGAGAGTGTCCTCAGTCCCCAAACCTCTGCCGGCCTGCTCCTCGTTCCCTGGCTTCCCTGACCCCACATAGAACTCATGCAAAGTTGACACAAGCCTTCTCTCCAGGGTTCCCACACTTTGGGGGTGACACACTTGTTTACCTCTCCTTCTCAGCGTTCTCTTTTATGTTCCTGAGTAAAAGTAAACAGCAGCAAAGAAAAACATTCTTACTAGTTAGGAAGGAAGAAGAGAGATTGGTCATCAAGCCGAGGTGGTGTTTGGATCCCATAGTATGGCATGCAAGGCTGTAGAGTTTTCCAGACTCCTTTCCCTCCACCTACCACCTGTTAGCTACCAGAAGCTCCTTTGTTTGCCTCAGTACCTCTGTGCCTGCCTTCTCAGTGATTGGTGATGTCACAGTTCCTACCATGCAAGCATAACCACGTCTGCCTTCTCCACTGTGCCTAAGAGGAAAGACCATGGCGCATCCATCTTTGTGTCCTTAGACTCCGTGTCCTGCAGGACTTGGGACATGGTTGGCTTAGCAACACTTGCTGAAGGTTTGCCCAAGTTTGGTTCTCTGACTCTGTGATTCTGTGATTCTGTGGGATTTCCAGAAGTCTTTCCCTATCATCCTACACATGAGATTGAATGATAGATCAAAGAGCCCCAGGCAGAACGAACTTGTTGATGCCATATAATCTCAAGCATTTACAGCAACTGTCATTGCCACCTCATGACAATTGAGTCTGGGATGATAGAGCAGTGTTGGCAGCACTGGGGCCTCTGGAAGGGCATTGTCAGCTCTTCTCACCAGGCAGGGCCTTCCCACCTTTTGCCTCTACGCTACTCGGGGCTTTCGTGCTGGGTGTCTTTGGCCCTGCTGGGCAGCCATTGCCATAGGAGCCAGAGGGGTCCAATTGGGAATTAAGAAATAAACGATAACAATCACAGGCCTCATTGAGCGGAAAGTGCTCAGAGTCATTTTCCAAGGGAACTCCGTGGAGATTACTTTCAGAATGCTCACAAATAAGAGAAACAGATTCCTTCTGCATGTGAAGTGTATTGCAGTTGTAAAATGCTTGTGCATATATGACTTTATTTTATTTTATTTCCCTTCAATAATGTTACGAGTAAATAGGGCATGTGCTGTTTTCCCTATTTCTAGATAAAAAAACCTCAGGAATCTGACTTATGCGACTACTGTGTTCCTAGTGACAGTAACTATCCAATTGAAATGAATCTCCTCCCACCTCCCTCCCTCCCTCTCTCTCTGAACAAAGGGGGTTAGCTTACAATTAGACAAAACTAAGATATGAAAAAAACATAACGAGTAACAGTGAGTGATGTGAAACAGACTAGAGGTGCCCCAGGAATTTGCACTGGGAGGTTGGAATGGTTAGGGAATAATAATTAAAATAATAGCTACCATTTTTGAAGGTTTAAGAGTTAAGATAGACAACTAAAACCAGCCTAGAAACTCCAATAAAGCTAACAATAGGATTACCTATATAGGTTTAAGGGTGTGCTAAGCACTTTGCTAAGTTGTTGTTATTAATATTATTATTATTTGAGATGGAGTCTTGGTCTGTCACCCAGGATGGAGTGCAATGGTGTGATCTCGGCTCATTGCAACCTCTGCCTCTGAGGTTCAAGAGATTCTCCTGCCTCAGCCTCCCAAGTAGCTGGGACCACAGGCATGCACCAGCACACCCAGCTAATTTTAAAAATACTTTTGTAGACATGGGATCTCACTGTGTTGCTCAGGTTTGTCTCTGACTCCTGGGCTCAAGTGATCCTCCTGCCTTGGCCTCCCAAAGTGCTGGGATGACAGGCATGAGCTACCTTGCCCAGCTACTGACCGGTGCTTTTGACACAGCACTAAGTTGCTGCCTTGGTGGGCCCCATGGGGGAAGCAGGGCAGGAACTGGCCCTGGAAGGGGGTCAGGGTTGGCTTGCATGGGGGCCAGAGGCAGCGGATTCCAGGAAGGAAGCCAGCATGACTGAAGGCACAGGGGGCAGCACAAAATGGACACCAGGAGTGAGGGTGCATGCCGGGAAGCTGGGGAGATCAAGTGGGACATGTGAGAACGGGCCAGACTGTGACCACACTTTGGATCCAGCAGAGGAGCTGAGACCTGGTAGGGTGGGCCGTGGAGCCCCTGGAGGGCTCTGAGCAGGTACAGGCGGTGAGAAGTGAGGTGTCTGCAAAGACCTCTGAAGTGAAGCATTGGCTGTGGGGTCAGTGTCATGGCTGTGGGCTTTTGGAACCCATGAAAAGACTGTGAGCTGGACCCAAGGGCAGATGCATGTCTCACTGCAACGCTCGCCCTCCCCAGCTCACCGCACACCCAGTTCCTGGCTTCCATGCAAACTCAGGAAACACTAGTGGAGACATTGTCCCCTGCCATTAGGCTGATTGATCGAGAAGTCAAGCCGCCTTATGTTCAGTGCAGTGAGCTGATGGGCTTTTGTTCTCCAGGCCAAATTCCTAGGCTCCGTTTGGTCCCAGAACACTTTGCCTGCGGAGTTTATGAGAAGCAAGTACAGAAGTAAACTCATGGAATGTAATTTGGAGATTATGGACGGAGATACTAGAGGGGAAAATTGTGATTCTCCTAAATCCAAGGGCTGGTGGTACTGGATGGGTTGGCTGCCCCAGCGGGAGTGGGGAGACCCCTGTGTGGACCTTGGTGCTGTATGGAAGAGGTGATAAGAATAGCCACCAACCTAGCACATCCTGCAGGTCAGACCCTAGGCTGGTACCGTGCATATGAGTCCCACAAGAATTCTGTGAGGAAGGTCTTATGAGTCCAATATTGCAGAACAACAAATTAAGTCTCAGAAATATTTTACAAATTGCCCAAGGTCTTACAGCTAGTACATGACCAGTGAAATTACAGTGTAGGCCTTCCCTGTGTCCCACTCTATATTAGCAGGAGGTAGGTGGTCCGGGTCTTTGCTTTGAACCATTCAAAGTCTGGCCATTTAGCATGCATTGCCCCCTCAGTTTTGCTTCTGAAATCTGTTGTGTGCGTTTGAACAGACAGAAAACCTTTGGGATCGACTTGTTGGAGATAGTTTGGATGTTTTGTCCCTTCCAAATCTCATGTCGAAATGTGACCTCCAGTGTCAGAGATGGGGCCTCATAGGAGACATTGGCTCAAGGAGGCGGAATCTTCATGAATGACTTAGTGCTGTCCTCATGGTAATAAGGGAGTTCTCACCCAGTTCATGCAAGAGACGGTTGCTTAAAAGAGTTTGAAACCTCCTCCTCTCTCTTGCTCCCTCTCTCACTGTGTGATACGCCTGCTTCCCCTTCACCTTCTGCCATGATTGTCAGCTTCCTGAGGCATCACTGGAAGCCAAACAGATGCTGGTGCTATGCTTGTACAGCCTGCAGAACCATGAACCAAATAAACCTATTTCCTTTATAAATTACCCAGCCTCAGGTATTCCTTTAGAGCAGCGCAGATGGACTAACACACTTGTACAGACACAAATCTGCTCCCCGTCTTCCTACTTATGCCTATCTTTTTTGCATCTTCCATCCTCCCCATCTGCAAAACATTTAGGGAGAACCAAGGCTGGCATCTCCTGGGTAGCAGTCTGACTGATTATCCGGCTTAGCCTGGTCAGGAGCTGTTGGCATCACACACCACATAAGGATGGCTAGTATGGATCTTTGGCCCTGAAGGTAGATGAAGAACCTTCATATCGGAGGCATGACCACAATTTTATTTGCAGAACTGAATTCATATGCTTATGCTTCTATCTTCATGCCCCTAGTGGAATGATGTTTGTGGAGCCAGTGGTTCTGTGGGTGCCTCGAGAAGAACAGGGGCAGGGCTGGCCGCACCTTGTCAACAGCTGCTCAACAGCTATCAACTTATCAACCGGCCAGGGAGTCAAGGATTCGAGGGAGATGCTCGCTCACCAGCAGCAAGTCCCTGGGCATTGGCTTGTCCAGAACGGCAGTTCCTGGGTAAATAATGAGACCGCATCACCAATGGAAATGGGAAAACACACAGGTATACCATCCTGGTGCCTACAGCACCTCGAAGACCAACATCTTGCTTCGGGGGTTGAAACCAAGTGGTTGGGACTTTACAGAAATGCCTGATCATGGTCATGTCTTTTCTCTGTAACTTTGGTTGCCCTGACTGGGCGGCTCTGAAGGAGAGAATTCCCCCCACCCCGCTTCTTTGCACTGGAATGGAATTGAGTATTAGGTCAATACAATCAGTGCTACTTTGGAGGTTTCTGTGTAGACTTTCAGATGGGGGAGGAAAACGTGATTACTAACTTGAGTTCCTATTAGTCACTCTGTTCCCCTCCCCGGTCAGGTTCCGGACTTTCCTCTGAAGGGCCTGGGGAAGATTGCATCTTCCTGCAGCTTGATTTGGTTCAGCTTCTCCTAGCGAATTCCCTTTCTGGGTGGCCGACTCACATTTCTGACAGTCTGAGCTGCTGCTCATTGTTGCTTAGGAGATAGATAATGTATTCCTTTAGCTAAGTCCCTTGGGAAACATTAGCGCCACTTGTACATGGGCGATCACATGTCCCTTAGGGCGTTGATGTTTCTGACAAGTTTCTTGAGGCTTCCCTATCCCTGGCTTCTACAATGCAGCCAGGAACGGAAATGCCATTTGGCTCACTTAATCGCAAGGCATCTTTAGGACTGCACCTGTATTTTTAATCAAGTGCAGATTCAGAAAATACTTAATTAGAGGTAGGATAGCACCATCTTAAGGTCATGGGCTCTGCTGTGATATTATCTGGGCTTGGATCTTGGGCATGACACATTGCTTCTCTGCCTTGCCTCTGTTTCCCAATCTCTATAATAAGGATAATGATAGGACCTGCCTCATGGGGTTTGGTAAATAATAAATAACTTATTCCAGATAAAGCTCTTAGAATAGTACCTGACACACAGTAAGTGCTTAATAAATAGTAGCCTCTATTAAGCACAGTAAACCCCAAGGGAATCCTATTTTTAACTTTTTTGGAGTTTTTGAACCAGTTTTAGTGGTCTAGTTCAACTCTTACAACTACAAATGTTCAGTGACCACATGCAGTGAACTGAGATAGGCTAAGTGCTGAATATATAAAGACAACTATATAAAGTTTGGTTTCATAAAGAGATTTTAGCCTAGTGAAAGCAAGTATTCCTGGGCGTAGCCACAATAATAGATGCACAGGTGCCTTTTTTACTGCATCATTGCACTGAAAGTCAGGCAACAAGAGAGCTTGTGTGAACCCTGTTTTAAAAAGGGTATAAGCGGGGAAGGGATCAAAAGGACTGAACGTTAGCCCAGATTCTTTTATTGTGTGACTTTGGGTAAGCTACTTAAGCTTTCTAGATCTGACTCAGGTTTCTCATCTGAGAAATGGGGCAATAAAGTTATGCACTAACTTCTAGCAGTAATTCATGTTATGCAGCTGGGTAGGAGATAGTGCTCTGTCTCACTGAACGTAATGATCACGAGTTTTTCTTGGAATGATTTGCCTGCTGTACAGGTGGACCTAACCAGAGGGTGAAAACCAGGCCAGTTCGCCTGTGTGGCTTAACATTAATTATATTTGACATTCTTGCCTGGCAAAATCCCAAACCAGAAGGTGGCCTGAATCCCCTTTAAGGAGATTTCTGCCAGCATCTACGTGGGCCCTCTGATTTGAGGCACAGTTTGCTTTATAAAGAACCAGATTCTCTGATATTACTAGTAGCAGTCTTTTTCCATGAGCAGATCAGCCAGTGTATTACATAGCAGAGACTGACTCTGCTAGAAGGTGGAGCTTCTCTTGTAGCCATATCCTTTGGCTGGGTGGGTGGGTGGGTGGATGGGAGAGCCGGAGGCATCTGGGAGGGTTGAGGTAAGGAGTAGAGATAGTTTTACCCAGAAGTGTATTCTGCAATTTCCACTTTTTGTTTTGTCGCTGCCTAGTGAGATGTAATACCAAAATGGCTCATGGAGACTGCTGGAAGCCCGCGGTCCAGAGCTTGGGAGCGAGCGGTCTGTGTCTTTCACAGCACTGCAGCTGCCTGATTTCAGCCTCAAAAATCAGATTGGGACCGCTGCTGGGTTCGCAGGGCAAACACCCTCTGGCAAGTGACTCTTTCAGAGGAGGGCTGTGAACAGCCAAGTGCTGGGTGTGGAAGCAAGTGGGTCTCCAGGGCAGCCGCCTGGGATCCACTTTGCACAGATGTCACCTCACCAGGAGGAAGCTCCCTGGCAGTGCAGGCACCCGTGGTCCAGGAGGGGCTCTGCTTGAGCTTAGGTGATGGCAGCAGGTGTGTGACTCCCACACTGGGAGCCCTGGTCCCAGAGCAGAAGTTTCTAATCAGCGACACCTGCTCCAGGCAAAAGGCCCCAGGTGGCCAGGCCAGCAGATGTCTTTATCAGTGGCTGAACACTGGCAGAGGAGCTCTGCGGACTCCTGAGAGCACAGGGCGGAAGCAGAGAGAAAGGGCTGTGGATGGGGATCAGGGACCCTGGATTCTAGTCTCAGCTCTGCCACAGGCTGGCTGTGTGGTTCTCCCCCTGGACCTTGACACAGAAAGCTGACATTTGAGTTAGATCATCTCTCGGTCCCTGTGGTGCTAACAGCCTGTGTTGCTTCTGGATTCTGAGGGGCCACAGGGAAAAGCAGTTGCCCAGTGAGAGACTCATTTGGCGGGCAGCTGCCCCAGGACATCTTTAGGGAGCCCCGCAGTCTGGCCCCACAGCACCCTGGAAACTAGCAGGGCTGGTGGCTAACACGCCGGTGATCATTCTCAGTCTCTGTGAGCCACTGAGGCGTTTCCTGTCGGGGTGGCATCTCCAGTGACCTTGCTGAGTTGGTGAGTTTGCCAGTGAACAGGCTGGGTGAGACTGGGCTCACTGGGGCCATCAGAACCCAAGTTGGCTTCATCTCCCGGCCAGGAGAGAGCCTCACCACGTGGGCTCCTAACATCCCCCTCAGCAGCTCCATGTCCCTTCTTCACAGAGACCATTCACCAGCCAGCTGCTCTCAACATGTGATCCCCACTGGCACCACCTGGGAACTTGTTAAAAATGCAGATTCTTGGGCTCCGCCCCAGAACTTCTGGCTCAGATACCCTGGGGGTGAGTCCCAGCAATCTATGTTTAAAAACCCCCGCAAGTGATCTGAGGCACACTAAAATGTACATGCCACTGCATCGGACTAACCGTGTGTTCCTCTCTTATTTAAAACCATATCTTATTAAAACACCAACTTAGCAATAAAGGAGCCCTTAAAAATTACCCACAGCCCTACTGCCCCATCACAGCACCTGTTGTCATCTCTTTTCCAGACTTGGTCCATTTGCGTGCATATTTTTTTACACAGACATGCTTGTGTTGTACTTTTTATCACTTAACATTATTAGTGGGTTTTTTCCATTGCTTCATAACCTTCGTATTTGTCATTTTCATTGACTGCGGAACACCTCCCTAATGTACTTGCTTTACGGCCTGGCTGCCCTGTCCATAAGCATTTGGTGACTTACCACTTTTCATTTTGGGAAGAGTCACCTCTCTGCCCAGGGTAGGTCACCTTTTGGGGTATTCCACTGTCTAATGCCTGACCTTCCCTGTAAGCCCTCAACATGAAGTGATCCAAAGAAGATTGCTTAACCAAGAAAAAAAAAATCCAGCCAACCCAGAACAGATACTGAATCTGCAGGGATGGATCACCACTGAACGTTCCCTGCCCTCCTGAGTGTTCTGAACCCGAGACTCTTCTCGTTTCACTCGCAGGTGGCATCAGCAGAGGGGGAGCCCGGGCTGAGGTTGGGCTAGAGCCTGTGGCCTCGCCCCGTGCCAGGCCCGCCGTCTGGTCATTTCCTGAGCATCCTGGTCTCCCCGCAGGAAGTCTGGTCCTTCCTCTCATGCCCCCTCCACCTTCCCCCTCTTCCCCTCTGGCACCCTGATCTCCTCCCAGACACTCAGCTTGGCCAGCACACCCTCTAGTGGTAGCCCCTTTGTTTTGACAAGACCTATAGTGGTTATTGGGCCACATAAATAACACTAAGATTATTTTGTTAGGATAAATTCCTAAGTGTGGGATGGCCAGGCCTAGGGTAACCCTCAGGGTTTCTTTTAGGCTGTGATCTCTTCTGCCAGTGGCAGTCTGCAAGTGTGCTCCATCAGTGGGTCCGTGTTGCTTTGGGGATAAAATTAGAACTTCATGACACAGCAAGCT
Source organism: Macaca thibetana thibetana (assembly GCF_024542745.1). Lineage (NCBI taxonomy): Eukaryota > Metazoa > Chordata > Mammalia > Primates > Cercopithecidae > Macaca > Macaca thibetana. Next base: position 133,093,311 of record NC_065585.1, read on the forward strand.
AGGTTCATCATTATTGGCTCATGGACCACAGACTCAGCTCAGATGCCTAGAAGGGGCAGGTTAGTGACATAAGTACTGATTGGGCCAGACAATATGAGAGGGCAGGCCTACAATAAGCTAGAGAGAATACCCAACCTAAACGCAGTCACAATCAACAGCAGAAAGTTCTAGTGAAAGATAAATGGTGGAGAGTGTTGGTGTCCATCTTGTTCTTGGTTTATGTCTTTAGCCTTGGCTTCATCTACTATACGTCTCCCCCTGTACATCCCAGTCATACCTGAATGGGCCCTGCTCTCTCTTGCCTGTTTTTTGTTTCGTCTGCCTTTTCATATGCTGTTTCCTCTGCCTAAATGTTTATTTCCTCTTTATCTCTCTGGATGATTCCTACTCATGGTTTAAGATTCAGCCAGAAGGGTCACCTCCTTTGGAAGCTTTTTCCAGGACAAGCTCTGCTGTGTTAGGAGGAGGCTTGGCATTTGGGTGGACAACTGGAGAGGGCCCTCCCTGCACTGCGTTTGGTGGGATGAGGCCACGGGGATGAAGGCTCCTCCCTTTTGAGAGCATCATTACAATTCACTTTTCAAACTTCTTTCTTTAAGGCTATCTATCCTAAGGGACCTATGAGAAATGCTGATGGCATGACTTCTTTTCCTGGGCAGTTACTCTGGTTAGCCCAAAGTAGACTCTGGACTCTTCTAGGGACAGTCCAAGATAGAAATATGCAGTTACATTTAGTAATTTCTTTCCTTTTCTAGACTGAGGGCTATTTTTTTCATCTTTATGTCTCTGGAAACCAGTAATATGCTTGGCACACAATAAGTATTTAATACATTATTTTTGGATGGATGGATAGAAGACTGGAGAGATGGGTAGAAGGAGGGAGATGCATGGACACATGGATGCATGGATGGATGGACGGACGGACGGACGGATGGACAGATGGGTGGATGGATGGAGGGACGGATGGAGAGATGGATGGATGGAATGGAATGCTGACTGGTGGGATGGATGGATGGATGGATGGATGGATGGATGGATGGATGGATGACTGGAGAGATGGATGGAAGGAGGGAGATGCATGGACACATGGATGGATGGATGGATGGATGGATGGATGGATGGATGGATGGACAGATGGACAGACGGATGGGTGGATGGAATGAGGGATGGATGGAGAGATGGATGCAATGGAATGCTGGCTGGCGGGATGGATGGATGGATGGATGGCCAGCCAGAGGGAGGGAGCGATGGAGGGATGCATGGGTAGAAGGATGGATGGATGAAGAGATGCATAGATGGATGGGTTGATGGATAGAAAATGGATGGATGGATAAATAGATGGAAGGATGGATGGATGGAGAGATGGATTGATGAATATCCTATATCTATTCCTATGCCTCTATGGCTCCTGAAGAGACCCTTGGGCAGTGCCTTCCTCAGTGGTCTCTCCCAAACCTTTCCCCTCTGTGACCCTCTATCTAACACAGCCTTTTCTCCTTTTTCTTCTTCCCACCCCCCACTCTCCCATGTTCCTCTTTTTAGCTTTACCCTGATCCCAGTATTTTTCTCTCCTTTCTTTTCTGTTTGATCAACCCTATTCCTAATATAAACCAGTCCATTCCGTATCTCCTCTTGCTTGTTTCACCCTGAGTAAATACCCAGGAAGTTTTTTGTTTAGGGCTAATTCCTAGGACCTCAGGAAGGACATGGCCTGAAGAGCAGAATCCCCAGAACATTTCAGGGGAAGAGCTGGGAGGAAAGGACTTATGAGGCCTAGATGTGGGAGCTGGGTATGCCCTGCTGGCCCCTCCCCAGTGAGTTTCCATCACCCTTCATAATAGAGTCAAATCCATCTGCTGTCCTGGAGACTAGGCTGGTGGAGGTAGGAACGAACACACATGCCCACAAACCTTGTGGGTGGGGCTCTGGGTTCTGGCATTCTTTCAGGAGCTGCTAGATTGACCCACAGGATTGAGCACTTTCCCCTACTGCCCCATAATGTCAGGGGTAATAGGTGCTGCCCCATTGACAGTGTTAAAGCACAATCAGGGCAGACCCTCAGGAAGCTGACGAGACCTTGGCTTCCGTGGAGATCTAGGAGCTGTAACATTGACACTTGAAGTCACTGTCATCTTTAGGGACTGGAAAAATCACCCTGGGTGATCTGTTCCCTGCCCCACCTCAGGCACCTGCCACTCTTGGGACCCTAGGGGATTAGAGGCATGTCAGGAGCAGACTCCCAGAGGCCAAATCATGAGTAGTACATATCAGAAGAAGGAATATGTGATTTGGAGAAGAGTAATGCTAAGCCATTTCTTCCTGGGTGGTACAAGGTTCTCTTGCCCAGTGCAGGTGAGGAAACTGAGGCCCAGTGAAGTTAAGTGGCTTTCTAGAAGCTGTGCTGCTCCCAGTGACCACTGGACTGGGCAAGGCTGTTGCAGCTGCAGGCCTTTGGCTGTGGTTGAGCTGCAGTTCTTTGTGTTAGCTTCAGCAGATGGGGCTGCTGGCTTCCCTCTTCTGGCTGTTTTCCCAAGGCCTCCAGCAGCCCCAGCAGCCCCAGCAGCCCAGGAGCCTTCAGGCTTGAAGATGGCTCTACCCTCAGATACCCTCCTGCACTGCGGCTCTCTTGGTTCTTTAGGAGAAGAGGCCCTAGCCATGATCGTGGTCTTCATCTGCCAACCCACACTGGTGTTGAAGAGACACCTGTACCCAGAGTCTCCCTTGAACTGCATTTGGTGGAAAGGTCCCTCTGTAGCAGCTGGTGTTGGGGCTCATCTTGACCTGCAAGGAGGCAGGCTTTGAGTACCCTATTTGCAGAACGGCCAGAGGCTGTCATTCTGCACCTGCGTCTCATTTGGAGACCTGAACTAGAGTCATAAAGGTGGTACCAGGAGAGGGCTTTGCCAAGGCACCTCATGAAAACCTGGCCAATGAATGTTTAGGGTCCACTAACTACAGTTACTGAGGCAAGCACCTCATCTCTGTGTTCAGAGTTAGCAGATAACAAAGGACTCAAATGGGCTAAAGGTCATTCAGGGGCAAGAATGGCATTTCTGGACTCTTCTCCTTAGTCATGGAAGGACAAGGCTGTGCTTCAAAGAGGTTCCATTCTGCCACTAACTAGCTGGTGATTCAGCTTGAAATCACCCAGTCTCTGCCCCTGACGGTTCCTGGTTCACCTTAGATCATACTCTCCACTCTCCCCCGACAGCTACCTTTCAGATCTTCATCTTCCTGAATGTGGTTTCCTCTTTGGAACTTTCATCTTCTCCAGTGGTGCTGGATGTGAGAGGAGAATCCCTGGACCATCATTTTTGAAAAGGGCAAGAGGTAGGGGCTTCCCTAAAGCTCGGAAACAGGCATGAGAGAATGCTGTGTTCACCCACCTGACCCTTGGGTAAACACCTGAGTCTCAGGATCATAGATCCAGTGGATGGCAGAGTCAGGACCGTCCCGTGAAGGGTGCCAGCCAACTCTGCTGCCCTCTGGAAGGGCAAGAAGGCTGCAGGGGCAGAGGGCGATGTGCAGGCTTCCACAGGAGCTCCTGTGTGAGATGGGGGTCGCAGGTGGTGGCAGGAGAGGACTTTGCCAGAGCATCTGAATGTCAGCATGCAAAGTGGGGTGCATGGGGTCCTGCAATGAGAAGAGGTTCCGGTTCACCTTGCACAGGGTCAGTTTCAAAATGTGTGTGTCGTGTGTTTCTGTGTGTGAAGGAGAGTGTGGCCTATTCTAACTCAAGCAGCTTCTGGGCTCTTGTGAAGTAGTTTCAATTTCGTTCTTGTGGCTTAAAAGGTTGCTGGAACACTTCAGCAAAATTGTAGCTCCTTAATTTAGCTGCCTGTCAGTTTTTTTTTTTTTTTTTTTCCAGGTGGTTTCAGGTTGACAGTGAGTTTGACATTTGTAAAAATGTTTTGGAAACCATATTAGACACCTTGAAATAAACAGGAATTTAAAGTACTTTATTCCGGGAAGTGGGATTGGAATTATTCTTCTGGCTACCCCAAATCAGATCGCTTTCCTTTCCTTAATCTACATGGACAAAGCCCAGTGCTGCGTTGTGAAATTGTAGGGTGCTTTGAGCACATGGCCTTTGTGAATTTCCTTCCTGCTCACTGTCACCTTCATTTTGGGAACTTCTGCTTCACTTGAGCACAGCTAAAGAAAGAGCATTTTTTGTTTTATTTGTGAGAGCATCAAAGGCTGTTAGGGATGGGAAGAATATCCAGGACCTTCCTCATATGCTCACCCCCACTGCTTCCCCAGGGGCTCAGAGGGTTAGGGCTGCAGCCACATTCATGTTCTGATGCCTGCAGAGCTGAGAGTCAACCCGAAATCCATGACTCTAGAGCCTGCTTGCTCCGTGAAGCCACACGGTAAAATACTGTGACATTTCCAGTTTTCAGTTTCAGGCCAGCTATGTGCCCAGAGCTTGTACCTTAAATTAGAAGAGCCTGACGGGTGACGTATAGGACTTTGCCACCTGGACAACTACACAATGATTCCTCCTGCGCCCTTAGAGATGGGGAGAAATGGCAACCACCTGCCTTGAAATAGGAACATCTCCCTGTACCCCAGCCTTCTTGCTCTGATGCCTTCAAATCCATTCAGAGACACTGCCAGACACTCTGCCTGTGCTAGCAATGCAGAGAATGAGAAGTCAGAGCTCCTGCCCTTTGAGCAGATATCGACAGAACAGTGTGAGTGAAGCCCTGATGGTGGTCTGGGCCACACGAAGCCTCTTGAGTGGCTCCGCAGGATGGCAGGATGGCCTTCTCCTGGTGGAGAACAGGGAGGATGTCCAGGTCACAGTTTCTCAACTCTGGCTGCTCATTGGAATAATCAGTGGAGGTTTGAAAACTCTTTCACCCGCATTCTGACATTGAGCTGGTCTCAACAGGGACACAGGCATGAGTAGGTATTTCCGGAAGCTTCCAGGTGTTTTCAGGATGCAGCCAGGGCTGAGAACTGTTGCACTAGGTAGAAGGACTCAGATTTGAGTCCTATTTGGGGAACTGTTAAAGAAAAAATAAAATGGCCAGTCATGGTGGTTCATGCCTGTAATCCTAGCAGTTTGAGAGGCTGAGGTGGGCAGATCCCTTGAGGACGGGAGTTTGAGACCAGCTTGGACAACAGAGCAAAACTCTTTGTCTCCAAAAAAACAATCAGCTGGGTGTTGTAGCACATAGCTGCAGCCCCAGCTGCTCAGGAGGCTGAGCCAGGAGGATCACTTGAGCCAAGGAGGTTGAGGCTACAGTAAGCCATGATTGGGCCACTGCACTCCAGCCTGGGTGACAGAGCAAAACCCTGTCTCCAAAAAAGAAAAAATGAAATGATTCAGGGGGTCTGCTGCATAGGGTCTTGCAGTGGGGAAGAGAATTCAGGCTCAACTTCGAATGCAAAGGACAAGTGGGAGTTCAGAGGTAAGGAGCAAGAGATGGAGGTCAATGAATGAAAATTACAGGGGGAACACCAGGAGTAAGGGGGATTGTGGCTAAAGTGACCTAACAGGATTCCTGCTGATGGCAGGCCAGGGTGATCAGACCACCTGGGGGATGGCGGCAGATGGGGAACTCCATTCGATATTGAAGTTGGGGGGTTCAGGTTAGACCAGATTAACAGGGTTCTTGCTAAAATTGGACAATGCAGGGACAAAGGTAGAAGCCTAGAAGTTAGGGCCTCATTGAGGAGAGCGTTCAAAGGAATCTGAGCAGAGTTTAGTCAAGTGAGACTCTGTCAGAATGGCGGGTGGCACATGGTGGAAGCCTGTGGCAGATGTAGGGCAGAGGGCAGGGCTGAAAGATGGGACAGGATGGGTTTGACCTTGATGATTGGGGCAGGAGGGGCAGAGGAGTGAGAAGATCACGTCTGTGGTCTTAAAAGATTACTCTGTTGTAAGGAGATTAGGAGGGCCTGGCTGCCAGAGTTCAGTGGGGGACATGCGGTCTTTGAGGTTCTGGTTGGACAGTCCAGGTGGAGATTTCCAAGAGGCAGTGAAGTCATGGTCTAAGGCCAGGGCGGAGGTGGAAAAGCTGCCAGTGTTATAGCCACTTTTACCTGGTTTCTGCAGCTGTGGGAGTGAACTGTGAATGTTGTCACTCACCTGGGGTGGGGTGGGGGTCGTGTTCCTAAAAAAGCAGGTGAAGGACAGAACAGGGACAGTGTGGAGAGAGCGGAGGAAGAGGAACCTGCCTGGGTGACAAAGAGTGCATAGTGACAGAGGAGGACAATACGAGATCAACCAGGAAGGAAAAAGGTGGCTTTCTGGAGATGGTGCCCCTTCCGTCATCATAACCCATTCCTTCAGAACCTGTCTGTGAGTATTTCAGGGCAGGAGGAGTGGATGGCAGTCTTGTCAATACCCCTTAAAATTTCAGAACATAGGGGCCATTCAAGTGCCTGTGTGCCATTGCCTGCTTATTAAAATGAATTATAAACAAATATATATTGAGTTTCTTTTAATTCTCATGCAGTTCTGTGAGATACGTATTCCAGTTTACAAATGGAAGCTGGACCTCAGAGAGGGGAAATGATTCTCCCAAAATTCTGTAACCAAGTGGAAGAAACACAGGAATCTAGGTCTGATTCCAGACTTTTCCACTGTCCCATATTAGGTTCACACCAAATAATTTTCTCTGATCAGACATTAGGAAGATGTTGAAAACACCTAAGGAATGGGGCAGGGTGATGAATAGATATACCTGAAGCAGGAGGGAAGGGAAGGTTTTTATATTATGATGTTCACTGGAGCATCATTGACATCATAGACAAAGCTGTCTAACAACAGAGGAAGGGTATTTCAAGGCCGTGAACATTCAAATCTGTGTTTGTAAAGGCTATACATGGTCTACTCTAGTGGTTCTCAAACTTCAGCATGAGTTGCAAGCACCCTCAGAGCGTGCCAAGACACAATTGTTGGGCTCCACCTGCAGCTTCTGATTCAGCAGGACTGGGGCCCCAAAATGTGCACGTCTAACAAGCTCCCAGGTGATGCTGCTGATCCCAGGATCACACTTGGAAAACCACTTGTCTCATTTAGCCTGCACAGGTGATGGGTTCTACTTCCAAAAGTGAGGGATGAATGCATTTGGCTTTAGATTGCTGAACTGGGTTGGTATTCCTCCTCTGGGAGAAATGGGATCCGAACCCTTTCGGGAGACTCCTCTTCAGAGTGGATTATTAAAAAATAAAATAAAATACTATCCAAAAGTCAACAGAAAAATTAGCCCCAAAGGCATGGGGGCGGCTGAATGGCAGCTGGTAGAGCAGTGTCTGTCAAATATTGATGTGCGTGCAAAACACCTGGGGTCATGTTAAAATACAGATTCCAGCTCAGCAGGTCCAGGGTGGGGCCTGAGCTTCTGTATTTCTGACAAGCTCCAGAGGCGCCTGCTGCCTGCTGCCTGTACGGCTCAACCACACTTCCAGTAGTGAGGCTAGAGGATCTGTGATTGCACTGGTACATGTGACAGATCATTGAGATTTAACTTCTCTCCGCCTCCTGAATAACATGATTGATGTCTCAAAATCTCTATTTGAACAGTTCTATAATGTTCAAGGAAGCAGGTAAAACAGCAAATGTGTGAGTAGTTGTCATTTTAGGGGTGAAGGGAATTTTTTCTTCCCCCTTGAAGGTTTGAGTCTGCTGAAATGAACAGAAATCAACAGGAGAAAAGGCATACACATGTATTAATGTGCAGTTGTGCATGGGAGCCATATGAAATATGAGACTCTAAGAAAGGGTCAGGGAGTTGAGGCTTAAAGACCCTCTTCATGGGGGAAAGAGATGTTGGCAGTTTTGAGGGGGTGGTAAATGATTCTTAGGAGAAATGAAAGAGCCCAAAGAACAGACAGTGGCCTGAGTCAGAGTTCCTCTTGGTGCTGGTGGATTGTGGAAGGCGAGGGGTGAAAATTCACTTCGAGCAAAGGTTGTCCTATTATGCAGATAAAGTCTCCTAAGTAATCTCTCAGAGCTGCTCTTGGACAAATACAGAGAAAGCCTGTCTGGATGTGGTGACAACTTTTAGTCTTTTCTCCTGTAGTTAATCTTTCCTAGTTATTCGATGAGATTCCTAGGGAGGGGCTCTTAAGACAGTTGGATTTTAGGGGGGAAGAAGTTTGTTTCTTCACTTGTGGGGAGAAAAAGGTGGTTGAGAAAGTCCTTGGTTCTGAGGCAGCTTCTAAGGCCTTCCAATTTCCTGTCATTAAAAATGCTTGGCATGCCAAAGCCCCGTATTTTAGGGTGTATTGTTCTCTGAGCCCCGGCATCATAGTAGTACACGGGAGGGAAAAATGTTTGTTTTCCACCTTCTAGGTTCTCCAGTGGAGCCCTTGTAACAAAAGACAATTAAGTAAATTTACAAACAGAAGTTTATTAACATGTACATCTCATGTGTACATGGGAGAAATTCAAGGATGAGTAACTCAAAGAGGTGGCTGGAATTTGTGCTTCAATACCCTCTTCAGCTGAAATGAAGAAAGAAGGTTATGGGGGAGGCAAGTTATGGGAAGGTGACCAGGAAAATTCCGGGAAGCAAGTGTAAGGTTTGTGATGCAGACTTAAGGCTGTGCCCTCTCCCTCAATAAGGGTCTTATGATTTCAGGTCACCCCCGTCTTCCTGGTACAGAAAGGGAGATGCTCTTAGAAGGGCAGATTTTCTCTGTAGATGTAAAATTTCCCTTATGAAAGGGTAACTTCTCTGTTTTCAGAGCTTCTCCTGTGTCTGCAGTTTCTCAAAATAATCAGCTCAAAATAATCCTTATGCCAAAGAGGCATATTTCAGAGTGGCATATTCTGGTCTCCTACATTAGCTTTGAGAAATCCTGCAAGATGGGAGACATCCGATCTCTCACTCTTCTGATGCTAAACCTGAAGCTTCAGGAGGCCAAGGAAACTGCTCAGAATTCCAGCTTCTTCTCATTACCTCAGACTCCAAAGAACACATCCAGTCCAACTCCTTCTTTTTTAAGTGGAGCTAATATCATATTTAATGAGAGCAGGGTTTCTCAGTGACTTTTGACATTTGGAGCCAGATAATTCCATGTTGGGAGAGGGGAAGCCGTTCTGCGCTTGATGGGATGTTCAGCGGCATCCCTGGTTTTACCTACTAGATGCCATTAGCTTGGTGCCTCCCCTGCACCCCACCCCTGCCACTGCCGCCCTGGTTGTGGCAACTAAAGATGTCCCCTGGACATTACCGAATGTCCCCTGGAAAGAGCTTGTCTCTAGTTGAGAATCACTGAACTAGGGCACTGGAAGTATGGAGAATCGCCTGCAGTTGAGACACTTATGCCTAGTGTTCCATTATTGGAACGCTAAGCTTGTGGGAGTTATGTATATCCTACTGCTCAAGGTCATCGCCACGGTCTGATTTTTCACACAAAAAAATTCACAACCTCCGGCATAAATGGGTTAAAACACTCACCCACTCCTGGGCCCCAGCACAGGCAGTCTAATCAGTGTGTCTCTGCGGAAGAGGACCCTGGCATTTGTATTTTTTAAAGTTTCCTGGGTGACTTGAAATGAGCTGTAGCCAGGCTTGAGAACCACTGGAGTTGTCTTCTGAATGGAGGAGTGGTAGACTTCTAGAGGAAGAAGTTTAGATGATTTTTGAGACACGGTGAGAAGCTTTGATAAAACACTGCCATTATAGTGTGAGGCAGAGTTTAACCAAAGTACTCACTTCCCTCTGCAACATTTTTTCAATATAGCTGTTACGCTCTAAATGCCCTGTGAAATTAATTTGTCATTGTTATGTTCTCCCATCCAATTACAAGTTTCTTGTTACTACTTCAGTAATCAAATTATTCTTTTAACAAAAAATGAGGCTGGGGAGTTGTTACGAGAACCACTGACAGATTTCCTTCCGGAAACATCTCTTCTCCTGCCCGCCCACCAGGGAGCAGGCCCTGCTTCCTGCCCTTGCCCTGGAGGGTGGAGGGAACCCTGCCATCCTCTCTCCAGTCCTGCCATTATGGACCTTCCTCCACACCCTGGTGCTGTACTCTTTTCAGAAGCTTGCTTGCTTGCTTTTTTTTTTTTTTTCTTTTTTTTCAAAAGTCTTTTTTTTTTTTTTTCCAGAAGCTTTCTTTCTTTTTTTTTTTTCTTTTTTAGAAGCCTCAGAAGACTTCAGTGGTCCCATTATATACAACCACACACTGTTGCCTGAAATCCAAGGTCATTCACAGCATCTTCCATGGTGCACGGAGCTGAGCTCAGGCCCGACCGGTCAGGCTCTGCTTTTGACTCACCCGAGCCTGTTCCCTGCATGGCTCACAGAGCCCTGCCTTCTGCAGGCGCAGTACTGTTGCCACCTGTGCCGCCTTCCCTGTGAGATCTGACATCCCCTCTCTGTATTCCTGGTGATCCAGCCTGTGCCAGTCTCTCTACCTTGAGGAGTGCTCTGTACCTATATGTTCAGGCCCAGCACAGGGTCTGCTTTGAGGGGATGGGGCCTCCATGGGGCAGGCAGCCCTGAGGGGAGGGGTCCCTGTGTGGTCACATGTGCGTGGCTCTGTGTTTCCTCTGCAGAATGGGCAGCCTGGCAATTATCTGGTAGTGAGTGCGTCCAGGGAAGATGACCAAACTGGAGTCGCCAGTTGACAACCACTTACCTAGGCTCCATGTCTAGCCCAGGCTCCCCTGCGAGGGCCACTGGCACCTGCCTCTGGGTCTTCCTCCCCACTCCCGCCCCGTCCCTGCCCACCACAGGAAGCCAGGGGCATCCTGTGCACATTTCTGACTGGATAGGAAGCAAAATGAAGACTTCCAGTGAAATCATATATCTGCCCATCATCACATGATGATTTGGGGCATTTTTTTGAGGTTTATGAAGGCAGAATAAAAACCACAGCAGGAAAATGAGACTGTGCACTGGCCTGGTGGGTCACAGGCGCCACATTGTTTCTGTGTGTATTACCTCATTTAACCCTGATGAGGGAGACAGGCACTGGCTCCATTCCAAAGGCGAAGACCTTAAGGATGTTAAACTACATGTTAAAACAGCATAAGGTGCTGTGCTCTGAGTTTTTAGGGAGAAACTTACCTATTCTCAAAGGTACTTCATGTTCTGGCACTTCAAAAAGTAAAAAGAGAGAGAAATATTTCCCAGACTTACTTGTCAATATCTCACTCTATTGGAAGAACACTTTAATAGAAATACTAACCTCATTGGCATTGGCTTTTATATTTTCCCCTTAAACCTTTACGTCATTTGTCACACACCCCAACTGAACCTGGTTTGAAAGGAGGTTTATTTCTCATTGCTACAGCTGCCAAAGACCTGGACTCAAGGTCTGCTCTGGCCCCTGACGTACTCAATGCTCTTGGCAACTTAAGTCAGAGTTTCTTCATCTGAAAATGGGCACAAGTCTTCAGATTGGCCCTGGATAGGGGAGGCACTGTAATGTGTATGAAGTGTCTAGTGCACTCTCTGGGACTTAGCAAGCTATGGTGGGTATCGGTGGCATTCTCTGATTGAACCAAAATCATTTTAATTAAAACTATGAAAATATTATTCATCACTTATGGATAACTGTGGGCGTTTTACTACTAATGAACCCAAGAGGTCTTGCCAGAGGTCACGTAAAGCCAACAGTCAAGTGACAAGATGAGGACACTGGGTGAGTTCCCTGGGCCACACACTGGCCATGTGACCCGAGGCTGAGCGTGGGCTGGGAGTCAGTTCTACACGAGCACGCCTCACAGCTCTGCCACCCACTGTCCCAGCCTGCCCTGCCGTTGGGTCCAAGAAGAGCAATTCATGTTGTTATTTGTTTGTGGCTTCATTTGTCCCACGTGAAGGGCAGGGATAGAATTATGAGTGAGCAGACGGTGGTGTCTCTTAAATACTGCATTTCACTTCCTAGGGACGTTTCTTCACGGTGCTGATCATGCAGTGAACATTTCCTGACCTATGGAAGTGTCAGAAACGTTTCTGGATGGAACATGTCTCTAAATTTCCAAAATGTGGTATTTTAGACTAAACTTTAGACTCTCAGATTTGAAAGAACTCACTGCCTGACCATACAGTGCTCAGAAAACGAGGCCAGAAGGTCTGGTGAACCTCAGCCTCCCCCACTGGCTTCTTAGTGGAAGGCTCGCCTCTGACAAGAGGAGCCCTTGAGAATGGAGCTTTCTGTGTGACAATGAACGTGGACTTGAAACCCGCTAGACTAGGTCAGGAGCATGTGAAGGTGTCTGGGCTGGCCAGTCTCAAGTGGACAGACAGCTATCTCATCTCTTAAATTTTAGGAGCTTAAATACCAGGTCCTCCTTAAACATTGAGCAATGCTTACATGCTCTGAGTCAGCCTGAAACGGGATGGATAGAAGGAGTCATAGAGGCTGACTCCCTCCATGTTCAGTCCAGGAGAGGGAAGGTGGCTTCCCTTAGCTGACGTGGCTGGTCAGTGTCGAGGCTGGGCGCTGAGTCCAGTGCAGCCCTCTCCCTGCTGGTTCCTCCCTCCAACCTGCTCCTGCCCAGAGCTGCTCCTTCCGCCCTTCCTCCCCTTCCTCCGTCTCACAAGATCTGGCCAGTGATGCTCTTTGTGTTGTCAGGAAATGTTCCTGGCACTCAAGCATACCCTGTCATTAACCCGAATCTGGTGGCTAAGGATGTCTTTGTGAATACACCTCATCCTGTCATCGGCCTGTGACCATCACTTGGCCTCTCAGCCCTCATTTTTTTTTTTTAATCTATGATATTGGGAGGGCCGAATTAGCTGATCACTAAGGCACATTCCCATACTAAAAAAAAAGATCTACTGTTCCTGATCCCTGAGTTATGCTGCGAGAACAGAACCACTTTGTCCACTGCTGCTCCTTGAGCTTGGGGAGATTGTAGGGAGAACAGAAAGCAGCCCCCATTCCCCGTGATTCTATTCAGTGTAAGAAGAAGAGATGAGCCCCTCCTGTTTTCAGAGTGGGTGCGGCACCAGGTTTTTTTTTTTTTTTTTCCCTGCCATTGGTTGGGCACATTTTACTGCATTATTCTTCCATCAAATTTTCCATAACAGAGTCTTCAGACTCGAACCCAAAGTTATTACAGCAAATCCTGCTGGAAAGCTGAGAGGGATTTTTTTACTTTTAGAGAAAATGGGCCTATATTCTAGGCAATAAGGATGCCATCCTGAAGGAAATTGGCATAGACATTCTATGCCTGACACAGGGTCCGCATGTGATGGTGGTTGCTGGGCACCATGTAGGCATGGTGTTGTGACTGCTGCCCAGGTATTGCAGCTGGACGGCTGCCTGGCAGCCATGTCAACATGGGATACCTAGTTGTGTGGCTAGCCTGGAAGTCTTCTGTGCATGTGATGATAGCACGGGAAATGTGGGCTATCAGGACTGCCTAGCATCCAGATGTCTTATGTAGTTTATGATCTGCACACGGGCAGCTTGTGCCCAAAGTAATGGAGTCAGCACGTGGGTGTTATACAGGTACAGTTACATGGCCAATAGGTGAGCAGGCATTGAGTTGAGTTGAGACAGTTTTCTGACTATCCCCTGCGCACCACGTGTGCACATCTACATGGTCACTATTCAGGCTTCGTGCGTGTACATGCATAGGGTTGGCATGAAGATACTATGTGTATAACTGTATGATCTGCAGGCACGGGATACATGGTGATCACACAGCCATCCCCCAGGCCTTGTGTGGTGTAAGCTTTCTGCAGTCTGTGGCCAAGTAGAGGGCAGATGGAAGAGACCCTGAGAGACAACACGACCAGTGTTAGCATTGGGTCTCTAGAGAGCGGCAGGAACTATTAGCTAGAGGGCATCTGCATCTTGTGTATTTGTAATGACATTTAAATATTTTACCAGTCTCTTCATCTTCCTCATTGTGATGAGTTTTTCTCATTGATCTTTCAAAACCAAAAGGGGCCATTCAGTGTTTTTATTGTAGTGAAACCAAAGTTAATACTATGCATCTGTACTTTTGGCAGCCAGAACCCTGTGGTCCCCAACGATGATAGTTTGTATTTTCAAATACACTGTAGCACTGTACCAGACCCTGCCACACAGGGTGTCTGTCAAGCCATAAACAGAGCTCCCTAGTCACGCCACCCCGTCTTTTCTTTACAGAGTCCAATAAAGGGAATTAATGTTATATTAACGATGAAAATCTGCTTATCACAATAGGATTTACAAAATGATTGCAGACATTTTCTCGTTTGACTAGCTCATTTTTAGTTCTGACAGCCCTTTTCTCTATATCATCTCACTTGATTCCCTGAGCAGCTCTGTCAGACTGACAGAATTCTCACCTCCATTTCACAGATGGGGAAACCAAGGCTCAGAACAGCTGTGGAACTTACCTGCAGTCACAGCCGCTGAGAGACAGCACCAAGCCCACGGCCAGGCCTCCGCTGTGCTCAGTGAACAGGCCCTGCTTCTGCTGGCACTCTGTCCCAGCAGATTGTATCAGCTGCTTTCTAAACACTTTGGTTAGCAAGACACTGGGAGACACAAATGGGAAGGAGTTGGCTTGTTCCACGTCTACCCAATATCATGATGGCTGCTTGTCTGCCTCGGATTCAGATTTCTTTCAAGATTGTCCATACTTATTGATTGTAAATCAGTGGCCTACAGTTATATTTCAGTTCAGTTCAATCCACGTATGAACCGAGTCTCTAGCATGTTTACGACATTGCCTTTGACACTTGGGTATGTGAGCAGTAGGACCTATAAAAATGATTTCAACTCAGTCCCTGCCCTGTAGTTGGCTTCCAACCAAGTGGCAGAAGCCAACACACACAGTCACCTCTATGTAAGCACAGCAAGAAAGACGAACTCAGGATGGTTTAGGAACACGCCGGAGGGAGCGTTGGAGCCTAGCTTTTGGTGGTTGGAGGGAAGACTTTCCAGAGCATGGTCCTATTTAAGAGTGCACCTTGAAAGATGCGTAGGATTGTTTTAACAAGCAGTGGAAGCATGTGCGTGTGCACACATGCACATATATTGCAAAGGGCTGCAATGGGTAAGGGAGAGGCAGTGCTTTATAGGGAGAAGGGATGACCTAAACACGTATGATTCTGGGAACCACCATGTTCACTGAGGGGATCATAGGATGTGTGTAGAAAGAGGGTAGGGAGTGGAGGTACTGAGGCTGGGAAGTTTGGTTGAGGGTTGAGGCCAAAATATGGAAGAAACATTTAGCTGTATTTTTGAGCAGGAGAATGACATGGCCACAGATGTATTTTAGAAAAATCAGTCTAGCGGAGGCCAGATGGATGGAGCCGAGGAAGCAGGCACTGGTGTTCGAGGAGTTTGAAGGCTCTTGCAAGAGTCCAGGCAGCATCATGAATGAGTCATCTCAGCTTAGCATGAGAAGGGTTTTTGTCACCAGTCCTCTGTTTATAATGAAATACTGAGAATGTCTGCATGTCCACTGACCCTGGGCTCATGCTAGCTACAGAAAGTACCTTTCAGCACAAGACAATAGGAAACCCTCCCTGAAGTCCAGTGAAACATGCCCACGTCCTCGAAGCTACAGATGTCCCATCTTCTGTGGGTTTCAGAGGCACATATCTTTAATAAAAATGCAAAGTGGTGCTCCTAGACACACAGCCCCCCTTCTGTACAAAAGCTAAAATCAGAAATGGCAATTCACAAAGATTCCACTTTCTGCCAGTCTTTGCACGGCCCTCCAAGTGCAGTCAAGCCCAAGTGGGCAGTCGCTTGTCTAGCACTTGGTATGGCCCCATTTCTGTTGGAATTGCCCATCTCTAAAGTAGCTCCCTCCCCTCTCCCCTTCCCACAAGGGCCCTTAGAGGCACCTTTTCATCTCTCAGGCCTGATCCCCCTCGTTGTTTGCCTTTGTGGAGTTGTTTATTCTTGCTTACCAGGGCCACTTTCCCTGCTGCTGCTGTTATTGATGATCTCTGTCCTTGGTACAAGGCCGGGCCTCCAGGAAGAAGTGGTTCCTGCACTCAGCCAGTGCTGCCGTTCTCAGGTGCACCCATCTCTTCCTCTCCAACATCCTCTCCCCTCCTTACTTCTTTTTTATTTACGCATTGAGTGGCAAAAGCTATGAAGGAATATGTAACATTTTAATAACATCTCATTTTCCTCTATTTGGGGGGCTTCAGTATGATAAAAGTCTGTATCATCAAAGGAAAATACCACTGGGAAGAAACCAGAGAAATGTTATGGCAAAAATGAGATAGAAAATGGATTTTTGAAGATTCTGCTCTAAGAACTTGGATTGAGATCCCGTGAAAGTGTGTCCTGGCTATTAAACCCCTTGGGAATGATTACAGATCATTTTGGATTTCCTTAAAATACAAGGACTTCCAATGTGAGTTGAAGACAATTTCTCAATCAGAACTTTCTAGAAGGATAACATATGTGTGGCTGTTGAATAATCTTGTCTCTTTATCCAAGGGAGCTGCCCTTAGAAATGTTTCCACTACCTTCTCTTCTATTTCTGTTTTTCCTCCCGTAAGACCATACCTTGATTTGGAACCTCAAGATTGTTAAGTGAATGAAATTGCCCAAGCCCAGTGAAGCCGACGGTCTGGGGTATGGTCCTTACGCGAGATCTCTTGAGTAAAGCCTTCCCTGAGCCTCCCAGCCAGAATTATTCAGTTCGACATCCATGCTCCAAGGCATGACCTCTTGGGTGCCCATGCCATCAGTCGGCTTCCAAACGGTGAACATTCAGAGTGTCACTGAGGACCGGGCTCTATGCTTTTATACTCCGGGAACCTGGATAAGGATTGTTCTCCATCTCCAGACAGCTTAGAGCAGAGACTGTGTCCCGTTCATCCTTGTAGTGACATTTGTGCCTTTGTTTTAGCAACTACGTAGGACTCCATGATCTGCAGGTATGGGCTTCACCTTTGTCTCCCGGCTTGACCTTCTACTGGAATGTATATTTCCCTGGTCCTGTTTCATTTGTGTGAGCCATGTCTAATGCTTGTGGAACAAAGTAGAGGTATGAACAAACCAATGGGCAAATATTGAAGCTTCTCCCTTTGGATCATACTCCTCAAAGGCCTTAGTATTGACCCTCGTACTTCATAGGAGCTCAGGAATTGTTGCTTGGGTTGAGCTCATTTGAAATGAAAGCAGCCAGAGAATGAACCTGTTATTCTGCAGGGAGTTCACTGAGCTGAAGTGGGGGTCCTGGCAGAGGAAGAGGTCTGCAGAACCCAGAACGAGTAGAGCTCTGGGGTATGAGCCTTGTGGAGCCTGTGCTCTTTTCTGGGAGTGTTTGCTGGTCCAGGCTTCAGGGTGCTTCTCAGAGGTCTTTGGAGGGCAGGGGCCACATGTTTCATGGGTCTTTATCCATGATGGTAGCTGAGGGAGGGCCTGGCACCTAACAGGTGATCTCTGCATTGGAATTGGAAGGCTCTCTGCAAGTGAAAATCATTTTGTCTTCTACCTTATTTGTGCTCACTCTCATGCTCTCAATTTCCATTTAAAAGATATTTCACATGGAACATGAAGATTTTCTTGGAATATTCAATATCTGGATTGGAGCTTTCTTTGAAGAACATTCTGTTTTCTCATAGTCTCATAGGCTTTAGAACTTTTTATTCCTGTCATTGAAATTACAGAAAAAAAACAAAACAAGGAAGGAAAGTAAGGAAGTAAGCTTGTTATAACAGCTTGTCGCAGGGAAAAGTGGGTGGAGGCCCCTCTTCCCTATCTTGTTAACGTGAAAAGCCTTGAACTTGGGCTATAACATCACCAGTATAAAAGGTGGCATTGACTCAGCACAAGTAAAGAAGATTGGCTTTAATCAGAGCAAATTGACAAATTTGTAAATTTGTGTAAAAATCTACTTTGGAGTCTATTAAAATTTGGGACCCCACGATCCAGCTGACTAATTACAAGGACTCCCAAGGACTCCCCAGTAGCCTTTCCAACTCTAAGAAGTTAAGTTTTTTTCACCCAGTCCAGGGATTCCTCTTAGAAAATTCCTGTTTGAACAGTTCTGGGGTAAGCCATTCCATTATCAGAGACCTCTGATTTGGGGGAAACTTCTCTTCATAGTGAAAGGGCTGGATTCTGCCTTTATGTAATTCCACCCACTGGTCCTAGCTCAGCTTTAGAGCAGGGCAGGGTGGCTCCTCTAGTCCCTTGCCAGGAAAGACCTTCTTTGAGACCAGCAGCAAAGATGCTCTGCAGCCTTCGTTGTGGAATTCTGAGCACTGTTGTCTCCTGCAGGGGTCCCTCAGAAGGTTTGACTGTTGGGATTGCCTTTGCCCTGAGATGGACTTGTCAGTGCCAGCAGAGAAGCAGAGTGCCCAGAACTGGACAGTGGCAGGTGCCCCATGCTCTGTGCTGGGGAGATGCTGCCTGCTGCCAGCAATTCCAGCACCAGCTGCTTAGCCAAAAATAAGTTCTCAGCTGCTAAGGCCTGATCTTTCCGCTCTCCTTCTTCTGGAAGCTGAGAGTCCAGCGGTCTGCCAGCTGGAACCGGGAGGTTGGGGATTTGTTTCTATTCAGATGAAAGGAAAAACAGTACAAGGTTTTTCATTTCTTTTTTAACCTTATTATGTCAAAAGAGTTGTCTTGTTCTTAAGAGCAAAAAATATCACCATTGCTTCTGAATTTGCTTTTAAAATAGCATTAGGAGTGGTGGGGCTGCATTGAGCCTCTCCCAGCTTCCTGGCAGAAGCCCCTGTCGAGAGAGGCAGATGCAGCTTCCACTTGAGTGGAGGGATGGCTCTGGGAAAAAGCCCGAGGACTGGGTTCGGCTCAGCAAATCTGCCAGCCTTTGGATTGATAAACTGCCTATTTGCACAGAGGACAGGAGCAGCTGCCTCAACCATGGAATTTTCCAAAGGCTGTAAAACTTTACAGATAGAGCTTGAAGTTATTCATTCCTTTACTTAGCAAATATTTATCAGCAGCTGCTGTGTGCCAGGTACTGTGCTGGGTGCAGAGGTGAACAGAGGACAATCTGTGTCCTCAGATCTGGCACTGCCTAGGGGGAGAAATGGACAGAACAAATGAGCATGGTCTGCTGTAATAAGTGTCCATAGGTGATATGGTTTGGATGTTTGTCTCCTCCACAACTCATGTTGAAATGTGACCTCCAGTGTTGGAGGTGGGCCTGGTGCCACATGTAGGAGCAGAGGACAGATCCCTCCTGAATGACTTAGCGCCATCTCCTTGGTAATGAGTGAGTTGCCACTCAGTTAGTTCACATGAGGGTGTGGTGCCTCTTCGGTCTCTTTTGCTCCTGCTCTGGCTATGTGATGCGCCTGTTACTGCTTTGCCTTCAGCCATAAGTAAAAACTCCCTGACGCCTCACCAGAAGCCGAGCAGATGCCGGCACCGTGCTTATACAGCCAGCAGAACCACGAGCCAATTCAACCTCTTTTCTTTACAAATTACCCAGCCTTGGGTATTTATTTATAGCAACGCAAAAATGGCCTAACACAATAGGCTTCCCCGTAGTGCTACATAGGAGGGTGCAATGGACGGTGGTGGAGGTGGTTATGGGGGCAGCTGTAGCATTGATTATTACTGTTATTGCTGTCATTAATAAACTACAAGGATGTACAGCACAGGTGAAAGACAGCAGCTGTGCTTCAGATGGGTGGTCTCAGGGCCAGCGTGGGACTTGTCACAAAGCAGGAGCTTTTGGAGCTGCTTTGGAAGAATAAGATGGAGCATGGAAGTGAGGCCTTTCCCGACAAGGGGCAGGTAATGTGGGAAGGCATGAGGGTTAAAATGAACGTGGATTGTTTAGGGTCCAGCAGCCATTTCAGTGTCTCTAAAGCTGTGTGTGTGTGAGGGTGGGGGTGGGTGGGTGATGAACCATTGTCCTAGAAATGGGGAATCTTTGAAAAGCTCTAAGCTGCAGAGACAGAGTCAGACTTGCATGTTATGTGATCACTCTGGAAGAATTGTGGAGGCCAGGCTGGACTGGGATGGGACTGGGGCAGGGAGAGGGGCTAAGAGTGGGAAATGATGAGGGCCTAGGTTGCAGTGGAGAGGGTGGAGGGTGGAGGGGAGGAGACAAGAAAAAAATAAATCAGAGAGAAGGTCAGGAGGACTCCATGGCCTATGACCTATTCAGGCTGTGTGTGTGTAGTGTGCAGTATGTAGTGTATAGTGTATAGGGAAAGATACATGATGGATGAATGAGAGCTGGAGCTGGGAATATCAGCCTCTTCACCCCCCATGTGACTGCTGGGAAGAGAAGCAGGAGTGGGAACAGGTGTGAGAAAGGACAAAGACAGATGTTGTTCCATGTTGACTTGGGATGGTGCACCTGCTTTCTGGGGCTGCTGCCTGGAGGCTATAACAATCTGACTGAGAGATGTAGGGCATGGAGGCTGTTAGCCTCTCAGGGGAGTCCAGTTGCTGAGGTGGTGGCAGGAGGAGGAGGATAATGGGCAGTGTTAGACAGGAAGGCTGAACGCTCACATCTGTGGTCAGTTGATTTTTGACAAGAGTGCCAAGGCCATTCAGTGGGGAAGGGACAGACTTTTCTACAGATGGTGTTGGGACAACTGGATCTCCAGGTTTGTGAGTGAATGTAACTGTAAAAGATTGAAGCTGGATCCTTACCTCACACCATCCACAGTGATTAACTCAAAATGGACCAAAGACCTAAACATAAGAGTTAAAATGATAAATCCAGCTCAGGAAAACATAGAGGAAAATCTTCACTGGATTTGCAATAGATTTAATGCAGATCTGTGATGGAGTTGGTACTGGTGTCTTGGATATGACACCAAAAGCACAGATGACATAAAAAAAAATTGGACTTCATCAAATTTAAAAACTTCTACACAGAGGACACTATCAAGAAAATAAAAAAACAACCCACAGAGTCAGAGAAAATGTTAGCAAATCATACATCTGATAAGGGATTAATGTCCAGAAAATATTTTTAAAACCCCTACAACTGAACAACCACAAAGAAAGTAACCCACTTGAAAAATGGGCAAGGGACTTGAATAGACATTTCTCCAAAGAAGAAATGCAAATGCCCAATAAGCACATGAAAGGATCCTCAGAATCATGAGTCACTGAGACAATGCAAATCAAAACTACAGTGAGAAAGCACTTCAGACCCATTAGGATGGCTACTATCAAAACAAAACAAAGCAAAAACAAAACAGAGAATAATAAGTGTTGGTGAGGATGTGGAGAAATTGGAACCTTTGCACATTACTGGTGGGGATAGTAAATGGTACAGCCACTGTGGAAACAGCTGGACAGTTCCTCAAGAAGTTAAATACAGAATTGCTCTATCCTGCAGCAATTCCACGCCTATGTATATATCCAGCAGAATGAAAGTAGGAACTCAAACCTGTATGCCCATGTTCTTAGCAGCATTATTTACAATAGCCAAAAAGTGGAAGCAACTTAAGTGCCCATCACCAGATGAATGGATAAACAAAATGTGATTTATAGATACACAATGGACTACAGC
Organism: Macaca thibetana thibetana; assembly: GCF_024542745.1. NCBI lineage: Eukaryota > Metazoa > Chordata > Mammalia > Primates > Cercopithecidae > Macaca > Macaca thibetana. The sequence continues at coordinate 133,114,714 of NC_065585.1, forward strand.
CTGAAAATGGAAGAAAATTCTGACATGTGCTACAAATGGGTGAACTTTGAGGACATCAAGCTAAATTAAATAAGCCAGTCACAAAAAGACAAATACTGTATGATTCCTCTTATATGAGGACCTAGAGTAGTCAAATTCATAAAGACAGAAAGTGGAATAGAGGTTCCCCAGGGCTGGGGAAAGGGGGAGTTATTGTCTAATGGGTATAGAATTTCTGTTTGGGATGATGACAATTTTTGAAGATGGATAATGGTGATGATTGCACAACACTGTGAATGTACTTAATGCATTTAATTGTACACTTACAATGCCTAAAATAGTAAATATTATGTTACATATAGTTTACCATCATAGAAAAAAATGTAAAGGAAGGCAGGCAGACCCTAAGCATTGGGTTCTCATAGCTCTCCTAGTGCATTTCGATCTTGAACGGTGCTGAGGGTTCCTGTCCACTCCCTGTGTGATTCCCATCACCCAGGCTATGCCACGTGTTCATCCCCTCCCACCTCTAAACATTTGGCTATGAAGGCATTGCTCCCAAACTGGACAGAAGCTCTCTGGGGCGCTGAGCCAACCCCTGGAGGGACCCCAACCTCCTATTCTAGCTCCTGCCTGGGCAGGGGAAAGAGAACCATGACAGGCCTCTGATGCTGAGCGCCAAATGTGGTTCTTCCTCGACAGCCAGCAGCTGCTTTCTGACCTGGAAGTCTTTCCTGCACTTGCAGCTCCCACTCACCCACAGTTTTCCCCAGAGAGGGGAGCCCTGAGGCTGCATTTTGTGCATTATCATTCCAGTGACACAAGCATCCAGTGCCCCCATAGCCCAAGATGCCCACTGGAGGCAACTGGGAGCCCAGGCACTCCATAGCACGCCTTTGCAACAGTGGCTACTAGCTTGGGGAGAGGGATGGGGAGAAGTGAAGGAGTATCCACAGTGCAAAGAAACTCTGTCCCAACACAGAGACAGTCACAGTAGCATTGGGAAATACCCTTTGCATGGAAGGTTTATGCAGATGGCCAAGCTCTTCTCAAAAGGATAGTGCAGGGATACTTTTGCATGGTATTTGCAGTTATTTGCTTTGCAATATGGAATCAGGAGATTTTCCAGACTTGAGGTTTAAACACAAAATTATATTTTCCCTGTACTAAACAGTCCCAACATGGGTGATGACCCTGATTCTCCTGCTATTTGGAGGCATTTACTTCTGAGAAACATACAGCATGCCTCCCACTGAACCTGTGGCCAAAGGAGGATCTGAAAACTGGAAGAGAAAACAGCTTCTAAGCAACCAGAAGTTATGTAGCCAAGTTCATGCACAAAAGCCAGGACGCTTGACACCTGTCCTGGCTCAGGATTTACTCACACATATGAAGCTTGAGATGCTTGTTTACCAGCCCCCACAAATTAGAAGCCACAGATTAAAATGTCCCAGGGCTGGCTTGGAGAAGGCCCTCCAAAGGTACCAGAGAAGCTTCCGGAAACTTGGCACCTGAGACTAAAGAAACAGCTTTCAGCAGAGTGGGAGGCAGATGGGAAGGCTTCAGAAGCAAGGTGCCTCCCTGAGTGATGTCCCAGGAGAAAAATGACATCAACCCAGCCAACGAGAAAAAGCCCGGCCGTGCTGTGTGGGAAGGCAGGTGCCAGGCCTCACACGGCTCCACATGCTCGTGCCATACTTGCTGGAAGCTGGGATGTTGGGGTCCCTGCTCCAGGGCCACTGGAAGGGAGGGTTTTATGGGTCCTGGATAGCTAGGCCCTGGCTGGGACTCGAGAGCCCGGGCGAAAGGATTGCCACTGGGGCTCTGGAGGTGCTCGCTGGGGAAGGTGGGCCGCGGCACTCAAGAGGAAGGCAGGCCATCAGACGTCCCGTGGGGAAAACATTCCCCGACGGTCTCCAGCTCGTGCCTCATGTGTGCCTGTGGCCCACAGAGACCTGGCTCATGGGTGCTTTGCACAACCGTGGGCTTTACTGAGGCCTTACAAAGTTGAAACTGGTTGCGATACACACGTGGGAAGATGTAGCAGCAATGCCGGTGGCTTCCAGGCTCAGGCTGAGGCAGATGGGCGGGACGTGAGTCCTGGCTCTGCACGCCCTGGTTATGTGTCCCTGCTGAGTCGCTTCACCTCTTCAGGACCTAGGCTTCCCATCTGGTGCACAGGAATGAGACTGCACCGCTCACAGAGGATTGTTTGAGGATTAAAGAAAATACAGTAATAAAATAGCCACGGCCCATGAGCATTTAAGAGATGGCAACGACGTCATTAAAATGTGGTGGGCGGGGGACTGTCGCTCACTCTAGGAAAGATTTCTCATTACATGTCATTATATATCGACATAAAAGGCTTTTATTTTGTGTTGATGAAGTAAACTTCAGAAAGTGCTTCAGAGGATCCAGGGGTGCCCTCCACACGTCCCAGTGCATCACCTCTGCCCCTGGTCCACGTGGAGAGGACACCTCGTTCCCCCACAGTGCTGGGAAAGTGAGGTGGTGCTGCTCTTCCTCCACCAACAGCAAGGCAGGGACCTTCCCCAGGGGCATCTGGGCTCCCACCTCCAGGGAAGGGTCCCCCTGGAATCTTTCTTTTCCTGACAGTACTAGATGCCTTTCTCCCCAGCCCCGTGACAAACGATACAATAGTCAAGCTTGCTGCCAGGGAGGCAGGGAAGTGACGATCCTGCCACCCCTTCCCCCCACCCCCCGTGAGGAGGGGCAGGCGGGTGTGGGATCCATCACGCCCGCCCACGTGGATGGCTTCAAAGTGAACAGTTGGCATTCCTGCGGGGCGGCCCTCGCTCCTGCAATAGGCCATCCCGGGCGGCCGCTCCCTCCCTCACCTACGATCTGCCGTCAGCAGCTGCTTCTGACAGGTGCGCGGGCTCTCCATGGCAGATGGTGACCAAAATGGGCTTGCTGGCAGGCTGTGCCGCCGCGCCGCCCTCCCTCGCACACACTGATGTGTACACAAACACAGCCCGGCCCTCCGTGCCTTCTCGTGGCACCTGCCTGGGGTTTCAGGGGCAGCCAGAGGGCTTATTCCAGAGTGGCAGGTCCATTTCCCTCAGGCCACCCACCTTGCTGAGACCCTTCCATTTTTGGCCTCCAGACTGTGGATCTGGCGTGTGCCGCTTCCCAAGCACGGCATCCTCCCCAGTCTCCTTGCTGGTGTGTGTGGTAAGCGGCACAGCTGTGCACCCACCACTCCCCATGATGGCTTTGGGCTTGGCCCGGACAGAGCCCACGAAGGCCGAGCTGCCTTAGGCCACAGTCACAGGCTCCAGATGCGGGGGAGCTGGGCCACCCTGTGCTCGCTCCCATCTGTTTCCCGGAGTGTGGTCTTGTGGATGTCAGACGGGAGAGACTCGTGGGCACTGCTCCACTGTCCATGGGAGCCCAAGTGCACTGGAAGCCTGTTCTCTTCACAAAATAGCAAGACATGTCCACGCCACAGTGACCATGTGCCAGGTCACAGAGCTCAGCTCCCTCCGGGGGAGAGTGCCTCTCCCCTCTGTCAACCCTGTGCCGAAGTGGAAAGCTGCAGCTGCAGGATCAGGGCATTGCCAGGCCACCCAGCTCTGCCACCCAGCGCCCTGCCGGAGCACCCGCCCCTCCCTCCGTGTTTGGGCAGCTCATTCCAAACAACCACCCAGCCAAGGCAGCCAGATGAGGGGACATCTGGCGCGAGATGGCCGCCAAGTCATTGCTGTTCCATCATGGCAGAAGGAAGATGAGCTCTCTGCCAGATTCTTAAAGAGAGAGAGAGAATAAAATGTGAGTTCCATGCCCGGCATTTTTTTTTCTTCTTTTTACCCTGACACCTCAGCTGTCATTTTCCTTCCTCTGGAACTTGGACTACTAAGAACCCCATATCCATAACTATTTAGTGCAGACCTTTACCACTGGATGCTGATGAGAGTGCCAGAGTGTGTGATGGGAGTGGCAGCAGAGAGGTGAGGCTTGGAGATGACCTTGGAGGGAGAATGCATACACACGCATGTCCTCACACAGCCACACACACGCGTGTTCACACACCCCCACGTGCTCACACACACATAATATACACACATGCTCACACACCCCCACGTGCTCACACACATACACATGCTCACACACCCATGTGCTCACACATGTCATCACACACATGCTCACACACGTGCTCACACACATCAGTGTCCTCACACATATACTCACATACACAGTATTCACACTTGTTCACATACACACTGTACTCACAGTGCACACACACATGCTCACACATGCCCACACCCATGTACTCACATAATCACACACATGCTCACACACCATGTGCTCACACATGTAATCACACATGCTCACACATAACAGACACGTGCTCACACACATCCATGTACTCACACATACATAGTTTTCACACATGTTCACATACATGCCGTACTCACAGTGCACACACACATGCTCACATGTGCTCGCACACACACACGTGATGGATCACGAGGGGCAGAGGGGACTGAGATTGACTGTTCACCATGTGTCCTCCAGGGTGGGGCTGACTGCAGTGAGTGCGCTTTCCGTGAGCTAATGGGGTCAGAACCTGTGAGTGGGAACTAAAGAGCTTCTTTCCTGCTGTTTCCCAGTACGGGGAGAAGCGTGAGTGACTCTCCCTGTATCCAGCTCCCAGGCTGACACACTTGTGTTGGGCAGTGGCAGGAGAGAGTGTGTGTTCACAGCAGTGGTCTCGCAGAAAGTCTAGTGTGGTGGGCTGAGGGAGGTCTCCTGCAGTCACGGCATCTTGTGGGCTGTGTGACCTTGGGCGAGTTCCCTAACCTCTCTGAACCTGTATTCTTCATCTGGAAAATGAGACCATTAGCTTCTTGAAGAATGTGACCTTTCAGCTAACACTTCTACATGGTGATAGTGTCACTTTCATTTTAGAGATAAGCAAATTCAAGTACGGAACGGCTAAGTGACTTGAGCAAGGTCATGCAGGAAAGTGGGGTGTCCTTGCAGGTAGTGAAAGCAAAGAAGGGGAGACGGGTGTGGGGGATGTTCACGAATAGGCGAGCTGGGAGTTACATCTGGGGTGCTGGTGCAGACAGGAATGGGGGCCACAGAGTCCTGGGTGTATTGGAGGTAGAGGCATCTCCTTGGTGCTGGCCAGTCTGTTGCTCTCTTTTCCCTCCTGACATAAGTTAAATGGACAGCCTGCTCTCAAACACAAAAGGTGGGTTTTCACAGATAGGCCATATCTCCCCTGCTCTGTGCTTGTTCCTTTGATTTCTCTGAAGAGTACAGTTTTCCTTATCTCTGAAAAATCATGTTGTTTGGGCCACTTTCCAGGCCCCAGGAACCAAGATGAGGCCATGCTAGGATGGCCCTGAGTCTTGCCTTGTCAGACATGATCTTTTCTTTTTTGAAGCAGGCCTCACTTTGTCAACCAGGCTAGAGTGCAGTGGCATGATCTCAGCTCCCTGTGACCTCAGCCTTCTGGGCTCATGTAATCTTCCCATCTCAGTCTCCCAAATAGCTGAGGCCACAGGTGTGTGTCACCACACTTGGCTAATTTTTTTATTTTTTTGTAGAGATGAGGTTCACTGTGTTACCCAGGCTGATCTTGAACTCTGGGACTCAAGTGATCTTCCCGCCTCGGCCTTCTGAAGTGCTGGGAGTATAGCCACAAGCCACCATGCCCGGCCTAGACTCTGTGACATTTTCTTTGTGTTCTTGCAAATGTGATGAACAAGAACTGGCATCTCACAACCAGAGGTGGATGTGAAACGCCCACGTTCTCACCATCAGACTTTCATCAGCTCCCCTGGGTCCTGAGCAGGGTGAGGTAGATTTTAGGGTCATGACATGAGTCAGCAAGGGCAGGTGGAGGGTTGTGGCAGCAGTCCAGGCAAAGGTGGGTGATGGCTGAGCCTTGGAGGTGGCGATGAGGGTGGAGGTGGATTCGTGAACCATTCTGGATGAACTGTCAAGCTTTGCTTTACAGTTAGGACTTACTGTGGACGTTGGATGGGGAAAGTTGATGGTGGCAATGAAATGTGTAGCCTGGAGGACAGGTAGCAAATGATGCTGTGTGCCAAGAGAGGGAACAGCGAAGACCAACTGCTTTGGGAAAGGAAGGATAATGACTCCGGGTTTGCACGGGCTGTGTTTGAATTTCTGGGGTGGGGTGGTGAGTAGCAGCATTCCATAGGCAAGAGAAGAGAAGATTCTGGATCCCAGGAAATGGTGGGGCACACAGCAGGAGTTGTCGTTGGTCTAAACACCCCAGCACCTGGAGTGTGATAGGATAGCTTACATTTTCATCAAAATTCTTGCTTGTTCTTTACATTTTTATTGTGATGCCTATTCTACCTGGTAATCACATTCTGAAACCTGATAAAGTATCAATTCTGAGAATTTCATTAGGGAACACATCAATCTTAGCTACGCTGGTGATACACAGAATCTTTGAGTGGGTTAATAGGATTGCAGGGAAGAACCAATAGGTATAAACTTCTTAGACTTTCGATTAAAAAACTGACAAGCTTCAACACCAAATTCTAATTTTGTTTCAAGGGTAATCACGAGAGCAGGAGCACTCGTAGGACAACTATGTCACCACAGACAGAACAGGCTCACTGGCCGGAAACACAGGCCGGGGAGAAAGGGTCGCATCCCTGGGACACGATGTGCAAAATCAAGCTTCTCAGCTTCATTCATTAGCACCACTCTGACTTTACAGCTGCATGGTGACATTTAAAGAGAAACATGGGCCGGGTGCAGTGGCTCATGCTTGTGATCCCAGCACTTTGGGAGGCTGAGACGGGCAGGTCACTTCAACCCAGGAGTTTAAGACCAGCCTGGGCAATGTGGTGAAACCCTGTCTCTACCAAAAATTAAAAAAAAAAGAAATTAGCCAGGCCCGGTGGCACATACCTGTAGCCCCAACTACCCAAGAGGCTGAGGCAGAGGGATCGCTTGAACCCAGAATCAAGGCTGCAGTGAGCCATGAGCATGTCATTACAATCCAGCCTGGGCGACAGAGCAACACCCTATTTCTAAATAAATAAGTAATAGAGGAATAGGTCATTAAAAAATCCAGGTTTTAATTTTTAAAATTTGTTTAAATGTGAGAGGCACAAGTGCAGTTCTGTTGCGTGCATACATTGTGGAATGGTGAAGTCTGAGCTTTTTATAGTGTTATCATACCCAAATAAGGTACACGGTACCCATCAAGTAATTTCTCATCCCTCACTCCCCCACCCTCCCACCCTCCCACCCTTCTGAGTCTCCAGTAACTATTATATTCTTGCATATTTAGCTCCCATCTGTAAATGAGAACATGCAGTATTTGACCTTCTGTGTCTGAGTTATTTAACTTAGGATAATGGCCTCCAGTTATCTCCATGTTGCTGCAAAAGACATAAGACATTATGTTCTTCTTTTTTATGGCTGAGTAGTATTCCATGGTACATACACACCACATTTTCTTTTTCCAGTCTTCTGTTGATGGACACTTAGGTTGATTCCATAGCTTTGCTACAGTGAATAGTGCTGTAATACTCATCTGAGTGCAGGTGTCTTTTTCATGTAATGATTTCCTTTGGGCAGATGCCCAGCAGTGGGATTGCTGGATTGAATGGCAGTTCTATTTTTAGTTCTTTGAGAAATCTCCGTACTGTTTTCCGTAGAGGTCATGCTCATTTACATTCCCACCGGCAGAGTGTAAACATTCCCTTTTTTCTGCACCCTTGCCAGCATCTGTTGTGTTTTTTTTTTTTTTTTTTTTTTTTTTTTTTGACTTTTTAATAATAGCCATTCTGACTGGTGTAAGATGATATCTCATTGTGCCTTTGATTTGCATTTCTCTGATGACTAGTGACGATGAGCACTTTTTCATATGCTTGTGGGCCGTTTGTTTTTAAATGAAGTTCATCTCTCCCCTCATGAGAAAGGAGATCACATAAGGTCTCTTGTCACATGGGGACATGGAGTTCTTTTTAGTTAAGATGGCAGCTTTGGTGAGTGGTTGAGAACCATGGCTCCAGGGTCAGGCTGCCTGGGTTGAAATACTGCCTCTCCTCTCCTTTGCTAAGCACTCTTACCAAATGCAGCGGATAATACTGTGTTCTTAGAGGGGACGTGATGAGGATAACGTCAGACAGCATGTGTAGAGCACGCAGGGCAGCATGGCACAGGGTGAATGCATAAGTGGCGTCAGCTCCTAGGCCCTCCCCGCCCGCCTCAACATGCACATGCTTGTCCTTGTCTCCCAGAAACACAGGACTTTCACTTGAGTCAATTTAATAGACTCAATCAAGATATTTCTTCATAGAAGCTGGGCACAGCAGCCCATGCCTGTAATGTCAGTGCTTTGGAAGGCTGAGGTGGAAGGATCACTTAAGGCTAGGAGTTCGAGACCAGCCTGGGCAATATAGTGAGACCCTGTCTCTACAGAAAATAAAAAGAATTAGCCTGGCATGGGTGGCACATGCCTCTAGTCCCAGCTACTTGGGAGGCTGAGGCAGGAGGATCGCTGGAGCCCAAGAGTTTGAGGCAGCAGTGAGGTATCATGGTGTCACTGCACTCCACCCTGGGTTACAGATACAGAGCAAGACCTTCTCTTTCTATTTTTTAAAAAAGATATTTCTTCATAGAGTAAGTCAAAGGAAAAAGATGATCCTCCGAGCCCTGTGTCCAGGGTCTTCCCATAGTGGTCTTCCCATGGTTCCATCCATTGCTGTGGGTTTGTGACATTGTGACATGGAGTATGCATGTGTGGCAGCGACACTTGACCAGGAGCCACCAATACTCACGTAGGGAAAGTCTGGCCACAGGCTAGGTCTTCAAAGGACCAAGTATCTGGGTGGCCTGTGAAAAACCCAAGTCACTTGTTTGGGGGTGCTGGTGGAGGACAGGAAAGGGTGGAACAGGATGCAGGTGGCCAGGCCATGACGCTCCCACTTCTCTGGGCATAACCCCCGCCACCTCATAATTCCCACAGTGTGACATTCCGTCACGTCGCAAAAATAACCAACACAGTTTTGAGCAGTGCTCCTGAAATAGAATCCATGTGATGTATTATTTCAAATATATGATTTCATCTGTTCCTCAAAACAGCACTGAGAGGTAGATATCTTATCCCCTATCCCCCTTTTACAGAAGGGAAGGCCAAGCCTCAAGGTCAGCTCCTCAAGGTCATGCTGTTTGGCAGAGCCAGGAGAAGAGCCCAGGCCCCTCTTGTCCCTAACCTCTATGCAAACATGATCTCCTGGAGAACTCCTGGAGATATTCTAAGGAGTGTTTGATACTTAGAGATGCACAGTGCTGCTTTCAGTGTCGAGTGCCATTTTTGTAACTCCAGTTAACATGGATTTTTATTGTCTTAACTGGAAAGCATGCCAATTATATGCAAATTTGAATTGTATAATTAGCTTATGTTCTTGAGGGAGTTCCAGTTCTTCCACTGGTTCTGAGCCTGACGAAAAGGAAAATTATGCTTTGGCAAAGAACACCTATGGCCTATTTTGGATTCTCCTCCCCCACACCCATTTTTCCTTTCTCCCTCCCTCCTTCTCGTCCTTCCTTCCTCCTTTCAAAAAAATCCTGACTGTACTTCATTGCTAAGCAGCTTAAACAGCCCGAATGAGACCCTCCATCTGACCTCCACGCAGGTTTTCCTTTTCCTCTTTGTTGTTCTCTTGGCAATTAGAAGAACCAAAGAGGCCAGAGTCCTCCGATGATGCCTGCTTGGAAGTTGAGATGCTGGTGCTGAAACTGCTAGAATGCCAGGCATGCTATCACCTGCAGCTTTGAGACGTCACGCTGACAGTATCACAGGAAAACAGCCTTTTGTGGGCCGTCCTCTGTGTGTTCACACCATGTCGTTTCTAAGCTTTAGAGGAAACTGACAAAAGCTTCTTTTCTCTCTGTCTTGAGCTTCACGGCATATCCTTAACCATGTGGAGCAGGGAGCTAACGCATCACAGCCAACTGTATCTGGAGTGCATTTGCTCATATAGCCCCTATTTTATTTTTTAGTCTTATTTTTAGTTTCCTTTGAATATAATAATAATAAAAAACCCAATCATGAATTCTTAGCCTCAGCCAATATAGTGTGAGGTTAGACATATTGCAGCCCAAGGGAGAATTTCTGCTTGCAAGCTGGTCAGCCTCTTTGCAGTTGACAGATGTAACCTGCCCTAGGGCAAGAGAAAGTCTCAAGGGAGCTTTTCATTTCTTAATATTGAAATGAGCACAACTTGTATTGTCTTAATCAGTGAATTAAAAAAAATAAAGTTACTAAGTTTCATTTTTTAAACGTGGCATAAGAGGATTTTAAGAAATTGCAATTGCTTTTTAAGTTGCTATTGAAAGTTAATTTTCTCTGTGTTCAGGCAGATTCCGCCAGCAACTCCTAACTAGGTAGTCATGTTGCAGTTAAGCAAAACATACCCAGGAGTGGTGAACAGCCCTGTTCTGTGGACACCACCCCTGGGAAGGGAAAGGGTGTGTGCCGTCCGCAGAGTGGTTTTACTTTGTCCTTGAACTTGATTTTCATCACATTTCATAAACTCAGAATACAGGAGTACTCATTTAAAATTACAGCAGAAATCTTCTAATGCAAACTGCATTCTTTCAGAATATATGATACTTTAGGCAAGGGTTGTATTAAGGAACATTTTTTTCACTATTCATAAAGAAGGGATTCATGAGTGATAGTGAATGGACTTTATAGTCATAATGAAAATGTTTCCATTGTTAATCTGAACAAATAGATTTTATATGAAAAATCTGATATATTGCAGCTAGTCATTCTTATGTATTTCTTAATTTAATCCAAATTTAAACCACATTTCTTTAAATTAAAAGTTCCTTAATTACAAGGGCCACAGGCTAGTCAATTCTGGTTCCCTGGTACTTTGTATAATACCCAAATAGAGACACAGTAAATGCGTCCCGAACCAAACTGAAAAAGTTGCTTTCAGAGCTACATGGATATGAATGTGAATCTACAGAGATATTATATGTAATATAAACTCTCGAACATGATGTTCCAGATATAGAACGAAGATGCTCAAGGGGAGCATCCCAGAATCTTGCAAGAGGGGTTATGCATTTGAAGTCAAAGCATAACTTTGGAATATTTAGAGAACCCTCAAAATTCAACAATACAAGCAAATCAACTGATTAAAAAATAGACACGAGATTAGAACAGACACTTACCAAAGAAGTCCCTTCACCTACAGGATGCCTTTGTATACAGAAGGCAAATAGGAACATTAAAAGGTGCCCAGCATCATTAGTCATGAGAGAAATGCAGATGAAAGCCACATTGAGATGCTACCCTACACCAGTTAGAATGACCACATCAAAAAATCATGACAATACCAAGTGCTGGGGATGACACAGAGCAATGGGAACTCTCACACATTGTAGGGGACTAAGGTGGAGAGCGCAAAGTGGTGTGATCCATTTGGAAAACCACTGGAAATTTCCCGTCAAGTTTAGTATACTTTTACCTACTGTGACCCAGCAATCCCACTCCTAGATTTTTACCTAAGAGAAATTAGACCACACAAAAACCCACTCCCAAACGTTTACAGCAGCTTTGTTCATAACAGCCAGAAACTGGAAACAACCCAAGTGGCCTTCAGTTGTGCAATGGAAAGCACGTTGAGAAATACATATGCCCCGGAAGGCTGTGATCTCACCTGTGGCTGCCATGAGGCCCCGTGCAGGTGTTTCACGTGTCCGTGTGAAGAGATCACCGAACAGGCTTTGTGTGAGCAACGTGGCTGTTTATTTCACCTGGGTGCAGGCGGGTTGAATCCGAAAAAGGAGTCAGCAGAGGGTGGTGGATTATCATTAGTTCTGATAGGTTTTGGGATAGGCGGTGGAGTTAAGAGCAATGTTTTGGGGGCAGGGGGTGGATCTCACAAAGTACATTCTCAAGGGTGGGGAGAATTAGAAAGAACTTTGTTAAGGGTGGGGGAGATGACAAAGTACATTGATGAGTCAGGGTGGGGCAAAAACAAATCACCATGGTGGAATGGCATCAGTTAAGGCTATTTTCACGTCTGTGGATCTTCAGTGGCTTCAGGCCATCTGGATGTGTCCGTCCAGGTCACCGGGGATATGATGGCTTAGCTTGGGCTCAGAGGCCTGACAAAGAGACGAAGAGAAGACCGAGTGGAGAACTGTGGGGGCCTTGAAGGTTCCTGTGCTCCAGCACACACAGCCCTCAGCAAAGGTAGGAGTCTGGTGCTTCCAGGCCTGTAAAGAACTCGGTGCCTAATCCTTGGGTGATAATTTGCTAACCAAGCCGCGACCTCAGTGGCCACACCTGAAGGAGAATACAGACTTTACAGAGTTAGTCCAAGAAAGTCACTGAACAACGGAACAGCAGCAGCAGCACCACCACATTGTAGGGCAGGGACATCTGATTTCCAGAGTTGCCACATTATTTAAAATGTCCGGTTTTCAAGAAAAAAGTATGCAACAAAGAAACGTGACGGTATCCGTTACTAGACTTTAAATCCGCTGTTATAAATGTGCAGCAGGAACTAAGGAAACTGAAACAATTAAAGGAAAATGTTAGAGTAATGCCTCAACAAATAAAGAATATCAGTAAGAAAACTGATATTTAAAAAAAAAAAAAAAGAACTAAGTAGAAATTCAAAGATACAATAACTTTTAAAAAATCACCAGAAGCGCTGAGTTGGCAGAAGACAGAATGAAAGTGGAAGACAAGTCAATTGATATTATCCAGTCTGAGGAACAGAATTTAAAATGGGGAAAAAACGGTGATGGTTGCATAACTTTGAACATATTTTAAAAACTACTGAATTGTAAGGTTTGAAAGGATAGATCAGGCACAGTGACTTACACCTGTGATCATAGTGTTTTGGGAGGCTGAGGCAGGAGGATTGTTTGAGCCCAGGAGTTTGAGACAAACCCAGGCAACATAGCAAGACCCCATCTCTACAAAAAATAAAATAAAAAAAACTAGCCAGGTGTGGTGGTGTGCTCCTGTAGTCCCAGCTACTTGCGAGGTTGAGACGAGAGAATCGCTTGAGCCTAGGAGTTTGAGGCTGCAATGAGCCGTGATCGTGCCACTGCACTCCAGCCTGGGTGGCAGAACGAGACCCTGTCTCTGAAAAAAAATAATAAAATAAATCTTATGTGAACTACCTCTCAATATAAAATGATTATCTAAGGGGTGGGGACAGCGGGAAGAACACAGTTTAGAAAGGGCTCTGGAAGACAGCCCCAAGAGAGATGTGTAACTGAACAGGACGCATCCTGCTGACTTAACTTTCTCATTTTACAGCGGAAGAAACTGAGGCCCAGATGAGTGAAACAAACTTCCCAATGCTTCTTATGTAACAGACACAAATGCCTCCAACCATTCTGCAGTCGGTGTGACTGACCGTCTCAGTTTGCCACGACTTTCCTAGTGTTAGCACTGAAAGTTCTGCATCCTGAGAAACCCCCAGCCCCTGCAGCCAAGACACTTGGCCACTCTGTCAACAATTCTGCAGTGAGACCATTCTTTCCAGCGGCTCTGAATTGCTGTAATTCTTCTGTGAATGAGAAAGGATGGTATTCAGAGGAGTCCCATTACCCACTGAATTCAGTGCTCTAAACTTAAGCATCTGGTGCGATGCTTGAAGTTCTTTTCTATTCAACCTTTTGGAATGAAGGCTCTTTCCTTTTAACAAAATCTGCATTTCATCCCCAAGGTGAAACCTGCTGTCCTTGGCTTTCCCTGAAAAATGAAAAGTGGTTTTCTTTGTGTACTAAATGCTAAGCATATAACAAAAACAGAAGTTGTAGTTCATTGATTGCAGATATGAAAAGGCAGATTAGAACCCCTCAGAGATCTATACAAAGACAGGGACGGAGAGAGAGAGAAGATCCGTGTCTCCTGAAACTGAAAGCTATGAAAAGAAAACTCATAGAGGAAAAGTCATTTGACTTATTTTTCAAAACCAGCAGACCTCAAAGGAAAGCCCAAATCAAGAGGAACCAGCAGTCCTTGAATGCATGATGGATGGAAACCATCCTGCAGGTGGAGGGTGCACTGTCTGAGCCAGAGCAAATGGGTGGTGGCACATTTCAACTACAGGACCCTGAGTTTCATGCTCTGGCCCCAGGAGGGTGCAGCTTAGCCCTGCCCAGCCTCGTGTGTCCCCACCATTCAAGACATGCAGTAGAGAAGGAAGGACCCATTCCCCTTGCATCTGGGAAATTATGCTTGGAATTTGTGAGGTGTGGGGAGGTGAAGGATGACAGGGAAGTAACGGGAAAACAAATGATGGCCACCCACTTCCTCTGGGTCCCCGCTTGAGCTCTGTCAGCCTTACAGACCTCGCTGCATGCAAGCAGGTGAGCCTCAGAGGCACCTGCTGTCTTTGCCTGGGTTCAGGTGGTTCCTTCAGTCTCCTGAAGTGGCCCCTTGTACCACTGTGATTGCAGGCCGTAGAAGATCAGAGGGTGTGCAGCTGGGTCTCCAGAGACGAGTATGCAGAAATAGGCCATAGCTTGATGCCTCCAGCAGCCTCTCCATCCACCTCTGCTTCCATCTTTTCCTGTGGTTGAGCCCCAGGGTCCCGTCTGCTGGGTCCCCCTCGCCCTGGCCTAGCCCACCTTTCCAGTTTATCCTTGATTTCACCTGGCTTGCTCTCCCTGCACTCTCCTCTGGACCTGTCAGCACCCTCACATACACCTCATTACCCACCCCCGACCTCCATGCATTTGGTCACGGAGTTTCCTCTGCTTGCAGCAGGCCCTTCACACCCCACTCCTGCCTGCTGTCAAATTCCCAGTTCAGTGCCTACCTCCTCCTGCATTTTCCCAGCAGGATTAACTTTTCCTTCCTCCATGCCCTCAAAGCACTGTTTGCACCTCCATTTCCGCACATCCCCTCTGCCTCCTGTGGTGGAGTTTCACTATCCTGTGCGTCCTCTCTCCTCCAAGGGAATTCTGACCCTCCAGGGGGAGCAGCAGTCCTCATCACTCCCTGGGGTGTGGCTGTAGGCGTGAGGAAACTTCTCCTGCCTGAGCCTGCTTCCCTAGCACCTGGCACGGCACCTGCTCACGCTGGGCACTGCAGACACGTTGTGGTAATTGCCTGTACACTCTTCTGAGAGCCCATCAAGGGCAGGGCTTGTCCTGTTCATCCGTGTGTTCCTCGTGGCTAGCCTGGTCCTTGACACACAGCCAGTGCACCATAACAATTGTTGAGATTCATTCATGAAGTGAAGTTGGAGAGTTTAAAAACTTGTTCACAGAGAAATCTGCTCGCTTCTGCCCAACTATGCTGACTTCCCAGCCCTTCGGTATCACACCCCATGCCTGGGAAGGCCCGGGAAAACCAATGCATGAGATAAAAGGTTCCGTCGGGCAGTGCTGCTCCCAGCGCTGGGTTTGTCAGTGTCCTTATGTGAGGGCCCAGGGTGATGGAACCTTCACTGGCTGGAACATGGCTGGTCACTGTGGCAAAAGGGACAAGTAGGGACGCTTCTGCTAGTGCTTTATAGCTTCTGCCTGGAGACCACCCATGTGACTTTCACTCGCAGCTCACTGGCCAAAGCAAGTCCCATGGGTGACTTGACTCCAAAAGGAGGGTGAGGGAGTTGGAGACTACTCGTGTAGTTGGCCACACTTGCCTGCAAGAGCAGAGCTGCTTACACTCTGACCTCACATGGGATTCAGTAGGTCTGGGGAAGAGCCCAGACTTTGCATTTCTTGCAAACTGCAGGCTGTCTGAGGAGCAAGGGCAGAGCTGTGGAGCCAACAAGCTGAAACAAACATTCCTTCCTCTCCTTCTCCATCCTCCCCCTCGTCTGCAGAGACACAGCTCAGCTTGTAGCTCTGTCGTTCTACATTGCAAAACAAGAGAAATATCCTTGGCAATCTGAAGACACTGATTTACCTCGAGGGTGCAGAGGACACAGAGGAATAGATAATGAAAGCCATTAGCTGTGTGCAAACCTGCAGAGTATGGGAAAGGAGGGGGCACGGGAGCACTGCAGCTGTGTTAAGAAGCCCCATCGGTCCAGCTAGAGGCCGTGCATTTGCATAAGCAGGTCTCTTAATGGACCAAGTTAGATCTAATTGTGTCACCTCTTTCTCTCCTTTCCCTCCCAATGAGTTCACAAAGCTGGGAGGGTCAGTGAGCTCTGATGGGGCTTCAGTAAAGGCTTCAGCCCCTTTGAATGTGCTCCTTGTCATTGTCACACTGTGGTGGCCTGGGTTTGTTCTCCTTGCATGTGCTAGCAGTGGTTGATGACTCACGGGGACAATTCCATTGTCTCAGAGCCTGGAGCTCCTGTTGCTCTGGGGTCCTCTTTGGTGTTGAAGAGAAGCACTCATCCCCTTCTCAGAAGACACATACACACGCACACACCATACAGGCTTAGTAAGCCCAGCCAGTCAGTGCCCAGTCAGCTGACCCCTTCCTTGTGGCTGAACCGCAGGGAGTGGGGGTGCTTCTGCTCTGCACCACTGCGCCAGAGATGCAGGAGCCTCTGCCCAGCTCAGAATAGATGATGTTTTCTTATTAGTGGTTTTATTTAAAAGCCATGCCAGTCATTTCACATTTTTTTCCAGAAGTTTTGATTGACAGCTGTCTGGTCAACCTATGCTCCCTATGGAATAAAATAGCTGACTGGGGCATTATCTGGGCTTATTAAACCGGCATGGGTGTGTGTGTGTACACGCACGTGTGCACACGCAGGACAGAAGCATAGCATGGAATTTCATGGAGTGGATGTAGAAGGAATTGAAGTGGTCTCGGTGCAGAAGGTGAGGGTAGGAACCAAGTGAAGTGCCTGGTACAGGCATCCTGCTGCCACTAGAGGGCGGAGTGAGTCTAGAATCCACATGCCGGCGTCCTGCCTGCGAGTTTTCCCCTAAAGCAGCTCAGCTGGCTCCCAGACAGCAGCTTCAGGTTGACCTCTTAGAAGTCCGACCCTAATCTCCGATGGACTCAGAGTCATAAATTAGATTTCTGTTGTAGGAAACTAATTTCATACCACCACAATACTTTAAAAAGTGATCACAAAATGAAATACACATATGCATTTTACAAATAATTACATGAAAACCTAACACTTAAAGCTAAATTCCTTTGGTGGGTGTAGGGGATGTTGATTGCTTGGATCAGACATAATGAGGCTTGCAGTCGGATGAGGTATGAACTGCAGATACCGTCTTTCTTTCCTGTGACTTTCCCTTTAGCAAGCACAGCCATTCCTCCTTGCCACGAGGGCCTTCAAACTGTGATGGAAATGAGGGTCATCTGTCTTGGAAATATGCACCACTGAGTGGATCTGCCTGCCCATTTCCGGAGCCCTGTGCATGGCAACTGCTGGGGGATGGGCATTTGCAGTGGTGACTTTGGGTTGGCGGCTCAGTCCACAGGATCTAATCATGGTTGGATGGACTCCAGAGGGCCATAGAATCGTTTGAAATTGTAAGCAAATATTTGATTGTTAGTTTATTTGGGTAGAGTGTCCAAAGCGTTCACTGGAGTCTCAAGGGAATCCATAGTTCCTAAGAGACACTGTTCACATTCAGGTTCCTTTCTAGTGATACTTTTTCTAAAAAGTGTCTGTAGGTCAGTTCTTCTAAGTCCTTCTAAGGACTTCTAGAGATAGTAGTGATAGTTGTACGACAATGTGAATGTACTTAGCTGTACACTTACAAATGGCTAAGATAGTACATTTTATGTTGTGTATTTTACCACGAAAAAAAAAAAAAGAACACCAAAAAGGAGAATCACTTGAGCCTGAGAGGTCGAAGCTGCCGTGAGCCATGATCACACGACTGCACTCTAGCCTGGATGACAGAGGGAGACCCTGTCTCCAAAACCAAAACAAAAACAAGGTGTCCCTAGGTCAGTCCTCCTAAGGCGGGGGGTGAATGTATACACACGGCATCCTCGTGTGCACAAACACAGGGTGCACATGCAGGCCCCTCCCTCCCACGCATGTGCCCACAGTTGCACAGGCATCAGCATCTCTAGAGCCAGCCTCCTCCAGTCCCTCCTGGCTCCGCTCTGTAGAACTCCTATACAAGGTCCTTGTGGATTTGTATCATCCCTTTGCACCTCTCACGTGTCTCAGGACAGAATACTCAGCATCCTGGGGGCTTCCTTACTCCACAGCCCCAAATTCCGGGGACAGCATGGATGTGGGAGGGGGCATGGAATCCAGACCTGGATTCTTGTCCCAGACCCACTCCTCACCCTTGTGGATTTGAGCAAGGCCTGTGAATTTGAATAAGGTCCCTAACTGCTTTGGATTTCCTTTTGTAAAGTGAATTCAAGTAAGGCCTGTGAATTTGAGTAAGGTCGCTAACTGCCTTGGGTTTCCTAGTGGGTAAAGTAGAATAACGGCCCACCCTGCAGGATGACTCGCCTGATGACATGAGACAGGGAAAGGGAGGCACCCTGCAATCCGCCTCCGCCCCATTGGAGGGGCCCTGCAAACTCCTCCTGACATCCATTAGAAAATTGACACTGAACCGGATGCTTAAAACGCAAATGCTGCTTTCCTGGCACTCTGAGTGTGTCTCCTGTCATCTCTTGGAATCGGGAAGTTACTTGGGAAGTTGGTGGCACTTGGTATTTAGAGGGTATATCTCCCTTTAGGTGGAGGGCAGGCAGGCAAGTCCAGCGCTCTTGCCATCAGGTGGCCTGGGACAAGCTCTCTGTTAGCTTTCTGTCTTGATAATGGCGTCACGGCCACTGGGATCAGCTGGGTGGGGCAAGAGAAAGAATGGCCAAGCCACACACTTGGGGCAAGTCCTTCTGCTGTCGCGTTCCTTTTGCAGTTCTCTAGAGGAGTGCAGGGTCAGCGCCGGAGGCTGCTGATACAACAGGCTGGAGCATAATGAGGTGTCTGTTGTGGGGTGTGCTTGTCATGTTCCAAGATGTGTATTATTTGACAACTAAAGAAACAATGAAAAGCAACAAAATATGGCATGTACATATAGTGGAATAGTATGCAGCCTTGGAAAAGAAAGGGCATTCTGACGCATGCCACCTCCTGGAGGAAGCTCGAAGACATTAAGTGAAATACGCCAGTCACAAAAAGACATACTGTGGGATTCCATATATATGAGGGAGCTAGAGGAGTCAAATTCAGAGAGACAGAAAGCAGAATGGGGGCTGCCCAGGGCTGGGGAGTAGGGGAACAGGGAGGTTTTATGCAGAGTTTCAGTTCAGAAAGATGAAAAAGTTCTAGTGATAGTTGTACAACAATGTGAATATACTTAACACAACTGTACACTTAAAAATGGCTAAGGTAGTACATTTTATGTGTATATTACCACAACTTAAAAAAAAAATTGCTTGAGCCTGAGAGGTCGAAGCTACACTGAGCCATGATCATGCCACTGCACTCCAGCCTGGGTGACAGAGTGAGACCCCGTCTCCAAAAACAAAACCAGAAAACCACCACCAAAAACCAAAGAGATGGCCTGTGAAATAAACATCACATGTTTTGAGTCCCAGGGATGTGAACTAGATAGGGAGAGTCTGACTCACATACGGGCTGATCCACGTCTAGAGCTCCTTTGGATATTTTATAAACTGTCAGGCTCCTGGGGCGGGGCGGCATTCTTGTCTAGCCACTTGTGGGAGGAGTCAAGAGCCAGGGTTCAGGGCTGGCCTCGGCTGCTGACCGGTGGCCGTGGACATGCCTCCCCTCTCCCCGGGCTTCCCTGTTCTCAGCTGAGAAACAGGAATAAGAACCCTACGTTTGAGTCAATGGAAGGCTCATGTGAATAAAGAGTGGAAGCCCTTCGGAAACACTGTGGTTCTGGACAAACACAGGGTCTTGGTCTCCACTCTGGGCTCTGGGTCTCAATGCCTTTCTAACCTTGCCCACTGGTGCCCACTGCCTCCTGTGCTGCCAGGAGCCATCCTGCATTTCCCAGGGTGGTATGAGAGCGTGTCACCTCCATGCAATAGGCTGAGACACTCGGGCGCTTGGAGAATCTCGGCGATCCTAATCATAAGCTTATTAGCAGGCTGCAGTCAGCGGAGTGATCACATGTTCATTACATTTGTTACAAGAAAGGCTGTTTACCGGCCGCCCTAGAAGGACGGATGGGACCTGCTGTGCCCGGCTGGCCGGCCTTCTGGAGGGAGTGACCGGCTGCTTCTTGTGCATCTGTGGTGTTCCTATGAGTCACTGGAGCTGGAGACTGAGCTGAGGTGGATGAGGCCAAGGGGATGGGGGGCTCCATCACAACTTATGAACGCCCACCCACCTTCCTGCCCCAGAGATCTGCTCAGCTGTAGAAGTGGGGACTCTGGGGGGGAATGTGGATAGGGGCTACTTAAGGAAGGCAGGATGGGCAGGCTAGCTTTCACCCCTGGGTGGGGATTTTTGGGAAATGGAGCCAGCACTCTGCAGTTGTTCAAACATACCAGGCAGGCTGAGTGTAGTTGCTCACACCTGTAATCCCAGCACTTTGGGAGGCCAAGATGAGAGGATCGCTTGAGGCCAGGAATTTGAGAGCAGCCTGGACAACATACAGTGAGACACTGTCTCTACCAAAAAAAAAAATTAAAATGAGCCAGGCATGGTGGTATACACACCTGTAGTCCCAGCTTTTCTGGAGGGGCTGAGGTAGAAGGATTACTTGAGCCCAGAAGGTAGGACCTGCCATCAACCATAATTGTGCCAGTGTACTCCAGCCTGGGTGACAGAGCAAGACCCTGTCTCAACAACAGAAAAGCCAGGCAGAGCATGGCGCACTTTCTGTGCCCTCTCTGGGTTCCTCGTCCCAGCACAGTGAACTGGGTAAGGGCCCATTGCACAGGCAGAAAGCTGAGTCCAAGGAGAAAATGACGACAGAAGGCAGGCACAGGAGGCTTCCTGGGGCCATTGAGGAAGAGTCTGTGAGAAAAGCACAAATGACCAATTCTGTTAGGTGACCTGGAAATTCCCTGGGCCAGGTGTCGCCCCACATGTGTTACTGTATGCAATCCTGCTGACTTCCTCCTAAAAGGTCAGCAAGACAGAAAAAAAAAAAAAAAAAAAAAAAAAAGCCACAAGCAAAAGTCAAGATACTTGGAGTCAGTAAGAGAAACACTGCGGGGAGCTCGGCTCAGGTCATTCCTCCCCTGAAGTGGAACATAGAGAGAAGGGGCATGTGGGACTGGCTCTTGGTGCAGCCCTGGGGGTACCTGGCCCCACAGGCTGGAGTAGGGAGTTGGGCTGGGGCTACCCTGGGCAGAGGCAGGCGCTGGGGTTGAGCAGCAAGAGCACCTCTTTCTAGGCTTTTGAGCCAATCTAGGCAGTTATTTCAACCAGGCAAGTCTGTCATGACCTGAACTCATTCTCCATCCCCAAAAGTGGCTCCATAGGGCCTGGAGGATGCGCACAGTCCTGTGAGGGCACCTGGGTCTTGAGGCCGGAGCACCACTGCCCTGCCTCCCTCCATCCAGCACAGTCCTTCTGGTGACACCCCACTGTCACGGGTACAGCCTCCTTACTGGGAGGCGCCTGAAGATTCGGCAGGTGATGTGAACAGTTGTGTCTGCAGTCACGAATGGTCCACCTATGGATGGCGGGAGAGGGGAGAGGCTATCAGGCTGCGTATTACGTGGGTCCCTACCCTCTTCCTCCTCTCCAGCTCTCCTTTCTGCTCCTGAGGGCCGATGAGAGGGAGTAAAACCAAGATCAAGATCTAAGGCCTTCCATCTGCTGCAGTTCGTTAAGGAAAAGTAGATGACCACAAGCACTGGTGTGTCAGCCATGATCAGTAACACGCTACCTAGGAACCCCTGTCCCGTCACTGACTGGGACACCTGGTGTGTGGCGATACTGCAGGAAGAGGGCTCGGGAGACTGGCGTGCACCCACGCTGACACCTGCATAGCTTGGCCTCAGTGCCAGGTTGACCAGTGAACTTGCAGGGGGCCCAGAGGGACCATCTGTAACCCAGAGATGACAGCCTTCATCCCCCACCTCCCCCTTGCTCCTGCACCACCCCAGTCTCCCGGCAGAAGAGCAAATGGACTTTTTCAGGAGCCGCAGATGACAGGGTGGCATCCTTCTGTGCTCCTCCCTGCAAGGACACAGCGCCACAGTGCCACCATCTAAAGACTGAACCCACCCATGGAACTGGCCAGGGCTCTGGGACATGGAAAGTGGCTGCTTGAGCTCCGTAGTCCCCTTCTCCTGCCCCCTGTTCCTTCCCAGGCCCCAGAGGAGGTGCTTGGGCTTGAGGTAGCAACAGGGACCCAGGTGGAATCCAGAAGTTGAGAGAATCTCTGAGAGATCCCTAGAATCCATAGTTCATTTTCTCATTCATTCATTCATTCATTCATTCATTCATTGCATACGGTGCATGAAGCCCGGAGATCAGGGAGAGACACAGACAGTCCTGGGGAGTGGAAGGGTTGTTGTAATGCAGCGTCATCAGCGCTGTCGGGCATTGCGATGCCAGGAGAACATAGCATGTGGAGCAGCTACTGCCTTCAGGAATCGGGCAGGTTTCACAGAGGTGGGGACATTTGGTCTGGGTCCTGAGAGATGGGTAGGAGTTCCTGCGATGGGAAAGAGGAAAGGACATTCCATGGAGATCGTGTGCAAGGGAATGGAACATTCAGGAAATAGGTAAATATCAACAACACCAAAAAAAAATAGTGCCCAGAGAGGAAGGGAAAGGCTGAAAAAGTAGAATATGATGAGGGAGACGATGCTGAGGGGTGAATCAGGGAGAAGGGCCTGGGGTGGAGCGGGAATGGGGATAAGGCCTAGGGTGGAGTGGGAGGGGGAGAAGGATTTCGGATGGAATGGGATGGGGGAGAAGGGCCTGGGATGGAGAGGGACAGGAAGAAGGGCCGGGGTGGAGTGGGATCAGGGAGAAGGGCCTGCGGCGGAGCCGAACTGGACAGGGAGAAGGGCCGGGCGTGGAGTCGGATGGGGAGAAGGGCCCGGGGTGGGTTGGATCGGAGAGAAGGGCCTGGGGTGTTCTGACTCGGGGCCAGGGAGAGGCCCCCTCCTGGGTTTGGGGAGGTGCTGGGGCAGGCCCAGATCTCCCAGGCTCCCTGGTGAACAGTCAGGGCAGTGCACTCTTTGAAGGTCACCAAGCCTGCAGGGCCCTGGAGGGAGAGGTCGTGACTAACTTAATGCTGTCACTTGTGCCGCACACAGCGGGGCCCACCCAGGGGGAGGGCGAAAGAGCAGGGCGGCTGCGAAGCCCACTGAAGTCGAGGTGAATCAGAACAGTGGCGGAGGGAGACCCCACGGAATGCATGGAGTTGTCCGAGGGGAGTGACTTGCAAGTGAGGCAGCGGACGAAGGAGGACCAGGAAGACACTAGATGTGACCTGTCGTGGTCCCTTTCCCCTTCCTTCGCACCCAGTCTCTTTTTCGCCCTTTCCCCCAGTTTTGGCAGCCGGTGGGGGGTTGCGGGGGAGCACTGGGAAGGACAACCGAAGCCTACAGGTTGACACCACGCTCATTGCAGGCCGGTGGCCGCCACCTCTGTCCGCCACCCGACAGGACCCGTCCACGAGGTCCCAGCCAGAGGACGGTGCGGAGGCGTTGGCCGCCCAATGGGCTGCGGTTTCCCTGCTCGCCTTGGAGGTTTTTCTTAGTGAAGTGTCTGCCATCTTGTGGCTAAGGCTGGTACTGCCGGGGCCCACCAGCAAACCTCCCTTCCAGGCTCCCCAAGGGGGTCCCTGGGCCTGTAGGTGGCTGCGAGGGGAGGAGGAGGGGAGCTGGGCAGTGGTGCCAGCCTCCCTGTATGAACCCACTTCCTCCCACGCTGTGCTCAGAGAATCTTCTGAAGACAGCAGCCGTGCCTGGGAGGCCGTCCTTGTGCCTAGGAGGACAGGGAAGAGGGTGGATCTTAGACACAGGCAGGCTGGGAGGTCTGCACAGGGGTGGCTGTAGAACACGGACCGCTCGCGTACACAGGCACAGCTCAGGGCTGGGAGCGAGGCCCCCTCAGCAGGCGGTGTCTGCCGTGGAGTGGGTGGGCCCTCTGAGGACCCTCACACCTGTGGGCAAGAGCGCACCCGGGCACTGGGCCGAGTAAGTCTGTGAATCCCGCTCGCGTTGTGAATCCGGAGCCCTTGGGATCCGATTTTTTATTTGCTATTTGGATACAGCTGCGAGAGATGAGAGATTATTTTACATCTCTCAGTTCTCCGAACTTGCCTTGGACCAGGAACGTCAGGCCCTCACCGCGCCTTTTTCTTGTCTCCAAGCTCTCTGGTGCTGTCTGGAGCAGATGGCACCCCCCACAGACGTCGTCCTTACTGTCGTCACCAGAATATTCCATTTCCACAGCCACCTGGCATCCCAAAGCCTTCCTTCAGTGGGCAGCTTCTTCACAGGCAAATGCTAGCGATCGCTCAAGTCCCACCGCAGGCACATACTCCATTTCCAAGGAGGTCATTGCTAACTCTAAATCTACCCGTTAGTTAGCCAACCCCACATGCTCATTCTTAGAGAGGTTCTGTTCGCTGAAAACAGTCTGCAGCCAAATGCAGTGTGAGCTGGGGCCCAGTCATGGAAACAGAAAGCTTCCATTCCATCAAGCTGGATGGGTTCTACAAAAGGAATTCGATGTTACAGAATCGTTAGCAGGGCTGTTAGCGTGAAGGTCAGGGAAAAGCACCCCAAGATTTCAGGATACCAAGATGTTACTGAAATTGCCAGAAGTCATTGCTGATGGCATTCCACGGACTCTCCGGAGAGGGCCGGGAGGAGCTGGCAGAGTCTCGATTCTGCTTCCTGCAGAGTCCTGCGCTCATCCTCACAGCTGCGCCCTGCAAAGAATAGCTTCTCCTTTTACGTAGCCTGCCAAATTTCGTGTGAGTTTCTCTCATTGGTGGAATCTGAAGCAGGGCCTTGCTGGCAGCAGAATCTGGGGAATGCAGTCTGCGAGCTTTCCGCCTGTGTGTACCAGGGTGAGCTGAGAATGTCAGGGACCAAGGCACAGTGTCTGACACACACTTTTAAATACGGGTGATAATAATAGGACTTCCTTCCCGTGGCTGTGGTGAGGCTAAAATTAACATGTGTGAAGTCTTTGCACAGATCGTGGCATATGGTAGACCCTCAATAATTGCTAGTTTACAAAAAATTGTCAAAACTATATTAGAATGGCTCCTTATTCTCATTCCTGACCCCTGCAAGAAAACTGACTGCCTCTGAGCTAGCTGGTCCAACCCACCCGCCTCGATGGGGACCCTGCCCCTTATCGTTCTGGAGCTGCTGGGCCTCGAGATCCTGGATCGGCCTTATGCTGGCTCAGACGGTGAAGCAGAGATACAGGAAATAAGTGACCTTTCTCAAGAAAAACCCGAAGCAGTGAATCCTGCTGAATATTAATATTGGATGCACTGTGCTTGGCAGACTTGAAGACTTCATCTCACATGGACCAGCGGACAGTCAGAGTGTGGTTGGTCCCCTCGTAAAAACACAGGTCCTGGCTCTGCTTTGCAGCTCTGTACCAGATGGAGGCAGTGAGAGCGGGTTGAGCCTCGGTGGCCCTGTGCTCACATGCTCCGAGCAGCCTGCAACAGGAAAGAATTAGGGCACAACTGAAAACCAAAGGGGAAAAGAAGCAGGCTGAAATCCACGGGGAGCAATGTCTATTTCTTAGTCTGTCTCCTGCCCCAAATAGCCCCTCTCTCCTCTCCCAGCTTGTGTTGATGTGTGTCTATCCCTGGCAGCAGATGTCACTGGGACGTAAACTAGGACGCAGAGGGCGGTGATGAGCCACAGGCCACGTCCTGCCCTGCCCTGACTCCCCAGGATCCCTGGCCTGGAGTTCAGAGCACAGACCCCAAGTGACGCCCTGCTCACCAGGACGTGCCAACAAGGTCCTGCTCCCCAGAGCCACAGCGAGGGGGGGGACCCTCTGTCTAGCCTGGGAGTGAGCTGGGGTCCTGTTCCTGAGCTGGTGGGCAGATGGGATAGCGCCAGGTAGAGTTGCAGCCATTCCTTCCGTCCCTGCTCCATCCCTACCCTGTCCACCCGTTTCATTCTCTCCCACTGCAGCCCTGCTGAGCCCTCTCGGGGACATCCATTTGTCCTCGGGGACAGGCAGGGAGCCATGCTTACCTGCTGTTTCCCCTGGGAGAGCTTTGGGGCAAGTTTCAAACAGGCCCACAGCATCCAAACCAGGGCCCCCAACTTGCACCTGGGACAGCAGGGGTGTGGGGGTACAGTGTAAATTACAGATTTAAAAATCTGATATAAGCCTGATTTCAGTTTCCAGTCAACTGAGGCACAGCAAAGTAAGTCCCTGCCCAGCATCACTCCACTTGGAATACACAGAGCCCAGCCCAAAGGGACGCACTTCTCGTCCCGAACCATGCGTCCGCTCCCTGCAGCCCTGGCCCCTCAGTGCCACCCCTCGCAGGGGCTGTCTCTCTAGCATGGGAGCTGATGGTGCCTTTCCGTGTCCCCACAGGTTCTTTCAGAGCACGGCTTTGGCCCCATCACTACCGACATCCGGGAAGGACAGATTTTCTACTACGCGGAAGACTACCACCAGCAGTACCTGAGCAAGAACCCCAACGGCTACTGCGGCCTTGGGGGCACCGGCGTGTCCTGCCCAATGGGTATTAAAAAATAATTTCTCCCCACATAGTGGGCCTTTGCGGTTCCAGTAAAAATGCTTTCAACACATTGGGCAGTGTTTGTGTGATTCACAATCATGGCATTTGAAGTGCACAAAGTACAAAGGAATTTATAGAGATCTGGTTTTCTGAAGTATAATCTACAGGAGACACGATGGCAAGTTGATAAAATGTGATTTATCTCCTAATAAGTTACGGTAGGAGCAGAGCTGTGCAGTTTCCTGCGTCATCTGGGGTCTGAGTGAAGATATCGGGGATGCTGTGTTCACCCTTCTTGGTAGAAGCTAAGGCATGAGCTGGGAGGTTGCTGGACAGGGCGGGGGACCCCAGAAGTCCTTTATCTGTGCTCTCTGCCCACCAGTGCCTTACAAGTTGCAAACGTGTATAGCCTCAATGACTCATTCACTGAAATCCTTCGCTTTACCAAATCTAGACATGCATAGGGGCTTTCTCTTCCTTTTCAGCCCTCTCTGTGCAGAGAAAAGATGTGAGTCTGCTTGATGAATTCTAATGCTTTGCTTAGAGCTATGAGAAATGTTTGGTTTAATAAAAACCTACAGTCCAATAATGCAAACTGCCTGACGTCTCCTCTGTGTTTGACTTGCTTAGGTAGGATATTTTTAAGTGCTGTAAGATGAACTTAACGGCTCTAAACAGCTTGGGAGGGAAAAAGCCTCAGAGCCATTTACCCGCAAATGGGAACAATTTGGATTGAAATTTTTGGTAAACATGCACACCTCTAGCTCCTTGCAACCTGAGTAATTATAGTTGTTCTCCAGGTGCCTGTCACATCCCTCACATCATAGACTATTCTAGTTAGAGCAGACCCCTTCAATCCCTGCCCTTAAGAGCCTTTATATTCCAGACAAGGAGATGGGGGCATAAGCAATACACATGTAAACAAATGACGAAATAAGATGATGTCAGGTTCTGATGAGGGATGTGAAGATGATGAATAGGGTAAGACAGTAAGTTGCTTCTGGGGACTGTGAGATTGTGTTCAGGGCTGTTTTAGCGAGGTTGGTCAGGGAGGCCTCCGTGAGGTGGGTGAGACTTGATGTATTAGTCCATTCTCACATTGCTATGAAGAAATGCCCGAGACTGGGTAATTAATAGAGAGGTGTGATTGGCTCACAGTTCCACAGGCTGTACAGGAAGCATGATTCTGGCATCTGCTCGGTTTCTGGGGAGGCCTCAGGAAACTTACAGTCATGATGGAAGCAGGAGGGGGAACAAGTGGGGGTACCACTTACTTTTAAATGACCAGATCTCAGGAGAACTCCCTCAGGAGAACAGCACTGAGGGATGGTGCTAAACCCTGAGAAGCTGCCCCCATGGTCAGGTCCCCTCCCATCAGGCGCCACCTCCAATACCAGGGATTACAATTCAACAGGAGATCTGGGTGGGAACACGGATCCAAACCATATCACTTGAGAACCAAATGAACTAAATCAGCAGTCCCCAGCCTTTTTGGCACCAAGGGCCAGTCTCATGAAAGACGATTTTTCCTCAAGTAGGTGGTGGGAGGAAGGGGGATGGTTTTGGAATGATTCCAGCACATTACACTTATTGTGCACTTTATTTCTATTATTATTACATTGTAATATATAAAGAAATAATTATACAACTCACCATCACGTAGAATCAGTGGGAGCCTGAGCTTGTTTTCCTGCAACTAGATAGTCCCATCTGGGGGTGATGGGAGACAGTGACAGATCATCAGGCATTAGATTCTCATAAGGAGCGTCAACCTAGATCCCTCGCATGTGCAGTTCACAATAGGGTTCACGCTCCTATGAGAATCTAACGCCACCGCTGATCTGACAGCAGGCGGAGCTCAGGCGGTAATGTGAGCAATAGGGAGTGGCTGAAAAGACAGATGAAGCTTTGCTTGCTTGCCTGCCACTCACCTCCTGCTGTGAGGCCTGATTCCTAACAGGCATGGACCAGTCAGTACCAGTCCGTGGCCCAGTGGTTGGGGACTCCTGAACTAAATAATTCAAGATCTAAAGGAGGCAGCATGTTGGGAATACACTAGTGGAAGTGGAAGCTGTTCCATCAGTAGAGAGAATTCTCACTGAGGCAGGTGGAACCAGGTCACGGAGAGCCTTCGATAGGATGAGATAATGGGCTTTTTAGTTTATTCTATTTAATTGGACCCCATTGGAGCTTTTTACACACTTCCTCCCTCATTTATTTTTAACCAGAGCAACTGGATGGCTGGGGGTGTGATTTGCTTGTAAGAAGGTGGATGTGAGGTGGAGGTAATGGGATGAATCGTGCAGTTTTGGCCACACAAGTTTGAGATGCTCCTCGGATGTCCCAGTGGGGATATGGAGCAGGGGAATTGGTTGCATGGGTCTAGATCTTGGAAAGGATGAGAGGAGGAGAGATTTCAGAATCCCCAGCATATACATGGCGTTTGAGGCCATGGGACCAGCTGAGATCATTTAGGGAGAGACTGGAGAGAGAGAAAGGGTTTGAACATTGAGTGCCGGGGTGTTCTGACATGCAGAGGTCTGGGAAAGAAGGAGCAAAGGAATTGGAGAAGTGACCCCTGAAGTAGGCACAGGCAGCGAGTGTGTCCTATAAGCAAGTTGTTTCTAGAGTCTGGGGAAAAGCTTAGGCCAACTTCCGTGTTTAAAGCAGAGCAAAGTAAAAACTGACGGGGCATCCAGCCCTTTGAGGAGGGATCTTGCAGTGTTTCAAGTGGCACATACCTTGAATCTTGCCCTAAGCCTTCCCCAGAAGGAACCGGGATCTTTTCCCAAGGCGACTCTGCACTGGTGAAATGGAAATAGCCCAGGCCTTGTAGGAGTTATTACCCACTGCTCCTAAGCATGAAAGACCAAGGTCCACTGCAGAGTGGGGCTTATGAAGACCAGGTGACAGATGGGGTCTTGCTCTGAGTCTGTCTCTCAGTGGGTTCAGTGGGTCTGAACAAGCCTGAAGTTATTTCCCCACTCCCAGAATGCATAGTGTGTATTAGCCATGATTCCAGCTTCTGCAGCTTGATCCTTCAACATCCATTCACACCACGCGCATATGCCCCTGACCTCCTGCCTGCCTCCTCACCCCTGCTTCTCACTAGGAGGAGTCTTTCTCTTAGGGGTGCAGGTTTGGTTTGGTTTGGTTTGGTTTGAAGATAGAGTTTTGCTCTTGTTGCCCAGGCTGGAGTGCAGTGGTGCAATTTCGGCTCACTGCAACCTCCACCTCCCGGGTTCAAGCAATTCTCCTGCCTCAGCCTCCCGAGTAGCTGGGATTACAGGCATGCGTCACCATGCCCAGCTAATTTTGTATTTTTAGTAGAGACAGGGTTTCTCCATGTTGGTCAGGCTGGTCTCGAACTCCCAATCGCAGATGATTCACCCACCTTGGCGTCCCAAAGTTCTGGGATTACAGGTGTGAGCCACTGCACCCGGCAGGGGTGCAGTTTTTTAAATACAAACCGATTGATCCAGAGTTCACAGCCCAACCACCTCCTCTGTCTGACTTTCACATTCCAGGCCACTCTTGGCTTTCCCAATCACCCCAGGCCAAGTGCTTGACAACTAGGGACAGCCCCTGTGCCTGCGAGCTGCTGAAATTATTCACACACGCCTGTCCTGAGCCTGTTCATTCTGCCATTCCTTCCCATGGAAACCACGGTAGAGGCTCTGTCTAGGGTTTCCACCCACCCTGCTCCAGTTCTTCCCCTTCTCTCGAGACCTTTGAGTAGTAAAACTCTTCTTTTACCAGCAGCCATCTCTAGATCTGTTGGCTTTATTAGACCTAAATAACAATAAAACCTATGAAAACATCGTGAGATAGATATACCTAATAACTGACGAAATCCCCATTTTAGCTCGCTGATCCATGGAATAAAGTCTCTTGTACTCCCCCACTCCCAATATAGTGAATAAAACAATGCCTTTTGTTTGGGAGAATTTTAAATTTTGGTGGCACCAGTGGCAAACCCAAATGATACAGGGTTGGGGATTGCTGCCTAACCCTATGTCGTCACCCTGTTTGGCAGTTGAAATACTGTTTTCTGTCTCGCAGTATTGTGTCATGCTTAGGTTTCATTCACATGTTCTCAATGTCTTCTTGAAAGTCATTATGCAAAATATTGAGCTGGGCCTGGGCACGGTGGCTCTCGCCTATAATCCTAGCACTTTGGGAGGCCGAGGCGGGCGGATCACCCGAGGTCGGGAGTTTCAGACCAGCCTGGACAACATGGTGAAACCCTATCTCTACTAAAAATACAAAAAATTAGCTGGACTTGGTGGCGTGTGTCTGTAATCCCAGCTACTCGGGAGGCTGAGGCAGGAGAATCACTTGAACCCGGGAGGCGGAGGTAGCAGTGAGCCAAGATTGAACCACTGCAGTCCAGCCTCGGCAACAAGAATGAGACTCCGTCTCAAGAAAAATAAATAAAAATTGAACCGGACAGTTCACTTAGGGACATGTTGCTTGTTTAACGTCTTAGAGCTTCTGTTATGATGGCCATGACGTGTCATTCTACTGCCCACGGTGACCCTCCCACCCCCAACTTCTAGCAGAGAATACTGGTAGATAGTCATGCTCTTTCCTGCCAAGCCCAGGCACACTTTCAGAATTCCTGTACACCAAGGACCTTGGGCGGGCACTGCTAACCGATCAGACTTGGTTTTCAGGTGAAACCAGAATTGCTGACTAAAGCTTTGCATGTAATGTCTCAGCCAGGGGTAAGTTCACCAAAGAGATGTCATCTAAAGAACAGCGTATCATGATGTTAGCCACAGCATGGTAATCAGAGAGAGCCTGGGACAAATGCTTTGCTGAGTTCCAGAAATTCCACAGAGGCTGGTGGAGGGATCAGCTGGAGTTAAGTCAGGCAGACCTGAGGGAAAATGCTAGCTCTGCCTCTTATAGATTGAGTGATGCTGCAGAAGTCACATGATCATTCTGAGACTGTTTCTTTGTGCGAAAATAGCGATAATCACACCCATGTTGTAGGGCTTGGGGAAGATTAAATACTATACATATATGTGTGTGTGTGTGTGTGTGTGTGTGTGTATATATATATATACACTTTGTACAGAGCCTGAGATACAGTAACTGTTCTCTACACGGTAGATATTATTATTGTCTTCTTATAAAGGAGAAAAGGGGATTATTTGCTGAGACCTTTAAAAAAATCTCATTCGCTTTTGTGAGTCCACCCTGTCCCCAGAATGATGAGTGACATTTTCCAGACATTATTAGTTTGTCTGAATAGTTTATGAAATTTCCAGGGAACAATATTTTTTAACCATATGTTGACTCTGAGATGTCCTTTTTGCCCCCCAAATTTTAAATATTTCCATCAGAGAACAGGCTACACGTTCTTTGAACATGCTCTGAGTTCCAACTGGGACATTGGGACACTGGGATGCCAAGAACGTGTCTGCCTGATGTCGGCAGTGAGCCCGAGGCAAATGTCTCTGAACTCCCACTGGTCACTTAGTCTGTGCATCTTCACAGAAGATGACATCTCCGTGGGCCCCTCTCCTCCCTTGCTGTACAGTGGCTTTTCTGTGACCAAGTGGCCCCCTTGGAGGTGGAAGCAAAAGGAAAAGCTCTGGACAGAGGTTCCCCAGCTCCTTGATAATCTGTAAAAATCTCTGGCGCTTCAGAGGAGTTCATTGCTGACATTAAGAGCTGCTTCTCATCGCTCTTTTATTCATTCAGCCATTAGTTAGTTAATTCTCTCAACATGAATCTATGCAGTTCCGGCTGTGTGCCAGGGTCTGTGCTAGATGCAGGGGGCATCATGTCAGCCAAACATGGTTGCCGGCCTCAATAAAACTGTTCTAGTGGGGAAATCAGATATTAAACGAGCAGTGTCACAACTCCATAATTACAAACAGTGGATGTGCTCTTGGGGAAAATCATAGTGTGCTGTGAAAGAGTAAAAATGAGGGGATCCAATCAAAGCTGAGGGAGCTGCATTTGGGCTGAATTCTGAAATTCCATGAGAAGTAACACGCAAAGCGGGTGTGAAGATACAGTTGGGAGAGGGACACGTTCCAGGCAGAGTCATATACAGAGGCCCTGGGATGGAGCCTTTGAAAGAAGGAATCTGAGAGCTGTGGTGATAGTGCCATGTGTGTTAATGCTGCTTTTGTTTTTACAAAGACTTAACTTTTTAGGGCAGTTTTAGGTTCACAGCAAAATGGAGAGGAAGATACAGAAATGTCCATATGCCCCCCCATGCCCTCCCCAACTATCACCATCCCCCACCAGAGTGGTACATTTGTTACCATTGACGAGCCACATTGCCACGTCATTATCACCCAGAGTCTGCAGTTTATATTTGGGTTTGGTCTTGGTGTTATACAGGCTGTGGGTCTGGACTCTATCCGCTGTTAGAGTATCATAGAGAATGGTTTTCCTGACCAAAAAATCCTCTGTGCTCCATCCACCTGTTCATCCCTGTCTCCCTCCTGACCCCTGGCAACCACTGATCTTTTTACTGTCTTTATACTTTTGCCTTTTCCAGAATGTCAAATAGTTGGAATCACACAGTAGCCTTTTCAGATTGGCTTTTTTCGCTTAGTAAATATGCCTTTAAGTTTCCATCGTGTCTTTTCATGACTCAATAGCACATTTCTTTTTAGTGCTGAATAATATCCCATTGTCTGGATGTAGCACTATTCATTTATCCATTCACCTACTGATGGGTGTCTTGGTTGTTTCTAGGTTTTAGAAATTATGAATAACGCTGCTATACACATCTGTGTGCAGGATTTTGTGTGGACGTTAGTTTTCAATTTCTTTGGATAAATACCAAGAAGTGTGATTGCTGCATTGCACAGTGAGAGGTATGTTTAGTTTTGTAAGAAGTTGCCAAACTGTCTTCCAAAGTGGCTGGGCCATTTTGCATTCTCACTAGCAATGAATGAGAGTTCCTGTGGCTCCACATCATCACCAGCATTTGGTGGTGTCAGTGTTCTGGATTTCGGTCATGTTAATAGGCGTGTAGTGATGTCTCATTGTTGTTTTAGTTCACATTTCCCTGATGACCCATGATGCGGAACGTTTTCATGTGCTTATTTGTGTCTATAGATCTTCATTGGTGAGGTGTCCATCAGTCTTTGGCCCAATGGTTAATTTTTCACAGCTGATCAGTGTGATGAGGGGTGCTGGGGATGAAGGTTGGTGATGCCCACACAGTGAGTTTCTGCCTTTTTGAGCACCCATATTTGAACTCGGCAACCTGGCTGCATGAAACTCTTAGTTTTTTTCCCCCACTTTTTCAGCCATCTTTTAGGGTCACATGTTGGGGCCCCTGGTTTTTACTGTTGATGATTATTTTAAAACTGCAATGACCTCACTGTTGGATTTCATTTTTTTAAACACAAGGGCTCGGGGTGGTGGCTCACACCTGTAATCCCAGCACTTTGGGAAGCTGAGACAGGCAGATCACTTGAGGCCAGGAGTTCAAGACTAGCCTGGCCAACATGGAGAAACCCCGTCTGTACTAAAAATACAAAAATTAGCACAGCATGGTGGTGCATGCCTGTAATCCCAGCTACTTGGGAGGCTGAAGCACAAAAATCGCTTGCACCGGGAGGTGGAGATTGTAGTGAGCTGAGATTGCACCACTGCACTCCAGCCTGGATGACAGAGTGAGACCCTGTCTCAAAAAACAAAAAATGTAATTTACACAAAAAACTACATACAAAGTATATAATTTGATAAATTTTTAATATACGTATATAGCCATGAAATCATAGCCACAATCAAGATAATAAATATATCCACCACTGCAAAAATATCCTCACACCTCTTATTCCTGGACCTGCTTCCCCTATTCCATATTCAGGACCCAGTCCTAAGGCAATCCGCTTTCTGCCGTTAAAGATTAGTTTGCATTTCTGAAATTGGTCTCAGCATTTACTCTTTCTTCATCTGGCTTCCTACTCAACATAAGTATTTTGAGATTCATCGATGTTGCTGTATGTGTCATTGGTTCATTCCTCTTCATTGCTAAGTAGTATTCCATCACATGGATGTACCACAGTGAGTTTATCCATTTACTTGTTGATGGACATTTGGGTTGTTTTCAGTTTGTGATTATAACACATAAACATGCTATGGAATTCATGTGTGAATCTTCGTATGGACACATGATTTCATTTCTCCTGGCTATATACCCAATTGTCAAATGGCTAGGTCACATGACAGGCGCATGTTTAACTATTTAAGAAACTGCCAGACTGTTTTCCAAAGTGATTGTAACATTTTATGTTATCACCAGCAGCTATGAGAGTTCCGGTTCTGCTGCGTCATCCTCAACGCTTGCCATGGTCAGTCGTTTTGAGTTTAGATATTCCAACAGGTGTGCAGTGGGATCTCACTATGGTTTCAATTTTCATTTCCCTAACAAATGATCCTGAGCCTCTTTTATGTGCTGTTTTGCCATCTGGATATCTTATTTGGTGACACATCTAGTAAAATCTTTTGCTCATTTTGGGGAGTTGTTACCTTAGTATTGAGTTTTGACAGTCCTTTTTATATTCTAGATACAAGTCCTTTATTAGATATCCATTTTGCAAAGTCTGTAACTTGTCTTTTTATTTTTTTAACAGTATCTTTCAAAAACAGAAGTTCTCAATGTTGATGAAGCTCAGTTTATCAAGTTTTTCCTTTATATATTGTGTTTTTGGTATTGTGTCTAAGACATCTTTGCCTAAGATGAGAAGTTGTATGGTTTAAGGTTTTACACTTAGGCCTGTGGGCTATTTCAAGTTTGTTTTTGTACACAGTGTAAAGTATGAATTAAAGTTTGGTTTATTTTTTGCATATAGATATTCAATTATTCCAGCAACATTTGTTGATAGGCTATTGGTATGGTCTAAAAGTTTGTATCCTCTGCAAATTCATATGTTGAGATCCTAATCCCCAAGGTGATTGTACTAGGAGGTGGGGTGTTTGGGAATCTGATTAAGTCACGAGGGCAGAGCCTTCATGAATGTGATTAATGCCCTTATAAAAGAGGCTCAGAGACCTGCCTTGTCCGTTCTACATTGGGAGGATGCAGCAAGAAGATTGTCTGTGAGTCTGTGAGGAAGCAGAGCGCTGGCCAGACACCAGATCTGCTGCCACCTGGATCCTGGACTTCTCAGCCTCCAGAACTGTGAGAAATACATCTGTGTTGTTTAGAAGCGTCCAGATTATGGTATTTCATCATAGCAGCCTGAGTGGACTCAGACAACCATCCTGTCTCAACTGAATCAATGTTGCACATTTGTTGAAAATCAATCACCCATATATGTATGGATCTATTTTTGGACTGTCTATTCTGTTTCACTGATCTATTAGTCT
This sequence comes from Macaca thibetana thibetana, assembly GCF_024542745.1. NCBI lineage: Eukaryota > Metazoa > Chordata > Mammalia > Primates > Cercopithecidae > Macaca > Macaca thibetana. Next base: position 133,150,639 of record NC_065585.1, read on the forward strand.
ACCTTTGTGCCATTGCTATACAGTTTTGATTACTAAAGATTATAAGTTTTAGAATCAGCTAGTGTAAACAGTGAAAATCACTGAGAGTTCAGAAGTTAAAATTGGACTGTGGTTTCAAATAAGGTACTTAATGATCCTTTTTCATCATTTAGCATGAATATCCCCTACATATCTCTGAAGGCTGATTTTGTTCTTTATTTTAATAATAAAATAACGTTGTGAACAGCTTGAACCTGACAATTGCACAGGAAGTGGATTTCTCAGCAGCCATTGGTAGGGCCTTGTGACCCCCTGATAGTGAGCAGCTCTGGGAACAGAACAGACATGAGTGTCTGGGAGGGGACATAGGAAGGATCTACATACAAATTGAAGATCCAATTTCTATAAATGTTCTATACAATTGTATATTTTAATATATAATTAAAATATAATTGATTTTAAGTCTCTCTCTGGAAACATAAGCTTTAATAGTTTACATCTTCACTTAATCACTTATGAAATCATTTTATAACCCTTAATAAAATTAGATAGTGTAACTTCTCAAACTTTGTTCTCTTATAAAGTTGCTTTTGGTTATCCAAGGTCTTTTGCATTTCCATATGAATTTTAGAATCAGCTTGTCAATTTTCTACAAAAAGAATTCTGCTGGGATTTCAAATAGGATTGCATTGAATCAGAATCAATTTGGAAAGAATTTACAGTTTAACAGTCTTAGGTCTTCTAATCCATGGGCACAATATCGATCTCCATTTAATTAATTAAATTAAATTTATTTGATTTCTCTTAATAACGCTTTATAGTTTTCAGCATCCAGGTCTTGCACATCTTTTGTTACATATATCCCTAAGTATTTCCTATTTGCATGGCATTGTTATAGTATTGTTTTAAAAATTTCAGTTTCCAATTGTTCATTTGCTAGTTTATGCAAATCTGAAGGATTTTTGTGCATTGATTCTGTATATTGCCACCATGCTGAACTCACCTATCCATTCTGGTTTCTTTTTTTTTTTTTTTTTTTGTAAATTCCATGGGATTTTCTATGTAGATATGATGTCTGCAAATAGAGACAGTTTTACTTCTCGTTTCCAGTCTGTATACCTTTTCCCCCTTCCCCCTTACCACGTTGCACTTTATCTCCAGTACAATTTTAATATAAGTGGTGAGAAGGGAAATACTTATCTGTTCTGATCTTAGGCTTGTATTAGTCTGTTTTCACACTGCTGATAAAGACATACCTGAGACTGGGTAATATAAAGGAAAAGAGGTTTAATGGACTCAAGTTCCACGTCGCTGGGGAGGCCTCACAATCATGGCAGAAGGCAAAAGGCACATCTTACATGGCGGCAGACAAGAGAGAATGAGAGCCAAGTGAAAGGGGAAATTCCTTATAAAACCATCAGATCTCATGAGACTTATTCACTCCATGAGAACAGTATGGGGAAACTGCCCCCATGAATCAACTATCTCCCACTGGGTCCCTCCCACGACATGTGGGAATTATGGGAGCTACAATGCAAGATGAGATTTGGGTGGGGACACAGACAAACTATGTCAGTCTTTTACCATTAAATATGATGTTAACTGTAGATTTTTCACAGAAGCTGTTTGTCAGTTTTCCTTCTCTTCCTAGTCTGCAGAAAGTTTTCTTTTTATCAGGAATGGATTCAGATCAACTGGGAGGTATCCTTCCTCATTCGTTTAAATATGGAAAAATTCAACCTTGTTTCCTGGAGAAACCTTGTCATGATTTCTGTCCCTTTTATACAATGTTGGATTTTATTTGTTATTTTATTATTTTTGTTTTTTTCATAAAAATTTGGTAGGTTTTGCTTGCTTAATAGAATCAGCTGGGAGGTATCCTTCAGTTTTATCTGGGTCTTTATTATTTTTGTTTTTTTATTATTTTGCAGGGTAAACTTGCCAGTGAAGCCCTCTGGGTCTTTGGTTTTTTATGCAGGAAGATTTTTAATTGCAAATTTAATTTGTTTAATAGATACAGGGCTATTCGGGTTATCTGCTTCCTGAATAAGCCTTGGTAGATTCTGTTTTTTTAAGTAATTTATCCTTTTCATCTAAGTCATGTAATGTATTTGCATAGTATTTCCTTATCTTAATATCCATAAAATTCATAGTGATCTTGCCTCTCTCATTCCTGACATTGACAATTTATCTCTTTTTCCTGATCAGTCATTCTACAGGTTTATCAATTTTATTGCCTTTTGAATAAACCAACTTTTATTGATTTTTCTGTAAAATTTTCTATTCAATTTTATATTTAATTGATTTCTGCCCTGATCTTCATTATTTTCTTTCTCCTGCTTACTTTAGCTTTACTTTTCTCTCCATTTTACTAGTTTGTACTTGGAAGCTCAGGACATTGGCTTGAGACCGTTATTCTTTTATAATACAGGTATTTAGTGCTATAAATTTCCTTGCCTTACATGGGATCCTACAAATTTTGATATGTTGTGTTTTCATTTCTGCTTAGTTCAAAATACTTTTAAATTGTTCTTTTGAGTTCTTCTTTGACTTATGGATTATTTAGAATGTGTTATTTAGTTTCCTAATATTGGAAGATTTTCCAGAGATCTATTATCAATTTCTAATTTAATTCCATTGTTATCAAAAAACATTGTATGTCTTGAATGCTTTTGAGTTTATTGAGACTTCTTGTATGAACCAGAATAGGATCTATTGTGGTAAATGTTTCAGGTATGCTTGAGAAGAATATATATTTTGCCATCATTAGGTGAAGTATACTATAAATGTCAACTAAGTCAAGTTGGTTGATTGTGTTGTTCAAGACTTCTGTATCCTTACTGGTGTTCTGTCTACTGGTTTTATCAATGAGAGAGAGGTATTTAAATCCCCAACTTTAATTGTGGGTGTATCTATTTCTCCATATAGTTTTGCTAGTTTTTACTTCATATATTTGGAAGTTCTGTCACTAGATGCAGAAATGTTTAAGATTTTTATATCCTCTTGATCAGTTGACCCTCTTAGATTATAAAATGACCCTCTTTATTGCTAGTGATATTCTTTGTTCTGAAATCCACCTTGTCTTATATTAATATAGCCACTCCAGCTTTCTTTAGATGAGTGTACACAGGATATATAATTTTTCATTATTTTTACTTTGAATCAACTTGTATCTTGTTATTTAAAGTGAGTTTGTACAGCATATAGTTGAGTTGTGGGGTTTTTTTGTTTTGTTTTGTTTTTTTAGCCAATCTGACAGTCTCTGACTTTAAGTGGTGTTTTAGACTATTTACATTTCATGTGATGATTTATATGGTTAGGTTTAAAGCTTCCATATATCTATTTGTTTTCTTCATGTCCTATTTATTCTTCATTCATTTTTTAATGTTTTTCTGTATTCTTTTAGGATAATGAATTTTTTTTTTTTTTTTTTTTTTTTTTTTTTTGAGACGGAGTCTCGCTCTGTCGCCAAGGCTGGAGTACAGTGGCCGGATCTCGGCTCACTGCAAGCTCCGCCTCCTGGGTTCCGGCCATTCTCCTGCCTCAGCCTTCCGAGTAGCTGGGACTACAGGCGCCCGCCACCGCGCCCGGCTAATTTTTTGTATTTTTTAGTAGAGACGGGGTTTCAGCATGTTAGCCAGGATGGTCTTGATCTCCTGACCTCGTGATCCGCCCGTCTCGGCCTCCCAAAGTGCTGGGATTACAGGCTTGAGCCACCGCGCCCGGCCTAGGATAATGAATTTTTTAATGATTCTGTTTTATCTCCGTTGTTGGCATATTAGCCATATCCTGTTATTTTAGTGGTTGCATTAAGATTTACAGTGTACATCTTCAACTTAACGCCATCTACTACAATTGATATTACATCACTTACTTTATACTATAAATACCTTAAAATAGTATATTTCCATTTCTCTCTACCTGATCATTATGCTGTTATTATCATGTATTATTCTATACATGGTATAAACTCCATAGTACAATTTTGTTATTTTTTGCTTTAAATATCCAATTACTTTTTAAATATATTTAAATAATAATTATTAAATAATTATAATAAAATCAAATATATATAATTAAATAATAATTATAAAAATTATTTTATATTTACTCACAGTTAGTATTTCTAGTGCTTTTGCTTGTTTTCTCTTGGTTGATTCATATTTCCATCTGGTATCATCTTCCTTCTACTTGGAAGACTTTCTTTAAGATTTCTTACAGTGTAGTTTTGTTGGTGATTAATTCTTTCAGCTTTTGTATGTCTGAAAAAGTCTTTATTTGGCCTTTGTTTACAAGGCATAGTTTTGTTGGATATAAAATTTTATGTTGACATCTGTTTTCTTTCAGTAATTTAAAGATGTTGCTCCATTGTCTTTTTTTTTTTTTTTTTTTGGCTTGTATTGTTTCTAGTTAAAAATCTGCTGTCATTCTTATTTTTGTTCCTCTGTGTATGGTGCATACAATTTTTTAACCCATTTGGCTGCTTTAATTATTTTCTCTTAATCACTGGTTTTAAGTAATTTGATTATTAAAGTGGGTAAAATTGTGTTACCACAAAATAATACATCCAAGTCCTAACCCCTGGTACCTGTGAATGTGACCTGATTACAAATACGGTTTTTCCAGGTGTAATCAAGTTTAGATGCAGTTATACCAGATTAGAATGGGCCCTAATCCAATGACTGGTGTCTCTATAAGGTGAGGGAAGTTTGAACACAGATACACAGAGAGGAGAACGTTGTATGGAGACAAAGGCACACAAAGAGAATGCCACATGAGGATGGAAGTAAAGATGGGACTGATGCTTCAAGCCAGGGAACACCAAGGATTAGTGGCAGCCACCAGAATCTACAAAGAGGCAAGGAAGCCTCCTCCCCTAGGGCCTTCAGAGACAGCATGCCCCTGGCGACATCCTGATTTCAGGCTTTGGCCTCCAGGACTGTGAGAGAATAACTTTATTTTAAGCCACATAGTTTCTGTTACAGCAGACCCAGGAAAGAAATACAATTGTGCTGTGCCCCGATGTAGTGTTTGTGTTTCTTGTGCTTGGATTTTATTGAGCTTCTTGAATCTGCAGGTTTGTCGTTTTCATCAAGGTTACAAACCACCATGAAATCCTCAAATATTTTTCAGCCCTCCCCAGCTTCTTTGGGGACTCCGATGAAGTGTCCCACAAATACTCTGATCATTTTTTTAAGCTTTTTAAATACATCTCTAAGTTTTATTTGGGATATTTTCAATTGTTCCATTGCTGTATTTTCAAGTGCGCCAACCTTTTCTTTCCCAATGTTTAATCTGCTCTTCATCCCAGACAGTGTATTTTTCATCTCAGACATTGTGGTTTTCATCTCTTGATTTTTTCTTCTCTTCATGTTTGATTGAAGGCTTTAATACATCATCTCTATCTCCACTAAAATGTCCAATCTTTCCTCTAGCTTCTTGAATGTATTTAATGCCTTTGTTATCACTGTTCAAGTGTCCTTGTCTATTAATTCTATTTTCTTTGTTATTTCTGGCTTTTGTTGATTGACTCATTGTTCTCATTATGGGGTTTATTTTATCACTTCTTTGCATGCCTGGTAATTTTTGATTGGATAACAGAGACATTGTGAATTTTGCTTTTTGGGGTGCTGGATATTTTTGTATTTCTCTAAGTATTCCTAAGTGTTACTCTGTGACACAGTTAAGTTACTTGGAAACCATTTAGTTCTTTCAGAACTTGTTTTTAAATTTTCTGACATGGGACCAGAGCAGCATTTAGTCTAAGACTAACAGCCCACTGAGAAGTACTCTATTCTATGCCCTGTGAATTGTGAAAATTTCCACTTAGGGTGGTGGAAACAGGAACTATTCCTAGCTTGTTCCTTAACCCTTTTGGATGACTATTTCCTTAGTCTCAGAATATGGAAGAATCACGTAACCAAGGCCTATTTATCCACTAGGTAGAATAGGCACAGTGCCTAGGGCCTACAATACTTCCAGGGGCTCATGAAAATATTTTAATTTATTTTATTATTTTAAAAAAGTCTAAGAAAATGTTTTAATACATGCTAAGATATTCATCTTTATGGCAATATAATTGGAAAATGTGGATATGTGGAGGAAGTAGTACAGGAAGGCGAAGTTGACTGGGGCCCACAGAAACATAATCCAACCTTGCATGTGGATGGGGGAAAGCATCATCTCTCAACAGATAGTAATGAAACGGTGTAATTGGGTGAGCTCCCAAATAGAGCTAATTTCCTGGGAAACAAGCCAAAAGCAAAGCCTAGGCTCTGGGTTTGACCCATAATGGACTGGCAAGAGAAAAAAGAGGAACAGGGTGGCCAGAGAAAGGCCATCAACAAGACTGTGTGGGTGGCGTGCAGAGCAGGGCACTTAAAGTCAGTACAGGACAAGTTCACTTGCATTTCTCAGCCTGAGTTTCCTTGTCCTTACAAAGGAGTTAGTGCTAACTGCCTTGCAGGGAGGCTGTGAGAATTCAAGGAGATACATGTGAAAGTTTTGTGGGAAGGGCAATATTTTCTGCAAGTGTCTGTTTAATTAGAGAAACAAGAAGGATCCAAGTAATGGAAACCAAGATTACAGAGGATTACAGAGAGGGGCGTGTCAGAGTCACAGAAGGCAGAAGGACAGAACTAGGATACATCCTTGGGACCGCTTGATCCAGCATTCCCAGAGGAAGAAATCAAGGTGTCAGAGGCATCAGGAGCATTGTGAAGTGATGGAGACCGTGGACAGTGATATGGTTTGGGTGTGTCCCCACCCAAATCTCACCTTGAATCGTAATAATCCCCATGTGTCGAGGACAGGACCAGGTGGAGATAATTGAATCATGGGGGCAGTTTCCCCCATGCTGTTCTTGTGATAGTGAGTTCTAACGAGATCTGATGGTTTTATAAGGGGCTTCCCCCTTCACTCGGCACCCGTTCTCTCTCCTGCTGCCCTGTGAAGAGGTGCCCTCCACCATGATTGTAAGTTTCCTGAAGCCTCCCCTGCCATGCGGAATTGTCAATTATAAACCTCTCTTCTTTACAGATTACTCTGTTTGGGGTATTTCTTCATAGCAGCGTGAGAATGGACTAACACAAACAGGAACTTACCCACCACCCATACCACCATGAAGAGTCTGGAAAACAATGTTTCGAAGATTTCAGCCACTGTGATCCTGGGAGAAGTGAAGAGGGCCAGGATGCTGCTGAGTATCCGGTATCCAGCACACAGTGTTAAACACGAATGACAATAATAGGACTTCCCATCCATTTGTTAATGACAGCACTTTGATGTCCCTAGCCCAGTGTGCTGCAGGTGATAAGCCCTCAGAATCTGCTAACTCACAAAGACAGTTTTCTCAGAATCTAGTTAGAATGACAGACTCATTTTTTTTTTGGAGACATAATTTCACTCTGTCACCCAGGCTGGAGTAGAGTGGCACAATCTCGGCTCACTGCAACCTCTGCCTCCTATGTTCAAGCAATCCTCCTACCTTAGCCTCCCAGGTAGCTGGGACTACAGGCATGCATCACCACACCTGGCTAATTTTTGTATTTTTTTTTTTGTAGAGATGGAATTTCACCATATTTCCCAGGCTAGTCTTAAATTCCTGGGCTCAAGTGATCCTCCTGCCTTGACCTCCCAGAGTGCTGAGATTATAGGCATGAGCCACTGTGCCTGACCCTCAATCTCATTTCTGATCCCTAATTGGGGAACTGTCTGATTTGATCGGACAGTTACAGCCATGACAGGATCCTTGTCCTTATTATCTGTACTCAGGACCATCTGCCTCCTTTATTCCAGCTCAGAGGGTAAATGGAGACTCGGAATTTCATCCAAGTGCTCAGAAAAAAGAAGAAAACAGTGAATTACAAGAACAAGCTCAATTCGAGACTAGAGTTCACATTCTTAGAAGGCTGCAGTTCTTCAGTCTAAACAGAATCAGTCAGAGTCTAACCAATTCCTGTATGAAGGCTCAAGGCCAGGACCTGCCTTTATAACCCTCCGTCCCAGATGGAGTTAATGAGACGGGAGTTCAGTGTTTGTCATCTTGTGCTCAAATACCCTGGCTGGCTTGTAACAAGAAAGAATTAGGGCATAGCTCAGATACAAAAGTGGAAAAAGAAACAGGCTATAATCCATGGGGAAGACTTTCTATTTCTTAATCTGTCTCCTGTCCCAAATAGCTCAGCTCTCCTCTCCCAACTTGTGTTTATGTGTTAAATGTCTTTCTCTTGTAGCAGATGCCACCAGACTGACAGTCCCTAAACTAGGTCAGAGAGAGTGATGAATTGACAAAGTCCCTCAGGCTACATCATCCGTGTTCTCACTCCGTCTCCAGTTCCCTGGCCTGCTTTCCCTGGCATTTTAGGGTGGCCCCTGTTTCCAGAACCACAAAGGTCTAGGGGGTTCTCTGTCCAGCCCCAGGATTCCTGATTTGCAGATTATCAGCCCTCATAGCTGGAAGGAAGGAGGGAGGTGGGGCTTGACTGTCCCCAGCCCTCTGTGCCCCTCCCATATCCTGAGTCCTCTCATCTTCGTTCCACTCTGGCACTAATGGCATAAAGTCAGAGGACAGTTAGCCACTTGAAACAGCAGCCAGAAAACCACACTTCTCTTCTAGAACTTTCAATGTGTTGGGACCCATTTCAAACAAACAGAATCCAAGTCAGGGCCCCCGCTCCATGTGCAGTTGTAACAGCGTTGGTATAGCAGGTAGAGAATAGGTTTTTTGTTGTTGTTCGAAATAGGATAAAAGGAACCTTATTTCGAATTCCAGGGCACAAAGACCAAGAGAAATAACGACTCTCCCAATGTAACACAGGAAGGAACAGAGTCCAGGGTATTAAAAGAAAAACTTCAATGGAATTATATTTGAAGGAGTTTAATTGAGCAATGAATGATTTGCGAATCGGGCAGCCCTCAGAATCACAGACAGACTCCAGAGATGCCTCATGGTCAGAACAAATTTATAGACCAAAAAAAAAAAAAAAGGTGAGGGGAAGTGACCTATAGAAATCTGTAGTGAGGTACAGACACAACTGGATTGGTTACAGCTTGGCATTTGCTTTGTTTGAACATAATTTGAACACTCAGTAGTGAATGAATGGTTGAAGTGTGGCTGCTGGGATTGACCAAGACTCAGCGATTGTTACAGATGCATACTCCTAAGTTAGGGTTTCAATCTTGACTGCCTAGGTTAGTTTGTCCACAATGATTCAAATATAGAAGTACAGAGTCCTTCTCAGGCCATATTTAGTTTGCTTTAACAAGGGGTGGACTGCAGCCTTACACTTGCTTCCTCCTTCAATGCACAACAACACAAAAAACCTAGATCCACTTTTTTCTTTTCCACAAGATGTCCTTTAAGAAAATAGGTAGGTCATACTTATGACTGATATTTGAAAGGGAAAATGTTACATTTTACGAAAGATTGCTGTCATGAATATTGAAGCAAAAATCCTGATGGATACTATAGACTTGGGAGTAGATGATTTTTTCTTTCCAATTGGCATTTTAAAAATAATGTTTGGATTTTCACTCCTGGGTAGGATGCTGTAAATTATGGCAGGCCAGTGCTCCCATCCAGAAAAAAAGCTGGATCAGTTTTTTTAAATCATAGGAATTTTTTTAAAGCATAGGAAAACTGTGGGACCAATGAGGACTAATCAACTGGAATTTCAGGGAAGCATCACTATTATGAAATGAGCTGTCACTGCCAACAGGTTTTTGTCCCTCCTGTCCCCCGGGGGACATTGTCAATCCTGTCTCTAGGCTGAGAATCAGACTTGGTCCAGAAGGAAAGAGATCACCTGCAGAGACAGAGAGAAGCCAGTAAGCCTTTTAGGAGTGGAGTCGTGTGGGTCTGGAGGAGAAACTAGAAACTAGAGAGACCCAAGTGCCCAATTTCAAGCTGTATGGGCGTCTGGACAGCTAGACTATTATCTAAATGTCAAAGGGAAAAACCTTGCAGCCTCCAATGCTGAGGGAACAAAGACCCATCAATGGAGGAATCTGCGTCAGGATCACCAGTCACCTGCTTCTCAAGACAGGCACCAGGATGAAGCTGCCTGGGGGAAAACGCTGGGAATCCTGAATCTCCTGCAGCTCTTCAAGGCGAAGGTGTTTGACACCTGCCAGTCTCTCTGTGAGGAGGTTGCAAGGGCATGCCCAGAAAATAAGCATTTTGAGAGGAAGACTGAGTTTATCTGAGGTTTGACTGCAAAACCAGCCGTAACCCAGCTAAATCCCTGACTGGATTGAGATGATCATTCCTTGAATTTATCTGCACAGTAGAGCACAGAAGGCTCTGCTATGGTGGAAGACATGTGGAACCTCCATTCTTGTTCTCTTTCTCAATACACAGTGTTGAGTATTTAAATGTATTCAATTGCATTAAGATTAAACATTTAAAAATTACTAACTATACAAAGAAGTGGAAAAAACACAACTCTACAATCTAGACATTAACATTGCCTGTATGGATTTAAAAAGAAAACCAACCATATGTTACTTGTGTATTTTAAAAATAAGAGCACAAAAAGTTTGAAAGTAAAATACAGGAAAGAAATGATGTAAACACTAACCAAGAGAAAGCTGGTGAAGCAAAGTAGACTTTAAGTCATGAATGGAGGCAGAATCACATAGGATTCAGATATTGGAGGTATCTAGATACAGGAGCTCTAGAATAGCCATTATTAATATGTTAAATAAAATGGAGGCAAGGTGGACAGAATGAATGAAAAGATTCAGATCTTCAAAAAAAATTGTAAATTACAAAGAGTCAATAGAGTTTGTAGAATTCAAAAAAAAAGTTTGAAATTAATAATGAAATGGGTAGTTTCAACAGCAAATTAGACACAGCAGAATACAAAATTTTTAAACTGGAAGAGAAATCAAGTGCCCAGAGACAAAAAAAGAAAACATACTTGGCATAAGAGATACATGGGACACATTCATAATGTTTATCACATAATACTATATATGTGTATATATGTACTCTATATATAGTATAGTTTCAGAAAGAGAAGAGAAACACAAGACAAAATCAATATTTTAGAAATACCAAATTAGTATTTTTCAGAACTTATGATTATTGATCCCCATGTTTAAAAAACTCAGAACCTCAAGCAAGAGAGACACAAGCAAAACCGCAAGTAGGCAAATCCTAGTAAAACTGTTGAAAAATGAAGAGAAAATCTTAAAGGCATCCAGAAGCAAAAAAAAAAGACACATTACCTTCCAAAAAACAACAATAGAAATGACAGCTGACTTCCCAACAGAAATGATGAAAGCTGGAAGTAATTTAATAACAACTTTGAAATGATGAAAGAAAAATAAGACACAATCTAGAATCTTAACTCAGTAAAATATCCTTCAAAAAATATAGTGAAATAAAAACATTTTGAAGCAAATGAAAACTGAGGGCATTTGTTGCCAACAGGCCTGTGTTAAAAGAATAATAAAAGACAGTTATTCTGGCAGAAGAAAAATGATCCAGGATGGAACCATAACATCCAGGATGAAAAGGAAAAAAAAAAGAGAAAATGTGTGGAAAATATAAATGAATATTTATTGTACAAGGCAATAACTGTCTCATGAAATTTAAAATATATATAGAATTAAAATGCATAACAACAAAAACACAAAAGGTGGGGGTTGGTAAATAGAAGCCAAAGATTCTAGGTTTTTGCCAATATCAGAGAAGTGGTTAAAAAATTATAAAGCATAACTAAATGGATAGATGGAAAATATGGATTAATAAAAATTATTTGAGTACTCCAAAAGAAATCAAGAAAAGATAGAAAGGAACAAAAAATATATGGGCCAAATAGAAAATTAAGAGTACATTTATTTATATACCACATTATATCAATATTGCTAATAAGTAGGATATTTCCAGACTAAATAAAAAACTCAAATCTATTCTTCTTACAGGAGTCGTAATTAAAATATAGAAGCACATAAAGGTTGAGAGTAAAGGATATATATACACACACACACGTATACCACATGAACACTAACCCAAAAAAGCTGACGTAGCTGTACTAATATTAGACAGACTGTCTTTTAGGTCAAGATGCGTTGCTATAAAGATATTCTTTTTATTATAAAAAGTACCTATCTTACAAATATCACAATACTAAATCTGTATGCTCTTACTAAGAGCTTCAAAATATGTAAAACAAAAAATTTAAGAACCAAGGCCGGGCACAGTGGTTCACGCCTGTGATCCCAGCACTTTGGGAGGCCAAGGTGGGCAGACTCCAGGAGTTCAAGACCAGCCTGGCCAACATGGTGAAACTCCGTCTTTATTAAAAATACAAAATCTAGCTAGGCAAGGTGGCAGGCGCCTGTAATCCCAGCTACTCGGGAGGCTGAGGCAGAAGAATCGTTTGAACCTGGAAGGCGGAAGTTTTACAGTGAGACAAGATTCTGCCATTGTGCCATTGCACTCCAGCCTGGGTGACAGAATGAGGCTCAGTCTCAAAAAAAAAAAAAAAAAAAAAAAAAAAAAAAAAAAAAAAAAAAAAAAAAAAACAAAAGATAGTCAACTTCACAATTATAGTGGGAAACTTTAATACAACTCTCTGAATAGCTGATAGAACAATGAATTCAGAGGATCAGTGAGCATGTAGGAGACCTGAACAACACAATTAGAAAGCTTGATGTAATTGGCATATGATCACACCCAAAAATGCCATAAAACATGTATCATAAATAACCATGTACTGAGCCATAAAAAAGCATCAGTAAATATCAAATGATTGACATCATTCAGAGTATGTTATCTGACGATCATGGAATGAAGGTAGAAATTAATAACAAAATGATAAGAAAAACACCCCCCTAAAAATTTAGCAATGCAGTTTAACATAATTCAGAGGTCTAAGATGAAATAAAAATAGAAACTAGAAAATAATTAATATTATTAACACATATCAAGACTTGTAGGATGGAGGTAAAGTGGTACTTAGAGGGAATGATCTAGCCTTAAATGTACATATTCGAGTAAGTTTCCATCTTAGAAAGCTAGAAAAGGAAGAGCGAATTTAACATAAGGAAAGAAGAAAAAAGATCATAAAAGCAGAAATCAGTTAAATCTTTTTTAAAATGTAAAACAAAGTAAATCAACAGAGTTAAAAGTTCAAAAAATTTATAAAACTATTTGCTGCATGTATAATCAATCATAATCAAAGTAAAGAAAAGAATTTGCCAATAACAGGAATGGAAAGAACAGAGCTATAGATCCTACAGATATCTAAATATAAGAGAATTTTATGAACAATTTTATTACAATAAATTTGATGAGCTGGAAAAATGGACAAATGTCTCAAAAAGGACAATTTACCAAACCTGACAGCAGAAAAAACAGAAAGCCTGAACTGACCTCTAGCTATTAAAGAAATTAATTCTGAGTATAAATAAGGACCTTCACATAAAATAGCCCCTAAGTTTAAATGGTTTCATTGGTGAATTCTTCCAAATGCCTAGGGAAGGAAGAACGACAGTCTTGTGCAAACTCTTCTAGGAAACAGAAAAAGAGGAAACATTTCTTATGAGGCTAGTATAACCTTGGTTCTAAAATATGGCAAATATATTACAAGAATGAAAAATAATGTCTGAAATTGTACCTAATTAAAAAACATAACTATAAAACCACAGTAATCAAGCCAGTGTAGTGCTGGCACAGGGATAGAAATATGGATCAATGGAACAGAGTTGAGATTTATGAAATTTATGGTTAATTGATTTTTGACAAAGATACTCACAATTCAATAGGGCAAAAGTTAGTCTTTTCAACAAATAGTTCTGGGACAATTGAATGGCCACATGCAAAAAACAAACAAAATCACCAAGAAAACAAAAAGTGAGCTTAGGCCCTTAACCCAATTGGTATGGTTGGATTACATTTGCCATTTTGCCATTTTTTGTCTGTAGGTCTTTCTTTTGTTCTCCTATTTCCCCTTTACTGCTTTATTTTGTGTTAAATACATATTTTAGTATACCATTGAAAAACATCTCTTGCGTTTTTAGCTATATAATTTCTTTTTTTTCTTTCTTTTTTTTTTGAGACAAGAGTCTCGCTCTGTCTCCCAGGCTGAAGTGCAATAGTGCCATCTTGGTTCACTGCAACCTCCGCCTCCTGGAGTCAAGCAATTCCCCTGCCTCAGTCTCCCAAGTAGCTGGGACTACAGGCATGTGCCACCACACCTGGCTGATTTTTGTATTTTCAGATTTTTATGTATTTTTATGTATGATTTTTATGTATGATTTTTATGTATTTTAAAGAAGGCAACACACAAGATAAAGTATATTTAGAGAGTCTCTTATAGTAACTCAAATATTTATTATTTATGGTACTTTTTTCTGTGCCTTTTTTTTCAATTTGAAGAATATGTCTTAATATTTCTTCTTTTAAAATATTTTTTGAGAGATAGGGTCTTGCTATGTTGCCCAGCCTGGCTTCAAACTGCTGACCTCAAGCAATCCTTCCCCCTCAGCCTCCCAAACTATTTACTATTCCTTATAAGGCTGAATTGCTACCAACAATTTGTTGTAGTCTTTATCTAGGAATGTCTTTATTTTGCCTTCATTTTTGTTTTCTTTTATGTTTCTCTCTCTGTTTTGTCTGTTTCTTTTTCCTGCCCTTTGTGGGTTACTTGAATGTTTTTTAGATATCTGTAGCATTTTTGAATACATCTTAGTATAGATTTTAATTGGTTACTCCAAGTGTTATGTAATTCCTTATGCTCTATTGGTCTTGACATTTTACCAGTTCAAGTGAAGTATAGAAAGCGTACCTCCATTTAAGATTCATTACCCTCTCCATTTGTAATATAATTATCTTAAATATTTTATCTTTATACAGTGGGAACATCAGACAATATTATAACTTTGTCTTCAGTGATGAAACACAAGTTAGAAAAACAGAGGCTGGGCGTGGTGGCTTACACCTGTAATCCCAGCACTTTGGGAGGCTAAGGTGGGCTGATCACTTGAGATCAGGAGTTCGAGACCAACCTGGCCAACGTGGTGAAACTCGTCTCTACTAAATATAGAAATTAACTGGGCATGGTGGCACGTGCCTGTAGTCCCAGCTACTCAGGAGGCTGAGGCAGGAGAACTGCTTGAACCCTGGTGGTGGAGGTTGGAGTGAGCCAAGATCACACCACTGCACTCCAGACTGGTGACTGAGCAAGACTCCATCTCAAATAAATAAATAAATAAATAAATAAATAAATAAATAAATGAAAAGAAAGAAAAGAAAAAGGAAAAACAGAGAGGAGGAGGAAAGTCTTTTATTTATTTATTTGTTTTAGAGATGGGGTCTCATTCTATTGCCCAGGCTGGGGTGCAGGGACACAATCATGGCTCACTGCAGCCTCAACCTCCCAGTCCCAAGCAGCCCTCCCATCTCTGCCTCCTGAGTAGCTAGGACTACAGGTGTGCACCACCTCATCTGGCTAATTTTTTTTATTTTTATTTTTTTGTAGAGTCATGCTATGTTGCTAGGGCTGGTCTCAAACTCCTGGGCTCAAGCGATCCTCCCTCCTCAGCCTCCCAAAGTGGTGAGATTATAGGTGTGAGTTACCACATCTTGCCTTTATACTTATTTTTACTTTTTTCATTATTCTTTCTTTTTTCCTGATGTTACAAAATATATTCATTTATTTATTCTTGAGACAGGGTCTTGCATTGTCACCCAGGCTAGAGTGTAATGACGTGATCTTGGCTCCTCACTGTAGCCTCAACCTCCTAGGCTCAGGTAATTCTCCTGCCTCTGCCTCACAAGTAGCTAGGACGACAGGTACATGCCATCATGCCTGGCTAATTTATGTGGTTTTTTTTTAGTAGAGATAGGATTTTACCATGTTGGTAGACTGGTCTCACAAAAATTTTTGTTTGTTTGTTTTAATTTCTTTCCGTTTTCTTAGGCATTCTTTTTGGATAGGTCTAGTGGTAACACATTCTTTTAGTTTTCCTTTATTTGAACATGTCTTGATTTCTCTTTTATTCCTGAAGGATATTTTTGCTGGATATGGAATTTCACATTGACACTATTTTTGTTTCAGCTTTTGAAAAATGTGCTACTTCCTTCTGGCTTCCATGATTTCTGATAAGAAATCTACAGTGTTTGAATCTTTGTTCGGCTATAGATAATGTGCTATTCCTCTCTTGCCTCTTTAAAGATTTTTTATTTGAATTTAGTTTCCAGAAGCTCTATATTAGGTTGTGTCTTGGCATGGATTTCTTTGGATTTATACTATTTGGGATTCACTCAGTTTCTCAAATAGATAGATTTATGTATTTTGCCAAATTGGGGACTTTTTCAGCCATTGTTTCTTTAAATGCCTTTTCAGCCTTCTCCTCTTTTTCTTTTCTGTATTTTTAGATTGCCCATTTTCTTGTAGTTTGGCTAGAGAGAGACTTTTCCTGGGGCTTTTTTGGCTTGCTTTTGTTGGTGTTCTCAGGTCGCTGATGTCTCCAGCACTCAGTGTGGGGTATATGAAACCAGGGGAATTCATGGAACTCATCGCTTTCTTATTCCTCAGGTCCTGAGACACCTAGGTGATCTGCCTTTTCTCTCCACCTTTCAGAGTCTTTTTATACTTGTCTTATTTATAATGTTCAGAGATTTTAGCTGTACTTAGCTAAAATAGGGAGAGGTGTATCTACTTCATTTTGTCCAGCACCAGAAGTCTATTTTGCCTCATCTTTGAAGGATAGCTTGGGCAAGTATAGAATTCTCAGTTGATAATTGTTTTTTCCTTCAGTGCTTTTGACTATGTTCTTTACTGCGTGGCCTCCATTGTTTCAGGTGAGAAGTGAGCTATTAATCATGATGATAGCTCCCTAGAAATGTAAATATAGTCCATTTTTTTCTTGTTACTTTTGAAGTTTTTTTCTCTTTGACTTTCAATCACTTAACTATAATGGGTTTAGGTGTGAATATAGTTGCATTTATTTTATATGGAGGTTTTGGAGCTATTTTGCATGTATTCTGATATTTTTCATCAAAATGGGAAAGTTTGGGGCCATATTTATTAAAATATTTTCTCTGTACTTTTCTCTTTCCTCCTTTCCTGAGACTTTCATTATACATATATGGCTTTGTCTCACAGGTCTCTGAGTCTCTGTTTATTTCGTTCAATAGCATTTTCTTTGTTTTTAAGATGGGATACTTTCTATTGATCTGTCTTCATGCACATAGTTCTTTTGCCATCTAGAACTTGCTGTTGAACCCATCTGGTGAATTTCTATGTCAATTGTTCATTTCAAGTGCAGAATTTACATTTGAATCTTTCTCGTACAACATCTATCTCCTTACTGGAATTCTCTATATGTTAATTCATTTTTGTTCTACTTTTCTTTAATTCTTTAAAAATGGTCTCCTTTAGCAATTTAAATGTAACAGTTGCTTTTAAGTTTTCATCTGCTAAATCCAACATCTGCAGATACTAAAACACTATTAACTTTTTTTCCTGAGTATGGATCACATTTTGCTGTTTCTTTGCATATGTTATAAATTTTTTGGATAAAAACTACACATTTTAAATATAAGTTGAATATCCCTAATCTGAAATCTGAACTCCTCCAAAATCCAGATGTTTTTGAGCACTGACATGATGCCACAGTAGAAAATTCCACACGTTACCTCATGGTTGCCATTAAAAACACAGTTAAAACTTTGTTTCACGCACCAAGTTTTAAAAAATATTCTATAAAATTCCCTTCAGCCTATGTATATAAGGTATATAGAAACATACATAAATTTTGTGTTAAGACTGACTTGGGTCCCATCTCCATGATATTTCATTTTGCATATGCAAATATTCCACAATCCAAAACAATCCAAAATCTGAAACACTTCTAGTCTCAAGCATTTTACATAAGGGATACTCTATTTATTTATTGTAACAACTCTAGATGCTTGTTTTCCCCCCAGAAAATTGTTACAATGGTCATTTTGGAGTTTTTGTATGTTTCTTTTCTTTATTTTTTGTTTAGTAATCTGCCTGGGCTCAATTGGTGAAATCTGTTTTCCTTATGATGTGTAGACTCTGATGTCTCTGCTTCGTCGTTTTTCAGCCTGACTTCCTCTGGGTTGATCTTGTGCCTGTGTAGCATGGTGGCCAAGCAGTCGATTAGGTAAGGCTGGGCTCATACAGCTTTATCCAGTAAGGCTTCCATCATTTGCCAATTCATCTATGTCTGATTAGCAAAGTGCATTCGAAGTTCAGCCATTTTAAAGTCTTCCCTAGCTTTTACTTTCCAGCAAGCCCTTTCATGTCTCCTCTGTGCATAAACACAGCCCCAGGGTCAGCCAGGAATGTGTGGATAGCTCAGCCTCTCTCTGGTCTTTGGGGTACGTATGTGCAGCTTAATCGAAGAATATGTTTGTCCCAATCATTACCAGACCTCAAGCTAGTAGAGCCTTTGGACTTCCCTGCTAATCTACCACCAAGATTTTTCATTTGTCTAAGAATCTATTGAGTCTCCTTTCACTGTGGCAGGGAATCTTCCAGTTCTTACAGTTCTGTCTCAGCAGAACTTTTGTGTCAACCAAGCTGGGAGGAATGGAAGCAGCCACAGGGCAAGATTCCCACAATTCGTACCTGAAGCTCAGCAAATTTTCAAGCAAAGCTACTTCTCAGATTATTATATGCCTTTGATTTCCAGAGTGCTAAGATGGTTAATTTTGTCCAGCTTTACAATTGCTTTTTAGGAAGAAAACTTGCTGACTTCATCACTAAGCCATAGCCAGAAGTTCTTCTCCTTTAAGATTTTAGTATAATTAAATTTTAAACAAATTTCACACAGTTTTCACATGGCTTTTATTTAATGAAATAACCATTGGAAGTTGATTCCACTCTCCGGTTACAACACAGCATTTGAAATGTTGATGTAGTCATTAAATGCCTCCTCAGGAGAGATTAATTCGCTATAATACTGTATTCAGTATTTTGTGGTCACAATTCTAGAGAGCCAGAGCTGTGAAATTATAAGAGCTACCCTTCTCCAAAGAGGACAGGGGAACCCATCTGGGTTATTTATTGCCGTGTAACAAACTACCGTAAGTTTAGCAGCTTACAAAAGCCACATGTTTATTACTTCAGTTTCTGCAGGTGAGAAATCTGGGCATAGCTCAGATTTCATGGTGTCTCACAGGCTGCAATCGAAGTGTCACCCCGTGGTGGGTGAGATCTCATCTGGAGCCTTAACTGGAGGGAGGATCTGTTTCCAAACTCGTGTGGTTGCTGGCCAAATTTCAGTTTCTCAAGGGCTGTTGGACTGAGTGGCTCAGTTCCTAGGTGGCTGTGGGCTGGATGCTGCCCTCAGTTTCTTGCCAAGTGGCCTCCTCCACATGAAAAACTTGCTTTAATAACAGCCAGCAAGGGAGTGGGTCTGACAGCGAGATGGAAGCCAGAATCCTTAGTATTTTAATCATTGAGAAGTGTGATCCCCTCCATGTGGAGTATGCTATTGATTAGAAGCAAGGTACTCAGGGGAAGAGGAAGGTGTACTGTAGTGAACACAAGTAGGTGGGCATAACTGGAAGCCATTTGAGAAGCTCCTTACTATACCATTTCATTAAAACATGAGCAGAAGGAAAATACTGAGTTTAACTCACACATTTATTTTTAAAAATGAAAAAATAAGCAGACTAATATTTCTATTGACAATGATGGCACATCAGAAAATATGACTATAAAGTACATGGAAACCATCGCCAAATATATGCAAATGATATCAAATAAATTTTTAAATGAAAAAAGCTATTAAAGAACAGCACAAATCAGAGTTAGAAATGAGATAATATGCCAGAAAGAAAAATCAAAAAGAGATCTGACAGCGATAAGGAAATATTTAAAACGAAAAAACCACTAATGTAATGAGGACTAAACTAGAAGTAACATAAGCAAAATGCCTCTGTGGATTGTACTATATGGATAATAGGGAATACAAAGATGGAAACAGAAAAAAGTCTGAAAAAAAGATTAATTTTTTCCAAGTAATTGATTGATAGAGTAGATAATAAATATCTAACATATGTATAATAGATTTTCCTAAAGAAAGAAAGCAATAGGCAAAGGATGATTACTGAAAGTTATATTTGTTAAAAATATCCTGAAATAAAGGAAAGCTTTAACCTATTGAAAGGGCACTCTACTGAGCTGGAAAAATCAATCCAAAATGCCCAAAATTGAGACGTATTTAAATACAGTAGTTCTCAGATGTTTTCGTTTAGGATGTCTATACAATCTTAAAAATTCCTGATAATCCCAAAGATCTTATATTTACATGGGTTACATATATTAATATTTATCATATTAGAAAACTAACACTGAGAAAGTTAAAAATGTATTGATTTTAAAATAATAAACTGATTGATAATATAAATAAAATACTTTATGAAAATAATGTTATTTTCCAAAACACAAAGAAATAGAACCATGGCATGTTTTAAGTTTTTTCAAATTATTTTAAAGACTGGCTTAATAGAAGACAGCTGGATTCTTCAATGTGCTTCAGCACTCAATCTGTGGCACTATGTCATTTGGTTGAAGTATATGAAGGAAATCTGGCCTTTCACATATACATAGTTTGGAAACAGAGGACTATTTTAACAGCCTTTTCAGATAGTTGTGGATATTTCTTGATACTATTCCAAAATTTGAAAAGTGGTCATTTTTAAAGGTCAGTTGCAGTATGGAATCTGTAGCCAAATCAATGAGCTTTCCATACTCTGTTATATTAATTTTTATCAGGCTTTTTGTGGATCTTTTACTTATGCATTATTTTATAGCATCAAACAGGCATTATTTGGAAAATGCTGGTTCACTGCTGTGCAGATTTACCAAATGTTCACTCAGTTCATGATACAATATTAACAAATCAGTTTCATCAGTATTGTCACCAATCTTATTACAAAAACCTTTAAGTCAAAAATCAACTCAAGATAGATCAAAGACTTAAATATAAGACCTGAAACTATAAACATTTTAGAAGACAACATTGGAAAATCTCTTCTAGAATCAGCCTAAGCAAAGAATTCATGATTAAGACCCCAAAAGCAAATGCCATGAAATAAAAATAAATAAATTGACCTAATTAAACTATAAAGCTTCCATGCAGCAAAAGAACTAATCAGCAGAGTAAACAGACAACCCACAGAATGGGAGAAAATATTTGCAAACTACACATCTGACAAAGGACTAGTATCCAGAATTTACAAGGAACTCAAATCACCAAGGGAAAACAAATAATCCAATTAAAAAGCGAGCAGAGGACATGAATAGACATTTCTTAAAAGAAGATATACAAATGGCCAACAAACATATGAAAAAATGCTCAACATCACTAATCATCAGGGAAATGCAAATTAAAACTGCAATGAGATACCACCTTACTCCTGCAAAAAGTGACCATTATTAAAAACATCCATTGTTTTATGGGTGTTGGTGTGGATGTGGGGAAAGGGAATGTTCTACACTGCTGGTGGAAATGTAAATTAGTACAACCACTATGGAAAACAGTATGGAGATTCCTTAAAAAGCTAAAAGTAGATCTACCATTCGATCCAGCAATCCCACTACTGGGTATCTACCCAGAGGAAAAGAAGTCATTATATGAAAGACACTTGTACACTCATGTTTATAGCAGCACAATTCACAATTGCAAAGATGTGGAACCAACCCTAAGTGCCCATCAACTAATGCATGGATAAAGAAAATGTGGTACGTATACACCATGGAATACTAATCAGCCATTAAAAGGAACGAAACAATATATTTTGCAGCAACTTGGATGGAGTGGAGGCCATTATTCTAAGTGAAGTAACGCAGGAGTGGAAAGCCAAAAACCATATGTTCTCACTTATAAGTGGGAACTAGGCTATGAGTATGCAAAGGCATACAGAGTGATATTAATATCATGGACTTTAGAGACTCAGGGGGGCAGTGGGAGGGGGACCAGGGATACAAAACTGCACATTAGGTACAGTGTACAGTGTGGAAGATGCACCAAAATCTCAGAATACATGATCCATTTAACAAAAAAACCACTTGTACCCCAAAAGCTATTGAAATTTTTTTAAACACAAACCTTTAAGTTTGGGAAGCTGTCAAGCTTATGGTTCTGGCTATGAATACCAAGCTTTCTGAAATTTAAAATGTGCCTGAAAGTTCAGTGTTATCATTGGCAGTAAATATTTTTGAAATGACGGGATTACTTTTATTAATTTTCAATAAATGCTTGCCAAATATCCACATTCAAATAATTACAGTTTGTCTATAAATTGTTCTTTGAAGAAAAAATGGTGTTTTTTGAAAAACATGCCAAGTTCAACTTGCACCTCAAACAATTTCACACACACTTTTCCTTGAGCTAATCATCACACTTCAGGCGTGGAGCAGAAATGCTTGATGTGTAATTTTCATTTCTTCACATAGAGTGTTCAAAAATTGTATACTGAAGCATTGATATTTAATACAATTAATCATTTTTAGTATTTCATCAAGGATATTTGTAAGTAAAATGCATCTTTTAGTACCGTGAGTGGTTCGTAGTGAGGAATTCAATAACTAATAGTATAATTTGTTACTAGAGCCTTGATTCATGATCAGACTATTTCTTTTGGACTGTCATTGCAAATATCCACAAAATTTAAAAGGGCAAATGTATCATTATGAAGACAGTTTTTAATCTAATGAGTCCACTGAAAGGTTCGGGAACCCCCATGTGTTGTTCATGGTTCACACTTTGAGAGCCACTGTTTCAATATAACTACTTGGCTTAAAGAAAAAGAAAAAAGTCCTTTGAACATCCAGGCTAAAAGGTCATATCATTCCTAAGAAAAAGAAAATGCGTTTGACCTTAGACTTTTTGATAGAAGTGCTTTAGGCTAGAAGAAAACGGAATACTATACTTAATATTTATAGAAAGAAAAGTTATGCCAAGTATTTTATATCCAGCCAAACTGACCTCAAATTCTAAAGGCCACATTCAACTTCATGAACATACCAGAGCTCAGAAAATTTTGTTGCCATAAACCTTTTCTAAGGAATCCACTGCAGAACAAACTTAAGCCTGCCAAAACGATTTGAGAGGTATTATATAAGGATGGATAGTTGGCATATAATATACTTGCAGTAGAATTAAGACCATAAGATAGAGTGAAGAAGGCAATATAGTATATAATAGTGTTATGTTTTGACAATATAGCTAAAGGACAATGATAAAAAATTCAGAGGAAATAGGAACAGTACTGTGATGCTTAATTTTATGCCTCAACTTGATTGGGCTAAGGGATGCCCAGATAGCTGTTAAAACATTATTTGGACACACATCTGAGAAGGTGTTTCCAGAGGAGATGAGCATTTGAATCTGTAGACTGGATAAAGAAGACCAGACCTCACCAATGTGGGTGAGCATCATCCAGTCTGTTGGGGACACAGATAGAACAAAAAGGTTGAGGAAGGACACATTTGCTTCCTGTTTGAACTAGGACATCCATCCTCAGACATCAGTACTCCTGGTTCTCAGGCCTTCAGATTAGGACTTATACTATTATTGCCTTCCTTCCTTTCTCTGCCCTCCAGTTTCTTAGGCCTTTGGACTTGGATTGAATTACACCACTGGCTTTCCTGGTTCTCCACCTTGCATATGGCAGATTGTGAGATTTCTTGGCACCTATGATCAAATGAGCCAATTCCTGTAATAAATCTATCTGTCTATATCTATATCTACATCTATCCTCCTACTGGTTCTGTTTCTCTGGACAACCCTAAGACTAGTATATAAAAAATAGAACAAACTTTCAGATTGAGAAAAAAGACATGCAAGGCAAATGCATGAGAGATAAGTGTTATGATATATTGATATTCAACATCTTAACATTATTAAATTAAGATGAGAAGTCATTGAAAGAACAAATGAGAGTTCATGTTTACTGCTACAATATGCAATGAAGATATAAGTTATTAATATTCTTGCATATTTTAAAACATCTCTTCCATACCTATAGAAATCAAGTGGACCCAAAAATTGAGTAAGGATGTGGAAAAACCAGCATTATCAGTAAGCTAGAACAAATAAATACATATTGAGGTTGTAAAATCCAATAATGAAAAATTTGCCTTCTTTCCAAGTGCACATTGAACATTATTGTATTAGTCCATTCTCACATGGCTATAAAGAGCTGCTCAAGACTGGGTAATTTATAAAGAAAGAGGCTTAATTGACTCACAGTTCCACATTGCTGGGGAGGCCTCAGGAAACTTACAATCATAGCAGAAGGGGAAGCAAACAGGTCCTTCACACGGCGGCAGGAGAGAGAAGTGCAGAGTGAAGTGGGGAAAAGTCCCTTAAAAACCATCAGATCTCATGAGAACTCATTCACTATTATGAGAACACCATGGGGGGAACCTCCCTCATGATTTGGCTACCTCCCACCAGGTCCCTTCCATGATGCATGGGGAAGATTATGGGAACTACAGTTTAAGATGAGATTTGGGTGGAGACACAGCCAAATCATATCAAT
Organism: Macaca thibetana thibetana; assembly: GCF_024542745.1. Lineage (NCBI taxonomy): Eukaryota > Metazoa > Chordata > Mammalia > Primates > Cercopithecidae > Macaca > Macaca thibetana. The sequence goes on from NC_065585.1 coordinate 133,175,159, forward strand.
TATGAAATGAATATATTTGGGGCCACAATAAAAACCTCACTAAATTAAAAAAAATTAGAAATAATACCCACAGCATTCTCCAACCACAATAGGATAAAGCTAGAAATCAACAATACAATAATAAAATAAAATACTCTTAAAGCAATCTGTGAATTCAGAAGGATCTTATTAAACCACCACTGCGTCAGAGTGGAAATACAGATCCAAATTCCAGAATGTCTTTGAAATGTCAACAATGAACTAAAACGAAACAGCCAGGATGGGTAGATAGCAAACCCATCTCTGCTCCAGGATGACAGTGTGTCATATGAGGCACTAATCCCTGCGGAATGAATTGCAGCCAGGCCCCAGCACCGTCTGCTTCTTTTACTCTAGCGTTCTGTCTTGCTTCAGTGACACCAGTGATTACACTGTCTGTTGTCTCAAGACCAAATGTCTTTCTCATCATGTGTGTTGGGGACGTGGGCAGTGATTCACATAAGGGCCAGTAGTTCCTGCCTTGGCACCAGCATTGGCCTCAGCTATGTCCATGGCTCAGTCAAGTATACAGAGCATGAGGAAAGCAGGGGTCAGGGCTCTGCCTCCTTTCTTCTCTGTCATTGGTCAGGCTCATGACCTTGATCCTGTGCAATAACGCCTGTCCTTCAGTTCTCTTTGTGATCATCCCACCATAGCAACTCAGATTTTAAAAATATCAGTCAAGGAGATCTCAGCCTGCATTTTGAAAGCTTGCTGAGCAGATGGCTTTGCTCCCTTTGGAAAAGTCAGAAGTCAAGGCCAGCGTTTAGTTAGAAAGGGTGTGTTATCCCCAAATATGTCATGCTTTCTGGGTTAGCTTGGAAGGGGTCAAGAAGAATCCATCAGAAGAACATTCTGATCCTCATATTTTAAACTTGGCTGGAGGCAGATGTACAAGCATCTTTTGGAATGGAAGGGGAGGGGGCAAAGTCCTTTCCTGCAGCAGAAGAGGCAGCGTTAGCTTCGTGCTTCAACAAGAATAAGCAGAGAGGCAGGTGGCACCCCAGGGAGTTCCAGACAAGGGATTGACACAAAACCAGAGGAGAAACACATTTTCTGAGGAATAAGGACTCTATATAGAGCTGAGACCCTGAACATTGCCCTCACCAAGCCACATGTAAGTTTCTGCTTTTAGGCATGCAGGCTTGTCCCAACATTATAACAACACTTAGATACAACAGATACCTGTTGGACAAATAGAGAAACACCAGGAATGCAAGTACACAGCACAAAACCACGTGAGGATTCAGAGAAGGTGGCCATCTGCAAGCCAAGGGGAGAAGCCTAGGTAGAAACCAGCCCTGCTGACACGTTGACCTCAGACTTTCAGTCTCCAGCACTGTGAGAATGTGAATTTCTGTCATTGAATCCTGCCCACCGTGGTATTTTGTTATGGCACCCCTAGCAAAAGAATACAAGTCATGGTTATTTTTCAAATTCGGAAATACAGGACCCTTCTTTGCCTCCATGCCTTTGCAGTTCTGGTTCTCTGCCTTAGACACATCCCTTGTCCACTCGGGAAACTGTGTAGCCTTCATGTCTTCTGTAAATCCCTCCTGGACCACATCAGGCAACTGTCCAAGCACCTGAAACCACACACCTGTAAAGCACTAATCACAGTGAAAAGAAAATACTTGTTTATATGACTATCTCCCTCATTAAACTATCAAATTCTCAAAAACGGAGACTGTCTTGTATTGGCATGCAGCTGCACTGAATGATATTAATCCTCGTCTTTTGTTCATACAGAGTTGTCACTGGTTCATACATGGTTTTAAAAAGAAATTAGGTATTTTTATTTTATTCAATTTTCTTTTTCTTTTTTTTTTTTTTTTTTTTTTTTTTGAGACAGTCTCACTCTTCTCTCAGGCTGGAGTACTGTGGCTCGACCTCGGCTTGCTGCAACCTCTGCTTCCCGGCTAAAGTGATCATCCCACCTCAGCCTTCCGAGTAGCTGAGATTGCAGGCATGCACCACCACGCCTAGCTAATTTTTTGTGATTTTTTGTAAAGATGGGTTTTCGCCATGTTGCCCAGGCTAGTCTCAAACTCCTGGGCTCAAGGGATTAGCCTGCCTGGGCCTTCCAAAGTGCTGGGATTACAGGCATGAGCCACTGCACCAGCTGGCCTTATGTTTAATAATTCAATAGGCAACCATGAACCAATTACCTAAACAATAGCTGAAATGTAATATCTAAATATATTATCACCACCAACAACCATCCTCAATCTTTATCCCATAATAAACACCATCCTGAGTCTCATATTCATGGCTTGCTTGCCCTTGATATCCTTTTATGTGATTTAATTACTATAGATATCTACAGGCATATAGATACCTGTATCTATAGATATCTATATGTAGTAATTATATGTAATATACATTTATTTCTAGGAATATATCTATTTCTAGAACAAATAGGAGTCTATTTTAAATGTTTTAATATTATAAGATTGGTATCATTCTGTATGTAATCTTTTAATTAACCTTCCATTGCTAAAATTCATCTATATCGTTGCATATGGCTGATTCTTTTGTTATTATATGAATAGACATCACTTTAGTCCTCTAGCACTCAATTATTAGGTATTTGTTTTGTTTAGGTCTTGCTCTGAATAGCCCTGCTATAGACCTTCTTGCACATGTTGCCTTGTGTATGTTGTAAACATGTATATGTTTACATGTGTAAGAGTTTCTCTTGGGTATTGTGGTAGGCAGAGTTTTGCCTGACCCAAAGATGGTCACAGTCCAATTCCCAGAACCTATTAATATGTTAGCTTACATGGCAAAGGGGAATTAAGCTTGCAGATGAAATTAAGGTTTCTCATCAGTTGATTCTGAGATGGAGAGGGTATCTAGATTATCAAAATGGGACCAATGTAATTACAAAAATTCCTTATAAGTGGAAAATGGAGGCAGAAAAGAGGACCAGGGAGAGATCAGCATGAGAAGAACTTGGCCTGATACTGACTTCGAAGATGGAGGAAGGGACCATGGACCAAGGAATGCGGAACATCTCTGAAATCTGGAAGAGACAAGAAAATGGAATGTCCCTTACTGCCTCCTGCCAGCACTTTGATTTGAGCCCAGTGAGAGGTGTTTTGGACTTCTGACCGCAACCGTAGAGTAATAAATTCATGTTGTTTTATGTCACTAAGTTTGTGGTGATTTGTTATAGCAGCTATGGGAAACTCATACAGGTGGATAACAACAAGTAGAGCTCCTGTCACAGGCGAATATATTCCCATCTGTAGTAGGTACAGACAACGTGGTTTCCAATTATTTGCCCTCTTAATAGCAGACTTTGAAAGTTCCTGTTGGCTCACATGCTGCCAATGTTCAATGTATCAATATTTGTAATGTTATCTTTTCTGGAATGTTATAGAGTCATCTCAGTGTGGTCTTAATTTGCATTTTCTAGATAATTAACAAGTCTGGCACATTTTTGCATTTTCATTGGCCACTGAAGATCCTCTTTGTTCAAGGTGTTTGTTCGGCCCTTGTGTCTTGCGCTCATTTCTTGGTTGATTGTCTCTCCTTTTCCTTATTGATGTGTGGACGTGTTAAATACGTTCTCAGATCAATGCAGTTTTCAGTTGCAGGTGTTGCAAATATCTTTTCCTATTCTCGCACCTGTGCCTTCTCATTCAGACTTTCTTCATTTTCATGTTTAGTTAGTGCTGGAAATCCACACGTGGCTCCCCGGTTCTGGGGCATTCTCAGGGATGTTCAGCAAAACAAAGTGAGGAACTTCTATGAAGCTCCACCTGCACTCACAGCTCAGGCAGCCAAGGGCTGGTAACCTGGGAAATGATGGGAAGGACAGAGAGCGCTACCTTCACAACCTCATCCTTCCAGGGAGCAGGCTATGGGGGACAGTATCGCAATATGGTGCCTTTCTTTTACCCCTGACATAGCTGCTTGACTGGCAGGGGTATAACGCAGGGCGCAGAGATTTTGTGGATGATGTTTCCACTGTTTATGGAAAATTATGTGTTGGCTCAGGAATAAAAAGAAGACTTTGAGCTCTGGGGAGATAATCACAAAGAGCAGGGGCTGCTGAAAATCATGGATGCTTTTCCAGAATAGGAGGGTTCCCAAACTGATGGGATTCAATCCCAGACTCAGGCCCTCTTCAGAAAGAAAGCAACAGCATTCCTACATGGTGACTGTTCCGGGCTCCGGCCCCAGCTCCAGTTCCTCTTTCCTCTCCTCAAACAGAAGAATGACTTAATAGAGAAATCGAGAACATAAATCGTGAATACCCAGCCCTATAGATAAAGAGGGATGGTCTCATGCTAATTCTCAAGAAAAATAGGAAAAGGCCAGGCGTGGTGCTTACACCTGTAATCCCAGCACTTTGCAAGGCTGAGACGGGCAGATCACTTGAGCTCAGGAGTTCAAGACCAGCCTGGGCAACATGGCAAGACCCCATCTCTACAATAAATACAACAAAGTAGTCAGGCGTGGTGGTGCATGCCTGTGCTCCCAGCTACTCGGGAGGCTGAGGTAGGAGAATGACTTGAGCCCAGGAGGTCGAGGCTGCAGTGAGCTATGATCACATGACTTCACTTGAATCCTGGGCAACAGAATGAGACCCTGCCTCAAAAATAAAAACTCATAAAAATAGGAAAAGATATTCTATCTTTTGTATTTTGGAGTTAAAGCCTGAGCTGGTTAGAATGGTTAGAACTAACCTGAGTTCATAGATCAACCACAAAAACAAAAATGTATGAAAACAACAAAAAACATGAATACACTTTAGCATTAGGTTATATATATATATCAATATTTCTAAATCTCTCTACATATGAGTAGGTAGATACAGATATAGATAAAATACACATATATATGTAAAATTAAATAAAACAAAATTTTGTTGGATGTACTCCAGGAAATAGAAAATTTTAGCTGCTTTATTTTATCATCTTTACTCAAAGAAATTAAAGCTGCCCCTATAATACATAAGTTTATAAAAGCAAAAAAGAAATGAAAAGGAAATGGATAGAAACATAAAAAGTAAGAAAATAGAAATGATGAAGTTAAAACCAAACAAGAAACAGCAAAATAAGAACCCAATACCTTGTAAGTGACAATGTGGGCTGATGTAAGCTATTCATGCAGAGTGCAGAAGACATGGGCCAGGCATAGTGATTCATGTCTGTAATCCCAGCACTTTGGGAGGCTGAGGTGGGCAGATCACCTGAGGTTGGGGGTTCAAGACCAGCCTGGCAAACATGGTGAAACCCCGTCTCTACTAAAACTACAAAAATTAGCCTAGCGTGGTGGTTCAAGAATTGCTTGAACCCTGGAAGTGGAGGTTCAAACGATTCTGAACCCGGGACATGGAGGCTGTAGTGAGCCGAGATCATGCCATTGTACTCCAGCCTGGGAGACAGAGCAAGACTGCACCTCAAACAAACCAACCAACAAAAAAGAAGAAGAATGCAGCAGACATTCATGCATGATTCAATGCGGAATTGCAGGAATAAGATGAAAGACACAGGGGATGGACAACTTACACCCAGCATGTGAGTAACCAGTATACCTGAAGTAATGAAAAGGGAAAAAATTGGAACTGAAAAGCCTTTCAAATCCATAACAGAAGGAATAAAGACCATTTTCTTGAAACAAAGATTTAAACTACAGAGTAAAAGAATTTTATATAAGAACTTACTCTTCCAGGCAGGATGGAAAAGTTTTGCAGGAAATTAAAGCACTTGCCCAAAATAACCAGAAAACTCAAATAAAATGCAAAAACCTTATGTTTAAGGGCATAAAGAACTGCTAAAGCAAGCCTAGGAATTTTAGAATAAGAAGAAAGCAGAAATTGAGGCAGTATTTGGAGATACGCTGGGTAACAACTTCCAAGAACTGATGAAAGACACCAACTCATCAACTGAAAGAATTTTGTGTGTCACCAGCAAGGTAAATACAAGAGAACCACACCTAGGAATACCGTGTTCAAACTGCTGAAAACTAAATAGAAGGGAAAAAAGTCTCAGAAACAGCAAAACAATGCGTACTACCATCAGAGGAATAACAGTGAAGTCAGCAGACCTTTTAACTTATGCTTAAATTCCAGTGTTGAAAATTGGTCACATGGTCTTGCCTAGATGCAAAGGGGACATTATGAAATGCAATGTCTGGATGAGCAGACACACTTTCTTCCCTCCCTCCCTCCCTCCCTCCCTCCCTCCCTTCCTTCCTTCCTTCCTTCCTTCCTTCTTTCCTTACTTCCTTCCTTCTTTCCTTCCTTCCTTCCTTCCTTTGTGAGGTACTCTCACTCTGTCACCAGGCTGGAGCGCAGCGACATAATCTTGGCTCACTGCAACCTCCACCTCCCAGGTTCAAGCAATTCTCCTGCCTCAGCCTCCCAAGTAGCTGGAATTACAGGTGTGTGCCACCACGCCCAGCTAATTTTTGTATTTTTAGTAGAGACGGATTTCACCATGTTGGTCAGGATGGTCTCAATCTCTTGACCTTGTGATCCACCCATCTCAGCCTCCCAAAGTGCTGGGATTACAGGCGGGAGCCACCATGCGCAGCCAGGTAGAGACACTTTCTAGTATCCTTCTACAACATGGAAGGGAGGCATGATTTTTGTGGACAGTTTACCACTTCCACCACATTGCCCCTTACCCTTCATTGATGCACTCCTACTGCTTTGGTGAAAGACACATCTTTAGACCTTCTTATGGGACATAGAGAGGGATGAGTGAACAGATTAACGTAATGAATCTGCCCCAACTTCTCATCTCCCTAATAGTTTGTATCCCTTTCTCATCAGTGTAAGAAGAAATTTCTGACATGACTGCGTCATTTAATGTAGACCGCTTTTAAATGCAAGGCTTAATTAACCAATCAAGCAAAATATTAGAGCCACTCCCAGCTGTTCATTAGTTTATTGAATTCAGAATATGCCATAAACTGATTATATGGATTAATCCGGTGCACTCCAATGCTATGTTTTTCCCCTTGTTTTAGCACTTTTATACTTTATTTCAACTATATATTGCAGGTGCATTTTGATGTCTTAGCAAAATTTTAGCGTCCTTTTGTTGTTTAATGTTCCCCAGATCCAATTTTTGTACTTTTTTTCCTGTGGGATACTATGAAATTGAGTTGTATTTATAATCCTGGAGGCCATGAGAGTTGGTGGGTTGAGTTTTGAAGCTTAGCATCCTTCTATAAAGTAACTGCTTCATATGAGACCATTCTAGGACTCTCAAGCAGGAAATGGCCAGAGTTTCCAGAGGAGATGAAAGGTTTTTTTGCTGGTGAGTGAGACTCAGTGGGATTTATGTGTTCAAGGTACTTGAATACTGTTTTAATAGTGCCTTTTTGTGTTTTGTATTTTTGATGTTTTTGTATTTTCAATGTTTTGTATTTTTGATGTTTGTGTATTTTGATGTTTGATATTTGGGACCTTGTTCATCCTAGAGTGTCTGCCCATCCCAGGGCTGGACAGTTCCTAGACAGAGTAAAAGACTCACCTGCAAGTGCACTTTTCATATGCAACCCAACCAATGCAAAGCAACTACCCACCAAATACCTCCTTTATTTAGGTCTCTCTCCCCTTATCACCAGAGCCAGGCACCAGGCAACTGGCAGCAATCCCTATCCTCCAGAGCCTGCCGAATTATCCAGCCAATCCTCAGCCTGCAGAGTCTGCCTCACCTATTCCTTCCTGCAAAGCCCACAGTAAAGACTGCCTACATGCTCTTCCTTGCTCCTTCTGCCTCTGGTGCTTCCCCATGTGGTTCTGCATGCTCCTCCTCCCAGAAACTGTGAGTAACAAACTCTTTTTTCAATGGCAGTTGTCTTCTGATCTGTTGGCTTTACCACACATAAATAATAATAATGCTTCCATTTTATAATGGATATATGAAAATCTACCCAAATCTCCCTATTTTGAGTCTCAGATATCTAATCTTTCCCCCAACCCTACCTTTCACATGGGAGACCTAGAAAGGCTGTGAATTCTATTTATATTGTATTCATGCAATCAATAGGATTAAATTTTGGGCCCAAGTTTTTGCTACACTGGTTCTACAGCTACAAGAGAAGAGACTTACGCCAAAATTAAAATAAAATAAAATAAACCTGAGCTTGCTGTTTTCTTCAGTTAAGCTCTATTCTAAACAATTAGCTGACAGTTCTTGTGTTAACAACAGCAAATCCAGGTGGGTCTGCAGCAACCTTAATTCTTGCCTCCTCAGAAGAAAGAATTTGACTGGGGACATAAGACAGAGGCAGAAACTAAGGCAAGTTTTTGAGCAGTAGTGAAAACTTGTCAAAAAGTTTTAGAGCAGGAAAGAAAGGAAGTAAAGTACACTTGGAAGAGGCCAAGCAGGCAACTGGAGAGATTCAAGTGTGCTGTTTGACCTTTGACTTGGGGTTTGATATGTTGGCAGGCTTGAGGGGTCTGCATATCTTTCTCCCTGATTCTTCCCTGGGAGTGGGCTCTCCATATGCCCAGTGGCCTGCCAGAACTTGGGAGGTGAGCATGCACAGTGTATTGACTAAAGTTGTGTGCATGTTCACTTGAGGCATTTTTCCCTTATCAGTCGGGTGTTTCTGGAGGAAGGTCATATACCAGTTAAACTCTGCCATTTTGCCTCTTAGTGCACATGCTTGAGCCACTAACCCAGCTCCCGAGATCTTACTGGGAAGCTGCTGATCACCAGCTTCAGGTGTTTTCTATCTACTGTGAGACTGCCGTTCCCTGGTGCCAGCTGTGACCAATTATTGTTTTAACGAGACAGCTCAACAACTGCTGACCATCACCTGACGGTCACCTGCACTCCTCGTTGAGGGATGGGGCCCTCTCCTGCTCTGCTCATGTCTGCCTCACTACCTACTCTAGCACTTGTCTTCCTTGTTCCCACTGTAATGGCCAATAGCAGCAACCACTTGGGCTACCAAAAGCTTGCCTTAAATAGCTATTTTTACTGACTATCTGTATGTCACTTCCAAGTGGAAACAAAGACATCCAGGTCAGATACCAAATAAAAACCAAACCAGATATCCAGTCCTAGAATACCCAGGTCAGCAAAAAAAAGACATAACTCAAGAAACAGACCTATACTTACACTAATTTAGACCAACTGATTTAGACCAAGATGTCAAGGCAATCCAATGAAAAGTAAGGCCTTTTCAATTCAATTGGCTGTGTATATGAAACAAATGAATCCTGACCCATATCACACCATACACAGAAATTATTTCAAGATGGATGATGGACCTAAATGTTAGAGCTAAAATAATAAAGCTTGTAAAAGAAAACAATACAATATCAATATTGGAATAGGTGAAAATTTCTTAGGATTCAGCATGTACTAACCATGAAATAAATAATTGATCAAATGGGTTTAATAAAAATTAAAACCATTTTTTTTCACTGTAAAATCCAAGTTTTATTTTTTAAAATTACCAACATAGAATAAGTGTTTTTTTTTTCTTTTTTCTTTTTTCTTTTTTTTATTATTATTATACTTTAAGTTCTAGGGTACATGTGCATAACGTGCAGGTTTGTTACATATGTATACTTGTGCCATGTTGCTGTGCTGCACCCATCAACTCGTCAGCACCCAACTACTCGTCATTTACATCAGCTATAACTCCCAATGCAATCCCTCCCCCCTTCCCCCTCCCCTTAATAGGCCCCGGTGTGTGATGTCCCCCTTCCCGAGTCCAAGTGATCTCATTGTTCAGTTCCCACCTATGAGTGAGAACATGCGGTGTTTGATAAAACCATTTTTTAAAACTCTTCACACTGTATACTTAAGATCAGAATAATTTTTTCAAAAACCTACTTTGAGTTATCACTTCTTATAGAATTAGCAAAAATCTGAAAGTTTGACAACTATTTTGTGATGGAGGCAGAGAAGCACCCCCACTAAACACACACATGCACACACACACGTACACACACATACATGCACACACAAGTACACACACAAACACACAGTACACACAAGTGCATACACGCACACACAAGTACCCACACGCGTACATGTACATAGTACATCTACACACATACACATGTACATGTACATGCACACATGTACACATACATGTACACACACCACCTCTCACAGGAGCTTGGTAGAGTGGTCTGGTCATTTCAGCTTTTCTATCTGCCTACTGACCTGAGCTGAAGACACAAGACTGTGGCCTCTCCTAGCCTCAGCCTTCTGAACTTCAAGCCCAGGGAATCATCACTGCTCTTATTTCAGAGACAAGAGGAAATCCTTTTTAAATCTACCTTTCTTGGGGACACTACCCCATCTGCGTGTAGCCACCATTCTGTGCTTCCCAACTGCCAAAATTCTTGTGGCCACTGCAGCTTTAGACCAAAATGGACTGCAGGTATATACTAATTCTTCCTGCTAAAGCATTTAGGTGCTTCCTCACCTAAATGCTTTCTAGAGTCAGATGGTGGACAAGCTATCCTGTTCTGAGAAAGCTGATGAAGGCCAAGCTAAAGGAACTCTCTTTACATCATCTTTTCTTTCTTCTCAAATGCATGTGCACAAAGGTTGATGCTTTTCCTGTGTTTTTGTTGTTTTTGTTCACAGCTCATGGAATTCCACTTAAGGCAAGCTCATATAAAATGCTCTCATTTTTAAAAAATACCCTGTAGCTTTTTCATTCTCTCTCTTCAAAAATATGCCAAGTCGCCTCAGTAAAGAATGCCGTTTTATATGTCGTGCCTGACTGAAAAATTTCTGCTCAAGGATGATTGCATAAAGAACGGACAGTCCACCCTTTCGTCCAGATGGCCTGAAAGATGCCCTTGGTGTCCATCAGACTGTCAGACTGCTGTTTATGGGGCAGCTCCCAGGGTTTCTGCTCTTCTTTCGAGTCTGCACCACCGACACCCTTTTAAGCTTCAGTTGGAGCTCCCAATGCTTGCAAGCAAAGGTACCTTGATTGCTACATCTCACTAGCTGTGTGTTTTTTTCCCACCCCAACACTAGGACATTTCTGCTTCAATGCCTTCTGATCCTGAATCTTAGAGTTGTTGCTTATAATCTCTGAGAGCCAAAAGCAACTTTTACTGGGGACTCAGGACCAGATAGTGGCTGAGGGAGCAAGCAGGGTAAAGGACAAGGATCTTTCTGGAAACCAAATCTGCAGGTCTCCGGGATGAGCTACCAATGAAGCGGGAAAGAGTTCAACATGTTTCCTATCTCATCAGCCGTCTACCCTTTTGGAGGATAAAAGCTGCCTTGGAAGGATGCCTGTTTGCAAGGAGGAAAGAACAAGCTTCCTGCTTCCCAGGTCCCCAGCACGATCCCCCTGGTGGAAAGGCACTCCCTCCAAACTCTTGGAGAGGACTCAGGCAAGCTACTTCCGAGTTCCAGGTGACCCATAGGCTGTGATGTTTGGGTCTTAGCTATCTTTTAAGTACTGCTATAGTTCTATGATTGGTTCAGGCACAACTCATCATCTGAGAGCCACTCATTGCAACCTGGAATTGCCCTATACTTAGTGCACAAACTGAGAAGGACGCTTGACTTTTGAGACAACGTGGTGTTTAATCACCAGAATAATAGAAGCATCACAAAATATAGTAACAGGATGGCCCAGGGTGAGAGAAGCAAAGCGTATGCAGAGTCTGGCTTGTACTTGTAAGGCTTCCCTGCCAGCACAGTCTTCCTCTTGATCCAAAGCAGATAATTGGACACCTCCGTGTACACTCCAGGCATGTTCTTCTGGCCACAGCCCACACTCCAGCCAGTAATGCCCAGCTGGTACCAAGTGCTTTGGTTGTTTTTCTGGCAAACCAAAGGCCCCCCTACTGTCACCCTAGGAAAGAAAGGTTGTTTGGGAGGGGAAGGGGCAGAAACAAGTTACTCCTATAGCCTACTGAGGTGCAGCCTGCTGGCATAGGCAAAAAGCACTTATGGCACCTTTTGATGGGCAGATTTTTTTTTTTAAGAGTCGGGGTCTTGCTCTGTTGCCCAGGCTGAAGTGCAGTGGTGCAATCATAGCTCACTGCAATTTTGAACTTCTGGGCTCAAGCCATCTTCCTGCCTTGGCTTCTGAAAGGGCTGGGATACAGCCTTTGGGATAATGGTTTTGATTAGTTTCTCCAACCGTATAGCTATGCTCTGGGACTGCTGGAAAAGAAAACAATTTGGTCAACAAGGACTCTCAATCATCACCATCTAGTCTTATACATTAGTTTTATTATTATTTTTGAGACAGAGTCTCGCTCTGTCGCCCAGGCTGGGGTGCAGTGGTGCAATCTCAGCTCACTGCAACCTCTGCCTCCTGGGTTAAAGCGATTCTCCTGCCTCAGCCTCCCAACTAGCTGGGACTACATGCAAATGCCACCATGCCTGGCTAATTTTTGTATTTTTGGTAGAGAAGGAGTTTCACCATGTTGACCAGGCTGATCTTGGACTCCTGACTGCAGGTGATCTACCCACCTTGGCCTCCCAAAGTGCTGGGATTACAGGCGTGAGCCACCGCGCCCGGCTCGTGCATTAATTTTAATACAACAAGGGCTGGTTTTATAATCTATTTTACCTTTAAGCACTTTTGTATGTTTTTTTCAAAATTCTTCACATTTTCCCCGCCTTTTCACACCAAATCCATTTTCAGCCAACCCATTTTTCTCTTTCTATATAGTTCACAATAACAAAAAGTAAAAACACCAACAAGGCCGGGCGCGGTGGCTCATGCCTGTAATCTCAGCACTTTGGGAGGCCGAGACGGGCAGATCACGAGGTCAGGAGATTGAGACCACCCTGGCTAACATGGTGAAACCCCGTCTCTACTAAAAATACAAAAATTAGCTGGGCGTGGTGGCAGGCACCTGTAGTCCCAGCTACACGGGAGGCTGAGGCAGGAGAATGGCGTGAACCCAGGAGGCGGAGCTTGCAGTGAGTGGAGATCGCACCACTGCACTCCAGCCTGGGAGACACAGCGGGACTCCATCTCAAAAAAAAAAAAAAAAAAAAAAAACACCAACAAAAAATCCATCGCACCTCATAATAGGTCACTGGAGGAATACAGTAGATATTCAAACTGACTTGTGCCAATGCAAAAATTACAAATATTGTATCAAAATGTTATCTTGTGGCACAAAACACTGAATTATAAACAACTTACAGATCCTAAAACATCCTGAAAAAGATTGCCAAATAGCACAAATAAATGGAGCAGGCGTGATTAATGTGAAAATTGAGGAATATGGTAACTCTCATGGTTTTCCAGGTTTCCCCAAACCTTTCGGACCTTTGAAAAAATTCAATTAAAAATTAATGTATAGTGCTCACTTTGGCAGCATATATCCTAACCCTGGAACAATGCAGAGAAGATTAGCATGGCTCCTGTGCAAGGATGACATGCAAATTCGTGAAGCGTCCCATATGTTTACATCACACACCAGGGCCTGTTGGGGAGGGAGTGGGGGCCAAGGGGAGGAAGAACATTCATACAAATTCCTAATGCATGCTGGGCTTAAAACCTAGATGACAGGTTGGTGGGTGCAGCAAACCACCATGGCACATGTATACCTATGTAACAAGCCTGCACATTTATCCCAGAACTTAAAGTAAAAGAAAATAAAAAGAAATGTATAATAATAAAAAGCTGGAAAACTCAGATATGGAAAAAGACCATGAAGAATACCCATAACTACATAAATAAGTGCATTTATATGTAAACACACACTACATGATGAGCAGACTTTTTTTTTTCCATACACGATTTTATACACGATTGTGTATGAAAGGAATATTTCAGGAAGAATACATATCCATATAACTGCCTTTGGCGAGTGGACTGAGAACGAGCGTAAGAGGTGAACTTCCTCTTCGCTGTGCAGCCATCTTACTGCTTGAACTTCCTTTATCGTGTATTCAAATAAATAAATGAAATCAACAATCCTTCTAATTCCACCCATGCAGAGGCAACTCCTATTGCCACCTTCAGATGTAACTTTCCACACCCTTGTCTATCAATGTGCACCCATCAGATTTTACAGAGATAGGATCAGGATTTCATATTGTTTCACAGCTTATAAGGCTTTATTTTCAAAAATGTTAAGTGACACAAAACGTTGAAAAAAAATTACCCCGCGATGTGTTGCAAGTCCAAATACAAAACATGAAAACAAATAACTCCCTTGCCAAAGCTGGATATGGGTTTATTTTATTTTTTTAACCAGATTGCTGTTATGAAGAAATTGCTGTGTTCATCAACTTACTTTGAACAAAGCTGTTCTTTACCAAATGCCTGGAAGTCACTGGAAAGTCACACGACCTTGCTTTAAAATGAAGAATTATAATTGTCTTTCTGAAGATGAGGGAGCTGCGCGAAGGATGTCAGGTACAACAGCGGTACGGTTTGGATCTTAAATTTCTGAAGCCACATAGATCTTCATTCAAACTCCAGTGTGAATATTCAGTTGAATTAATCTGAACAGTTTCTTAAGCAGTTTAAGGCTCAGTTTTTACAGTGATGGTAAAAGTTACATCTCTCCTGCAGGACAGCTCTGTGAATGGAAGGAAACAGCTAAATCCAGGTCTTTATACATGGCAAGCATTGACTCAGTGGTAACTCCTGCTATTTTTGTGGTTTTTAGACCAGGCAGATCTAGGCATGACTACAGTAGGTTTTTCCTGGGACACAGAAGGCGGTTCTAATCTCAGAAGGCGGGATGCCTTTGATAGAATTCTGGGCCTGTAATTCACTTTGCTGGGGTGTCCTCAGCAAGACTTTCAGCTTCTCTGATCCTCATTTTTCTTATCTGAAATAGGCCTGTCTCGCAGAGCTAATTCCTAATACTTCTGTGTATTTGTGGCAGCCGTGTGTATGCTATTGAGAACTGGATGGGAGTGAAAGACAGTGATGAAGATAACAGTCTATGTAGCATCTCCTATTACCCATTCGCTCAGTGCTTCATGTGCATTACCTCACTGAATTCTCACAACAGCCCCAAAAGGTAGGAACTCTTATAATTCCCCTGTTGTAGATGAGGAAATCTGAAAAGGCACAGGCACGGGGGACATCTCTTGCTGAGGTTACACAGGCATTTCAAGTAGGGGAGTCAGGAGGGAGACTGGGTCGTCTGACTTCAGAGCCTGCACTCCTAACCACCGTCCCTCATTGCCTCCCTTTGGTTACAGAGGACCTGTTCTTAAAAGATCTTACAGAGGATCTGGACTGGGCTGAATAGTATCGTCCCAAAATTCATGTCCACCCAGAACGTCAGAATGTGACCTCATTTGGAAATAGAGGCTTGGCAGATATAATTAGTTAAATTAAGATGAGGTCATAGTGGATTGAAATAGACCCTAATCCAGGGACCCAGCAGAAATAATTCCTCCGACTGCCCCAGAACCCATCGGGGGCAGGGGGGTCGGGGCTTCACTCTCCACGCCCGCTAGCTCACAGCCCAGCCTGACTGCCCAGGTCACAATAGGGAATGGGTGGAGCCGCCACAGTCCAGACAAAGCAGCCGGGGTCACCCTGAGCCCTGTGCGGTGTGGAGGTCAGGATGGAGCTGGGGGTGAGAGGCTCGGAGTGGGAGGGGCTCCCCAGCCAGCTGTGCTCCTGTAAGAGGCGGTGTCTCAGCTTCATGAACGTGTCAGGACAAAATAGCTGGACGCACGCTCTAGGGATAACCTTGGGGAATGAGAAAGACTCTGAGGCTGCTGTTCCAAACCACTCAAGTGAAACAGCAGAGAGGGCACAGGCTGTTGGACCTTAGCAGTGTCCCTTAGCTTTGTGCCTCTGATGACTCCCCTGTAAAATGTGGATGATGATAGTGCAGCACCATATGGTTGAGAGGAGTAATGAGCACAGGACATGGCAAATACCACGCCCACGATTTTAATTCTCCCATTTCATCTGTACTAATGTCTTCCTGCAAAGGAAGGCACCTTGACCAACAGTTTCTATGAACAAGACACGTCCAAAGTACAGATCCATGCCTGGATCAGCTGCAGGGTGGCTTTTGGTGGTGCAGTTCTTTCATTTCTTTGTTCATGAAGTCATCCAGAGCTCTTTGGAGCACTTTCTACTTGCTACTTGCTGGGCTTGGAGGACAATGCAAAGATGAACAATAGATGTTCTCTGTCTCTTTGAATCTCATAATCATCTGGGAGAGACACATTGGCAGGGAGACTACCTTAATACAATGGGATAAGAGTGTCATTGGCAGCCAGGTGAGGGGCACGGTGTGTGGTGGGTGGGAGAAGAGGCCATAGGGAAAATTGTCTATAGGAAATAAGGTTTGTCTGGGGTAAGCCAATTCCCAAAGGGAAAGGCTTGGGGGAAGGGCAGGAAGGCATATGTTACAGTTTAAGTGATGGTCCCCCAAATTTCTGTGTTGATGTTCTAACCCCCAGACCTCAGCATGTGACTTTATTTGGAAGCAGGTCCTTGCAGATATAATTGATTGAGAGGGATCATGCTAGAGTAGGACGGGCCCCCAATCCAATATGACTGGTGATCTTATAGAAAGGGGCCATTTGGACACACTCACCCACACAGGGAGAGTCCTATGTGAAGACTGGAGTTGTGCTGCCACAAGCCAAGAGTGTACCAGAAGCCTAGAGGGAGAAGTGGAACAGATCCTTCCTAGCGCCTTCAGAGGGAGCCCGGTCCTGCTAACACTGGGATTTTGGACTTCTGGCCTCCAGAGCTCCTGACAATATTTCTGTTGTTCTAAGCCTCATAGTTGTGGAACTTTGTTACAGCAACCCTGAAACTCAAGCAGCATTCTACCTGGGCAAAAAAATATGTGCAAAGGTACAGAGGTGTACGGGAACTGCAGGAACTTCTGAGTTAAATCAGAATTGTTGTTTTGGTGGTTCAAAAATAGGAGAATATTGACAAATTTGCATGGTTCAAGTTAAGCTATCAAGTTGGAATAATGTACCAGGTTGCGTGGTAGGTGGGGGTGGGGGTCAATTTACTGAATAAAGCTCAAATCTGAATAAGCCATCTTCCCTTCTATGTGGCCAAGAATCGTTCTGATAAGAACTCACCGTGGATGTGACAGGTATATGAAGAATAGCTAGTATTACTAATTAACGGCAAGGAACTATGGTTGTACACATTTTCCAAAATTCTATACATAAGGGAAGTTTGCAAACATTTTCCAAAATTCTATCCATATTCTATGTTAGGGAAAATGACTATGGGACTTTCTTTCTCCAGCTGTTTTGAGGCTTCACATTTTATCTTAAAACCTCTTGGAACTATCCCATCGGAATAACTGAAAGACAGATAAAACATTAGGCCGTTCATTCATTTTATTGTATGTGGAGTTTTGTCAGAACCAGCATTTACTGTATTTCTCATACCTGTAAGCAAAGCATTAGAATTCAGCAACCTAATGCTTTGCTTTTCTCTGCCAAGCGGGGTCCTGAAATGGGAGAGAAAGCGTGTATTTGGGGTCAGTAGAGCAAAACATCTCATCACTGCTCTAAGTGTTTGCAAACTTTTGAGCACTAGAGGGCACATGTATATGAGATGGAACAAGGCATGGATAAAAGAATTCCTGCATTACCTGCCGTCCTGCCCAAAGAAACCACACAAATTCCATGGCAGTCCCAGACTTCAGAAAGGGAGAACACAGCAAGCACCTGCATTATCTTCATTTAGACCCCAAATCATCCAAAAATTGCCTAGCACAGTAGTAGATGAGTTCACATTTGAATCAAAACAGGATTGCATAGAAACATACATCCACATGAAAACCAGTACCCATTGTTCATGGTGGCTTTCTTCTTAATTGCTAAAAACTGGTAACAACCTCAATGTCCATCATCAGGGGAAGGAATGAACAAACTGTGGTGCATCCACACAACAGCAGTGCTACACAGCAGCAAAGAGGAACAGCTGACTGACATGGACAGCAACTCGGATCTCATGAGCATCGCGCCGAGTTGGAGAAGCCAGACGCGAGCCACTGCACACCATGTGATTCCATGGCATTCTGGGAAAGTCAAAACTCCCAGCTTAGAGAACGCATCAGTTGTTGCCAGGGTTTGGGATTCCAGGAAGAGGATGGATTACTAAGGAGCACAGGGGAATGTTTTGGGGTGACGAAAATGTTCTATGTCTCTTTTTTTTTGAAACGGAATTTCGCTCTTGTCACCCAGGCTGGAGTGCAATGGCGTGATCTCGGCTCACTGCAAACTCCACCTCCCAAGTTCAAGCAATTCTCCAGCCTCAGCCTCCTGAATAACTGAGATTACAGGCACATGCCTCCCCGCCCAGCTAATTTTTGTATTTTGAGTAGAGAAGGGGTTTCACCATGTTGGTCAGGCTGGTCTCAAACACCTGACCTCAGGTGATCCGCCCACCTCAGTCTCCCAAAGTGCTGGGATTACAGGCATGAGGCACTGCATCCAGCCAAGCTTCTATGTCTTAACTGTGGTACTGGTCACAGCCATTTACATTCATCAGAATTCACAGAACCATCCATCTTGAAGTGGTGAATTTGCTGAATAGAAATTATACGTCAAAGACCAGACGTTCAGAAATGCCTTTGCGTTTTGTGAGCTTCAACACTCGCCCAGTGGGAACCACAAAAGCATTGCCCAATTTGTTGAAAGCATTGCTGTTGTAACTTCAACACGTGGGGAGAAGTTATGTTTTCATACTGTCTTGGTCTGCTCAGGCCACCGTTACAAAACGCTATAGACTCGGTGGATTGATCAACACACATTTATTTTCCACAGCGGAGGCTGGAAATCCAAGACCCAGGTTCCTGGGGAGGGCTTTCTTCCTAGCCTGCAGGTGACCAGCATCTGCTGTGTCCTCTTGTGACTCTTCCTCAGTTCCTGTGCCAGAGGAGTCAGGGGGGCAAGTGGGCGTCCATCTTATAAGTGTCCTCATAAGGACACCATCCTATTGACCAGGGCCCCACCCCATATCTCAGTTAACCTTAATGACTTCCTTGGCGGCCCCCTCTCCAGTTGCAGCCAGGGTTAGAGCTTCAGCGTGCAAAGTGAAGGGCTACACAAATCTTTGTCCGTAACTAATGCCCAGTGGACAGGACACTTGGGTGCCCTGAGGCTGCAGGAGCTGAGGGTGATCTTGTTCAGGTACTTCTGGTGGTAACTGCTGTGTGGGAAAAAGTCTGTTCCTCCTGGCTGGTGCCAGAAGTAACCAGGCTGAAGCTGTGCTCTGAAAGAACCTGTGCAGGGAGAGAAAGGTCCTGTTTGAGACCGACCTCAAAGCTGTCCCAGGGGAAAGAGCAGGTAAGCCTCACTCCCTGAAAGTTCAGAGGGAGAATGGGCTTCCCTGAGAGGGCTCATCAGGGCCACAGCGGGAGGGAATGAAAGGGGTGGACAGGGTAGGGATGGGGCAGGGATAGGAGGGAGAGCTGCCACTCCACCTGGCACTACCCCCTCTGCCCACCAGTTCACAAATGGGACCCCGGCTCCCTCCCAGGCTGAACAGAGGGTCCCCCTAATTTGCTGTGGCTCTGGAGAGCAGGGGCCCTGCTGGGACATCCTGGCAAGCAGGGGGTCACTCAGGGTCTGTGCTCTGAACTCCAGGCAAGGGAGCCTGGGGAGTCAGGGCAGGACAGGACATGGCCTGAGGGCCTGTGGCTCATCACCACCCTCTGCGTCCTAGTTTACGTTCCGGTGGCATCTGCTGCCAGGGAAAGCCACGCGTCAACACAAGCTGCGGGAGGAGTGGGGAGCTATTTGGGGCAGGAGACAGACTAAGAAATAGACATTGCTCCCCGTGGATTTCAGCCCATTTCTTTTCCTTTTTGGGTTTCAGCTGTGCCCTAATTCTTCCCCTGTACGGGGACAGTTGGATCTTTGCAGGCAATGCAAGAGAAGTGCAACTCCAGATGTAGCGACTCCACTTTGGACAGGGGTGCCAGGTGGGGGCCCCGGACTTGTGTCCAGGAGGGCACTGTCTGTGTGCCACAGTCCACCGGCCTCTTGGAGATGAAATCCCCATGCCAGCCAAGAGGGGCATGCGATGCCAACTTAGAGTTCAGCTTCATTCCACTTCTCCACTGGCCATCACTCCTCACCTTCTCCTGGGCCCTGCCCTGATTTTCCGAATCTCCCTCTAGCCTTCTGCGGTGGAAATGAGGAGGTCGATGGCTCCGAAACCAGCAGGTGTGGGGTGTTAAGGAAGATGGCCCTAAGCATATCAATTAGGAAGGGCTCCAGAAGGAAACACGATTCTACTCTGAAAGTGCAAATGAAGGCATTTTAATGAAGGGACTGAAAGTTGTGGGCATTGTAAAGGGATTCAGCGAAGGAGAACAAGGTGTCCAGAGTTGAACAGCAGCAGTAAGCCATAGGGGAAGATACTGTCATTGGAATCCAGTGAGGACCGCAAGCGTAAAGGAGGGACTACCCCGTGGGAACTGAGTCCAGAATGGACCCAGCCAGTGGCAGAACAATGGCCCAAACAGGAAAGTGATGGGGAAGAAATACCCCAACCATCTCCCTTCCTGCCCTGGTACTTTCTGTTGGTACTTGCTGAGGTCAAGCCAAGTGGCATTTAGGATCCCAGGTAACTCAGTCCCTAGGAGCCAGCCTCCCAGCACCGAGGGAAGTACGGCACATGGATCTGTACTGGGGAAATGGGAGACAAATGGAAAATAATGGCTCAGTATCATCTAGCACATTCTCACAGAGGACAGAGTTGACAGCTATGAGCTATTTTTATTTTAGGGCTGATAAAGACACCACACTACCCATTAGTAAGCCTTATCATGTACAATATACTATGCCCAGGACTTTGTAAGTGTTATCTTGCTTAATCCTCATAGCAACCACATGAGGGAATTACTCTTTTTGTTTTCCACATTTAGCAGGTCAATATGCCAGATATTATATACTGATTTTTAGCACCATCGCTGCCTTTCTAAGTCTCCCAGGTATTGTAGAGGCTGAAAGTCTAAGAGCTATGTTTCTCAGGATCCCAGCAGGCTTCCAATTTAGATTCTCAGCCAAGCTTTAGGAGTCAGGGGAAAGGGAGCAATCATTTTCCCATGGCAGCTGTGTGTAGGCTCGCAGATTTCAGCAGATGGCAGTCATGAGGTTTTGCCATTAACTTTGGGTCTTCTCCTGCAAATCATCCTGATACTGAAGCTAATTGTATCATTTGCAGGGGGTTCCAATGATTCCTGTAGTTTACTGAGCTCTTGAAAAGAAGCAACTGTTTTTCCTGACCTTGACACTCAAGCACTTTTGATGGTTCTAGAAGTACCCATTTTCATGTATTAAATACCTTTCTGTTTGACATACATGAGCGTTTTCTGTTTTCCTGAAAGAATCCTGACTGATACAGTATTTGGTACTGAAAGTGGTTCCAGGAAATACAACTGCAAAGATGGAGGGAAATCTAAGATGTGTTGTTAGGCATGGATTAGCTTGAAGCCAGTAATGACCTCCTGGCTAGTGGAAAATGGGTTTCTGGTAGTCCATGGCATGCAGTGTCTTAAGTTATGACCTGTCGTTCATGGAATCAATTGCCTATTAAAAGAGACCAAGCACCTTTTTGATAGAATACTCTGGTGGAAGAGATAAGTACAAGGGTTAAAGTTACTGAATGGAAAATTTACAGAAAAAATACAGAACAAAATACCCCAACAATCTCAAGGCTTTAAAATTTCACCTCAGAGGCATAACTCAAAAGCATTGCAGAAGCATCAAAGAAGCTTCTACAACTGCCCCTGAAGAAATCTCTTATCATAGCAGAAACTGAACCCAGGGTTGTTCCTGCAGGTGGCAGAATTACAACCTAACTTGAATTCACAGCCTCTTTAGGAGCTTATGTGAAAGGTGATTAATTGGGAAGCACTGTGACCAGGAGTATTGCATTGGGAAACTTGGGTATATTAAGATGAATCAACGTACTTCACAACCTTAAAGTCCACTGAGCTTCCCTTCCTTTCCTTTCTGGGACCCTAGTCCTTTCTTGCTTGAAGACTTTGTAAAGACTTATATAAAGATAGTACTTTCCCAGGGAATGCTGATTCTCCCATAGCCCACTACCCCCAATCACCTCTCACAGCAGTCAGTAGAGCCATCCCAGTAGAATTCATATAAATCAGTTCAAATCTGGCCCAGGAGAAGATAGAAAACACATTAAAAGAACTGCAACATTCCCCTAATATATACTTGTAGAAACCTGAGGATTATGTGCAAGAATGGATTCTAAGGGACTTAGAATTTGATTTGACTGGGCCAAATTTATCAGTCTAGGTGCACTTACGAGAAATTCTGAATTCATAGCACCATAGTTTATAATAACAAAAAATTAGAAACACATAATTGCTAAATTCATAAATAGAAAACAAACCAATCTAAGTGCTCATTATCAGAGACCTGAATACATTTTGGTATAGCCAAACAACAGAATGTCATTAGAGCAGCTGGAAGTGGCTCTATTTGATTGAAGGACTAAAACCTTGGACCAAAAAAAATGGCCTATGTTAAACAGAATTGCTTTCCAGAATATAAAAGAAGGAATCCAAAATCTCAGATAAGAATGCCAGAATGGATTTATTAATTGTGACCTGCTCCCCCATCCTTTAACTCTAGTTTATGAGATCCCTGAGGATGCTTTGTTATATTAGGCATTGAAAAATACATTTCCAAGGTGGGCACCAGCATCCTTGGAAGGCCCTGCTGTGGCCATCGTCTGTAGGCTGGGGGTGATGTAGCACGTACCCATCTGGTGGAAAATTGATTACAGTTGACCCTTTCCCTCATGGAGTAGTCAGCAATTTTTCATCACAGTAGTAGACATTTATTTATTCTGTCTATGGATGTGTCTCCCAGGCCCAAAAGGCCTTTGCTGCCTCGTCACACAAAACTTACTAAATGCCTGGTTATTCATCACTATGGTTTTGCATTTGGCATTACTTCTTACAAACTGATTAAAATGCAACAGAACTGAAGCAATGCACTTGGTGCCCATGGGATTCACGGATCTTCCCATAGGTCCCACCACCCAGAAGCAGCATGCCTGATAGAACAGTGGAATGGCCCCATGAAGGTCGTGCAACTGAGCCTGTTGAGATCTCATGACATGTGAGGCTGGAGTGCTCTTTTACAAAGTACCGTGTCTATTATGAAGCACATTCAATAGGAGCTGATCCTTGTGTGGCCAGAAAACTTGGGTTTGGGAACCAAGGGAAAAGAATGGGACTGGCTTCATTTACTGTTGCACTTAACGATCCACACCCAATAACGTTTTGCTTTTTACCACCGCAACTTTGAGCTCTGGAGATTTAGAGATGTTAGTTCCCAAGGGAAGAATGCCTCTACCAGGGAATATGATGGGTTTATTGCATGGAGAGTTGAGACTGCCACCTGGACATTTGGAGTTCATTATACCACTAAGCCAATAGGCAAAGGAGGAGGTTAGTGTACTGGCTGAGAAGACTGACCCCAAATAGCAAAGAACAGAGATTTGCTACACACATGGGGACAAGGGGGAATATGTCTGAAATCCATTACATCCTTTGAAGATGCTCTTTCTATTTCATTGTCCAAAGGGAGAAATCAGTGGGAAACCATAGCAACCCCATCCAGGAAAAATCATTGAGAGTTCAGAAATGAATGCGTGGTCACCCCAACAAATAAAGAACCACAATCAGCTGAGGTTCAAATTGGAAGAAGGCCAGCTGTGGTCTCAGGATCAGTTGCAGACTTGAGAACAACTGCAGCTGCCTGGATTTTCATGTTTGTTTTATGTATTTGTATATACCAATTTCCCCTTTTACCTCCTTTTCCCTAAGTGTTCACATTGGTTACATTTATTACTGATCTTTAGGATATGAGATTGTGGTGGCCATGGAGGTGTACCACCCAGATCTACTTCAAAAGAACCTGCTGTGGGAAGCATAGTTGATGATGGCCTTCAACTACTGCTCCTCCAGATCCATCATAGCTGTCGGACCAACATTGCACTTCTACGGAGTACACCCAGCCAGTGGCTGAGAGTGGCAGGGGCCAATTTTTCTTGGGCCATTACTGCTCTCAACCTGGTACCCTTTGCTCATGAACTCTCATCAACCTGGTCCAGACTTTCTCAGACCTGCAATGGGGTCTGAAGATGCTCTGCCTCCTCCTGTTCCCAAGATCCTTTATTGTTGCCAGGCATTTCCACCAATAAATCTCTTTCACATATAATTCAGTCTTGGCATTGGCTCTTGGAGGACCCAAACTGACAGGGATGTGAAGCTGAGATTGTGATTAAACAATCTCACTCAAAGATGGATATGATGATTTTATGAGACTTTTCAGAGAGGATCAGAGTGTTCTGTTTGTGTAGAGAATAGTCGTGTTGTGTCAGGAGCATGCTGTTGTTACTATTCTTGTTTTCTAGGAATTTTAATAAAGAAGGTTGTGTGCATACGCTGAGCAGCCAAAGTGGTAGGCTTGCTAGATCGTGTCTCAGTAAGCACTCAAAATCCAGTTCCCCTCTCCTCATTCCATTTGTTCTGTGTCATGTTGCAACTGCCTTACTCTAGAATTCTGGATGTGATTTTTGGGTCCAATGAGATGCACTTACTAATATCTGCAATGCACAATGCAGGCAGTAGCAGCGCCAGCTAAAGCTGAGCTCTGGTAGAGATGGATTGGATTTTTACAGTGACCTAACTCTTCAGTGTGATATTTCCTCCTGGTCATCAGCTACAGGCTCTGAGACAGCCTGGGGGAGAGACAGTAGCCATGTTTCCCACTACCTCCCAACCACTGGCTGGCACACCAGTCTCCTGGCCTTAGGTCACAGCCACAATGACGTGACCTTATAAAATCCCTGGCAAGCTGGAGGAGCAGCCCTGCAACCAAGCCTGCTCGTAAGATAAGGGTTTCTGTTTACTAACCTAGAGCTGCTCTATTCTTTCATCCTTGTTCCCCTTTCAACTGTCTCTTGCAAGTACTAGTTTTGCCATTAAAAATGCATTTTGTTTTGCAAAATGAGAAGAGCTTATAAATACTTCAAATTTTCTCTCTCTGTTTCACTCCTTTCCGTTTCTTTCTAAAATTACGGTAAAATATTAAATATACAAAATGATATAAACAATAATACCATAAAATAAAACACTACAGAGTTGAAGCTCTCTGATGATCTCTCCATTTCTTCTAGCCATAACGAATATCCTGAACTTTGCATTTCTTTTCCCTTTGCAGTTGCCTACTTTTTCTACATCTGAATATATCCTTACACATTTTTAAAATTTATAAAAATATCACACTGAATACATTTTTCTGTAACTTGCCTTTGTGCTGCATTGTGAGATTAAGCTACGTTGATTTGTTTAACTCCAGCTGATGTACGTAATCACCTTCTAATGACATTCTGTTGTTTGACTATACCAAACTTTATTCAGGTCTCTGATAATGAGCATTTAGATTGGTCTGTTTTCTATTTATGAATTTAGCAAGTATGTGTTTCTAATTTTTTGTTATTACAAACTAGGGTGCTATGAATATTCCTATATATGCCACCTTCAAATTTTTAAAATTTTAAGTGTTTTAAAATACAGTCATGTCAGGATACATTCTAAGAAATGTATCACTAGGAATTTCATTGCTAGGCACACATCAATGTATGCAAACCTAGATGGAACAGCCTACTACACACCTAGGACATATGGTGTAGTGTCTTGCTCTGACCACCATCATATATGTAGTTCATCATTGACCGAAATGGTGTTCTGTGGCACCTCTGTATTAATTTTTTTAGTGGAAAACCATGTTTTAAAATATGTTTTACATGAATGATAGTTTTTAGTGTCAACAATTTGTCGCAGTTATTTTTTCTCAGCACATTGGTAGTACTATTCCATCTTTTAGCTTCCCTTGCTGCTGTTGAGAAGTCTGTTGATTTGATGCTCCTCTGTAAGTAATCCCTTTTTTCCTCACATGTGCTGATTTTGAGATTTTCTCTGCCTTTATTGTTCTGCCATTTCACTAAAATGTGTTTAGAGATACATAAATTTTGCTTGGACTCTGTTGTGCTTCCAGAATTGGAAGATCAATGTCTTTCATTAATTATGGAACATTCTTGGTCACGGACTCATTGAATGTTTCCTTTATCTCCGTTATTTCTATTCTTTGCTTCTGAAACTTCGGTAGTCATATGTTAGTCCTTTTAACTTCATCTGCCTTGTTTCAATACTTCTCTCTCATGTTTTCCCATATTGCCTTTTAGCATCCTGAGTAACGTTCAGATCCATCTACTAGTTTACTGATTATATTTTTATTTCCATAAATTCCAATGGATTCTTTTTCAATTCTGCCTGGCCATTTTTTTGATGGTATTTTGTTTTCAGTCTCATTTTAAGTTTCTTCCTTTTAAAAAATATTTTATACATAATTATTTATATTTACTGTCTAATACTTTAAATATCTGAACTCTAGGTGTGTAATCTTCTTTCCTGCTCTTTTTCATGGTGGTTTGTTTTCTGTTTATGAATTTAGCAATTGTGTGTTTTGTACTCATATTTGGCTGAACTTAATTCATGGGAATCTGTGGGAGACTGTAAAAATATCAGTGGTTGCCAGGGTATAGATGAACAAGTGAAGCACTGAGGATTTTTAGGCAGGGAAGCCACTCTGTGTGATTACTGCAATGGTGGCCACATGTCATTATACACTCATCAAAACCCATAGCATGTGCAATGCAAACAGTGAATCCTAATGTAAACTCTAGATTCTAGTTAGTCATAATGCATCAATATTGGCTCATTAATTGTAATGTGCCACACTAATGCAAGATATTAAAATAGGAGAAATTGGGATCTGGGGCCTCTGAGAATCCATTGTATAATACTTTCTGCTCAAATTTTTTTTATAAACCTGTAACTGTCAAAAGCCTGTTCATTTTTTAAAATGTAGAGATAAAAAAGCTAAAATAAAAACAATTAATCTTTGTGACTTTGACTTAAACAGGGAACCCTATCTGAGGGTCATGAGAGAAAAGAACCAAGTGTCTCCTTTCGTGAACTGAAGCGCATCAAGAAGAGTGGCGTTTTAGTGGCATAGGGAATTCACTTTCTTTTGCCATCTAATGTTGGGTGTGTGTTGTGTTCTATTAAACTTCAAAGAGGGATGTGCTGCATTTCCTGTTGTTCCCAGTAGCCTGAGAGATGGGACTATGACACTGTGATGGTTAATTTAATGTGTCCAACTTGGCCAGGCTCTGGTGCTCAGTTGTTTGGTTGAACAGCAGTCTAGATGTTGCTCTGAAGGCTATTTTTAGACCTGATTAACATTTGAATCAGTAGACCATGAGGAAAGCAGATTGCCCTCCATATGTGAGTTGGCCTCATCCAATCAGATGAAGGTCTTAGGAGAAAGGATTTAAGTCCCCCAAATAAGAAATTTTGCCCCCAGATGGCCTTCGGACTTGATACTACAACATCAACTCTTCCCTGGGTCTCCAGTTTACCTGCCTTCCCCACAGATTTTAAACTTGATAATCACATGGGCCAGTTCTTTAAAATAAACCCCTCTCTCTTTACATATATGTAATGAAAGGAAACTATCCATAAATAAATGATATGTATTTAGAAGTAAAACAATATGTATTTTTATATACTTATGTGTATATAAAATTATGTATGTATATAGACACGTGCATACATACATAGGTATGTATACAGATACATGTACATACATAAGTATATGTATACATATATGTATACATGTTCAGTTGGCCCTCCATATCCATGGGTTCTGCATCTGTGGATTCAACCAACCTCAGATCAAAAATATTTGGAAAAAATAGGGATGGTTGTATCTGTACTGAACATGCACAAACTTTTTAAAAATTATTATCCTTAAACAATACAGTATAACAACTATTTACATAGCATTGACATTGTATTAGGTACTATAAGTAATCTAGAGAAGATTTAAAATATGTAGAAGGATTGCATAGGTTACATACAAATACTGTTTTATATGAGGAACTTGAGCATCCGTGGATTTTCGTATCCAAGAAGGGTCCGGAACCAATTTCCCACAGATACCGAGGAACAACTGCATTTATATAATGGAACTAATTACTAATTGCGAGGGACCCTATGAGAAGAGGCACAAATTTGGCTGTAACATATACATTAGACGTCATGAAGCACCCATACCATCTACATTCCTGTATCTTTCCAGTGCCTGTTTCACAAAGTATCTGAATGCATGAATGAATGAGCAGATGAATGTCTTTCTCTTTTATGGGGCCACATATGATTGTTTCCTTTGTAGCTATGCCAGGTGGACATAACCAAGAAAGGACCCCTCAGAAAACTACCACTAGCCCCTGACTCTCCTTCATGGCACCAATCTTTAAATACACGTGGTCTCTTAGTTTTCTAAAAACAAATTCTTATCGTTTGTATTTCAGTCTGGCCACACAAGCTATTTTGTTTCCACTCAGTGAAAAGATGTGCTTGCTTTCTCGTCCTGGAATGGTTATCCTTTCTTACTGGATGGATGAAGACTCTGGCGACTGGCAGTGGGCTTCACTCAGTGACCCACATATGTGGAGAGGGCAGATGTTGCCACTTCCTCTCATCCACCCCATTATCCTAACTTTTTATTTGGATAAATAAGGAGAAAGAAATAATGGTGTGGTCTGTAAGTAGCAAGCCATCATCTCCCTATGTTCAAGTCCAAACCAGATGAAAGACCCCTGATCCTAACTCTACCAGAGACTTTCTTTCATGGATGGCCCAGGAGACGAAAGCATTTGCACCTCAGATGGGGGTTCCCTGTGTGTGCGTCCGTATCATGCACAGAACTGATGGAATTAGAGTGGGGCAATGACGAGGTAATATTGTGTTCCACGAGATAAATAAGTTATTAAGCATTACAGAATGTTGGTTTGATGAAAGACCTTACAGTTCATCTAATGGAATCTCTTTTTCATGGATAAGGAAACTGAGGTTAAGAAACATAAGTGATTTCCCAAGGTTGAGTTTCCAACCCTTTCCTGAAACTGTCCTTCTTTGTTGGAGGTTACTGTTTTCCTCCGGGATTCCCAATGCACTGCGCGTGCCTCTTTTTAGCATTGTGTTTAACATTCCTTCATTAGACTGTGAGATTTGGAAGAATTGAGTCCATGTCTAACTTCTGGGAGTCGGTGTAGATGCTACCCCATAGCAGATGCTCCACAGATGCTTGTGTGAGAATGGAAAGGAAGAGAGGAGAGAGAAGAAAAAGAAGGAAAAAGGGTGGGTCCAAAGCTTAGCAATTAGGTTTATCACCGGTAAACATGGTGGCCAGCAGCATTTGAGACCCCAGTCCTAGCAAGAAAAGGTACTGAGGAACACACACCAGCGAGCTTCTCGTGGATCCTGAGATTATGGTGTAGGCTTTCCCCTCCTTTTCTGTCTCCTCCTGGATCCATGGAATAAATTGAGCCACAGACACAAACATACCAGGTCTCCCCCTGGAGCCAGACCTTATGCCCCAACTGAAGACACCCACTTGGAAGAGTCTCTGGGTTCCATAAATAGCACAAACCAGAGGTGCCCCACTGTCTCCCTGGGAATGAGAAAAGGAAGAACAGTCTGCTATCAATGGTACCTCCAGAAAGAACATGGAGGGGAAAACAGGAGGGTCCTAGTGGTGTAGGCTAGCCTCCGCCCTGTTTGGGAACCTAGAAAGTGATGGGGTACCTGGAGGGAGAAGGGGGCTGGGCAGGGGTGAGTACCTTGCAGATACCATTGGTGCCTGGTTCCTTCCAAGCACAAATCATGTTCCTGGAGAGCTGGTTTACCCTCTTGGCACATTCTTTCTGGCTAATCTGCACCACTCTCAGCTTTTCCAGGTGCATGTTTAGGTCATCATATTGGTCTGACAAAGGGAGAAAGCCGGTGTGAGAGTGAGCACTGCATCAGCTGCCAACAGTGACCAGCCCACACGTGATCAGCATGGAAGCCTGGGAGGCCACCAGCATCCAGCAGATCACAAATTCACAGGGCGTGGAGGCCTGGGATGACTTCAGTCTCCTCTCCAACAGTCCCAACAAGAAGTTCCTCCAGTAAATGTGTGCTTCCCGTGGGAAGTTCACTCTCTCCAGAAGCAGCCCACAAAAGCCCCAGCCTCAGCCCCTGCCAGGGGAACTTGGAATGAAGGTCCTCCCTGGCCCCACCATCCCTTCACAGCCAGGCTTTGTCCTGAGGATCAGAGCAGCCCAACTTCTGAATTGGTGTTGGCCAGTGTCTTCACCAAGCCAAATGGAGAAACCAAGAAGAAGACATGCCTGGTCATACCACTTCGTAGGAAGGAACTGACCACAATGCCAGGGGAACTCTTGGCCTTCTCCCCACCACACTCCCACCCTCCCAGAGATCTTCCCTGGCCAGGCAGCCTGGTGCCCTGCAGGGAAAGGGGTGGAATCATCGTAATGGAGCTTGGTTGGAGAATCAGTGGCTCAGAGCTATCTCGGGATGGTGTTTTACATGGGGTGGCCAACAGATGGGGAGATGGCCATTGTGAAACAGCCACAAGTGGGATGATCCAAACTGGCTTATCATGCTTTTGACTCCACAAAAATTATCATCGGTCTCATATTTTGAGATTCTTCTATGTCCTAGGCTTTTACTGGGTACCTCATTTAATTTAATCCCCATAACTTATTTGAGGAGGCGTTCCTGGTGTTCTGTAGATGAGAAAACTAAAGGTGAGGAAGGTGAAGGAGCTCAAGAGAGACAAAGCCACAATTCAGACCCAAGCATTCCCACACCCAAAGCCTCATGCTCTCTAGCCCAGGGCACCCTACATTTGGGCTTTCTGTGGGTTCTGAAAAGAGGGCACGTACCATACCCATTTGTCATTACCCACTCTGCCATCCAACACCGGTCCCAGGTCCTCTCCTCCTCCTGCAGGCAGACAGGCATTTTGAAATTGCTGAATTGCACTGGTGTGGCAAGTAGAAGCAGAGAGAGGTCACTGTCGAGCTGGGGCGGTTTGTAATCTTTGTGTATAATGACCTTCTGCACTTGCTTTCTCTCTGAGTGGATGTTGCTGAATGTTCTCGTTCCCATTACCACAGTGACATTTA
This sequence comes from Macaca thibetana thibetana, assembly GCF_024542745.1. Classification (NCBI taxonomy): domain Eukaryota; kingdom Metazoa; phylum Chordata; class Mammalia; order Primates; family Cercopithecidae; genus Macaca; species Macaca thibetana. Next base: position 133,206,218 of record NC_065585.1, read on the forward strand.
CCACGGCCATGTCTAATCTAAAGAATGAATATAAAAGCACCAGTGCTAACAAGGGTGATAGTGCAATTCACATTCATAGACACGTTTGTAAACAGTGAGTTGACAACTAAGGAGAAGTCCAGTGCAGTGGGTGAGCTACCGTGGTCTGGAGCATGGCTAGGATTAGATAGGTAGGAACCAGGAGCCCAAACTCTGACAAATCTCTGAACCGGTGGGTTGACAGTCCAGGGAAACTCTCCTGACCGAAAGAAGAGGAATGAATCCCTCTGAGAGATGAGATTGTAAGCTCCTTGATGACAGGGACCTAGGCAGTCTTGTCAACTCCTATGTCCCCAGCTCTCGGAACAGCACATAGTAGGTGCTCAATGGGAAGGTATTCAATAAATGACTCCAGTGTGTTGTCTTCATACACAGAAGACAGACAGGAGAGAGTGTACTGATGTACTGGGTGCATAGCTCTGACTAGCAGCCCGCATTTGGATACGGTTGGCTAAATAAAGAGGAGAGAGTGGGTGTACAGCAGAGACCCTGGGGCACAAAGCCAGTGCAACATTCTGCACTTAGAGCCTAGGGCTTCATAGGGCTGTGCACAGGTCTACTGAGCTGCCCAGCCCAGACAATACATTGACAAGACAGGATGTAGACGAAGACACTTACAGGGTTCTTGGGAAGCAATGTGCGGCCGTCAGAACCCACCACTGATGTATGATTGAGCCTCCACAGAGGTGTTTCCGAGACATCTGGATACTCACTTGCCACGGAAACTCACCATTCTGGACTTGAAGCCGTTCGTGAAATGGTAACCATGACGAGTTTGGAAAAGCAGGCCTGTAGCCACATTGAACGTTTTCTGAAGGAGAAAGGAAAGAGCCATTTGTATGTGAGAAGCATGGAGAGATCCCTATCCCTTATTCATGGAATCTTCCCAAGTAAGACCAGTACTGAAAGCTGAGTGAGGTAGCGCAAACAAGCCGAGGAGGGAGAGAGCTCAGAAAACACCAGCACCTTTTTCCGTATCTGTTCTTCATGGCTGCAGAGAGCTGGGAGACCTGGGGAAGTCTGGGCAGTGCTCTGTCAGAGGCGTATGGGCTTAGGGTGGCCACGGAGATGCACCAAAGATACACAGGGTCCACTCAGGAGATGGAAACTGTGCAGTGATTTGAACAAGGAAAGTTTAACAGGAAGAATCACAAACTGTAACTGGGGAGTGACTGCAAAGCATCAGGAGCACTCTGAGATATGGCAGGGCAGGAGGAGAGTATCTGAGGAGGAACCAAACTTGGCAGGGGAGCCTGTCCCCCTCCCCAGGAGTGGGACTCACAGCACATTGGAGAAGGTGTCTGCAACCCAGCGGAAGGCAGAGACATTTGCCCGGTTGTCCCGGGCCAGAGCTGATCCCCTTTGCTAGAGAAGCAGAATGCACCCCTCTGGAGTGCAGGTGGCCAGGAAACGGTGGCCCGAATGGCAACAAGGAACACCCCTCTGGAGTGCAGGCGGACTGGTGCAGCACACAGACACCTGCAGGGAGCTTGTCGAGAGCCTGCCCACTGGCTAGGGGGGTGCAAGACCTGGGTGTGTGTGTCCGCCTTGGGACAGCTGCAGTGAAAAGGTGTAGAAGGCTCAGGGGATTTCGATGCTGATCCAAGAAAAAGATATGATCACAAGGTGGTGGCAGCACACACAAGTTTCATTTGGGGAATACTTTGGAAGGTTGCATGCAGGGGAAGCCCTTTATGGCCTGAGACTATCTGGAGGTTAAGGAGACACCATCCAGAAGAGGAAGAGGACAAGGGGACTTCTGAGGAAAGAGGACTCTGACAGGGGGTTACCCGTCTAGGTGATGTGGTTCACTGGCACAGTGGGGAGTCTCTGGGTCAGAGAGCTCTCAAGGGCAACAACGGCTGCGGGCCTTTCCTAGCCGCAGGCTGCGTATTACCTGTGGCGAGCAGATGTTGGGTGCAGTTTCACAGGGTATGCAAAGCAGACAAGCTTTAGATGGCTAAATATCTGTGTATTTGGACTATGTTCAAAAACAGCTGGATGTGTAAAACATTGAGTTTAGGACCAGCAGGCTTTTGAGCTAACGAGGAGAAGCCTGCCGTGAACAAATTGACAAGCTAAGGGCCATCCTTGGCTCACTTATAGAACAGGTCACTGAACAGAAGACAGGGCTGGAGCTCACTGAGAGAAGCATGGCAGAGTCGAGCACCACTAGGTGTTCCCCACATGCTGGTGGCAACCACGCCATAGGAGCAAGAAGCAGCAAACAGAAGCATGCTGGAGAGGCCCAGGAAGAAAGGCCCCTTCCGCCTACAGTGTCCTTCCAGCGCCTACTGCTGAGAAAGCTTAATGTTGGGCTGGCTACAAAGAACCATGTCTTACAGGGTCCAGCTGCATTATTGGCCACCCAATTTACAGGGATCCAAAGAAGGCCTGTAGGGGGTTGGGGGTCACAAAAGACATGCAGAGTAAAGGACATGGTCACTGTGGCCACCAGTCTCCAGCAAATATACATGCCCTGAAGGACTCCTGGAAATAGCCCAGGAAAATGAGAAGCAAAGAGAGATTCGGCACAGGCATAATAAATATGTATTCTTTTTTTAAAGGAACAGGGATGGGAAAAAACAGCAACATTTACTAGATGAAACTCTAAATAGGAAAATATTATCCAGAACAAATAAAAAAATCTGAGTAGATATGTTGCCATAAATCATAAAAAATAAAACCTTATAAAGCAATCACCTATGTGAAAGAAGATTATAAATTAGAAACTCAAGGAAGAGGTTATAAGAAAACATGAGGAGAAAGTGAGAAAAAAGGAGGCGATGGGGCATGAGCTGGCAGATGTTGGGCTAGAAACGGAAGAATAAAATACAGAAAATTCTTTGGACAGCATAGTAAGGGATAAGGAGTGTGTAAATTAGAGAAACAATGAAAATTAAATAAAAACAGAGTTTAAAAGAGATTTTTGTGAGAATGCAATTTTTAATTTTGGGGGGATAAATATCCAGATAGTGACTGCTAGGTCACGTGGTCAGTGCACACTCAACCTTTTACGAAACTACCCAATTGCTTTCCACATGGCTGCAGCATTTTGCATTCCCATCAACAATGGGTAAGAGTTCCTGCTGGGTGCAGTGGCTCACGCCTGTAATCCTAACACTTTGGGAGGCCTATGGTCAGGAGTTTGAGACCAGGCTGACCAACATGGTGAAACCCTGTCTCTACTAAAAATACAAAAATTAGCTGGGCATGGTGGCATGGGCCTGTGGTCCCAGCTACTCGGGAGGCTGAGGCAGGAGGCAGGAGAATCACTTGAACCCAGGAGGCAGAGGTTGCAGTGAGCCAAGATCGCACCACTGCACTCCAGCCTGGGAGACAGAGCAAGACTCTGTCTCAAAAAAAAAAATGGATAAGAGTTCCTATCACTTTACATCCTTGCCAACACTTGGTACTATCAGAATTGTTTATTTTAGCCATTGTAGCAGACACACAGCAATATTTATTGTGGGATTGTTCACAATCCTCCAGACTGGAAATACCCAAATATCCCTCTATGGGTGAATGGATAAGTGAACTGTAATCTACCCACATGATGGAATACCACCCGCAAATAAAAAGGAACTATGGGTGCCTGCAACAACAGAGGAATCTCAAAAGCATTACGCTAAGTCAGAGAACACAGGCTGAGAAAGTCACATACTGTGTAGGGTTATATTTGTATGGCATTCTAGACAAAGCAAAACTCTAGGCATGGATAACGGGTCAGTGGCTGCCAGGAGTTGGGGATGGGGGAGGGTGAGTACAAAGGAGTAGATAGAGGGGATTCTTGGGAGTACTAAAAATGTCAATATCTTGTCTATAGTGAGGGTAACGTGAATCTATGCATGTGTAAAAGCCCATAGAATGGTACCCCAAAACATAAATGTCACTCTTTATAAAAATAATGAGAAAAAATGATAGCTAGAGAATACAGGCAATGATTGTTCTCGAATTTTAAACGACACATAAAAATAGGAATAGATGAGCATCTCGCTAACATGATAAAGTGTATCTTGGCCTGAAAGTGAGTAGCATGCTGACTGGGGACAAGCTAGAAGCCTCCCCACGGAGTCAAGAACAGCACAGCTGTCCACTACCTCTGCTACCTGCTACCATTGTATAGGTGGCTAGGAGGAGATGGTGATAGATTTTGAGCAGAGGGAGCCCACAGGATCCCTTTGCCACCATGTTAGATGATGGCCGGAGGGGGTGGGAACAGGCACATGGGAGGAGAGTGAGACAGGGCTTCTATCTAGAACAGTCTATGAGGGGCCGGGCACAGTGGCTCACGCCTGTCATCCCAGCACTTGGAGAGGCCGTGGCAGGCAGATCACATAAGGCCAGGAGTTCAAGACCAGCCTGGCCAACATGGTGAAACCCCGTCTCTACTAAAAATACAAAAATTAGCCAGTCATGGTAGTGGGCACCTGTAGTCCCAGTTACTTGAGAGACTGAGGCAGGAGAATTGCTTGAACCCGAGAGGCAGAGGTTGCAGTGAGTCGAGATCATGCCATTGCACTCTAGCCTGGGAGACAGAGCAAGATTCTGTCTGAAAAAAAAAAAAAAGAGTCTCTTGAGTGGGCCAGGGATAGTTGGAGGGTTGCTTAAAAATGGGATACTTTCTGAGAAATATGTGGTTAAAGGCAAGCATCATAGAGTGAACTTACACACAGCTAGATGGTGTAGCCTGCTCATGCCTAGGCTGTATGGCATAGCCTATTGTTCCTAGACTACACACCAATACAGCAAGTTACTGTAGTGAATATTGTAGGCAACTGTAACATGATGGTATTTGTGTATCTAAACATAGAGAAGGTACAGTAAAAATATGATATGAAAGATATTATAGTGCACTCGTCCAGGACACTTACCATGAATGGAGCTTGCAGGACTGGAGTTGCTCTGGGTGAGTCAGTGAGTGAGCAGTGAGTGAACGTGAAGACCTAGGACAAGACTCCGCACGGCTATAGGCTTTGTAAACACTGCACACTTACGCTACATTACATTTATGAAGAATAGTTTTTCTTTCTTCATTAATAAATTAATCTTAGCTTCTGTAACTTTTTTTACCTATAAACTTTTATTTTTTTAATTTCTTAAAATTATTTTGTCATAACATAGCTTAAAACCCGCATTGTACACTGTAAAAATATTTTCTTTCTGGCCAGGTGTGGTGGCTTACACCTGTAATCCCAGCACTTTAGGAGGCCGAGGTGGGCAGATCATGAGGTCAGGAGTTTGAGACCAGCCTGGCCAATATGGTGAAACCTTGTCTCTACTAAAAATACAAAAATTAGCCGGGTGTGGTGACGTGCACCTGTAGTCCCAGCTACTTGGGAGACTGAGGCAGGAGAATCGCTTGAACCCAGAGGCGGAGGTTGCAGTGAACTGAGATCATGCCACTGCACTCCAGCCTGGGTGACAGAGTGAGACTCCATCACCAAAAAAAACAAAAAAACAAAAAAACTTTATATCCTTATTTCATGAGCTTTTTTATTTTTTAAAAAATTATTTTTTACTTTGTAAACATTTTTTAAAGAAATTAAGACACAAACACACACATTAGCTCTTCATAGACCTACACAGGGGTCAGGATCATCGATATCATGGTCTTCCACCTCTACCTCTTGTCCCACGTCCCACTGGGAGGTCTTCAGGAGCAAGAACATGCCTGGAGCTGTCATCTCCTATGATAACAATACCTTCTTCTGGACACCTCCTGAAGGACCTGTCTCAGGCTGTTTTATAGTTAATTATTTTTTAATAAGAAGGAACATACTCTAAAATTATTTAAAAAATATAGTGTAATAAATACACAAATCAGTAACATAATCGCGTCTTATCATTATCAAGTATCATTCGTTGTGCCTAATTGTATGTGCTGGACTTTTATACAACTGGCAGTGTGGGAGGTTTGCTAAAACCAGCAGCACCACTAACACATGAGTCATGAGTTGTGCTCCGGTGACAGCTACCATGTCACTGGGGGACAGGAATTTTTCAACTCCATTGTAATCTTGTGGGACCACTGTCATATATGCAGTTTGTCATTGCCTCAAATGTTGTTATGCATCCCCTGACTGTATTTAAAGTTGAGGGATGTGATCTTGCCCTGGCTCCTTCAGGATACTTATCTGGGGTCCCACATGGCCTTTTCCCCCCCAAGAATCTGCTCTGAAAGGTCATTTCTCTACCTCTGTGCTCCTAGGACATCACCTATGAACTTGTTTAAAGTTCATTTTAAGTATAATATTTACCAACTGTTTTTGTAAAAAAGTTATCTAAATATTAAGGATATTTGAACATCTTTTTTTCTGAAAATAAAACTTGTTTTTCAGTGAATAATACTCAGCTCACCCAATGTATCAATTTCTTCTGTTTTGATGTTTGGAAGTTAAAATTTGTTGCTTGATTAAACCTTTTCCTTTTTCATTTCTTCTTATGGTTCAAATGCTTAGAAAGTCATTCTCTTTTCTAAGAGATTGTTGAAGAAGCTTCTTTTGAAGGAATCTGTCCATGTCCATCTGTCATGATTGCCATCATTTGCTCTAATAATCTTCTCTTTGAGAGAAGAAGCATTAGTGATGTTACAGCTTTAGAATGTAAATTCAATAAACATAGGTTGCCAAGGACACCAAGTTTATGACAATAAATTAGTAGAGATTTATGTTAGAAGATGTCACTCTACAGCATTAGAATGCTGTAACATCATTAGGAGAATTTATTTAGGGCTCATCTCTTGTTAATTCAGGGTGGACATTTCTCATCCCATCTCTTGCCCCAGATTTTCATTTCACGTTTTGCAATTCCAGACTTGAAATTTAAATCAGAGTAGAAAGGGTATTTCCCATTTCTCACAGCTCCGCTCTTGATCTCCTCATTTTCCCCCATTCTCTCTGCATTTTCCTCTCCCCATCTCTGTAGAGTTTCTCGAATTCCCAAGTGAACACATATCCACGGAGAATGCAAGCCCACGGTGAGCTCTAAACCCAGCTTAGCGTGAATGTGTAGCAATAGTTTTTGTTACAGATGCCTGGTTGGTTTCAATTTTGATTGTTACACTGAAACTGAGTGGTAGTCATTCTCCACCAATACAAAAATAGACAAATGCTTTTTTTTCATATTGAAGGTTTAAACCAAATCTGAATTCAGTGCCCAAATTCTTCATCAAAGAGTTTATTCAATTCTCAGAGCTCTCAGCCACCAGGTTTAAGAATGCATGGTTGCAGTGGTAGAATTGTTTAACAATCTTGGTCACAGCACTAAGGAAAACCCCACAGCTAGTAGCATTTAAACAGAGAGTAAACGTTCACTTTATGTTTAATGCTGACAATGCTTAAAATTCAATAAACACAGATTGCCCAGGACACCAAATTTATGGCAATAAATTAGTAATATTTATGTCAGAAGATGTCACTTTGCAGAAGCTGGCACTATCTTTTTTTACTCTTGCCACCCTGTGAGGATATTGCATTTTACTCTGAGTTGGCTGTTCTCAGTCCTCCTGTTTCCCCAGGTTGATCCCCATGTGAAATAGAGATTGCATTGGTCCATGTTGCCTGGAGCTGTTCTTTTCCCCATTGAAGCTGCAACTTCTTCCTCAAGCCCCTGCAGCTCCAAAAATCCCCCATATTCCAACACACAGAGGAGGACCCTGTGTTTCCTCTTCCTGTGCCCCTGCCTCCGTCAGCCCCCTTGGCATCTCTCCTTGGGACTGTGGGGCAGTGTCCTCACCCTCATGTTAGCCCTGATCCCTCGACCCCCTCCTCCCACCTCCCACACGGCCACCTCAGTTCCCTGGCTAGCATGTGGGGGCGATCTTGCTGATTTTCTCCTTAAACCCTTCCATGGTCCCTTCCCATGTCCACAAACAAGACAAAGTCACATTGCTCAGTGGATAGGAAAAAAACAAACAGTTTCCTCCTACTCTATACACCCCCCACTCTCAATAGTCCATTTTTGACGCCAGGTGGATGAGTGTTTTTCACACACTAAGCAGTTTTCCATGGGGCCCCAGCTGGGCCTCGTACGAGTCAACTCAATCTGATAGAAACCAGAGTTAGTGCAGACCCCACAGGGTAAAAGGGCTCAGTCCCACAGATGCCCCCCCACTAACTTCAGACAACAATCACAAATAGTAGGTTTCCAGGTCACAACTTCTGACTTGACTACAAACTGGGGATTCCCACAACCTCATCCTCAGGTTTGCTGATTCATTAGAGCAGCTCACAGAACACAGGAAAAACCGTTTACTTACTAGTGCTCATTTATTACAAAGGATATTTTAAATGGTGCAAATGAACAGCCAGATGAAGAGATGCTCAGGGCAAGGTATGGGGGAGGGGACGTGCTGCTTCCATGCCCTCTCTGGGCATGCCACCTTCCCTGTGTTCAGAAACCTGGAAGTGGCTCCAAATTCTTGCCTTTGGAGGTTTTGTGGACGCTTTTTTACATAGTCATGATTGATTAAATCATTGGCCATTGGTGGTCAACTCAGCATTCAGCCCCTCTCTGAAACCCCAAAGCATCTTGAAAACATGTCAACAGGGCACTTTCCATGTTGTATGAATTATCTGTTGACACGTCTGTCTCCATGACTAGACTATAAATGCCTTGAGGCTGTAAATCATTTTGTGCCCTCTCTGTATTGCTAACATTTAACACAGTCTTTGAATATGTTAAGTTTCAGTAAATATTTATTGAATAAATGAGTGAACAAAAAAGCTATACGTTTCCTGAATGTTTTAAGTGCTTTCAGCTTATGCAACCTTTTGGAGTCGTTACTCACAGAGGTTTACCACCCATAATTTTCAGTTTCTATTTATCCCAGTTTTAAGCTTTTTAGATCTTCAAACTGTACTCAGAACAACTCGTTTAGGGGATTGAATCAGAAAGTCTTAGTTCTGCTGGCACAATATCTTGGAAACCTCTTTGATTCTCTCTCAGGAATTGGTTGAATCTGGGTAGTGATTAAGAGCTATCAATTATTCATTATTCACTCACTCATCTATTCATCTCAGAAATATTTATTGAAAATCTACCAGGCATAAGGTTGTATATTATCTTAGTGGCAAATTTGAGCTTCAAACCCAGGTCTTCTCAATCCTAGTTCAATGCTATTCCTTCCACATAGACCGTCTGTCAATCAGGCCCAGCCCCTTCCTCAAGGACCCTGCAGGGCAAGACATTGTAATAGTAACTGCTAACACCCATTGTAGCCCAGGCACTGTGCTATGTTCTTGATCTTATACATATTAACTCCTTTAATCTTCACTTATAAGATGGATTTTATTATTAAATCTATTTCACAGAAGTAATGGAGGCCCAGAGAGGCAGGCAAGTTCCTCGGGGGCATACTGTCAGTAAGTGCTCAAACCGGGAATGGAAGCCAGGCAGTCTGATTCTAGAGTCAGACCACTACACTTGATATAGTTTGGATCCGTGCCCCCACTCAAATCTCATGTTGAACTGTAATCCCAGAGTTGGAGGTGGGCCTGAAGGGAGGGCATTTGATCATGGGGGTGGATTTCTCATGAGTGGTTTTGCATCATCCCCTTCGTGGTGTTCTCGCGATAGTGAGTGAGTTCTTGTGAGATCCGGTTGTTTAAAAGTGTGTAGTACCTTCCCCTTCTCTCTTTCTTGCTCCTGCTCTGGTCATGTGACATGCCTGTTCCCCTTTTGCCTTCTGCCATCATTGGAAGCTTCTTGAGGCCTCCCCAGAAGCAGATACCACTTTGCTTGCTGTACAGTGTGCAGAATTATGAAACCTCCTTTCCTATAAATCACCCAGTCTCAGCCCAGCCTCAGGTATTTCTTCATAGCAGTGCACAGTTCTGCCTACTCACATGCCGTTGCTCCTTCTGGCCACTATAACGCTAGATTCATGATTCAGTGTTGCTTCTCTGGACACAGCTGAAAGAAGCAAGCTCCCCGTTCTAACTTACATTTTATATGCTTTATTTTCAATAGCACCCATGGGAAATCATCACTTTTTTGCCTTACACATAGAAAAACCTTGGAAATTTTTCCATCAAGGATTTCCACTGTCTGGACATTTTCCATGGATGAACCAGGAAAATAGTTTCCAGGCCCTGACATGCATTCTCTACACTATGGCCCTTATGAAAAGATATTGGCCATAGTTCCACCACCATTCTTTTTGATGATTTGGACCCTTTATTAATATATTTAGGTATTTTCAGTATGCCTCAGTCGTTTTAAAATAAAATTGGGTCTCTAGTTTGAGTTTCAATATATAATCTTTTGTTTGATATATTTAGATATTTTCAATACACCTCAGTCGTTTTAAAATAAAATCGGGTCTGTAGTTTGAGTTTCAATATATAATCTTTTGTTTGAATTGTAAAATAACTTTACAGTGACATTTAAGGAAAGATGGCTTATAAATACATTATGCACACACAATATACATATACATATACACCCATCCTAGGTGCATACTGAAATTAACCAAAATATATTTTATTTTATTTTTTTTTTTTGAGACCGAGTTTGGCTCTTGTTACCCAGGCTGGAGTGCAATGGCACAATCCCAGCTCACTGCAACCTCTGCCTCCCAGGTTCAAGCAATTCTCCTGCCTCAGCCCCCCAAGTAGCTGGGATTACAGGTGCCCACCACTGCACCAGGCTAACTTTTTTAATATTTTTAGTAGAGACAGGGTTTCACCATGTTGATCAGGCTGGTCTCAAACTCCTGACCTCAAGTGATCCACCTGCCTCTGCCTCCCAAAGTGCTGGGATTACAAGTGTGAGCCACCGCGCTCGGCCAAAATACATTTTTAAAAAAGAAAAGAAAACTTATCTGTGTTGAAATTAGAAGAACCAAACTCTTTCTGCAAACTTTGTATGTTTTCATTATAATTTTACCAGGATGAAAGGAGACCCAGAAAAGGCACAGACATGTAGCATTGCTATTCTAGAGTTCCTTGAAATGCAGAGGACTGGGAACGACAAGAAAAAATGTCCACAGAGTCCCACCATGGCCTACAGCTTAGAGGACAAAAGCCTGTGGCCCAAGCAGATGATGGGAAGGACAGGGAGCTCCCCTTGGAAGCCACTTGACCTCTGTTGGGACATGCTGGACAGAACAGTCTGCCTGTATGATACCTCTCCTCCCGCCCTTGACACAGCTTCTTCAAGGTCACGGGCAAGATGGGGAGGCATCTAAGTTTCCCAGCCAGGACTAGAGCCGTCTTTGCACAGGAAAATATGTATCTGGCTCAGGAAATTAAAAAGGCTTTGAGTTTCAAGAAAATCACCACAAAGAGGGAAGAACCTCTTGAAATCCAAGGATACCCCTACACATGAAAAGATTCCATCCAAGCTGATAGAACTTCGCTCCTTTCCTGACCGCCTTCTGAAGGCAAGTATTCCAATACTGTATTCCTTGATTGTGACTGATCGGGACCCCAACTCCCTCACCACTGTCCCCAGGCAGGCTGAACAGAGATGATGGATTGCCAGCGTACAGCCCTCCAGGTACAGAGAGAAGATCACGACCAGGCTCATGTCAAAAAGGAAAGACAGCAGTGGGTTTCTATCTAGACCATGTGGACCAAAAGGCAGATCTCCTAGAACTGGCCCCGAGTTAAAAACAAACAAGCTGAAAAATAGGAAAATCTTGCAAAACTATTACAAAAAAAGAAACAAAATATACAACATAAACATGAATAATACATTTGTTTGGCTAGTATCAGGGGAAAAATAGCTTAGAACTGTTTTATGCAAGGATGTTGAAGAAAAGATGAAACACTATAAAATAGAAGCTCATAAGAGGAAAGAATAAAATAAAAAGGAGCTGGCAGGAACAGATAAAAAATAAGGGGTAATAACAGAATTGAAAAATTAGACCGGACACAGTAGCTCAATCCTGTAATCCCAGGACTTTGAGAGGCGGAACAGATCACTTGAGGTCAGGAATTCGAGACCAGCCTGGCCAACATGGTAAAACCCCAACTCTACTAAAACTAGGCAAATTAGCCGGGCATGGTGGTGGGCGCCTGTAATCCCAGATACTCAGGAGGTTGAGGCAGGAGAATCGCTTAAACCGGGAGGCGGAGGTTGCAGTGAGCCGAGATCATGCCACGGCACTCCAGCCTGGGAGACAGAACAAGGCTCCATCTCAAAAAAGAAAAAAAAAAAAAAGAAAAATTAAAACCAAAATAGATGGAATATGAATTTTGGACAACCTTGTTGCTGAGAATAATCACAAAGTGTAAAATATGTACCATCCCTTGGTCAAAAGCACTAGAGAGTTAAGTTAATGAAGAGTTACTGGGCCAGTTTATAGCAAAAGAAGGAAATCCAGAGAGGTGAGCCAGGCAATAGGAATGCCCTGGGGGCAACTTGGCAGTTTGTGACTCTAGGACTAGTCAATGGTGAGGGGCGTCATAAGTTCCTGTGGCTTTGGTTAGGAGCTTAATGGTCTGCACCCTAGGAGTATGGGCACATCACAAGTAAACTGGGCTACAAGTGTACACGTGGAATAATATTTCATCTCCTCAAGAGCCACTGCAATATACTAGGCAATAACAACACATGGCCCAGAAGCTTCACCTACATGGCACGTGACAGCTTGAGCACCTTGGATATGACGGGCAGAGGGGGGCAGAGGTGAAGTGGCAAGCACTGGTGCAGTGTTTTTTCTATTTTATTTTATTATTTTTTGAGATAGAGTCTTACTCTGTCGCCCAGATGGAGTGCAGTGGCATGACTGTGGCTCACTGCAACCTCTGCCTCCCAGCTTCAAGCGATTCTCCTGTCTCAGCCTCCTGAGTAGCTGGGATTACAGGCGCTGCCACCACACCCGGCTAATTTTTTTTTTTTTTTTTTTTTTTTTGGTATTTTTATTAGAGACGGGGTTTCACCATGTTGGCCAGGCTGGTCTCGAACTCCTGACCTCATGATCCACCCACTTCGGACTTCCAAAATGCTGGGATTACAGGCGTAAGCCACCGCGCCTGGCCTGTTCATGACTTTTATAAAACTGTGTGAATTCAGACTGTGTGGTGCGACACAGAGATCAATAAATATGCCAATGAAATAAGCAGCGTCTACCAACAGCCTGATAGATACAGTGAGACCTGATTTTTGACACAGGTGGCGGCTGGGGAGCAAATGTTCCCAGGTGAGCTGGGTTGGTAGGATATCAAGGTGGAAAAAAATTCATCCCGATCCTTTTATTGTGTATGAAAATTGATACCAAATGGATTCTAAGTCTAAATGTAAAAGATGAAAGTATGAAACTTCTAGAGAATAACATAGGAAAATATCTTTACTAATCCAGAATGGGGAAAAATTAATTTAAGAAGTAAAGTCACGAAAGCTCTAGAATAATAAAAGCTAACGTATTTTGAGTATGTACAAAGTTTCAGGCACAGTTCTCAGAGCTTTGTGCAAATCTCATTTTCACAACAACCTTAATATGGCCATTTTGCAGATGAGAAAATTGAAATGCAGAAGCATTAAGTAACTCATCCTAAGGTCACATAGCAGGTGCGTGGAGGAAATATAATTAGAACACAATCTTACTTCAGAGCTCACTCTATGCTGTCCAATATGCTGGGTTCATATTCTTGGGATGAAAAAGCCCTTCCAATAACATGAAATAAAAGCCAAGAATCATAAGTAAAAATACTGACAAGTTTTTTACACACGTATTAAATTTGTTTGGTCCAAAATAAAATTGCAAGAGAACTGAAGAAGTAGGAAGATTTTGCAGCACTTATAAGAGACAAAGGTCTAATGTCATTAAAATTCGAAACGGTCCACAAATCAGCTTTAAAAACTCACCCAGATAAGAAAAATGGGAAAACTCTAGGAACAGGTAATTCTCAAAAGAATAAATATAAAATGTTCTGAATCAGGCTGGGAGTCAGGGCAAGAGTGATGTTATGGATAGATCCATCTCAAAAATGCCAGATTCAACAAAATTAAACTTAAGCCATTTTCTTTACTGTAAAATATATCAGAGCCTTTTATATGTGGTTATCCACAGTGAATCTACAGAAAAATTATCAAATGGAACATTTCCAAATCATGTCTAGCATAGGACTTTTTCCTCTGGAGCTTTTCCCAGGACTGAGGCTCTGCATAACAAACTTTGCATTAACTCATCTACTCCACATAATAGCCCTATCATGCTCTCCATGTTACGAGATTATATAATCTAATACTGGCATTCTAAATTAAATAAGGCCTTATTCCACCACTACTGTGCTGCCCCCACCCCAAGGGTGTTGGACCTGGAAGGATTGTTAATGATTTAACAAAGAGGAAGGTGGAGATGAGAAGCAAAGTCAGTTGCTAAATCGTTCCTCCAATTCCCCTGAACTTCCAGAACTCTGGGTCCAGACCCTGGGGAATCATTTTAGACGGCATCTTTGCAGAACCAATGCATGGACTTGGATTGATCGATTATAATCTCTTCATTTCCTGAGTCACTGGCCCTAACTCAGCATCCTTTGGGCCTCTAAGTTAACTCTCTAGGAGCCAGTTAAGAGATGGCATCCCTTCCCCCAACCTCTGCTCCTGGAGGGCCTGGCACAGACCTGGATCGTCCTGGGCATGTCCCTTGAGTGCCAAAAGCAGGGGAATTAGAAGCTGGAACATCTTCTTGTCATTTCAGTCCAAAATTGCCCAACCTTTGCCTCCAGCCAGAGCTGATAACATGCCAGCCACAGTGGTTTCTGGCAGGGGCGTCACAATGCAGGGCAGAGTAGGGCTGGTGACTTCACAGTGAGCCCTGGGCTCAGGGAGGGGCAGGGGATGCAGGTTAGCCTGGGTGAGCAGAGTCCGCATGTCCTGTCCTTCCTTGTCTCGCGTCCCCTCTGCAGCAGGGGCTAACGGGGCACCCTGGAAGGGCCAGGCTGGGTGAGCAGCTGTCGGCATGCTCCCCTCCTGCCTTTGATGCTGCGCTTTTACTCCAGTGTCTGCCTTGGTGTTAAAGAGCTCTAGGTTTTTGGGTGATTTTTTATGTTCTCTGGAACCAAGTTACAAAAAACCTGAAATGCCTTGTTAGGACATTTGGATCTTACCCATGAGGTCAGCTGGGGAGGAAGGGATGGAATTAAAGAGGGTCATGTGGTAACATTTGCATTAAAAGATGATCCATCTCTACTAAAAAAAAAAAAAAAAAAAAAAAAGCCAGGCATGGTGGTGGGTGCCTGTGGTTTCAGCTGCTCTGGAGGCCAAGGCAAGAGGATGCTTGAGCCCAGGAGGTCGAAGCAGTAGTGAGCTGTCATTGCTCCATTGCTCCAGCCTGGCCAACAGAACAAAATCCTGTCAAGAAAAAAAAAAAAAAGATGACTCTTGGTGTAACGTGGAAAATACTTTGGAGAGGATGAAACTAGAAGAGAGTATCACGTAGGAAGTGGTTCCAGTCATACAGACGGGACATGACAGGGGCCTAAAGTAGGAAAGACACAGCGGACCTGGAGAGAAACACAGGCAACGAGGCGGAGCAGAGAGGCACCGTGGTTGATGGGCTCTGCGGGATGAGCAGGCAGCTACAAGCCCAATCTGAAAGTCTGGGGTGGAAGGATAAGCTGGGGAGTCATCAGCCTACTGAAGTCCAGGGGTGGGTGAGGTCCCCCGGGGAGAGCATCTGCAGAGAGGAGTGCAGAAGGCCCAGGCTGGACCCTGAAGAACCCTCAGCATCTACACAGAGGAGGCAGAGCTGGAAAAGGAGGCTGGCAATTGCCAGAAGAGCTGGAGGAAACCCAGGAGAGGGAGTTGCTGTGGAAAACGGAAAATGGGCCAAGAACGCTCCAAGGAGAGGTGCTCTGATTACAGATAATCCCTCCCCTCTGCTCCTCCTACAGCCTCAAGGATCTGATACCATCAGTTATGTGCCCTCTCCCTCATCCTCCACTTCTCCTACTCTTCCACATCCTTCTCATCAGCCTTTGAAGGTGCTTTAGTCATGCCACCTTAAATCCTTCAAAATAAACAGCTCCCCAATTCCCTCCCTGTCAGTGACTTACCTATAGCCACCTCCCCATCTCCTCTCATTCACAACCACAGTCCTTGTCACTCAAAGAAGAAATGAATGAAGTGCCTGCTGGCTGAAACAGCAGCTACCTACAAGGCTCTCAAGTTATCCAAGAGCCCCCCAGTTATTTCCAAGGGTCACTCCCGCCTTCCTTCAGGTATCTTCCCAGTCGCCCCGTCAGTGAAACCTGCCCAATCACCCTGCAGAAAACAGCACCCACCCCTCCCAGCCTGCTCTCCCCATGCCCTTCTCTGCTTCATTTTTCCCCTAGCGCTTGTCACCCTCTGACATCATCCATGCTTTCAGTATTTATTTGCTTTCTGTCTCTCTCACTAGACTATAACCTGGATGAGGTGAGAGCTTTTTCCTTTTTATGTACTCCCTTATCTCATTTTTAGAATGTTGCTTGGAACATATTAGGCACTTATAAATAGTCGGAACTAATGAATGCATGCATGCCTGGCTGGATGCCCTGAGAAGAGAAGGCTTCACCTCCCACTCAAGCTAGGGGCTGACCCTGAGGTGTTCCGGACCTGGCTTCACCCTGATGAGTTGCATTCTCTTGACCAAGTCATTTAAAGTCTGAGTCTCCTTCCCTCTTGTGGGTTTTTTGAGAGGATTAAGGAAAATCGTGTGATCATTCAATAGGATTGTATATAAAAGCACACCGTGACAGCAGCAGGGCCTCTGAGACTGGCAACCTGGATTGGAATCCAGGTGTGATGCTCAGTGCCCTGTGATGCTGGCTGTATCCTCCACGAAATGAGGCAGGGGCTGACTTCATCCGGTTCTCAGGATTGTTCTGAAATGCAAACCCATCAGCACGCAGGAAAGCATCAGAACCAATCAACACCCAACCCCTCTAGCACCCCAGTGACTCACTTGGAATCAGACAGGATTAGATGGGAATGGCCTCTGGGATCCCATGTGCCTAAGCCAAGTCTATGGCCGTGATCTATCACTGGCTGAAAATGCCAACTTGGTGGTTAAAGTTGTAGCCTGGGCTGCAGAACATCAACACCACCATCACAGCAAACTAGTTATGGACGCCTTACTGTGCCGTCGTCACTGTGACCGCGGAGGTCAGCCTATTCTTATCCCCCATGTAGTGGTAAGGAAAGTGAAGCTCTGCGAGGCTAAATAACCTGTGCAAAGCCCCTTGTGGAGATGGCAGAAGCAGAATTTGAAGCAAGGTACGTCTGATTCCAGAACCCACTCTCTAAAGCAGCAGGCAGACCACCTCCTAAACAATGCACGCAACCTAAATAGAACAGCTTCTCAGAGCAGCGAGTGCCTGCGTGATCATCAGAGAGGACACAAGAAGCATCCTCCCAAAGCCTCTGACCTTCGTCTCTGCTGGCGATCCCTCATCCCTGTGAGGTCCTTATGTCTGTCAGGTCCTAGTCTAACAATGACAGTGGGTTTCATCTGCTCACCGGGTGATAGATGCCCAAACTACTACACTGGAAGAGATTCCAAGGCCAACTTTTGGCTCAGTTGTGATCCATCGGCCAAGACCAACATGAGAGCTGGGGAGGGGGAGGAGGTAGAGTGTGGCCGTTGTTCCAGACCTCTGCCTGCCTGTGCCAGGGGACTTGCCTGTGCTTGTGTGATTTTGTAGGTTTCCACACATGCTGTTCAGCAAACTGCTGTACATGGAGGAATCGTGAGGCTTCAGCCAGACCTTTCCCACCAGTCTGAACAGAAAACCCTGCAGCAAAGGCACTGAGGAGTGGAATGGGCACCATGACATGGCTTGTGATCAAAACACAGCTGGTTGTCTCCTGTTAAAAGCCATTCAGAGGCCGGGCGCGGTAGCTCACGCCTGTAATCCCAGCACTTTGGGAGGATGAGGCGGGTGGATCACCTGAGGTCAAGAGTTTGAGACGAGCCTGGCCAACATGGCAAAACCCCGTCTCTACTAAAAATACAAAAATTAGCCAGACGTGGTGGTGGGCACCTGTAGTGCCAGCAACTTGGGAGGCTGAGGAAGGAGAATCACTTGAACCCGGGAGACGAAGGTTGCAGTGAGCTGAGATCATGCCACTGTACACCAGCCTGGGGGACAAAGCGAGACTCTGTCTCAAAAAAAATAAATAAATAAGCCATTCAGAGGGCATGATGTATTCTGTCCAGATAAAACTTGGACTCGGAGCTTTTCTGATTATTCTCAGGTAATAGTCCTACGGTCACTTGGGTCTGAATTTAGGACGATTTATGCATTAGAATATCCAAACCCTTGTCACATTCTTGACACAGAATCTGACTCAGTGCTTCCTCCCTACCTGGGTCCAGTTAGGAACATGGTTCCTTTCTCACCTCCCGCTCTGCTCACCTGCCCCCCACAGGTGAAAGTTCAGGGGAAGGCACAGGTCCAGGTGAGCCCACATACCAGCTCACTGTTCCTTGGGCCTCGCAGATACTGAAGGCTGGCTCTTATGTGGTGTCTTCATGGGCTCTTCCATGGTTCCCTGCTGGGTGGCTTTCTCCTGAAGTCCCCAGGCCAGGGTGGGGCTCTCTCTATGCCGTGTTGCTTTCTGCTCTTTGTCATCCCCTGAGCACCTGGTGATACACCCCAGACTCTTTCTTACAGATTTTTTTGCCGCCTCCAGGGAGCCTCATGGGATGAATCCTAAGACCACCCCTGGGCGTATCTCTCTCTGTGCAGCCCACACTGGTTCCAAGGAAAAACTGTGGGTTCAGGACAGTCCCTACCCAGCAGCATCCCTCCCAGAACCATTCTGTCACCTCCAGATTTCCCAGGTGTGAGTCAGACCCCAGCGATCCCAGCAAAGCTCTCTCCAGGGGGCCTAACTGACGCTTCTCAAAGATGTCCAGAGATGACCTGCATTGGATTCATCTGGAAGAAGCCGTGCTGTTACAAGTGCTCAGACCTCTTCCCCACCCCCGGCCTGCCCCACCCACTGGATCAGGAGCTGAAGGACTCAGCCTGTAAACAGGTACTAGAGTTGACAGATAAAATATAGGACATGAGCTATGTTTGAATTTCAAATAAACAGCAAATTATTTTAGGATGAAAATGTCCTAAACACGGTATGGAGTATATTTATACTAAAAATATTTGTTTATCTAAAATTCAAATTTGACAAGGCATCCTGGATTTTTGTTTGCTAAATCTGGCAACCCTCATCTGCACTGAACAAGCTCCCTGGGCTGCACATCCAAGTCAGCACCACAGTTCCAATGTGTCTCCTCCAAAAGTTATGCGTTGGAAACTTAATCTCCAACGCAACAGTGCTGAGGGGTGAGACTTTTGGGAAGCATCTGGGTAATGAAGGCTCTGTCCTCATGTACAGATTAACACCACTTTACAAAGGGCTTGCAGGAGTGGGTTCACTCTCTTCTGTTCCTCTGAAGAACTTGAAGACACAACATTCCTCTTCCCCACAGGATGTAGAAATGTGGCACCATTTTGGAACCAGAGACCAAACCTGCCAGCACCTTGATCTTGGACTTCCCAGCCTCCAGAACTGTGAAAGAATACATTTCTGTTCTTTATAAATTACCCAATCTGGCCAGGTGCAGTGGCTCATGCCTATAATCCTAGCACTTTGGGAGGTGGCAGGCAGGCCGAGGCAGGCAGATCACCTGAGGTCAGGAGTTCAAGACCAACCTGGCCAACATGGTGAAACCCCTTCTCTACTAAAAATACAAACATTGGCCAGGCATAGTGGTGCACACTTGTAATCCCAACTACTGGGGAGGCTGAGGCACGAGAATTACTTGAACCTGGGAAGCAGAGGTTGCAGTAAGCCAGGATTGCACCACCACACTCCAGCCTGGGTGGCAGAGTAGGACGCCATCTGAAAGAAAAAAATTTACCCAATCTGTAATATTCCGTCATAGCAGCACAAATAGGCTAAGACAGTCAGAGAATCACTGGCCCAGACTTCGGTAAAGTCCCCAAGTCAATGCCACCCTGGGACCTCTGGGGCGTCAGCCAGGCAACAGTCCCCACACAACCCATATCCAACCTATATCATCATGTGCCTCCTTTCCTCTTTGAATTTCATCAGATTCCTTCTACAGCACTAGCATTGCTCTTCTCACCCTGGACCCCCTCGTTAGCACAGTCCGAGGGAGAGAATTTCCCATTGTAGCCTATGGGGGATGGCGCCCTCTGGAGTTGCGCAGAGCTCAGTATGTGAGGCTGGGCTGTCTCCATCCAGAAGATGGGACATGGTGCAACCCAGCATCACTGTGAAGATTTGCAAAGCAATGCTGGACAGTGAACGAGTATTTCACAAGAATAGATCTAAGTCACGTTCTTAGGAGGGACGTAGACTCTACGAGGTGGTCTTCAGCAGGAAATCAATCTTTCCGGAGATGACCGACGATTTTGTTCAGTCACTTCTGTTGAAAATGAGCAGCAGTTTGCAGTGGATATGCCTGTGCCCCTTGTCTCCCCATCCATGAGATTAGCTGTCATCTTCCATTCCCTCATCAGACCTGGAGCCCAGGCTCCTCCTCCCCTCCACACCCTACCCCCAGAGCCAATAGAAACGGAGCAAAGGAGAAAGCATTGGCATATAGTAGATGCGTGAGGAGTAGGTCCAGTGGGGACCTGAGCCCGAAGGAGGGGAAGAGGAAAGCCAGGGGGCTCCCTATGAGGCCACCCTGAGGGCCAAAGAGTGAGACTAAGTGGTGAGATCAGGGCCAGGTGCCTGGGTGTGCTGTGGGTTCCTGTCCCACAGGCCAGTCAGAAAAGTGCTGGCCTCCATCAGGGCCAGGCATCCCCTGTTGAACAGGTGGGTGAAGCATGGTTCAGAGCAGGTGGGGAGGGCACCACCTAGGGCCACTCAACAGGCTGTGGCTCAGCCTCAGAGGGGATGCCTGAGCAGTGAGGAGCAACCTTCGCCAGGGAGCTGCCTTGGGAGAAAGAGCAGAGAAGTCCTGGAATCTCCTCCTCAGGAAGTAGCTCGAGCCACACCCGTGAGAGGCCACCTTGCCGGTCATGTGATCTCACTTTAAGCCTCACAGTAACCTGCATGCCAGTGAGCGTTGTGTTTCTCTGCTGCAGATGAGAAAACCGAGGAGGTAAGACTGGGCAGGTAGACACGTGGGCACTTTGGCGATTGAGTCCATAAGTCACTTCCAACCACTAGGCTCAGCCTGTGGCCAGGAAGGCAGTGCCCAGGCTGCTTGGGTAAGTCCACTTGGGTCAGTGCACTGAGGGGTGTGGAAGTTTTAAAAACACACAAAGTCTAAAGCATGACTGAGTCACTGACATCCAGTGAGGCCACACACCAGGAACCTCCATCTGAGGCTGGTTGTTTCATCTGGAACACACAGGGGCCCATCAGGACACTTGGGGGCCATGTGGGATCCATCTAGAAGGTGGTAGAAAGGGGATTGGGACCCGCCACACTGGGCATGAGGGGAGGCCAGAACCTCTCAACCTGACCTGGGCAGCCACACCTGAGGCCCCGGGTCAGAATCCTGGGCAGAGAACTAAGCGGGCAGCTGTACCCCACAGGGTGCGGGTGCTGGCAGAGGCCTCCAGGCCTCCCCGGACTGAGGGCCCAGGCTGGAAGCCCTTCCCCCAGACATTACCCCCACGTTCACAGAGAAGCCGTGGCCTGAACTGAGCCTCAAAAAATGTTTGGGGGTGACAATGGCTGAAAGCATCATTGTGCCCACCGGAGGCTCAATGATATGGCTTGACTGTGTCCCCACCCTAATCTCATCTTGATTGTAGCTCCCATAATTCCCACGTGTTGTGGGAAGGACCTGGCAGGAGATGCCTGAATTACGGGGGCAGTTTCCCCCATACTGCTCTCTTGGTAGTGAATAAGTCTTACAAGGTCTGATGGTTTTATAAGGGGTTTCCCATTTCACGTGGTCTCATTCTCTCTTGTCTGCCGACATGTAAGACACACCTTTTGCCTTCCGCCATGATTGTGAGGCCTCCCCAGCCACCTGGAACTGTGAGTCCATTAAACCTCTTTTTCTTTATAAATTATCCAGGCTCGGATACGTCTTTATCAGCAACATGAAAATGGACTAATACACTCGGGAAGTTGGGTGGTGCCCAGGTCAGGGAGAAGGAAACCTGGGATAAGAAAGGCTCTGAGATGAGATGCTTCTGTGCAGCCATCCTAGAAACAAAACAGTCAGAAAAGAAGTCTTCATGACTGCAGTCTGAGTTCTCGGCTCCACAGCCCATTGTGACATCACCCGGGGGCCCTGGATCTGAGCCAGAGGCTGTCAGCCTCACTCCCTGAGCCCTGGCCTCTGTCACCCCCGGGCCCACAGCACAGCCTAGGGCCATGCTCCTGTTCTCAGTGTTGCTGCTCCTGTCCCTGGTTACAGAAGCTCAACTCAGTCCGCGGACTCCTCTCCCAGAGGCTGAAGTGGCTCTCCTAGGTGGGGCTAGGGGCGCCCACCACCCTCAGCGCCCTCATCCCCCCCGCCCAGTCAGTGGTGAGTCCAGGAGCAGAGGGGGCATGGATGGGGGCTCATGGTCCAGCTGACTGGCTGCCAGGAGGGTGGATCGCAGAGCACAAGGCCAGAGCTCCAGGGGTCCCCACATGCCCCTCCTCCAAATCACTTCTCCCTTTTCTCCTCTCTTCCCTGGCCCAGTGTTTGACCTGTCTGACCTTGAGTTTTGGTTTTGAAACTGACACTTCATCCTCAAAGGAATAGTAGGCTGCCCTCAAGCTTGTGCCTAGAACTAGCTGAGACTGAGTTCTGCCACTTGGAGGGGGACCATTACCCTGGGCCTCTGTGGCTCCCAACAGCACCAGGCTTCCAGGAGCCATAGATGCCCAGGGAAGCCTAGATCAGTCAGACCAAGTTCAAGGATGCTTGTGTCCTTGTGCCTGGCCCCCTGCAGCTCCCTGATGGCTCATTTCTTTCTCCAAGGGGATGGGCGAGACTTCAGGGACACTGGGGTACTTAGCAACTGTTAGGGGTTGAGCACTTCCCCGTGTTTAACGCACACACCACCACGGTGGGGCATCTGCTCTCAGACCACGTGTGGACAAGGAACTCAGCCTCACTGAAGATGAGGATTTGCCCAAAGTTGACCCATGGGGAAATGACAGAGCTGTCTGCTTGGCCTGCACTGGCCCGCAGCGCCAGGTTGCCTGCCCTGTGCACACTGCCTCTTGCCCAGAACACAGCAGGTTCACCTGGCCTCCTTCAGTCCAGCCTGGGGTCCACTGCACTCTGTGTGAACAGGGGGTGGGGGGAGTGAGGGGAGAGCATCAGCAGAACATGCTCCTCTGGTGTCCCATTGCAAGGGGGCCCAAAATGCATGATTGCTCAGATCACTCAGAAGCAGCCGTTTCTGCTTCCATCACTGCTTCCAGGCTCTGAGCTCTTGCATGAACCTAAAAGTCCACATGATTCCATATGGATATTGTGGGTTGATCTCAGGACCAAGAATGTGGGGGATGGGTCCCATGGGGACTTTGATGCAAAATGAATATGAGAAATTCTGCCAGTTCATTCTGGAGAGTTGACTTTGGTCCAAGCACTTTGTCGGCCATTTCAACATCCATCCCCTCATTTCATCCACACGTCAGTCTTATAAAGTTGGCATTATCTTATGCTTATTTTAGGAATGAAGAAAGTCGGGGGGGGGTACTCAAAGATAAGTAGGTTTCCCTAAATCATTTAGTGAGTAAGCAACAGAGCCTGGATTCAAGCTTGGGCTGTCTGGCACGTGCCACGTTCTGCATCTCAGATGGAGAGACAGAGGGCACCCATCATAGCTGCCCACCATCCAATCCACCTCATAGACACTTGGCATTTTGATGTACTTCCTTCCATACTTATAAACCCACGTTCTTAACATAATAAAATCACAAGTTTTAAATATGATTTCCATCCTGACTTTTTCGCTCAATTTTTTATCACAAACATTTCCCTGTGTTGTTAAAAATCCCCCATGAGCCTAATTTTGTGGCTGAGAAGCAGTTGATGATATGGATGTGCCTTACTTTATTCAACCCTAGCATTTAGCTGGTTTTCAATTTGTCACGATGATAGAGATCGCTGCAGTGAACATCATCAGATGCACATATGTGCTGCCTTCCAGACTCCCAGAGTCATTGAGTCAGAGGATGACTTATGGTTGTTGAGTGCCTCTTCCATGCCACGTGTGGTTTTCGGACCCTGGGACCCGCTATCAACCAGACAAGCATGTTGCCTTCTCCGTCTGGAGCTTACATTCTGGTACCAGAGTCAGGCAAAAGGGACTTATAATGTAGGAGTTAATGTAACAAGGATGCAATGAAGAAATGTAACACTGGGTAGGAAATAAGGAGTCACCAGGATGGGAGGGGCTGTTTCAGACACAGGTCAGGGAAGGACACTCTGAAGAAGGGATTCTTGGGCGTAGTGAGGAGGTGAGCCAAGTAGCTGCCTGGGGAAGAATATTTCAGGCAGAGAGCCACATGGGGCAGTGATGAGAACACCAGCTCTGCTGCCAGCCTGCCTGGGGCTCATATCATGGTTCAGTCACTGACTAGCTGTGTGACCTTGGGCAAACTACTTAACCTCTCTGTGCCTCATTTGTCTCAACTACAAAGTGAGGATGAAAACAAGAGAGCCTACCTCAGTAGGGCAGTTATGACAACCAAGTGAATCGGTGCTTGTAAAGTGCTTGCGACAGTGCCTGACACACAGTAAGCATCATATGTAAATAAAATCAGAGAAGAAATGTGGATCCAAAAGTCACGAATAGGCTGGGCATGGTGGCTTATGCCTGTAATCCCAGCACTTTGGGAGGCAGAGGCAGGCGGATCACCAGAGGTCAGGAGCTCAAGACCAGCCTGACCAACATACAGGTTTAGTGAAACCCTGTCTCTACTAAAAAATACAAAAACTGTAGTCCCAGCTACTTGGGATGCTGAGGCAGGAGGATCGCTGGAACCTGGGAGGCAGAGGTTGCAGTGAGCCAAGATCGTGCTACTGCCCTCCAGCCTGGGCGGTAGAGCAAGACTTCATCTCTCAAAACCAAACAAAACAAAAGTCCCGAAGAGAGCCTTTATGCATTACTGACAGCAGAAGGCTCTGGACGCACATTGCTAAGTTCTCGCTCGTGTATTTTTTTTAAACCAAAAATGATCACCACGGGGTCACCCAAACGACAAAACCCTCACAGCTTCTATTGAGCTGATGGTTGGAAAATGAGCAGCAAGAAAGAGACAAGAATAGGGTCTCGGGCTTTTTAGAGTCAAACTCATACCTTGTCCCAGAACACAAGGCAGACATTCAAGTCAGCAAATATTAATGGAGCATCTCCTCTTCCTGGGGGCGAGGAGCTGGACCCGGCCTCTGTCCGGAAGGGGAATTTCCTGCCTCAGCACAGGCAGTTACAGCTTTGCTCTCAGTCCCCCAAGTAAAGGAGCTGCTCAGCCTGGACTAGCCTAGAACAGCCAGGGCTTTCAGCCAGGGCTTTCCAGTAGGTTCTGGCACTTTCTGTGCCCCGCCCCTTGTGGTTTCTTAGGGCTGCTGAAATGAATGACTACACACTTGGCGGCTTAAACAACACAAATATCTTATCCTACAGTACTGTGGGACAGAGCTCCAGCAGAGGCCTTCCGGGGCTGAATTCAGGGTGCGGCAGGTCTGCATTCCTACCGGACGCTCTAAGGGAGAATTCTTCGCCTTTCCACTTCCAGCTTCTAGAAGCTTCTCTGGGCCCCTGCCTTCATCTTCAAAGCCAGCTATATTGCATCTCTCTGCCTTTCCTCTGCAGTCACTTCTCCCTCGGCCTGACCTTCTGCTTCCCTCCACCCCTCTCAAGGGCCTCAGTGATTCCACTGGCCCCTCGGAAAAGCCAGCATCGTGTCCCCACTCTGAGAGCAGTGGTTAGCAACCCAAATTTCATCTCCAAAGCCCCTCTTTCCTTGCAAGCTAAAATATTTGCAGGTTCTGGGGAGATGGCCTATTAGAACTTGGACCTCTTTGGGGGGCTACTGTCCTGCCCACCACAGGACGTTGGCTTTGGACGCTATTTTTCTTCCAATTTCTCCTGGATGAGAGCAGAAAGCTCAGTGAAGTGACTCTCCTGAGGTCACAAATGCTGGATAGAGTCAGAGCCAATGCTTCTGACTCGCCTGCTGAGCTCTGTGTAGAAAAACTAAAGCATCTGCTGGCTGATGCCACAAGAGCTGCCCTGCTCGCCAGCCTCAGTGAGCTCCTCTCTGGAATGGGGGCGAGGATATCCACTTGGAAGCCTCCTCCTCCCAGCCCGGTCCCCGGCTCACACTGGACGCTGACTAAATGTTTCCCTTTTTGCTTTCCACTCTCTTTCATTCCACCAGAATGTGGCGACAGATCCATTTTCGAGGGAAGAACTCGGTATTCCAGAATCACAGGGGGGATGGAGGCGGAGGTGGGTGAGTTTCCGTGGCAGGTGAGTATTCAGGCCAGAGGAGAACCTTTCTGTGGCGGCTCCATCCTCAACAAGTGGTGGATTCTCACTGCGGCTCACTGCTTATATTCCGAAGAGCTGTTGTAAGTACTACGAGCCTCCCGCTGCTGCCTCTCAGGGCGCCCACCCCCGGGGCACCCTCCCCCTCACCCACACCTGGAGGCTGAGAGGAACCTGTGGCTGTTCAGTGTCCAGTCAGCATGAACGGCTCCCACCCACCCACCCATCCCCTAGTCCTGGGGACATGGAGGTAGCCAGCCTGAGGCTGCGTCCTCCTCACATCACCCAGGGCCAATGACCTCCCTGAGGTCACATCTGCCCTCTCCAGGAACACCTGTGGCTTGATGGAGCCAAGCTGCTCGGTCCAAATGCCTCTTCTGGGGCATTCAAGTCCATCTAGGGGGAAATCCTTCTAATTCTGGAAGCCTGACTTCCTGGGCCACCTGACCCCCTACTCTCCTGCTCCTTGTGACAGCATGTGGATGAATGCCTGGTATTACTGATGACTAACTATGTGCTGGAGACCCTGCTAAGAAACTTTCCTCTATTGGCCAGGCGCGGTGGCTCACGCCTATAATCCCAGCACTTGGGAGGCCGAGGTGGGTGGATCAGGACTTCCGTGGTCAGGAGTTCAGTGGTCAGGAGTTCGAGACCAGCCTGGACAATATGGTGAAACCCCATCTCTACTAAATTAGCTGGGCATGGTGGCGTGCGCCTGTAGTTCCAGCTGTTCAGGAGGCTGAGACAGGAGAACTGCTTGAACCCAGGAGGCGGAGGTTGCAGTGAGCCAAGATCATGCCACTGGCACTCCAGCCTGGGCGACAGAGCAAGACTCCATCTAAAAAAAAAAAAAAGAAGAAGAAGAAGAAAGGAAGGAAAGAAGGAAAGATTCCTCTGTTACCTCATTTAATCACACAGTGACCCCTGGAGCAGGTAGAATGAAGAGCCCTCATTTATAGATAAGGAAACTGAGGTCCAATAAATTGAGGCTGCTCACCCACGGTACCCACCTAGTATATAGAGACAGAATTCAAACTCTGGCTCTAGCACTTGTGCTTTCTGCTACACCAGCTCACGGAAGTTTGAAGACCTACAGAAGGGCTGATTTTAGAAGGTTAATCAAAAACCCAGGGACAGTTTTATCATGTCATAACCAAAGACCCTTGTGGCACCTGCTGTCATGGGATAACAAATATCTTGTGGGGTTCTGAATGTGGACTTATTACTGAAGCTCCTGTCTGCTTGGTCAGTGGTGGTCTAGACTAACTTCTGGTCCTGAGTTTCTAAAGTGTTGGTAGACCGGTTGAGATAAGAGATATATAATAATGAATGCCTTACCTATCTGAAAACCAGTTTGATCCATGCCAAGGGGCTTTTTGTGGGCTCTGTAGAGTGCCCTAAACCCAGCTCTGCCTTTGCTGTGTTAGACAGAAGCACGCCATTCACATCTCTGGGGCCCCCGATGGTGCCATGGTGTGGCTGTGGTCTGCTCACCGGCTCTTCTGTTTTTTGTTTTTGTTTTTCCTGCCTTTTTCCAATCCTCACACCTTCTGAGCTACAGCCCCAGTAGGGTCTAAATGTCCTAGAGCTATATGAGATTTAGGTTTCTGAGCACAGCCAATTCTCCCACTTTTGAGGCTTCCCTTCCCCTTTCACTCGCCCCTCTCTGGTTCTCTGCCACCAGTCCAGAAGAACTGAATGTCGTGCTGGGGACCAATGACTTAACTAGCTCATCCATGGAAATAAAGGAGGTCGCCAGCATCATTCTTCACAAGGACTTTAAGAGAGCCAACATGGACAATGACATTGCCTTGCTGCTGCTGGCCTCGCCCATCACACTCGATGACCTGAAGGTGCCCATCTGCCTCCCTACGCAGCACGGCCCCGCCACATGGCACGAATGCTGGGTGGCAGGTTGGGGCCAGACCAATGCTGGTATGTGACTGCTCAGCTTCCCCTGGGGAAAGAGCCACTGCAATCTGAAGGAGAGGGGAGGAAGGGGGAAGGGGAAGAGCTGAGGAAGGAGTGAGGACAAGACTTGCTTTGGAGCAGATTCCTGCGTAGTGGAGGCTCACAGAGCCCAAGCCTTAGCTCCTTTTGAGTGCTGAAACCCCAAACTGAGACACCAGGTCTGAGCCAGTCTGATCCAGCCAGCACAGAGCAGTGTGGTTTGTGTGTTTAATCGAATTTAAACTCTGCAGTTAGCCAGAGGCCCCTCTACTCTGTATTCATAAACATCTTCCCTGATTCCCACGGGTGTGTTTCCTACCTGGCTCCTCCAAGCATTGGAGATGCCCACCCTGGGCTAGGCTTTGATAGTCCTGGAGCATTGCCTGGCTCTTGTTAGAAATGAATCTGTTGTTACTTGTTGTTATGCTGTTACTTGGCCAAAACAGAAGAAAGTCTACTGTGACAGAAAGATATGATGAAGGGCCTGCTGGACTGTCCCCAAAGAAAACCCAACAAAACCAAAAGCAAATAGATAGGGGAGGGGAGGGGATGAGAACAGCAAAGCATTGCGTCAGCCTGAACGAGGCTCTGGATCCACAGGGATGATTCGCAGCGAGCCTGGGCCTGGACGGCCGTGGGTGTTTCAGGAGTTGAGCAACCAGAGGGAAAGTGGTGGGACCTTAGTTCTGGGCTCCAGGCACTCCTGGAAAGGTAGAAGAGGGAGAGGAGGCACGTGGGCACGTACAAGTTTAAAAGTCTTCAATCAGGGGAAGAAATGTGAAATCTCTTTGTGGTCAGAGTTAATGAGATGGAGAGGAATCTGGCTGAATTTCCAGCATCTGGTGGCCCAGAAAGAGCCTCTGCAAATCCCCTCTAATCCCATCTCAAGACACTCTGCCAACCTGCCCTTGCTGAGGAACTAAAGTTGTTTCACTGGGAGTGCAAACCCACCTCCCAAGGCCCTGTGTGAAGGAAATGCCATCCTCATGTAATAAAATGTCACAATAGGCAAATGTATTGATGAGGAAGGATTATGCTGAGAAACAGTCAGTAGCCAGTTCCAAGAAGCTGAGTCTGTGGGGATGACTGGAGTCAAGTTGGAAGTCTTCTTGGGAGTAGAAATTTGGTGTTGAATGAGAAGAAGAATTCCAGTAGTTGCGGGAGTTTTGGGGCGAGTGGGTAAGTTGCAGGCATGGGGCAACCTGAAGGAAGTGAGGGGCTACAGAGCCTGTGAAGGCAGGGGGTGGGGGCTGGTGGACACAGGGCCGAGGGCACGGTCAGCTGCATCATGAGCGTGGGGACATGAGGCCTGGTGGCTTCTCTAATGTGCTTTCTCTCCGGGCCAGCTGACAAAAACTCTGTGAAAACGGATCTGATGAAAGCGCCGATGGTCATCATGGACTGGGAGGAGTGTTCAAAGGCGTTTCCAAAACTCACCAAAAATATGCTGTGTGCCGGATACAATAATGAGAGCTATGACGCCTGCCAGGTAACTAGGGGGTACCCTCCCTCACGTAATAGGTCCTCACCCTCTCGGAACTGCCAGTGCAAGGATATTCTCTCTCTGCTGCAAATAGACAATTCTGAGTCTGGAAAGTGTATGGGAATTAGGGCCTTCAGCCATGGGAATGAGGATGTGGATTGCAGGACCTCTGGAGCTATGAGTGAGCACACCTGGGAGTCAATATGCTGCAACCCTGCTTAACTATTTCTGATCTTCATCAGGTACACTAGGGAAACAGGGTGCCAAGGCTTTTCTCATTTCTGGGAATTCTTTAAAAAAAAAAAAAAAATCCAAGGAGGACTTGGTATCTATATAAGAAGTCATTTTAATTCATTAATTTGGAAACCTTTGTTGAGCATACAAGGCCCTGGAGACCCGTAAATGAGATATGGTTCCTCACCTAAGGGACCCTACGGTTTCCTGGACAGGCAGTGGATAAACAAACGATGATAATATATTGGGTATTGCATGTGGGTTTCATTGAACCAAAACTGGTCTCTTTGCCTCTCTTTAATAAAATGAACACAAGTTCTTCTTTAAAAATTATTGATAGCCAGAAAAATAGAAAAAAAAAAAACACCCATAAATTAGCTTCCTCTGGCTCTAAGGATGAATGAGGAAATTTGTCTTTCGTGCTCAAAGGTGCTCTCTTCATCTTAAAAGTGGCCAGCCTGATGAACCTGCTTAGTCCCAGCTGAAGACTAGAGACCTGCTCATTGGCCAGGCAGTGGACCTGGTCATTGGTATAAAACCACAAATGCAGATGATAAATATTCTGAACAGTGATGGAGAGGCTGCCCCATGGAAAAGAAATATATTTATCTAGAATAATCTGTTATGGTTTAATGTGAGAAAATTGGTAGTTTTTCCTGATAGGCTATGAGAGCCTTGAGAGGTGGGTACTGGAACAGGGGTTAGAGGCAGAAAGGGAAAAGAGAAAGGAGAAGGCATTCTGAAGTAAGAAGTAGACCCTGGCAGCATAGCACTAGGTTTAGGAGCCCCCCATGTGGTGAAAACTGTGGGGACCAAAAAGAGTGACACATGAACCTTGTATTTTCTTCACTTTCTGGGCAATTTAAAATATTGCCAAAAAACAAAAAACAATGCACACAGAATTGAGACTTCTGGTTCCAGACAAGACGGAGTAAACACAATTCTCCCAGCCCCTCCCACTAAATACAACTAAAAGCACGGGATAGTATCTTGTAAAATAGAAACAAAAAGGCTCTGAAAGGTGAGGAGAAGATGGTCTGACTGGAGATCCTCGGGTATTTCTTTATAGCCATGCAAGAATGCATTACACACAGCATGACCAGAAAACACTAATTGTCCTCCCTGATTAGAATTTGTTATAATACTGTACTTATTCTAGTCACCTCTCAAGGATCATGGAATGGGACATCATCTCTCATTGAAGTCTGCTTGCAAGGTTGTAGTTGCTCAGCTCCTTTGGTGAGAGAGTAATATAACAAAGGTAGAGAGGGCATGGGCTTTGGCATCAGAAAATCCTGGGTTACACATACCTCAAAATAATAAGAGCCGTCTATGACAAACCCACAGCCAACATCATACTGAATGAGCAAAATCTGGAAGTCTCCCTCTCAGGACCAGAACAAGACAAGGATGCCCTCCTTCACCACTCCGATTCAACATAGTCCTAGAAGTCTTAGCCAGAGGAATCAGGCAAGAAAAAGAAATGAAAGGCATCCAAATAGGAAGAGAAGATGTCAAACTATCCCTCTTTGCAAATGATATGATTCCATACCTGAAAAACTCCATCGTCTCTGCTCAAAGTCTCCTAGAACTGATAAGCAGCTTCAGCAAAGTTTCAGGATACAAAATCAATGTACAAAAATTTGTGACATTTATATACACTAGATAACATACAAGCAGAAAGCCAAATCAAGAATGCAATTCCATTCACAATATCCACCAAAAGAATAAAATATCTAGGAAGACAGACAATCAGGGAGGTGAAAGATCTCTATGATGAGAATTACAAAACATTACTGAAAGAAATCTGAGACAACACAAACAAATGAAAGACATTCCATGCTCATGGATAGAAAGAATCAATATCATTAAAATTGCCATACTACCCAAAGCAATTTACAGATTCAATACGTTCCCTATCAAGCTACCAATGGCATTCTTCACAGAATTAGAAAAAAACTATTTTAAAATTCATATGAAACCAGAAAAGAGCCCAAGTAGCCAAGGCAATCCTAAGCAAAAAGAACAAAGCTGGAGGCATCATGCTATCCAACTTCAAACTATATACAGGGCTATGGTAACCAAAACAGCATGGTACTGGTACCAAAACTGACACCTAGACCAATGGAATAGGTTAGAGAACCCAGAAATAAAGCTGTACACCTACAACCATCTGATCTTCATCAAAGTCAACAATAA
This sequence comes from Macaca thibetana thibetana, assembly GCF_024542745.1. Taxonomy (NCBI): domain Eukaryota; kingdom Metazoa; phylum Chordata; class Mammalia; order Primates; family Cercopithecidae; genus Macaca; species Macaca thibetana. The sequence continues at coordinate 133,238,546 of NC_065585.1, forward strand.
CAAGCAATGGGGAAAGCACTTCCTATTCAATAAATGGTGTTGGGATAACTAGCTAGCCATATGCAGAAGATTGAAACTGGACCCTTTCCTTTCACCATCAACTGAAATCAACTCAAGATGAATAAAAGACTTAAATATAAAACATAAAACTGTGAAAACACTAAAAGAAAGTCACTACGAAATACCATTCTTGACATAGGCCTTAGCAAAGATTTCATGAGGAAGTCTCCAAAAGCAGTTGCAACAAAGTAAAACATTGGCCTAATTAAACTAAAGAGCATCTGCACAGCTAAAGAAAGTGTTAACAGAGTAAACAGACAACCTACACAATGGGAGAAAATATTTGCAAACTATGTATCTGACAAAGGTCTAATATTCAGAATTTATAAGGAACTTAACAAGATTAAAAAATGGGCAGATGACATGAACAGACACGTCTCAAAAGAAGACATACATGCAGTCAACAAGCATATGAAAAAAATGCTCAATATCACTAATTATTAGAGAAATGCAAATCAAAGCCACGGTGAGATATCATCCCACACCAGTCAGAATAGCTGTTATTAAGGTCAGAAAATAACAGATGTTGGTGAGGTTGCAGAGAAAAGAGAAGGCTTCTACACTCCTGGTGGGAACGTAAATCATTAGTTCAGCCACTGTAAAAAGCAGTTTGTAGATTTCTCAGAGAACTTAAAACACAGCTACCATTAAACCCAGCAATCTCAATACTGGTACATATCCAAAGGAATATAAATTATTCTACCACAAAGACACAGGTATGCGTATGTTCATCACAGCACTATTCACAGTAGCAAAGACATGGAATCAAACTAGATGTCCATCAATGGTGAACTGGATAAAGAAATTGTGGTACATATACACCGTGGAATACTACGCAGCCATAAAAAAGAACAAAATCATGTCCTTTGCCGCAAATTGGATGCAGCTAGAGGCCATTATCCTAAGTGAATTAATGCAGGAACAGAAACCCAAATATCGCATGTTCTCACTTATAAGTTGAAACTAAATGTTGAATACCCATGGACACAAAGAGGGAAACAATAGACACTAGGGCCTACTTAAAGGTAGAAGGTATGAAGAGGGTAAGAAGCAAAAACCTACCCATCAGATACTGTGCTTACTACCTGGGTGATTAAATCATTTGTACACCAAACCCCAGTGACATGCAATTTACTCACATAACAAATCTGCATATGTACCCTATTAAAGTAAAATAAAAGTTGAAAGAGAAAATAAGAGAATCTTGGGTTACAGGATGGAGGGTACTAAAAATAATTAAAAATAGAACTACCATATGATCCAGCAACCCCACTGCTGGGTATACATCCAAAAGAAAGGAAATCAGTATATCAAAGAGACATCGGCACTTGCATTTTTACTGTAGCACTAGTCACAATAACCAAGATATGGAGTCAACCTAAGTGTCCCTCAACGGATGAATGGATAAAGAATATGAGGTACATATACACAATGGAATATTATTTAGCCATAAAGAATGAAATCCTGTCCTTTGCAACAACATGGATAGAACTGGAGGACATTACATTAAGTGAAATAATCCAGGTACAGAAAGACAATGCATGTTCTCACTCATAAATGGAAGCTTAAAAAAAAAAAAAAAAAAAAAAAAAACTCATGGAGATAAAGAATGATAGTTACCAGAGGCTGGGAAAGAAAGCAGGTGGGGACTCCAGTGAAGGAGCATGAAAACACAGTTAGTTAGAATGAATAAAATCTAGTATTTGGTAGCACAATAAAGTGATTATAGATAACAAGTATATATTTCGAAATAACTAGAAGAGTGGAATTGAAATGTTCTTAATACAAAGAAATGATACATACTTGAGGGGATGGATACCCCAGTTACCCTGATTTAATTATTGCACATTGTATGCCTATATCAAAACGTATACCCCATAAACATATAAAACTATTATGAACCCATAATAATTAATTTAAAATTAATAAAAAGAAAATCCTGGGTTCCAATCCCAGCCAGTCTACCATAGAACCCTCAGCAAGCCCTTTCTCCTCCTGCAGGCTCATCTGCCTTGTGTGAAGGTGGACGGAAAGATGTGGGGCATTTGTTTGATTTATGTAGATGTGGGGCATGGCAGGGACTTGGTTCAGAAGCTCAACATAAGCGGATAACTATGCGAGTCATAGACCATGCGATTCCATCCTGGAAGGGTCACCCATTCTGAAAAGCTTGGCTGAATTAAAAAGGAACGTCCTTCTCTCTGTGCCTCTGCAAGAACACAAAGGAGACCCAGTTCCTAGCCCTACAACACTTCTTCACATGTCCCATTTCCTTTCCTGCCCTTTCCAGAGCCTCTCATTTGATAAGACCCTCAAAACAAGTCTCCACTCATCCCTTGGCCTGCGTCTCTCTGTGCTGCCGATGGAGTGGTCTTTTCTCACCAAGCCCTCCCTCTTCCTCCCCCATCTTCAGTCCTGTCTCATCCACAGCACCCCACCCCCAATGCTCTACAACCCTACAACCTCCAGAGCCAACCTGGCAGCCACACGCTTCTCCCGTGGAGCAGGGATGGTGTGGGTAAAGGTCAGCATTGATGAGATGTCCTTTGGCAGCCAGAGTTGGGAAGGTGAGGAATCCTCTTCCGAGAGTGAACTGTGCCCAGCCTCCCATGGGCAGCTTAGAACCAGACTCCCTGCTGAGCTGTGTTCTCTGCCCACAGGGTGACAGCGGGGGACCTCTGGTCTGCACCCCAGAGCCTGGTGAGAAGTGGTACCAGGTGGGTATCATCAGCTGGGGAAAGAGCTGTGGAGAGAAGAACACCCCAGGGATATACACCTCATTGGTGAACTACAACCTCTGGATCGAGAAGGTGACCCAGCTAGAGGGCAGGCCCTTCAGTGCGGAGAAAATGAGGACCTCTGTCAAACAGAAACCTATGGGCTCCCGAGTCTCGGGGGTCCCAGAGCCAGGCGGCCTCAGATCCTGGCTCCTGCTCTGTCCCCTGTCCCATGTGTTGTTCAGAGCTATTTTGTACTGATAATAAAATAGAGGCTATTTTTTTAACCAAGGGAGGGTGCATGAAAATGTGTCTCCAGCAGAGGCTCTGGCTGCAGCTCAGGGCTCAAGGATGGAAACTGAGACTGGAACCAGGAGAACCAGAAAGTCAGGCTGGGGCCCTGGTTTGGGGACTGCACTTTGGGTCTGTGGATTAGTCAGGACTCTCTCCATTCTAGGTGACAGTCACCTAAGTCTGACTGAATTCAGCCAAAATGAGGCATTTATGGATACATATAACAGGAAAATAAAAATAAAAATAAAAAACCGACACACAAATATCCAGGGCAGCATGATGACTTCAGGCGTGGGTGAGTCGAGGGGCTGAAAAGTGAAGGCTGTGACTGTTGTCTGTGGCCATTTCCCTCAAGAAGGGCTTCTCAGTGGTGGCCATGATGAGAATAAAGAATTTCCTGTTGTGTTGGGAAGTTAGTCTCTTAGATCTATGCAGGCCTTCAGCAGATTGGACAAGGCCCACCCACATTATGGAGGGAAATCTGCTGATTCAAAAGTTATCAATTTAAGTGTCAATCTTATCCAAAGATGCCCTGCAAGTTGACATATGAGATGAACCACCACACTGCCCAGGCAGCCTTCACATGGTGTTTACATTACTCCCACCCATCAAAACGAAGGATGTGCTTATGCTCACCCTACCTTAAGGACAACAGCTTATTGTAACCCTTCTATCAAGCAACCTTAATGTTTCCTGAGGACTCCACTGATATGGTTTGGCTATGTCCCCACCCAAATCTCATCTTTAATCCCACGTGTTGTGGGAGGGACCCAGTGGGAGATAGTCGAGTCGCGCAGTGGTTTTCCCGTACTATTCTCATGGTAGTGATTAAGTCTCGCGAGATCTGATGGTTTTATCAGAGGTTTCCCTTTTTGCTTAGCTCTTGTTCTCTCTTGCCTGCTGCCATGTAAGATGTGCGTTTTGCCTTCCACCATGACTGTGAGGCCTCTCCAGCTACGTGGAACTGTGAGTCCACAAATCCCTTTTTCTTTATAAATTACCCAGTCTCAGGTACGTCTTTATCCGTTGTGTGAAAACAGACTAACACACCCACTTTTCAAAATCACCTTTTTTCCGTTCCCCATCTTGGGCCTTCTCTCTTTTGGGGCAGGCAGGCCTGGGCTCCCCTTTCCCTCTCCTCTCAAGTTGTCACCTGTTCTCCTTTCTGGCTCATCCTGGAGCCAAGCTGATGGTGCTCCCCTCTTGCTCTTTCCTTCATGTTCAGAGGCTCTCGCCTCGTCTTTCAGCTGACCTCCCTCCAAGGCTCAGTCCTTCTGAGTTGCCTGCTGTGTTCCACCAGCATGTTGAATGGCCCCTCCCTGCACCAAGCAGGACTCCCCCACCCTGCAGCATGCAGCTGCAAGGGCTGGTGTGGGGCGGACCACCATTCACAAGAAGCCCCTTGAGAACATGTTCTCGTCTTCCCCTCATGTAGACCCAGTGCTGCTGCGTGCTTCTTTCCTCCGGATTCGAATTTCCTGGGCCACCACCAAAGATGCAAAGGCAATTCAGGAAATGCAAATCCTTAAATGGAAGCTTGGGCTTTTCCTGGGGACCTACAGCCTGGCTGAGAGTTCTCCAGACAGAGACTGTGAAAAAAAGCTTCCTGGCTGGGCACAGTGGCTCAACGCCTGTAATCCCAGCACTTTGGGAGGCCGAGGCAGGTGGATCACCCGAGATCAGGAGTTCAAGACCAGTCTGGCCAACGTGGTGAAACCCCATCTCTACTTTAAAAAATACAAAAATTAGTTGGATGTGGTGGCAGGTGCCTGTAATCCCAGCCACTCGGGAGGCTGAGGCAGGGTAATGGTTTGAACCCAGGAGGTGGAGGTTGCAATGAGCCGAGATTGCGCCATTGCACTCCAGCCTAGACAACACGAGTGAAACTCTATCTCCAAAAAAAAAAAAGAAAAAAGAAAAAAAGCTTCCTCATTCTCCTTTTTGCCACTCTAACCCTGCTCCTCCAGAGGTCCTACAGCTACAATGTCTAGAAGCCATTTTTTCAGAAGCTCCTAAGAACCTGGGACTCAGGCAGGCCCAGTGGAGGGTGGCCAGCCAGAGTGTGCACCATCTCAGGACATCGCCAGTGTCCACTCCACTTTCCTGCTCACTGCGCTCTGACTTCTGTGTGAGGGCCTCCCACAGAGAAGGACTCCCAAATTGGGGGTCCTCCAATTTGCATAGTTCTGGATGGTTTTCACTCACTCTCCAATTCGCGTAGTTGTGGATGGCTGGCCCTTTGCTGGGGCCTGGGGTGGGCATAGAACTCAAACCTGGCCTAGAAGGACATTGATTTGGGCCACAGGGATGGGAGCAGCAATGGGCTGTGGGCTTTGTGGGTCATAAGAGCGAGACCAAGACTTCTGCTGGAGTTATCAGGAACAAGACTCTCTCTCTGTCTCCCCTGGGACTCCCAAGATGGTAGGGTGCATGCTGAAGGTACTGCTCATGCGAAGGCTGCTGGGGAGTGTGGTGGTTCCTTTTATCTGTTAACTTGGAGGGCATCTTTGGATGAGATTAATGTTTAAATTGGTAAACTCTGAAGAAGCAGATTGCCCTCCATAATGGGGGTGGGCCTCATCCAATCCACTGAAGGCCTGAGTAGGACAAAAATGATTGGCCCTCCCTGCACAAGAGGGAATTCCTCAGCCGCCCACCTTCGGACTTCACCTGCATTGTCAGCAATTCTGGGGCTCTGCTTGCCGGTCTCTAAACCAGAGCGGCACCATCGGCTCTCCTGCATCTCGAGTCTGCCGGTCCACACACCAGGTTCGAGCCTGCCAGTCTCTGTAATCAGGTGAGCCAATTCCTTATAATAAACAGCTTCATATCTGTATATCCATATTTATATCACCTACATATCTACATCTCATCTCTATATCAACTCTATCTATCTAATCTCTCTCTCCTGTTTTTTCTGGAGAACTCTGACTAATATGGGGGAAGAGCTTGTGTACTGTGAAGGGGCTTCTTAGATAATGAGGTGGAAGCAATGTTGCTGTTTCACTTTTCTTTTCTGAAGCATGGTCTCACTCTGTCGCCCAGGCTGGAGTGCGGTGGCATGATCACAGTTCACTGCCACCTAGATCTCAGGCGATCCTCTCAACTCAGCCTCTCTAATAGCTGGGACTACAGGTGCACATCACCACACCTGGCTCATTTTTTAAAATTTTTTGTAAGATGGGAGTCTCACTATGTTACCCAGGCTGGTCTCAAACTCCTGGGCTCAAGCAATCCTCCCGCCATGGCCTCCCAAAGTACTGTGATTACAGGCATAAGTCACCGCACCTGGCCCTGTTTCACCAGTGAATGCAACATTTTGTCATGATATGGAAATTGTCAGTTTAAACATTATCCCATCAATTGTGATTAGTCAGGCTACAGGATTATCATCTGTGTCCCAAGAGAGTTTTCATACCTAGAGTCACACAGCGTCGTGTCTAACCTGCACTGTGGTTCCCCAGCGCGGATGTGTGGGGACAAGACAGACACCCAGAGGCATCTGTTGGACATCAAGGGAAACAACAATGTCTGTTGGACATGGAGTCGACCACTGCTACTAAGGTGTTTAAACTTAACAACTTAATAAATGCAATTGTTAGGCATTTCATTTGGCCTAGAAGCACCATAAAAAAAAAAAAAAAAAAAAAAAAAAAAAAAAAAAAAAAAAAAAGCTAATACGCTAAGGGTTTGTGAACTGGGAAAGTTTGAAGAACCTCCAGCCTAAAAGATAATTGCTGATTTTAATATTTTGTATTTAAGAATTAGGGGTGAGTTGTTACAATAGTTTTGTGGAGGGTAATTTGAGAGTAGCCCAAACGTCTCCTTAAAGATGACCTGACTGGGCATGGTGGCTCACATCTGTAATCCCAACACTTTGGGAGGCCGAGGCAGGTGGATCACCTGAGTTCATGAGTTCAAGACCAGCCTGGCCAAAATGGTGAAACCCCATCTCAACTAAAAATACAAAAAAATTAGCTGGGTGTGGTGGTGGGCGCCTGTAATTCCAGCTACTTGAGAGGCTGAGGCAGGAGAATCGCAGAGGAGGCAGAGGTTGCAGTGAGCTGAGATCACACCATTGCACTCCAGCCTGGGTGACAAGAGCAAAACTTTGTCTCAAAAAAAAAAAAAAAAAAATGACCTCCTGCAGCAGGGACATGAAATCAAGGCTCAGGTGTCTGTGGGCTGTTTTGTCTGCTCTGCACCTAGTGGCTCCGGTTTATTTGGGGGAACCCTCTTCCTCATTGCCAGTTTCTGATCTCACCTTTCTCAAGATCCATTTCGTATGGACAGGTAGAGCCCCACCTCTGATTCCGGAGGTTGCATGGAACCAGGCCTGGCCAATGAGAGGCCCTCAACCCGGGGCCTCAGGATGTCTTTCAGGTGGCCCTAAGAACCAAGCTTGGCAATCTTGGCAAGTCCCAGAACTTCACCTGGGACTTGCACAGGCTCTTTGAGATTAGCAGCTCTCTCTCTCTCTCTCTGCTAGGACTGACCCTTGGAGAATGTAAGCCTAGAGCTTCTGGGGGCCCCATGTGGAGGTGACTGCCCTGAGAGTGAAGTTGAAGAGTGAAGACATCACATCCTGATGACATTTTTATAGCCCTTAGAGCCAGGCATGCCTGAACCACATATTTCTTTTCTTTTCTTTTCTTTCTTTCTTTTTTTTTTTTTTTTTTTTTTTTTTTTTTAGACAAGGTCTTCACTCTGTTGCCCAGGCTGAGTGCAGTGGCACCATTTTGTTGCCTTTAACAAATCTCTCCCTATCTTCCCCTTTCCCCTATCCTTCCTAGGTTCTAGTATTCTCTGTTCTAATTTTTACTTTTATGAGACGAACATCTTTTAGTTTCCACATCATATAAGCATTTACAGCTATACATTTCCCTCTCACTGCTGCTTAAGTGCATCACATATGTTTTTGTGTGTTATGTTTTCACTCTCATTGACCTTAAAGTATTTTCTAATTTCCCATGTGAGCTCTTTTTACTCATTGGTTATTTAGGAGTGTGCTGTTTAATTTTTATATATTTGTAATTATTCTCCTGTTATTTATTTCTAATTTAATTCCACTGAGGTTGGAGAACATACTTTGTATTATTTCAATCCTTTTAAAAATTTGAGAATTGCTTTATAGCTAAGAATATGGTCTACCCTGAAGAATATTTTATGTACTCTATTTTAAAAAGTATATTCTGCTATTATTGGGTAGCCTGTTCTATAGATGTTTGTTAGGTCTAGCTGGTTTATAGTATTGCCAAAATCTTCTATATCCTTGTTAATCTTCTGCATAGTTGTTCTATCCATTATTTAACATGATGAGATTTAAGTCTCCAACTTCTGTTATTAAATTGTCTCTTTCTTCCTTCAATTCTGTCATTTTTTGCTTCCAATATTTTAATGTTCTATTGTTAGCTGCACATATGTTTATAGTTGTTGTATCTTTCTGAATCATTGACCCTTTAGTCATTATAAAATGTCCTTCTTTATCTCTAATGACTTTTTTGTTTTACAGTCTATTTTGTTGATATTATTAGCATCATATCAGCTCTTTTATCATTACCATTTGCATAGTATATCTGTTTCCATCTTTTTATTTTTAACCTACTTATATATGTGAATTTAACTGTGCTTCCTGTAGACAACACATAGTGGAACTTGTTTGTTTATCCAGTCTGACAATCTCTGTCTTTTAACTGGATTTTTAGTCCACTCACATTTAATGTGATCATTGATATAGTTTGATTTACAGATGCCGTTTTGGTTTGTTTTCCTGTATGATGCTTTTCCTTTTTGTCCCTCTGATCTTCCTTTATAGCCTTTTGCATCAAGTCAATATTTTCTAGTGTAGCATTTTAATTTTTTAATGATGCTAATTATATGTTTGAGTTGTTTTCGTAGTAGTTGCACTAGGACTTATAATACACATCTCAATTTATTAGAATTAACTTCTGGTTTAGACTAACTTATTTCTAGTAAGAGATCAAAACTTCCTTCCTATGTAGTCCTATTTCCTCCTCCTCTTTTTTTTGCTATTATTTTCATATATTTACATCTACATATGTTATAAATCCAAAAATACCTCACTATAATTGTTACATTATTTAACTTTATGTCTCATAGATTTTAAGAGAAGAAAGGAGATAAAGTATGTATTTATACAATTTTTATATTAACCTTAACAGGCACAGAAAACTGACCGTGTACTCTGTTGACCCAGCCTCAACAAACCGGACATGGTGGCCTGGACCCGTGCTTCTCAGACCATCCGTGAGGAAAAAGACCAGGGCTTTTGGTTTTTGGTTTTGCTTTGTTGGAAATTTCCAACTTATTTCAAACCAATACTTTCATAAAACATAAAATTGAACTACTTAAAAAATGAAATCGAAAATGAACACAAAAAATGCAAGCCCACGTTATTTTTTTTTTTTTTTTTTTGGAGAGAGTGTCTCATTCTGTCACCCAGGCTGGAGGGCAGGGTGCAATCAGGACTCACTGCAGCCTCAACCTCCCAGGCTCAAGTGATCCTCCTGTCTCAGCTTTCTAAGTATCTGGGACCACAGGTGTGCACCATCATGCCTGGCTAATTTTATTTTATGGAGAGATGGGGTCTCGCCATGTTGCCCAGGTTGCAAACTTTTTCATTACAGTCAACCCACATAACCCACTTAACTTAAAGTTTCTGTAAAGGTTTCTAAGCATTTACTCTCCATTTCTCTGCTTATCTCTTCGTGGGCCAGAAACAAGCAGTTTGCCGACCAGCAGTGGTCCCTGTTCCACACTTCAGAAGCATTTCCCTAGAAGCCCCAGACTTTAATCATCAAGAAATAGATGCCACCTGGCTACCAAGCCCAGGCTTTCTAAGGTAGAAGAGGATCACATTAGAATATGGATTGGATTGGAATGAAGCTTTCGGTGTGGCTCGTGAATCATCGTTTGAATTGAGACTGTAGAGACTTATGTATTATTCATTGTCTTGAGCAGTGAGAGCTCACAAAGCTTCTCAGTGTCCTAGCCCAGAATAGCTTAATGGGGCACTGTTGCTCTGCAATGCAAAGTGCCTGTTTAATTCTGAGTTTTGCATTTTTACATCAGAGCCGGCCCAGTAAGAGGCATCTTCTATCTTTAGTCCTGGCTTATTGCTCTTTGCTTGCGTGTGTGAATGCTGGGCCCCTCCCTGCAGAGCTTCTTGCCAGAGTGCTGTCCCCAGATTACCCTGAGACTCAGATGCTGCATGAGCAGCTGCTAGGCACAGATGGGGAGAGGAAGGCAGCCCCCATCTGAGGTCCGAGGGGCAAAGGCAGGCCTCAGTGTCACTTATGCCCAGGGGAACTAGGCTCCCCTCAGCTGAGCCAGCTTCCAGAATGACGTTGGCCATGGCTCAAAGCTTAGCCCCAAGAATGTGAGCCTCTAAGTCCCAGGTCCCTTGCCTGTAAAATGAGAATCATTGCATGGACAGAGTAAGGCTACTGAGGCTGTGACGATGCAGAAAGAGCCATGAGCAAAGCCTGCCATACACTGAACACTCAGGGAACTAAACGGCCCCAGACAAAGCAGAGCCACACGACCCCAGGGTTGCCACAGACCCTTATAACCCTCAGGGCTAGCCAGTTCCCTATCTCACCCCCAAATCCCTCCCTGCAACAGGATCAAGTGCCCTTGATGCTCTTCACATCAATCCCAACAGCTAGTTGTACCCTTGAATGCCTCTGCAGTAACAAGGCATCCAGCATCAGAAAACTGACCATACACTCTGTCAACCCAGCCTCAGCAAGCTCCAAAGTCTTAGTCTTGGATCCACAGGGCAGCCACGTGCTCCTGTTGCCCCCTCCAGGCAGCCCTCCTGGTCACATAGAGAACTCACCACCTACAGGCAGCCCTCTGCTGCCTGCTCTTGACAAACAAAACAAAACAAACAAAAACACAGGGTCTCACTCTGTTGCCCAGGCAGAAGTTCAGTGGCCCAATCACGGCTCACTGAAGCCTCACCCTCCAGGCTCAAGTGATCCTTCCACTTCAGCCTCCTGAGTAGCTGGGACCACAGGAGTGTGCAATCACACTTAGCTAATTATTTTTTGTAGATACAAGGTCCTCCTATGTTTCCCAGGCTGGCCTTGTACTCCTGGGCTCAAATGATCCTCCCACCTCAGCCTCTCAAAGTGCTGGGATTACAGGTGTGAGCCACTCAGCCCTCAGCTTTGACCAAGAGTACAGAATCCTATGCTGAGCCACATCAGCCTCGCCGTAGCCCAGCAGATGGCAGTGTGCAGGCTGGAAGACCTCGCTCTGGCTTCATGGAGCCATGACATCCCCAAACCACACATCTCAGCTACTGCAGTCACCGCTCCTATTTATAGCTCCACGATTCCCGCCATCCTTGTCACTAGACAACCTCCCTTGTAACACTCTTCCCAGAGTGAGCCGCCAAGGGTGGTCCACGTGTGCGCCAGCCTGTTGGCTCTGACAAGGGGGTGTCAGCACTCACCCAAAGATCGGGCCTCCAACAACGCCCCCCTCCCACTCCGAGAGCCCACGTCTTTTCTCTCCTCTTTGAGCTTCCGGTGGCCTGGAAACCTGCACTGTTTTGCAGAGCTGCTTCTAGACTCATCCCCACCCCGCACTTCCCTTTTGTGGACTCCGGAGGTGGACCCCACCCTGACCTTTCTAAACCCTGGAATGTGTGAGATTCCAGGGCCCTCAGTCTCAGCCTCCTGCCTTCCTCTGTCTGACACCACGGCTGCCTCGCCACATCCCCGGGCCTCCTGGTGCTCTGCTCCTCCAGCCAACCCCATCAGCAGGCACCACTCAGGCTCGAAGCCCCAAGTTGGCACCTTCTCCTTCCCGTCCCTCCTTTTCCCTTCCCTTCCCACTCCTTTTCCCTCCTTTTCTTTCCTTCCCTTCCTCCCTCTCCCTTTCCCTCCTATCCCCTTCTTCCCTCCTCTCGCCTCCCCGCCTCCACTCAGTCTTGGTGGATTGTTGCGGATTTGGTGTTGCTCATTCACTCATCAAACATTTGCTGAGAGTCTTTTATATGCCGTTGCTGTTCCAGTCACGGGGAGGAACAGGGAACAAAATGTCACGCCCTCAGAAGCCAACACTCTAAGGGGACAGACGCCATAAACACACAGCTGTTGCTGAACCTGATGGGTGGAGAGGCACAGGGGAGAACAAGGAAGAAGGAGCGGGGGCGGAGGAGGGACTCCTTCCTACAGCAGGTGTCCCGGAAGGCCCGGCTGAGAGCTGAGACCTGGAGGACAGGAGGCTTACGACAGGACTGTTCCGTGTGAAAGGGTGTCTCGGGGATCTCTGGGCCTTTCCAGAACAGCGCTTCCCAGAGCTTTGCAGAATGAACAGGCTTCCTTAGGCAGCTGGGGCTGGCTTTGGAGAGGGAGCTCAGGCAGCGAGCTCTCAGGTGGGCCTGGCTGGGGCAGGATGCAGTTCCCAGATGTCGCCTCAAGGTGGCAGAGTGACTCCAGACCAGGCAGGAGGACTTTAGTGTCTCCCTGTGCTTGGTCAGGCCTGGAGACCTAGCCCCAGGGAGGCGACAGACACAGCCCTGGAAGGGGAGGGAAGCAGAGGTTCCCTGACAGCTGGCTGGAGCCTTCCAGGAGCGGCTGTGTCCCCACCCTCCCAGTGGCTGCCACCCTCCTGGGCCCTCACGGGTGGGGCCCTGGGCCCAGGCATTGCATCGAATGGGCCGTGGCTCCGCGGGGTTCCCCCGTCGCCCGGGTCCTGGGAGCTGGGGAACGATTTCCCTCACTCTGAGGCTGGGGCCACTTTGGACCCTTCCCTTCCCGACACAGCGAGCCAGGAATCTGGGCCAACAGCTTAGCCCCGGCCATTCCCCCTGGCTGGAAGTCCCCTCCGGAAGCAGACGAGGAGCTGCTGAGGCAGAAGCCCAGGCACAGGCGGGACCCGGCAGCCTGAGGCACCCACGGCTCCAAAGCCTCAGACTTGGATCTGCAGGGCAGCCACAGGGCTCCTGTGCCCGCTCTGGGCAGCCCTCCTGGTCACACATCCACTCTAAGCCTTTTATTAAGCATCTCCTGTGTGCCAGGTACTGTGCTGGGGACCTGGTAGTGGGGCAGACAGATTGGAATGGCCAGCCCCAGAGATCAAAGTCAAGAGCAGGGGCCCCACCGGGCCGGGGTGGGATCAAGCCCGCTGTGTGTCTTATCGGACCGCAGCCATGCCTGTTGCCTGGTGTCTGGTCTGTGGGTACTGCTGTATATACAGGCATAAGCTCAATAGATGCAACCAAGGCTGGGTGGGCCCTGGAGCCTGGAGCATTTACTACCTGACCCTTGACAGAAAACATTCGCTTACCCTGGTCTAGAGGGGGAGATGGATGTAAACGGACAGTCCCCTCACCATAATACGTGCTAAGACAGAAGTGAGGGCGATGAGGGACGGAGCTGGGTCCTGTCCTGTAGGCCTCTGAAAGGTTCCTGCAGCGGCCATGGTCACAGAGAGCCACGGAACAGGCTTGAGCAGGAGTGACATGATCCAATCCCAGAAACTCTGGTGTGGGAAGTGGGGGTGAGGGGACGGCCGCAGAGCCAGCGCCCGGGTGGGAGATGGTTGTAAGAGCCTAGGAAGGCGGCCTGTGGGGATGGGAAAGGGTCCGAGGTTGATGGCATTTCAGAGGGTGGACGATGGCATCGGAATGTTGAGATGTGGGTTGGGTTCAGGCCTAAGCCCGTGTCCAGCCTGTGTCCAGAACTCTGGGGGTCACACAGAGGCTCACGAAGCCCTGCTAAACGCGACAGTGATGAGACCCCGCAGAGCAGCAAGAAAAGCCGCTGGTTCTACCATGTGAAACAAGGCCCCAGGAGCTCAGCCCACCTGCTGTTCAGTGGCCATGTTAGGGTGCCAGGCAGGGGCTTCCTGACGTCAGTTCCAACGCTCAGTGCCCCTTTTGGGCTGTGTCTCTCCCCCTGACGTTGGAGAAAGATGGAGTGCTCCGGGCCATGGAACAGCACAGGCGCAGCCAGCAGCTCCCCACTCTGTCATTTCTCTAAACTGCAATTTTCTTACCTGCAAGGTGGAAGTAAGGTCCCGTTCCCGGCCTGGCTCTCAGTCTTGTTACAGCGAGATGATGCATAGAGAAAAACTAGCCGGGCGAGGTGGCGGGCGCCTGTAGTCCCAGCTACTTGGGAGGCTGAGGCAGGAGAATGGAGTAAACCCGGGAGGCGGAGCTTGCAGTGAGCTGAGATCCGGCCACTGCACTCCAGCCTGGGCGACAGAGCGAGACTCCGTCTCAAAAAAAAAAAAAAAAAAAAAAAAAAAAAAAAGAGAAGCACTGATAATCCATAAAGCATTTTTATCTTTTATTTTTTTTATTTTTGAGACAGAGTCTCACTCTGTCGCTCAGGCTGGAGTGCAGTGCCGCGATCTCAGCTCACTGCAGCCTCTGCCTCCCAGGTTCCAGAGATTCTCCTGCCTCAGCCTCCCGAGTAGCTGGAATTACAGGTGCCCGCCATCATGCGCTGCTAATTTTTGTATTTTTAGTAGAACAGGTTTCTCCGTGTTGGTCAGGCTGGTCTCCAACTCCTGATTTCAGGTGATCTGTCCACTTTGGCTTCCCAAAGTGCTGGGATTATAGGTGTGAGCTACCGTGCCCGGCCCGCAAGGCATTTTAGCTATCCAAGTCATCGTTATCCACAGAGAATTACCTAGTGAGCCCCATAACACATAAGTAGGGGTCCCGAACTCCCAGCTCCTGAAGTACAAGGCTGGTTATGGCCAAGTCAATGAAGGAAGGGGCCGAGCCTGGGGAGCCGGCAGCCTGGACTCACGTTTCTGGCCCCATAAATCTGTCCTAGTCCTGGCTCTGGTGTGGCATCAGCTGGTGGCAGTTGGCTGCTGTGCCTTAAACATCAAGAATTTCTAGGACTCTTGATAGGACTTCCAAGAGTTTGCATCCAAGACAGACGCAAACTCCAGAACACTCCCCACTGATGCCATTTTGTTGACTTGACTGGAGAAAATTGGGGCACAGGGACCCAGTCTCTGCCTCCCCACTTCTGAGACTGATTGCCTGCAGTTTCCCAACCAGCCTGCCCCTCTCCTCCCTGCCTGCCCCTAGAGAATGCTTGATGACAACAGTGTTACCCTGGGATAGGTTACCTGGGTTTTTACTGTATCAGCTTCTCCTGAAGATGTAGCTTTCCATTCAATACCTGTGTTAATCACCTGATGTATGTGGGGGCATGTGTGTGTGAGCATGTGAGCATGTGTGTGCACGTGTGTGTGCGTGAGCACAAACACATCTGCAGGGGTGGATGGAAAGCTGGAGGGAGGATTGCTTGCTCAGCTATCCTGTCTTCTTTCACTTTCAGATGACACTGAATAAATCAATTACTCCCACTAAAACATTTTACTGCCCCAAGAGTGACATGGACCCAGCCTTCCAGGACACTTTGAAATCCCCTGTTGCCGCCACCTTCTCTTACTATCTTCTTGTTCATAGCGTACTCAGAAGGTCCTGCAAGTGATGGGCTTTGAGCACTTTCCAAGACCCTTTCCTTCTGAGAGGGCAGTGGAAGGATATCCTTTAAAAGCTGTCTGTGCTCAACAAGCAATAAAGGTCGTGCTTCATGGCTGAAGGTCGAAAGGCACAGGAAGCAATCGGGCGCACAGGACTTCTTACTGATCTCCTTATTTGCCTTCTTTTCTTCTAAGACAATGAGCTTATGAGGCAGAAACTCCCTTGGCTTTAAAATGCACTCACTCATTTATTCATTCATTTATTCTTCCTGTTATTGAATCAGAATAAGTGTTCAGTTCTTCTCTTTGTGCTGGGAAACACAAAGACAGGCAGTGCCCGGTTGCTGTCTTAGGGAACTCGACCTCTGGTGGGGAAGGCAGGGTAACCGGCAGCATTGCAGGTGTGAGACGCAGCACAGGTGGAGGCGTGAACTGAGGCCACGAATCCCAGCAGATCGAGGACCAGCTTCCCTGTGACTGCATGTCCTGCAAGGTAATCTTGTGCAAGGTAGGGGCACCCTGCAGGGGGGTTTCACCTCCTAACTCTGGCAATGCTGACCAACATGCCAATGAGAGGGGCTGAAGGGAACGGCTGAGAACAATGGAACCATGTCTCTCCATCTGCACAGGCTCTAAGAGCACTTGGTGATGGGGAAAAGTTCTCACCCCATCCTTTTAGGGGGGCACGAAAAATTCGCACTCCTCTCTCTCTTTTGTCAAGCCCCACGCTGTCCTCACTGTAAAGCATCTCCAGATTCCCTGTGCTTTCCATCTGCCCATTTAATAGGAACCAACAAATTCTTCCCAAAGTAGAACCTTTGCAAAATCCCTGCTTTCAACTGTTCCTGCCCAAAGACACAGTTAAATGACAGAAACATTGCCCATTTGGATAATAGCAATACAGAGCAGCCAGATATTGAGATGCACCACAGAACATGCTGGAAGTTGCTGGGGGAAAGGGCACCATTTCCTGCCTTGCCTCAGTAAGCCTTAATGTACACTGTGCAAAGGGAAATGTCTTCATGCTTAGAATAAAGAGTATTGGAAGCTACTGGTTATGAGGAAGCTCCTCATCTTTCTCTTAGAACAAAGGCTGGGGTCTATTTGATTGAAAGCAGAAAGCCCATTTCTAACTTGCTGATGCTCTCAAGATTGGAACTTTTAAAGAATCCCATTCTTTGAGAGAGTGAAATCATGGGAGTGTTAATCATGGCAAAGCTAAGGATGGCTGGAGGCCTCCAGGAAACATCTTCCTACTTTAATCTACTGAGCACTGCGTTGAAAAAGCAAAGCTTAGATGTGACCCCAAAAGCACAGACAGCAAAAGCAAAAAAATAGACAAATGGGGTTGCACTAAACTAAGAAGCTTCTACAGAGCCAAGGAAATAATTAACAGAGTAAAGAGACAACCTATGGAATGGGAGAAAACATTTGCAAACCATGTATCTTTTAAGGGGTTAATCCCTAAAATATACAAAAAATCCAAACAACTCAACAGTAAGAAAACAAATAACCCAATTTAAAAATGGGCAAAGGACCTGAATAGACATTTCTCAAAAGAAGACACATAAGTGGCCGAATGAAACACTTCTCAACATCACTAATCATCAAGGAAATGCAAATTAATATCACAAAGACATATGACTTCACACCTGTTAGAATGGCTGTTATCAAAAAGACAAAAGATAGTGAGTGTTGGTGAGGATATGGAGAAAGGGGAATGTTTGTATTCCGTTGGTGGGAATGTAAATTAATACAACCAAAATGGGGAACAGTATGGAGGCTTCTCAAAAACTACCATATAATCCAGCAATCCCACTTCAGGGTATCTTTTCAAAGGAAATGAAATCAGTATGTTGAAAAGATATTTGCACTCTCATGCTTGTATTATTCATAATAGCCAAGACATGTGTTGTGGTTTAGTTCTGTGTCCCCACCCAAATCTCAGTTTGAAGCATAATTCCCAGGTGCAGAGGGTGCGACCTGGTGGGAAGTGATTGGATCGTGGGGGCAGTTTTCCCTTTGCTATTCTCGTGATAGTGAGTGAGTGCTCACAAGATCTGATGGTTTCATAAGGGGCTCGTCCCCCTTTGTTTGCTCTCTCTCTCACCTGCTGCCATGTAAGACATGCCTTTGCTTCTCTCTCATCTTCTGCCACGATCGTAAATTTCCTGAGGCCTCTCCAGCCATGTGGAACTGGGAGTTAGTTAAACCTCTTTTCTAAATAAATTACCCAGTCTTGGGTATGTCTTTATAGCAGTGTGAGAATAGACTAATACAACCTGGAACAACCTATGTGTGCATCAACAAATGAATGATAAAAATATATATATATATCTCACATTCTCTTTATCATTCGTTGATGGACATATATATAAGATGGATATATATATAATATACACAATAAAATGCTATTCATCCTTAAACAAGAAGGAAGTTCTGTCATTGACAATGACACAGATGAACCTAGAGGACGTTAGACTAAGTGAATTAAACCAGGCCCAGAAAGACAAATACTGCATTATCTCACATACATATGGAATATAAAAAATTTGAACTCATGGAATCACAGAGTAGAATGGTGGTTATGAGACCTGAGGTCAAAGGGCACAAAATTTCAGTTAGACAGGAGAATTAAATTTTGAAGATCTATTGTACAGCATGGTTACTATTGTTAATACAGTAATAATGTATTACAGACTTGAAAATTGCTAAGAGAAGAGATCTTGAATGTTCTCATCACAAAAAAGCAATATGTAAGGTGATGGATATGTTAATTAGTTTAATTGGAGTAACCATTTCACAATGTATACATAAATCAAAGCATCACATTGTACGTCATAAATACGTACAATTTTTTGAATTTGTCAATTATACTTAAAATTTTTTAAAAAGCAAAGCTATTTTCCCACTTTACAAAGAATGAACACTGGAAGCTCTCAAACAAAGCCACCTGGGTCTCACACCTTTCATCTGCAAAATTGGTGCTTTGTTCTTTCTTCTACATGGAGTCATTTTTGAGGCAGAAAACATACCCTTGGTCATAGCCTTGAGTTGAAAATCTTTGAGGGCATTTTCTGTCCAAATGACTGAAAAAATCGACCAAAAACTCTTCGTTTTGATGATGCTCATGCTTTGTGATAGGAGTAGCCTCAAATTATTGCTAAAGGGTTCTCTTTTCTTGTCTAATAATGAAAATCCAGGCAATTACTAGCAAAGAGAACAAGTTGCCTTGGGAGGAGAATTAGGCCTCATCATGATTATGACTAGTGGTTTCATTTCATGGCGAGAGAGGGGCCCAGGAGTCTGCTTTGGTGTACCTTTGAATGACGACTGATTTAATAATGATATTTATTTAACACTTTTTATGTGTACTATTAGGCACTGTATGTAAAATCTCACTTAATCCTCAATGTGGCCAAATGAAGTAGGCCAGACTATTTATACCTATTGACTGATTAAGAAAATGAGACATAAAAGGTTTAGATAGCTTGCCCAAGGGCGCACAGGAACTGGCAGTAGACTTTCTGCCTTCTGGGTCATCCTCCATGAAATTGCTGAGAACCACCCAGGAAAGAGCAAGCCCTGGTGGCCAGCCAGGTTTGGGGCACGTGGTTTCCTAAGCTAGGGAACAGGGCTCCAAGGACTTCTTCTGCCTGCACTGCATGGTCTTTGCTCCTGTAGCCACCCTCTAGACTTCCAGATCCCCCAGCTGAGATGCATGCATTTTCTAAAATCAATATGGATCACTGCTTCACCAAGAAAATAACCCAACAATTATTTTGTAAAGGATCCAAGGGTGAGACAAGTTTTAATTATAATCCCTTTCACTCTGAATACTCAGCCCCACCAACCTGCCCCTATTGTTTGTCCTGATGTCCTTCATTTGTCTCACAGCCATTAACAGATGCCTCATGAGAAGCCATCCATGGGCTTGGGGCTGGGAATGGAGCAGTGAACAAAAAAGGAACAGGCATTGCTCTGTGGAGCATATACAGTATGGGGAAGTCTGGCATCTATGAAATCACTACACAAATATATATAAGTTGCAACTGCAATAAACATGAATGCAAATAAAAAATTCTAAGCCCCACAACCAACTGAATGGACCCCCTCCTTTTAGCCAAGGGCATTCCAAAGTTAACCTGAAACACTAGTTCAGGGCATGATGGGAAGTGGGGATCAGGCATGCCTCATTATGCCCTCCTCCCTTTGGAATTCAGGCACAGCTGGCCAGCATTAACATTAAAACAGATGCATTAGGACTGACAAAACTGACTCTTTGTAGTAATAAGATACCAACATGACAGATAGCAGGCCCTGAAAGAAATTGAAGCTTTTTGCCCTAAAATCTATTTCTTTGATAGATTTTGAAATGGTCTCACAAAGCTGTCTCTCGTGAGGAAAATCTACATTCTGTAATTTTCTTTCCTTTCCAGATCTTTCTCTGATCCAGGAGAGAATTAACTGAGAGTCTGGCCTCTTTCTAAGTCTGTTAAGAAACATTTACAATCTATTCTCTCTGAAACCTGCTGCCTGGAGACTTCATCTACATAATAAAAACCTTGGTCTCCACAATCCCTCATCATAATCCAGATACTCCATTCTATTGATTCCAGGTCTTTAGATAACAATTTAATTCTTTCAACCAATTGCCAATTAGAAAATCTTTGAATATATACCTATGACTTGGAAGCCCCATGACCAACCAATTTACATATTACATGTATTGATTGATGTCTTCTGTCTCCCTAAAATGTATAAAACCAAGCTGTAGCCTGACCACCTTGGGCACATGTTCTCAGGATCTCCTAGGCCACATGTTCTCAGGATCTGCCATGGTCACCCATATTTGGCTCAGAATAAATCTCTTCAAATATTTTATTTTTTCTCCTTTTGTCAACATGACTTCGTAGAGAGAAAGTGGAGATGAGAGGAGGAGTTGGTTTCTGGACAGTCTCCTAGAAGTCTTCCTGTGAACACGGCATTGAAGCTGTAACCAAAACACAGACTCAGTTGTTCTTTGCTGGTAGAGTATAATTAATAAGAGTGAGGTCTGGTATAAAGAAAGTGACTTTTTATTACAGAGCTAGCTTAGGGGAAGAAGTACAGGCTTTCTGCCTTAAGCGTTCTGCTTCCCTTTTGGAACAGAAAGCAGGTGCTTTTAAAAAGAAAATTGACAGGTCAGGCACAGTGGCTCATGCCTGTAATCCCAGCACTTTGGGAGGTCGAGGCAGGTGGATCACCTGAGGTTAGGAGTTCGAGCCAGTCTGGCCAGCATGGCAAAACCCCGTCTCTACTGAAAACACAAGAAAATTAGCCTGGTGTGATGGTGCTTGCCCGTAATCCCAGCTACTTGGGGGGCTGAGGCAGGAGCATCGCTTGAACCTGGGAAGTGGAGGTTGCAGTGAGATGAGATCATGCCATTGCACTCCAGCCTGGGCAACAAAAGCAAAACTCTGTCTCAAAAAAAAAAAAAAAAAAAAGAAAAGGAAAGGAAAATTGACATAAATGGCATGCAGTGGAGGAAGCAGGCAGGTAGAGGTCTGTATAACTCACTTTGGTGCTGTATCTACTAGGTGGTCGAGTTGGCACCTTCACGGGCAGAACTAAGTTGTAAAAGTTATTGAATATCTCCAGGTGGGAGAGTTTCACGTTGACCATTCTTTGAGTTGTGGATAGACTGCTGTCTCTTGAGGCAATCTTCAGGTGGGAGAGAGTTTCGTGTTGGGTATACTTTGAGTTGTAGATGGATTGCTCACTCTCAAGCTGAGAGAGAGTCCCACACTGGAGCTACTAAGCATCTAGTTAGCTGAACTTGCCCTGTGGACAGTACCTGGTGAAGGGGAGGTAAAAGGCTATAATTGCCCTTCTAAAGAGCTAAGTAGGAAGTGGGAAGCAGAGGAAAGCAGGAAGGAGAAAAGAAGAAAAAAAAATAATAAACTCATTCTCTTGTTCTTAGAAAGATGGAAGTACTCAATTTTAAAACCAAAATAGGAAGTGACAAGTAGGAGAACAATGAAGGAAAGAGTATTCCAGACAAAGGGCATAATGTGCTCAACACCCTTGTAGCAAGAGGGGACATGCTGGATCTCAGAGGCTGAAAGAGGGCGTGATGGTTAATTTCATGTATCAACTTGACTGGGCTAAGTGATGCCTAGATAGCTGGGAACACATTATTTGTGGGTATCTCTGCAAGGCTGTTTCCAGAAGAGATGAGTATTTGAAAATGAAGAATGAGTAAGAAAGATCCTCCTTCTCCCATGTGGGTGGGCATCACCAAATCCACTGAGGACCCAGATAGAACAAAAAGGCAGAGGAAGGGTACATTCATTCTCTCTCTTCTCAAGCTGGGACATCCATCTTCTCTTGCCCTTGAACATTAGGGCTCCTGGTTCTTGGGCCTTTGGATTCTGAGACTCCTACCAACAGCTCCCCCAGCTGTGGTTTCTTATGACTGCCAAGTTGATGGATTAATCATGGGAGGGAAGGTTCTGGTTCAGACTAGAAGATCAGGCCCCATCCTGCCTGGGCTGTGAGTCTGTAAGAAGCCCCTGTTAGGGAAACCTCTGCTACTCCCCAGGCTTGCTCCTTCTCTCGCCAGGATCTTTGTCCCCTGCAGATGAGATATCTGCCATCTTCTTCCTGCTCTCTAGAGTCGGCCTTCACTCTAAACTGGGTTGCCCCAAGTCCTTCAGAATCCAGGGAGAAGCAGCTGCCTCTTCCTTTAGAGTCGACAGAATGTGTTCCTGTCACTTTCAGGTCACTCCTGGTCCCAAATCCTAAAAAACCTCCCAACTCACACCCTTGCCATCCCAACTGACTCCTTTTCCTCCTGTCCCCACCCTTGACCTGGCTGCTTGGCCCTTGGCATGAGCCTGGCCTCTCCAAGGACCCAGAGTCAGCTGTCCCTTCCAACAGATCGTGTTACTACCCTCAGGTAACACTTCCAAGGGTCCCATGAGATGTTCCATGCTCATGGCCATTCTCTCACTGCTATAAAGAAACACCTGAGACTGAGTAATTTATAAAGAAAAGAGTTTTCATTGGCCCACGGCTCTGCAGGTTGTACAGGAAGCATAGTGGCTTCTGCTTCTGGGGAGGCCTTAGGAAACTTAGAATCATGGCGGAAGGCAAAGGGGAAGCAGGCACATCTCACATGCCTGGAGCAGGAGCAAGAAAGAGCAGGATGGGGGAGGTGCCACATACTTTTAAACAATGAGATCTCATGAGAACTCTATCACAAGATAGCACCAAGGTGATGCTGCTAAACCATTCATGAAGGTTCCACTCCTACAATCCAATCACCTCCCATCAGACCCCACCTTCAACACTGGGGATTACAATTTGACATGGGATTTGGGCAGCGACGCAGATCCAAACCCTGTCAATGCATGTTTGGGAAACTCTCCTGGTTGCATCTCCATCTTGAAAGTCTCCATCTTCATATTGGAGATTCACTGTGTTAGCACCGTAAAGTTTCTGGAAGGTTCTGCAGTATAAGCTACTGTTCCATCTGGTGAACCTGGCCTTCCCTAAACCTTCATGACCCTGGACTTCCATGTCCACATAACATTTGCGAACATGCCACGAATGATGCAGACAGACACGGACATTTGACAAAGGCGTTCTGGTGTGATTGCTCCAGCCAAGCACTGATAATTTGGCTACCAGCACATGCACCAGCCCTTTTCTTCCTAGGTATCCCAAGTCCAGCTCCCTTCTTCTTCACCAAGCCCCTAGTCTTGTCTTTACCCTGATACTTCATTATATTTCAAGCCCTGATCTAATAGCAAGGAGCTGGGGCTTTCTTTCTCTTTTTTCTTTTCTTTTTTTTTTCTTTCTTTTTTAAAAAATTTGCTTCTGTCACTCAAGGAGCTGGGGCTTTTCTAGAGGCCCCAGAGTTTCAACCTGAACATGCAATCCCAAGTGAGAAGTTGAAACCTGATGTAAGCAAAGCTTGGTGATGATGAGTCACATTTTAGTGTTTGTGGACTGAATGAATGAGGGATTGAATGGACATGGGGATTAGCTGAATGAATGAGAAAGCTAATAAGCTAGGATCTAGGACATTGTTCTAACGTATTTTTATGTGTAGGTGAAAACCATCATATTCCCCCTCTTAGACGTGTGTATATGAATGTGCAAAAGACTCTCCCGCTGTGAGGGAGAAGTTGCTCTAGAAAGCTCTAGACAGAGCATGCAGTGGTGGCATATGGTAGCAGGTGCACTCTTTTTCCAGCCTTTCTCACTGTCCTGCTTATGGCCAGGAAAAAGCCTCATTGGGTCTTATGGTTGATCAGTGTGGTTTTTGCACGTCCTGACCATTTCTCTACCAACAGGGAGGTTGTGCTGCAGCTCATGGCAGCAGGTGCCAGAGTGGCTAGGGAGCAAGTTCCAAATCCTACACCCAGTGGCTTTCCCATTCAGGCTGGCCAGACCTGCATTTTTGCAGGTGAGGAACCAAAATGGGGCAGGATGCTGACTTGCCCGGGGCCACGCTGCAGGCAGAAGCCAAATGCACGCTTCTGGCTCCTCCTACTGCCAGCTAGACAGGACGTCTCAAGCTCAGCTTCCCAGCAGAATTAGCAGGAGGCTTTTACAAATACTGATGCCTGGGCCCACTCCAACAGAGTTCTACGGAAACTGCTATGCCATGGTGCCCGGACAACCTTGTGTGGATCCACACAGGCTCCATCAAAGCACTGCCTATCCAGGTCTTGACAGAACAGTTTGTGATCCCCCAGAAAGCAAGAGGATGGGAGCCAAAGAGGAGCTGCTCTGGAGCTGCCTCCCCCTCCCCTCCCTTCTCCTCAGGGCTAGTGAAGTAAAGGTCTTCTCCCACACTCTAAGTGTTTAGAGTGCAGGTGCAGGGTACAACACCACTCCGCTGCAGTCTAGAACCAGCTCCCTAGCAACAGGGTGTCCCGCAGCTCCTATCCCAGCCATCTGGCCCCTTGTCTTGTGGTGTCCTAGTCAGGGTTTCCAGTGTGTGGGATGAGGCTCAGGGGGAGATGGTACCTTTGGCCTAACTCTTTTCTCCATCTCTGTGCATAATAAAAGGCTCTAACAGTGGCTCATGTGTGAGGCCCTGTCCTTGTTCCATGGGTGTACTTGACAAGAATCTGACTCAACAGCAGGTAGGGATGAAGGCTGGAATGCTTCATTTTAGGTTTTGGTTTTTACTTTTTATTTGGAAGCAATTATGAGTTCACAGAAATTTGCAAAACAACAAACAGCAGGCTTGTATGTCCTTTCCTCAACTCCAATGGTAACGCCGTGCAGAACTCCGGGATGGCGCCATGAGGACGACTTTGGTACCATCCACAGAACTTTTTCGTATTTCATTTTCTATTTTTTCTTTTTGAGACAGGGTCTCACTTTGCCACCCAGGCTGGAGTGCAGTGATGGGAACACGGCTCACTGCAGCTTCGACCTCACGGGCTCAAGAGATCCTCCTGTCTCAGTCCCCAAGTAGCTGGGACTACAGGCATGCACCATCACACCCGGCCTAACTTCTTCAGATGTCACTGGTTTACATGCATGTGGGTGTGTAGTTCTGTGCAATTCCTCATGTGTGCAGATTCGTGTGACCATCACAAGTGACAACAGCCAGAACTGCTTCATGACCACAGGGCAATGACATCCCTCAAGTTACCCCTCAGGCTCCATCCCCATTCCTAACCCTGAATAGCCACTCATGTTCTCCGTCTCTGATGTTGATATTTCAAGCATGTTATTTAGATGGAATCACACGTTCTCAAAGAACATTTCTGAGACTGGCTTCTTTCACTCAGCATGATTCCCTTGAGATCCTCCCAAGTTGTCATGTGCAACAAGAGTCCGTCATCTTTGCTGCTGAGCAGACCTCCCTGGCATGGACGGAGCACGGCCGGAGTGGTTTGTTCCACCACTCACCCCTGAAGGAACATCCAGATTGTTTCCAGTTTGGGGCTATCCCCAAGAAAGCTGCCATGAACATTCAGGTGCAGGTTTTCATGTGAACATAACTTTTCATTTATCTAGAATAAATGTCCAACGGTGCAAATGCTGGGTTCTGTGATAATTGCATTTCAGTTTTATAAGATACAGCCTAACTCTTTTCTACAATAAATGCCTTTGTTGATGCTGTTGCTTTTTGGTTTTGGGGGGTATGTTTTGAAACAATATCTCGCTCTGTCTCTCAGGCTGGAGTGTAGTTGTGCAGTGATAGCTCACTGCAGCCTCGAATTCCTGGACTCAAGCAATCCTCCCCGCTCAACTTCCCAAGTAGCTGGGACTACGGGTCCATCACTGTGCCCTGCTAATTTCTCTCTCTCTCTCTCTGTAGAGATGGATATTGTTGTAGTTGTTGTTGTTTTAACTCTCCTATGACTCTCTTGTGCAGTCAGGGCTGAGCGTTGCTGCTCTGGAAGCCAAACTGAGGCATCCCAGATGTGGCAGAAATGTCAGCTCATGAAGCTGAGGTCTTCATTTCATCCACACATAACACAAGGCGCTCAGTTGTTTTCAGGGATAGTTCCTGGGAAATCTTTCTGAATCATCTCCCAGCTACTGAAATGGGCTGTTTCCTCTGCCTTCTTGATGTACTTATGTGTGGGCCACTCGGGTGCAAGCTCAAGAGAATGTGAGTGTCCACACTGACATCTACACAGGTCTCAAGGGTAGCAAACTGGCCTAAAAGTTTGACTTTTAGCTGACTGGGGGGTCTGGCCGAGCTCTGTGACTGGGGGCAATTGTTCCTCCGACTGCTGGCACTCTGTCTTGGAGGCTGAGGGGTTTTTCTCCAGAACAGCCCTTTTGCAATAGCCCAGTGTTCCTGTGCCCTGAGCCTCATGCTGGAGCTTGCAAAGAATCGAAGTCAAGACCGTTTCTTTCCCAAGAGGTGTGACTTCTCTGGGCACTGTTGGGTGTTCTGGGGTGAGTGTTCCATGTCTTTTCCAGCCATGAGGAGCAAATAGCATTTGCAGCTGGTGAAACTGCCTTTGCAAAATTGTAACTGAGGAAGTTATGACAGTGACAGAAATCAGACCTAACCAACTCCATCTTGCTTCTAACCTTTAAGCTGTCCTTGTTCATTTCTGGGCAGAGGCCATACTATGGGAAAGAATTCAGTTCATAGTTTGACTGTGAAACAGAATAGATAACAGCCCTTTCCAAAAAGACCCGCTTCTTGTCTGAGGACTAGTCTGCCTTTGCAGGACTAACAAATTAGCTACAAGATTAGAAACTGCAGTTTAGAGGTCATGCATCCTCTGACTCCAAGAGTCTGAACCTCCCTACATTGCTCCTGGGGATAACATCACTATTGGGAAACCTAAGATCAGTACTGAAGAGATTTTGCAGACCCTGCTCTCCACCAAGACCGGTAATCTGGCTCAACCAGTCCTGCCATCCCACCCAGGAACAGAAGACAGCAAGAAACACTCACTTCACCCCTTATGATTCCATCTCCGACCTGACCAAGCAACACTCCCCTCTTCTGAGCCCCTATCCACCAAATTATCCTTAAAAACGCCAAACCCCTAATGCTTGGGGAGACTGATTTAAGTTGAGGACTAAGCTCTTATTTTTTTTTATCTTAGCCAAATTCCTACCTAAGGGGTCTAGGGAGCCACGTCCTACAAACCATAAATTCTCATCAGATGGGGTTTATTTGACCCTATATATTGTGACTTACTTTTCAGTTTGACTCTGGCATAACATTATGAGACAAGGAAAATATATTTAACCCCAAAATATATTTCCTTTCATACCTTGAAATTGCCCTGCAAAGTCTTTTGTGGGAATAATCCACCTTCTATAGAGAATCCCCTTCCCCCTTTGTCTGCCTTCCTTTCTTTCCAGGTCCAGTAGATAATTGACCAAGAGCCAGGCACCCTTTTAGGTCTCATAAGAAACATTTTACAACCTGCTCTCTTTCTGAAGTCTGCTACCTGAAAGATTCCTCTGCACAATAAAACGTGGTCTCCACAATCCTTTCCCTTAACCTAAACATTCCTTTCCATTGGTCTCAGGTCTTCAGATAACCAATTGTCAACCAGAAAGTGTTGAAATTTATCGATAGCCTGGAAGCCCCCAGCTTTGAGTTGTCCCACCCTTCTGAACCAAACCAATGTATTTCTTAAACATATTTGATTGATGTCTCGTGCCTCCCTAAAATATATAAAACCAAGCTGTGCCCCAACCACCTTGGGCACATGTTCTCAGGACCTCCTGAGGGCTGTGTCACTGGCCATAGTCACTCATATTTGGCTCAGAATAAATCTCTTCAAATATCTTACAGAGTTTGACTCTTTTCGTTGACAAAGTAGTAATAAAACTCCGATCCCCCACACAGTCAGCTCTGCGTGAATCACTCTTTCTACCTTGCAGTTGTCCTGTCTTAATAAATTGGCTCTGTCCAGGCAGTGGACAAGGTGAACCCATGGGGCAGCCACACTGGGAGCATGGGCAGGACTTCCTGGGACACATTTCCTGGAATGCAGCCTGAAAGCAAGGATCGGAGTCCCCAAGTCTGAGCTGCTTCCAGATTCCCCTCCAGAGAGAGCTCTAGGCCACACCTCCAGGGGCCCCCCGGATGACCATGGGGCACCTGTCACCTGTGCTGCACTTGCTTAGGGTCTCCATGAGCTGACCCGCGCTGCACTTGCCTAGGGTCGCCATGAGCTGCCCCACGTTGCACTTCCCTAGGGTCTCCATGAGCTGCCCAGATGAGAGCACACACCTTGGAGGCCAGGTCTGCCCAGCAGTGAAACATCTGACGCTGACTCCCAGCATCTGACTCTCCTCACCTCACGAAGCCCCCAAAACATTTCCTCCCAGAGGAGCTGCGGGATTTCCCACCAACCCCATCGCTGCCCCTCTGCCTGGGCCACCACCTCCACACTCCCGAGCCCCAACCTGGGGTGGGGGGGGGCGAGCAAAAGGCCAAACAAAAACAAAACAAAACAAGGGAAGCAAAAGCAAACAAAAGAATTCCCCTGGCCTCCCTCTAAGCACAAAAGAGCAGGCTTGTGGGAAGAGGGAAGCCAAGCCAGGGGGGGCTGGGGGTCCCCCATTGTTCTCTTCCGCAGCCTGGTGATGACAATCCCAGCCCCGCGGGTTGCAGCCCCCTCCCTGGCAGCCAGCACCCCTCCTCTTTTCCCACCTCGGGCCTCTGAGAAAGACGCTCCAGGCAGATGTTCATAGGCCCAGGAGTGGTTCCCACAGAAGGAGGAAGTGAGAGCTCACAAAAGGCCTGGCTTTTCCTTGAGGAAGCAGCAGTGGCTTTTCAGTGTCAGACTCCTGCAAGGATGGGGGACAGGGAGGCCTGGGCCCAGGGGACTGGCCCGGAGAGGAGCTGCCTCTCCGGAGGAAGGGAGGGCATTGTGCGCCCCTGTTTACAGTGCTAATGGGGGCCCTGACCTTGCTACTTGTCAACACGCTGGCCCCTCACCCCCACCAAACTTTGCACACTGTGGAGCAGCCCATTCAGAATTTTGCTTGGGGTGGCTGGGTTTTGGCTCGTGGCCCTTCCCCCACTGGCTCACTTTCAGCATTGTGGCCTGGACAAGAAAGTCAGATCTCTTTCCCTTTGCCCTGGAGCCAGCTTCCTACCCTGGCCTTGTGGGATCAAGGTCCTGTTAACCCTTCAAAGAGCAGGAGAAAGAATGGGGCTCCTCCAACCACAGGCGCAGCCAGCCTAGACCCTGGCCCCATCTTCCCGGTACTGGTTGGGGACAGTGACTCGGGGTTCCAGGAAGGGCCTGGGCAAAGAGCAGTTTGGGTGATTGGTGGCACATGGGAGAGGTTGGAGGGGAAGAGGGTGGCATCTTAGAAACTGAGGCTCTCCTGAGAAAGGGCCAACTAACTCTCTGCAGCCACAGGGACACAAGCTGATGAGACATGTGTGTCTTCAAAGAAACATTGACCCACCAGGCAGAGGCCAGAGGGGGCCCCGGAAAGGCCTGGAAGTTCCATGGAAGGCAAAGGAGTCAAGTGGACTCGAGAGGCCAGGCCCAGAGAAGACCAGAACACCGGGATGCTGGTGGGGTGGTGGTGGGGAGGGAGTGGGTTCCTGATCTATCAGGGGCTGCCGTGGAGCAGAGAGGCACATTTACTCTGAGTAACTCAAGGCAGATTCTAGAACCAGAGTGGGAACTCCTGGAAGCCTAGATCCTGTCAATAAAGGATGCCCCGCTATGCTGGAGGTGGACATACAACTCAGGGAAGGCAGTGAGCTCCCACCACGAGAAGCAGAGCAGTGGCATTTAGGAACAAGAGGGTGTCTGGAGACCATTGAGATGGGGCCAGGAAGCTGGGGCTCAGCTCACCCTGGGACCACCCCAGGCCACCCAGGGAGCCTGGACAGAGCTAAAACTAGAACCCGGGGAGTCCCCTCCCACACTCATATTCAACCAGAGCCCAGTTGCCTTGTCAAGGAGCCCCCCAAGTCAAGCCTGTGAAAGATAGGGAGGCCAGGGGGTCCGAGGGCTCCTCCAAACTCAGAGGCAGTCTTTGAGGACTGTTCAGCACCCCACCCCACTCCTCCCGCTCCCCCATGACTAGCACCCGTGCATTTAAATCCGATTCATCCCTCACTGATCCCTCTCACCGCCTGTCTTCTGGCCCACCTGGCTGCAGCTCAGAACATCCATGAGCTGCTGGGGTTCCCCTCTCTGGAACTAGCTCCCTCTTCCTGGGGATTTCTACCTCCCACCTGCCCCCGACACACCCCATGTCCCCGTGAGTTCACCTGGTAACTGTTTTACAGCTCACTTGCCCTGACGAAGCTTCTCTGAGGGGTGTTGAAGGCTCTGAGAAGCACTTGCCTCTGTCCTCATGGCAGCCTGCGGCAGCTCCACTTTGCACAAGTCATTTGCCTGGCTGATATGTGGTGTCCTGGGTGTCCCTGAGTGGCTCCTGACATTTAGGTTTCTACTCCGTATTGTGTGTGTGCATGTGTGTGCATGCATATGTGTGTGCCATGCATGTGTGTGTGTCATGCATGTATGTGCATGCGTGTGTGTGCGTGCATGTGTGCCTGTATGTGTGGGCATGCATGTGTGTGTATGTGTGTGCAGGTGTGTGCCCATGCATGCATATGCATGCATAGGTTTGCATGTGTGTGTGCACTCTCATGCACTACAAGTGGCTGAGTGCCCTGGATGAGGTGAGGAAAGGCCCTTGGGCCCAGGAGGAATAAGGAGTCTGCAGTTCAGGCTGCAGTGTTCTTTGTGAATGGGGCCAGCACAGCAAGTACTGACTGCACCCCGGAGAGATGGAGGCATGTGCTTCTCCCCTACAGCCCGTTCCTTCTTCAGAGGTTTCCTTTGGTTCATTGCTGGTCTGTTTGCTTTTCTTCAGGAGGCCCCCCACTTTAAAGAGACAGAGGTGATCGGGATTTGAGAGAAGAAGAATCTTCTGACTGTGAGAGACACAGATCATCTTAGGAAGCCCTTCCACACCACACAAAGACATGCCCAGGGGGTTCTCACAGTGGCACTATGGCAGAGTGGGTAGTACTGCCCGGTTTGGCAGCATGGATGGGGATCAGGGCAGGGATCCTGGCTCAGCCTCTTTGCAGTTGTGTGACTTAGGGCAAGGTTAACCTCCCTGAACCCCAACATCCTTAGATGTAAAACGGGGATGTTAGAATCTATCAAGGGACTTTCACAGTGGTTGATGAGACAAAGTGAGTAAACCGTGAAGCACAGCTGGAGATAGATGTGGCAGCCCCTCCTTGCTTCCTTGACCTTCCAAGAGGGCAGGTGGACAGCCCAGGACCACAGAGAGCAGAGCTGGTCTGCAGAGGCCTCTTTGCTCAGCTGTCCCACCCCAAGGCTGGCTCTAATCTGACCCACTGAGGTCTGGGACTAGGAGTAATTAGGGTTATCAGTGTATTTTCTTTTCCATTTTTCAATTCCAGTGGCTGCCAAACTAGCAAAACCCCAGATAAGAGCTAAGAAGGCAGTCAAGGGAAACCTGGACCTTTCTCAGAAGCCACGGTGGGCCGAGGGTCCTACAACCTCACAAAGCCTCACATTCCAGGGACCTGCTCACCCTGCATCTCCGCCCCTATCCCATCTGCTCCTCATTCACTCACTCCTGCAGGCACTGTTTGAGGAGTCTCTGCACAGAGAACAGGTCCTACCCCAGCCTTTTCCTCCCAGGCTTGACAATCCATGTGACCCCTCCCCTTGGCTACAAGCAGCTAAGTAAGGAGGAAGAAAAAGAGACAAAGAGAAATGCCAGCTTTGCTGGGAGCAGTGGCTCATGCCTATAATCCCAGAACTCTGGGAGGCCAAGGCAGGTGGATTACTTGAGGCCAGGAGTTTGAGACCAGCCTGGCCAACATGTCGAAACCCTGTCTCTACTAAAAATTAGCTGGGCATGGTGGTGGGTGCCTATAATCCCAGTTACTTGTGAGGCTGAGACAGGAGAATCACTGGAACCCAGAAGGCGAGATGGTAGTGAGCTGAGATCATGCCATTGCACTCCAGCCTGGGAGAAAGAGCAAGACTCAAAAAAAAAAAAAAGCCAGCTTCCTGCAAGCTACTTGCACTGGGGAAGGGACTGGTGCACCCAGCAGCCCTGGGGCTCTCCCCATCATTCCCAAAGCACTTCTCCCATCGTGGACTCGGAATCCAAAGGCAACTGAGTCAGGATCCAGACCCAACTGCCCCCAAGGCCAGGACCCTCTCCCTGCCAGGAGAAGAAAGGAGAGAACTCATCAACTGTAGGATTATCAAGACCCAGAAGAGAAAGGTGTGGTTTTTCCCTGGAAAATCTATTTCCCATGTTTGGGCAGAGGCGGGACCAAGCCACTTGCTGTGGTCAAACATGAGACACGCTCTTCTGTGCCCTCTTTTCAGCACAGGCTCCTCCTTGGGCCTCCTCGTCTGTCCTTATACAGTTCAGTTTAATTAAGAACCCCGTTAGTCACCCTTGACAGCAGGTCAAATTCCTCCTCCGCCCCATCCCCTGGCCTGCCTTCGGCAAGAATCTGGTAGGTCAGTTTTGCCAGAATCCCTCCCTTTGATATCTCCCCTTAGTGATTTTCCACCTGCTCACCCGCTAACCTGCTCTTTGGTGATAAGTCCCCACTTATTCTTATGTTCCAAGTTGGGCCAATCTCTCTCCTCTATTGTGACAGTCTTGAAACCTGCCCAGACAGTCCTGAGTAAAGCCTTCCTTACCCTTTAAACACGCATCAAATAATGTTTCCTTTAACAGGTAATGTTAGGTGCAAACACAAAGACAAACAAATGCGTATCTGCTCTGGTCGGGTGCTCTGCTGAATATGGCGCTTGCCTGTGAGTTGCATGAGCTGTGGCGCTGACTCGGTGCCTCAAGGAGCCATTATGGGGCCTTATACCAACGCTGAGTTGTGGCAGGTGGAAAACCCAGTTGTGTGGGAGTTCCCTTTCGGGGAGGAGAGTCTGAGCAGCTCCAGGCAGCAGCCCTGGAGGGGAGCCCTAGCAGAGTGCCAGCTACTGCTCTGTTGGTGGTTACCAAGGCTGGATGCCTCTTTATTGAGGGTCTGACTTGAAAATGGAGCCTCTGCTGAAAGCCACCCTCACCCTGGAGACAGTCTCCCAGTATCGTGGGATGCTGGCCAGGGTCTGTGTTTCCTGGAGCTGTGGCTGACTCTTGCACGCAGATGAACAACCAGGTTTGTGTCCATGTCTTGCCGAGTGTGTGTGTGTGTGTGTGTGTGTGTGTGTGTGTTGAGACAGGGTCTTGCTCTTTTGCTCAGGCTGGAGTACAGGGGGGCGATCATAGCTCGCTTGCAGTCTCAAACTCCCGGGTTCAAGCAATCCTCCCACCTCAGCCTCCTGAGTAGCTGGGTCTACAGGTGCACAC
This sequence comes from Macaca thibetana thibetana, assembly GCF_024542745.1. Classification (NCBI taxonomy): domain Eukaryota; kingdom Metazoa; phylum Chordata; class Mammalia; order Primates; family Cercopithecidae; genus Macaca; species Macaca thibetana. The sequence continues at coordinate 133,271,950 of NC_065585.1, forward strand.
CACCACACCCACCTAATTTTTTTAATTTTATTTTTTGTAGAGACAGGTTCTCCCATTCTCCCCATGTTTCCCAGGCTGGTCTCAAACTCCTGGTCACAAGCGATCTACCTGCCTCAGTCTCCCAAAGTTCTGGGATTTCAGACAAGGGCCACCGTGCCCGGCTTCTTGTGCTCTGAGTGGAGCTCCTCTCCATGGGCCACATCCCAGCAGAAGATTTCACCCTTCGGTGCACACTCCATGTAATCATTAGCATTTAGGAACTGAAAGAGACGCTAGAGATCTTGCTCACTCCCTCATTTGACAATTAGGGACTGAACCATTGGGTTAAATTCCTCACTCAATGCCAAGCAGAGACTATGTGGGCACAGCCAGGATTGGAATCGGGGTGGAGCTGTGGGGAGCTCCCCTCCCAATCAGCGGGATCCCACAGGCTGCCTGAAAGGGACTTCACTTATTTTTCACCCTCAAAGTTGGGACAAAACTACCCATAAAGTTTTCTTTGTGGGAGGAGGAAAAAATAAGAATTGCAACTCAGCAGGGAATACGATTTTAAAAATAAGTTTTGGGGCTGATGTGTTTAATGCCCGCCCCATGGGGCTCCTGGGCCCATAACTCAGGAGCACAATGGCCTTTCTTGTTATGAATGAGTGTGAGGTGCCAGCAGAGGAAATAGGAAGCCCCCAATATAGTCTGAATGGACCTGTGAACAGGGATAATAAAAGTTGTCCTGGATTTCCGTCCCCACCAGGTGTTTCCGCCGGGACTTCCATCCATTCAGGCTCGGGATGGCCGCTGGGGCCAAATCATCCCCCGCCCAGCCCCGGCCCCTTGCCCCGTGCCCCTGACCTCACCGTGTCCACCAGAGGCTCCTTGGGCCTGGGCTCCCAGGACTCTGTGATGAGCATGGCTTGATCCCTATGGCACCAGCTCTGTGGGATCTCTTCTGAAGGAGATGGCGAGGGATGGGGGAGAGAAGGTGGTCACCAGATGACAGCCAGGTCTGCCGCCCTCTCATTCTCCATAGGAGACACTCAGGAGAGGGGATCCAGGTGCACATGGAGACAGGTGGCCACAGGTGATGGGAGGCAGAGACACTGGAATCAGGAGGGCCTCGGCAAAGCAGGGAGGACTGGGTTAGAAGCTGAGGAGCATCCATCCCCCTGCAGGAGCTGAGGCACAGCCACTCCAGGGGAACATTGCAGCAGTCAGAGACAGGAGCCTGGAGGCTGCCGCCTCTGACTCGCCTTGTGACCTTGAGCTCATCACTTTCCTCACCAAAGCTGGCCCTTAGTTCCCAAACAAGGAGGTGGGGATGGCCTGCTCACCCAGTGCTACCTGAAATGATCCCAAACCAGATTACACACAGGACGCAGTCTGTGGAATCGCACACACATCTGTGGAATCGCACACACATCTGTGGAATCGCACACACATCTGTGGAATCGCACACACATCTGTGGAATCGCACACACATCTGTGGAATCGCACACAGGGAAAGGGAGGCTTTGCTCACGTGAACCAGGCAGGACACACAGATGAGCAAAGTCGACCTGGCACAGACCTTAGGGAGGAATGGGGGCCGTGGGGCGCGGGTCCACCACCCTCCTACAGATGTCCGTGGTCTGTGTATTACAACACCACGCAGGCCCCGGAACATATACCTGCCTGCTACCAGGTGAGGGGCCCACTTAGACGCCTTCCTGTCACTGGATGATGAGGAGGCTGCTGGGGTGTGAAGTCTACGCTGTGCTTTCACTGTTTCAGGGGAGCAGATTTGTAGACACGCTGCCCTGTCACTCTGAAAGAGGGGGTTCATTCTCTGGAGGTAGGAAATATCTCATGAATGACTTGGCTGTTTACACAGCAGATGGTTTGCAACATGCACTGGCTGAATGGACAAGAGATCTTGGACCAGCTATAGTTCTGACCTGCTCAGGGAACCAGCCACTTATCCCCCATCCCCGGTAAGAAGGTTTACCTCCAGAGAACCTGTCTTGACTGTTCCACCCGGGGCACCCTGCTTTGTGTGTATGGATAGCTCACCCCAGTCACTAGGAACATTTTATAGGCACACCTCGTTTTATTATACTGCACTTTATGCACTTCATAGCTATTTCATATTTTTCACAAATTGAAGGTTTGGGGCAACCATGCATCGAACAAGTCTATCAGTGCCATTTTTCCAACAGCATGTGCTTACTTCATTCGCATTTTTAGCAATAAAGTATTTTGAAATTAACGTATGTGCATGGCTTTTTTTTGGCACAATACTATTGCACACTTAACAGACTACAATGGAACATAACTTTTTTTTTTTTTTTTGAGACAGAGTTTTGCTTTTGTGGCCCAGGCTGGAGTGCAATGGTATGATCTCAGATCACTGCAACCTCCGCCTCCTGAGTTCAAGCGATTCTCCAGCCTCAGCCTCTCGAGTAACTGGGATTACAGGCGTGCCATCAACATGCCCAGCTAATTTTTGTATTTTTAGTAGAGACCAGGTTTCACCATGTTGGCAAGGCTGCTCTCAAACTCCTGACCTCAGGTGATCCGCCCGCCTCAACCCCGCAAAGTGCTGGGATTACAGGCATGAGCCACCATGCCCGGCTGGAAATATAACTTTTATATGTGCTGGGAAACAAACAAACCAAAACAAGTAGTGTGATTAGCTTTAGCTTGGTAGTCTCTTTATTGCCATGGTCTGGAATGGAGCCCGCAATGTCTCTGAGGCGTGCCTCTGCCTGGAACGGAGCCTGGAACGGAGCCTGGAACGGAGGCTGGAACGGAGGCTGGCACGGAGCCTGGAACGGAGGCTGGTGTCTGGGAGGCGTACCTCTGCCTGGAACGGAGCCTGGAACGGAGGCTGCAGTGTCTGGGAGGCGTGCCTCTACCTGGGGTCTGTCTGCTGTTCCAGCTGTTGCAGTATTGCTGGGGCTGGTGGTACAACCTCCAACCGTGAACCCTAAATATAACCACCTCCATGCCCAGCCTCTCTGGGTTCCACCTTCAGAAGAGGTTGGTGAGTCAAGAAATCAGTATTTACAGAAACTCTGGGAGCACAGCAGTCCTCTCACTGAAATTGTTCCCAGGCCAGGTGCAGTAACTCATGGCTGTAGGCCAAGGTGGGTGGGTCACTTGAGGCCAGGAGTTCAAGACCAGCCTGGCCAGCATGACAAAATCCCATCTCTACAAAAAATACAAAAATTAGCCGGGCGTGGTGGCACGTGCCTTTAATTCCAGCTACTCAGGAGGCTGAGGCAGGACAATTGCTTGAACCTGGGAGGCGGAGGTTGCAATGAGCCGAGATCACACCACTGCACTCCAGCCTGGGGGACAGAGTGAGACTGTCTCAAAAAAAGAAGAAGTTGTTGGGAATATAAGTTCCAACTCTGGGCAGTTCAAGTATCTGATCGGTATCCTCACTGGTCCCCTGAGGGCTTTGGTAATCACTAATTAGAGTTATGCATAACGACATCCAAGATAATGCACATCGTCAGCTTCCCCTGGCCATGATCAAGAGGAGAAGACACAGACCAACAGTTCGAGCTGAAGCAGAGCTATGGTCTTTTCATAGCAGACATTTTATTTTTGTTCTAGCAACTAACTGATGTAAGAAGAGTATAGATTATGGTACAGATAAGAACACGGGGGCTCATCGAAGTCAGAAGTCTCATAACTAATGAGTGGAAGAGACAATCTTTTGTCTTTTCAGCTAAGAAGTCAGGTCTGCAGAGCGCTGCCTAGCGCAGTGGCACCGCCCGGAAGATGCCAGGCCAGCTGAATATTAGCCACACCGGGAGAGTCTGTTGGGCTCTGAAGCACCATTGGAACTGGACGACTTCAGTATCTCTTACAACAAGTATGGGAAATTGGCTGTGCCTCTGGGAAGCCAAGTGACCCAGGGCCGCTGCTAGACTCTGCAGGATGCCAGGCCGTCTCTCCTCCATACTTCAGTCTGCAGACGTGTCAGGCTCAGGGCTGCCGGGCGTAAGGCAGATGAGAAGTGTGGTAGAAAAAAAAAGCCACTAAGCTAGATACCAAAAATCTGTGTCGAATCACGGGACAGCCACAGGACAGCCACTTTCTACCCGCGTGATCTTAACTGAGCGGCCCTTGGTCTCATCCGTAAAGTGGAGGAATTCAATTACATTCTCTGTTGTGTTTCCATCCAGTTTTATTATGAGTGATTCTAAAATGGTCCCAGGGCCCTTTGCGGGCCACTTGCACCTTCCAGAAGTCCACCCAGTGGATGCCACTACAATACCATCTTCTTACCCGGAGGAAGAGAGAACTGAGAGCGGGAGGCAGGTGCCATCCCTGAGAGAAGGTTCTCCTCATCTGCTCCAGCTGCCCAAACCCCAGCCATCCTCCAGGTCAAGACCCTGCTCTGAAACAGCAGATCCCAGAGCCACAACCCAGCCTTCCGTGACCCGGCACCCCGCTGGACCCAGTGCACCTCTACCCCCAGGACAGCACCTCCCCTCCCATTCCACTGCCAAGCCACACCCCTCGCACTTTTGCAATTTCCAAGTTGAGGTCTAAGTCTTACTTTCCAGAATGCTCCAAAGGTGCAAACCAGGACAGCCCCACCCCCCATCCCTCCCAGGCTCCCCGTGGCCTAGAATTCACCGACCTTTGGGTATGGCTGTGTTGGCTGTGGATGACTTTCTAATCCTCATATTTTGGGGAAGGGTGTGGAATGGGAGGTGGGGAGAACTGGCTGCCTGGCGTTGCCTTGTGTTGATGCAGATGTTGTGGTTTTGCACCTGGTTTCTGGACTTTGCTTGCGGTTGCTGCCAGGGCTGTGAGGTAAGTGAGCCAGCCACAAAACAACTGTCCCCAGAGCTGAAAATCTATCCCAGCAGCAAAGGAATCCCTTTGGAAGGAGGACTGGAATATGACCACCAGCAAGGCTACTGCTTTCATGCCTTCCGGGCAGGGAAAGGGGGAGGCAGGTGGAAGAAACATAGGATGGAGATTTTTATGCCCAGGGCAAATCACCCATGACTCAGGCACAGGTGAGAAAGCTCAGTCCTGACTCCGGCTTGGTGGGAGTGGGGGTGAGGCTCAGATTCAGCAGGGACAGGCTGATGCCATCCCCTCCCTCCCTCTCTCTCTCCCATCCCCCTACCAAATCTGTTCCTCTTCTCCATGTCGGTTATCAGGTTATCACTATCTGCAAGCATCTTGTTTGTTACTTGCTCACCATTTCCCTTTCTGCTTCTTGCCGGGAAGAAAGTAATATCGTTTGAATGTATGTCCCTGCCCAAATCTCAGGTTGAAGTGTAGTCTCCAATGCTGGAGGCAGGGCCTGGTGGGAGGTGTTTGGATCATGAGGTAGATCCCCCATGAATGGCTTAGGCCATCCCCTTGGTGATAAGTCAGCTCTGGCTCTGAGTTCACATGAGATCTGGTCATTTAACAGTGTATGGCACCCCTACCCCCCTTTCTCTTGCTCTTGCTCCCGTCCTTACCATGTGACATACCCGCTCCCCTTTTGCCTTCCACCATGACTGGAAGCTTCCTGAAGCTGCCCCAGAAGCAGATGCCGCCGTGCTTCCTGTACAGCCTGCAGAACCTTGAGCCAATTAAACCTCTTATAAATTATCCAGCCTCCCCAACTTCTTCAGAGCAATGCAAGAACGGCCTAATACACCAAATTAGAGTTAAAGGAAAAGGAGGCTAAGAGAGGTTAAGTTATTTGCCCATGACACACAGCTAGTAACAGAAGCAAGACCTCTTTCCAGGTCTTGGGACCCCCTAGTTAATTGTTTCCTGCATCATATGTGATGTGCCTCATTGCCCCTTGAAAGCAACAACGAGCTCCTCACCTCCTATCCTCCACGCAGTGAAGCAATGGGAGTGCCCGCAGGCCATTGCAGGCTTCCATGGTGAGCCTTCCCTCCATCCTGTCAATGGCAGCAGAGTGGACCCAGGGAACAAAGTCCCCAGGTCTGCACTTTCACCCCAGCTCCACCACAGGCAAGGGCCAGTGGCTGAAGATTTTTGAACCCCAATTTTGCCAACTGTACTATAGAAATAACACCTCACATGGTTATGAGAACAGGCAGAAGGGTGGGGAAAATGCCGAGCTCCGGCGGGCTTTCTAAGCACCGCGTCTTCCTCCGAATGTGGAAATAATGAGACCTCACATGAGAGGTAGGGACGAGGATTAGATGAGGCGATGCGCTTAGAGTCAGTAGAGGACTCCAAGCTGGTTAGCTCTTGGCAAGTGGCAGCTGATGTTATCAGTTAATACCGAGGTCTTTCCTGGGGGGACTGCCTGTACCCGCAAAGTGTTCTAGGGGGTGGAGAAGCAGATTCTGAGCTTCCCGTCCCTATGTGGGGGGCAAGGGGAGCTCACACAGCTGCAGTGCCTCATGCTGGGTAGTGCACTAAAGACACGTCCTCTGTCCTTCCCAAGGAGGCAGGGCTTCGCGGAGAGATGCCTGATTTTGGAGTCCATCAGAGGGAGGAAACAGCCAAAAAATGAAGACCCAACAGATGAAGGAAGGAAGGCCTTCCCCACTAGCTGCAGAACCTTGGGGAGGTTATTGAAACCTGCCATTCCAATCTCCTCCTTTGCAAAATGGGATCACAAGGGAAGACTTCCTAAAGGAGCAAGCATGTGGGTGGGGCCTGGGAGCGTGGATGAGATCTGGAGGAGTCCAGAGGAGGTGGAGGCTGTGGGAGGAGGGTTGCAGGGGAGGAGGGTCAAGAGCAGCTTTGCCCACCTGGGGCATGAGATGAGGGAGCCGAGTCGGGCAGGGCCTCCTCTGAAGCCGAGAGGGGCTGCTGAAGGTGTGGAGCCCAGGAGGCGCCTGCGCTGGGCCTTTGGTCTGTGTCAGAAGTGACCCTGTGGTATCATGGGGGAGCCGTCTGGGAGGCCAGAGACCAGAACCAGCAAGGGCAGAGAGCATGAGGAGCCTGGGATCCAAGCGTGTCTTTCTCTTAACCCCACAGGTCTGGGGGGCTTAGATGTGAACTTGGCAGCCTGGGAGTTTTTCTCATGATTCCCACGATGCCGTTCATGCCAAGAAAAGCAGGGAGAGGGAGACAAAGCCACTGACAAGTCCTGCTCCTGAGAAAGTGCGAAGAATGGGTAGGAGGAGTGAGCCAGCGGCATCTCTTAGGATGGAAATATGGGATCTGGTCCTTCTGAGAGGTGGGGACCAGAGGCCAGCAGGGCAGGAGAAGACACGGGCCAGGAGTGTGACTGGAGCTTCACTGGGTCAAGAGGAGGAAGGGCCTAAGACTGTGGGACTCAGGGATGGGGTATCGGGAGACAATGCGTGCGGAAAGGAGTACCAGACCCACAGCCTAACAATCCAGAGTCCAGCCTCTGCTGCGGCTGCTGCTCCTCCACGCAGTCAGGGGCACCATCCAGCCGTCGTGAGCTCCGCATTGCATGGGGTCACTTTTGGGCAGTCAGGAGAAGCCTGGGAGATGGTGTGAACTGGCCCAGTTGCCACCCGAGGGAAGTTCTAGGTGCACGTGAGCCAGGTTTGGGAACCATAGGAAGACACAAGACCACAGCAGACACCAGAGTCAGAGGTCCACAAACAGGGAGACCTAGGAGGGACACAGGTGTGAGGGGCTGGTGCAGCCCAGCCAGGGGTCCTGTTAGGGAAGAAAAAATAGGACCCCAGGAACAAAGCTAAACAGCGCATGTTCTGACTCCTATGTGGAAGCTAAGAAAATGACCGTATCCAAGTAAAAAGTAGAAGAGGGTATTACTAGAGGCTGGGAAGGGAGAGATAAGCGGAGACTTGTTAAAGGACAAAAACTTGGCCAGGCGTGGTGGTCACGCCTGTAATCCCAGCACTTTGGGAGGCTGAGGTGGGAGGATCAGTTGAGCCCAGGAGTTCAAGATCAGCCTGGGCAACATAGTGAGACCCTGTCTCTACAAAAAAAACCAGAAAAATTAGCCAAGTATGGTAGTGTGCACCTGTAGTCCCAGCTACATGGGAGGCTGAAGCAGGAGGATCACTTGAGCCTAGGAGTTCGAGGTGGCAGTGAGCCATGATCATGCCACTGCACTCCAGCCAGGGTGACAGCGAGACCCGGTTTCAAAACAAAGAAAAAAATACAACCCACAAAATCACAACTAGGTAGGAGGAATAAGTTCTAGTGTTCTAGACCACTATAGGGTGGCTATAGGTAATGATAATGTATTATATAGCTTTGAACAGCTAGAAGGAGGATATTGACTGTTTCCAACACAAAGAAATGGAAAATGTCTGAGACGATGGACATGCTAATTGCCCTGATCTGATCACTATATGTTACATGTATCAAAGCATCACTGCATACCCCACAAATAGGTACAATTAAAAAATGTTTTAATTAAAATTAAAATTTTAAAAAGTAAAGTATAAATTAAAAGAAACACAGGCCCCATGCCCCAAGTGCCTGGTTTAGTTAGTCTGGGATAGACCCTGGGCATCATGATTTTTTTTCCTAGAAAACTCTCTGGAGTTTTTGTTGGGATTACAAGGAATTTATAAACTTATATTTGTATTTATTTATAAATTTATAAACTTACAAAGTTAAAGTTTATAACTTTATAAACTTATTTGAGGAGTACTGCCATCTCAAAGTTTCAAGGGCAGCACCATAAATATGTTATACCTTCCATTTATATAGATTTTCATTTATATAGATTTATATAGATTTTATATAGAGATATTTATAGATTTCCATTTATATAGATTTTTTTTTTTTTTTTTTTGAGATGGATTCTCGCTCAGTGGCCCAGGCTGGAGTGCAGTGGTGTGATCCCCACTCACTGTAACCCCCGCCTCCCGGGTCCTGATTCAAGCAATTCTCCTCCCTCAGCCTCCCGAGTAGCTGGGATTACAGGCATGTGCCACCACATCCAGCTAATTTTTGCATCTTTAGTAAAGATGCGGTTTCACCATGTTGACCAGGCTGGTCTTGAACTCCTGGACTCAAGTGATCTGCCCGCCTCAGCTCTCAAAGTGCTAGGATTACAGGCATGAGCCACCATGCCCGGCCTCCATTTATATAGGTTTTTTTTTACAGCTTTATTGAAGTATACTTGATGCACAATAAAAACTACACTTTTTCTTTTTTTTTTTTTTTTTTTTTTTGAGAGACAGAATTTCATTCTGTCACCCAGGCTGGGGCACAGTGGCATGATCTTGGCTCACTGTAGCTTCGACCTCCCAGGCTCAGGTGATTCTCCCACCTCAGCCTCCTGAGTAGCTGGGATTACAGGCACACGCCACCAAGACCGGCTAATTTTTTGTATTTTTAGTAGAGATGGTATTTCACCATGTTGAACAGGCTGGTCTCAAACTCCTGACCTCAGGTGATCAGCCTCCCAAAGTGCTGGGATTATAGGCATGAGCCATGGCATCCAGCCAGAACTACACATATTTAATGTAAAAAAAAAAAAGGCCATGACTCCCAGTCCCAGGGCAGAAGCTAATTGCTCTGTCTTCCCAGCTACAGAGCTGATTGTGGTCAAAAAGAAGCAATTCTAGGCTGGGGGCACTGGCTCACACTTGCAATCCCAGCACTTTGGGAGGCTGAGGTGGGTAGATCACCTGAGGTCAGGAGTTTGAGACCAGCCTGGCCAACATGGTGAAACCCCATCGCTACTAAGAATACAAAAAATTAGCTGGGCTTGGTGGTGTGTGTCTGTAATCCCAGCTACTTGGGAGGCTGAGGCAAGAGAATCGCTTGAACCCAGGAGGCAGAGGTTGCAATAAGCAGAGATTGTGTCACTGCACTCCAGCCTGGGTGACAGAGTGAGACTCTGTCCCACCCAACGACTGCCCCCCCCCCAAAAAAAAAGCAGTCCAGAAAATACTCTGTTTCTGGAGGGAGCTGTATGGACAGGTTTCCTTTCACTCTGGCCTCTTTGCCTAGTCCACATCTTTATTATTACATGTACATAATTGAAAGCTAATTTCTTCACCATGGAGAGATGAGGTTCACAGTAAGCCAAGCTTCATTCACCTCATTTGAGAATCAGGGTGGAATTTTTTTTTTTTTTTTTTTTTTTTTTTACGTTCAAGAACTTGAGATTCTTGAAATGAACCAGCAGCTGTTGAACAATGGCATTCGCCTAAGTTTGAAAGTTATCAACTATAAACAAAGTAAATGCGCATCCCTCCTACCACTGAATTCCACAGGTGATGGTTAAGCAGGGGTTTTGCGGAGGTGAGGTTTGGGGAGATTTAGTGGAATGAGCACGGGGCTCAATGTCACAGGGCCTGCCTGAAACCCTGACTATGGAACTCACCAGGTGTGTGGTTTCAGGTAAGTTACTAGCCCTGCGGGTGCTAGTGCTTCTTGTTTGTAAATGGAATAATGGATACTGTGAACATAGGGAAACTGTCAAGGGTGTGTGAACCCAAAAATGCTTTAGACACCTTAACGGGTATGTAGGGCCCCGGAACTGCTTTATGTGCCGTAGAAATAGGAAGGGTTGTAATTTGGGGGTCTTAGGATTGATTTTCTTGGCCTGAGTTCCCTCTTGCTCAAAGTTGTAAACCACAAAGTGCTTGGACAGATGTCGATCAAGCTAAAGGCTTCTTTTGCCAAGGTTGAGGATGCGCCCAGGAAGAAGAAACACAAGTTACCGTAGGATCTGTGGCCTATGCTTTTTTGCAAAGACCGTCTTGAGGGCTTCAACATTTAAAGGGGAAAGGATGGGCAGGAGAGGAAGGGGGAAGAAAAGGGGAGGGTAGGAAATGAGTAAGTGGTTCCCTTCCCCCAAGGCTCTGGGTAGCACTCACTGAATCAGTTTTTTTTGTTTTTTTTTTTTTTTTTTTTTTTTTTTTTTGAGACAGGGTCTCCCTCTGTCACCCAGGTTGGAGACAGGAACAAAGCTAACAGCACATGTTCTTACTCCTTTGTGGAGGCTAAAAATAAAAAATGATCTCATACAAGCAAAAAGTAGAACAGAGTATACTAGAGGCTGGGAAGGGCAAGAGGAAGGGAGAGATAAGGGGAGATTTGTTAAGGGATACAAAATTGGCCCAGCATGGTGATTCATGCCTGTAATCCCAGCACTTTGGGAGGCTAATATGGATCAGTTGAGCCCAGGAGTTCAAGACCAGCCTGGGCAACATAGTGAGACCCCGTCTCTACAAAAAAATAGAAAAGTTAGCCCGGTGTGATCTCAGCTCACTGCAACCTCTGCCTCCTGGATTCAAGTTATTCTCATGCCTCAGCCTCCCAAAGTGCTAGGACTACAGGCATGCACCACCACGCCTGGCTAATTTTTGTATTTTTTTTGTAGAGAGGGGGTTTTCACATGTTGGCCAGGCTGGTCTTGAACTCCTGACCTCAAGTGATTCACCCACCTCAGCCTCCCTAAGTGCCAGGATTACAGGCATGAGCCACTGTGCCCAGCCAATCCATATTTTACATGTGAAAGTAAATCTACATTTCACATGAGATAAAGTAAGAATGTGCCATTAGAGCTTTGTGTTTGGGAACAAAAGGAAGACTGCTTTTGCGTGACTCAGTTCCTAGCTGAACTTTTCCCTTTAGCATAGTGAGTTTGGTGTCCTGGGATGTGATTTTTTTTTTTTCTTTCGTGTCATCCTTGTTAGCATTCACCATTGTCTCCCTCCTCTCCTTGGACAGTAGGGAAGACACAGCAGCCAGGGCTGAAGTCTGGTGGCTGGTCACCGGCTTCTCCTGGTCTGGATGGAGCCTCGTTCTCAGGCAGGGATGGAAGAGCGCACCCAGCAAGCCTGCTCTCCTCCTCCCTGCTGAGAGGTTGCCGGGGAGGCCCTGTGCCGTGAGCTCCTGGGAGGCAGGTAGGGCCGGGGATTCAGGGAAGGATGAATGCAAGTACTCCCTGAGCAAGGCGCTGGGTCACGCCTCTCTCTGGGATTGAGAAGCTGGGGAGCTCTCAGGACATCTGCTGCCATCTCAGGCTCTGCGGGGTGGGAGCTGTGAGGTGTGGAGGGAGGAAGGCCAGCCTCAGAAAGTCCAGGCTCCCACCTCTGACCCATCACACTCATGCTGCAATCACGGCCAAGTCACACCCTCCCTCTGAGCCTTAGCATTTAGCCTGGAGTAATCTCTGAGATGTATACTAGCTCTAAAAAGCGAATCCCTGCCCCTTGAACACTCAAAATGTATTATTAGTCCACTCCCATCTGAACTAAATTTTGGATAGGGATCCATGGGCTTCTAATACTAATCCTTTGTATCTGATTTTTTTGTATTTTGAGCATTTTATTTAACTCTTTTTTGTACTTTCTATCTCTCTGCCGAAATTCACCATCATGCATGTTGCATACCTTTTCTGGTATATCTTTTAATATAGTAATTATAGTTATTTTTAAAGTTGCTGTATGATAGCTGCAACATCTGGACCATCTCTGAGTCTGGTTCTGTTGATTGCATTATATATTGACAATTTTGTTTGTTTCATAATTTGAATGGCATCTGTCATGTGTAGAAGAAAAATAGAGACTGAGTAAAGTTGTATTTATACCTGGAAAAAAAATGTATTAGTCCACTCTTTTGTGCTTAGATTTCAGAGTTTAATGCTACAGGCAAGCACTCAGACTGATTCTCTCCTCCGTCCCCTGAATAATTCCGAGAGTTTCTCAGACCCCAGGCCAACCTCCTCTGTCTCTCCTGCCCCTACAATGTCCTACCCAGGCCCTCTGACTCCCCAGGTCCTGTCTGACACCTGTTGTCTCTTCCCAAACAAAGAGATTGAGGCCCTACATCTCCCTCACAGGCTTGTGTCCACCCCAACAGGGCTTTCCTGATACTATGCCCCAACTTGCAATGCACTCCAACCTTTGGTTTAGCCCAAAGAGTCAAATGCTGGCCACTTGCTTTCAGACAGATGTTGGTAGCTAAAGAAAAGATTCGGGGGTTGTAAGATCTACTCGGACCCTCCAGGCCAGAACACATGGGTGATCAGTGACACCGCTGAGGTAGAGGGATTGTGTCATTCTTGGTGTGAATCTGATGCCAAGGGCAGATTAGCCAGCTGGACATGTGTTGACTAAGGGCTTATCAGGGACCAGGACTCTCTCAGTGTCAGACGGCACAGTTTGGAGGACAGGAGATGGGTCTCGCTGCACTCAGCCTGTCCGAGGCATTTGAAGCAGAGCAACTCCATCTTGAGTAGGGATTGGGTAAAATGAGGCTGAGACCTACCAGGCTGCATTCCCAGGAGGTTAAAGCATTCTTAGTCACAGGATGAGACAGGCGGTTGGCACAAGATACAGGTCACAAATACCCTGCTGATAAGACAGGTTGCAGTGAAGAAGTCAGCCAAACCCCACCAAAACCAAGATGGCCACGAGCGTGACCTGTGGTCTTCCTCACTGCTACACTCCTACCAGCGCCATGACAGTTTACAAATGCCATGGCAACGTCAGGAAGTTACCCTATATGGTCTAAAAAGGGGAGGCATGAATAATCCACCTCTTGTTCAGCATATCGTCAAGAAACAACCATAAAAAGAGACAAGCAGAAGTCCCGGGGTCTGTCTATGGAGCAGACGTTCTTTTATTCCTTTACGTTCTTAATAAACTTGCTTTCACTTCACTATATGGACTTGCCCTGAATTCTTTCTTGTATGAGATCCAAGAACCTTCTCTTGGGGTCTGGATCCAGACCCCTTTCCAGTAACAAGCTGAGCAACTGGGAAAGGGCCAAGTCCAGAGTTCAGACACTTCCTAAAATAAAGCTTCCCCGGCCGTCCTTTCTTCTCTAGTCAAAGGCGCGGCTATGTGTGCAGCCCTCAGAGGAGAGAAAGAAGAAGAGTTGGACACATCGTTAGGGTGCTCCTTCTGCAGACGGGGAAGCTAAGAACTGCATTCAAGGCCTGGCTTGGCCAATCTCACCCCACAACTGATGGGACCTAGAGTCTTGTCTCCAATCTCAGTGCTGGCAAAGATGGGACACCTGTCCCGACCCAGTGCCCTACACAGGCCTTCAGAAGGTCACCCAGAGAGCCAGACACAGGGCTCCCAGGGCGCAGGCCTATAAACAGCATCTGGATCTGGGCATGCACACTCCCGCCCGGCGTACAGGGCGGCGTGCACAATCCCGGGCACAATGAATGGTCCTGTTGGCCAGGAGATGGCTTGTATTCATCTGAATTGCTTGGGTCTGAGCCAGCCCCTTGTCCCCAAGCAATGCCATTTTGGCTATTGTGCCGATGATGGCTGATGATTATCTTGGTTGTTTATCCAGTTGCTGTATAGATTGACTTGCTGAATGTCAGGGTTTGACTGTTTCCATAACAGGAAGCTGCTCACTGTCTCACTGTATTAAGGAACTCTAGTCTACACAATAGAATCCCAACAAAACCCTAAACACTCCATTTGCTGGGGGAGCCTCATTGAATCCAGCTTTCATTGTTTCTTTTATAGGCTGAATCCTGTATTTACAGTGAGAGGGGTGTGTGTGGTTGTGTGTGTGTGTGTGTGTGTGTGTGTGCACGCGCATGCGCATGTGAGTTTAACAAGATATGAAGTCTGGTTTGTCACCTTCCAAGTTCTCCACTTGAACCTGAGCACAGATCAGGGGGCCACGATTCCCCAGACAGAGACCTACTAGGGTGGGAGGGGGTGGGGACCAGCAGGACCCTGCCCCTGGGGAGTCTCTCTTCAGTCCTCCCAGGGTCACCGTGCAGTCAGAGGAAGTTGGAGTTTTTGTTTTCATACCGAGACACAGTCAAACAGTAGAACAAAACTCCCAAGTCAGCGTTGAACCCAGGCGCCAAGACCCTATGGGGAAACAGAAGATGAAAGGGGAGACATTCGGCGCTGGTTTCTGTCACTGTTATTTATGACCTTCTGGGTGGTTCCATGCCCCTGGGAGTTTCCCAGAAGCTCTCCAGGCACCTGGTTAAATTGCATGGATTCCTTTTTGATTTTTATCTGGCTCTCTCCTCCCATCCTTAGCTGCCAAGGAGCTTAGAGGAGAAACAAATGGAGCATGACTGGAGGAGTCTGATCTCCATGAAGAGCTGCCTGCTTCAGGACAGAGGCTTGGTGCACCCGGCGGGTGGGTAACTAGAGCTGGCCAGGCGCTCCTGGCGGGTGCAGGCCTCCCAGTCTAGTACCTGGCACAAGGCAGGCACCCAATTGCCTAACAACCTGAATGCCAAAAGATGCTCCTGAGCGTGCAGTCCCTTGGGGTGCAAGTCTAGATAGAAAGTAAGCCTGGGCTGGGTGCGGTGGCTCACACCTGTAATCCCAGCACTTTGGGAGGCCGAGGCGGGTGGATCACAAGGTCAGGAGTTCAAGATCAGCCTGGCCAACATGGTGAAACCCTGTCTCTACTAAAAATACAAAAAATTAGCCGGGGGTGGTGGTGAGCACCTGTAATCCCAGCTACTCGGGAGGCTGAGGCAGAGAACTGCTTGAACCAGGGAAGGCGGAGGTTGCAGTGAGCTGAGATCGCGCCACTGCACTCCAGCCTGGGTGACAGAGCGAAACTCCGTCTCAAAAAAAAAAAAAAAAAAAAGAGAAAAAAAGAAAGAAAGAAAGAAAAGAAAAGAAACCTGAATTCTTGGGGTATGACCCCCCCCTGCTACTTTTAAGACTTGAAAATATCATAAACTCGGGTGAGTTTTGGCATTATTGCCTGATGTAACCATTTAAGTCAGTGAAACAACTTGTCAACTCATCCGCAGTGATTAAGTGGAGGTGTGAGATGTGCCTGTCTTCCGCAGCGTGGAGGCCATTCCTGAACACCATTCATTCTCATACGGGGAGGGGGAGAGAGCTACTCTACTCGGATGTTAACACACAGATTGTACGGAGGGTAGTAGTGTCCCAGATTGCAGAGGCTACCTGGCATTAGACGTCCACTACTAGGACCCTTTCTCCCCTTTGCAGTGAGGTGACTGGTCTACCCAGGAGGCGGCTGGGGAAGGCTGGTGGAGAAAGAAGTGGGACTGTAGGTTCTCAGAGGGAGCTGGAAGATACTCCAGACATCATCTAGTTCAATCCATTTTGCAGGACAGAAGAGTGAGGCTGAGCAAGTCAAGCAAAGTGCTTGAGGTCAAAGGAGGCTGCCCTGCTCTCTTGGCCTATAGAGAGGGGCCAAAGAGAGAGGTAGCATTCATCTGAAAAGGCTAGCTAAGAAGTGAGTGACAGCTCTGCCACCCAGGGAACCAAGGAAGCCAGAGAACATGGACACAGGGCCTTTGTCACCAATGACTGAGCCCGGGTTATTTTAAATTACCATGTACATTGTGGCTCCAAGTGTCTTTCAAAGAAAATTCAGGTTTCCCAGGGAGACATTCAAGTTACATAAAGTACAGACGTCCATGCCTTCATCTCTCTTAAATTACGTAAAATTGGAGGTCCTGGAGAGATAGGTGTGCTTGAATCTTGCTTCTTAGAATAAGCTCCGAATTGACAAAGCCTCCCATTCTGTTTGCAAAGACCTGACCTGGGGAGATATAGACACCAGCCAATCCATTAGATCTAAACAGGCAGAAAAGTGTTTTGCTTTGCTTTTAAAATTATCCAACCAAATTCGGATAGTCTTGCATCCTGGTGCTGACACAGGTCTAAGAGCCATGTAGTCAAACCTCAACCCGATGTTTCACCCTAAATACGTTGCTGAGATGGAAACCTCTGCTTTCGCGGAAGGTGCTCCGTGTCTTAAGGATCAAACTCTCATGTGCACCTTGCTCCACTTGCCTTAGAGGGTTCCCTGCAGACAGAGCTCCCATGGGAAAGCTGTGCAGCCCTCCCAGTTGTCATGCTAGCTGTTTAGCAGTAGAGGGCATTGTTTACTTAAAATCCAAGCATGAACCTAGGCCAAGAGAAAGTTAGCGTTCTGACATCTTAAGAGTGGTCATCTGACCAGCTCCCCAGTCTCTCCCAAACCAAGTCCACCCAACCCGATAGATGAGAAGCCCGTACATTCAAAGACCTCTCCTGCCTTACTCAGGAACTCGGTGTGGGTACAGCAGATCCTCCCTATCGAGAAACCCTTCAACCAACCTGCACCCATTGTGTTCCATTTCCTCCCGTTCTGTTCCACTGACTTTGAACCTCAGGTTCACATTGCAGCAGATCAGATTACTTCCCCAAAATGCCTTCCCTCTATTATTCTTGTTTACCGGGCATTCGCTACCATGTTAATGTCTCTAGGGTGGAGGACGGGGTAGGGTTGGAACAGGACAAATTGGGCCTAATTTAAACATTGGCAGATTCAATGTAACATTGTCTGAGAGTTCAGGATAAAGCTTGATCTTATAAATGGTAAATAAAGAGCATTTGATTATTTATTGGGTTTACAAGTAGGAAGCCTGGTTTCTATAAACACATGCAAAAATCAGAGTCACTCTTACCAGGCTATGCTTCTTGGAAAAATGTCCCTAAAACACTTGAAACACTGATAATTCTTTCAATATTAGCCATTTCTTTGTGGCTAATGTTAACATGATTTGTGTTGAGGTTTGGCCTTAGTGTAAGGTGTAGTGTGGGAGGTCTGTGGGTAAAGCTAGCAGAGGGGAAGACTCAAAGCACCCGAGCAACGTGTTCCCACAGCCATTTGTTCATGAAATTTGCAAAAGTAAATTTCATCACAAATTGGTGAAGACTGTTGTTTGTTGTCCCTCTGATTTCCCTTCCATCGTACTTGCCCTATCATTGGGTGGCACTGGCGTGGCCAAGGACATTTTTGAAATCTGCCTAAGGGGATGTTGAGTCGAAGACTTATTTAGGCGAGTTTAATGGGATCTCATCTGACCATCCATCCATCCATCTATCTATCCATGTATCCCTCATCTATCCATCTATCTATTGATCTAACCATCTATCTAGCTATCTAATCGATCTCAGTCATCTCTGTAGAATGGTAAACTGTCCTGGTGTAGACATGGCCTGCAGACACTCACTGGGGACCCACCAGTGCCACAAGGTGAAGGTACAAGGCTGGTCACGGGGCCTCTGCGGGACCCTGCCTTAGGGCTTCAGTGCATATCCAGTGGAAGAGAAAGAAGATTTGAAATGTGCAGACCCAGAAGGTTGTAAGGATAATTTTTCTGGTTTTGTGATATTTGTGGAGTTTTTTAGCTTTTAAAAATGCACTATTTGGGCAAAACTATAGAGACAGTATAAAGCTCAGTGGTTGCCAGGGGTTGTGGGGAGGCAGGACGAACACGCTGAGCACAGAGGATTTTTAGGGCAGTGAAATGCCTCTGTATTATAATGTAATCAGTGGGTACAGGTGATTATACATTTGCCAAAATTCACAGAATGTTCAACACCAAGGTGAACCCTAATGTAACGTATGGACTCTGGGTGATGATGAAGTGTCAGTGTAGGTTAATTGATTGTAAAAAATGCACCACTCTGGGGTGGGGGCATGGTGATGATGGTGGCGGAGGCTGTGTGTGTGGGTGGGGGCATATATGGAGATTCTCATTACCTTCTGCTCAATTTTATGGTGAACCTAAAACTGCTCTAAAATATAAAACCTATTTTAAAATCTGTTATTTGTTGTGATTAACTTCCTCATGCCTAATCAATATGAACTTCTGAGCCTAATTATGCATTCACTGTCTTGGACTCTGCTTCTCCCAGTGTGGAGGTTGTTGGCCACCACAAACCCTGGGTCTGCCCTGTGTGTGTAGCACATCCTTTCAGTTGCACAGCTCGTGCTGACAACCGAGCCACTTTCCCATTCAGATTGTAGCTGTCTTGTTGCTTGTTTTTTTGAGATAGAGTCTTAGCTCTGTTACCCAGACTGGAGTGCAGTGGCGCCATCTCAGCTCACTGCAACCTCTGCCTCCGAGGTGCGAGAGATTCTCATGTCTCAGCCTCCCGAGTAGCTGGGATTACAGTCACGCGCCACCACGCCTGGCTGATTTTTGTATTTTTAGTAGAGACGGGGTTTCCCCATGTTGGCCAGTCTGGTCTCGAACTCCTGACCTCTGGTGATCCTCCCGCCTTGGCCTCCCAAAGTGCTGGGATTACAGGCGTGAGCCACCGCTCCAGGCCCAGACTGCGGCTGTCTTGACGGTGAAGCAGTGTCTCCCATTCCGGCATTCAGCACAAGGCGGGAACGCGTTCTGCGGCTGGAGTCGCCGGCCCCTCTCCTCGAAGGCCCTGACTTCCCTGCAGGGCTGGTGCCGTCGGGCCTGCCGGGCAGGGTTGGGGAGCTTCGTCCTGAGATCGCTGGTCACTTGGAGGTTTCGGGAGAGGGCGTCCTGCCTTGCCAGGCTGGGTCGCCAGGAGCCAGAAGCTTCCCTCAGTCTGGCCATCCCTGTCTGGTGCTTCCATCCTTTTAATGGCTGAGAGGCCTTACTTCCCAGCCTGTTGGGTACGTTTTTGTTTCTAGAAGTTTCTGAGTTTCCTCCTTCTGCAACACAACATGAATGGGCTTTATATTTTGATATCTCTGAGTTCCTGCTTGGCTAGAGGGAAGGAAATGTTTTTTTTCAGTAACCAAGATTCACGAGGGTGAATTTTTCTTCACAGAAAAGCTGCCATCCAGGTTGTCCTGGGAGTACGAAGCCCTGTCATATCCGCACTCGCCAGCAGAGGGCGACACACAGCCGCCGGCAGGGACAGAGCTGGAGAAGGCTCCAGGGATATGTCCAGGAGCAGCGGGCCCACCAGGCAGCGTTCCCTACTGCACCCAGTGCCTCCTGACAAAGTGGTCCCATCTAAGAAGACAGCAAAAGTGCCTGGGCCCAAACGTCTGAGTCAGGCTGTGCCGGGGGCGTCAGACTCGGAGCATCCCCTGAGCCCCGGAGAACCAGCCTGGCCCTCAGGTCTCCCCTAAAAAGCCCAGGGAAGGATGCAGGGGAGAAACTCCAGGGAGGAACAGACCCCCCGCCCACCTGCTTCTGCCAGAACATCCCAAAGACCTCCCTGCAGCCTTCTAGACCCTACACGGGGCTCTTAGAATAGGGTTGCCCAAGAAAATAGAGAACTCCCAATTAAATTTGAATTCCAGATAAAGAACAATTTGTTAGTATGCCTCCACCAAATATTGCACGGAATATGCATATATTTTTAAAAGTGGTCTTTCTTTATCTGGAAATTCAACTTTATCGAGGTGTCTTGTATTTTTTATTTGCTAAGTCATTACCACTCTCGTCGTGAGGCTCCTAGAATATTCTAGTCCAGCACAGACCAAAAGTGGAGTTCCTTCTCCCTTACCCCAGCCGGTTCTCCCCAAAACTCCTTGGAGGAGCTTCCATATCAGGCCCGCTCCAATCTAAACCCCTCACTTCAGAAAGGGCAAGGAATAGTGGATGCTACAGGCCACTCGAACCGAGCCGCCCTCATCTCTCCCTCTTGTCTGATGGACAGTCCACAAAGACTCGTATTTCCTCGGCCTTCTTTGGTCCTTTCAATAAAGCAACAGGCCTGTGCTTAACAGAGAGGGAAACTGAGGCACAGAGATTCCAACCTGTGCAGGGCATCAACTCAACAGACACACTTGGGGGCACGGCACACACCTCCCAACATCATAGCTGGAAAGTGGGTGCCTGGGCCGGAGTCTCCTTTCCCCCACCCTGAGCACCGAGGTCAGGATCCCACACAGAGAGCCCAGCCATGTGTTCAGTACCCCACTGCCCAGCACACCAGATGGCCGGGACTCAGGGAAAGGCCTGTGAGACTGCCTGTGTGGCTGTCCCCGCCAGCAGGACACCTGGGCCGTCCGTGCAGCCTCGGCGACAGCCCCAGCGGCAGCCTCAGCGGCAGCCTGGCTTTCCTGTACAGCCGCTGCAGGGTGTAGGATGCTGATAACGGGAACAATGCCGCAGAGGAAAAGTGGCAGGAGCAGGACAATGAGCCGGCGGCAGGACTCTCCCAGGCCGGCGGGAGCGAGGAAGGACTTGCGGGTCCCAGGGGCCAGGCTGGAGACTGCGCTGTGGCGGGCGCTTGGGGGACGCCCCAGGCTCCACTCCCCAGGGCGGCAGCCACACATCCCTGTGGGTGGGGCAGGTGCAGACAGGGACTCCTGCCCCTGAGATGGGCCTTTCCTGCCCTCCATGTGCAGGGCGGCAGGTTGCCTGTCGGAGTGAGGAGCGAGCGGCTCCCAGGATGGCCACAGTTCTGACCGCAGGTGATCCAGAAACCTCTCACTCTGTCACTCTCCTGTCCCTCCAACACCCAGCAGGAGGCCTTCTCACTCCCAGCCCGTGAGGGCATCTGTGTCCACACAGGACACGCAGGTGGGCCTGCCGGTCACTCAGGTAGGCGGGCCACTGGAGCAGCAGGGAGACAAAATAACTCAAGGCTTGGCCCAACATCGGCCCATATTGTGGAGATGGCCACATGCCTTGCAGGTGCTGCTGAAACGGTCCCCAAGAGCAGCCGTCTCTGCCTTGAGCCGGCTGGTGGCTGAGATGGCAGGAGGGTGGCACGCTCTTTCTATGGCTCATGGCACGCAGTAGGGTTGTGAGTAGGGGTGGATGTCAGTGGCATCTATCGTTCCACCCTCCCAGCCGGAATGGGAATCCTCACCAGGGGTGCCCAGGGAGCGAAGGCTAAGCCCTTTCCTCTGCAGCATTCCCAGGGCTGGGGTTGAGACCACGCCTGTGGGTTCACTCCCCAGCTCCACCTCATACTGAAAAGGCCTTAGAGCATCATACAAGATGCAAACAGTATAATGGGATAAAATACATTACTAAGGAGCAAAGTTGAGGGGAAAAGAAACACGGAAGGAAGGTAAAATGGAGCCAGGAGTGAGGCCAAGTTCACGAAGGTCACACTATGAAGCCAGCACGGCCAGGTCAGCTGCTAACATAGCAGGAAAGAAAACCACAGCCCGTCACGGCTGTCCGGGAGGAGGAAGTCCAGGTGTTCTTTTCTGATATTAAACCAAAGGAACTTCTCATGCAAGGTCCTCCTGCAGAGGACGTGGTGTAAACCCGGGAACACCTGCCCCGGGGTCTCACTGTGACCACAGCCTGTCCCTCCCAGGGATGACTCTGGGAGCTTCTCTCGATGATAGGCAGGGGTAGCACAGGGAGGGCCGGTCAGGAAGAGACAGAGGCCGCTGTCTATCATCCATGTGTCCAGCCCTCTGCTGTGTGGCTTCAGGTTGGGGCAGACTGCCTGCGTCTAGAGAGGTCCCCGCAGTCCTCAGCCTGCCCGTTCCTCAGTGGGCCTTGGCTGGATGTCAGGTAGTCAGAGCTGGAGCCGTTCCTCTGGCCATGCGCGCTCCCGGTCCTTGCAGACCTCCCTGCTGAGCCCTGTGCGCTGGGTGGGGCTGCCTCCCGCTTGTGAAAAGCAAGGCGTCTGAGAGGCCATCCAGCCGTCTCCACCCTGGAGGGCGGGAGGCCAAGGTCTGGCCTGATGAGAGTGCACCTTGTCATGTGGTGGGTCACCTGCCAACCCCAGTCCCCAGAACCTCCCCCGGTGGACACCTGCAGTCACCTCAAAGCATCAGTTGTGAAGGGGAACAGTAGGCTCAGCTGGCAGGAGCCAGGGAGGGCAGCTCTTGAGGCCCCCGACTTCACCCCTAGGGGGCCCATAGGCCTCTGCCCAGGTTGGTCAGGTGCATGTTCTATGCCAGGTGCTGCCCCGGGGCCAGTCATGGGTCCCCAGCACGGAGCTGCGCAGCTCAGAGGGATTCTAGCACCTTCTCCGGGTGGGGACCAGGAGACCTTTGCATTTGCTGCCCTGGTCCAATGGGCCACTGCCTCTCCCTCAGGTACCCCGGGGACCACACTGGGCCGGGGACCACACTGGGCCAGGTCCCAGCAGGCCCCTCCCCAACACAATCAAGGCCGTTGCTCCAGAGCTCCTATTACGGTCTGTTTTGTCAGCACTTGGCATGCAATCAACAGTGGTGACACCAATTACTTGTGTCACAGCTTCTAGGGAAGAAGGAGATGTATGACACCCAGCATGGGGGCCATCCATCAGGGCCTGAGAGGGACCGAGGGCCTGTCACAGTGACAGGGAGCTGGTTGACGGTGGGGGTGTGGTGAAGGCAGAGAATCTCAGGATAGCCGGGTGGCAAAGTGCTTTACATCATCAGAATTAGTGTCTGGGCAGGGAGTGAGGCCTGGCTTCCAGGAGCCAGGCATGAGCCAAAATGCTTCCCTCTCCCCCCACACCTGGGCTCCGGCCAAGCTGGACCCTGGCCATCTTCCAAGCCTCTGCACTGTGGACACTTCTGTTCCCTGCCCTGGAGTCTCCCCCACCCCAGCTTTTCCTCTTTCTTCAAGGAGCCTTTCCCCATTTATTGCACCTCCAGCCCAGTGTGAATGTGCTTTCTTGTTCCTGGCTGAGCAGCAGCAGCTTTCAAAACCGTTGAAGCCAATGTCAGCCTGTCACAATAACTAACTGATTAGCTATTCACGATGATGTGTCTGTACCATCTGAATTCCCACAACCACAGAGGTAGGTGGGAGGCCAATGTGGAAACTGAGGCGCAGACACATTGCCAACTTGCCCTGAGTCATGCCCTTCGTGAGCAGAGAGTGGGAGAGGGGCAAACTGCAGGCGCGGAAGAAGGCGTGACAGGGTCCACCCGCTGCACCTTCAGGACCTACAGATGTGCTACTGGGGACCCCGGGCTAGATGGAGGCAGGACAATGGCTGGCTGGATGATCTGGTTCTGGAAGTTCCACCAGCCTCAGGAGGATGTGGGCTTTCAGGGGCGCCTGCCAGGGGAGAGAGAAGCCTGCACCCCCCGTCTCTGCTGACTCTCGTGCTCTGCCAGTCTCCGGATTCTCCCCACAAGAGACCCTTCCCCGGAGGAGCTCTCCAAGTCTCCCATTGATCTTTCTGCATCAGTTTTCTCATCCGTCCAATGGGTCTAGCAAGCCTGGCCTTGGCTCTTCATGGGCCACGTTGAGGGACAGAGGAAACCCAGCTGGGCTTTGTAAAATGTACAGGGCAACTCACCCGTGAGGTGTCATCTGCTGGGTTCCTCTGATCTGTCTGTGGGGCTGGGGAGGGGAGGGCAATGGAGCTCTGAGTTGTGGAGAACGTCATGTCTTAGCCATGGTTGAAAAAACCTGAGGCAGGGGCTGGGTGTCAGTGGCTCATACCTGTCATGCCAGAACTTTGGGAGGCCGAGGAGGGCAGATTCCCTGAGCCCAGAGCTTCAAGACCACCCTGAGCAACATGGCGAGACTGCATCTCTACCCCAAAAAAGAAAAAAACAAAAAATTAGCCGGGAGTGGTGGTGCACACCTGTAGTCCCAGATACTCAGGAGGCTAAAGTGGGAGGAGGATCTCTGAGCCTGGAAGGTAGAGGCTGCAGTGAGCTGTGATTGTGCCACTGAACTCCAGTCTAGGTGACAGAGTGAGACCCTGTCTCAAAAAACAAAAAGAAGCAAAAGGCTGAGGCTGGTGGAGCCCAGGCTCTAAACCAGGACTACGCGAGTCCAGCACATGGCTTTGGTTCTATGCCAGGGAGTGTCGTGGAAATTTAGGGGTGACTCAGCCCTGTGTTTCAGAGCGGAAAAGGACTTCAGCAATGTCATAGGTGAGGAAACAGGCCCAGAAGAGTGAAGGAGCTGGTTCAAGGTTCAAGGTCATCCAGCTTATTACAAAAGAGCTGACACCAGAAACCCCCTCCCCAAGTGGCCAGGAGGGTCCCCCTACAACGGTCCCCTAGGAGGTCTTCCTAGAAGCCAATAATTGGTGAGTACGGAATTCTGTCTTCAGCCTCGATTCTTCATCACAGAGACCACTTTCACCGCGGCAGTGTTAGGAACTTCTCAATACACGTCTCCTTCAAGGAATTAACCAAGAAGCGAGGCCCAGGACCTGCAAAGAACTGCACAGAATCGTCTAATAAGTCACCTGCTGTGCCGCTGAGGAGGTTTAGGCCAAAAGGGTGTGACTCGGTCAAAGTCTCACCCCCTGTGCTGGAGAGGAGACCCCGGTGCAGGCCCTGGTTCTGCTCCTGCACTGCCACACCCCCACGCCACCCTGCATCGCAGGGCAAGTCACCCACACATAGCGCTACCTGCCAGGAAGGGACTGGCCCAGCCTGGGTCACTGTTCTAGCTGCTCCCTCCTTGATTTTCCTCACTCCTTCCCCAGCTCTTCATTTGCTGCACACCACAGGTCACCTGCAAATGCTCAATAAATGCATCCAGACGCCCAGATGTGGGGAACCAGGACCCCAGTGCCTGCTGGCTGCCTTGATGCTCCTGTCTTGGGGCTCCTGACTAAGGGCAGGCAAGCCAGGGATGGAAAATGCACAATCAGCACTGCTGTTATTTACGGGGCCCTGTTGCATTAATTAATTAAACTTCTTCTGTTTCTGAGAGGCGGCAGAACTGGGCCTGCTTAGAGCTGGGGTGCAGGAGGTGGTGGAGACTCCATCCTGTTCCCTGCAAGGAAATGTGCAAGCAGAGCCTAGAGTGCCGAGAGAGCGAGTGGGCAGCTCCCCTGTCTCACCCGGCGGCTGCCACCACGCCTGAGTGTAAACGGGATGTAAACCCTGAAAGGCTTTGCATCCCTGTCTGGGCTCAGCAGGCTGCGCAGAAGGCCCTTCCAGGCTCTGGAGGAACACACTAGAAAGGGGAGGGAAAAAAGGCACAGGGAGGGAACATCACACACCGGGGCCTGTCCGGGAGTTGGGGGCGAGGGGAGGAAGAGCATTAGCACAAATATCTAATGAGTGTGGGGCTTAAACCCTGGGTTTGCAGGTGCGGCACACCACCACGGCACATGTATACTTATGTAACAAACCTGCACGCTCTGCACAGGTATCCCGGAATTTAAAGCAAAATGTTTTTTAAAAAGAATAAAATCAACTGTAATTCCCTCACCCCACCCCCCACCCCCCTCCTCCCACAAAAAGGACAGCGAAGAAAATGCGCATCGGCTCAGGGAGCGGCGTAATGGGAAGATTTCAGGGTGATGTATGGTGCTGGGGACGTTATTAATGGTTTGCTGATTTTTACCTTTAAAACCTTTGGGCAGATTATTTATTACGTCCTTGGCATGCCTATGATCTATGGAGAGGCACTAATCTCCGAGCAGGGCCGCTCATGTCCCCCGCTCCTCGACAGCGTCTTAATTAGGCCGGAACGCTGCCCTCCCTGCCCCTGCCCTGTGCCCACCCCCGCGCAGGGAGGTGGCAATCTAAGGCTTATGCTCTCAGGCCCATGGACCCTGCAAACCAGAGAACCCAGTTCCTAGGCCTAACTCGGCATTGACTTGCTGTGTGACCTTAGGCAGGGGCACAACCTCTCTGGGCCTCTATGTTGTTCTCTCTCAAATGAGAGCGCTGCACTACACAAGCCACAGTGACACGGAGAGACAGCACGGCAGAGCTAAGACGCAGCAGGCGTGTGGCCCTCCTGGTGCCAAAGTCCTGTTCTTCTACAGCATGGAGAATCAGGAAACAGCGACAGGGCTCCAGTGGCTGACTGTCACAGCCTTAGACACCAAGGGTTTCTGGGTACAGCGGCTGCTAATCACAGCATGGGCCTCTCGAATCCTTGGCTCCCAGAGCTGGGAAGGGGTGGCTGAGCCTCCAGAGACATAAGCATCCTGGGTCATTGTGCTGGTTGGGGACAGGGCTGGCATGAGAAGCCAGGTAAAGTAAGGAAGGCCATTCTGACTGGAGAAGTGTGTGGCCTCAGGCAGAAGCATCTGGAAGAGAGAAAGCCAGACCCCTCATGCTGGCCTGAACACCCTCCCTCAGGAACCCGGGCATCCCGATAGTCCTGGGCTCTCTCTGACACACACAGCCACGTCCCCTACAAGAAACAAGCCCAACCGACAGTGACCCTCATCTCTCTCAGACTCTCAGCCACTCCTTTCTTGGGTCTGTGTTTGGAGGACCTGGTGGCTGCGTGGCCTTCAACCCAGGGACAGGCCTCGAGCTGGCAGCTGGGCTGGCTGAAGCCCCATCTTCACCAAGGCCACAGGCAGGACCTCGTAGGCCTGCCCCTCATTGACCAAAGCTCCACATTATTTTTCTGATAGACCCTGAGGAGGTCCCACGCTTCCTCCTCCCAACGTCGGCCATTCTAACAACACACTCACACCTTCCAAACGGGTGCCTCTCAGGTCTCCAGCCTGGGGGACATCGGAGTCCTCTCCTCAACTGGGCAGCATTTCTGTCACTCTCAGCTGCCTCTCTTCCCCACACCCACTACCCACAGACCCTTCTGTCCCCCCAATGCATGCACATAACACATATGCACATGTGCACACATGCACACAAGTGCATGCCGTGTAACCTGTCTGTGGTTTTTCGTGATTGGGGTCACCCCATCCTAAGGTCCCCTCACCCTCCTGGCCCCAGCTCGTGACCACTGGCCATCCTAGCCCAAGCCCTGCCTCCCGGAGAAGCCTCTTACTGCTACTGTCCCCCACCCAGGATCTCACGTGGCACTTGCTGTCCAGGCCACTTCTCTGCATCTCTCCATTTCCTCAGCCACCCTCTGGGTTCGGTGCTGTCACTGTGACCCCTGGGTGCATGGAGCAGGACCGCTGTTCTATTCTGTCACTTATCTGTCAGGAGGGCAGCGCCTGTGACCAACGGACCTCCGAGGAGTAAGAGGTGGCGCACACAGCAGGTGTGCACAGAAGCGGGGACATGAAGGGGCAGTGCTTTCAGTGCTTTTAGCTCTGCTGCCACATGGCCTGACCCAGAATAGCTGCTCAGACCAGGATGCAGTGGGCACCATCGAGCTTCATAGTAGCGGTGAAGAGTCCTTGACCCAGAAGGGAATGGACTCAGTTTATCCTACAGTTTTCTCTCCTCACCTTCATCTCTTAAATTCAGAACGTTTTGCAGGTTTAATTCCGATGTGCATTTGGGGAGCTCAGGTGTGCTTGGAAGCTGAGGTGGAAAACGAGAAAAGGCCCATTGCTACTCAATGGCAGAACAAAAGAGCTGTAAAGCACTGTCTGTGCCTCTGGGTCCCCAACACTTTGGGAAGCGGCCTGTCCTGTCAGGACGTGTCTCTCACAAGCCAGGTACAATCTCATGGTGCTGGGACAGATAGAACGTGGGGCCCAGCTTCTTCCAGGGAGATGAGTCATTTTCCAGCTCTCGCCCTTCCCACCTTTCCACTGCTTAACCCCGTGGGTGCCTGTCCCTGGCTTTGCCCTTTCTTGGAATTGCTGTGTTTGGTGGAGCTTTGGGAAGTCACCCAGTCCGTGGCTTTGCCTGGAGACAGGGTGCTGCCGAGCCAGGCTGGAGGGTGGGCGTCTTGCTCCTTCCGGGACACAGTGGGAAGAGTGAGGAATCAGGAGGGGGATGCTCATCCCCTCCTGGCCGTGGGCTCTGGGGCAGGCACCGTGGCCCTGAACGTTAGTCTTTTCAGCTGTAGAGTGGAGCCGTCACTGGGGCATCGGGGACAAGGCTATTTGTCCTTGTGCAGGACATGCCCATGTACTGCACGATGTTTGCTACTCCGGCCCCTGCAGGTAAAACAGCTCCGGCGCCCCGAGTCCCTGGGACGAGCAAAAACACTTGACACTGGCTGCCCATGATTGGAAAACCACAGAATCCCTGTTCCTTAGAAAAGACAGGCTGGTGGAGGGTGTCAGGTCGGGTCCTGGGGTGGGGTTGAGACACAACCCGGGAGAACGTGGGAGGTTCTGTCCTGCAGACCAAGGGCAGGGCTTCAATGTGGCCCAGAGTGCGGCCCAGCAAGGCTCAGCCACAGCAGCGGGGGGCGATGGGGCTTTGAGGAGAGATGATGGGGGTGAAGCCCAGCCCAGGGGGTGCAGGCCACAGGATTCTTGGCCCAAGGGGTTAGGGCAGGCTGCGTGGAAAAGGGAGCCCCTGTTTGGAGGGAGTGGGGTTTTGGTTCAAATCCTGCCTTCGGCATCTACCTGCTGAATGTCCTTGGAGGAGTTTCTTCTGAACCTGTATCTTCATCCAACACAACCTTGCAGGGATGTGGTCAGGATTAAAAGTGACTCTGTACACAAGAGCCTTTGGGGTATACATATTAGGAGTGCAATGAGGGAAAGGAAGTTATACTGGGCAGAGGGAGGAGATTGCATCTTCAAGAACAAGGCAAAGCCCCCATGAAGGAATTCCCAGGCACAGCTGAGTTCCCCAGGCGAGGACCGAAGCCCAGGGGAAAAGGCAGCGGTCCAGCTCCCGGAGTGCAGACCTCAGTCAGGCCCCAGATGATCCCAGGGCTGCTTCTATACCTCTGCCCCAAGGACAGGGCTGTCCTGGGCTCCGGAGGTCCCGAGGGCCTCAGCAGTGGGGCCCCGCACACATCCACACACTCTCTGTTCACACACCTTGACCTGTGCCCCTGACTATTCCCTGTTCACCATCCGAGTCCATGCTTGGCCTCTCTGTTTCCACGCTCCTGTGGCCACCTCCATCTGGAACATCTCCCACCTTTATCTTCCACATCAAAGCTCGTCCCACAAGCTTGGGCCAGTGTCACTGTCCCACTGCTTTCTGGACCACCCACTGGGAGGGCTCTGCTGCCTGCAGCGTCCACAGCGTCCACCCACATCCTGCTGCCCTCTCACTGGAGCATATCAGCGTTGGTCTTAGGGGAAGCTCCCCTGCCCCCAAATAAAAATGCCCCAAGTTGCTTTTCTTGGACTGACATACCCAACTCTGCTAGATAAAAAGGACAGAGTGGCCAGGCACGGTGGCTCACCCCATAATCCCAGCACTTTGGGAGGCCGAGGCGGGCAGATCACCTAACGTCAGGAGTCTGAGACCAGCCTAGCCAACACGGTGAAACCCTGTCTCTACTAAAAATACAAAAATTAGCCTGGTGTTGTGGTGCATACCTGTAATCTCAGCTACTCTGGAGGCTGAGGTAGGAGAATTGCTTGAACCCAGGAGGCGGAGGCTGCAGTGAGCTGAGATCTTGCCACTGTACTCCAGCCTGGGTGACAGAGCGAGACATCGTCTCAAAAAGAAAGAAAAGAAAAGGAACAGAGTGATGACATTTGCCAACAAGGAGCTTCTGTGGTGACCGGGGTGGCTGATGGCTTAGAAGCCTTGTCTCAGGGCCATCTCAACAGCTCAGTGGGGCGGGGACTATTAATTTCCTCCTTTCCAGATGTAGGCAGTTAAGTGAATGGCAGCTCCTGGTGCAGCAAGGCTGGAACCCGTCGGTGCACCCCAGAGCCTGCCCTCTGCCTCCCCGATGCTGCCTCCAGGACAGGGCCTGGGCAGGATGCGCCTGAGCCACCCTCCTGGGAAAGGGAGTCAGGAGGAAACCTCCTCCTCATCCCTGAGCTTCAGCAAAATATCGTAGTAAAAACACATTTTTTTCCAAGTCATTAACAATAAGGCTTTTGGTAGGTGTCTGTGATGTGCAGGTCAGCAGGCCGGCAGCAGCAGGGGCCGTGGGCAGCCCTGACCTCCAAGGCAGTGGTGTGGGCCTATGGGCACACTCTGAGCCCAGGAAGGTGCTGGGTGCTCCACAGGGCAAAGGCCCTTTAGTCCAGGCCGGTGTGAACCCAGGGGTGCTGTGCCCAGGGCGGGCATGGAGTACTCCATAGAGCAAAGGCCCTGCAGGCCCAGGCATCTCATGTTGGAGCGGGGGCTTCCTGCACACGGGGAGCTGCTAGGCTGGGGTAAGAGGAAGATGGGTGAAGAGGGAGGGGACAGAGGGCTGGGATCGGGGACGGGCGGTAGGAGAGAGAAGGAGGAGGGGAGGAAGGGAGGTAGGGAAATGGAGTAAGCAGAACCCAGGCTGAGCACCTGGCCCTGGCTGGGGTGGTGAGAGGCCCTTGGGCAGTTGCAGGCAGAGGCAGCATGGTGAGGTTTCTCTTTTCCAGAGGCAAGTGGTGGCAAGTGGTGAGGACAGAGTGGGGGCAAGTCTAGATGTGGGGACACCCTGAGGAG
Source organism: Macaca thibetana thibetana (assembly GCF_024542745.1). Taxonomy (NCBI): domain Eukaryota; kingdom Metazoa; phylum Chordata; class Mammalia; order Primates; family Cercopithecidae; genus Macaca; species Macaca thibetana. The sequence continues at coordinate 133,302,718 of NC_065585.1, forward strand.
GCAGGTGGAGGGGTTGGGAAGGCAGGAACTGCTGGGCCTGGGGCAGCTTTGGTAGATTCAGGGCTGGGAGCTGGGGGTGGAAGTGGATAAGCCTGGGATGGCTGGGGGCCGGGTCTGGCCATGGGGACAAGAGCAGGATGAGGACGAGGACGGAAGGTGCCTTCTGCTCTGCGTGTGTGACTCCCAGGCAATGTGGTGAAGGGCACTCAGAGAGATCCTGGGCCTGAGCCATGGGCTTGGCAGTCCTCTGCCCAAAACCAGGAGCAGGAACAGCAGAGCACGGATGGGCTCACCCGGGGGACTGAAGGCAGAGGTGGGCTGTGGATGGAGACTGGGGAGATGCCGACGTTCCCCCTTTGAGGTGTCAGAGCTGGGCTAGAGAGAACCTGGAGATGGTCACTGAGCTGGGGTCAGTGTCTTAGGAGTGCTGGCCACCACCATCTAGGGAGATGATGACTGAGAACATCCCAGCCTTTGGAAAGTACGATCATAGCCAGCAGTGATTCGGGGCCCAGTGGGTGGTGGGGGCGGTGAGTGGAGAGGGGAGGAGAGAAAGAGGTGATGGAGGAGGCCGGCAGGGCCAGGGGGAGTACGCTCCTCAGCCACAGAGCTGCAGGGCCTCGCCCACAATCTGAGTGCCTGAGGCCATGATCACCCCAACTAGGTCTCAAAATGTGGGACCCAGGAGGGCACAGGTGGGCTCTGTCAGCCTCTCAGGGTGAGGGTTGAACCAGTGGGAGAGTGGAGATCCCTGATCCCTGGAGGAGCACCATGAGGCTGCCGCCCACCCCCTGGATCTGGAGGCTCAGTTCAGACCCCAGGCCAATGACCCCAGGAGGCCAGGCCCCGCTGGCTCCAGTGGAAGTCACGGAACAAGCCAGGGCCACTCTGCCCGGGGTACTTGGTTAGTGAGAAGGAGCGAGCCTTGGTGCCTTTGCAGCCCAGGTGTGTGTCTGTGCAGGCTGAGTCCCATCTCCATAGACAGGGGCCTGGGCTGCCAGCTGTGCCTGTGGACATGGGGGCAGGAGGGTCAGAGGAGGGAGATGGCTCCGTATCCACCCTAATTGCCTCTCCGGAGAGGGAGACAGAGCGGGAGGTTGACTCTGGCTGACCCCCACTGTCCCTTGGGGAGACTACATAATGAGAGCAAGGAAGCAGCCGCTGTGTGTGTGTGCGTGTGTGTGTGCGTGTGTGTGCGCGTGTGTGTCCGTGTGTGTGTTTGTTGGGCCGGGACTGGTGAGAGGTGCTCAGCCTCTCCGAGGACCACATATGCTGGTGGGAGGGTGGCCCGGCTGCAGAATGCAGGCAGGCGGGGTTTTGTGCCGGCTTTCCTCTGGGTGCTTGGTGAAATGCAGGTTCCTAGGCCTCAGACACACTGGATCAGAATTTCCTAAGTGGAACCGTTCATCTTAAAGCTCCATAGGTGGTTTTCATGTTCATTTCTGTGTAGGAAAAAACCCACGGGCCTGTGAGATCTTTGGAAACCTCAGGAACCTCTCCGCTCCGGGCATGCACTTATGGTGAAGGCTTCCTAAAATTAAGGATGCGTCCCCTTCTCCCCTGGCCAGGCTAGACAGGCCCTTCTGGAGACAGCCTGCCCTCGCGCAGAGACCCCTACGATGCAGGCAGTTTGAATGGAGAGGAACGGGAGCATGTGGGTGAGGGGACAACTGGTCTGAATGACAAGGGAGTGGCTTTGCTGCCTGCCTGTGTTTCTCTGCAGGGCCTTTCCTAGTTCTGGGATGGGGGATATTGAGTGAGAGATGGGAAAAGGCCTGGAATCTAGTCTGGGCTCAGCCACTCATACAGCTGTGAGATTTTGGACTGAATCAGCCATCAGCCACCTCCACTGAACATCAAACCCCTCCAAGAGCACTGTGCTGGAGCCCTGCCCCAGACTGATAAAGTTAGCATCTCCAGGTGTGGGGCTGGACACGGGTCTTTGTTCTCAACCCCTAAATGGTGATCCTTTTCTCTGATCCCCACCAACTGGACAATAGACAGGAGAGAAGGGCTTGGTTCCTTCCCCTTCCCCTTCAAGGAGAAACTCCCCTGGCCAAAAGCTTTTGCATTATGCTGATACTATGGTTGCTTTGTCAGCATTTGAGTGACACATGACATGCGTTTTGATTCGGGGCAGGCTGAGGCTATAGGAATGCCAGCATTTTCAGAGATGCTAGAAGATTGCCGTAGAGAAGGCACAAAAATCCTCTCAGCCATTGGCCCTGAAATTCTTTATCTCCAAATCAGAAGGAAACACAGCGTTGTCCATTAACAGTAAATTTTTTAAATATAAAGCGCAGACATACTGGGCAGGGGTGGTTTAAAGCGGGTCTGTTTGTAAACTTAAAGGAGAATCCCATGGGCAGATAACTTTTCATTTTAATGCAGATAACTTTTCAGTTTAATGATCGGCTTTATAAACCCAGGTTCTCTCTGGCTGCGGATATCTGTACAGAAGTAGAACATTGCTAGAGGCAGAATGTAATCAGCTGAACCAAAAATCCCATTTAATTTACCCCCCTAAATTGTCACTACGTTGCAGTAAAGTCATTCAACAAAGTGTTGGCTACCTTTAGCTAAGGTGTTTATTTACAGAATCTAAATCAAAACAAAGAAAAAATATGATATAATGGAAGATGTGGACTTTGGAGTCTGAAATATCTGAGTTTAAATCCTGGCTTTGTTCCTAACTAGCTGTGTGAGTTTGGGCAAGTCTGTGTCTCTTCTAAGCGTCGGTTTCTCCATCTGTGAAATGGAACACCTACTTGCCTATTTCACAAACGTGTTGAGAAGTTTAAATCTCACAAATGATCATTTATATCAAGAGTCTAGTACGGTACCTGACGCATTGTAGGTATTGAATACTTAGCAGTTATAATTAAAATATGGATCTATCCCCAACATGTGTGTAATAAAGTTTCATATTATGTATTTTGCAACACTACAATGAGGAAAACATCATTTAGCCCATTTTGCAGATGTTGAAACTGAGTTGGGATCGCTGGGACTTGAGCTCAGGTCCTTCAGCTCCAGGTCCCATGCTCTTTTCATTGCATGCTCTTAACTAGAGATGGACAATGCCATTTTAATGAGGTGTCAGGTCAGTAGGTGGCAGGGCTGGCTGTCACTGGCATTCGGAGGTGGGGGGCAGCAGGGAGGGAAACAAAGGGGTTGAAACATCGCTCAGAGAATGAATGGAGACTTCAAATCACAGAAGAGGTGCCCGGTGGATGCTTCATGCCAGCCAGTAGTGACAAGTGCTGCACGCCCCTGCATGTCACCATTTCCAGAACAAGCTCACAGTGCAATCTGTTCCGCTGGGGGCTTCTAGCTAAGATGCCAGTTCTGATTGACATGTGACTTGTGAGTGTAATTCTTCACCAGCCCTTCATCCAATATGAAGAAACACTACCCCCCAAATATATCACAGTTTACATATATATAAAATTATGCTTTTATTGTCAACACCTTAAGGAATCACCTTTGCAGAATATTTTTGAAATATGCTTTTTTTTTTTTTTTTTTTTTTTTTTTTTTTTTTTGAGACAGAGTCTCGCTCTGTCACCCAGGCTGGAGTACAGTGGCACAGTCTGGGCTCACTGCAACCTCCGCCTTCTGGGTTCAAGTGATTCTCCTGCCTCCTCCTGAGTAGCTGGGATTACAGGCACGCACCACCACACCCTGCTAATTTTTGTATTTTTAGTAGAGATGGGGTTTCACCATGTTGGCCAGGCTGGTCTCGAGCTTCTGACTTCAGGTGATCTGCCCGCCTTGGCCTCCCAAAGTGCTGGGATTACAGGCGTGAGCCACCACGCCTGGCACATGTCAAAATGTTTAAATAACATCTCCACTTGTAGATAGAAGACTGCAGACACGTAGAGACAGCAGATACCCAACCTTTGCTTTGTGTGGCTACATTTAGATAACTAGTGGGCAGCACCTGCCACTGTAGCACAGACTCCATTTTAATACATTTGGATGCCACCAAATGCTCTGGTATATGCAGGAAAGCCAGTGAGAACCAGTCAAAGACATTCTACCCCGTCCAGGAACTCTCTTACCTGCATGGGGCTCAGTCTAAGCCCTGCTTTTGCAGGGTGTGCAGAGAGGCCATTTTTAAAATCTTACAAATGAGAAATAGAATTTAAAAAAATTATAAAGGACACAGGCAAATCAATTCATTAAAAGAAAAAACAGCTAGGATCTCAGTAGAAAAATGGGTCAAAAGCATGCACACATCATGTACATTCAAATAGTTTTTTAAAACCCTAGAAAAAAATTTTAATTTCATTAGTTATCAAATATATATCTAAGACAGTACCGCATTACAATAAGGTACTATTTTTTTGCCAATAAAATTTCCAAATGATTTTTCAATTTTGATGACAATACCAAACACTGATCATACTGTCATCATGAGTACAGATCTTTAGAAAAAACAATTTGGCTGCAGGATATCAAAAGCCTTAAAAATGTTGATATCCTCTGGCCCAGTAATTCCATGCCTGGGAGTCTATCCTAAGGAATTAATCAAAAGTTCAAGAACAAAAAAAAAAGTGTTAAGAACAAAAGAAGGGAAACCATGTAAAAGGTTAAAAATAGGAAAATGAGAAAGTATTCAATATACTCATTAACGGTACATTATTCAGGGGTTAAAATATAGGTTTATGATGATAAATAGAGATAGAGGAAATTCTTACTTCTTTAAGTTTTTAAAACGTGTGTAAATATATATATATATAAAGAATCATCTCAACTGTAAAATGGTTAGAAAAGGAGGAGAAGGAAATACATCCAATTGCTAACAGAAGTCTCTGAGTGATGGGATTATTTCTTACTACCTGCTTTTTTGCATTTTCCATTTTTTCATTACAAAAAGTATGAATTGAGGAAAAGCAACTTGGACTTTGGGGCTGAGAACAAACTTTATCCAATGACTCTGAAGTTATCTGCTTTGCCCAAGTATTTCTGCAGTCACCAAATACATTCAAGACTAGAAAAACAGTACCTCAAAGTCAAATGAGGTGAGTGCCAACAGAGGCCAAGGAGAAAAGTAACAGGAGATCAATAGGGAAAAGACGGAGAGAAACACTTGCTAGCAGAAAACAAACCCACAAACAAAAGCAAAACTGGAGCCTTTCCAATCAGTTCCATCTTTCGGGCTCTGAAGACAAATGAATGGGAACAGGGCTGGCCTCCGATAACCAGGCAGATCCGCAGACCCCGTTTCTTCACACTGCGTGTGGGACGGGCCACAGAGTTCTCTGAAGCTTCTGGACTTAGAATCCCGGGAGAGCATGGCATAGGCTGTGTCCTTGGCACGTCCTTGGTCTTCGTCCATGTGCTGTGGACATCTCCAGTGGACTGAGCGTTGCTCAGTTTTGTAGGAAAAATATGAATAAAAACAGAGCTCCCAAGCTCATGAGCATTTTGCAGCTTGATCTTGTCTAGAAATCTAAGTCATCTTGGCCAAAGCCGTCTGCCCTGCCCACTGCCTTGGTGGGGGCAGGATTTCCGAGTGTCTGGTCCTCTTGAGGGTCACAGCCTTCACTGGCCCCCTGCTCTGGAGACCTTGTGTCTGAAGGGGCCTCTTCTTGCTCAGAAGTGGAACTTTCTGGATACATCCTGGTGGCCTTCCTCTCTGCATGAGGGGCCCCCACGGACTTGGCGTCAGGGCTCCTTGTGTCTCCACATACATGGCCGTCTTCTGAGTCTTTCCACCAGCTGTCGCCCTGAGAGGATGCTCTGGAGGAAGAAGGGCCTGTCTGGGAGGCTGGCTTTTGGTGAGGAGTGTCTCCACCTGGGGAAGGGGGTGGAGTGGGCCTGTCCTCGGGGACTGGGCTGTTGCTTTCAGAAGCCCCCACAGACTGGCCATCTCCTAGACTGACCTGAGGGCTCCCCTTTTTCTCACCTTGAGTTTCTCCTTCCGACTCTGGCTGGGCCTCCCCTTCAGCCTCCAGGGCCTCTACACCTTCTGACTCTGGCTGGGCCTCCTCATCAGCCTCCAGGGCCTCAACACCTTCTGACTCTGGCTGGGCCTCCCCTTCAGCCTCTGGGCCTCGACACCTTCTGACTCCGGCTGGGCCTCCCCTTCAGCCTCCGGGGCCTCGACACCTTCTGACTCCGGCTGGGCCTCCCCTTCTGCCTCCTGGGCCTCCCCTTCTGCCTCCGGGGCCTTGACACCTTCTGACTCTGGCTGGGCCTCCCCTTCAGCCTCCAGGGCCTCCCCTTCTGCATCCGGGGCCTTGACACCTTCTGACTCTGGCTGGGCCTCCCCTTCTGCCTCCTGGGCCTCCCCTTCTGCCTCCGGGGCCTCGACACCTTCTGACTCTGGCTGGGCCTCCTCATCAGCCTCCAGGGCCTCTACACCTTCTGACTCTGGTTGGCCCTCCTCTTCTGCCTCTGGGGTCTCTACACCTTCCGACTCTGGCTGGGCCTCCCCTTCAGCCTCCTGGGCCTCTACACTTTCTGACTCTGGCTGGGCCTCCCCTTCAGCCTCCTGGGCCTCTACACTTTCTGACTCTGGCTGGGCCTCCCCTTCAGCCTCCAGGGCCTCTACACTTTCTGACTCTGGCTGGGCCTCCCCTTCAGCCTCCTGGGCCTCCTCTCCTGCCTCCTGGGCTTTCTCTTCTGCCTCTTGGGCCTCTACACCTTCTGACTCTGGCTGGGTCTCCCCTTCTGCCTCCTGCATCTCCCCTTCAACCTCTGGGGCCCCTACAACTTCTGACTCTGGCTGGGCCTCCCCTTCAGCCTCCTGGGCCTCCCCTTCAGCCTCTGGGGCCTCTACACCTTCTGAGTCTGGCTGGGCCTCCCCTTCTGCCTCCTGCATCTCCCCTTCAATCTCTGGGGCCTGTACAACTTCTGACTCTGGCTGGTCCTCCCCTTCTGCCTCCTGGGCCTCCTCTCCTGCCTCTCGGGCCTCTGCATCTTCTGACTCTGGGGGGGCCTCCCCTTCTGCCTCCTGGACCTCCCCTTCAGTCTCTGGGGCCTCTACACTTTCTGTCTCTGGCTGAGCCTCCTTTTCTGCCTCCGGGGCCTCTACACCTTCTGACTCTGGGGGGGCCTCCCCTTCTGCCTCCTGGGCCTCCCCTTCTGCCTCTGGGGCCTCTATACCTTCTGACTCTGGCTGGGCCTCCTGAGCCTCTACACTTTCTGACTCTGGCTGGGCCTCCCCTTCTGCTTCCAGCATCTCCCCTTCAACCTCCCGGGCCTCTACACCTTCTGACTCTGGCTGGGCCTCCCCATCAGCCTCCGGGGCCTCCTCTTCTGCCTCCTGGGCCTCTATACCTTTGGACTCTGGCTGGGCCTCCCCTTCAGCCTCCAGGGCCTCTATGCCTTCCGCCCCATCACTCTGTCCTGGATCTTGGTCACCTCCTGTCACAGCTTCACCCTGCAAGTTGTCCTCATGCCCAGAGCCCTGGCCCCCAGTTTCTCCCCTTTCACTTATGCCCTCTCCCTCCTGCTCGGCTTCCCCCAGCTCGCTGCCCACACTGGTTTCGCTGTTGTGGATTTTCCCTTCTCTCTCCTGAGCCATTGTATCTCCCTCTGCCTCCCCGAGTTTGGGATCTTTGTCTCTGTCGAGTCTCTGGCTTCCCTCACCATCCTCACCCTGGTCCATTCCAGGCCCGTGGCCCAGCCCCAGCCCTGGCCCTCCCTCCGCTCCCTGGACAGTCCTGGTGCTCGTGGGGTCTGTGCAGGTCCCGCCAGGGGCCACCTCTGCTGCCTCCCCATCGGTGTGTTCTTCCCTCTTCCTCTGCAGAATCTGCTGCAGGTCAAAGGCCTCTTTGATGGGACCTCTGGTTGCCCCCATTGTGGCCTTGGGGGACGCAGGGCTCACTTTCTTCCTCACACAGGCCTCGCAGGGACAGAACTCCTCGCCCTCCCCCTCCTCGCCCAGCTGGCTCCCCAGGGCAGTGCTGAGGGCTGGCTCGTCCTCCAGGGTGAAGGAGAAGGGCCCCAGGCCCAGGGTCCGCTCAGAGAAGGCCGAGAGGTTGCGCAGGCCCCGGAGACGGTGTCTGCGCTGCTGGGTCTGCAGGAGCAGCTCCCCAGTGAGGGCCTCCCTGGGAGGCCCCAGCACCATCCGCCCCGCCCGGCCCTGGAGCTTCTGGAGCTCTCTCTCGGTGCTGTCCTGGAGGCGCCGGGCCACATCCTGCTGCAGCTCGGCCGCCATCTGGTCCAGCAGGTCACTGTCCTGGAGGCCCCAGCGCGCTCGGAGCTCAGCCACTGCGCCGGAAAGGTGGGCCAGGAAGGCCTTCTCCATCTTCTTCAGCAACACGGACACCCAGATGGGGTCGCAGTCCAGAGCCGCTCTGCAGGCCACCGAAGAGCTCCTCTCTGCAGCCCCCAGCGGGGGATGGGCCTGCGTGTGCTCCTGGCCCATCATGGCGGCTCCGGGCGGCTTTTCCAAGCCAGGCTCAAGCTGGGAGCCACTTTGACTCTCGCTGACACTTGGGTCCGTCTCGCTGAGATGACTAGCGGGTTCTGTGGGTTCCTCTGTGCCCTCTGGGGGGCACGGCTCTGCAGAGGCTCTTCCCCCTTCCTCCTCCTGTATTGGGTCATCTTCCCAGGAGCCTTCCCCACCCGGAGAGCCGGCGTCTGACAATTCCTGCCGGCCGACGCTTCCTCCTTCTGGAAGCCCTTCCTCTTTGAGACCCTCTTCAAGAGCCTCTTCTTGCAGTCCTCCTTCTGGTCCTTCTTTAACTTCCTCTAACTGCGCCCCCTCTTCTTGCAGCCCTTCTCCTCCTGTTTCTTCTTTAATTTCCTCTAACTGCGCCTCTTCTTCTTGCTGTCCTCCTTCTGTTCCTTTAGTTTCCTCTGACTGCGCCCCCTCTTCTTGATGCCCTTCCTCTTCTGTTCCTTTAGTCCCCTCTAACTGCAACCCCTCTTCTTGCAGCCCTTCTGTTTCTTTAGTTCCCTCTAACTGCGCCCCCTCTTCTTGTGGTCCTTCTCCTTCTGTTTCTTCTTTAATTTCCTCTAACTGCGCCTCTTCTTCTTGCTGTCCTTCTTCTGTTCCTTTAGTTTCCTCTAACTGCGCCCCCTCTTCTTGCAGCCCTTCTCCTCCTGTTTCTTCTTTAATTTCCTCTAACTGCGCCTCTTCTTCTTGCTGTCCTTCTCCTTTTGTTCCGTTAGTTTCTTCTAACTGCACACCCTCTTCTTGCAGCCCTTCTCCTCCTGTTTCTTCTTTGATTTCCTCTAACTGCGCCTCTTCTTCTTGCTGTCCTTCTCCTTCTGTTCCCTTAGTTTCCTCTAACTGCACCCCCTCTTCTTGCAGCCCTTCTGTTTCTTTAGTTCCCCCTAACTGCACCCCCTCTTCTTGCAGCCCTTCTCCTGTTTCTTCTTTAATTTCCTCTAACTGCACCTCTTCTTCTTGCTGTCCTTCTCCTTCTGTTCCGTTAGTTTCCTCTAACTGCACCCCCTCTTCTTGCAGCCCTTCTTCTGTTTTAGTTTCCTCTAACTGCACCCCCTCTTCTTGCAGCCCTTCTGTTTCTTTAGTTCCCTCTAACTGCAGCCCCTCTTCTTGCAGCCCTCCTCCCTCTGTTTCTTCTTTACTTTCCTCTAATTGCACCTCTTCTTGCATTGTGTTTTCAGCTAACTGCTCCAGGTTCAAGCTCGCCCTCTGCTCCTCACCGTCTCTTTCTGCTTCATCCTCATTGGTGGCACAAGCACAGGCTCGGGAGTTCAAGAAGGCTGGGGAACAACACTGCTGTTGGTTTTCCAGATCCCCTGGGTTCTCAGAAGTTCTGGAATCAGGCCTCTGGTTGGAGGTTTTCAGGGACAGCTCTGTCCCCTCAGGGACCAGGGCGCTGTCCATGGCACAGGGTACGCTGCTCTCCCCTGAGCCTCCGGAGCCACTGCTGATATCCACACCAGAGGAGGACGTGGGTGTGAAGTTCTCCGTCACGGCTTGGGACCCAAGGTCTGGCAGAGCCTGGCTCCATGTGAGCTCCCAAAGGCCTGAGTCTAACTGGTCTTCCCCAAGGTCGCATCCTGGCCACAGGTCCTTTGAGATGCTGAGCAGCTCCTGGTACCGAGGGGAGTCTTTGAACCTCACTTTGCTGGCAGGAGACCCAAGGTCTTCATCAAAGAACTGAAGACTGGCCAGACAAGTAATGAGGGCCCCGGCTGAGCGGCTGAGTCTCCTGGCCATGGGCCTAGACACTTCGGGCATGCTGCTGGGCCGGCCCTGCTTGGAGCCCATCAGCGCCCTCATGATCTGTGTGGAGGCAGACACCCGACCAGGAAGTGCCCGCAGGCTCACCCCGCAGCTGGCTGGGTCCTCTCTGTCCGCTCCGGCCTCTGCGGGGGCCTCGGAAACTCCCTCTGGAGCTGCCCCTTGGGGAACACCCTCTCCTGATTGGGGACCAGCATCACTACTCCCCGGGAGGGCTCCCTCTGGCTCCAGGTCCTGGCCGGGGTCCCCTTCCAGGGGCTGTTGTCTGGCCAGAGCTGGCTCCCCCAGGCCTTCCAGAGAATGGTCATCCCCAGGGTCCACCTCGGGGCCTCTCAGGCCACCCCCTGCTGCACCTGTGGTGTCGTCCGCCATCTCATATGTCATGAGTACGGGCTCTTCTGGAATGTTGTCCAGCCATTCGCGGACCACAGCCTCTGGAGACGAGCGGGGCAGAGAGCTGGGTGACACACCGCTGGCCTCCTCCTGCCCCTGCGGGCCTCCCCAACTCCTCAAGGTCTCCTCCTGGGACAGCCCCCCAGATCCCACATCCTGGCTGGCACTGCTTCTCCTCGATGCCCCTGAACCGGGCTCCAGGGATGGTGTGGGGCCTGCCTGGTGTGTCCCCTCCTTCTGCTGGCTCCCACCTGGCCTCTGGGCAGCACTTCGGTGGCTGCTACCGGTGCTCCCACAGCTGGAAGAGCGCCTCTGGGGGCAGGGCCGCCCCCTGGGCGGGGTGGGACAGTACCTGCCACACAGCCAGCGGGCCTCAGGGGAGGGTCCCCGCTGGGCCTTTTCGGCCGGCTGCGTCCCAGCCTGTGAGTGGCAGCAGCTTTGGTGGGGGCCCGCCGCCCCTTGCTCAGGCTGTCCAACCTGCAGAATCAAGGGCGAGGAGGGTTGGGGGGTGTCCCTGGCCTGTTCCTCCAGGCTGGCAGCCCCAGATTTTGAGCAGGAGTCAGATGTGTGGGGTGGTGTGGGGTCCGGCGAGCATGTCCTGGACCCCGTGTCCCCTGCCCACCCGACAGAGGGAGCATTGCAGGGGGAGACCCCAGAAGCACAATCTGAGTGTCCTGCAGGAGTGACAGTGGCACTGCTGATTCCCAGAAGGTCCTGGGAAGGAAGAGATCCCAAGGAGGGAGGTCTCAGGTTCCCGGAGGCCTGTGTCCTGGTGCTCAATGAGCTTCCAGAAGATCGTGGCACTGAGCCATCCCGGCAGGCCCTTCGCCGCTCAGGAGGCCTCGGCACTTGCTTGGTTACAGAGGAGTCCAGCGGGCTGTGGGTGTCCTTGCAGTAGTGACACTGCCTGGGATGGCCTCTCGGGGCCACTCGGCCAAGGCCAGGGCTGCTGGGTGAGGACGTCGCACTGGCCCGGCTTCTGTGCCTTCTCCGCTCCTGCTGGGATGAAGCGGAGGTGGAAGGGGTAGAAGAGGCTCCTTCCGAGTCCCAGGAGCCAGAAAGGCCAGGAACCAGAGGCTCCCTCTTCACAGACGCCCCCCTGGCCTGCTCGGTGCCCCGTCCTTGCATCTCTGCCTGCAGATCCTCACTCCTTAAAGATGAAAGACTTGGAGCTGGAGAACCAGGGTTGCCTCCCTTGGTGGCCTCCTGCTGAGAGGTCTCAGCCCTTGCCTTGCCTGGGCAGCCCCGGGGCTGCCCGCCCCATTCGCTGGATCCCTCGTGAGACCCGGTTCTGGCCAACGAGTCGGAAGAAGCCCCCTCCTCACTCCGGGCCCTGGGTGTCAGGCGGCCGCCTTGCTCTGGGCTGCCCAGCCCGGCTCCATCTGTGCATAGGCTGGGGTCCTCACCCAGGCTCCCTCCAGCTTCCCGCTCAGCCCCTCTCTGGGCAGAGGGGCTGCCGCTGTCCACCCTGTCTTCCGGGGTCCTGGGGCAGCAGGAGGAGTCTGGCTCTGAGCCCTCGGGGTGGCCGGTGCTGGAGGCTGGGCTGGCACTGTCCAGGCTGCATCTCTGCCTCCCGGCAGCCCCGTGGCCCCACAGGCCACTGCAGCGGACGTGCTGGGCCAGCCCCCACCTCTTCCGAGTCGCCACTCTCTCTCCCTGGGAGGCATGCAGGGGATTCGTCCAGATTTCATACTTGGGCCCTGGCTGCCCGCCTCGGCCAAAGGCTTCCCCACATCCCACCCTGCAGGGCCGGGGTCCCCACACCCCAGGGTCAGAGAAGCCCCAAGGGTAGCCCTCCCACACACAGCAGAGGGGGTCCACCTCCCCCAGAATGGGGTCTTCCCCGCTGGCCGCCGTGAGGGCGCTGGCCCTGCCCATCCTCCGGGACCACAGGAGTGTGTCCTCGCCGACCAGGTGGAAGCGGACTTTCATCTCCACGGACAGGCTGCCGTCCTCATTCATGCGGACCTTCTTCTTCATGTCATCGCCGGCCACCAGCGGGCCCGGCTGCGCTGGCGTGTCCTGAGGGTGCCTGTCAGGAGCAGGGCCCACTGGGGGGTTGCTAGGAACAGGCCTCTCTGGCGGCTGCGGCCTGCTGCCTGGCCGGGACCGTGAATGGATCACACTCGGCTTAGTCTTTGGCCCCCAGCTCCCTGGCACGCAGTGAAGAGGAAAAGAAAAGAGGAAAAGATTGTGAGCCATGGGGACAGCATCAGGGTAAAGGAATAAAATAGTCATGAGCCTCCCACGACCTGAACACCACCACTGCCTCCAAAATGCACGGTAACAACTGGGCACGGTGGCTCAGGCCTGTAATCCAAGCACTTTGGGAGGCCGAGGCGGGAGGACTACTTGAGCTTGGGGTTTCAAGACCAGCCTGGGCAACTTAGTGAGACACCATCTCTACAAAAAAAATAATAATAATAATTAAAAAATAATTAGCTGAGCACAGTAGTATGTATGGCCTTACAGTCCCAGCTTCCTGGCTACTTGGAAGGCTGAGGCAGGAGAATCCCCTGAGTCCCAGAGTTCGAGGCTGCAGTGAGCTCTATGCCACTGCACTTCAGCCTGGATGACAGAGCAAGACCATTAAAAAAAGAAAAGAAAAAAAAAAAGCATGATAAGGGCAGAGCTACTCTAGAATGACAGTCCACAGAGCTACCAGTCTGTGAACTGGCATCGTCTAGCAAGGAGAACTTGAGTCTGAATTCAATCTCAACTCTGCCACTTACTAGCTGCATAGTTTTTGGCAGAGCCTGTTTTCTGAACCATAAAATAAGCATAATAATATTGATTGGTTGAGTTCGTATTGATGCATGGCTATGCATATAAAACTTCCTCTATAGTTGCTAGCACACAGTAGGCTCTCAAGAGATGGCAGACTTGGCAGGCAGAGTGGCAGTGCCGAGAGCTTGCTCTTGGCCCTCCTCGTACCCACACCCAGCACAGCAGGTGAAATCAATAAACTGCTGCATATGACCCTGATTGTAAACTGTTATATGCTCTGTGATTATTAGTGGTGATTTTTCACCCTCATCAAGCTCCTGGGTTGATAAATGACTTCAGGGAAGGACCTGGGCTGGAGATATCAGGTCCTGCTAGTCAAGCCTGCACCCCAGCCATGAAAAAGAGAAGAAGAAAGGGCCACTGGGGATGCAAAGGAGTGGCTCTAAGAAAAAATGAGTCAGGTGCGGTGGCTCACGCCTGTAATTCCAGCACTTTGGGAGGCCAAGGCAGGCGGATCACCTGAGGTCAGGAGTTCAAGACCAGCCTAGGCAATGTGGGGAAACCCTGTCTCTACTAAAAACACAAAAAATTAGCTGGGCGTGGTGGTGGGTGACTGTAATCCCAGCTACTCGGGAGGCTGAGGCATGAAAATCACTTGAACCCCAAAGGGGGAGGTTGCAGTGAACCTAATTCACATCACTGCACTCCAGCCTGGGTGACAGAGCAAGACTCCGTCTCAGAAAAAAAAAAAAAAAAAAAAGAAGAAAGGAAAAAGGAAAAAAAAAAAAGAAAGAATGAATGAATGAAGCCCCTAAGTGCTTTCAAATTCCATCTCCTGAGCCAACATGTGGCAAGAGGGCAGGGCTAACAGACAGAGGCTGAGCTGATGACCAGCAAAAGAACAGACCCCAGGTGCACATCTGGGCAGAGGATGACTTTACCCAGTCCTGCCCCTCCACAGGGACCAAATGCGACTGGGGACTCCTCCAGGGAGGAGCCCAGAGTAAACTGTCCTTGTGCCTCCAGTGCCTGGCCTACAGTGATCACCGAGCCTGTCCTTGTTGGTGTTTCTGAGCTTTTCACAAAGGATAGTACTTTGTTTACTCACCAAATTTTTCCATTGTCAGACTGCATTTGTTAATTGTGCTTTTAAAAATAAGTGTGTGGTTTTAGAAAATAACATAGTCCAGACTGTGGCTCTTTGGCTGGATATATGGTTGGTTGGATGGATGGATGGATGGATGGATGGATGGATGGATGATCCGTGGTCATGGTTAGTTTTAGTCCTTTTGACCTCCGTGCCGGCCACCACTGTTGTCTGAGATCATCGTGACCCTTAAAGGATGCAGCGCCACACACAGGGCCCATTGCTGCCATGATGTCATGGCCACTGTAGTTGTTTCTTTTTTGAGACAGGGTCTCTGTTGCCCAAGCTGGAGAGCAGTGGCACGATTGTGACTCACTGAAGTCCCAAACTCCTGGGCTCCAATCATCCTGCCGCCTCAGCCTCCTGAGTAGCTGGGACCACAGGCATGTGCCACCATGCCTGGGTAATTTGTTCATTTACTTATTTATGTTTGTGGTAGAGGCAGGGTCTTGCTCTGTTGTCTAGGCTTGTCTTGAACTCCTGGGCTCAAGTGATCCTCCTGTCCTGGCCTCTCAAATTGCTGGGAATATAGGTGTGAGCCTCTGCACCTGTGGTTCTTAATAAAATTTATTTTAGATTCTAGAAACTTCAAGTTCAAGATAACTTAACCCTGTTCCATGTATTTATTTATTTATTTTGAGACATGATCTTGCTGTGTCACCCAGGCTGCAGTGAAATGGTGTGATCACAGCTCATTGCAGCCTCAACCTCCTGGGCTCGAGTGATCCTCCCACCTCAGCCTCCCAAGTAGCTGGAGCTATAGGCATGTGCCATTATGCCTGGCTTATTTTTTTGTATTTTTTTTTAGAGACAGTGTCTCATTATGTTGCCCAGGCTGGTGTCCAACTCCTGAACTCAAGCAATCCTCTCGCTTTGGCCCCCCAAACTGCTGGAATTACAGACATGAGCCACCGTGCCCAACCTCTGTTCCTTTTATATACCAAACACTGTCCTCTCCTATCTTGGTCAAATGTTCAACCCAAGTCAGGTTGACAGTACTGAGAAGGAGGAAGAGGCAAGAGACATCCCAACATTACTGGGATACCCGAGATTTGGGGCCAAAGGGAAGTTTCCTGGATTACCTGGAAGGGTATCCACTCAACCCTACTGAACCACCATCCAGTGCAAATCAGATGGGGGAAACCCAAAAACCAACTCACTGTTTTTGTTTCTTGAAGTCAGCCCAGATAAAGTTTCAGCTTCACTTCTCCTGGCATTTTCCATGGCTGGGGGTCTGAAGGCCTCATGCCCGGCACACACCAGCACAGAAGGGCTGTGCAGCAGAGCCTGCAGCGAGTCCACCTGAGGGAGGAGCGGGTGGGGTCAGGAGGCCTGGGCTGCAGAAACCCCTCTACCCTGAGGCCTGGGGGAGGAAGAATCCAGTCTCACCAGCCCTGTCCTGATTTCTGCACATCTCACTCCAGACTCCTGGTCCAAGGAGGGGTCTTATCCACTCCCCATAACACCTCCATCACTGGCTGGAGGCTGAGGTCCCACCACCATGATCTCCTGCTCTACCTATACCCCTCCTTCCACCACATGTGAGGCCTGTGATCAAAGGGCACTCTGGATGCCCCTGCTGCAAAAGACTTCTGTAGGCTGCATTTCTGCCCACACGTCCACCCTCCAGAATATGTATTCCCTGAAGCAACTGGAGCAGCACGCCCTCCAGCTCCCACAGCGGGGCCCGATTCACTCTCACCCTTTTCCGAAATGGAGGAGCCTCTGTGCTGCCCGACCTGTGTTTTCTGGTACAATCTGAGTCTGTTGCCTCTGTCCCTGCCTCTGCCCAAGTGGAGGCGACAGGGGCTAGGCACCACTCTTCCTACAGGGACCCCTTCCCTTCCAGACTCCCGCAATGGTCTCTGGGCTCCTGACCCTCCCCAGACCCATCAGAATGTCCCCTGCCCACTCCTGGGCTCAGGGCAGGCTCAGGGCAGGATTCCATTCCAGGAAACAGGTTCCTGGACCCAGAGACGCCTGCAGATCTGAGGGTTTGCACTACTGATGGGATTACATTGTAATTAGCAATGCTGGGGAATGTACTCCATCTTTAAAGCACAGAGCACATTCTTTTTCATTCTCTAAAATTATAAGGATATACTCATTAACAAAAAAATGAAAAAAAGAGGGAATATTACATTCTCTTCCCCAAAAAATGTCATAGAAGTGTGTTGTGCACCAGATCTTTCAGCCTAGGTAATTAGACGTTTGTTTTAAATGACGAGGTCCATTTCTTCTTTGATTTAGATTCCTAGTCCATCAAAAATTTCAAACATGACCCAAGTCTATCAATTCATGGATGTAGCCATGCTTCTAGGGAATCAAACTCTCCAAGGAAGAAGAAAAAATTGAAGACTAAATGATGCTCCCATTCCTAGGGAGAGGTAGAAGTCTAAAATCTACAGGAAAAGGAGCATTTTCAAGAATGACTATCCAGGAGGGAACCTGAAAGTTGATAATCATGTCGCAGTCCTTCCTGGGGAGAAATGAGGTCATTATATTTACAGAAACTCTCACAGCTCTGCAATAAGTCTAGGTGAAAATATCCGAAGTCTTTTTCTCCAGTTCACTCATGTTATACCAGCTCTCTCCCCATCACCGCACCCACTAAACTACAGCTAACTGAAGGTGGGGACCTCGTCTCATTTGTCTGTTTATGTGGCACATGCTAGTCCACGGTAATGCATACTAACTCAAAAGCATCCTTGCATTACATCGTAATTAGCAACGCTTGGGGATGTATTTCCATCTTTAAAGCACAGAGCTTGTTCTTTTTCATTTTCCAAGCATTAATGTTGGCTCTATCATTGGTCAGTCATGCAACTAGGGGCAAATTACTTAACCTCTGTGCCTCACTTTTCTTATCTGTCCCAAGGGGATAATAATATCAGCTACCAGATGCAGTGGCTCACGCCTGTAATCTCAACACTTTGGGAGGCCGAGACGGGTAGATCCCTTGAGCCCAGGAGTTTGAGATTAGCCTGGGCATCATGGTGAAACCCCATCTCTACTAAAAAGACCAAAAAAAAAAAAAAAAATTAGCCGGGCATGGTGGTGGGTGCCTGTAATCCCAGCTACTCAGGAGGCGGAGGCAGAGAAGTGCTTCAACCCAGGAGGCAGAGGATGCAGTGAGCCGAGATCACACCGCTGCACTCCAGCCTGGGTGACAGAGTGAAACTCCATCTCAAAAACAAACAAAAAAAAACAACAAACAAAAAAACCCAATAAAATTAGCCAGGCTTAGTGGCATGTGCCTGTAGTCCCAGCTGCTTGGAAGGCTGAGATGGGAGGCTCACTTGAGCCCAGGAGGTTGAGGCTGCAATGAGCTGAGATTGTGCCACTGCACTCACACCTGGGCAACAGAACCAGACCCTGAATCAAATATTAGTAATAGTAATTAATAAATTAATAATAGTAATATCAGCTACCTCATGAGTTTGTGTGGTGCACGCTATGCCCCAGACCAGCTGCTTCTATCCCACTGTCTTTCTGGTGTGCGTTCCAGTACTGCACAGGTTTCTTTCTTTGTTTTGGTTTCGGTGGTGTTTTTTTTTTTTTTGTATGCTTGTTTGTTTTTTGAGATGGAGCCTCGCTGTGTCACCCAGGCTGTAGTGCAGTGGCGCAACCTCCACCTCTCGGGTTCAACCTCCACCTCCCGGGTTCAAGCGATTTTCCTGCCTCAGTCTTCCCAGTAGCTGGGACTGCAGGCACACACCACCATGCCCGGCTAATTTTGAATTTTTAGTAGAGACGGGGTTTCCCCATGTTGGCCAGGCTGGTCTGGAACTCCTGACTTCAAGCGATCCACCTGCCTCAGCCTCCCAAAGTGCTGGGATTACAGGTGTGAGCCACCGCACCTAGCCCAGTACTGCAGAGTTTAGAAAGCTGCCAGCCCATTTCCTGAACTCGCTCGCAGCTTAGGATCTAAATGCGAAATAAGTCCCACGAACTGATGCACTTGCACAGGGCATGAACACGGCAGTGAAGCAGGGGCCATCTTCCTTTTGTTCCTGACTCTTGCCACAAGCAAAAGGAAGTCAAAGATGCAGAGAGGTGTGTGCCGCTGAGATATCAAAAGACGCCCTCGTTGTTCTAGTACCCAACATCTTCCCATTTGGGATCCCAGCAATGGTGGAGTAATTCAGAGCTCAGTCATTCCAGAGGCAACCCCCCAAACCCACTTTCCTCATTTCCTAGACATCCCGGACAGGTCGGTCTGTGACATTCTGGGAATCTTTTCCAGGAACCCAGCCTGTGTTCCTCCAGCCTTTCACTGAATCTCTAAGCATCAAACCCTCTGAGTGTAATTCCTTCTTGCTTAAGATGCCGAGAGAGGGCTGGGCACAGTGGCTCACGCCTGTAATCCCAACACTTTGGGCTGCCAAGGTGGGCAGATCACCTGAGGTCAAGAGTTCAAGACCAGCGTGGCCAACATGGTGAAACCTCATCTCTACTAAAAATACAAACAAACAAACAAACAAACAAAAAAACAAAAAAAAAACATTAGCTGGGCATGTTGGCAGGTGCCTGTAGTCCCAGCTACTCAGGGAGGCTGAGGCAGGAGAATTGCTTGAACCTAGGGGGCAGAGGTTGCAGTAAGCCAAGATCACGCCACTGCACTCCAGCCTGGGTGACAAAGGGAGACTCCATCTCAAAAAAAAAAAAAAAAAAAAAAAGATGCTGAGAGAGGATTCTGTTTCCTGTACTGAAGCATGGATGATACAGTGTATCACATCACAGGTGGCTGCAGGCAATGAACCTTCAAGGATAGGAATCTGGGATTTGTGTTCTCATCTGGTTGATTTGAAGGTGGTGATAAACTGGTGACAATGGGACACTCATAGCGCATGGCACACAGTGACAAAAGGGTTCTTAGGTGGTCCCTCTGATAGTAGAAAGTAGTGCTTCCTGAGAACAGGACTTTGACCCTCCACTGGCTGCCGGGATAGCCTCTTACAATGAGAGTAAGAGCTGCAAGGGCTATGGAGTGGGCTGGCTGCTTCTGACTTTTGAAAAATGGCAAGCTCAAGGTCTAAGCCCTGGTTCAAGGATGACCAGAGGACTTGGGGGCTTCTGCAACTGCTGTCAAAGAGTCTCTTTTCTCTTGTCAAAACTCAAACGCAGAACTGCTTCTGCTGGTGGCTGAAAGACAACTGAACTGGGTGTTAGCTGTTCCATCAAGCCACAAAGCAGGGGTGGTGTGCAGAAGTGGTCCCTGATCACCAGGTGGAGATGACATGGACTAGATCAGGCTCAAGAAGCTTGACTGAGGCCTCAGTTAAGTTGCTCGAGAAGGTGGCTCACACCCCAGCTTATCTCCTCCTGTTGCATCCACCTATGACTTCCTGGGAAATTCCCCCTCCCAGCTAACTGAAGAAGAAAAGATTCAATTCTGGCTTTCAGACGGTTGCACAGAGTATGTTGACATGACCAAGAGTTGACTGCTGCATGACAGACCCGGTTTGGCCATGAAGGGCAGTGGGGAAGGGAAACCCAGGAGACAGTGTGATTTGGTGACTACTCAGAAGAAGCAATGGCAAGAGGTTCTAGAGCAATTTATGGGCAATGGTTAGCAGTTAAATCTGACAATCAAGGGGCTTGAAAGGAAGGGGACTGGAGGATGGGTGACAGGAAGTCCAGAGAAGGACCTGTGAATGGATTGTTGAGAACTGGCCTAGAGGGTAAGAACATTGGTGTCCCATGTGGTTGTTTACCAAAAAGTGAAAATCCTGAGGATACATTGACCAGCTCTGTAGAGTCAATCATCCTCTTCCTTCAGCCACCCCAGGGCATGCTCAGGCAGTTCCTGAACAAAGTGGCACAGAAGCATCAACTAGCAGCAGACGCTCCACTCCATTCAAGCAAACTTGGCTGCCACCTCTGCTCGGGGCCTGATCTGCTAAAGGCAGAGACCAATGATTCGTATCAGACCTTGAGGGATACAGCCAGACCCCTGGTGGAAAGAACTCCTCTGATTTGGTGGCATTCAGCAATCTGTGCCAACTGTAATCCTGCTTCACAGGTAGATTTTGCACCTGGCCATCATCCTTCTCCACCCTCCATGGACTCACTGAACGCCTTGCTCATCCTTGCCAAAACCCATGAAGATTATTTCCACCCAAAAGACTGATTTTATAGCAAAGATGTGAGAAGATGGACTAACACCCATGAAACTCACTGTGTGGCCATGTACCCCATCATGCAAAGTAGCTCTAACTTATAGAACAATGGAATATTCTACGGAAGATTCAGTTTGGACAGCAGCTGGAAGACATCACTTTATGATGTTGGGGTGTCGTCTTACAGAATGTGATATGTGCTCTGAACTGGCAACTGATACATAGTGCTGTTTCTCTGGCGACTAGCACACCTGTGTCTTAGTCTACTACACCTGTGACCTCACTGCAAACATTTGGCTTTCCATCCCAGCAGTTTCAGTCTCTGCAAGCTATAAAGTGAATTCCATGGGTGTTAGTCCACTGTCTCACTTCTTTTGCTACAAAATTAGTTCTTTGGATAGAAGTAAGCTGCATGGGTTATGGCGTGGGTTTGGAGGTCTCAGGACCCAAGGGAGAATGTTCCCCCTTAGAAGACAAAACAGTGGGCTGGGCACGGTGGCTCATGCCTGTAGTCTCAGCACTTTGGGAGGCTGAGGCGGGTGGATCACCTGAGGTCAGGAGTTCGAGACCAGCCTGGCCAGCATGGTGAAACTCCATCTCTACTAAAATTACAAAAATTAGCTGGGCATAGTGGTGGATGCCTATAATCCCAAGGAGGCTGAGGCAGGAGAATTGCTTGAATCCAGGAGGCAGAGGTGGCAGTGAGCCGAGATTGCGCCACTGCACTCCAGCCTGGGCGACAAGAGTGAGACTCTGTCTCAAAAAAAAAAAAAAAAAAAAAAAAGGAAGACACAACAGTGGCCCCATGGAGCTGAAAGCTGAGATGGTCACCTGGTACGTACAAGGCTTCTCATGACAATGAACCAATAGGTAACGAGGAGGTTCTGTGTTGGATGGGGTGGCTGGTTCTGATTGTCCAAGGGGGAAATAGGGCTACTATTACACAATGGGACAGGGAGGAAGTCATCTATTCCACACACAGCCCATTGGCTGTCATGTCCAGGGATAAACATGAACAGAAGACCATGGAAGCCCCATGTAGTGAGGAACCCCAAAGGCTCAGACCCCTGAGGAATATGGTTGGGTCACTCTGCCAAGTACATAACCATAATCAGCTGAGGTGCTGGTGGGAGACAGAGGAACAGGGAGTGGAGAGTGGAAAGAAGCTTTAAACACCAACGATGGCCTTGAAGTAGTCTAATTTTTTTCACAACTCTGCTAGGTATACATATTAATCAATTTCCCTTTTCTTTGCTCTTTATTTCCTATACTACTTAACATAGGGTACTTTGATGGTGCTGAACTACATAAGTAGACCTTGAGACAGATGATATCAAGGTGAGGTTGTCACAGAATAGAAGGGTCCAGTGATAATGTGATTGTGGGGAGAAGGTGAATGTGTTTTTTATTGTCGGAGGGAGAGCTCTATTACTACATGAGGGCATGTTGCTGTAGCTGATGTTTATAATGAAGTTTTTGTAATGATGTTATGATTTTTTTTTGAGATGGAGTGTGGCTCTGTCACCCAGGCTGGAGTGCAATGCACGACCTTGGCTCACTGCAGCCTCTGCCTCCCAGGTTCCAGCGATTCTCCTGCCTCAGCCTCTTGAGTAGCTGGGATTACAGGTGTGCACCACCACACCTGGTTAATTTTTGTATTTTTAGTAGATATGCGGTTTCGCCATGTTGGCCAGGCTGATCTCGAAATCCTGACCGCAGGTGATCCGCCTGCTTCAGCCTCCCAAAGTGCTGGGATTACAGGCGTGAGCCACCATGCCCAGTGATGTGATGTTTAAGAAGTATTGATGGAGTGGTGCATACAGATGTTGAGTAGCAACAGGACTGAATCTTGAGGAGACTGTGAATTAGATCAGTCAACCTCCATCCTCTGCTCTGCCCACCTTTGGTGGAAATTCATGTTCTGCAGAACCTGGAAAGGCAAAAATTACATTCACAAATGTCCTTAAACTCAATAATCATAGCGGCTTCCAGCAGAGGTAGTAGCTTCCTGCACGTGCTGGGAGCCATTCCTGCAGACCCAGCTTCCAATTCACTCTCTGGCTTCCCAGAGATGAAGCCCTCCAATGCCCTGTATTAAATCACTTTCTACTTAAGGTATCTTGAGTAGTTTGTTTCCTGCACTGAACTCCTGCAATAATAGGTTACTGGATAAGACAACAATAAGAGTACACAAGGCTGCTGGGCGCGGTGGCTCACAACTGTAATCCCCAGGACTTTGGGAGGCCGAAGCGGGTGGATCACCTGGGAGGCCGAAGCGGGTGGATCACCTGAGGTTGGGAGTTGGAGACCAGCCTGACCAACATGGAGAAACCCTGTCTCTACTAAAACTACAAAATTAGCTGGGCATAGTGGGACATGCCTGTAATCCCAGCTACTTGGAGGCTGAGGCACTGGAGAATCACTGGAACCCGGAAGGCAGAGGTTGCAGTGAGCCGAGATTGCGACATGGTCCTCCCGCCTGGGCGACAAGAGTTAAACTCCGTCTCAAAAAAAAAGAGTATGCAAGGCACAATGCCTGCCACTTACCACATGCCCACATGCTCTCTAAATGTACCTAAAAACGTGAATTACAGCTGCTTGTTGATTAATTGACTTGACTGAGTGTCTCCATGCTATTCACCTTTAATTAGTAGCAGGGCAATCAAATGCCTCTTTTTAAGGAATAATCTCCCTCTTCCACGTGAGTATTTTGACCTGAGGTCTAAAGAACTTTTTCAAGGAACTGTCAGACCCCGACAGCCTACCTTTTTCCCGCTGGTCGTGTACAGCTGCTTCACAGGAAAGCGCAGGAGATCTGAGGCTTTGCTGAGAAAGGCGGCCAGGTTCCTAGTATTCCTGTGACTGAGAACCACTGTCTGCTGGAGGCGTGGGTCCATGTTCTTAACCAGCAGCATCCTCCGGGGGGTTTTAAGACTCTTCCGGGAGGAGGAGCTTCCTGGGGCTTCACGCCGGCCTTGGATATCCCGCAGCTGCTGAGCAGTGGGACTTCTCCCCTGTGGCCGGCCTGGCCCACTGGGGGTCTTGGGGGGTTTCTTATCAGAGCAGAAGTAGCAGCCACCATCTTCCAGCTGCTCCAGGGCGCTGAGGCTGTGCAGGCCCCGGGGTGTGGTGACGGAGCGCACCCCAAAGGAGAGAGGCACGCGCTGGGAGAGCTCGTCCATGAGGGCGCTGAAGGTCTTAAAGGCGCGCTGGTGAACGGCCAGGCGGACCCCAGCAAACTGCGGATCCCCTCGCTTGAGGAAGGTGATCTTCTTGGCTGGTGTGACCTTGGTGACTGAGGGCGTGCGAGCCACAGAGGGCAGGAGGCACTCACGGTGGCGCGGGGCCTGGGCATCCCTCGGGGTGCTGTTCATGGTGTGGGGGCTCCGGCAGCTGTAACAGGTCAGAGGAAGGGGGGTCAGAGAGCAGCGTGGGGGACTGACATTTCCTGTCTCTCCCCGTCTTTATAGAGGTGCTTCCTGCCCACCCCGAATGTGCTCCACACCACTATGGAGAGGCAGGCGAATCTATTTGGATGGAACAGAAGGAAAGACAAAAGCCGGGCATGGGACAGATCTGAGTTCAAATTCCAGCCCCGTGGATCCCTTGAGCTCAGGAGTTTGAGACCAGTTGGGCAACATGGCAAAACCCCATCTCTACAAAAGTACAAAAATTAGCCAGATGGTGTGCACCTGCGGTCCCAGCTACTTGGGAGGCTGAGGTGGGAGGATGGTTGGAGCCTGGCAGGCTAAGGCTGCAGTGAGCCATGATCATGCCACTGCACTCTAGCCTGGGCAATATAGCAAGACCCTGTCTCAAAAAAAAAACAAAAAACAAAAAAAACAAAAAACTCCATCTCCACCACCTACTCCTGTGTGGCCCAGGTGAAGGATGCAATCTGGATTTTGGTGGCCCCCATCTGTAAAACGCAGCCATAGCCACACTGCATAGTGGTTATGATCATCAGATGAGTCTAGACATGAAAGCACCTGGCACTGAGCAAGTATTAATTGTTTTTGAGACAGAGTCTCACTCTGTTGCCCAGGCTGGAGTGCAGTGGTGCACTCTCAGCTCACTGCAACCTCTATCTCCTGGGCTTAAGCGATTTTCGTGCCTCAGCCTCCCGAGTAGCTGGGATCACAGGTGTACGCCACCACACCCAGCTATTTTTATATTTTTGTAGAGACGGAGTTTTGCCATAATGACCAGGCTGGTCTCAAACTCCTGACCTCAGGTAATCCACCCACCTTGGCCTCCCAAAGTGCTGGGATTACAGGCGTGAGCCACCACACCCGGCAATACATCTTTATTTCTTTCCTTCCTCTTGTTTCTCTTGCTCACTTCCACCAACCTTGAACCTTTTTGAATAGTATTTCAGCGGTTTGTCTCTAAGGAGGTGGGCAAATAAAGAGAGGACCATGAAACACACAGGTACAAAGGCTAGATGGAGACTCGGGAGGCTCAGGCAGCAAACCCCTGCTCATGAGGTCTCCCTGTGTGGCCACTGGGGGTTCTCGCCTCCTTGGACTCCCCCTCTCCAGGGGTGAGATGTTGGGTGAGAGGGCTGGAGTGGAAGGCATGGGTTTCAAGCCACGCAGGGACAGGGGTGCAGACAGGGGGACTTGGAGCTCTGTGTCCTTAACCCAAAGGGGGTGCCACTGTTTGAAGCTGTGTGCCTTCTTCATTATATGTTGAGGTTTGCTTTCATATAAACATGATGCTGCCTCTCACATTCTCCTGAAGTCTGTGCAAGGTGCATGATAAACCCTACAGGTGAATATCCCAGCCACTGCTGCCATCATCGGAGAGCGGGGCTCAGAGCTGCTGTCCGAGGCTAAGGCCAGTCTCCCACAGTCCATTCCTGCTCCCACTGTCCCCCGGAGAGGAGCCTCACATAGGGCTGCACAGGCTTTCTATGCTTTTCTGTGCTCTTGCCAGCGCAGGAGGCCACGCCTGCTCTGGGCACCTCACCTCCTGCTTCTTGCTCACATGGGAATTCACCATTCCCCCCAGGCTGCCTGGCTCCAACGGTTTCCTGCAAGGTGGCCCCAGCCCTGCAGCCCCGGCGTGGCTTTCCTCTTTCGAAGAGTTTTACTCAGCCCCCAAAGCCTGGGGAGCCCCCATCTTCAGTGCAGCTTCTCCGACCGTTCCCACCCCTGGGCCTGCGTCCTTTCTGGCCAACTCCACCAGGGCCCAGGAGGCAGAACCTGTCTGTGCTCCCCGGGGCTCCAGCCCCACGTTCCGCACAGAGTCGGGCTGAGAAATGCACACAGATGAGTCAAGCGGATGCTTCCTAGAGCCAGGCCTGTTGGAAGTTGGCCCCAAGCACTTACCAGAGGCAAGGAGTCGTCCCAGCTTACAGGTGGCTCAGCCCAGGACCCCCGTTGGTGTACAGGCCATGGGCAGCCGCGGTCCTCCCTGGCTGTGGCCACTGTGCCCATTTCTGGGGTAGCTGGGGCCCCCATCTTCCCTTCTCACCCTCCTCTCCACGTAGCCCCATCTGTCCCAAGAGATAGAACTCTTCTCTCTTTTTCAAAATCGTGGTGCAGAGAAAGACCTGTTAATCTGACCTCATCTCTGACACAAGCTTTATAATTAGCTGGGCTGCCTCCTCCCACCCAGCATTTAATCCCTCGAAGCTGTTCTTCCCAGCCCTCGGCTCACCTTCCTGCAGAGCTGGAGCACTTCCCCCAGACACTGCTGTGGGACAGCCCTACTTCCAACATCTTTTCATTTGCACCTGCCACTGTGACCATCCATCTGGCTCACGCTGAGGGAGCTAAAGAAATGAAGCCCACCTTGTCCCCAGTGTCACTGTGTCTCTCAGCACCATGTCCCAGCATTATTGTATCATCCAGCTTCATTTCCCCTAGAATCACTATATCCCCAGCAGCACCATGTTGCCAGCACCCTCATGTCCCTAGTGCCATCATGTCCCTCAGCATCATGATGTCTTCAGCATCACTGTGTTCCCAGCATTAAATGTCCCAAGCATCGCCATGTGCCATGTGTCCAGCACCACAATTACGTGCCAGCACCGCCATGTTCTCACCATCACAACGTCATCAGCACTTCCATGGCCCAGCATTACCATGTGCCCAGTATTACCATGTCTTCAGTGTCACCGTGTCCCCCAGCACCTCCATGTCCCCAAAATGACCATGTCCTCTAGCATTACCATGTCCCCAGCACCTCCATGTCCCCAATACCTTCATGAACCCAGCATTACCATGTCCCCAGCACCTCCATGTCCCCAGTACCTCAATGTCCTCAGCACTTCCATGTCCCCAGAATCATCGTGTCCCCAGCATTGCCGTGTCCCCAGCAAAGCCATGTCCATAGCACCTTCATGTTCCCAGGACCTCCATGTCCCCAGCATTACCATGTCCCTAGAATCACATGTCCTTAGAGTCACCATGTCCCCAGCATCACTGTGTCCCCAGCACAGCATCACATGTCCCCAGCATTGCTATGACTCATTGTCACCCTGTCCCCCAGCATCACCATGCCACCAAAATGACCATGTATATCCCCAGCACCACTATGTCCCCAGCACCTCCATGTCCCCGGCATCACCATGTCCCTAGCACCTCCATATCCCTGCATCACTGTGTCTTCAGCACTGTCTTGTCCCCCGTATGACCTTATTTTGCAGCCATGGGGAAGGAAGTTGCAAACATGGAAGGTTTTCTTCTTGGGAGAGGCGTCACCTTCCAGGCCTCACTCTCAGAATACCCATCACATTCTCCACACATTGTGTCACTCATGACTCACTCTCTCATGTATCCAACAAAGATTTCTGAGCATCTATTGTATCAGGCTCTGCATGGTATCCTGGGATGCAAACATGAGTAGGACATGGCACTGATCTTCAGAAACTTCACATTCCAGTGTGACAAACAGACATGCTCCTACACACAGTAATAAATGTTCTGATGTGTATATGTGTACATACACACACACTCACACACACACCACAATATACACTGGGTGTGACTGAATGCAGAGTAAAAGGAATGGCCGTGCAGGTCCAGGAAGGCCTCCTAGAGGAGGTGATGCAGAGACTCCTGAGCTGAAGCCTAAAAACAACTTAGGGATTAGCCTCTCTGGCCCTAGGAAGAAGTTAGGACCACAGCAAATAGATATGGCCCTGTCGCCTTCTCTGGCCAGCTGGGTGGTGTTGGAAGGCTGGCGGGGAGAAGGTCAGAGGCTTTTTGCAAGCTGGGATGGAAGGCTGGGAGGAGAAGATCGGAGGCTTCTCAAAAGCTGGGATCGGCTGCCGTAGAGTCAGGGTGGAGCAGGGCCATTCTGGGTGCTGGACACCTGCCATCCCTGCATCGGGGTGTTCAAAACCTGGCCTGGAAAACTGGGCTTTTCAGTTCCATGAGCTGACAGTTCTCTCCTTGGCTGAGTGGGTTTAAGTTGGGGTTTCTGTCTTGTAGAGCAGGAAGAGCCCAACTGAGATGTGGGCCCCAGAGAGTGACAAAAGCAAGCACCTCGCCTTCAGTGACTCTGAGGCTGGATTTCTGAGTTAAGAAGAATCCTGGGTGGGGGTGGAAGCCGAGGCTCCTGTCAGATCCCCCAAGTTGTCCAGTGGATGACAGGGGACAATCACTGCATTCCTACGTTTCAGACCGGCCTTCAGAAGCTGGACCGAGGGTGAACCATCAGCTGATAGGCAAAGTCGCATATCACTTTTCCCTTGCTGGTTTCCTCCTTTCAAAATCATGAGGTTTCTCCTCCAAGCAGGAGCAGGGGAAGAACTGACCTCTTAACAAAACTTGCTGGGTGGGTACCAGGCCAGGCCCGGGGAGAGGTCACCCCTGCACCAAGCAACTCTCCACCATCTCAGGAATCAGGCCTCCTGCAGGGTCACAGAGGCTCCCAAGACGGAGAAGATTCTTCCTCCAGTGCCGCTCACCTGTTGTGAGAGTCCAGGAACCTGGGCCTTCAGCGTGCGAGGAAATACTGGGAGGAAGGACAAAGGGAAGATCGGGCCAGGCTGGAGGACGGGTGTGGGGTGTGGTCCCCGCTCTCCACTCCATGCCCAACTGGGGGTCAAGTGGGGAACCCTGGGGAGCGGGGTAGGGGGGTGGGGGGGTGGGGGGGGGGGGGGAGCATCTAGATGAGGTATGAGATGCTCCATAGGCAGAGGGCTTCTGCCCAGCCAAGCCTCATGACTGAGCGATAAAGGCGCCCCCCAACCCACCTCCCACACAGGGCAGGGCCTCATCAGGTGTGGGCAGGTAGAATGCTTTAGAGGAGGCTCTGACATTTCACTTCTGAACCATCCAGGCACCCCAGGCTGCCGACAGGACCACGCAGGAGCAGAGGATCTGGCAGGAAGCAGGGAGCTGTGGTGGGTGATCTCGGCGAGCACAGAGACCGAGGGATCCACCCCTGGGGCTGATTAGGTCCCCAGCAAACCCCAGGGCCCACTTGCACCTATCAGAGCCAGGGGAGGCTGAGTCAGTGCAGGTGGGGGGTGGGCAGGGGGGGCAGCACTGTGGGATGGAAAAGGAGGGGGCGGTGCCGGGGATTTCGGGAGGAAGCAGGGAAGGAAAGCAGAGGCCTTCCAGCTGTGTGTGGGAGGGGGCAGAGGGAGCAAGGAAAAACAGATTACGGGGCAAAAGGAGAAAAAATAGAAGTCACAGGAAATGCTCCAAGAGTTGACAGCCCCTGTGGAGGAATGGGCAGGGCGGACCTGCGGGGAGGAAACCGTTTTCTTGGCAGCCCTGGGAGCAGGAGTGGGCTAGGCTGGGTAAGGGGCTGGCAGCGGGCACAGGCAGCAGGAGCGGTGGATTCAGGAACAGAGTGAATAGTGGGAGGATGGGGGAGGCTGGGCTTTGCAGAAAAGAATGCCAGTGGCAGGAACCCAAGCTAGGCCCCAGAGGGCTGAGCAGGAAGGGGGACAGGGCTGCCACGAGAGCTTGAAGCGCTGATCAATATCACACACAGGTCACTGAAAGAAGCCGAGCGTGATAGGAATATGTCCCCAGAGAAAAACGCTTGGGGCACGCAGCCCCCAGGGAGAACAAGAGCTGCAGGCACGCAGCAGGGAGCTGGGTCCTTTGCAGGCTCTCCACCACCGCACGGGTCCACACGGGCCGCATGGGGTCAGGCAGCCGTTTTCAGCACCACCTTCCAGTGGCTCGCACTTGCCACCCGTCGTAAGAGCACTGGTATTTTACAAACCAATAAGAAAAGAAGAATGAAAAAAAGAAACTATGACAAATGAAGACAAAGACAAGACATTCATTGCAAAGATGCATCTTGGCTTCAGATATATTAACACATGGAAAAAAACCCAAATCTGTGCGTATGCGTACTAAAGGTCGGGAAATACAGAATGACAAAAAGCCAAGCACAAGTTGCTCACATATCCACGAGAAAGCCACAGATTTCGATTGATTCCGGGTGCTGAGAGTGTCAGGAGCAGGTCAGGCCTAGCAGGTAGGTGAACATGACTCGTGAAAAAAAGGAGGGACTACAGTGAAACGCTGCTTCACACCATTAGAACGGCTACTGTAAAAAACATAAAACAGGTGTTGGCATGGATGGGGAGAAGATGGAACATGGCTGGTGGGAAAGTCAAATGATGTGGTTGCTGTAGAAAACAGTATGGCGGGTCCTCAAAAACGGAACCATCGAATTGCCACATGATCCAGAAATCCCATTTGTGGGTATCTCCCCAAAAGAACTGAAAGCAGGGCTCAAAGGGATATGTGTAAACCCACGTTCATTGCAGCTTTATTCACAGTAGTCAAAGGGTAGAAACAACCCAAACAATCATCCGTAGATGAATGGATTAGCAAAATGCGATACCAACAAACAAAGGAGAACTACTCAGGCTTAAAAAGGTAGGAAAATCTGGCCCATGCTGCAACATGGATGAACCTTGAAGACATTACGTGAAGAGAAATGAGCCAGTTGCAAAAGACAAATGCTGTATAATTCCACTTGTATGAGGTCCCTAAAGCAGTCAAATTCATAGAAACAGAAAGTAGAATGGGGGACGCCAGGGCTGGGAGGAGGTGGGAGTGGGGAGTCAGTGTTTCAGAGGCGCAGAGTTTTGCCCTGGGGAGTTCTGGGGATGGGTGGTGGTAGTCTGGGGATGGGTGGTGGTAGTGGTTGCACACCAATGGCACAGGACTGTATGCTTACAAATGGTTAAGATGGCCAATTCTATGTGATGTGTATTTTATCACAATACAAAATATAAAATAACGTAATAAAAAAAAAGTAAAAGGAGGGAGTGGGAGGAATTACCCTTTAGGAAGGTAATTTGGTGGAGGACGTCTTCCCTAAGCCAATTCCTAAACTAGTGAGAGTTTAGGGAAACATCACACCGTTCCACACAACAGAACTCTCTGGCACCCCAGGCTCCGGGCAGTACATTCAGATGGAGAGTAACAGAGCAAGTAGGGAAAAAGGGCTTCACAAGGGTAGTTAGTACTTCTGATGAACAGACACAAAGCAATCCAGCAGCAAATGATGACCACCTACTGTGTGCCAGACTTTAGACACAGAGACTGAGGCACAGCTTGGGGAGGCAGGCTCATGCCTCCTGGAATTTATAATCCAGGAAAGAATACAGACAGCACCAAGGTCCTCACTCTTTAGTGGTTGAGCAACCCAGCTGCTTCTGGAGGGCCCCAGGTTCATGGGCCCAACTTGGCTCTGCCAGTGACAAGCTGATGGCTTTGAGTGACCTACTTGAGTTGTCTGTGCTTCCATTGTCTGAGCCATAAACAGGCTAAACCACAGGATCACTGAGGTTACACTAGGAGTTTGTAGGGAAAGTTAGCACATGAGGCTGTACTGTCTCCCAATCTGAGAGGCCTCTTGAGAAATTACCAAAGGCGTTCATTCTTAAAATTGTCTAGGTAGTAGCCTCCCTCCCTTTCAAAATGATGGCGAAAACCATGAACAACAGCAATGCCCCCCCTGAAAAACAAGCACATTCCCATAAACACAAAATACTGCACACAATTGCAAGAGCATGGGCTCCTGCAGTTCATCATGGATGCACCCACCACTCCCAGCCCCAGAGATCCAGGAAGCCCAGGCTAAGAACCTGTGATCTAATCCTTGGTGATGAGAAAAAAACAAGGAGAGGAGAAACAACAGCGAGAGTGACAGTGAAGCTTTGGGCTGGCCATGGAGCCCTGATGGTGTGACTTCAAAAGAAGAAAAGAAATCACGTTCCTGAATATAGACACTCTTGTCCAACCTGTAGTCACTGGGAAAATTTTCCCAATGATAGTTCCCGTTCTGTCTGGTAATAAAAGAGGGACACATCCATGACAACTCAGGATAAAAGACTTCGGACTGGAAGAAACCTGATATTGACACCGGAAGTAGAATCCTTGGAAACTGTCAAGAAACAAAACAAAAACAAGTACTAGAGTATCTTCCTGTCCACCCCCCACAAACACACACTTGCTAATAGTCTCTAGGCCACTTATCAGCAAGGGAAGTAGGTTAATGAGATGGCCTGGATTTGCAGGACTTACAACACCAAGCGGGATGTGCAGCCTCATCAGAGCTCCCTTGAAGGCAGGAAGTGGGTCTGGTGCACCTCTGGCCCTGTGCTTGGCACATCACAAGTGCTGGACAAATGCTTGTAGAATAAATAATGCTTGGCGAGCTGAGCAGGGAAGAGAATGGAGTGAGAAGTACAGTAAGCACAGAACAGGATGATAATTAAACACAGGACAGGTAGAAAGCTCTCTTGCCCGATCATGGAGCAAGTGCATGGAGGAAACATATAAACAGCCAAGGAACAAGCAAATCCAGGGCTGGAGGTAGCCGCCAAGGGTCTGGAAAGTGCATGGACAGGGCACGCGCCCTGCCTGGGGCTACCCGTGGCCCTGAGCAAGTGAGAAGGTGACTAAGAGGGCCTGGGAGCCAACGAACAGTCACAGATAGAGCAAAGAACATCAAGATGAAAAGTAAACGGGAAGGAATAGGGAGAAGCTGGAGAGGAGGAAGGGACTAGATTTCTTTGGGGTGGTCCTGGTGGAACTGGGAGTTAGGATTGGCCAGGCTTTCCTCAGACTCTGAGGCAGATCTCAGCTCAACTTAGCAAACAACTTTAAACCACAGACGTGGTCCCAAGGCAGCTTGGGCGACTGTGCAACCAAATGCAATCAGGAATTGCATTTTATTGTCAGCAACAGAGACCCTCCCCACGAATGACTTAAACCAGGTAGAGGTTTATTTTCTTCTCATATAGAACTAGTCTAGAGATGGCCGCTCACACGCTGGCATGGGGGCTGTATGGTGCCACCCATGTCCCCGGCTCCTCCTGTCTTTCCACCCTGCTGTCCTTACCACTTATTCCCTCCTCAAGATGCCTCACAGTCACAGGAAGGCTGCTGTGGGCCCCGCAGTTTGACTGAGATCCCATTCGGCCTGGCATTAGTGGTCTGTCCCCAAGTCTCCGTGCTCACCAAAACCTCTTCTCCCCTGTTCCTGCGTGGCCCTGTTGCCACCACATAGGCATCAGGGTGGCTCAGGGAGTCAAAGGTCAGAGTCTTCTGCACTCTGTTTTGCCTTTAACATGCCTTGCTGAGGCCCCATCCTGAGTGGGAGTCAGGTTGGTGGGGGATCTCCTTTAGAGCTCAGTCATGGGGCTTAGCTGGGCAAAGGCCCTCTGTCCTCGAGCATCTATCTCCATGCCTGAATGGTCCTCCCTTGACCCACAGCTGGGAGTGCAGTGGAGTGGGGACCAGACCGAATCTTGCCGTCTTCCGTCCCTGACGTTTATTCTCTCTGCCACCCCATCCACACACCAGGAAGGAGGACGGGCAGAGGTAAAGGTACGGACTGAGTTAGCCTCGTATGAGGTTGACCTGACCTCTCCATCTAACAAGTCCTGCCTCCGCCCCTCTGCAGAGCTGAGTTCCAGGATTGTCCCTACATGCGCAGAGAGCCGGGAGGAAAGGACAGCAGGGATGTCACTCTCGGCCAGCCTGAGCCTTTCAAGTGAGAAAAGAGAAAGGGGCGTAAAGTTTGAGAGCTGTCAAGCACCGGTTGAAAGAAAATGTCAAGACAAACTCTGGAGCGTGGAGGGTTTTGCTTTCACTTTCTGTTGCCCAGCCTGCAGGGGAGCTGGGGTCCGAGAAGGGAGCTTTGCGCCTCTGCGTAGGCAGCCTCCTGCCTGGACTCTGCGTCCCTAGATAACCATAGGCAAATTGCCCTCTCTTGCTGGGACTCAGGTTCAAAGTGACCTCTAAATTCACTTCTGGCACAAAGAAGTGAATTTTTTCATTTTTAAAAAGCTCTCCAGGTGATTCTCAGCTAGTGTTGAAATTCACTGAGCTAAAACTCTGGACATGATGGAATGACAACTGCATGCCAACTCATGTGATGTTAAGTCTACAACAGAGATTCATAGGAGACCGGTCATCGTAGTGGGAGAATTTGGATGAGACTTCCCAGCTGGGCTTGTGGGGGCTGGGAGGTGTGCACCGGCAGAGTGGGGCTAAGCGCGGCCCCTTTGCAGGTGGGGTCTTGCCTGAGTGGAGTGAACGCCTGGCTCTCTGGGGGAATGGCTTTGCCGGGTTTGTGGAGAGGAGGTTTGTTTACAGCCGCCACAGTTGGGAGCCATGGTCAGCTTCGGAGCAGGGCATGATGTTGTGAAAGCAGTGATCACCCAAGATCAACCAGCAGGATATTTTGGAGGGCCCCGGCGAGAATGTTGTCATGGCAACAGCACCTGCAAACACACACACACATGCACATACATATGCACACACACGCGCACACACGCACACACGTGCACACACACATGCACACACACTCTGGGTAGGGAGCACTTCTTCAAATACGTAATGACATGTGTGAAGCTCTTTTCCGTTTCTAGCGGGATTATATATACACATAAACATTATCTCAACTGTTCCTACAGTTACCTAGAGAGATGGCCGGGAAATCCCACTGAACAAAGGACACATCCAAGGCTTGGCAGAGTTCCACGGTTTGTCCCTGTCCCCCCTCCTCCACTTCCGAGACAACCGCGGCAAGGCTGGAGCCAGCTCTCAGACCGCAAGCGCTGGGTTCTCTCTGCCAGCGCCGCCCAAGCCTGTGGACAAGGGCCGGTTGGAGGCCGAAGGGAAGCGGCCCACCCTGGGCACACGAAGACCAAGGGCGATGGGTCCTGGGGGGCTCTCCACGGCGGGGAAGACACTGCCAGGCAAGGTCTGGATTCAAAAACAGGAAGGGGGAAGCCAGCACGGGGCGGATTTGGAGTCAGGCCACGGACGTGAGCAAATCACTCCCAGACCTGCTTTCTCTGACACTCGCGGTGGCCCCAGGAACAGAGCAGCTCATTTCCTTGAGAATATTTTTGCCATTTTGTCATCGTGCTTCACACGGTGGGCAGTGGGGGAGGGAGGCTTCAAGGGCCACCGGAGGACAGGTCCTGTCAAGGAAGCAGACAGCACAAAGATGGGGCGACCCTGGCCTGGAGGAGGCTTCGGGTGAAGGCAGGAGTGTGGTTTTGCAGTCCTGCCCTGGTTCCAACAAACAGAGGGAAGCAACCAGGGGCACCAACGTCCGATTGTGGGAAATCCCCATTGTCCCTGCTTAGATTTAGCTATAACTGGGCAATACGCTGTGATCCTAGAGTTGGGTTGGTGCTATCTAGAACGTTCTAGAACATTCCTCCTCAGCCTTTTCTCCTCTGGAAATGGAGGCAGCATGTCTGAGATGGTGCTTATAAAGCACCTTTCACGTATTTTCATTTAACTGGTTGGTAACAATCAGTTCCTGGCTATGCAATCCAATTTATTGACGTACACAGATATCTCCACCTAAAATCCTGGGGAGGGACCCCCATCTCATCCTGACTTTTTCCTTTCCCCCTACACGCCTGCAGCCCCTTGTCTCCGCTCCTCTCATTCTCCTGCCAACTCACGGCCTGTAGAATCCCCGTGTGTGTACACCCCTTATTTCTCCCGCTAGACCAAGGGTGAGGATGAGGCCGCTGACTTTGGCTCACCAGTGCGCAGCACAGTGCACGGCACCTTGTAGGTGCTCTGGAACTGTTTGTTGAGTGACTGAACGAGTAAACGGATCAACATTCATCCGACACAGGGGTCCCCGATTCCCAGTCTGAGGTTGACCTGATATAGGATGGACGAGGTCAAGATGAGGAGTTGGAAGCCTTTGAGGACCCCTTGATGGCTCTGACACAACTCAGAGCCAAGAATGAGCTACCCCTTTAAGGATGCTCAGCCCATCCTTCAGCGCCATCCACATCCACTCTCCTCTCCTTGGGCGGAGGCTGCAACATGAGATGCGGGCTTCCTCACTCACTGCTGGGGCCACAGGAGCACCAATGCCTTGGGGGTCACTCTGAAAGTGAGGGTCTGCATCATGGGGTTTATGGAAGAGACATGGGTAGAGTGTCCAGCGCTCTGCATCCAACAGGGCACAGCAACGTTCCCAGGAGATGGCAGCAGCGATGACTGTATCTGTGGCGGGACGGATGAGAGGAGGCTGCTGGCCAGTGGGAGCTAGAGCTGCACAGCAGCTGCCCCAGGGCCGTGAGCAGGGAATGCTGGCCTCGCAAAGCCGCAGCCAGGTCAAGGATGGGGAAGCAGAGATGCTGACCTCTCTCCCCCTCTGCCCTCTGACCTCCCGCTGGTGCCCCCATTGACCAAATCCAACCCGAAATCAGAGGGCAAGAACCCTGACAAGGCCACCCAGAGAGGTCAGACCCTTAGGTCAAAGGACAAAAGGTAGATCTGGGGGCTGGGGCAGACAGGGATGTAATAATCCCAAATCCCAAATCACGTCAGCTTCCAGCCAAACAAAACCCTGGGCGAGCACACAGGTCCCATCCCTGCAACCTGGAGTGCCCTTTAGCCCCACAAACACTCTCCATGGCTCTACTGTGTGCCAGGCACAGGGGAGGCCCAGGAAATCGCAAGCCCACTCAGAGGAGTGCAGTGTCCCGCACAGGAGGCATAACAATTGTGGTCATCGTTTGAGTCCGCCATTCACCCAGAGCCACCAGGAGGACTCCAAACCTCTGGGGCATGACCCAAGTTGCCCTGGAACATTCTCCACACCTTTGTGCAGACTACACGAGCTTCAGCAACCACTGCTTCATGGCAAGGCATATTCCAATTATTGTAGAGAATCTCCACATAGTTCCATGAGGGACACATGAATTATATCCCTTTTCAGCCTCCCTGAATTTTTTCAGCTGAGAAAACCAATTGACCAATGTGAGGGGAACCCAGGCTTCAGGACTCTCAACACCCTGTCCTCCCTCTCTCTCTGCCTGTGGAGAAGGGTGCCCAACGGCCTGACCAGGTGGCCCAACTCATCCTGATCCCCAGCTGCAGGCCTGAGGCAGCCTCAGCTCCTACAGCATGGCAGATAGAGCTCAGAGCGTCAGGCTGGACCACACTACAGCTGTCTGAGTAAGAAGAGAAGTGATGGGAGCATAACATGGTACGGTACTCATGTCACACAGCACCTGCCAGAGGAAAAAAGAGTCCCCGGGCTCATCTCTGACACCACCCCACTTATCCACTTCCTAAATGAACTCAATCACGTGCCTGTCACCCTCTTCTGCAAACAGTTCTGAATATGCACTCTCCCAGGACCCGAGAAGGAGCAGCACTGATGCTTGTGGGCAGAGCTGCAAGAGGCTGCAACACAGGGCCCCTAGGATGAGCCCCACCCTCCAGATAACCGCATCGTCATCGGCATCTGCGAGGCTTCTCCCAGCATATGGACCAGTTTTCCGTGATGTGATGAGTGGGGAAGAGCAACACAAAGAATGCAAAACAGCCAACATGCAGAAAGCGAGGATCAGGTCTGGTGCTGCTGTGTGGAGAGAACTGGGTTTCCACTTCCATCTGGGGACCTCCCCCAGCGTTCCCGGCATTGTTGAGGCACTGCTTGCTGGAACTGCAGAAGGCTCTAGGTTTGGCGGAAGAGTGCCAATCACCAGGCTCCTGCTGGATTAGGAACCATCCCCAGGAATGAGTCCACAGGCTTGGGGACGGCTGCTGCAGTGGCTGCTATTCCTACCCACACAGAACCCACCAGCCCAAGGGACCCCTGTCCACCTTCAGGTAGAGCAAGCCCATCTGCAGGCATTAGGGTTCTTCCACCCAGTGTGAGTCTACCCAACCCCAACCGGGACTCCCTCTCCTCAAGGGACACCAAGAGTCATTGCCCCTCCAGTCTCCCCAAGACCCTCTTCACCAGGAATGAGAGGCCCGTCTCCCCCAGAAATGCACCCACCACAACCCTGGGAGAGCGCTGGGGCTTCTTAGTCACTCTTTCCCTGCAGTGCAACCTGGGACGGTATGAAAGTGTGTGTGAGTTTTGCCGCATTAACATGGGCTAATCCTCATAAACGCACACAGCAATGGAACCAGGGAGGAAACAGGCAGAGGCTGGGGACTCGGGTGACGCAGTCTTCATCTGCTTTTGCCACTGGCCAGGGCATGTCCTTGAGGAAGTCACTTTACCTCCCTGGGACCTGACTTTCCCCTCTGAAAAGTGGGGGAGGAAATGGAGGCTCAGGTGCCCTTCAACTGTCCCCTTAGCCTAAGCAGCCTATAATTCTGTCACCTTCTCTAAGAGGGGACCCTTCTGGGCATCCAGAAATGCCCTCCCCTCAGGCTAATCCCTGGTCTTCTTCACCCTACCATGCCGGGTTACTCCCAGCGCACCCCAGAGATCCAACGCCTCATGCACTTTCTGCTCTCAGGTGTCCTGACAGAATGTAGCCAATGCAATCCAGGTTGTATGAGATCAATCCATTCCTCCACTCTACAAATCCCTATTGAATACCTACTGAGCCTGGGCATGGTCACGAAAGAAGACCAGGTAACTTCTTTACTCTGTTACTCTCCAGGGGACTGTGGAATTGAGAAAGGGAGGAGTCTTTGATCTACACAGTGCCCAGAGCCTCCATCTTCTCTGCTCTTTTCTTTCCTTCCCTCCTGGCACAGCGCTATTGATAGCTAGGAAAGTAAGTGGTAAGAGCAGCGAGTGTTTTTGGAGAGGGTGGCGGATGTGGGAGCTTTTTGTACCATTCTTGCAACTTTGCAGTAGATTTGGAACTAATCCAAGATAAATATTAGTTACCTACAGAGTGTAGAGAGTGGGGACTCAGGATCAGCAGAAGGCCACCAGGTGGGATGCTTGGAACCAGCAGACACTGGAAGATCCCCCAGGTCAGGCTGTAGCATCAACCCGCGGACAAAACCATCCCCATTGAAGAGGCTGGCACAGGCCTGAGAGCACAGGGAGCTGGGGTGGGGACGCGAGTCTGGCTCCCTGCCACGGATTCCATCATTCAACAGCTCTGCTGACCACCTGCCTTCTGCAAGATACTAAAATGCTATTTTGGTGTAGATGAGTTGCTTCACCTCTCTGGACTTCAGTTTCCTCATCTGTCAAATGACATTTGCAGTGCAATTGGACTCAACAATGCTTATGGGCCTTGCCGTTGCTCAGACTTTCTGAGTCTATAACAAGAGTTCTAGGACACCAAATATCTTGGCCTTAAAGAAGGGTGCTGGGGGCATCTGGGGCTGATGACTCTTGCTTTGTACAGCACGAAGGTGTCAACATGAGGCAAAGGGAAGAGGAGCCCGTCTGCAGGCAGCCAGACCCCTCAGCATCCCAGGGCTAGCCTTTGGCAGCTGTGAAGCCTTGGAGGAATGAATCAACCTCTGAGC
The DNA here is from genome assembly GCF_024542745.1 of Macaca thibetana thibetana. Taxonomy (NCBI): domain Eukaryota; kingdom Metazoa; phylum Chordata; class Mammalia; order Primates; family Cercopithecidae; genus Macaca; species Macaca thibetana. The sequence continues at coordinate 133,342,000 of NC_065585.1, forward strand.
CTGGTCACCATCGTCTGTAAAATGGAGACATCGCGTCTGCCCTGTGGGGCAGTAGTGGGATTGGCTGAGCCTCGCCTGCGCAGTTGAGGTCCCGCCTTCTTCCCTTCCCCCTAGAATGACATCCCAGGCCCCGGCCTGACCACCAAGAGGACTCTCCTTCACAACGGCCTCCTTGGATGAAAGGCGTGGGGGCAACAGGAAGAGCTGTTGTTTTAACTGCTCTCAGCTTCCTCCCTTTGTCTCGGGCATGATAAACAAGCCTATTCCCCCAAGCCACAGCTGCTAATCCAGCTGCAGGAGGGCAGCGGTCAAGCAATCAGACATGCTCTTCGCTGGGATTAGGTAACTCCCAGCCGGGCCTGACCCCTCCCCCGCCCCGCAGCAGGTCAGAACCAACTCCCTCCTGCCTATCCCTGGGGTTGCTAGGCTTAGATGCCCCGGGAAGCTGGGCACCTGGATGGAGCTGGAGCAACCAGGACTGTGGCCAGTCTGTCCACACAGCTCCCTGGCTCCCTGACACAACTCCCAGGCATGGCAACCTTCCTTGCCCTGAGGCCAAGACAGCAGGGCCCTATGTGGGGCCACTCGGAGGTGTACAAAGCATCCTCACTCACGCTCCCAGGTGGGCCTTGCAGTAGACTCGTGAGGGAGAGAGACAGGCCAAGATTTAGAGACAAAGATTTCGAGGGTCGCTCAAGGCCATAGAGCAAGCAAGGAGAGAGCTGAGCCTTCCTGATTAGGTTCTCGGACTCAAACTCAACGCTCACAGCAAGGCTGCCTCTCCCCATGTCATCAGGGGCATCCCCTTCACAGTCCCCAACCTGCCAGGCTTGGCCACGGAATGCACAGAGTGGCCAGGTCCTCTCGCCCCAGAGCAGAGCACGGGATTTCCTCCAGTAGTTACCAAATGCACCACAATTAAGCCAATTAGGCAAAAAGACTTAATGAGGACCTCCCGTGTGTGATGTCAATGTAGGGGCCAGAAAACTCCTCTAAGCCTTTTTTGGCATTAAATGAAGGAATAAACATAGCAATAAAAAAATCAAAGCTGGCCACAGTGGCGTGTGCCTGAAGTCCCAGCTACTCTGGAGGCTGAAGTGGGAGGATGGCTTGAGCCCAGCAGTTCAAATGTAGCCTGGGCAACACAGTGAGACCCCATCTCTAAAAAAAATAAAATAAAATATATAAAAAATTTTAAGAAACCTCCCCATTTATAGTCACTTGATCTACTTGATATGTACTGGACACTCTAGCTAATTATAGCTCAGCTGAGTTTTCCTGCAAAGAAAGAGTTAATGTAGCTGTTATTTGTGGTAACTTATCTCCTGCATAGGAGTTTATTTCCCTAGGTTGGTTGAGACAGGAGGGGAAAGAGGGGGGAAGTAGGAAGAGAGAGAGGAAAAATGGATTAGCTTCAAGATCAAAAGATGCTCAGAGATCTGAAAGGAAACAAACTCCAGGGGTGGGGGGGATTTTCAGGACTCTGTATCCTCCTGATAAGGAGCTAGTTCTTGGGACAGCCCCACCCTCCTGCCTGCAGCCTCAGGGCTGGGTCCCTTTTGCAACAAGAACAGGCGATGGTGCCCACCCCAGAAGCTGGTGGCCTGCGAGGCCAGAGCAGCTTACGAGGCACAGCCGCTGATCCTGGGAAGCGCGCCCTCAGTTCATGGCGGGAACAACTGGGAAATACCTGCTTTGTTTATACTTTGTCAGGCTTAACGCAGTATTTTGTTAGTTTCAGGTAGGGCTTACATCGATTACACACGTGAACACAAAAATATCAGGTAAGCTTGCCCATGCAAATGAAACAAACATTCAAACACATTTCCACGTATCCACAGGCACGTGTGATTCTCACCGAGGTCTGGTGGAGGAAAAGAGTTTGGGTAGCCTTGATGCTAGAAGTACAAACGGAAGCAAGAAATAGAAACTTTCCCTGAATGCTGGGGACTCAAGGAGGAATCTGAGACAGTTTCATGTAGGAAAAAAAAAATCAAAGGAAGAATTGCAATAATTCCCTTGATTATTTTTTTTCCCCACAAAATTAGATACAAATTTATACTTGAACTGTTTGAGGGTTGGAATAGTTGGAACTAGGGCTGAGGACAAACAAGGGGGCTCTCCAGACGGAGGGACACAGATAAAACCCCTTTGCTGCCCAGTGGATCATTGAGAAGCTGCAGCTGGGCAGTGGGACCCATGTTCCTGCCTCCACTCCCTGAAAGAGCAAGCAAGCAAGCATGGGCCAGGCACGGTGGCTCACACCTGTAATCCCAGCACTTTGGGAGGCTGAAGCCAGCAGATCGCTTGAGGCCAGGAGTTCGAGACCAGCCTGGCCAACACAGTGAAACCCCGGCTCTACTAAAAAATAAAAAATTAGCTGGGCGTGGTGGTGCATGCCTGTAATCTCAGCTACTTGGGAGGCTGAGGCAGGGGAATCACTTGAACCTGGGAGGCAGGGGTTGCAGTAAACCAAGATCGTACCCTGCACTCCAGCCTAGATGACAGGGCGAGACTCTGTCTCAAAAAAAAAAAAAAAAAAAAAAAAAAAAAGCGGGGGAAGGAAAAAAGCAAGCATTGCCTCTGTGGAGACCTTTGCTTGCCCTCAATTCTGCTCCTCAAAACCCCGTCAACAGTGGGAAAGGCTCATGCATCAGAGAGAGAAAGAGACAGGACAAACGAGCAGTGTACAACCAAGGAATCTGCCCACGTGGCTCTATCCTCCATGTGTTAACCTGTCCTGCCTCTTTTCCTTTGCTTCTTGCTGATTGTTTGAATTTATTTATTTATTTAGAGACAGGGTCTTGCTCAGGCTGGAGTGCAGTGACACAATAATAGCTTGTTGTAGTCTCAAACTCCTGGGCTCAAGCGATCCTTCTGTCTCAGCCTCCTGAGTAGCTGGGACTCCAGGCATGCACCCCCATACCCGGCTAATTTTTGTACTTTTTGTAGAGATGGAGGTCTCATTATGTTGCCTAGGTTGGTCTTGAACGCCTGACGCTAAGCAGCCCTCTTGCCTCAGCCTCCCAGAGCACTGGGATTACAGGTGTGAGCCCCTGTGCCTGGCCAGTTTAAATTTGTTGAATAAACCATGTTACTGAAGAATCTTGTTGCGAGCCTTTCTGTTTCATGACCTCAGGGAAAGCTTGACTGAACTGTACATAGACTACCTTTATTTCAAGGAATCCCCACACAACAAATTTGAAAGATGAATGCCGTTTAACTTGAAAAAGATGAAATGAAAAGTATTTCCAGACGAAAGGACAAAGTTCCTCCATTATTTTCCTCTTTTCAGGGGATGGTGTTGGTAGAATGTTACATGGGGTGTATTTATTTATTTATTAGATACATTTTAATACAACATATGCGATTTATTTATTGTATTTACAGGGTTCTAAATGGTCAGGTGTTTTGTTTGTTTGCCTTTTAGTTCTAGTTTGTTTTAAAAACAAAACTAAAAAACAAAGCTATCTCAGGATGACACCCATCATGGGAAAGAAAACATGAAAACAGGCTGGAGGATTTAAGGGTGAGATTGATAATGGCCTTACACTGGCCCAAGGGGTAAAGCTGCATGATCCAAATGACTTCGTTTGTTTCTTTGTCTTAGCAATGATGCTATTCTGACAGTGAGTTCTCGTCTACCTCACATAGTTGGTGAATGAACCATTTTACATAAGTGAATTTCCCAGGCAGGTAACAGAAATTTTCAAAGAAAAGATCAAGATTATTTTATATGCTGAAAATCATTCTAATTTTGTTTCTTAATACTTTGTGGCCAGGCGTGATGGCTCATGCTTATAATCCCAGCACTTTGGGAGGCTGAGGCAGGCGGATCACTTGAGGCCAAGAGTTTAAGACCAGCCTGGCCAACATGGTGGTCTCTACTAAAAATACAAAAATTAGCTAGGCATGGTGGTAGGTGCCTGTAATCTCAGTTACTCGGGAGGCTGAAGCAGGAGAATCACTTGAACCTAGGAGGTGGAGATTGCTGTGAGCCAAGATCATGCCACTGCACTCCAGCAGTGACATGAGCGAGGCTCCATCTCAAAGTAATAATAATAATAATAATAATAATAATAATAATTATCTATAAAATGTAGGAAAGAGATTGTGTCGTAATAGTTTGTGCTATAATATTCCAAGATTGTGCTATATATTTTTTGGAGACAGGGTCTTTGAGACAGGGTCTATCACCCAGGCTGGAGTACAATGGTGTAAACACAGCTCACTGCAGCCTTGACCTCCCAGGCTCAAGCGATCCTCTCACCTCAGCCTGCTGAATAACTGGGACTACAGGTGCACACCACCATGCCTGGCTAATTTTCATATTTTTTGTAGAGAGGAGGTTTTTCCGTGTTGCCTAGGCGGAAAAACTCCTAGATTCAAACAATCCTCTCGCCTCAGCCTCCCAAGTACCTGTGACTACAGGCATACGTCACCATGCCTGACTAAATAATACTAACCCATAAAATAAAATACATTTTTCATACATTGCATGGCAGATGCAGTGCCACGGCTCATCCCACCCTGGGCCATGTTCTTCCATGTTCTTTGCATGTTTTCTTGTCCCTCGCAGTTAGATGGAGTCATAAGAGAAGTTCTTGCCAATGAAATATGAACAGACATGACATGTGTCACTACCATGTTGCTGCAGTCAGAATAGCAGAGCCCAAATCCTAGAGCAGCTTGGATCCTGGAGTCACCATCTACAAGACAGCGACCCCTGGGGGTTGTCTGGACTGACAATGACCTTGTATCAATGAGAAATAAATGTGTTGGAATAAGCCACTGAGATTTGGGGGTCATTTGTCACAGCAGCATAACTTTGCCTATCCACACAAATGCACATACAAACATGAGAACAAAAACGAAATACACATTTTAAAAAGATGTGAGGAGAAAACATTCCAGAATTTTTACAGTGCTATTTTTAGATGATGGCACCTATAGGTTAAAGAAATAGCTTTTAACCTTTTTGCATATTTTCAATGTTATCATAATGAAAAATGGACCATATGATCAAGCACTTGCACTCTTGGACATTTATCTTAGATAAATGAAAACTTAAGTTCACACAAAAACTTGTACAAAAGTATTCATAGCAGCTTTTCTGCCAAACACTGGAAATACTCCAATATACTTCAAAGAATGAAGACTTAATCAAACTGGTACATTCATATCATGGAATGCTACCATTCAGCATTGAAAAGGAATGAACTATTGATACACACAAAAAATTGGACCCAAATGTTTACCTACACTGTGATTGAATTTACATAACATTCTCAAAATGACAACATTGTAGAAATGGAGAATACATTAACAGTTACCAGGGTTAAGGAGGAATGGAGCTGGGAGGGAAGTGGGTATGGCTATAACAGGCAGCAGGAGGCATCCCTGTGGTGACTGATGGACGTGCCCTGTCTCTTGACCAGATCAATGTCAATGTCTTGGTGGTGATATTGTACTATAGTTTTACAAGATGTTACCAGTGGGGGAAACTGGGTGAAGACTACAGGTGATCCCTCTGTATTATTTCCTACACCTGCATATAAATCTATAATTAATTATTTCAAAATGAAAGGTTTAATTTTTTTCAGAGAAGTTTTTAAAAAGTCCAAAGAGTGACAGAGAAGTATGGTAAAGACTGTTAATATCTACTCTCCTTTTTTTCTTACTCACTGAATTCCTATTTTGGGGGACTGCAATAGGTACAGTTAATAAAACTACTGTCCCAAATTCTTTTCCAGGTGAGGATGGTCAATAATTTTCAACTGGAAGTCATTTGGAAGAGCTTCTAGGAAACCTCTTGAAAGGTTGCTAAAACCCTTCCCCCCTTTCTCCTTGCTTCTTCCGGATGCCTGGAACACGTATGCAATGGCTGGGGCTACAGATGCCATTTTGTGACCACAGTGAAACCTAGCACTAAAGACAAAAGACAAAAGGCACTCGGATGCCAGTGATCAGAGAGACATCACAGCAGCGCTGGACTGCCTCTGAATTTCTCGTTTAAGTCACTCAAGTTTTATTTTCCATTAAATACAATCAAATCTAATCCTAATTGGTGCACCGTATAATTCATCACATTGCTCTCTGCCTCATTTCCCCCTGACCATTCCCACTCCCCACAGAGCAAAGGAAATTTGTTGTCCTGGGTTTTGGTTGTGGTTAAGGGTAATAAGTAAGTTTGCAGAATCAAAAGAGTAGAGAGTGTGTGGATTTTTTCACATTAGAAAGCTCTGGAGAAACTTAAAAAATAACAACGATTAGGAAGTTGAAAGTGAAGGAAGAGAGGAGAGAACAATGAGTAGTACCAGCTAAGATCATAAGAAGATTTTAAGTGTTTTGAAAAATTTTGGAGGGAGAAGATAGATGAAGAATAGCTGTGGATGTTTTGCTATGGAATTATCTCCTTGGGGCCTCTTAGGAAGGTTTCAGTAAAGATTTGGGTTAAAAATTTTTTTCAGGCAGGGCATGGTGGCTCACGCCTATAATCCCGGCACATTGGGAGGCCAAGGCAGGAGGACTACTTGATTCCAGGAGTTTGAGACCAGCCTGGGCAAACATGGCAAGACCCTGCCTCTACAAAAAACACAATAGTTAGGTGGGTGTGGTGGCATGCAGCTGGAGTCCCAGCTACTCGGGAGGCTGTGGTGGGAGGATGGTTTCAGCCAGGAAGGTCAAGGCTGTGGTGAGTCATGATGACACTACCACACTCCAGCGTGGGTGAGAGAGTGGGACCTTGCCTAGAAAAAAAAAAAGTCTGATTCTGACTGCAGGCTGAGATGTGCCTGGTACACCGTCGGTCTCAATGTCAGTTCTTCCCCTCCTGGGACCTCTCCTAATCCAACATCTGCCATGGGATGGCCAATCTGCTGTAAACTACCTCAAGATTCAGGGATCAGGGATGAGAGATACACTCTCAGCTTCTCAGAAACAAGAGAAAAGCATTTAAGGTAATGTACTGGAAAAGAAAAAAAAAGCTGTCTTTCCATCTGACTCTTTTGCCAAGTAGCAAAGAGTCTGGGAAAAGCTGGAATGTGGTCTTTCCTGCCTGGGAGATGAAAGCCAATCCCTGCACCAGGAAAGAGAAGATCCTGGTGCTGCCAACAACCTAATGTGGGTGCTGGAAAAACACTGCAGCCTTGCCTGGGGCCTCGCTGGCTGCCTCTCACCTGGGCAGGTGGTAGTGCAGGGCAGAGCATCCAGTTCCAGGAACATGTTGATAGCACCATGGAAATTCAGAGAATGGAAGCAACCAGGGTGTTACCAGAAACTGATCTGCAAGACCAGGGCAACAAAATTGGCTACAGTCTCTATCAAGCAGGCAGACACGGCCAGGTTGGTGGAAGGAGGTTGGGAGGCAGTCAGAGGAGAAGTAGAACCTTCCCGCGCCTGTCAACAAGGATTATATTGCCAGGGAGTGGTTTGGGAGGTGAAGAAGGCTATGTTGGGTTCCAAGAGCACTCGGCTCAATTCTACCTCTTTCATAAGCTTGCGCTCTGCCCCCTGCCATCTTAACCAACCAGGCCCCAAGCTCCGTTCGGGGACAGGGCAACCCCGGTATCACAGGGTTACTCCCTCAGGACTGGGACTGAGTGACCAACATGCTGGTCTCATTGAGCAGTAAGGACTCAGGGATGTCACATCACACCTCCAGACTTTCTTCTCCAAAAAAAAAAAAAAAAAAATGAGGAGGCTAGACAAGGCAGTCCCTAGAGAATCTGCCCATCCTGAAATTCTATGACCCTACAGGAAGCCTTCCAGGACACAGCAGCCCCAGCTGAGCTTCTGGGCTGGGCTGATCTATTCATGCCTGGCCCTGACCATTGGAGGGTCACACGAGGCCACATGGGTATAAATCCCCCAGCCCTTGGCTGTGCAGAGAATTGTGATGGCTGAGAATTGATGGGTCAAGGTGATGCTGGACAGAGACCCAGGCACCAGTCCTTCCCCTCTCTAGTTTTGGCTAATTATTTCACCTCCCTGGACCTCAGCTTTTTAATCCTTTTCCATCAACAAAACCAGAACAAAAACCCTACCCCTCTCACAGGCTGGTGATGCTGTGAAGCTGGCACCAGGAGGGGCCCTGAAGCCACACCCACAGCTCCCGCACCAGCCACCCCAGGAATGCAGCCAGGGCTCACCCTGCAGAGAGGCCTATTCAACTCCTTTCTAATATCTTTCTGATGCTTCCTATGGGGTTCTAATGTACAGCCAGGGATGAGAATCATATTTTACAACTCTGCACAAGTACAAGGGCTGTTATTACCAATAATGGTGAAAAATTCAGCCACATAATTTACTTTATACAACACTAACAACCAGTTTGACCGATTTTTAGCACTAATGATCACTTATTTTAACATTGTTTGACACTTCAGTGACCCCACTCACTGACCTCTTAAGTTTCTGTAATGTAGGACTGGGCCTGGTGGCTCATGCCTGTTATTTCAGCACTTTGGGAGGCTAAGGCAGGAGGGTCACTTGAGGCCAGGAGTCCAAGACCAGTTCAAGCAACATAGCCAGATCCCATCTCTACAAAAGATAAACACATTAGCTGGGCGTGCTGGTGCACACCTGTAGTCCCAGCTACTGGGGAGGCTGAAGTAGGAGGATCACCTGAACCCAGGAGGTTGAGGCTTCAGTGAACTATGATGGCCCCACTGCACTACAGCATGGCTACAGAGTGAGACCCTGTATCAAAAACAAACAAACAAACAAACAAAAATGTCTATAATGCCTCAAATTTTGGAAAGAATGAGGGACACAAAAGGAAAAGGTAAAAATGTAAATTAATTTTTATGACTCCCTTCTAAATTAGTGGTTTCCAAATGTCAGCCTTCAACACCAAATAGATCCTAATCACCACGGGCTGTTTTCCACATCACAGATGTCCAATATCACTGTGTAGAGCAGAGCCCAGCCCTTGGAGGGAGGATGGGAAGTCTGTCAGCAAGCACCCCGGTGACTCGGAAGCACAGTCAGGCTGCGGAATCGCTGCCATGGGCGTGTCCTGCCAGGAGCAAAGGCCTCTGGGAAGAGAAGGAGTCACGAGGCTGCAAGCATTGGGCTTCCCTGGGCCTCCAGGTCCTCAACCAAACACACGGACACCTGCAAGTGACAGCACCAGTGCAAGCGAGTCCAGCCCTCCAGAGTCAATTAGGCCAGTCAGAAGGACACGCTCACCTGTCGGCCACCAGGAACCTCTGATCCCTGCACCAGGCCCCACGGGGCATGACAAGCATGGCACCTGACCTTTCTCTTCCTCCCTTTTGTCTGGGCCACCCTCCCCCTACAGAATGCCTCATCTCTTCAACCCCCTGCGAGCAGCCCTGCCCTCTCCATTCCTTCCCTCCGCAGGGGCAGACTGAGCGTCCCGCTGGTCACCAAGAGAAAAGGATAGACGCCGCCCCAGCACTTCCAACCTTAAAGTGTAAGCTGGGAACACACAAGAACCAGGCTGCAATGGGAAGGGCAACAGGGTCCTGCGGGCATCGCCCACGAGGCTGCCAAGAGAGCCCGCTGTGCCGAGGACCTTGCATTCCCATGCCAACTTTGTCACCACACACTCCTGAGGGACACGCTATTCTATCTCCATTTTATGGTGGAGGACATGGAGGCTCAGAGGTTTAAACTACCTAGACTGATGCAGCGCTAGGGAGGGAGCTGGGGTTTCACCCCAGAAGCAGACACCAGGGCTGGTTTTCTGAATTGCTGGAAGCCTTGTATGCTCTCCTAAGACCTCGACTTTCATTTAGGAGCCATTTAGGCATCTTAAATGCTAATGGGCATTTAGGATTTTGCCCATTATCAAAGCCCATGAGAGGATGGAGCCAGAGAAGAGGTGACGCAGGCCCTAGAAACACCCAGGGAATTCCAGGTCCCCAGTGTGGGCTCCAGATGGGGCAGAGGATAACACGTCCACTTGGCCCTCTGGACTCCCTGTCCCCTAGGAAGTGGTGTGAACGGAGGGGACCCAGCCAGCCCCTCTGAGGTCCAGGGCCTAGGCAGGGCCTCTCTTGCCCACACCCACGGGTGGCACACAAGCACTGAGGACAGCTGTAAACCAGTTCAGCCACCTACTAGCTACGTGACTTTAGGCCACTGACTTATCTGCTCCACGCCCTCCTTACAAAACAAGGATAATACTGCTTTCCGCGGAGAGGCCATGAAGATCACAGTGAAGATTAAACAAAGATGGGTATTAAAGGCCTATTGTGTGTCCCCAGCTTTTAGGTACTTGCAGTCCCTTTTCTCAAATGCCAACCTCCCCCCTTCAGTTGTCAGCTTCCTTAGGGGATCGCTCCAGCGGAAGAAAGCCTCGCCCGAGGCCGAACCCCTGGCAAGGCAGTGCATGACCAACAGAGATCCATGAGGGGCTGTAAAGGCCATGCATCCTCATCCGGCCCCCAGGCTGGGGCAGCAGGAAAGAGCTGTCCCGCCTTCAGAACCCCTGTAAAAGTGGCCGCATTTCCACTGAGGCGCCACGGCAGCCCAGCTTCTCCCCCATCCAGCCTGCTCCGGGGCCTTCCTACAACGGAAAGTGGTTACAAGGCAACCAAGTACAAATCCTAATGAATGTCTGCCCTCTAACCTTCTTCCCAGGGAACATATCTGTTACAGCTGAGCCTGCTACGGTTGTCGTTGCTACTGTTCGGGTTTTTATTTTTTATTTGTGGTAAAGTACACTTAACAACATTGACCCTCTCAGCCATTTTTAAGTGTACAGGCCAGTGGCATTAAGCACATTTATTGTTATGCAACCATCACCCCCATCCATCTCCAAAACTCCTTCCATCACCCCGGGCTGAAGCCCTGGATCCTTTGCACACTCGATCCTCATTTCTCCTCTCCCCAGCCCCTGGCAACCACCATTTTGCCTTCTGCCTCTGTAAATCTGACGCCTCTAGGAACTTTACAAAAGCAGAATCGTGCGGTATTTATCCTTTTGTGACTGGCTTATTTCACTTAGCATCATGTCTCCAACATTTTAACGTGTTGCAGCGTGAGTCAGCATTTCCTTCCTTTTTAGGGCGAATAATATTCGACCTCATGTATATGCCAGTGGTTTTGTTTATCTGTTCACTTATTGGTGGGTCCATGCATTATCTCTACTTTTTGGCTACTGTGAATAATGCTGCCATGAACAAGATGTACAAACAGCTTTTCAAGACCCTGTTTTCAATTCTTCTGGGCATATACCTAGAAGAGCAATTGCTGGATCCTATGACAATTGTATGTTTAATTTTTTGGAGTGACCTCCATTCTGCTATTCACAGCAGCCGCATCATTTTATATTCCCACCATGGTGCACAAGGAATCCAGATTCTCCACATCCTCGCCAGCATTTGTTATTTTCTGTTTTTTTTCTTTCTTTCTTTCTTTTTTTTTTTTTAGACAGAGTCTCCCTCCATTGTCCCGGCTGGAGTGCAGTGGTGCCATCTCGGCTCACTGCAACCTCCACCTCCTGGGTTCAAGCGATTCTCCTGCCTCAGCCTCCCAAGTAGCTGGGACTATAGGCATGTGCCACCATGCCCTGCTAATTTTTATATTTTTAGTAGAGATGGGATTTCACTATGCTGGCCAGGCAGGTCTCGAACTCCTGAACTCAGGTGATCCACCCGCCTTGGCCTCCCAAAGTGCTGGGATTACAGGTGTGAGCCACCATGCCTGGCCAATTTTCTGTTTTTGTTTTTGTTTTTTTTAATAGTACCTATTCTAATGGCTGCTATTGTTTTTCAGTTTACATTCCCAGTGCCCCCTTAGAGCTGCTCTGCTTATAAAGTGTCCTAGGCAAGTCTGACACACAAGTGGGCTTGAGACCCACAGCTCTGAAACCCAGCAGTTGCAGCGTGCGTTCCAGCACAGATCCGCTATGCGTTTCCAAGCTTTTAAAATAAACATCACAAGGAACAGTGGGGCAGGTCTGGGAATATGCCATCCAAGGCCCTGGGTTCTCTGTCTTCTTCGAAGTGGCCCCGTTCCCAGCATTTATCCTCCTCTATCCTGCGCATACCATCACTAGAGAAGCCCCTGATGGTCTCATCCTCATGGTTTCCCATGATGCTTCACAGGAGCTGCAAGGAAGCTTCAGGGCCAAAGACATCCACTGCTCAGGCAGGAGGGGCCAGCGCAGTGAGGGTGTAGGCCCTCCCCACCCAGCCCCACTTTCGTACAGAGCTTCAGGGCCACGCCTGAGCCCAGACAGGAGCCTTCTCTGTTTAATAAAAAACCTTGTAGGGGTTTTCCCTTCCTTAGAAAATTCCTGGATTCACCGCTCCAGTGGATTCGCAAAGCTCTCACAGAGGAGGAAGCGTGAGATTCAAACAACCCACAGACATGACTTTCTTCCAGCAAAACCAATTCTACTCTCAAGTCCTTCTTCATTCTCCTCTTCCTCTTGCTGACCAAAAGCTTGTACTCACGGCCATTAGAGTTTCTTTCTGAAGCACTCGGGCAAGTGTCGGGAGCCTACTCTAGGGACTAGGACTATGTTCAGTTTAGAAGGAAACACAGCACATGATAGCAAGGCTTCAACCTTCATCTGTGAATCCTCAGGATCAAGGACTTTGCCTGAGAAATACTGTGGCCAGCTGAGTCCCGCTGGCTGTGGTCTCACTGTGACCTGCTAGACCACAGCCTGCCGCAGCCAGGACGGGAGGCTGCTCGATAGTGGGTTGCTGTCCCTGGCTCCCAGAGAGCTCAGTGTTCTCTTGGGAAGGCTCACAAATACCTATTTAAGAAGCTTCTGGCCAGGTGCGGTGGCTCATGCCTATAATTCCAGCACTTTGGGAGGCCAAGGCAGGTGGATCACTTGAAAGCAGGAGTTCGAGACCAGCCTGGCCAACATGGTGAACCCCATCTCTACTAAAAATATTAAAAAATTAGCTGGAAATTCTACTGGGGCCCCTTTCTGGCTGTGCTTCGGGCTCCAGGACAACACATGGGATTACAGATGTGCAAGCAATTTCCTGATGCCCGTGATTCTCCCTGGAAGAAACAGATAGTAGATGCGGCTGATACTGTTGGCTGCCTCCCCTTCAGCCACTCCTGCACCACCTCTTTCTTGCTGTCACAAGTCTGTTTGGGTGGCCTGCAGTTGGTGGGCCCCTCTCAGCCACAGGGGTTGAACATGAGCTGGCCTAAGTCAATCAAGCAGTTCCATTCCCCTCATTGTAGGGCACGTGATCCAACCCTGGCCAATGAGAGGATTCTGAGAAAGTGCTTTCATCCATCAAGAGAGACATGAATTTGAAACTCATCTCTTCCTGCTTCTGGGGATTGTCATGTGTGTGTGGAATGCTGGGTGCTGCTGCAGCCCCCACGTGATCATGAGGAGCAGGCCAAGAGAACCCCAGAGTCTCTACTCATGAAGCCAGAGAGTTAATCAACCCCAAATTTCCCTGCCTCTGGACTTCTTGTTAGGACAACAAACCCCACATTCTTCAAGCCACTTTTAGCTGGGAATTTTGTTTCCCACAGGCAGAAGCATCCTAGCTGGTAATAGTCTCCCAAAATACAGCTTTGACCAAAGGGGCCAACGAGACACAAAGCGGCGTCAGCCAGGGTGTTAAATGCAAACTTGCGTTATCCACATCTATGATAATGAGCTGTCACGTGACCAAGGCTGGCACACCAGTGGACCCAGTGGCCCTTCTGTCACATTGGGGATGCAGAAACTGAGGCTTAGGGCAGTCATAAGAGCAAGCCTCTGTGGTTCTTTTTTTTTTTTTTTAAATTGAGAGGGTGTCTCGCTCTGTCATCCAGACTGGAGTGTAGTGGCATGATCTCAGCTCACTGCCAACCTCTGCTGCACAGGGTTCAAGTGATTCTTCTCCTGCCTCAGCCTCTCAAGTAGCTGGGACTACAGGTGCATGCCACCAGAACTGGCTAATTTTTTTTGTATTTTTAGTGGAGACAGGGTTTTGCCATGTTGGCCAGGCTGTTCTCGAACTCCTGACCTCAGGTGATCCACCTGCCTCGGCCTCCCAAAGTGCTGGGATTACAGACATGAGCCACCACGCCCGGCTGACTCCATAGTTCTTTACACTTTACAAAGTGCTTTTATGTAGATCATCTTACTTAATGTTTATAAAAATTGCCATTACTATCCCCATTTTATAGGTGAGCAAGTGAAAGCTAATGGGGAACATTAAGCCACTAATAGCTATAGTGTTTTATGGTTTGCAAAGTGCTCTGGGATAATTTGTCTAATTATCACCTTGAGGTCTAGTCTGTAAGGTAAAGGTTAATAAATCAGGAAGCAGGCTCAGAAGGGGCAACTGACTCTGCCAAGCTCCGCTAAACTCCAGGGCTATTCTTTCCATACTAGAGGTTCTCACAGTGTAGGTCTTGGGCCGTCAGCCTCAGCCTGGACTGGGAACTTCTTAGAAATGCAAATTACCTGGGGGTGGAGCCCAGCACTCTGTGTTTTACCAAAACCTCCAGGTGATTCTGCTCACACTCACATTTGAGGAACGCTACAGTGCTTTCTGTGATTTTTCTAAAATGACCTTGCCAGGTGAATCTGGGGCCTTGGTCAAGGACCAAGTGCTCTTTCTAGCACAGCAAATTTATGCTAAACTAAAAAATAGTGTGGAACCCAACCACAGAAATAAAAGCTATGCTCAGACTGGGCGTGGTGTCTAACGTCCGTAATCCCAGCACTTTGGGAGGCTGAGGTGGGCAGATCACAAGGTCAAGAGATTGGGACCATCCTGGCCAACACGGTGAAACCCCATCTCTACTAAAAATACAAAAATTAGCTGGGCGTGGTGACACATGCCTGTAGTCCCAGCTACAGGAGGCTGAGGCAGGAGAATCCCTTAAACCCGGGAAGCGGAGGTTACGGTGAGCCAAGATCGCACCTCTGGACTCCAGTCTGGCAACAAAGCGAGACTCCGTCGCAAAAAAAGAAAAAAAAAAAAAGTTATGCTTAGAGCTATTGTTCCACTACTGTAAAATCTCGAGGCATACAGTACACAGTCACGCACCACACAATGGCATTTCTGTCAATGACAGACCTCATCAATGACAGTGCCGCATGAGATAATCATGGTGCTGCCTATACAGCTGTGCCATATTTTCAATCTTTTATACTGTATCTGAACTGTCTCTTTTCCATGTTTAGAAACACAAATATTTCACATCGTGCTGCAATTGCCTGTCGTACTCAGTATAGTACCATGCGGTACAGGTTTGCAGTCTTGGAGCAATAGGCTACAGTGTAGGGCCTGAGTGTGTAATAGACACCACCATCTAGTTCTGTGCAAGTACACTCTATGATGTTCGCACAAGCACACAGGTGTCTAACAACACAGTTCTCACAATGCGTTCCCATCATGAAGCTACACGTGACTATAAATAAAAGACTGTCCTTCAGGGTTGAAGGAAATTATTTTAGGATCAAGAAGCAGGGACTGGCCAGGCGCAGTGGCTCACGCCTGTAATCCCAGCACTTTGGGAGGCCGAAGCGGGTGGATCACGAGGTCAGAAGACGGAGACCATCCTGGCTAACACGGTGAAATCCCGTCTTTACTAAAAATACAAAAAAATTAGCCAGGCATGGTGGCGGGCGCCTGTAGTCCCAGCTACTAGGGAGGCTGAGACAGGAGAATGGCGTGAACCCAGGAGGCGGAAGTTGCAGTGAGCCGAGATCATGCCACTGCACTCCAGCCTGGGTGACAGAGTGAGACTCTGTCTCAAAAAAAAAAAGCAGGGACTGTAATATGATACATGTCACAGAGTGGACTCATAGAACTTAGAGCCCCAGCTAACAGTCCGGCTGACAATATAGATATCCATCCAGAAGGGTTGGGGGCCTCTTCAGAAACTGATCCATCATGAGTGGTGGAGAGAAAGCGGATTATACATGTAGATCTCCTGCTATGCACCACACACTTGACGAATGAGATGTCATCTAACTCAAATATTCCTTCCTGCTGGGTATAACCAGCCCCACAGTATCTTAAAGAATCTGGCACTTGGAAAGCGCCAATGAGTCGCCCAAGGTTCACATAGCTAGTGAGTGGTGAAATCACTCTTTGAACGAAAGTCTGATTTTCTCCAAATTCTAAATGTTTCTGGCTACCTCATTTTAGAATTGATCCTTCTGTATTGAAGAAAAAAAAGGAAAAAAAAGTCTTCAAAGCAGCCCACATCTGAACACCAAGGTTGCATCTGCAGCCTGAGGGTGGCCGGCTCTCCACTTTGAGCCCACGTCCCCCGCTGGTTCCCTATCTCCTCCCATCCTCCACGCATACCTGCTCTTCCTGGAGGTCATCATGCTCACTTCTGTAACTAGCACAGTGCCTAGCAGAGCGCTGAATAGAGCAGGTGTCCAGCTAATGTTACCTAAAGTATTTTCACACATTAATGTTGGAGGAGGGCTCCCGTCTTTGGGGATCGACGACATCCCAGTGGGTGCCCAGTGCCTCAGGCCACTGTTGGACAAATGAACTCCTGGTCTGAGGCAGGGTGAAAACTCTTTTTGTTCCTGTGTGGTTGGATTGTATCAGCCCAGCACCTTCAGCAAGCCACAGAGTGGTTGCTCAAGAGCTATTGTTGACAGATTGATTTACTGACTAATTTATATGACATACTTATTCAGTGACACAGGTCTCTTGGAGGGAGTTCAGAGGAAAGTAACCAAGATGATTAAAGGATTGGAAAATGTGTTTTACAGGGAAAGGTTACAGGGACGGGTTATTTAACTTGGAGCTGAGAAAGCTGTTGAACGCTGCAAGCACAGGCCATCGAGCTGGAAAGAACCGGAGGCTT
The DNA here is from genome assembly GCF_024542745.1 of Macaca thibetana thibetana. Taxonomy (NCBI): domain Eukaryota; kingdom Metazoa; phylum Chordata; class Mammalia; order Primates; family Cercopithecidae; genus Macaca; species Macaca thibetana. The sequence continues at coordinate 133,358,785 of NC_065585.1, forward strand.
GTTTAGTCCAACCCCCTTGATTTCCACCTAAGAGACCAAAACCCAGAAGCAAAGGAGCAGAGAAGTCTATCGCCAGCCACAGGGGGTCTGTGCTTTGTGACTGCAGGTCCAGGCAGGTGTCTCCCTCCAACACACACACGTACACACACACACCAACACATGCATCACATGCACACACACACACATCACATGGGCACACACACACCTGTGCACACACGCACACTCATGTGCGCACACACACACAAACACCCCCCCACATGCATCACATGCACACACACATCACGTGGGCACACACACACCTGTGCACACATGCACACTCATGTGCACACACACACACAAACACCCCCACACATGTATCACATGCACGCACACCCATATACACATGCACATTCATGTACACACACCCATACCCACATCACATGTGGATACACATACCTGTACACACATGCACACTTACGTGCACACCCACCCCCACACACACACACATTAAGCACAGAGGTGCAAAAAACGGCAACCAGCTCTTCTTGTCCCCTCCTGTTAGAAGAGAGCAACAGGCCTGTCTGAGGTCACTAGAATTTGTAAGAGGATTTCTGGAAGATGTTTATATAACCGAGAGGGTACATAAGGAATGGTGTGGAGTGCCCAACTCGAAGGTGTGTTCTCACCATCTAAGATGCGTTTCTGGGCTGTGCACCTCCCCCAGGGAAGGAGTCCTGGTGCCTTCCCGCGACCTCCTCCAAGCTTTCACTGTGTAGCAGCTGGGGAGGGAGCCTGGGGCAGGGGGATGAGTTGGCTGTGGGGCATGCCCCATGGGGAAGTACAGAGCTGAGGCACAGGGACAGTTAGCCGCAGCCGCGCTGGACCTGGTCTTAGGAACCCAGTCTGGGCCATGGATCTCTGTTCACTTGCCCTTGGAACCACCAATCTCCCCTAAGCCTCAGTTTCTCCACCAGAAAACTGGGACAGGAGACTGGCACTTGCCCGGCCGCTGGGGGTATGTTATTACCACAAAAAGAGCAGACCCTGGTTTGATTTTGTGGCCCTTCCATGACTTCATCTGTCCGGGTCCAGTCTCTTCTGCAGAAATGGGCCCAGGATGCCAGCCTTGACGCTGGGTAGAGAAAATTCAGTGACCTCATTTATAGGGACCTTCCACGCCCCTTCCTTGCCACTCTCTCTTTTTTGCCCTGGATCTTCAGAGATTCTTGAAGTCTGGGTCCTCTAAGAAGCAAACTGGACCTCTCCCCAGAACCTGCTCCCACCCCAGCCGACCCCACCCTGCAGGAGTCAAGGGGCAGCGGCCCACCTCTCCCTCCTCTCCAAGAGCCCCAAGAACTCCTCGGGAGGGATTTCTCCCTCTCTGGCTCCGGCGACTGCATTGCTCACCCTCCAGGTCCAGGTGGGAGAACCAGACAGGCTGTGATACTAACATCCTGTAAATCAACGAGCAGAAACCTGCAACTCCACTGCGCCGTGTTTAAACATGATCTGCTCCCAAACAGCCCAGCAGGCCTTGCAGAACAGACCCGATCTTGCGTCACCACAAGCATCCTGTTCAAGACATCCCTCCCAGGCTCTCAGGCTGAAACGCCTCCCCACTTGCTGCGACTTCCCAGAGCCAAGGCGCTCTGCCCCTCGGGTGGCTGGCTGACCCTGTGGGACATAGGCAGCTGCTGACTCACCGTCCTCCAGGGAGAACAAGGGCATGGCTCAGCTCCCCCGAGCCCCTAAGCCTCAGGGGGACGTCCTTCGGAGGAAAGTCAGGCCAATGTGGACACCGCCTCCTTCCCTGCCACTGGCTCAGCCCCCCTGGGCCGCAGGGCTGGCCACCCTCCTCTGGACAGTCCTCGGGGCCACTCTCCTTGGCCTGAGAGCCTGAGGCCCCAGTCCCCTGGGCAGGAGCCCAGCCTCCTGAGCTCCAACAGATGGTCCATTTGCACAGAGACCTGCCACCCTGGCCACTCTCCCCAGAGGAAGCTGGATTATGGCAAACCCAAGAGGATTAGTGCGGGAGGCCATCTGCAGAGAGGATAATTAGCTTAGTGGGGTTACACGGATTGTTCCTGGCCGTCTGCCCAAGGGTACACTTGTCAAGACTGTTAAACACAGCCTGGGGGCTTGCAGAGGAGCCCTCTGAACACCAGCAACTCCCACCGTGTTCCAGCCATCTGGGTGGGCCATGGCAGGCCTGCAGGATTGGGAGAGCGCCCTGCCCACTGTGGTACTGGGCAGGAACTCCAGGTCCTGAGTGGGGGACACCAGGGAAAAGGTGGGGAACTGTTTTCCATCTCCCAGAAGAAAGCAGAGAAGGAAACACGACGATATTGCATTGGACAGGAGGCAGCACATGAAGGCCCAAAAGAAGCAGCAGAGAAGTCAACCCGTCCTCAGCTGTTTTCTCCGCCAAAGTCGAACAGCAGCTTCCCTTCGGAGGGCCCTCCTTCTTCATTTCAGACAACAGGGATCATTTTGGTTTTAGGTTGGCAGCGCCTATGGGGAACCACGGGAGCCTGGAATTTTCAAATCAACTCTCTTGAAGGGCTGGAAATTTGTTTTTTGTTTGTTTAGAATACACGTTTAGGTGCAGGGCTGCCTGGAGGCAGGGGACAAACTGTGACTTCCAGTCTGGCAGTTTCCTCTTTCCTCCCTAGAAATTAACTAGGTGGAAGGGCAGCCTGTGGAAGTTGTGGGGACTCAGGATGTGTTGCCATCAAGAGGCAAAGATTTAGTGTATGTGTTGTCCTCATTGAACTGATCGGTTCCACAAATGAAATCACTTAAGGCTGGCTTCTGGCCAACAGACACGGCAAGTCAGTCCCAGTGATCAGATGTGCGTGGATGTGGGCTCTGGGGTGCAGACCACACTGTAGGTGAAAGATAGGCTTGCCCAGGTAATTGTAATAAGTTAGCACAAGCATCGTCAAACACAGTAGTGAGCAGCTGAAGTCCAGACGCTTCATGCAGAGCACAGAATACAAGCAGCGCAAAGGCATTTCAGATGATGTATGTTTGGTTCACGTGTATTGAGCACCTACCTGCAAAGTGTACAGCAGTCATTGCTATTCAGTGAATGCCAGTTCATCCAAATCCACGAACAAGCATAGAGTGGCAATAAAACATTTCACCTAGCTTCTTTTCCCCACGGGAATGTGGGAAAACATTGTAAGTAAAGGGAAAATATAATCTGTTCACTGTCCACACTTATAAAGTAAGGAGAGTATACTTAGTGGCCTCAAAGTGGGGTTACCGCATATTTTATCAGCTAAACCAAGGCACTTTGGGGGAGTGAAACAGGACATTATCAATTTCATCTGGAAGACAGGGGTAAACTGCAACAGTCCCCAGGCAATTAGGACCCAGAGTTACCTTACCTCCAAGAATGACCAAGTGTAATATCTCTGATTTTGTGGGTTGCATGGTCAAATAGCCTTTGTACTACAGAGAACCTACTTCAACGATTCAAAGCTGCAAGACAGTAGCTAGAACTTTTGAACCTGAGCCTCAGAGGTCTTTGTACCAACCAATAAGAGATTCATGGCTCTATGTTTCCCAAACACCTACTATGTTCCACCTGCCCTCTTAGCCACTACTGAATAGGCAAAGAAACCTCAGAGAAGCCAACATCAAATTGGAGCCGCAAGAGATAAGCCAGCAAGTCAAATACCAGTCCTAGACTTTGACAACCCTTCTGAGTGGCTGAAAGCAGAACATGTAAAGTGACTATTATTGACAGTAAGTGCTATAAATATTCCAAAGCTGGAAAGCCTGTCATGATTGGAAGGAGGACACCATTCTTGAAGGATGAAAAGGAGAGGGCATTCTGATCCAGATGAAGCAGTGTGTCTGTGCATGAATTTATACCCTCTGCTCCAATTTCATAGCCATGAGGGACCAAATGAAACAAAGGAACAACAAAAAGATATAACTAGGGTTTCCCCCTATACTCCCCAAAAGGCAAACATCTCTATTGCCCAAAATTAGAAGAAAAGCACAAAGCAGTGAGTAGGGCTGAGACCGCAGGCTGGTTGGGCTCCTGCATAGCTTTCAGACACAGAAGCTGTAAAAGGGAATGCTGACCCCTGTGTGGGGGCATGGCTTTATGATACTAGATGTCTGCTGGTGGATCAGGGGTTGCCCACGGATCACGTGGCAATGGTTGAAGACATTTTTGGTTGTTTCAGCTGGAAGGGGGAGTGATACGAACATCCAGTGGATAGAGGCCAGGGACACCGCTAAACACTCTGCAATACACAGGACAACCCTCTGTATAACAAAGGATTACCCAGCCCCAAATGTCAGCAGTGATGAGATTGAGAAACCCCAGTTTATAGGAAGCCATTGGTATAATACACATAAACTATCTGAAATATATTTGTGCTACTCATATTCTGGACTCTGCATGAAAAATCAGGACTTCAGCTGTTAACTACTGGGTTTAATAACCTTTATTCTAACTTATAAAAATTACCTGGTTTCTAAGAAGCCATTGGTATTATAAGTAAGAGGAATCAAAAAGATTCAGCTGCATGGCTGGTGACTGGGTCTAGAATATCCCCCAATATATTTGTAGAAGAAGAACTCCCAAAATGTCACTAGGAGACTCAGTTCTGACTAGGGAACTGCATGAGGGCTGCCACAAAACTACTACCCAGGGAGGGTAGCAGACAGAGGGGGAGAGAAAACAGAACAAAAGCAAACCCCCTACTGTAGGTGAGCCTGAAACCAACATTTAAAATCACATGACAAACATGATGTAAAGAAAGACAGTCAACAAAATCAGCAATGAGAACATGAATTCACTCCAAATGAAACTAATTTCATGGGATGGTCTGACAAAGACTTAAAATGTGCCTTATCTGGAGATAGAGAGGGGTAGACAGGAGAGCTCTGGAGGAGAAAGGCTTCATAATTATCATACAGCAGCCACTGTCTAGAGTTTCAAAAACTGTAGGCGGTAGGTATTATCATACCACTTTCTATGTGAGGAAACCGAGTCATGGAAATGAGAACTAATTTCCCAGGGTCATTTGGCCGGTATGTGGCAGAGCCAGAATTTGGGTCTAGGCAGTTTGGCAATGGCCTCCACGCATCTCATCAATACACTGTGCTTTGGGTAGAGAGAACAGCATAGCCCCAAGAAGGGATTTTATTAAAGATATAAGAAAGAGAATGAAGCATCAAAAAGGGAATGGAGAGAGAAGAGTCAAGAAGTAGGAGGGTACAGCAGTGTGAAAACAGGCTAAGCGTGTTTGCAGGGTGTGGGAATGGTAACCCAGCCGTGGTTGCTGAGACACCCAGGAGAAGAAAAGGGAAATGGCACCAGTTCTTGGCAGTGCAGGGAGCCCTGGTGGCCTTCAAGAGAGCTGTTCAGTTGAGAGGAGAGGGCAGAAGAGAGACTATAGGTGAGAAGGTGGTGGGGAAATAGAGGCAGGAATTACAAATCTTTTGTTTGGGAAGTAGCCAATGCAAGGCGGGAAAGAAACAAGATGGTAGCCAGAGCAGGCAGCCTGTGCCTGCCTAGGGACAGAAGGAAGCGGCCAGTGATGGGGAGAGACTGAGGATGCAGGAGGGAGGGGACAATGCAGGTCCTAAAAAGGTGAGAGGAGGAGCCACAGCTTGTCACTGGGGCCTAGTTCCCGGGACCGGTATGTAAACCCAGCCACGGGGCATTTACGCACTGAGTAAGAACTACAGTGGGCTCCATATCACCTGGCACAGCCCAGGACAATGCAGCCTCTGGACCGTCACTTCCTCGGCTGTTCTCAAGGGAATTCTGCCACCACAGCCCCTCCTAGGGATGGGCTGGTTTTCCACAAACTGCCACTGCCAGGCCATCATTCTCACACGTGGGCACAGCCCCTCCTTCCTTCAAAGGGCACACCCCCCTGTCAGGTTCCACCACCATTGGCAGCTCCTTGCTGCTGTTGTCCTCGGACCTCATGGACTCACTCCCTCATTCATGAGGAGTTTGGCACCTGGCCGTGCAGAATCTCCCTTTCCACTTTAGAAATGCCACTGTTCCTTGATGCCCCTATGTCTGTGTGGCACCCAGCCCACAACCTGGCCTCAGATCCCCTCAACCCAACACCCTCCATCCACACTCCAGCTCACCAACTCACTCCCCATCCGTTCCCCAGGCTTTATCACGCAGATGTGACCAGCTCTAGAAGCCTGAACTCAAAGAGCTCAGTCTCAGGCCACTATCTCCTACGCGTACAGCTCTCTCCTCTCCCGCTCTCAGCACAGGACTGCCCGGTAGCCTTTCAGCCATGCTGCTCCCGTGCTTTCTCCTGCTTCCCGGCTCTACCAAGGCTCTCTGCCTAGCCCCACTCTCATGGGACACACTTCACACACTCTCTTGCAGATCAATGCAACGACCTACCTTCCTCTCCTCCACTGCACTAGTTGGAAGCTTCTGGAAGAATTTGCTCACTTCTGTGGATTTAAGTTACTTCAAATTCACGGTCTCAGCATTAACTGAGACTTTGATTCATTTCCTCCATGTTTTTCTCATTCCCTGGTTCAGTCTTCGATGCTCTTTTCAAGGTTTCTCTCATTCTCTGGTCAGGTCCAGCCCTCACAGTTGCTACTCCAAATCTTCACCAGCTTCCCCGAGTCACCGTCTCCATGGACCTTTGGGCAGGATAATAGGAGGTGAGCTATTATTAACATTGTTCCTCTGCTAGTTGCAGAGGAATAGCAAATCCCCCTGAAAGAAGCTGCTCTGTGTCCTGTTATAGTTCTGTCTCTATGATTACCTTTACCCAGACACCACAGTAAGCAACATTCTGCAGTCACGTGAGCTCACATTGACTTCAACAGGAAATCCACCAAGTCTTTACTGCAGAGCTGAGGTGGCTGCTGTGGTTGAATTAGGAGTTTTGTCTTCTTGTTGCCATCTGGATTCTTCGCTTTCCTCCCCCTCCGCACCCCTCTTTACTCCTGGATGGGAAAGATGCTCATTTTTCTCCTCCTTACTTTTGAGAAAGCTCCCAGCTGCAGGCAGCCAGGCCATGCATGAGTGGCCTCTACAGGGCGCCATCAATGGGGGTGTGGCTCACAGGACCCCTCGGAGCTCCCCGCTGGACACAGCTCCCCAAGTGTCTGATCTCTAAGGCCAAACCAATCCTGGAATGAGTGGCAGGGCTTTAGAACAGTGCTTCTAGAAGGAATTGCAGCTAACAGTGAGTTGTGGGCAGTTTGTTACCTACACAAAATGGGATAAGGACAGACATCGTGGGTATGCATTGAGAAACTTAGAACAATTTGACTTTGTGGTGATATCCAAGTGCAAGGACGCTTGGCTCACATTTTGTGTGTCTAATACATTTTTAATAATTCCTTTCATTGTATTCTTTTAAGTACTGACCGACAATAGATTCACCATTTTTAAACCCAACAAATAGGTTCTTCTTTCCCAGGCGTCATTGGAGAAGCACATATCTGCCCTGGGAGCCATCATGTCTTTCCCCTTTCTTTGGAGGGAGCCACCAACCTGGCTCACACCTTTACAAGGCTGGCACCCACACTGCAGTCGGCTTCGGCTCCCATAACACAGGACCACAGACCTGGGGCTTAGATAGCAGAAACGTATTTCCTCACAGTTCTGGAGTCTGGAAGTCCGACTTTAGGGTGTTGGCAGGGCTGGTTTCTCCGGGAACCTCGCTCCTGTCCTGTAGACGGCCGTCTTCTCCCTGCGTCCTCACATGGCTGTCCTTCTGTGAGTGTCTGTTTCCTAATCTCCTCTCTTTGTAAGGACATCAGTCCTATGGGATTAGGGCCCTTCCCATATGACCTCATTTTACCTTATTTACTTCGTTAAAGACTCTGTCTCCAAATACAGTCACATTCTGAGGAATGGGGGTTAGGACTCCAACATGTAAGTTTGGGAGGACATGATTCCCCCCTCACACCATGAGTTCACACACTCAGGGCCCTGTCCTCCCAGCTTTTCATCCTCTCTGTGTGACTCCCACAGTCCCCAGCAGCTCAGCTCTCCCCTTTCAACAGAACCACAGATAAGAGCGGACTCGAGAACCTGGGCTCATTTCCGAAGTGCCCGACCAGTTGTAACCTGGTAAACCCCCAAGGCTGCTGCTCGCCAAATTACTATCATCAGGGGATTCTTTCTTTCATTAATTCAACAAATATGGATCTGGTTTTTGCTTATGTGTCTGATACTGTTCTAGGCACAAGAGATACCAAATAAACATGCAGTGCTCTCACGGGCTAAGGTTCTGGGTCTCCAGTTCTTCCTTTCACCTCTCAGGCTCCCAGGATCGCTCCCTCCTTTCCAAAGACTGCTTCAGGCCAACCCTCCCCAGCCACTGACCTCCCAGCCACGGCCTCCCCTCCAGGAGAGGCCTTGACCGGAACTCCTCCAGCCAGTGTGCCAGCTCTCCCAGGCATACAGAGGACAGGTTTTGATGAAATTAAGTTTCCATGTGGGTCTGAGTACTGCAGGGCCACTCTTGGAATCACTGGTGTCCTGTTCTCTACAGATGAACTTCCAAACCTCTGTAGACCCACCCCCGCCTCCACAGTGACTTCATCTCTGCTCTGTTTTGTAAAGTGGAAATCAGACTGAGGTCTCTCTCTTTTCAGAGATTCAGGTAAACAGGCTCCAGCCCCATCTTACTGGATAGGGAACTTGGCATCTCTCCACAGATCCCTGGGGGCATTTGGGGGTTAACGCTTTCACCTAGTTAGAACCAAGTCTGGTTTACTATGGCCAAATTTCTCGTCTATCATCTGTTGGGATTAGGAAAGGCAGCTGAGGTTAGCTCACAGCCCTGCAACGGAGGACCTTTGGGGGTGACCAGTATGCAGCCCTGCACACCAAGCCCTCAGGCTCAACCCTCCGTACATTGAGGAGTGTCCTGGTAGCATCTTCCCTGAAACTCCCTACTGCCTCCACTTCACTCTTGCCTCCAACCTCTTCACTAAGAGCCCTAACTCCCCACCTCTCCTACCCTCCTAGTGTCCTGCCACATCTCTTTTCCAACCAACATTTCCTTATCTCCAGGCAGAAGGTCGATGCCACTGTGGCAGAGGGTGTTGGCTGTCCATGTGACTTCTCTACCTCCTTCCTGACTGGAGAAGCTACTTCTGTCCAGATATTGGAGGCTCACCCCTTCTTACATAGAGCCCTGAGCCAGCACTGGCTCCAGGAATCACCCACAGCCATCCTTCCCCAACCAAAGAAGCTATTAAAAACAAACTAAAAACCAAAGCTATTAAAACAAGCCATTAAAAAGAAACTATTAAAAACAAAAGACTCTCGCCGGGGTGCATGCCCTAGCGCTAAAGCTCACTTCCACACTGCACTTTCCCACACTAAAGTGAGGGTGGTGCTAGGGATGGCTCCTCTCAACCTCCCCCCACCGCCCACCTCTTTGCCCACCTCACCATTGGTCCCATCACCCTCCCACTTGCCCTGACTCCAGACACAGTGATTCCCCAGCCAGCCCCAGGTAGCTCATCTCCTCTCTCTCTGCCAGACCCTCAGTCCCCAGTTAGTCCTGCTCTATGTCAGGTGCAGAGTCACCTTTTGCAGCCAGCTGTCACATCTGGGGCAGGGCCCACCTCTCCTCCATCCCAGTCCCCTGAGGGTTCTGTCTTCACATTCCAGGTGCAGGCTGGTGACATGGTGTACTCCTCCCTTGTCCTGGGAGCTCTGGACACTCGCCTGGGTGCTTTCATTCGACAAATACATTGGAAGGGTCAACTCCATGCCAGGCACTGCTCTGGGCACAGGTCCCCGCAGGGAGCAAAGCCAGGACCCTGCTTTCCTAAGTAACACCCTAGTGGGGAAGACAGACACAAAGTAAACCAGTCCAGGGCAAGGGGTACCCTGCTGGGGAGGAGGATGAAGCTGGATGGGGAGGTGAGAGGAAGGGGAGCTGTTGCAGAGGCGTGCTGGGAGGATGCAATCTGAGGATGTGACATTGGATGAAGGCTTGGCCAAAGTGAGCTGGCCAAGCAAGCACCAGTGTTCTGGACAGGAGAAAAAGGCACAAATGCATGAGCAGGAGCACGCCCACAGCATGGAAAGTCCAGCAGTGGGGATTCAGCAGAGGAGATCACGCCAGATGGTGCCGGAAGTCAGGGCAGCGTCATATAAGCCCTCACAGGCCATCTCTGTAGCTCATGCTCTTAGCAGTGTGGCTACTGTTAAGGGCTCAATAAACATTTGTTGAGTGAGTGAATGAATGAACGCCTGCTTTGAAGCATGCTTAGGTTGACTGTGTCCTGAAAATGGCCTTTCTGGACTGTTTATCTTCCCCTTGCCACCTCCAGGGGCCTGGGCTTATGGTAACCTGGGAGCAAGGCCTATGTTCTGGCTGCTCCTTCCCCAGAGAAATGAAGGTTGCCGACCTGTCTAACAAGCTGCGAGCTCACAAGTCCAAATTGATGTTTTGAGAAAGTGTCCACCATGGGGTAGACTCGAGTTTCAGCACGATGATTTGTCCCTGATGGGAGTTCCTTTTACGTTAATGAGAAGGCTTCCCAGCCCCCACCCCCATGCTCCCACCCTCCCCCAGTCCTGGAAAAGTCTCCCAAGATGACGGCCTGACTGTCCCTTTCTCAGGGATCTGAGAGGAAGTAGGAGGTGCAGCTCACATGGGTGACAAAAGGAGACATCCTGAGGCCTCAACACCCCCACTTCCTGGCTCTGGCAAATCACTTTACTTCTGTGAACGAGAGCCCCTTGCTGCCTGGGCCACCTCACAACCTCATTTGACCCAACCTGAGCCAAAGCAATTCAGGCCTATAGCACCTAGTGCAGTCATGTGGAAACCTAAGCCCAAGCAACAGCAGCTCAACCCAAATGTGGGTGCTTCCTTCTCATACATCATGGAAAGTCCAAGAGTTAGGAATCAGTGACCAGTGCAGCAAGCCTTGGCTGTCACCAGGGACCCCGGGATGGGATGCCCATTCGTGTGCTTGCAACATGACTGCCAGAGCTCCAGCAATCATCCCAGCATTCCCTGCTGTAGGAAAGAAAGGGATAAAGGGTAAATGGGCTTCCCAAAGCCCAGAAAAGCTGTCAAGGATCATGTCACATGACTAGTCCAATCTGCAAGGGAGGCACCGAAATGTCCTTTTTTTTTTTAACAGTGTACATTGCTGTTGGCACCGCCCCACATGCACACAAAATGGGAATTCTCTTGTAAAAGGACTAGGAGAGAACAATACTGGATGGATCACAAGCAGTGTCTGCCACAATCCACCCTCTGGAGTGACCCTTCAGCCATAAACATCTTTTTCATATTCACCTACAATTGGCCCTTCCACTAAGGAATAGACAGGGTCTCTGGGAAGGCTCTCCTCTCTATCAAGTCTAGATGTGGTCCTTGTAGTTCTAAAAAGTCAAAATCGAAGAGTCTGTGCCTAGCATGTCCCACACACAATGGCAGAAAAGGAAGGGAACTGTAGTAAAAACTTCCTTCAAGAAAAGAGAACTGGCCAGGCATGGTGGCTCACACCTGTAATCCCCACACTTTTGGAGGCCAAGGCAGGCAGATCAACTGAGGTCAGGAGTTTGAAACCAGCCTGGTGAAAACCCCATCTCTACTAAAACTACAAAAATTAGCTGGTCATGGTGGCAGGTGCCTGTAATCCCAGCTACTTGGGAGGCTGAGGCAGGAGAATCGCTTAAACCTGAGATGCAGAAATTACAGTGAGTGGAGATTACACCACTGCACTCCAGCCTGAATGACAGAGTCAGACTCCATTTCAAAAACCAAAACAACAACAACTATTAAAAAAAAGAGAGAGAGAGAGAGAATAATGGGAAACACTCAGCAGTCACTGGGCCATGACAATTATCAAATACTCTTGAACAGAAATAATGAGGGATCTCTGTCTTGGCAATGGATTACATTCTTTGGTTAAAACCAACCTGGCCAATTTGGCTCCAGCTTCTGGGTGAATCTCCCTTAAGCATTAGTCCTCCATTGCTTTTTCTCTGGAAGGTTCCTCTTGGTCTATTATAAAGCTAGCCCGGTCTTCCTAGTTTTGTCTCAGAAGAGTGTTTGGGAGGATAACCTTCTTTATAAATGCACAGCTTTTAAAGCCTACCTCTTATTCATTTGGGTTTCAAGGTTCTCAAATAGTTTCAGAGATTTAAGAGTTAAAGGATGTTGAGGGTCAGGTTGGGCTTTCTATAGTGAAATGGTTCTCTCAAAACTTAGTTCACTTTAGTTGTAATTGCTTCCAGTTGATTTCATGCAAGTAACACGTGGAACCAAAGATCTTATCCAGGCATAATTTTTAGGGCTGAAGCTGCTTGTCTTTTACTTATTGGACATAGCCACTGTGCAATCCCCCATTCCCTAGCACTTAAAATATAGCTACCAACTTGAGGTAATTTCTAAACCAATAAGCTCAAGCTAGAAGGTTAAAGCCTATCTTTGCCAGAAGACCATTGCTTTGTCTGATGAGATAGCTCCTTTATCCCACTGTGGCTGCCATTTTGAAATCACTACTTACACATTGTTCAATTTGGGATATAGAAGCAGCTGGGCTGCGTTGATCCTGCAGGACTCCAAATTGTAGTGTTCTCCTCTGTACACTTATGTTTATAGCAGCTTATGCACAATAGCTAAAAGGTGGAAGCAACCCAAGTGTCCGTTGATGGAGAGGTGGATAAACATAATGTGGTAAATACGTACAATGAAATATCATCCAACCTTTAAAAAGTAGACAATTCTGACACATGCCACAGCATGGATGAACCTTGAAGACATGATACTAAGTGAAATAAGCCAGTCACAAAAGGACAAATGCTGCATGATGTGTGAGTACTGCAAGCACTCACTTATATGAGGTCCCTACAGTAGTCACATTTATATAGACAGAAAGTAAAATGGGAATTGCCAGAGAATTGGGAGTTAGTGTTCAATGGGTACAGAGTTCTAGTTTGGGAAAATGAAAAGAGCTCTGAAGATGGGTGATGGTGATGGTTGCACAACAATGTGAACGTACTTAATGCTATAATACAGCACATGTAAAATGGTTTAAATGGTACATTTTATGCTATATTTATTTTGTCACAATTTTTAAAAGTCATCTTAAACAACATATGAACAACAAAAATTGTAGTGATTTCAGTCAATATAGATTACAGATCACAGGTAGAGGATGTGTCTTCTAGAAAAGCAGTATTTGGCCAGGCATGGTAGCTCGTACCTGTAATTTCAACACTTTGGGAGGCTGAGGTGGGAGGATCACATTAACCCAGGAGCTCCAGACCAGCCTAGGCAACAAAGTGAGACCTCATCTCCACAAAAAACAGAAAATTTAAAAACATCAGCCAGGTTTGGTGTCATGCTTGTGTGGTCCCAGCTACATGGAAGGCTGAGGCAGGAGGATTGCTTGAGTCCAGGAGGTTCAGGCTGCAGTGAGCCATAATTGCACTACTGCACTCTAGCCTGGACAACAGAGCAAGATCTTGTCAAAAAAAAAGAAAGAAAGAAAGAAAAGAAAGAAAGGAAGGAAGGAAGGAAGGAAGGAAGGAAGTATTTCTATCTATTTCTGCTTGCAGACTGTCCCACCCTAGTCCAAATTTGTTTATCTGTCTCTGAACTTAACTGCTAGCAATCTGGATTCTTCCTACCATATTCTGCAATGCTACAGCCTTGGTTAGTGTGTGGTACATGATCCAAGGTACAGCAGGTGACACAGTTTTTAAAAATGTTTTCAAATGCATCACAAGGTCACTAGCTTTTAGTCTGTAATGTTTGATATATTAATATTTCTCTACCTACCTTCTTCATTCAGTCCCTGTCAAATATTAGCTTCTTTCACTTATGGCACCCCACTTCTGGTACCATAGTCATAAGTTAGGAGATGTTAGAGCTGTGAGTACCATGACTTAAGTATGGTGGCTTAAACATGAAAGGGTTAGTTTTTGTCATCTGATGAGAAGTCCAGGTATAGTCACTGCTGGTATTGGCTCAGTGTCCCATGGTGTCAAGGTCAAGTCCTCTCTGATTAGATTGGTCTTTTCCCTTATGATCCTAAATATGTGCTGAGGCCTCAGCCATAGTGCCCATGTCCCAAGTAGGAAGAGAAGCAGAAAAAAAGGCAAAAATGTGTGTCCCAGCTGGGAATACTCTTCCTAAAAATCTCTCCTGATATTCCACCTAAGAAGTCCTGCTTATATTGGGAGTAATTTTATCATAGGACCACTCCTAGCCAAAATAGAGGCTGAGGAAGGTAGCTTTTGGCTGAGCCTATTGCTCTACCTGCCTCTCCTCCACAAACTATCAGGGTCCATTAGGAAGACAAAAGTAGAGAGTAAATATTGGAGGACATAAGCATTCTTTGTATCTTCACTAAAGAAACTCAGGTTCGGCCGGGCGCGGTGGCTCAAGCCTGTAATCCCAGCACTTTGGGAGGCTGAGATGGGGGGATCACGAGGTCAGGAGATCGAGACCATCCAGCTAACACGGTGAAACTCCGTCTCTACTAAAAAGTACAAAAAACTAGCCGGGCGAGGTGGTGGGCATCCGTAGTCCCAGCTACTCAGGAGGCTGAGGCAGGAGAATGGTGTGAACCTGGGAGGCGGAGCTTGCAGTGAGCTGAGATCCCGCCACTGCACTCCAGCCTGGGTGACAGAGCGAGACTCTATTTAAAAAAAAAAAAAGAAAAGAAAAGAAACTCAGGTTCTCTTGACACCATAAGCCAACATTTCCCAGCTGATCTGTCCACTGTCCTATTAGACTGCTTTCACCTTTTCCTTGGTCATTCTTAGTAGATAGAAATAGTGTTTTGGGTTGCTTTATTATTTTATGTATTTCCTTTAAATTTAAATATGTTGTATTTGTAAACAAAAAGTTACTTGTAAATAAAAAGTTACTTGTGCCATATAAGTCCCTTAGGGCAGTATATCAACTAGGGTCCTCCAGAGAAGAAAGCCCAGTGGGATGGATAGATTGATAGATTGTAGAAAGATGGATGATTGACAGATAGTAGTTAATTGATGGATAGATAATTGATAGATAATAGTTAATTGAATGTTAGATGCTAGATAGATAGATGATATAGATAGATGATAGAAAGATAGATGATAGATGATTGATAGAAAATAGATAATTGATGGATAGATGATTGATAGGTAGGTAGATAGACTGTAGATAGATAGGTAATAGATGATGGACAGATAATAGATACATAGATGGATGATAGATGATGGATAGGTAGATAGATGATAAATGATGGATAGGCAGGTAGATAGATAGATAATAGATAATTAGGAGATTTATTTTAAGGAACTGAATTGGCTTGTATGATCACCTTAGCTGGCAAGTCCAAAATCTGTAGGGCAAGCTTGCAGGCTGGAAGCTCAGGATGAAGTTGATGCAACAATCTTGAGGCAGAAATGTTTCTTTTTCATGAAATCTCAAATTTTTAAGGCCTCCTTTGAGGCAGAATTTTTTTTTCCAGGAAACCTCAATTTTTGTAAGGCCTCCAATCAATTGAAGGGCTGGAAAAAATTGAGGTTTCCTGAAAAAGAAATATTTCTGCCTCAAGACTTCAGCCTTACTCACAATATTGTGAGCAATCTCCTTAACTTAAACTCAACTCATTATAGATGTTTACCACATCTGTAAAATACCTTCACAGCAACATCTTGATTCATGTTTAATTAAATTCCTGGGTATGACAGCCCAGTCACATTGACACATGCAACTGACCATCACAGGCAGGTAACATGATACAGATGAAGCAGCACTAATACCAGATCAGAGGCTTCAGTTAGAATCCTGACTTGATACCTGACTACTGATGCCCCCTTTGCTTCTCTGAACCTCATTCTGTTATCTGGAAAAGTTGAGGGCTTGGGCGAAAGGATCTATGTGCTCGCTTCCAGATGGAATACTTTCAGATAATGTGACCATCCCAATATACCTTCTTATACTTCCAGCATCCAAGCTCACGTCTTAGCAGGGGCTCAATGATGATGACAATGAAGATGATAAAAACCGTATTGACGACGATAATAATGATAGAGAATAAAAAGGGAAAAATTAAGGTCAAATCTTGCATGCAACCAAGGATAGTCAAAAATCCTTATTGTATAGATGATTCTTGTAGCTTGAAGCAAGTGGTGAAGTAAACTCTGCTTTAGCACTAACTAGAAGCCTAAATGTCAAGCCCTACCTGGAAAACTCCTGAATCCTGCATCAGGGTTGATAGTATGGCCAATTGCTAAGATTAAGTGATTTTTGCACAAGATATTTAACCCCTCTATGCTCAATTTCATCATATATCAAATGGGAATGTTAATAATTATATTCATCTTATAGAACTGTTGCAAGGATTAAAAGAGATAATGTATCTGAAGCTCTTGAAATAGAAATATCTACTAACAAAAAACACTCTTCACTGTTGTTTTGTAACTCTGTGAGGTTTTTATTTCATTTTTATTACCAAACAGTCCGTTAGGATAGGTAAACTGAGATCCAAATATTCATCCCACACACAGTAAATGGGAAAAGACACCACAGATGCCACTAAGCTCAAGCCTGCCAGGCCATGTGACTTTTGCATGGCTCTCAGGAGAGATTTGAGAATGCCCATGTTTCTTTAGCAAGAGAACATTGGATGTGGCCAAAATGAGTCAAGAACATAGGTGGGCTCTGTCCATAACCAGTTGTTGCCATCGACATCACTTTGTGATTCTTTTGATTATTCACCAGTAAACTTGTACTGAGTCCCAGTCACCATCCAGGCCTGCAGTGGGCACCAGGGCTCCAGACGTGACTAAGACATTGTCCATGCCCTTGCAGGACCAGCAGGCTATAGGGGGAAGCCACCATTCAATCAATACACAAAGCGCAATGTCGTGAGAGCCATGACAGAAATGAGCACAGCCATGCAACACACAATTGTGCCTACTATGTGCCAGGTATGTACAGCGATAAATAACACAGTGATAGATAAAACAACATGCCCTCTTTGTCTTACAATCCAGGAGAAAGCAGCATTAAAACAATCATCTACATGAAATGAAAAAATTACAACGTGCAAAGTGCTACCGGGGGTGCATTTAGTGCTACAAGAGCACATGACAGGGACTCAGGAAAGATTTCCTTGAAAAAGGGATGATTAAGCTGAGACATGAAAAACCAGAAAGAGTTATCTAGATAGCAAGGGAAGAAAGAGCATTCCAGGGAGAGAGGACAGCAGGCAAAGTCCTGGAGGGAATGTGGGTGAAGCCAAGGCCAGTGGGCGAGAGGCCAGTGTGGGCTGGAGAAGAAAGAAGGTCACACAAGGCTGGACAGCCACATGAAGGCCTTGGGGCTTATGAATGAGCAGCCATGGAAGGTTTGGATGAAAGAAATTAACATAGTCTAGTTTCATATACGCATGTATCTGTGTGTGTAGAGAAAGGGGAGAAGGTGTAATTTACATAAAATAAAATTCAGAGATCTGAAGTGAGACGTATATATACCAGGGTAACCACCTCCTGAAACACGATGCCACACAGCAGCACCCTATCGAGTGCTCTTGTCAATACCAGTCCATAATTAGATTTTTTTTTTAGTTACCTCTGGCAACAGTGTGGAGAATGGATGGTGTAGGTGTGGGGGTGGGGGCTGGCAAGAAATGGCAATGAACTCTACTTGGGGTGGCAATGGGTTACAGAGAAGAGAATGGGCTCAATAAATGTTTAGGAGGCAGAGTTCCCAGAGCTTCAAGGCAGCTAGAAAGGAGTGAGGGCGAGGAGTCAAGAATGAGGTCTAGTCCGTCGGGCATGGTGGCTCACACCTGTAATCCAAAAGCTTCTGGAGGCAAGGCAGGGGGATGGCTTGAGGCCAGGAGTTTGGGACCAGTCTCGGCAACATAGTGAGACCCCGACTCTACAAAAAAATTAAGAATAATTATCCAGGCATGGCAGTGGGCACCTGTAGTCCCAGACACTTGGGAGGCTGAGGCAGGAGGATCACTTGAGGCCAGGAGTTGGAGGCTGCAGTGAGCCGTATTCATGTCACTGCATGGCTTAAGCAGTGACGGGCACCTGATGAGGAGCCAGGGTTGAAGAGGGATCTGGAGGGTTTTCCAGAAGAACTAAGTTTCGTAGAGGCTGTTTTGTGGTGTCAGTTAAGAGTCAGCCAGGTGAGGGGGTTTAGAAGTGCATTTAGGGAGGACCCTGAGAATGGATGAAGACCAGGCAAGCAGAACCAGGGGTCAGGAAGGCGTTCCTCACAGCCCTGTGCCGAACCTGGCCCCCGCCTGCCTTAAGCAGACCTGAGACTTCTCAGTCATGTGAGACAGCACATTTGCATTTGGCCTAAGGTCAGGCTGAGTCTCTGATAATTGCAGGAAAAAAGCGCTGTACTAATACTGACTCTGAGAAAACGGAGCAGGATGGGACAGGGGATGAGAAGGGGTTCTAGGCTTGGGGTATGGAGCCCTATCCCAGCTGCATCCTGCGGAGGTCCTGGGGCCACAGACTTGGGAAGGACTCGAGTGAGGGGTTCCACCTGAGGGCCGAGGCATGGTGTCAGCCTGGGGGACACACCCAGCACTGCATTCAGGACAGCCCCTGCCAGAGGAGCCTGGACATGGAGACCCCTGTCTGACCCTGGATCGGGACTCCTGCCAGTGACACACCCCAAATGCTCAGAAGCCCATGAGGACCCCTGGACACCGCACAGGCGGCGCAGGCCCGCAGGCATTCGTTCTCTGGGGAGAGGTGTGGTGTGTCACACACCCCAAGGCGAGAAGGGGTGAATACCTCCACTGTGTAAATGTGTGAGTCATTTGCTGTGGATGGACATTGAAATCATGTGGTTGTATAAAGTCATTCAAGACTAGGTGGTCAGGAAGGGCAGTGAGGGCGCTGAAATATCACCATCATGACGGGAGGAAGGTGGGCTGGGCCTTGACGGAGTCACATGGCTGAAGGAGGAGGACGGTTCAGGGTGGCTGGAGCCTCTTCCAAGACAACCCACTGGGGAAATGGGGTGACCTGGGGAGCCAGGGGTCCTGGGCAGCTGCCCGCCAACCCTAATCAGTAGGCCCAGCTTTTCCTCACTGGGACTCTGGGCAGTGAGGCAGAGGAAGGACTTGCCTCTCAGGCGACTGGTGGGTGCCAGGGACTTCCAGGACAGAGAAAAGCAAGGCTGGCCCAGAAAAGGAGCGGACCCCTCCCAAACATCGCCTTCAGGGGCTTGGGCACTACACTTGGGGACACCCCTGAAGAGCTGTTTGCTGCACCCCAAAGCAAAGTTATGACGCCAGAAACAGGGCCATGGATGCTACAGGCCAGTGGAGGAGGTCGGGGAGGCCAGACCCTAATAGGAGGAGTCAGGGAGGACGTGGAGGCAGCAAGCAGGGGCAGTCTCTTCCGTGGAGACAAACACGGGCCTGTGGGTGGGCAGGAGGCATGAGGCTACAGTCAGAAGAACATGAGGATGATGGGCAGCATGTGTGCAGGTGTGTATGTGTGTGTGCATGCATGTGTGTGTGTGTGCGTGTGTGTACACGTGTGTACCTGTGTGTGTACCTGTGTCTATGTGTGTGCAAGTGTGTGTGTGTGTGTTTTACAGGAAGCCTCAGGACGCTCACTTCCTGAAGGAGAACAGGTTACGAGGGAGAGGCAAGGGTTCCAGTCCCTGAGCAGGTGCAGGTGACGAGGCCCAGAGCATCGCAGGAGGGGCCAGGAGGAAAGAAGCCTGGGAGAAGCCATTCATGACTTAACAAAGCTGGCACTGGCCACCCCCAGGGTTCCGGAAACTCTGAATCAGTCTGGCTCGGTCTCCTGGCAACCAGATGCAGGGGCCATGGCACTCTTAACACCCCAGGGAGTGAAAGAAGTCTTCCAATCTCAGGTGAAGGAAGAGAAAATGTGGCTTTTAAATAGAAACTGGCTCACCCTGGGCACATAAGGAGGTGGGCACTGGAAATGCCTCTTCAGGAGACCCTGGGGCAGCCACCCCGGCTGGGCACAGCACCTCTGAGGTGCTGTGATGAGATGTGCGGGCCCAAACTCCAGGCCAGGGCTGACCAGCCCCTGGACCTTGTGGGCTGTTTTTCAAGCCCACATGCAGGCCCAGAGGGGGCAGATCCTGCCTGAAGGGAACTGAGGGACTGTGCCTGCCTCCCTTGGGACCCTCAGGGCCCTGTGAGCCCCTGTGTGCAGGGAGTGTGCTGGGGGAGGCTCTGTTGCTTTCTAGGGGGTGCTGTCTGGATTAGGCAGAAGAGTGGTGGCTGTGGAAGAGGAGTCTCTGGGGGCCAAGGACATGACTCTGGGCCTCCCTCTGTCACTAAGGCCACCATGGGTCCTCCAGGTCCCTGGGATCCTCCCAGCCAGAGGACTCCTTTCCCCAGGAAAGCAACATGCCTGCGTGTGGTGGGTCGGTCTCTGCATCACCCCAAACATTTTTTTGCCACTTTCTTTAAGTGCCACTTGCTTCTCCTACATCTGCTGGTGGCCTATAAGAACTTTCTAGAAGGGCCAGATGAACTCTCCAGTAAAATAGGTTTTTACTTCTAGGCAGGGAAAAAGTTTGCCTTTTCCTCTTGGCCTGTCAGTGTATCTGAATTTTCACCAAGCAAGTCTCATTCCTTCTGCTCATTACATCACCAAGATCCCTCTAGGTCAGTCACTAACACTGTAGTATGAATTTCATTGTCAGTCACTAACACTGCAGTATGAATTTCATTGTCAGTCACTAACACTGCAGTATGAATTTCATTGTCAGTCACTAACACTGCAGTATGAATTTCATTGTCAGTCACTAACACTGCAGTGTGAATTTCATTGTCAGTCACTAACACTGCACTAACACTGCAGTATGAATTTCATTGTCAGTCACTAACACTGCAGTATGAATTTCATTGTCAGTCACTAACACTGCAGTATGAATTTCATTGTCAGTCACTAACACTGCAGTATGAATTTCATTGTCAGTCACTAACACTGCAGTATGAATTTCATTGTCAGATCAATGCCTCTAGTGCAGCTAGTTGAGAGTAGGCTGAGGAAAGTCAAATTTTATTTTAGGGAAATGGGGGAGGGATCATATTTCAGAACCTGAGGCCTGCTGGAGGTACACAAACCCTGGACTACAGTGGCCAGCATGAGAACTCTTAGAGGAAGGAAAGTCCTAGAAGAAGAACAAGTCCCAGGAGCAAGAGGGAGTGCTGCCCAGAAATCAAAGCACAGCTCTTCCCAGGGGTGCGCGGGTATCTAGTTACTCTTCAGGGCTATGGAGCACCATTGTGGGGACCCCAATAGTGTCTTACCAGGAGACATGGCTTCTTGACTCCTCAACTCCATGTCATACCCTGCAACTCCCATATCATACCCTGAAACTCCGTATCATACCCTCCAACCTCCATATCATACCCCACAACTCCCATATCATACCCCACGACCCCCATATCATACCCCACAATCCCCATATCATACCCTCCAACCTCCATATCATACCCCACAACTCCCATATCATATCCCACAACCCCCATATCATACCCCACAATCCCCATATCATACCCTCCAACCTCCATATCATAACCCACAACTCCCATATCATACCCCACGACCCCCATATCATACCCCACAATCCCCATATCATACCCTCCAACCCCATATCATAACCCACAACTCCCATATCATACCCTGAAACCCCGTATCATACCCTGCAACCTCGATATCATACCCTGCAGCCCCATATCATACCCTCCAACCTCCATATCATACCCCACAACCCCCATATCATACCCCACAACCCCTATATCATACCCCACAATCCCCATATCATACCCCACGCAACCCCCATATCATACCCTACAACCTACCCCCGTATTATACCCTCCAACCCCACAACCCCCATATCATACCCCACAATCCCCATATCATACCCCACAACCCCCATATCATACCCTGCAACCCCTATGTCATACCCCACAACCCCCATATCCTAACCCCACAACCCCATATCATCTTGAAACCCCCGTACATACCCTGCAACACTGCCCCCATATCATATCCATACATACCCACAACTCCCATATCATACCCCACAACCCCCATATCATACCCCACAATCCCCATATCATACCCCATAACCCCATGTATCATACCCCAACCCCCACATCATACCCCACCCCCATATCATACCCCACAACCCCTATATCATACCCCACAATCCCCATATCATACCCCGCAACCCCCATATCATACCCTACTACCCCCGTATTATACCCTCCAACCCCCACATAATACCTCACAACTCCCATATCATACCCCACAACCCCCATATCATACCCTGCAACCCCTGTGTCATACTGCACAACCCCCATGTCGTACCCCACAACCCCCATATCTTACCCCACATACCCCCGTATCATACCCCACAACTTCCGTATCATACCCCACAACCCCCATGTTGTACCCACAGCCCCCATATCATACCCTGCAGCCCCTATATCAAACCCTCCAACCCCCATATCAAACCCCAACCCCCATATCATACCCCAAAACCCCCATATCACCCCCCAACCTTCATATCATACCCTGCCCCCCATGCAGCCCCCATATCACGCCTGCAGTCCCCATATCACACCCTGCAGCCCCCATATCACACCCTGCAACCCCCATATCACGCCCCTGCAGCCCCCATATCACGCCCTGCAGCCCCCATATCACGCCCTGCAGCCCCCATATCACGCCCTGCAGCCCCCATATCACGCCCTGCAGCCCCCATATCACCCCCTGCTGCCCCCATATCATGCCCTGCAGCCCCCATATCACACCCTGCAGCCCCCATATCATGCCCTGCAGCCCCCATATCACGCCCTGCAGCCCCCATATCACACCCTGCAGCCCCCATATCACACCCTCCAACATTCATATCATACCCTGCAACCCCCATATCATACCCCGAAACCCCATATCATACCCTGCAGTCCCCATATCACACCCTGCAACCCCCATATCACACCCTGCAACCCCCATATCATGCCCTGCAGCCCCCATATCACACCCTGCAGCCCCCATATCACACCCTGCAGCCCCCATATCACGCCCTGCAGCCCCCATATCACGCCCTGCAGCCCCCATATCACCCCATGCAGCCCCCATATCACGCCCTGCAGCCCCCATATCACGCCCTGCAAACCCCATATCACGCCCTGCAAACCCCATATCACGCCCTGCAGCCCCCATATCACACCCTGCAGCCCCCATATCACGCCCTGCAGCCCCCATATCACACCCTGCAGCCCCCATATCACGCCTGCAGCCCCCCCATATCACACCCTGCAAACCCCATATCATGCCCTGCAGCCCCCATATCACACCCTGCAGCCCCCATATCACACCCTGCAGCCCCGATATCACACCCTGCAGCCCCCATATCACGCCCTGCAAACCCCATATCATGCCCTGCAAACCCCATATCACGCCCTGCAACCCCCATATCACGCCCTGCAAACCCCATATCATGCCCTGCAAACCCCATATCACGCCCTGCTGCCCCCATATCACGCCCTGCAAACCCCATATCACACCCTGCTGCCCCCATATCATGCCCTGCAAACCCCATATCATACCCTGCGATTCCCATGTCATGCCCTGCAGAGACCACAAGGTCGGGAGCGCCTGCGGAGGCTTCTGAACTGGGAGGAGTTTGACGAACAGAGAGACTCCCGGAGGAGCATCCTGCTGGACACCCTCTACGAGAGCATCATCTTTGCAGTGGGCAAAGGCTTCCCATGGGTGGAGGTGGCCCAGGTGGTCAAGTTCACGGAAGAGCTGCTAAAGGAAACCAAAGGTAAGGGGCGTCCAGGGCAGGAGTCAGCAGAGGCTGGTGGGATGGGTGGGTGCACGTAGGACTCCCCTGCCATTCACAGCCCTGGCAGCCTTGGAGGAGCCAGGGCCCCTTCCTGCCTTTCCCTGGCATTGGGCCTCCTCACACGCTTGAAAATATGGTCTCTACCCAGGCTCCCCAAACAACCTCTCTGAGTCTTCATTGGTCTGCCCGACTGTAAATCTGAACCACTCCAAGCTGTGGGCACAACAGTCAGGGTGTTTGCTTTTGTTTTGGTTTGGTTTGGTTTTGCTTAATGTAAATCAAATGTGTCACCTTCCCCGACTTAAAACCCTTCATGGACCCTGAAGGGCTGCATATTGTTCCTGGTAGGAGATCTGGCTTTGCTGCAAGTCCCAGGGGAGTCCCGGAGCTTGCTCATGCACAGATGGGGGATGCAGTCAGGCGGGTGCACGGAAGCAGCATTGCTCCCACCCTGGCCCTGTGCTGGGTTTGCATGAGAAAAGGACCTGGTGGCATGAGGAGCTCTGGTCACTCCACCCACCTCTTGGGCAATGAAGTGCAGATTCATTCATTATGTAAATACAAGCGGCAGGCTCTCTGTGGCTGCCCTCACAGTGGTGCTTCATTCCACTGAGAACCATCCGTGGGTGCTGAAAGTAGTGGGCGGATGCTTGATGAGAAATGGGATACTTCCATGCTTTCTAAGAACCTCTCCCACAGCATCCTTCCTAGTGACAAAGAGAAAGGAATACTCTTACAGGGAAGAAGCTGACAGCTGCCTCCTTAGTCAAATGATCCAAGTGGACATTGTCAGTAAGAGGCCACACAGAGAATCCCATGTGCCTGGTCGGATGCAGCGAGAAACCAGCATCCTCCCATTATGGTTCCAACAAAGACTCACGGCCCAAATCTAATCAAGAGAAAACACCAAATTAGGAGCATTGCTCAAAGTAGCTCTCCTGCCAGATCCAAACACTCAAAGGCCATAAGAGCCAAGGAAAGACTGATAAACCTTTCCAAACTGAAAGAGGAGAAAGGATGTGTTCAAATGTGACCTGTGGCCGTCTTTTTGCTATAAATGAGGTTATTGGGAGAACTGTGGAAACCAGAGTGAGGTCTGGGGACCCGGCGGTAGTGACATGTTCAGGGTGAGAGTCTGGATCGGATGGTCGTGATGATGAACGTTCTTGCTTTAGAAGATATACGTGAAATGATGCTTCGGTGAGGTGTGTCGGGTGGGGTACTTCTTTTAAGTGGACTGGGAAGAGTTTCTTTCTACTATTGTTGCAACTTTTCATGTAATTTATTTTGCTTTGAAATTATTTTTCAAAAAAAGTATAATAAGATTTTTTTAAAGTGAGGCACATTAGAGGTCTTCCCTGGCTTTCTGGTCATAATCTCAGTAGCTGCCAATCACACAGGCTGCACGATGCTATGTCTCTCATGCACAAGGCGCCATCCTCAAGGCAGCCATAACTCATCACTCAGTACTGCTGGCAGCATGTCAATGTCCTTCTCTAATCTCACCACTTCTGACCATCCCCAGGGCCAGTACCATTTCCACCCCTCTCTCTTGATTGGTCCACTACTTTCAAATCTTGCATTCTGCAACTGATTTACCAAACTGCGAGTGCTTTTTCAGACATACAGAATGTCCCACAGCACCTCTGTTTGAAGGCATCCAGTGCTCCCAGCCTTAGGCACACCTGGGTCAGCCTTTCTTTAATCTCTTCGGCTGCCAGGTTCTCTTCCAATTCTCTCCTGCCAGGCTGCGTTCCTACCCAGTGGTCCCAGCCTAAAGGCTAGAGCAAGACATGGCATCACTCACAGGCTGGACTCAGAGATCCTCGGGACATCTCATCCCCCTCCTGCCATCCCTAGCCCCACGGACAGGAGCCTTCAGGGTATCTCTCAGGGTCCTGCCTCCCCACTGCTCACAGCCACATGTGGGTACCAGAGTTCAATCCTGGTGTCTGAGCTCTGGAGGGGTTCGTGGCCAGAACAGACACTGACAACCAGGAAGAGGGATGTCAGCCGCAAGCAAGCAGGTGGGAAGCAAACTCTTTCAAGTCCCCATCAGAACCTTCATAGGCCAAGCCCTTGGAAAACAGTCGATGATGATGCAAACCCAACTTCAGCCCAAGATAAGGGCGCCCTGGAGCTTTCGGCACTTCTGGTTGGAGCATGCCTTACCAACACAGCACAGCTATGTCTCATGGACTCTCCAACTGAGTGCACAGAAAACTCCTCTCCCTGACTACAGGGAGCCCCTGGATGCCAACTAAGCTCTTCCAGCTTCTGCTGGCACCCCCTAAGGGACAGGGAATCCCTCCTCCTCCTGCACTTCATTCCCTACATAACCACACTCATCATTAGGAAGTTCTTCCTTGTATCTAGCCTATAGCTGCCTTCTGCCCCTCTCCAAATCTGTCTTCCAGATTCTCAGCAGCCTGTGGGCCCTGAGCATATTTATTGGGCTTCATATAATGCGACTAGTACATCTTTCCATTTGGACTAGGCATCCTAGTACCTTTTATTATTCTTTTTAAAAATTCAAATATTTACTGAAATGCTAGCTAAATTTCTGCTACATACATTTATTTAGAGCTTCCATAAATCATATATATGCCATTTTATTTATTTAACATATATTCATTATTTACCATAGTTTAGTCTTCAGATGCTGTATATAATGAGTCAAATATGCCTGTGTTTACTACCACCCATACCACATCACCTCTTTTTCTTTTTTTTTTTTTTTTTTTTTTTTTTTTTTTTGAGACGGAGTCTCGCTCTGCCGCCCAGGCTGGAGTGCAGTGGCCGGATCTCAGCTCACTGCAAGCTCCGCCTCCCGGGTTCACACCATTCGCCTGCCTCAGCCTCCCGAGTAGTTGGGACTACAGGCGCCCGCCACCGCGCCCGGCTAGTTTTTTGTATTTTTTAGTAGAGACGGGGTTTCACCGTGTTAGCCAGGATGGTCTCGATCTCCTGACCTCGTGATCCGCCCGTCTCGGCCTCCCAAAGTGCTGGGATTACAGGCTTGAGCCACCGCGCCCGGCCTCTCTTTTTCTATTTTAATATGACATCCTTCCCATAGACCCTGCCCCCCACCACCTCCTAACTAACCTCTGCCACCTCTCTCGCTGCCCTCATCCAAGTAGCCTTGTGTTTTTCAGTATTAGTCTTAACATATGGTATCTGGATTCAAACACAGCAATCAGTGAGGTGGTCAGGGATGTGCCATCTCCCCTGTGCTGGTCATGATGCCCCTGTTTATATAGCCGATGAGGGCATTGGCTTTATCAGCATCAGGTACACAGACTGGCATCAGGCTGGCAGTCCACTAAAGCCCCTAACCATTTCCCCATCCTGCCCTTGTGCGATGGCGATTTCGAATGCACTTGCAGACCCTCACAGTCACCCCCACGGATGCCACCTCGTTCAGACTGGCCTTCCTTTCTTTCCTCCTGAAATATTCTCCGCCTTAATCCTGGCCCATCCAGCTTAGGAGTTTCTCCTCTCACCTGCGCATCATCTGAAGAAGTGTGAGGCATGGTTGATACAAACACAGACTCGAAACAAGCTCTTAGGTGG
Source organism: Macaca thibetana thibetana (assembly GCF_024542745.1). Lineage (NCBI taxonomy): Eukaryota > Metazoa > Chordata > Mammalia > Primates > Cercopithecidae > Macaca > Macaca thibetana. Next base: position 133,386,174 of record NC_065585.1, read on the forward strand.
GCTTCCCGTGCCTGAAGTTAAACTGGCTGAAAATAGACATCAGGAGGTTGGGGGTTCAGAGGGAAAATTCAGGTCCTACCTGGCCCCTTACTGGGTGCATGATCTAGGGCAAGTCTCATCCCTCTGAGCCTCTGTGAACACATCTAGAAAAATGGGGATGCAGAATCACTCTCCTCCTGGGATTATTAGAAAGATCAAATGAGACCGTGCCTGAAAGCCCACAGCATGGCGCTCGGTGCCTGGGAAGGGCCCAGTGAGTGGCACCTTTATTTTTAGGAGACACAGGGACCTGGGAACTCAAAGGAGCAGGATGTGGTCCAGAAACCTGGCATAGTCAGGGGTCACCTGTTTCAGATCAGCCCTAGCAAGAACAAGGCCCAGTAGACACGTGCCAGGGCCCCTTCTCCTCAGCCCCTGCACTGCCCAGTGACCCTGCACTGCAGGAGATGGGGCAGGGTCAGAGGCAGGGCCAGGAAGTAATTTAAAAAAAAAAAAAAAGCAAACTGCAGATTTGTTTCAGAAGTCAGGAGGGAGACAGGAGGCAAATGAGACTGTCCCAGTTCCGCCCAGGGGGTGACTGACCCACCAGGAGAGCTGGCTCCTGAGAGCCATGTCAGGCTGGCTGCAGTGCGGAGAGAGTAGGCAGCCGAGTGCAGCTGGAGCACCCCAGGATGCAGAGCCCCACGAGAGCCAGGCCTCCTGCACCTCGGCTCACCACGGTGCTGGTCAGGATGGTGCCTGCTGTCCCTGAGCCAGGAGGCTGGCCCAGGTGGTGTCCTTGTCAGCACCTGTGTTCTTACTGCCTTGCACAGGGACACTCATGAGAACATGAACAACCCCACAGTCCCCCAGATGCAGAGGATAGAATTCCAGCAGCACCTCCTTCCCCAGGTCCTCCTCACTGACAAACGCTGCCGTCACCTCCAGGCCCAGGCTGAGCCCTACATGTTTCTGGGGCCCCAGTTTTGCTATTTCGTAACTGTGGGACCTTGACCATTCTCTCTGTGCTTCAGGTCACTCATCTGTAAATTTGGGACAAGAACAACATCCGCTTCACAGGCTTGTTGAGTTCATTTATGGCCCTGGAAAGGTGACCAGCATAGAGGAAGCCCTGAAAGTGTGCACTGGAGTCTGCCTGTATGTTACACCCACTTGCAAGGGTCTCAGGCACCCTCCTGGGCTCCACTGTCCACCGGGAACTTTAGGTCCTCTGCCTGCCCCACCCGGACGGCAGTGGCCTAGGCAGTCCTGGGGCACCGCTCATGGAAACCGCAGGCTTGCCTCCCCCGGCTTTGCTCAGTTGTTTCTGCTCCAGTTCTGCCCAACCCCAGCCCTAACCTTGATCTTCTCTGGTGACATCCAAGTGGCACTGCGCAGGTTTGGACCATAGGCTCTGAGTCACCAGCCCTTATCTATCCTCCATTCCCTCCTCTGCCCTCCAGCCCTGGGTAAACTCCCCTCCTGACTAAGCCTCTCCCTGTCCTTGGATCGCACCACCCAGAGTTGATCTTGGCCCCTCCAGCGCTGGGCCTTATGGGCTAAGCTTCTCTCTCCAGGTCATGGCCACGGCCTGGACACCTCACACCTGCATTTCTGCAGCTATGTTCCCTCTGGGCCCTGCAGGCGTGCCCAGTCCGGCTCCTTTCCTGTGATGACTGTCTTGTCTGTCCTTCTCACGCCCTGCTTCACCAGGCCATCCCCCTTCCCTCTCCACTCAGACCACAGGCCTCCCTGGAGTCCTTAGCTGGAGAGTGAGAAAGGCCTGGCCTGGAGAGGCTGGAGCTGTGGGAGAGGGGTCTGCACCCTGTACATCTTTGTCCCCTCCGACCCCCGAGTGCTGAGTGACGCATATGGCACAGAATAGGAGTTGAAGGAAGAAACAAATGAACGAACCAATAAATGAGTCGATTCCTGATGCCCATGGAGACAGAGAGTTCAAGATGCGCAGAGGAGGCGAGGGCTGGCCTCCAGTGACGCTCCTTGCCCCAGTGACTTGCTCCAATGCCTTGCCCCAGTGACGCTCCTTCCACACTGCACACACCACTGATGTGAGAGGCCGCAGAGCAAACTCTGCAGTCAAGAGGTCTCAGTTGAAATCCCACCACTGTCACTTCATTGCACAGCCTTGAGAACATTAGTTTCCCTCTCGGTGCCTCTGTTTCCTCTTCTGTAAAATGGGGGCAGTAACAGTTCCTACTTACAGGAAGGAGCAAATGAATCGGACATGCAGCACTCGCAGCAGGGTGAACAGCACATAGTAAGTGCTTAATCAATGTTCACTACCATATGCCTGGAGGCAACACGGGATGGTCCCATGTCCATGTCCACCCATGTCCAAGACTCGCCAAGCAGAGAGAAGGTGCCGCTCTCTGCAGTCATGGTTCAGGGCAAGAAGGAGCTGCATGCGGGCCATCGGGGCGCTCACTGTCTATGCCCTTTCTTGCGTTCCCTTCATCCTGCAGATGGGTTCAAGGCATGGGCCAGCGGAAGGGAGGGCCGGACCACCTGTGGCCTGGACTCTAACCAGCTGCCCACACTCATGCTTGGCCCTGGGCACACGAGGGAGCCATCCTTGCTGCCTACCAGACCAAGAGAGCAGGAAACTGCTGTCCTCAGGAGGGGGCTCTGGTGGCCAGGGGCAGAAAGAGCTGGCGTTGGTGGCAGGTCAGGTCCCTGGCACATTCCAGCTCTTTCCCACCTTGCATCCCACCCTGTCCTCCTCTTGGCATTATCCTTATCTCAGAATGTGGGTGCAGGGAGCCAGGGCAGGGGCGGGGGTTCTGTGTCTGTTTCGGCTAAAATCCATACTGGGCTTTCAGTCGTCTTGGAAGGTGGCTTCTCCAGGGATGTTTTCGTTGTTAGTCTGGAGCTAAGGATGGTTGTGTTGTGTTTGCATTCTAGATAAGAAAGTTGGTAGTCGCAGTGGAGGAGGGTCATGTTTGCACAGCAGTGATTCAGAGCTCTGCCAGGACAGCTACCAGTGCAGCATATCTCCCGGCCCAATCAGGCCTTGGCACGGGGAGGGAGGGGGCCCTTTCTTCAAAAGCTTTGGCTTGCCCTGGCCTGGCAAATGTCTCTCCAGGACATTCTGCTCCCCACACCAGGCCAGAAGAAGCAGTCCTTTCCTTGTGCCTTCTTGGCCAGCCTCCAGGAATCTCTGGGCAGGTCATATCCAGCCATCTCCCCTGGGCCAAGGGTGAAGCCACCAGCTGTGACACAGAGCGGGAGTCTTCCAGCTTGGGACGTCCTGGTGGGAGAAAACCACAGGACAGGGGCACAGTTTGCCCACCTTGTCTAACCCCGGGGAGGTTCAGGAGAGGAGAGGGATGTGGGGGCCTTGAGGAGCCGCAGAGATTTAGGGTACCCAGGAAGCCTGCACAGGAGGCAGGGAAGGTGGGGACAACCTCCCCTGCTTCAGGCTTCCCTTGACAGAAAGCTGAGCCTGGAGGTGTCCCACTTGTGGCCACCTGGCACCTGTAGGACCTCCCCAGCCCACCACCGCTCTGACTCTGTGCCGCTCCGCCCTTCATCATCATCACGCGTGGCAGGCACAGCCTCTCTCAGACGCTCCATCAAGACAGCTGAAGCAGGAAGAACCTTTTCATATGGCCAGGCCCCCAAATCCCAGGCCTGGCAGGAGGTGGGCCTTGAGACTGGTCAATGGAGGCACAGGGCATCCGGGTGAGTGCCTGGTGAAAGGCATCATGGTCCTGGCATCTGCAGTTCCACCCATGGTCACTCCTGATTCTAAAGGAAATGTTGCCCAGGTAGCCTAGGACGGGAAAGCAGCCACCTGCCCACAGCAGCCTGGGCTGGCAGGAGGCAGTGACTCTTCCAAGCTCCTGGCACAACAGTTCTTGCTGGGATGATCATGGCCATGCCTAGGGTCTGCCCAGCAGCCCTGAAGTACTCCGCCCTCAACTCCGCCCTCAACTTGAAGTACTCAGCCTCTCAAGACCCGCGAAGCAGAGAGAAGGTGCCACCCCCGTGAAGCAGAGAGAAGGTGCCACCCCTGCAAAGCAGAGAGAAGGTGCCACCCTCTGCAGCCTGGGAAAGGCCTCCAGGGACCCTCCTTCCCAACCAGAACCTGACACCCCTCAGGCGAGACCTGGAGGGGCCTTTAAATGAGACTTCATGATTGACGGATGGTGGAAGTCTCCACGGCAGCTCTAGATTGAGATCTTAGAGGGGCATTTCTTGGGACGAACGGGCAACTCTCCTTGTGTAGATGCCTCCCTGTGGTATTAGTTCACCAGGGCTGCCGCACAGAACCACGTACTGTGTGGCTTCAACAACAAACATTCATTTCCTCATAGTTCTGGAGGCTGGAAGTCCAAGGTCAAGGTCCTGGCAGGGCTGGTTTCTCTCGAAGCCTCTCTCCTTGGCTTGCGGACGGCCACCTTCTCCTCCCATCCTCTCGTGGTCTCTCTCTGTGCACCTGTGCCCCGGCGTCTCTGTGTGTGTCCATGTTTTCTCTGCTTATGATGACAGCAGTCCTGTTGACTGAAGGCCGGCCCTAATGATCTCATTTGACCCTAATCAACTCTATAAAGACCTTCTTTCCAAGTACGTCCTGACATACTGGAGGTTAGGACCTCACCACGTAAACTAGGGTGTGAGCAGTCCATCTTGTAACACTGAGGGAGGTCACCACTCCTTGGGTGAGCCAGTGTCAGTAAGTAGGCCAGAAATCAAGACGGGGCCATAGAAACCTTCCCCTGCCTTCCGCAAGAGACCATCCATCCCACAGAGGGAGGCCTTGTGTGTCATGTGCCTGGCCTTTTACACAGCTTCTGTAATTGTCACTGCAGTCTGGCATCACAGGTGCCATTTGAAAGATGAAGACACTGAGGTCTGGAGAGATTAGGTAACTTGCCCAAGGCCACACCTCGAGTGACCGGTGTCGGGATTTGAACCAGGTCAGCACCCACCCAGCCGCGCAACTTTTCATTTTGACCACGGGGACCTGTCCACCCGTCCAGGGGTGCAGGAAGGCCTGAGAAGCAGGCAGCCCAGGAGAGCCCCCACAGCAAGTGGGCCGGGGCTGACAGAGCAACACCTGGATGAGCCAGGTCTGACACCTACTGACTTCCTAACTGGGTCACCCAGAGCTGTTCACAGGAGAGGCTGGGATCCTGGCCCCAGCAGGAAGCCTCCAGGATGGTGAGTGGCCCAGGCCCAGCTGGCAGGGTGAGTTGTGCCCTTTGGCTAAGGTGTCCTGGCCTGGATGTGCCACCTGTGTGTGGGCAGATGGTACACGTTCTCTTAGGTCCCCTTCCCACGTCTGAATTCTCAGGTTCTTCCCCCATCAGCTGGACATACTGGTCAGCCTTGGAGTCCCCAGCATTAGAGGGGACAAGGTATGAGAATGGAGTAGCCGCATCTCGGGCTGGGAATGGCACTGTGTCCCCGAGACGGTGGGACTGCCCAGTTGCTTTCATCTCCGGGGGATGATGACCATGAGGATGTCAAGGATCCCAAGTCAGGGCTTCCCTCACCAAGCTCGAGTCAGCTGAAGGGCTTGGCCAAGATGCACTGGCAGTGCCCCCGTTGTGGCTACAGGGACTGTCAGCTCCATGGAAATCCCCACAGCTTCTGAGAGTTGAGAGGGGCCCCAGAAGTCTCCGGATCCAACCCCCACCTGACACACACATCCAGGAATCCCGTCTCTCTGGTGTCTGAGCATCCGAGGCCCTCAGCTGTCAGACTGATGGGGAGCACCTCCTCACTTCTGGAGAGGAGACCTACTCTGCCAGTGAGCAGCTGGTGCTTCTGGAAAGTTCTTCCTGCTGTTGTACTGAAAGCTGCCTCTTTGAGCCTTCCGCTGGCTGGCCCCTGTTCTGCCCCATTCTCCAGCAAGCCCAGAGTGAACCCAAATCCCTGCGCGCTAAGGAGCCAGCCTTCCTGTGAGGCTAGGCAGGAGGTGACTGCAGCAGGACAGGAGCCCCATGCTTCCAGGAGGACCAGGGAAGGGATTGATGATCATAATCTCAGCCGTAGACATGGCACACTGAGCCCTCTGCACATATCATCTCATTTGATCTCCATGGCAGTCTTGGGTGCATGGGTACTGTTGTCCCCATTTCACTAACACAACTGAAGTTCAGAGAGGTTAGGTAACTTGTCAATCATCGCACAGTAAAGCGCAGAACCAATATTAACCTTGGGTCTTCCTGGCCACAGAGCCTGTCCCTTCTGCCAAAGCTCTTTCACATGAATCATTCTAGCTTCCTGATTCCTGAGAAATGGGGGCAAGGATTGGTGAGGTGCTGAGTCTGCTAAGCGGACCAGGTAGGGAGACCATTGTGGACAAAGAGAAGGGCGTGGACAAGAGCCCATGACAGTCTTTAAAGCTTATGGTCCTGGCCGGGTGCGGTGGCTCATGCCTGTAATCCCAGCACTTTGGAAGGCTGAGGTGGGTGGATCACGAGGTCAGGAGATCAAGACCATCCTGGCTAACATGGTGAAATCCCGTCTCTACTAAAAATACAAAAAAAATTAGCTGGGCGTGGTGGCGGGTGCCTGTAGTCCCTGCTACTCTGGAGGCGGAGGCAGGAGAATGGTGTGAACCCAGGAGACGGAGCTTGCAGTGAGCCGAGATTTCGCCATTGCACTCCAGCCTGGGCGACAGAGCGAGACTCCGTCTCAAAAACGAAACAAAACAAAAAAAAATATGGTCCTGTGCTTGCCCTCTGAACCCTAGGCAAGTAACCAAAAAGAATGTCTTTAAAAGGACAACAAAATATTTCTAATCCTAGTGTTTGAGTAGATTTTCCCTTAATATGGCTATTGGTTTATAGTAGTCCCCTCTAATCCACCATCAGGAATATATTTCAACACCCCCCAGGTGGTGCCTGAAACCGGGGATAGTACCACACCCTATATCCACTACTCACAAATTTGTCTCCCTTCACAGTTTCACAGATAGAAGATTTGTTCTTATGTAGTTCTTAGAAACCTCAGCATATGATTTTCTTTCTTTGCTTATGAAATCAAGAATTTTCACCTTTTCACTGAAAGGAAGCACTTGGTAGCTTATGTTTGGCATATCCAAACTGCCAGTATCACTACTATTGCGCTTTGGGGCCATCATTAAGCCAAATAAGGGTGACTTGAGCACGAGCGCTGTGATAACTCGACGGTCCTTCTGATACCGGAGATGGCTCCTAAGTGACCAACGGGAGGGTGGCGTTGACAGCAGGGGTCCCCTGAAGGAAGGAGTGAGCCACGCTCCATGTGGGACAGAGCAGGATGATGCAGATTCCATCATGCCACTCAAAACGGTGCAACATCTAAAACTTACGAACTATTTATTTCTGGAAATTTCTACTTAATGTTTTTGGACTACAGTTGGCCACAGGTTACTAAAACCAAGGAAACTGGAGCTGCGGTTAAGGGGGGACTACTGTATCTTAACAAATTGAAAAGACATAGTGGATGAAACCAATATGGCGGTTCCTCAAAAAGGCAACCATGGAATTGGCATATGATTCAACAATTGTTCCTGTGGGTACACACCCAAAAGAATTGAAAGTGGAGACTCGGGCAGGTGTTTGTACACCTAGGCTCGTAGAAGAATTGCTTACAATAGCCAAAAGTGAAAGTCACCCAGGTGAGCATGGATGGATGAATGGATAAGCAGAATGTGGTCTATCCATACAATGGAATATCATTCAGCCTTACAAAGGAAGGCAATTCTGCCCCATGCTACAACATGGAGGAACCTTGAAGACATTATGTTACATGAAATAATCTAGATGCAAAAGAATAAATATTGTATGAGTCTGTCTGTGAGGAACCCAGAATAGTCAAATTCATAGAGACAGGAAGTAGAATGGGGATTGCCAAGGGCCGGGAGGAGGGGGAGTGTGGAGTTAATGTTTAATGGATATGGAGTTCTAGTTTGGGATGATGAGAAAGTTCTGGAGATGGATGGTAGTCATGGCTGCAAAATAATGTGAATGTTCTTAACGTCATAGAACTATACATTTAAAAATAGTTAAAATGGGCTGGGTGCGGTGGCTCACGCCTGTAATCCCAGCATTTTGGGAGGCCGAGGCAGGCAGATCATGAGGTCAGGAGATTGAGACCATCCTGTCTAACACAGTGAAATCCCGTCTCTACTAAAAATACAAAAAAAATTAGCCAGGCATGGTGACACATGCCTATAGTCCCAGCTACTCAGGAGGCTGGGGCAGGATAATTGCTTGAACCCAGGAGATGGAGGTTGCAGTAAGCCGAGTTTGTACCACTGCACCCTAGCCTGGGTGACAGAGTGAGACTCCGTCTCAAAAAAAAAAAAAAAAGAAAGAAAGAAAGAAAAAGAAAACAGTTAAAATGGTCAATTTTAGGTTATATATATTCACAATAATTGAAAAATTAAATTTAAATCCAAGAATGCTAGTGGACATATTGTAGTGCTGTGTATTTCATATATCTTCCATTCACTCCTAAAAAATGGCTGTGGTGTACTCTCCTTGGAGTTGGAGTACTCTCCTAGGAGTTGGAGGATCTGGATTGAGAACTGATTTCACTACTGAATAGCAGTAGACAAGCCACACGCATGCTCTAAACCTCAGTTTCTTCATCTGTTAAATGGTGTCAAACACCTATTTCATAGGTTGGTTGTGGTAATTAAATGAGTTGATGGATAATGTAAATGCTTTATAACTGTAAAACAACACACTAATGTAGTGGTAGTATTATTTCCTGAGAGCTTAGCACTGGGCAGGTCCAGAGCTTTCTGGGAAGATTTCTCATTATCTGCCCTGTCGTTCTCATAAGCACCCACATGCTTTTCAGTGCAAGAATCTAGACTTGGGTCTATGGCCATACCACCTTGAACGTGCCTATCTTGTCTGGTCTTGGAAGCTAAGCAGAGTCGGACATGGTTAGTACTCGGATGGGAGACCACCCTGGAACACCTGGTGATATTTAAAAATTAATTAATTCAATAAAGTAATAGTAAGAAAAAGAGAATCTTGATTTGGATCTGGTAAGTCTGGCCCATCTAGCAGTTTCTTGCCATGGAGGCATCCACAATAGTGGGGAGAAAGAGGATACAGCACAAGGGCCTGTTGAGTTATGTAGTAAGTAGGGGCCTCTTCCCCTACCCTCTGCACCCCATAACTGGGGACCTAGCCCACTCCCAGTTGTCCTGTCCCCTCCACTGTTTGAGTGACCAGGAAAGAAAGAGCCTCCACTACTGTTCAGGTGGGGCCCTGTGCCCGCTCATGGCACCACCATAGGTGAATAGAATCACCGGGCAACTGCCAAGAAGGGATTGGATTGAAGAAATCCAGTCTCCAGGGTTATTGTTCTAGAGCCATGCTTCAGTCTCTGCCAAAGCAGGTTGAGTCCAGGAACCCACACAGCCCACCAGGGAGTAGGAATGCCAGCAGAGGCCTGATGATGGCAATGATGGTGACAATGGCATTACTTATTGAGTGTTTACTGTGTACCAGGCACTGTGGAAAGCACCATATATGCATGCTGTCCTGTAATCTTTGAGGTAGATATTTTTATTGTCTCTATTTTACAAGTAAGAACACTGCTGCCCATGTCCCTTAGACTGTGCAATCAATATATGCAATGGTTTTTATTAAAAGTCTTGCATAATAGAAATAGATTGCATTATGGCCAGGCACAGTGGCTCACGCCTGTAATCACAGCACTTTGGGAGGCCAAGGCAGGTATATCTCAGAGTGAACTACCTGAGATCAGGAGTTCAAGACCAGCTTGACCAACATGGTAAAACCTCCATCTCTACTAAAAACACAGCTACTTGGGAGGCTGAGACAGGAGAATCGCTTGAATCTGGGAGGCAGAGGTCGCAATGAGCTGAGCGAGATCACATCACTGCAATCCAGCCTAGGTGACACAGCGAGACTCCATCTCAGAAAAGAAAAAAAAAAAAAAAAGAAAGAAAGAAAAGAAATAGATTGCATTAGAAAAACTGCTTCCAGTGTGAAAAGATTCTGCTTTTAAATACTATTTTTTTAAATCTGTTTACTTTTCTGTGATTTTATCATCATTGCACAAATTAGGAATAACTTATTTTTCAGGGTCACCATCTTCTTAAAGTAAATCTTTCATTTAATTATAGCATACACAGAAAAGTGCGTACATTATAAATGTTCATCTTGATATTTCTCAGAAAGTGTGCCCATTTAACAGCATCCAGAACTAGAAAGTAGAATTAAAACATTATCAGCAACCAGGCCAGGCGCAGTGGCTCACACCTGTAATCCCAGCACTTTGGGAGGCTGAGGTGGGTGGATCACTTGAGGTCAGGAATTCAAGAACAGCCTGGCCAATATGGCGAGGGCTGTCTCTACTAAAAATACAAAAATTAGCCGGGCATGGTAGTGGGCACCTGTAATCCCACCTACTTGGGAGGCAGAGGCAGGAGAATCACCTGAACCTGGGAGGCGGAGGCTGCAGTGAGCCAACATCACTCTACTGCACTCCAGCCTGGGCGACAGAGCAAGACTGCATCTCAAAAAAAAAAAAAAAAAAAAAAAAAAAAAAAAAAAAAAAAAAAGAACATTATCAGCAACCAAAAGCCTCTTTCTGACCCTTTCCAGAAACTACTACCAACTTCTAACACATAGTTGTGCCAGTTTTTGAACTTTAATAAATGGAATAAAAAAGACGAAGGAAAAGAACGCTGACGCCCAGAGAGGCAAGATAACGTGTGCAAGTGATGAAGTCGTGCAGCCCGAGGTGAGCCCACATCTGCCTGAATCTCCAGTCTGTACTCATACCAGACACACCCCACTGCCCCTGACAGAGGAGCTAGCTTCAAGGAATGGCCCCAGCGTCAGTGCCATCTTCAGTCCAGGTGTTCCCTAAGCTTAATGGTGGCTGCCGTGTGGCCGTGAATGGTGGCTGAGAACAGAACGTGCAGTTATTGAATCCTTGGTGCCGAAGTAACAGGGCGGGAGGACGATGCATCTCCAGCCAGCGTGGTCCCCCTCTGGCCAGTCCGGACCCATCCTGATGAGGTCACGAGGGATGCGGCAGCCCCTCCTTCCCACGGGAGTGTCAGGCCCAACCAGCCTGCCCTCTCTCCTCTCCCTGCAGTTTACCAGGTGGCTTTGGAAAGGGGTCATCCTGAAGGGACCACTTGTGCTGCAGTAGGAGGTGGGGAGGCCAGCAGTCCAGGGACCCCAGGACAGGCAGCAGCCACAGAAGAGGTCTCAAGCAAAGGTGGCAAGCTCTCAGGGCTGTTCCTGACAATCCTGTCTGTCCCCAGGCCGTGGTCAGCAGGGCAGCCACAAAGATCACTCCAGGGAACAGCGCCTGGCCCAGTCTCCTGCCCCAGCTCCTCCATTCCCTTCCCTGGGCAGACAGTGCCCCAGCCCACATTTCACAGACACTTCTGACCTACCAAAAAGCACCAGGGCTGGGGCAGTGAAAGGAAACAGACACCAACCCCTTCCCTACACAGGGAGTGGTGACGGGAAGGGCAGCTCTACCGCCAGGCTCCTGACCCCTCCCCGCTGGGCAGAGCTCAGGTCCTGACTGTGCCACAGGTTAGCTTTAGGCAAGTCTCATCCTTTTTCTGGGCCTCAGTTTCCCCATTTGTAGAGAAAAATGATTGGACAAGCTCAACATTTCTCCTTGGTCCAGAGACATGTGCTCCTTGGTCCAGAATGACTATTTGCCCTGAATAGATTTGAGAAACATTGCAAACGCTCCATGCCTTTTGGTGATCTGCTAAGCTCATTTGCATATTTTGAGTTCATTAGCATATTAAGACTATTTAATCTCCTTGGATCCAACATATCTTAAAGGTCTCTCTGGTTGTGAAACATTCATTTTGATATACAGGTGACTCTTGAACAACACGAGATTTAGGGCCACCAACCTCCCGTGCAGTTGAAAACCCGTATGTAACTTTGGACTCTTCCAGAATTTACTTACTAATAGCTTACCGTTGACCAGAAGCCTTACTGATAATATAAACAGTTGATTCACATATATTTTGTATGTAATATGTATTATGTACTGTGTTCTTACAATAAAGTAGGCTGAAGAAAGTATTAAGAAAATCATAAGGAAGAGGAAATACATTTACCCTTCATTAAGCGGAAGTGGATTATCATCAAGGCCACTATTCTCGTCATCTTCATGTTGAACAGGCAGAGGGGGAGGAAGAGCAGGGGTTGGTCTTACCGTTTTGGGGGTGGCACAGGAAGAAAATCTATGTGTAAGTGGACCCGCAGGAGCATTTGGAGGCCAAAAGTTAGAATTCAGCCCAGGGACTCCTTCCTCTTGCAGTTCCAACCCATGTTGTCCCAGGGTCAACTGTAACAGCTATTGCAAAACATTCTTTGGAAAATGTGACCAATGGGGTTGGAGGTCCCTTGCAGTGTCCACCTCCAAGAATCTACAAAAAGACCTCAAAGCTGCTTGGAGCTGGATGGCCTGGAGTTTGAATTCCAGCTGAGGCACTTACCACCTGAGTGGCCTTATGCAAACCCCTCAGCCTCCTTGAGCCTCGGTTTCTCTCCCGGGTGAAGAGGGGTTGGTGCCTGTGCCAGCCTCACTGTGCTGGGAGCTGGGAGACTGAGTGACCTAGAGCATGCATGGCACAAGGCAGTGGGCGCTCCCTAACTGAAGGGAGCTCACCTGGGCAGTACAGTCCCTGGCACCCAGGGGTGAAGGAGTTTACTAGTAGAGTCTCCCCAGGAGCACAAAGGGGGCAGAGGGCAATGCGGGGGGGATGAAGGATGCGATTGGGTGGAGATGGTGGGCCCTTGCTTTCGTCTGCTTCCCACCATACCGGGTCAGCCCTGGTAGGCGCTCAGGTGTTGGGAAAGGTGAGCAGTGCCAGGCTGTAGCTTGACTTGGTTCCTGCCCCTGGGAGGCAAGATGGGGGAACCAAACTGGTTTATCGGGGTACCTGGGTCCTCCCGCTCAGGCACACCCAGAAGGAGCAGCCTTCCCCATTTCCAGCCCCACAGGGACATGGCGCATCTCCCCTTGCTCGCCCAGCCCAGACTCCAGGTTTGAGGGGCCAAGAAAGCCACTGGAGCCTCCTGGTCCGAGCGGTTTCTGCCCTGATCATGGAGCTTCTGCTGACATCTGCCCAGCAAGCCTCCCCCGCCCTTCCCCTCCTCATTCCTCCCCTCCCCCACTCCCACTGCATCTCCTCACAGGTGCTGGCCTCCAGGGGCTTGGGGACCATCTTCAGGAAGTTTCCAGCAGCCAATGCAAATGAAGGCCACTCCCTGTTATTGAAGAGCAACTTGCAGGCACAGATCTGTCCGCCCTGCAGCCAGCGGCTTCTCCCTGAGACTTAATCCCTCTGCTTTCTGAGTCACCAGGAACTTCTCAACCCGAGGCCCAGGGAGTGTGGTCCAAGGCCAAGAAAGTATGTCTCATGAGCCGGCTTCCAACAAGCTTTGCTGAAACCCAGAATCAGCCAAGAGTGTCTGGGGGCCGAAAGTTAGAATTCAGCCCAGGGGCTCCTTTCCTGTTGACCCAGGACAAGGTCTGCACTTGGTTTGTACGACCTGTTAGGTGCAGGCCACAGCCTGTGGCCATAGTAGGGCATCGGCCAGGATGACAAGCCGCCAGGAAACCCTGGCTCAGCACAGCTGCTGAGCGCATTCGCACTACTGAGCCTCGCGGACTTCTCCTTTCAGATCTGGGCTCTGTGTACAGCTGCTAGGGTTGAACAGAGGGGCTCAGGGGCTGGCTTTCGCCAATGAGGCAGACACAGCCACCCACAGCTGCAGGATGCAGGTGGCCCCACCCCATGCTCCGTCAGGCCAGGCCAGGCTAGAGGAGGAGGGCACCTTCTGGCCAGTTCAGAGAAGGTGTGATGAGTCACCTGGTGAAGCTCACACACCGTCGCCCCCACACAGGCCCCGAGTCCAGCTTGCTGATCAAAAATGATGGCCTCGTGTCTGCTCACCCTCTGGGATCCCTTGATGGGCAGTCTCTGCTGTCCTCCACGTGGTCACCATCTTCCCTCTGGGATGGTGCCAACCTCTCATGTCTGGCCTCAGTACCTCTCCACCAGGTTCTTAACCCTGAGGAGTTTGATAATTCTATGTACGCTATCCTCAGAGGTCCTCGTGTTCCGTGATGAAGTCAACTCTTTCACATCGCACACAGGGCTGTCATGAATGACCCTGTCCACACTGACCACAAGCCCTGGGTCCCCCAGCTCAGTCCCCAGAATCCTGCTTTGCCTCCTGGACAGCTGGGTGTGGCCCTGTGCACACAGCCACGCCGTGCCCCACTCGCCCCAGGCCTTCACCGCTGCTGGCCCCTCTGCTTGGGGTGGCCTTTCCCATCGGCCTCTGGACCCCTGCCTGGTGCTTCCGACATGGGGCATGTGCAGATCCCGTGGCCTCTCAGAGCTCCTCCTTCTCTCACTGTGTCCCTGCGGGGAAGCTCCTGCCAGCTGACGGCAGGCCTGCGTGCTCTGACACCCAGCTCTGCGTGAAAGGACGGGAAGGGACACAGGGCATGTGGGGCCAGGCGGGTCTTCGCTGTCCGGAGGGCAGCAGCAGCCAAGAGCTTCTGGTCAGCGAAGCTGGACCTGGATCCTGCCCTCGGCTGATCCCCTCCGAAGCCTTGGCCCTTCCTTCCGACACAGCTTGTTCCTCCTGCTGCCAGAATTGGCTCCCTGGAACCTGGCTCCACTCACCCCCTACCGGCTGGAAACCCTTCTGCCACGTCTGGGTGGGCCTGGCCTGTGGCGCCTGTTCTGCCAGCCCAGCAGCCTCCATGGTGAAAGCCTTGGCCACAGGCAACATCCCTCAATGCCTGGCACATGGGGATGTTCCCTACATAAATCCTTTTGTGTGTGTGAGAGACAAGATCTCACCCTGTCGTCCAGACTGGAGTGCAGTGGCACGATCTGCAGCCTTGACCTCCTGGGCTCAAGTGATCCTCCTATCTCAGCCTCCTGAGTAACTGGGACTAAAGGCATGCACCACCATGCTGGCTATTTTTTTTTTTAATAGTGTTGGGGTCTTTCTATGTTGCCCAGGCTGGTCTTGAACTCCCAAGCTCGAGTGATCCCCCTGCCTTGGCCTCTGAAAGTGCTATGCCCATTCCCTTGTGTCCATTCAACAAGGCTCTCCTTCTCTGCAGCGCACCTCCTAGGAGCTGGGCACTGCTCTGGCACTTGGTACCCAGCAGTGAACAGAAAAGATGGCCTCTCGCTCTCTCACAGCTTGAGTGCTAGTGGAGGGAAAATGACCAAGAACAAATCACATCAGTAAAATGCGCAAGATCAAAGACCTTGATGAGTACTCTGGAGAAAGACTCCCTCGGGGGTACTGCCAGACGGTGACCCTGGGGGTGGGACCCCTGCAGGGCAGGGCATGCTAGGGGCTTTCAGGGCCTGGCCTACCCAACCTCATCTCCAGCCAGGCAGCTCCTCGCCTGCAGATCTCCAGCCTGCTGACTGCCTTCCTCCCCCACCTTTCAGTCCCTCAGAGGGCCATGCCTGCTTCAACCACAGGGCCTTTGCACAAGCTGCTGTCCCTCCTGCCTCGCTCTTCACCACCTCTTTGCCCAGCAAACCCCTTTGATCCAGTCCATCCCAGCCCCTTTACTGCCTCCTCAGGGAAGCCCTTCCTGACCTTCTTCCTGTCCTGTGTGCTGCCAGTCCCAGAGAGCCCTGTGCAGAGCTAGATATCTGTGCATTTCCTCCCCAGCCCTCCACCACCTCCCTGGAACCTGCAAGAGTTCTTGGCACAGGGAAACCCCGAATAAGTATTTGTTGACAGAATGAATGAACACCTCCACCTTGACATATTAGAGCTGGTTCATTTACTCTGTAGACTTTGACTGGGCCCCTCCTGTGCACAAATCCCAGTGCTGGGGGCCGAGAATACAAAGGTGGCCATCATTTATTCAACTGTCTCCTCTTCAAGACTGGAAGCTCTCTGAGGGCAGGGGTCATGTCAGAGGTCAGCATCTCACCATATGGTATTCTCTCTGTTGGTAGGCCCACTGTCCCTCAAACATCCCCCGTAAGAACCCGGGGGTTGTGCCGGTTTCTGTCTTGCACACCCTACGTCTGAGGATAGCCAGGTCCTGCCACTCAGATCTGCTCCTTCTGTGCACTGCCCAGAAGACAGAGCCCTGGTTCTGAGTATGGCATCCATCCAAGGCCCTTGTGTCTGTCTTCCATCCACCTCTCCATGCAGCTCTTGCCATCAT
Organism: Macaca thibetana thibetana; assembly: GCF_024542745.1. NCBI lineage: Eukaryota > Metazoa > Chordata > Mammalia > Primates > Cercopithecidae > Macaca > Macaca thibetana. The sequence continues at coordinate 133,402,368 of NC_065585.1, forward strand.
CTGCCTCCACCTTTAGGTGCCAACGACAGCAAGCCTCACCTTGCTCCCACCCAGGCCAGGCTGCTTCTTGCTTCTCTGCTGTCACTCAGCTGGGCTGTGAAGTGGCCCCACCTCTGGGCCTGGCTCAGCCTCACTCTGGGATGCAGCTCACACATCGCCTTCTCTAGAAGGACCTGGTCCTGAAGTCCATGCTCTTCTTCACCCAACTCTGTTCCTCTTTACTATGCACTGCTTGTGTCTGCTTGTGTGTTATTATCTGCTTGTGTCTCTCCTGCAAGCATCTGAGAGCAGGAGATATGACTTATTTGTTGTCAAGTATTGCCAAAATCTTGCATAGTGCCAAGAAATTAATAAGCAGTAACAATTTATAGGTTCAGTCACTATTTGACAAACTAATCTTGGGTGAATGGAAGGATAAATGTGTAAACCGAAAAGTATCTGAGACAGGTCTCAATCCATTTAGAAGGTTATTTTGCCAAGGTTAATGACATACCTAGAAGAAAGATCTGTTCCTTTCTCCAAGGATAATTTTGAGGGCTTCGATATTTAAAGGGGAAAGTGGGCTGGAGGGAAAAAAGGAGGGTATGGTGATCCACATGTTGCAAGAGAAAAGGAGCAGGTGGGGAATAATCAATTATGTGTTCCTCCTTTGCTCAGTAAATTGGCACCTTATATAAGATAAGGTGAACATAGAGTAGCTACCTGTGGAGATATTTAACCTTTTATTTGTAGCTACCTGCTTAGGAATCAAAGGAAAGGCAGTTTCTTGTGTTACTCAACTTTCAGGTTAATTTTTTTCTTTTGGCATAGTGAATTGGGTTCCCAAGTTTTTATTTTCCTTTCACAAATGGATAGAAGGATGGGTGAATGGATGGGTGGATAGATTGAAGAATTAATGAATGGATGAATAGGTGAATGGATAAACAAATGGGTGGAAAAATAGATGGGTGGATGGAAGAATAGATGAATGAATGGATGGATGGATGGATGGATGGATGGATGGATGGATGGATAAGTGGAAGGATGATGGATGAATGGATTGATGGGTGGGTGAAAGAATGGATGAATGGAAAGATGGACAGAGATGAATGAAGGAAGGAATAGAGGGAAGGCTTGATGGGGGAGGGGAAAGGGGAAGAGAGAAACATTTTTTTGCAAAGGTAGAAATAAATTCTTTCTACAGCATTTCTTGATTGCTGGCTTGCATTAGGCTCTGTATGAAGCTGGACATCTTACCCCATTTGACCCTTCCAACAAGCCTATGAAGTCAGTATCACTATTCTGAATTTTACATTTGAGGGAAAAAGGCCCAGTCTCATATCTAAGAGGGACAGAGTGTCTCAGACCTCCAAACCCGGTACCCTCACAAGAGGAGTGTAACCCTTGGGCTCCAAGCCTGCTGGTTTGCCATCACAGAAAGGAGAAGTACAGCCTCCAGTCTGTAATTCTGCATGGTGGAGCAGTCCCTCCTTCCCTCCCCCAGGAGGCTGAGATGCCAGAATCCAGGCGTCACTCCCAGCACATCCTAACATGGCTCCAAGTGGAGTGGTGCCCCTTTTGCTAATATTTTCCCAAGACCACGATGTCTCCACCCTCTGGGTACTTTGGGGAGATTCAAGGTGAATATTTCCATACAGAGCAAGACAGCCTCAGGGACCAGCCAAGAGGGAACATGAAGGGACTGGGGGTGGGGGGACTTCAAAACAACCTTGTGGGCAAGGCTGAGACAGTCCCTGCTGAAGGGGCATGCAGCACTCTAGCCGGGGGTGAGGAAACTGCATAGCGCCCCATGGAGGGCTCACACAAAGGAAGAGCAAAGGAAAGGGTCTGTGGACAAGCCAGGTCCCCCACTTCGGGGAAAAGCCTGGCTCCTTGCCTACAACATGCTACTTTCATTGTCAGCAGAGGGAACTGTGGAATTCTCCAAAGTGCATGATCTGGTGGGCGCCTGGCCCAAGCCCTCATTCTTCAGAGGGGGACACTGAGTCAGGGAGCAGGATAGGCTTGGCCAAGTCCACAGTGCAATTCCAGGACAATGTCTATGAGAACCCAGGTCTCCAAGCCAGGGCCGTGCTCTCCTGCTGCCCTTGACTTGCCTGTCTCTCTGCCTGATGTCTGCTCATCTACTCACCAGGGTAGGCATGTAATTCAGCCACGACCCTTCATGAACCACCTCCCCTGTTGAGAACCAAGCAGATGATGGGAGAGCCCTGCCTCCAACCACCGTGCTGAGCACCTGAAAGAGTTGTGAGCAGGAGGAGTGAATGGGAGAGGAGGAGAGAAGAAGTGGGGAGATGGGTCACCCCCTGAGGAGCACTGCCCGCTGCTACCTTCAGAGCCAATCCTTTGCACGGTGTAAATAATATTTTCCCAACTCTGCAACACAAGCCACCAGCACAACAGTTGCCTGGGCATCAATCACCTGCTTCCACTCTTTTTTTTTTTTTTTTTTTTTCTGGCGGGGGGATGGAGTCTTGCTCTGTTTCCCAGGCCGAAGTGCAGTGGCATGATCTCGGCTCACTGTAACCTCCACCTCCTGGGTTCAAGCAATTCTCCTGCCTCAGCCTCCCGAGTAGCTAGGATTACAGGCACCTGCCACCACACCCAGCTAATATTTGTATTTCTAGTAGATATGGGGTTTTGCCATGTTGGCCAAGCTGGTCTCGAACTCCTGACCTCAAGTGATCCGCCCGCCTCAGCCTTCCAAAGTGGTGGGATTACAGGTGTGAGTCACCGTGCCCAGCCACCTCCTACTCTACTCTTATGGGGATTCCTTTTCTGCATTCTCATCTCCTTCCTGAAGAGAAGTAGAAACAAGATAAAGCAAACTAAAGTAAGCCTTTAAAACAGGCATCAAAAGACAAAATACTGGCCAGGTGTGGTGGTTCACTCCTGTAATCCCAAAACATTGGGAGGCCACGGCAGGAGGATCGCTTGAGCCCAGGAGTTCGGAAAAACAAACAAACAAAAAAGACAAAATACTGGTAATGATAATGTGATTATACTGAGATCATAAAATCATATTTATATGATTATACTGGGGTAATTATGTAAGAAAAAATGGGATAAGTGTAAGTTACTGCAAGTAAAAAAAGAAACATGGTACACTCCATATTTTTCAAGAGCTAATGCATGGTAATAAGAATTGCAGTTAGAGCAGGCACAGTGGCTCACGCCTGTAATTCCAGCACTTTAGGAGGCCAAGGCAGGAGGATCGCTTGAGTTCAGGAGTTCAGCCTGGGCAAAATAGTGATAACCTCATCTCTACAAAAAATAAACAAAATTAGTCAGGTATGGTAGCATGTACCTGTAGTCCCAGCTACTCAGGAGGCTGAGGCAGGGGGATTTCTCGAGCCTGGAATTTGGCGGCTGCAGCGAGCTACGATCGCACCACTGCACTCCAGCCTGGGTGACAGAGCTAGACCCCGTCTCAAAAAAATAAATAGAAATAAATATTTTTTAAAATGCGGTGGGGACATGGGCTCTGTGACCAGGCTGTCTAGGCGCAGAGCCCACATCCACTGCCTGGCAGGGCAGCTCTGTCCCACTCCCACTCTGTACCTGGCCCCTGTGCCCACAGGCTGCTCCATTACTGAGGCTGTGACGATCCTGGGGAACAAGCTCGGAGATTACCAGGACCATTTCAACACCACCCACCTGCTGGCCCTCTGTGACTACTTCCACCATACCTTCATCCGCCACTACAAACTCTACCAGTATGTCCTGGGCCAGGACCAGCAGGTCAGCCTGACCGTTGCCCACCTGGAGGTGTGCATGCCACCCCAGGCCCTCCCGCTGGCCGAGGGCATGGACAGGGACTTGTGGACCCACCGGCAGCAGGTGGCGGCGCTGACGGAGGCCGAGGCACAGAAGCGCGCCGACGTGCTGCTCCTGAAAGAGACGCTGCTCCTGGAGCTGGATAGCTCACTGCAGAAGGTGTTCACTGCTGCTGCGCCTGCGCAGCCTGGCCGGGTCCTGGAGAGACAGGTGAGGCTCTGACCACCTGCCATGGGTGGGCACCTGGGCCAGCAGAGACATCAGCCAGGTCTGGCGTCACTGCAGATGGGAGCTCCTCGTTGGCACCCATGGGAAGGGGGAGAGATGCAGGGAGGAATCAAGAGTCTACCACGGGTTTCTCGGTAGACTAAAGGTAGAAATTCATGTCCCTGTTTTAGTGATGAGACGACTGAGGCTCAGAGAACTTTTCAACTCGCCAAGGCCACCAAGCTAGCATGAGGTAGAGTTCACATTTGGACTGAGGCTGACTGACCCTGAAGTCTAAGTTCCTTCCTCTGTGTCATTGATCAGTGACAGATTCCACCAAGAGAGGCATGAGAAAGACTCCAGCTTTGGAACTGCTGCAGATTCTCCAGAGCCAGCACGCCTCCAGGCTAGGGGAGAAGATGGAGGAGGCAGGGACATGGGGACAGCTCGGGGAGGGTCATGTGACCAGGGAGACAAAGGGCGGAGCTGGGACCGGGGGAGGACTTGGGAGGATCTGGTGCCTGGATCTCAGACTTTGGGCTGCCCTCTTGGACAGTCTGCCAGACCACTGGGGCTCTAGCTGCCAGCATTTCCCATGACCAGCTCTTCAATGACCGTGACGACCCCAGCCCCAGGGTAGCTGACTTCTTGAGGGCCTGGCCAAGCCTACATTGGTTTCTTAGCTATACATAGGCACTGAAGTCATCATTGTTGCATCATCTTTGAACATACTTTGAGAGACAAGTATGTGCATGTGTTTCAGGCATTGGGGTCGGGGAGTTGCAGGGCCTGTGAGTTCCAAGGGATTTTGGTTTCTGAATCATCAGCTGAAGAGCAAATGGCCTTGGGAAGTATTCCTTTAGGGTTACACACACACACACACACACAGGAAAATCTCTACAGAGCAATGAGCACAGCAGCCTGGATGGTGCTCATCTCAAATAGCACATCAGGGGGCCAGGAAATCTTAGCTCATGAAGACATTCAATAAAGACCCAACAAAACCCCTGCAACAGTCTACGGACCTTGCTCTAGCACACGGGGTGGGGCGGGGCATGGCCACAGTGGCCCAAACGGCCCCACACGTCCCACAGCTGTTCCTGCCTGCTCCTCCCAGCTCCCCGCCCAGCCTCCAGCATGGCACTGCTGGCCCCAGCCTGGCGGAGCTGGTGAGCCAGAGCTCCCTACACCGTGTACCCCAGCTATTCACCTGAGATGGGGCACTCAAGGGCATAGAACAAACACTGCGCATTCTCCTATAGCACAACAACCTTCCCCAATAATTTTTTCTACAAAAACAACCAAGAGGATATGCTGGGGCAAATGTGCAATTTTGCATACCTTTTAAGTGAATACAAGATCTCAAAGAAATGCACTATGGACAACCAGTTGCTTCCAGTGTGTCCCCTGACAATAGCTCCTCTGCTGTGTGGTTGCTCGGGCAGGGAACCTGGAGAAACACACTTACGTCGTCTGTGTCTCCAGGCTCTGTTGGCCATGACTCTGATGGAGCTGACAAATGGGGTTTCCTGTTTAACTCGGTGGATGGACGGTGGCTGAGTTTCCATTCTTCCTATGGCTGGCTGGGTGGATGACACGCCCAATCTCTGAAGCCATTTCCCCTGTCCCCTCCCATGAAGCTGCCACTAGAACTTTGAGAGGTGAGAATGAGGATGGTTGGGGGTGGGGTATCCAGATGGAGCCTGCATTGACCAGGAAGTAGGGTCTATAGGAAATACGGCACTGGCCAATGGGCCCAGAACAAATGACACACTCAAACAGCCTGGCCATCACTCTAGGCCAAAAGAGAAAAGGGAGGGAGTGATTATTGGAATCTAAAAAGAGAGCTTTAGTTCTAGGCAAGGGTTGAGGGACAGGAAGTGTGACTACCCACGGTCCGTGGCCATGGCCAGCCCACAGCCGGTCAGGAGAAGATGAAGATCTCCCCACCCTCAGACCTCCCACCCCTAGTTGACTGAAGTCAACCAGAAGCCAGAGGTCAAGGCAGCCACGGCCCATGGGCAGGGTGAGATGGGTGGACAGTGGACACATCCTCATACCCGCAGTAGGGGCCGAGTTGAGAACCAGATCTGGTGAGACCTCCCAACCCCGCTCACCGGCCCTCCCCGTTCCTTCCAGGAGTTGGAGAGCCTTGTCCGCCAGGTTATCCACATCCAGATGGAGCTCCTGCAGGAGCTGCTGCAGTGCAAGATCCAGAACACGTTCGCCATCTTGGACCTGAAGCTTCAGAAGAAAACTCTGAACCTCAACGCCCCCACCCCTAACCCGCCCCCCATCACCAGTCATGCAGGCCAGGAGGAAGCCCTGAAGCCCCACAGAGTGAACAAAGAAAAGAAAGTGAAGGCAAGGAAGTAGAAGGTCCCGACTGCCACATGAGACTGACTGGGGACCGGTCACCCACAGCCATGAGCCATGCGGCACGGTGAGTTCAGCACCCACCCACAGAGAGACTTCTCACGATTAAAAGAAACAAACCCATGCCATCAACTGGTCTCTGTCTTGGAAACCACCTGCTACCACCTGAAATCCAATCCAAATGATTTCCCCCGACGGCTGTGCGCCTCTGCTAAGCATGGAGCTTTGCTCTGGGGGTACTTATCACATGCTGACAAGTCTGACCTCTGCTGAAGATGGAGCCACCCATGGGTGCAAGCTGGTAAGAATGAGGGTGCTCCACACACCAGCGAAGCCCTCCAGGGAATCCCATGCCATGTAACAAGAATCTATCCTAGGATTCTTCCTCCTAACATTTAAACCACAGGCTTCATTGCATGCAGCCCAGCCCATAGGTCTCCCGCAAGAGGACCCAGAGCCATGTGCCCTCTAGAAAACTGTTCCTCCCAGGAACATCCGCACTGGCGGGACTCAGGCCAGGGGCAGGTACTGTCCCAGAGGTCGGAGACCTGGCCTGGAGCCCGCTTTGCTGTGGATCTGCTGTGTGATGCTGCCTGTGTCCCTTTCATCCCCGGGCCCCAGCTCTCTCTCCTGTCAAGCAGAGGTGCTGTGGGATGGTGTCTCAGGTCCCTCTCTCACTGAGACGTCCTAGGAGAAAGACAAGGTGAGGTTTGCTATTCCCATGTGTCAAGGGTTTCAAGGTTCATGGAGGAAAAGGACCTACTCGAAGTCACACAGCAGAGAGCAGAAGCCCTCCTGCTTCCGTGCTGTTTCCCAGGGGCATCGTTCCTCTTACACAAACAGTGGCACACGTCCTGGAGCTGTTGGTTTGACAGGTGACCGTGGCCCTCGAAATCAGAACGGTGAGGGGGTCACCACATACTGCCTCTTCCCAAGCCTGAGACTGCCTCTGTCCTGCTCTGCCATTTGCCTGCTGCACCCCTTGTGTCCAATAAGGCAGGCCCGTGTCATTAGCTCATCCTGCCCATCTCTCCTTTGCCACCTACTTTCTAGTTTGTGCCACCTGAGGTGCACCTGGTGTCTGTGTTTCCAGGCAGAGTCAGCTGCCTTAGGGGGTTGGGGGGACTTAGCGAGGGGTGCCCTGCTGAAGGAGAAGAGCAGCCCTCTGCAGCCCTGGCAGAGAAGTCCAGGACACAGGAGCCCCCAGCAGGGGAGGCAGCCCTGCTGGGAGCCACACCTGAGACTCTCCTCCCATCTCACCCTGATGCCACGGCCAGGTGTGTTGATCCCCAAGAAGCTTGATGAACTGTCTGATACCTCTTGGGATGGAGGAAGGAGGTTCTGGGAGTTTCTTAAATTTTTTATTCCTTCCTTCCTCTTTCATTCCATAAACATTTTTGAACAACTATGTCTACTGTATGGATGAAGCAATTATGGTCTTGAGGGAAGTGTGAGAGCTGCCATCGGATTCTGTCTAGGGCCTCACCAGGGTCCCAGACACCCTCATGGCCAGCGTGGATGGGTGTACTCACATGTGTGTGTGGGAGATGGTGGAGGGGCAAGTGGGTACAGCTTCTACCCAGGCCATGTGCCAGAGACCCACACCTGGCTGAATTCACATGACTTCCATGACCATTTGGTGGCATTTATTCAAGGGCAAGCAGAGGAGGCCTGGGGGCCTGGCATCATCTGAGGGGCAAGGTTGGAGGAGAGGGAAGGCCCAGGTGGATCTCAAGGCCTTCCAAACCCATAAGTGAAAGAAGTGGCCTTTGGAAGAGTTGCATTTCAGGTGATGGGGTCCTGAGCCAACGTGAGAAGCTGCCATCCTCCCTCAGTCCCTGCTGGCATCTGCAGGAGTCCCAGATGTGGTGCAGTGTAGACATATATTTTGTGTGTAGCTGAGCTGTATTTATGAAGAAGTCAGGAGGAGTTGGGAGAGTCACAGGGGCCAGAAATGTGGAGAGAAGTCACAGCAGCGAGTGGAAGAAAGGCCTTGGGCCCCAACCTCCATGGAAGTCAAAACTGGGCTTTCTGTCTCAAGGTAAGAATAGCAAATGGGTGGTCCCATGGGAAAACTCCTCCCTCCCACCTGCCTGAGGCAGCAGCAGGGAGCACCCTCTTACAGCAGACACTGGATAGACACTGAGACAACTGTGGGACAGTGAACTTCCCACCCATGCCCCCTACTCATTCAAGGCCTAAACTCTCACACCACACAGGAGTGGAGACCCCAAACTGGGAAACTGTCCTCAAGTCCATCTGAAACCAGAATACCAGCTAGAGCCTGTGGATAAACGTACCATATGTTCTGGGTTCTCTGGGGCTATCCTGGGTGACTCCTGTTATCCCGGTGTTGGGCCTGCTTTGGCATGCACGCAGCTTTGCATTGCTCAGTGGAGTTTGCTGAAGACTTGCTCTAAAAGAAGCTGGGGGAGGTAGGTAGCTCCCCACCTGTGCTTCAGCTCCTGCCATGACTGCATCTCATGGTGTGGGACTCTCCTGGTGTGTAGGCACATGGGGTGTGCCGTGAGCAAGTTCTCACCTACGCTTGAGGCTGCAACTGGAAGAGGCAGAGCGCTGACCTGTCTCTCCCTCCTAACACTCTCTTGACTCAGTGGAACCTTTCAAAAACAGCACCCGGGCCATTCCTGAGATACTGAAATGCAGGCAGACACAGGTAACTGAGGAGAGCCAGCTCTTCCCATGGTGGTGGTGCTGAGAGAAGGACACAGCACCTCTGCTCCCACCAACTGCTCAGCGCCTCAGCCACTTGCACAACCGCAAGATACATGAAGCCACTAGGCTCTGGGGTCAGTGGGAAAACTGAGAGAGACAAGCCAGGCACGTAGGCAGTATGTCCAGGAGCTGGGAGGAAGAAGTGTTCACAGAGGGGAGTCCCCACGGCCTTGCTGCATTGACTTTGCTACTTACCACTTGCTACAAAGCTACAGTGGTTTAGTTATTGTTTGCCACTGCATTTTCATTTTTCAATAAACCCTTTTGGTAGCAATGAACTCAAAAAAAAAAGGAAAGTGCCTGAGTAATGAAAATGTAAATATATTGACTTTCTCTTGCCTAAGAAAGTTAATTATGAAACTGTAACATGCACAAAGTTGTTCTCTGCATCTACCATCTGCCAAGAACCACAGCAATACCACTGACTACCGAAAAGTCTGCTCAAAAAGTGTCAGCAGCTACCTCAAAGGTTCACAGGAACTTTAAGAAGCCTTTCCAGGACAGGCGTGGTGGCTCACATCTGTAATCCTAGCACTTTGGGAGGCTGAGGCGGGTGGATCACCTGAGGTCAGGAATTCAAGACCAACTTGACCAACGTAGTAAAACCCTGTCTCTACTAAAAATGCAAAAATTAGCCAGCCATGGTGGAGCATGCCCATAGTCCCAGCTTCTCAGGAGGCTGAGGCAGGAGAATCGCTTGAACCCAGGAGGTGAAGGTTGCAGTGAGCCAAGATTGCACCACTGCACTCCAGTGCTTGGGTGACAGAGCAAGATAGCATCTCAAAAAAAACAAAAAAGAAGAATAAGGCTGTCCAGAACCCAGAATCCACAATTTAACATGCACAGGGGCAACCGAGCAGGTGGCAGTTTAAAATCGAGCTTGCTCTGTGTTTTAAGTTTTCTTATATGTAAGCTGAAAATAAAGCAGTGGTCATTCATTGGATAGCATCTCAGCAGAATTTCACATATGGTGAAACAATGCCAGTTTTAGCGTCACCAGATGCATCAATTGAAACATCAATCAATTTCAATAATGGTTCACTTTATTCATTCAATTCTGGCAAAGTAAAGTTTTTGAGAATTCATTCTGGTGCGGGTGAAACACCTCTCACTACTGCAAGTACTACTGGAACTTCACTTAAAAAGTTCAACATTCAAGATAAAAGCACTCAATTGTAAGATGATTAAACAAATATGTTTGTAGATCTTAGCACCTTTGTCAAAGCAATGGTCTCACTAGTGTTTATAAAAAACAGAACCTAAGGCACAGAAATGTATTTAGAATTGGCTGTTGGGCATACATTAAGTCATAACTGCACCCAGAGGAACAGAAACTGGAACTGAGGATGGAGAGGGATGGAGAAGGCTCTAGGCAACCTGAAAGGGCAGAATCAGGCTCCTTCTGTCAAGACACTGAGTCTCACAGACAGTTGACGTTCATTTCACAAATATTAATTGACCAATTATCTGTACCAGAGGCTGTCAGGCACAGAGGACTTGGCAGTAAACAAGCCAGACAAGGTCCTCGCTTTTGAGGAGCTCACGTTTTTTTTTTTTTTTTTTTTTTTTTTTTTTTTTGTTTGTTTTTTGAGACGGAGTCTCGCTCTGTCGCCCAGGCTGGAGTGCAGTGGCACGATCTCGGCTCACTGCAAGCTCCGCCTCCTGGGTTTACGCCATTCTCCTGCCTCAGCCTCCTGAGTAGCTGGGACTACAGGCGCCCGCCACCGTGCCCGGCTAATTTTTTGTATTTTTAGTAGAGACGGGGTTTCACCGTGGTCTCGATCTCCTGACCTTGTGATCCGCCCGCCTCGGCCTCCCAAAGTGCTGGGATTACAGGCGTGAGCCACCGCGCCCGGCCGAGGAGCTCACGTTTTAATGCGGGACGCTAACAAGTAATTGAACAGAAGCAGTACTTGGGAACAGGGATGGGTGCTGTGAAGTCCAGAAGCAGGTATCTAACTCAAGTAACTCTGGAGTGTCAGAAGCCTCCCTGGCAACACTATTCCACAGACATGTAGAAAGTGCCTACTGCATGCCAGATACTGGGATGGGTCTCATATGTAAGGATACAGAAAAGACGCATCAGTACCCTAAAGGAGTGGGGGCAGTCTGGTGTTTCTGATGGGGGTTCCCAGCCACAGCACCTCCCCCTGGCCAAAGGGTGAGCCTTCTCTCAAGTGGACCAATCATCGTGCTCCATTGCCCTGGGCCACAGTGATTGGAGCAGACATGGGCACATGGCCCAAACTGGACCAATCAAAGTACCCCATCTTCAACCCACCCACCACACCCCCAGCCAGGATGAGTGATTCTGGGAGTTTTCTTTCTGCTGCTGCCAGGGTTCTCTTCCTTTTCGTTGTGAGGCTTTAAGGATTGCAGGAGGCCAGAGCAGCCTGTAGCTGCGATTCCAGCATTGAGAGAAAGAAGCCAACAGGCAAAGGGAAACAAAACAGAGGAGAGATTGATTGAGAGATTGCTTCCTTAATCCAGTCGCCCTGGAGGCAGCTCCACCTGTCATCCAGCGTTTGGTTGTGGGAGCTGATGCGCACACACCCAGTATTTGACTGAGGTCAGTGAGACAGGCAGGGCAGAGAATGCTTCAACCATGACAGACAAGGAAACTGAGGCTCAGACAGGTAGAAGGATTGCTCAAGGTCACTTGACTAATAGTGGGAGAACCCCAGGCAGAAGCACATCTTTTACCCCCTAGATGAGGGCTCTTGCCCCATCCACTGCCTCCAAGGACACAGCCCCTGGGCAAGTCCGTCACCCTGTCCACCTATGTAATGGCCCCTGGGTATGAGGTACCCCTTTGTTCTGGACTCCGAGGAAGACCACAGTGTCCACTCTTGGATGGAAAACTATTCCGGACCCAGAAGCAGAACTTCTCCTCTGAGAACTTGCACATGAAAAGCCAAATGAGGAATTTGAGCAAAACAAAACAGAAGTTAACCATCCTCATAATACCCTCTTCAGAATGCCTGCCCCAATAACAATGTCCTCTGACTTGGCTCAGGAGGGCATTGGCCTTGCTAAAATGCACTGAGTCCGAATCTCACCCATGAACCTTTCATCATCCACACACCTCATGGTGTTGCTTAAGAAGTGTCCCCCAGAGAACTCAGAGGGCTTTCTGGTGCTTCCTGTTAAGTAGTTTTCTACCTACTCAAAAGGCTGAGAACACAGGTTTTTCCCAGGGCCCAGATTTTTGAAATGAGAACCAAGGTAACCTTGTGTCCTTCCTGCTCAATATTCTAGGAACATGGCTTCCAGCACCTGGGACCTGAAACATAGGTTTTCTAAACCTAATCTGAACCTCCAATACCATGAGGCTATGTTATTCAGGCCCCATAATTTCAGAAGTGTTTCTCAGGAGGCTGGCCTTGCTGTGGGTTTCAGGTTTCCAACAGAATCTGGAAATTCACCTCCCTTGACCCACAAAGTGGAGGAAGTGGCACTGCCCAGGGCTTCTCATGTCAACCGGCCTGAGTGTATTTTTCCTGAGGACTCCAAATGCCTCCGATGTTTATGTGAATGGGTTTAGACCAGACAGGTAGACGAAGGCTTTGGAACTTTTCTGGCAAAAGAACAGAGCTTTAGGTAAAAGTTGGCTGGCCCTGCCCAGGACTCTGCAGGAAGCACTAACAGGCCAGTTTCAACTGGCCAGCCAGGCATCCTGGGTGTCCTGGGGACACTCACGTTCAGACTCTGAACATGGTGGTGGGAACTCACTGCCCAAAAGGAAAACCTGCCTTCAGACTCAGCCAGTTATAGACAGGTGGCTTCATGTGCAGAGCAGAAACCTGAGACTGCAAGCTCTTCAAAGGTCCCTGTCACCCCCAACCCCTCTGTGGGCCACCTCCTACCTCCATGGCCTTACCTTTGATTCTAGCCAAGGTCACAGAAAACTGTTCCAGGTAGGTTCCTCCCACTGCATGTGGCCAGCACTCATCTCAAGTCTATGCCAAATGTCTGCTGCTTCCTCTCCTGTGACTTCTTTGATGTCATAGCATGGGACACCTTCAGGAGCCAACATGACATCTTCTCCTGCACATCCTGGGGGTGCAGGGAGCTTAGCAGTCCATAGAACGACCCAGCCAATGGGAGATGGGAGCCTGTGACCAGCTTCTCTTCCCTTTCTTCCCTCAGGGAGACATTTTTTTTTTTTTTTTTTTTGATACAAGGTGTTGCTCTATTGCCCAGGCTGGAGTGCACTGGCATGATCACAGCTCACTGCAGCCTCGACCTCCCAGGACTCAAGCTATCCTTCCAGCTCAGCTTCCCTAGTAGCTGGGGCTACCGCCTTAATTTTCCTCCATATGGGCCTCTCCATGTGGCTGCTTAGGCTTCCTTACAGCATGGCAGTTGGGTTCTAAGAAGGAGGAAACAAAAGCTGACAGTTCTCTGAAAAGGGGAACTGTGTCTGAAGGCAGGGGCTCCTTCTGTGCAGTGAGTTCCCATCTCCCAGCTAATTTTTTGCATTTTTTTTGTAAATACAGGGTCTCACTTTATTGCCCAGTCTGGTCTCAAGTTCCTGGGCTCAAGTGATCCTACTGTCTCAGCCTTCCAGAGTGCTGGGATTACAAGTGTGAGCCACCACACCCCGCTAGGGAGACAATTCTGAGCTATAGCTCTATGTTCCTCAAAAGGTCCCAGAGGGACCAAGTCCCAGTCAATCATAGTGGTGGACAACTCAGGGATACACCTTATATTAGCTTTTCCTTCTTCTCCGTCTTTCTGTCTTTGGTCCTCATTCCTGCTACTCCTGGATCACTTCCCAAAGAAACTCTACACTATGAGTAAACCTGGGTCTTGGGTTCTGTTTTTGAGGAGGAACCTGGGCTAAGACATGGGACTTCATCTTCATGTTCCCATATGCCAGCATGAGCTCTGTCTGTGCTAGTTACTTATTGCTGCATACCAAACTATCCTAGAACTCGGTGGTTTAAAACAACAATCACGGCCGGGCACAGTGGCTCATTCCTGCAATCCCAGCACTTTGGGAGGCCAAGACAGGTGAACCATCTGAGGTCAGGAGTTCGAGACCAGCCTGGTCAACATGATGAATCCCTGTCTCTACTAAAAATACAAAAATTTGCTGGACGTGGTGGCGTGTGCCTGTAATCCCAGCTACTCAGGAGCCTGAGGCAGGAGAATCACTTGAACCCAGGAGGCAGAGGTTGCAGTGAGCAAAATAGTGCTACTGCACTCCAACCTTGGCACCAAGAGTGAAACTCCATCTCAAAAAATATTAATAATAAATAAAACAATAATCACAATTTTGCAATTTGGGCAGGGTTCATGTGAACAGCTCATTTCTGCTCTACATGCCATCAGCTAGGGCAGCCCAAAGGGGGCTGAAAGATCCACTTACAAGATAGCTGGCCTCTATGGTGGCAAGTTGATGCTGGTTGTTGACAGAGACTGTTGACAGGGAGCCTTGATTCCCTTCCACATGGGCCTCTCCATGTGGCTGCTTGGGGCTTCCTCACAACATGGCAGTTGGCTTCTAAGAAGGAGGAAACAGAAGCTGACAGTTCTGAAAAGGGTCAGAACAGGCAGAGCATCACTTCCAATGCACGCTATTCATCAAAGCAGTGTAAGGCCTGGCCCAGAGGAAAGAAGGTAGGAAAATAAGACACACCTCTTAGCTCAGGGAGTGACAAGCCATTTTCAACTATTCTTAACCTGCCACAATGGCGCAGAACACTACATTAACGAAGACTTTAATAAACAACTAAGTAAAGAAATCAATTAATTAATGCAACCAGTCATTACTCAATGGTAACCTTCCCTCAACCCACATAGTCACTACTACTCTTCTGAAATTTTAGAATAAAATATTAATTTGATAACTTATTTGAGACTAGAAGGTTTTGTGACCTCGGGGTCCTAAAATATTAGAGCTTTGGAATCTTAGGGGTAACCCACCTCAGCCACCTCAGGCTGAGGAAAAGGAAAACGGGAAGGAGAGAATTTGTCCAAAGTCACTGTCTTGGTTATTGGCAGTGCAGGTCGCAACGCAGGGCCTGGATTCCCACCCAGGTCCCCCATGTCACACCTCAATGCCAGCTTAAGGGATGTGAGGACTGCGGCCTTTCCCACAGGAAACTCCACTTCCTGGGTTCCTCGTGAATCTTCATCCCCAAAAATGCCACTCTCCAAACTGTTGTAAGCAGTTTTTGAAAACTTTTCAGAAACTGGGCACAGGAGGGACCCTATGAACAGGTTGAGGCTGTCAGTGTGGAAAAGAAGCTCAGACTCAGGTCCAAAAATGCTGCTGGGTGGCACTGCCCACTTCATGCAGGCCAAAGGCTGGTCTGCTTTGGTGCCAGTCATGGGCCAGTCAACCACACTGACCTGGTCAATCACACTGATCCAGTCAATCACAGTGACGCAGTCATTCACACTGATCCAGGCGATCACACTGACCCAGTCAATCACAATGATTCAGTCAAACACACTGACCTGGTCAATCACACTGACCTGGTCGATCACACTAATCTAGTCGATCACATTGATCCAGTAAATCACACTGACCTGGTCATTCATACTGATCCAGATGATCACACTGACCCAGTCAATCACAATGATTCAGTCAAACACACTGACCCAGCCGATCACACTGATGCAGTTGATCACATTGATCTGGTCAATTGCACTGATCCAGTCATTCACACTGACCCAGTCAATCACATTGATCCAGTCAATCACACTGAACCCAGTCAATCACACTGATCCAGTCAATTACACTGACTCAGTTGATCACATTGGCCCTGTCATTCACACTGATCCAGTTGATCACACAGACCTGGTCAATCACATAGATCCAGTTGATCACATGGATCCAGTCAATCGTGCAGACCCATTCAATCACACTGATCCAGTCAACCACACTGACTTTGTCATTCACACTAATCCAGTCGATCATGCAGACCTGGTCAATCACACAGATCCATTTGATCACACTGACTCGGTTGATCACACTGATCTAGTCGATCACACTGACTTGGTCATTCACACTGATCCAGTCATTTTCAATGGTCCAGCCATTCACAGTGACCCAGTTGGTCACATTAACTGCCACATTGATAGTGGGCAGCTTCCACATTTCATGAGCATTTGTGGAAGCCCTGGAATGTGCAAGGCACAGAGGAGGATACAAAAATAATATAATGAATGTAGTCTCTCTCTTGATATTGAGTAGCTACCACAGGTCAGGCATTTCATTTCATTATCTTCATTTTATGGATAAGAACTGGGTAATTTCTGTTGTTCCCTAGCTACTAAGCAACTGGCTGGGGTTTACCCCAGGCCCAGCCGACCTAACCGTCCTCTCCTTTCCCTAAATCACCCTGCACACTGGTCAATGTTCTCCTCTTCTAGGAAGTTTGATCAAGTCTGGAGGCCAAAATATCCCACACTCAATCCATAAGGAGATCATATCCCCCAACACAGAGGCAGAACCCATCACAGAAGAGTCAGCACTTGGGCACAGGAGGCCTGGGAGGGAGGCTGGGCAGGGCCGACCCTAAACTAGGCAGAGGCTGACTGTGGGAGGAGACTGGAAGGTAGTTAAAGGCAGTGGTCAGAGACAGGTTGCCTGGGGGAGCCAGGGGGAGCCATGGGTTCCAGAATTTCTGTGTAAGGGGGCAACTGGGGAGCTCCTGTGCACCAAGTTCAAAATCGGAACTCAGAGACCTGTCTCAAAGCTGCCTTCGCACAGTGTACCCTACTGTCTTTTCACCGCATGCATACCAAGGTGCCACATGCCCTCTACCAAGCCTGTCTGGGTGCCAACAATCATTAGTGGGGGAATGTGGCCAAGGGCCCTGAATATAAGACTGAGACTCTGAGCTCTGGTCCTGTTGTTTGGAAGCCCCTGGGATTTCAAGATGGGCAATGACAGGACAAAGCAGGAGGAAAAGTGCCCATTTATGGAGCAAGCACTTGCTTTGAGTCATTTGACCACAGTGTGAAAGTCAATGCACCTCTCCACTGGGTGAGGGGGTCTCAGGATCCCAATTCCTCCAAATGAGGAAGCCGGGACTCAGGGGAATGCAGTGACTCACGCGGGTCTCAGCTAGCAGGTGGAGGAGCTGCGCACTGGGCCTAGGTCGCTGCCCTTTGAACTGCACTTCCCTTCCCCTCAGCAGTGAGCTAGACCGGGCTCCACCGTGGGGCATAGGAGCCAGGAAGACCACATCCTGCAGGGCCACAGTCCAGCTGGACAAGAGAGACACACTTAGGAAAATGCCCACCAAAGCCCCCTGTGCAGTTTCTAGCAAAGGGAGGCATCTCCAGGCCAGGGGCACCCCGGGGCCTTTGCCCCTCCTCCTCAGGAAGAGAGGTTTCCGCCCTGAGCAAGACAGCACACGTCAGAGGCTGAGGCCGACCAGGGGCCAGTTCCCAGCACTCGGGGTAGCTGGGGCCAAGCTGCTGACTCACCCTGTAGCCCTCAGACAAGTCACTTCCCTCCTGGGTACCCAGCATGGAATTGAAAGTGGGCATCCCTATGTCCCAGGCTGCCAGAGAGGCCTTTCCAACCAGGGCTGACTGGCTGGGTGGAGAGGGGATTGGATGATTGTCAGCAGAATGCGAAACATGTTCTTTGGAAACGGATATTCAATGGAATAACAGAACTTAACATTTAGAAAGTGAGAACACAGTGGCTCAAACCTGTAATCCCAGTACTTTGGGAGGCCGCTTGAGCCCAGGAGTTCAAGACTAGCCTGGGCCTGAGCAACATAGCAAGATTCCGTCTCTACAAAAAATTAAAAAATTAGCCAGGCATGGTGACACACACCTGTAGTCCCAGCTACTCAAGAGGCTGAGGTAGGAGGATCGCTTGAGCCTAGGAGGTCGAGGCTGCAGGGAGCCGAGACGGCGCCCCTGCACTCCAGCCTGGGTGACAGAGCGAGACGCTCTGTATTGGTCAGGCTCTCTCTCTCTCTCTCTAATATATATTATAATATATATAATAATAATATATTTATATTAGAGAGAGAGAGATATATCTCGCTCATATGTATATATGAGATACATATATTATATATATATACTTAATAAACTCACATATATATATGAGTTTATTAAGTATTAACTCACACAACCACAAGGTCCCACAACAGGCTGTCTGCAGGCTAAGGAGTAAGGAGAGCCAGTCCGAGTCCCAAAACTGAAGAACATGGAGTCTGATGTTTGATGGCAGGAAGCATCCAGCACAGGAGAAAGATGTAGGCTGGGAGGCCAGGCCCATCTCTCCTTTTCATGTTTTTCTGCCTGCTTTATATTTGCTGGGAGGCTAGGCCCATCTCTCCTTTTCATGTTTTTCTGCCTGCTTTATATTTGCTGGCAGCTGATTAGATTGTGCCCACCAGATTAAGGGTGGATCTGCCTTCCCCAGCCCCCTGACTCAAATGTTCATCTCCTTTGGCAACACCCCCACAGACAGACACACCCAGGAACAATACTTTATGTCCTTCAATCCAATCAAGTTGACACTCAGTATTAACCATCTTACCTGGAAAAAAAAAAAAAAAAAAAGCAAGTTTCCAAAACAATGCAAACCCAACATTCTAAAAGAAAGCTAAAATATTCACATAAGCACACACATCTGGAAAAAAAAAGTCTAGAAGCAATACAACAGGATGTTAACAAAAGATGTCTTTGCATGGTGAGAGATACGGGAATCTCCCGCTGCACACTCTCTTCGTTGTGTCTCTGTACTTCCAGGTCTCCTACGTGTACCTACACAACATGTTTAACAATAAAAGGTTTGTAATTGGGCTTGGAAGAATAACTGACCAAAGTGCCACTTTACTTCCAGAGAGAACTTAGCACCCTTATTACTACAGAGTGAGCAGCTCACTCCTTACTGAGATAAATCCTAACATGAATCATCAGTGTCAGCCCCGCCAGGATCTGTCCCAATGGGGTCAACAGGAGAGCCAGATTTTGTAAGTGTGTGTGTGTCCATATGTGTCACATATTTTCTTCCTAATCACACACTTTGGTGAGGACAGTGTTACAAATAGCATTCCTGACTGATGGAAAGGGTGGGGTATGGACACAGCCCAGGAAGTGGCAGGGATCCAGTGAAGAATTAAACTTTTCCAGGGATCATTGAGGGGAAATTGTATTAGGAATTAACATCTCACCCTCGGCCCTCTCCTAAGCCATTCCCGTTGCTTCTATCACCATAATCCAAAACCTCCTGGCTGAAAGTAGGACCAATTTACAGATAGAAAAATTGAGCCACAGAGAAATGAAACAAATGATCTAAGATCACATGCTGAGCAGAGGGCGGACCAGTCAGTGTTTGCACCCTGGGTAGCTATTCAACCCTCCAACAAGCATGGATTGGATGCCTACTATGTGCCTGGCATGAAGCAGGCCCCATGGCATGAAAGATACATAAAATGCCTTTCCCAGATAAATACATTTCCAGACTAGTGGCAGGAGACAGACTTAAAAACAGAGCTTGCATCATGACGCTGTGAGAGCTATGTGAGAGGCTTGTGAGAATGTACAGAAAATGGGCCTGCAAACTGCATGGCTGGAGACTGGGCGTGGGTAGGCTTGAGCGGGTGGAGGGCTGTTGCAAAAGCTCTTTGAGAGGAGGAACACTGTGCTAGGTCCTGAGACAGGCGCAGGAACCTGCCAAGAAAAGGTGTAGGGAAAGGTATTCCAGAGGGAACAGCTTATGCAAAGGCACTGGGGTATGAGGAAACATACCCTATTTGGAAATTGGCAATGCCCAGAACCCACAGTGTGCTGTGGGAACTGTGTCAGGTGATGAGGGCCAGGTAAGTTGGGACTGGATTGTAAAAGGCCTTGAATGTCCCCCTGTGAAGTTTAAGCTTTACCTTATTGGCAGGACTGGGCAGATAAAACTTTGTAAGTAAAAAGGAAATGTTGTTAGATCTTCCGGAAGCATTATCTCTCTAGCTGGATGGGACAGGGGAGTCTCAGGGTCATAGTCAGTGAGTGACGGGGTGACTGTCTGGGGCGGACAGTCATGTTAGGATTCAAAGCATGGAATCTGGGAGTCCATGGGGCATGGAGCCCCTGCCTCTCCCAGGAGACCAGCAGCAGCCTCACACCGGGCCCTGCCTGGCAGGGAGGGTGCTCCTGAGTGCCAGGGTTACATGACGATCCACAAGGTTGGGCTCAGATGACAGCGGCCTCTTGCCCCATCCCGTCCAGCCCAACACCCAAGGTGGAGGGGTGGAGGGATCGGGTGATGTGGGCAAGGCAGGGCAGAGTTCCCAGGAGGTGGGGCCAGGGCCGGTTATGCATGGGAACAGGGCCAGGCCAGGTGTCTGGGGGCCTCTTGCCATGGCCTGGTGACAGAAGGTGGGGCAGCAGCCAAGGGCAGCTGAGGCAGGATGGAGATGGTGTCGTGGGAGGTGTTCCCTGCCTGGATGCAGTAACTGTGGCTCCAGCCCAGCCGTGCACAGCACCTGAGGCTCACCCTGCCACGGCTGTGCACAGTGGGATCCCCACCCAGGTCACCCCCCAGCTGCCACCTCCCTAGAGACCACCAGATGCCAAGGCCAGGGTCAGAGAGGAGGGGACCCTCCCCTTTTCCTTGCTCCCTTTTCACAGACTCAGAGAACCAGGAATATTCCAGCTCTTGGAAACTGTCGAGTCCTGCCACTGAATTTACTGAGACCCAGAGAGGGGAAGCAACTTGCCCAAGGTCACACACTGGGCAGCCCCACAGAGCATTAGATGAAAAGGCCTAAGTAGACCCCCACCTTCCTTCACCCGCCCCTCCGTGCTCGGGAGACACAGGCAGTGGGGGCAGTCCAGTGCCCGACGCCTGGGTGCAGATGGTCTCACTGCACGGGGAACTCCCTGCCTGCCTCTGGGCCACCCATTGGCTGTTTCAGGACCCCGGACTCAGCTGCGGTTGCGGGAGGCTCACACAGGAGCAGCCCGGGAGATGGCTGCCCCTCCTGGGCAGGAACTGGGGCAGGAGACAGGGAGGGACTAAGGGAGCCGGGGGCCAGGCTCCCACCCTCTAGCCATGTGTGTGCTGCTCCATGGATGGAGACCCGGCCCACCCAGCTGTGTGGCCTCCCTCAGCCCTTCACCTGGCCTCAGCTCCAGCTTTGCCACCTGTGAAAGGACAGAAGCATGCCTGCGTGAGGATTGCCGTGACGGTCGCATGAAATCCTGAGGTGAGGCCGCACCTCGCAGATTCGAAGGGCAGAGCTGCCGCCTGCTCTCCAATGTGCCCGTGCAGTCAGCTCTCAGGGACACACGTGCCAGTGTTGTCCCCAAGGCAAGCACAGGTTCATCTTTTCTGGCCGGTAAACACCCCCTTCATGTACCTTTTGTTACCAACAGCCGACTCCCTGAGGAAGGCGGGAGTGCCTGTGTCAGTGGGGCTCGGAAGGCAGGTCTGTAGGGAAGGTGGGGCCCACCTACAGGTTGGGGGGAGTCCCTTGGGCCCAGGGCCCACTGGAGGCTGTGCTGCAGCAGGAGGCTTGTGTGAGAGCTGGCGCAGCTCTGGGGAAGCTCACATCTGCGACTGTGCCTCTGAGCGGGCTCCTAGTCTCCCAGGACCTCAGTCCTTATTTCACAGCTAGGGCACTTGGCAGATGCTGCAGGCATCCCTCCCGGCCACAGGCCCCCTGACCGGCCCCTCTCTTGTCCCTCCATCTTGTGCACCTCCCTACCCCCAAGCTGGAGCCACACATCCCAATCCCCCAGGGCAGGAGATGAGACTGGCCCTAGAGGGCAGAACAGAGAGTGGAAAAACCAGAGGGTCGGTCCAAGATGACACTGAGAAGGGGGAGCTCTCCCTCTAGCTGCCGCCCTCTTCCTCAGCAGGGACTGGGACTCTGGGCTGCCCTTGGGAGTGGCCAGCACCCCTCATCATTCCTGATGCTTCTGGAAGGGAGGGAGACCCTGAGCTCGCATGTGGCTCAGCCCTTCCAGTAACAGACAGGCAGCGAGGCTCAGGGAGGGGTGGGAACTCATCCAGGCCACACAGCTCAGGGCGGAGCCGGGGTGGCGTTGGGGTCCCAGGATGCCAGCCCCTGCCTTTTCTCTGTGCCAGCTTGCCTCCAAAGCCCACAGCCCTCAGCTCAGAGGATGTCCTTCCAAGATGGACACAGAGACAACAACTGACCGGGTGGAAGGAGGCTGGTCCATGGACTGTTCGTGAAAAAGAGACCAATTTTCTAAGCCCAAATGCTAGGCAGGGGGTCTGATAAAGACAAATGATGTGCGGTCACTACTATCCTTGAAAATGGTTGATTTTGGAGCAAGAAGGCATCCATTCTGGGGGACCGGGGTGGTGGGGCCCTCAGAGAGGCCGAGTGCTCCGAGGCAGGGACCTCTGGACTGCTGGGCCCCCGTCGGCTTCCTGCGGCTGCTGGGACAGGGTGGGGAAGGAAGGCCAGCCGGAGCGAGCTAATCTGGAGAAGTGATTTTCCTCCTGGGCCAGCCCTTCCCTGGGCAGGGCCCTCAGCAGGCTCGAAGGTAGGGCGGCCAGGGCTCTGCAGGGAGGGCCCGGCTTATCAGGCAGGAAACACTGGGCTCCGGCCACATCCTCCTGCTCCTGGTCACAGCAGCTCCCATGGGCAGGAAAACACTCAGCAGCCACTGCTCCTCGGCCTTCCCCGGCCCCTCCTGTGAGCCTTCCTCCTCCTTGGAGACAGGAGTACTGTGTGCTGGTTCTGCCGCCCCCAGCTCTGCCTGCCCCGCCAGGTGCCCTGGACCACCCGCCGCCTACTAGCGCCCTGAATCCTGGTCACAGTACGGCAGAAACCCGACTGAGGGGCCTACGGTGCTGGGGATGTCGGGGTGGGCTCCTTGGACCCATCTATGCCAGCCCGGGCTGTCAGAAGCCACCACCTGATCCCTCCCACGGTGGCCCACAGGTGCACACTGGGACGCCCCCTCCTCTGGAGCCTGTTCTCAGCCCTGCTGTCCTGGGCCAGCACCCACGGAGACAAGCTGGGCTTCAAGCAGCATGACAGCCAAGGCCTTGGGAAGTCTCCTAAATACATGGAAGCCCTAAGCTTCAATATCCCCTCCCGCCTGCACTCTCCGGCCCCTTCCTTGCTTCACCCCACACCTCTGGAGCTGTGCTGCCAGCCCCTGCCCCTGCTGAGACCCTGATGCAGCTGAGCCCTTCCGAAAGCTCCGCTTTGGTGGCTTCTCTCCGCAGCCCTGTGCCTCTCACCCTGGCCTGGGGGATCCCACCTCCCCAGATCTCTCCCTACCACCCACGCTCCCCCCACAATCCTTCACCGACTTCTCCTCTCTGCTTTGTGCCCTGGGGAGGACACCATTCCCTCTCTGGGCCTCCATTTCCTCTTTCATCTGATCTGGATTTGACAATGACTCCCGCCAGCCTAAACAGTCAGTGATTTTATTTTTCAAGGTTACAGAGCTTGATTAGGGATTACAATCTCCTAATTTCAAGCCTTGGTTCTTTCTGGCACCAGTGCAACTCTGCTGTTTACCTCTGGATGCCTCCGAATGGCCTGACGGGAGGGCAGGATGGATCCCTTAGAGTCTCCTGTCTCCTGCAGATCTTATGATGTTTCATGCTTTCTGTGACTTTCGTGGTGCCCTGACCTGTGGGAGCCGGTGCTGATGTTTTTCAGGGAAAGGAATAAAGAAAAAGAAAGTTCCGTGGCTCCCAGGGATGGGGATGGAGGAGCTACGATGCCCTCTTGGGTTCTCTGATAGGATGGGAACACCAGCTACTGTGCTGAGACAGCAGGAACCCAGGGATGCCTCTGGCCACCCACCCACTTTGCTCGACCTCTCAGGCCTGGAATTCACAGCCTTACCTTGCAGGTGTCAACAATGGAACATCTAAAACCCAATGACGAGTCTCCCTGAGGCCCCTGGAGGCTGCAGACCTTTCATTCATCAGAAACCGTGACTTTTCTGGGTGGAATATTGTCCATTTTTTATCGTCCTCCGTCCATCTTTGTCCCAGACCCGCGCCACCCCACGGCCCCTCAGATACATGGAGATGAGTGACCATAAGAAAGGACAGTGGCCAGGGATGGGGAACCAATCACCATTTGAGCCAGGAGTGAGCATGAGCCTCTGAGAAATGACTACACCCCACACCTACATGCAGAACATTCCAGAAGCACCTGCAGAGCACCCCCTCTCACCCCCTGCTGAAACCCCACTTTCCTCTCCCAGTCTTTTGTAATGAGCCTTATCTTCTCCCTCCCACCCCCACATCCATGTGACACTCGGCCTCTAAGGGGAACGCAGACCAGAGAGGGGGTCTGGAGGAAACCACAGGCTCTACCCGAGCCTCAAACACAGTCCCCAGGGGAAAGAAGGGTGACTGCCAGCCGTCAGGGACCAGGATTGCTCCGACCTCCGCAGATGACGTCAGCAGACGTGGACCTGGACTGCAGCAGAAGGGACTTAGGTGAGACGGAAGGAAGGACTTTGGGATGATGGAGCTTGTTAGACTAGCTTATAGAAAGCAATCCCTCTTTCTTTTCAGGATTCTCCAACCAAATAGAAGCCCATCTGCCAAGAATGGCAAAGAGGCCATCCTCACTAGAGGAAGGAGAATGGGCTAAAAAAGGACCCAAATGGTCTCTTTCAATCCCAGTTCCGTGGCCAAAGAAGGAAACGGACAGAGTTCCTCTATAATCCACATTAGGTTTACTCAGGGGGTCCTCTCCCCTCATTTCTCCCTCACAGTCCATACCAATGTGACAATTGCTGAACGCATGGGCTCTGAATTTTTCAAGCTAGTACCCACCTCCAGGCCTAAAAACATCTAAATGATCTCAAGAACTCCAAAATAGGCAATAGCTCTGCTACACATTCACATAAAGCTCTGCCATTTCTAAAATGCATACGAATCCACTCACTACCTCCTTAGATGACAGAACCGGTTCAGGGATTTACCCAAGTCCCAATTAAAATCCAGGGATGGGTAGGGCCAGACCGTGCCCCCAGGTCCCGGCTGCTTTCGGGCATCCTCCCCCTGTATCAGGAGCTCCGAGCGACCTGAAGATGCAGCCAGCAGCATGGGCGCGTGTACCTGGGAAACCTGGGAGGACCAATCCAGTTGCCTCGGTAACTCACAGAGCAATCCTTTGCCCCATATAAGAGGTTGATGCTTAAACTCAGGATAAAAACCACTTTCACACATCTTGGGCTGAGAGCAGTAGAAATGGGTCAGAAGCCAAGGAAGAGTGTGTCATTCACGGTGGTGTCTGGGAAAAGGGACGCTTTTTGCTATTGGAAGCCGTCAGGAAGCGCAGGAGAAGGCAGAGGTGCCAGGACAAGTGACGCAACGGAGCCCAGTCAGATTTCAGGCAGTCTTATAAATAGTCTTCAGACTTTAATTCTTCCCGTTAAGAAAAAGTGAGTTCATTCTGGGAATGGAATGGAGTCATTTTTCCTTCGACAATCAATTGAGACTCTGGGAAAGCAATGAACCATTTGAAGCAAAGCCTGCAAACATGCTCATGCGCTTAGACCCAGTGACCTCCTGCTGGGAATCCAGCTGTGAGTGCAAACCAATAGACTCACTGCGGTGCTGTTGATAACAGCAAAAGAGCAACAATTTAGTGATCTGATAGCAAAGGGATGGTCGAAAGCTCTGTGTATTCACTGCGCTATTCTGCAGTCATCAAAAATGATAAAAATTAAGATGGATATGAATGTGGTAAAACTTCTACAACAGAATATTGAATGGAGAAAGCTGAATGCAAATGGCATCTATAGCTACACAATGTTCACAGCATGTGTGCATGGATGTGGGACTAGGGAATTCAGTGTACAAACATGAGTGTATTGAAAAAAGGTCACGGAGTGGGTGGTTTTTCTTCCCCCCCCCGTTTTTTTATATTAATCTTTCAACTAGGAAGAGAACATCTTTTGCAGAAAAATGAAATTTAATGGCATGGAAAAAAGTTTATTTAATATTATGGATAAAATGTCTATTACAGAAGATATGTATATATGCATTATATCTACATCAAAAAAAGAAAAAAGGGCTTCATAGATATATACCCAAAGTATTACCATTAATGTCTCTAAGTTGTGGACAATCGATGACTTATTTTTTTTTCTTTATGATGTTTTTTTTTCTATATTTCCGACAAACACTATATGTCCCTTTTGAGAATTGAAATATCAGTGAATAAACGGATGGATGGATGGATAGATAATAGATGGGCAGGTGAGAAGGCGGGTAAGGTATGGGATGGATGAATGGAGGTGTGGGTGGGTAGGAGGATGTATGACTGGCCGGCTGGATGTACAGGTATATGTGTGGGTAAGCTGATGGATGAATAGAGAAAAAAGAAAGAGAGAAAGAGAGAAAGGAAGAAAGGAAGAAAGGAAGAAAGAAAGAAAGAAAGAAAGAGAAAGAAAGGGAAAGGAAACAGAGAAAGAAAGAAAAAAGAAAGAAAGAAAGAAGGGAGGGAGGGAAAGAGGGAGGAAGAAAGGAGAAAAAGAGAAAGGAAAAAAGAAAAAGAAAGGAAAATAAAAAAGAAAGGAAAAGAAAAAGAAAGAAAAAGAAAAAAGAGAAAGGAAAAGAAAAAAGAAAGGAGAGAAAGGAAGAACTAAAGAAAGAAAAAGAAAAACGTAGGCTGAATGACTGGCTGGATTGATGGATGGGTGTGTATGGATTAAGGAGTGGATGGAAGGATAAATAAGGAAAGACAGAGAGAGATGGGGTGAATGGATAGATGGATAGATGATAGATATATAGACAGATAGCTAAGTAGATTCATATAGATGTCTCTCTCTTCTTTTCCTTCCTTCCTTCCTCCTTCCTCCCTCCCACCCGTCCCTTCCAAATTCCTTTCACTGGGATGAAACCAGGAGCATAGCCTCCTCAAAAGGAAAGGGAGGCGAGAGCGATGACAGCAATCTTCTGCCCTCGGCCCTCTTCTGCTGCTCCATGCTGGGGTGGGAGAGAAGTGCTCTCCCTGTGTCTCCGTGCCCATCTCCCACCCCAGTTCTGCCAGGCTACGCTCCAGCAGGTGCAGAAGAATAGTCGTGGCCACATCAGACCCAGCTTCAGAGCCCCAAGAAGGACACACACAAAGGCCCCAGGGTCTTGGTTTCCAGGGAAATGGAAGGTAAAGTTAGGGACGCAGAAGGGTTCATTCAGGTCTTTACCACCAAGATTAACTGGCATACCTACAAGGCATCCCAGGTGATCTTTTAATTTATATGTTCATTCATTTGTTTCTCCAGCAGCCTCTGTGGGTCACCTGTGGGAGAGAGTGCACAGGGCGGATGGTTCCAGGCCTGGCGGTGAGCGCAGTAACCAAGGTCCGCCTGAGTCCTGTGGCCGCCTGGGGAGGACAGTGACTGGCCCCTCTGCTGAGCAAGGTTGGGCGTGTCTGAGCTGACTAGGACAGTGAGTGTGATGTCACCAGATGGTGACGGAAGTGAGGGTCGCCCAGGTCAGGGAATCAAGGATTAGCATTGGTGAAAACACAGGAGCAGAGAGAAGGCAAGAATCTCCCGGGCCCCACAGGCTTCCCTGTGGTAGGGTACACTGCAGCAGGCAAGGGCTGCGTGAGAGGCTGCTGGAAAGAACGGGGGCAATCACAGGGGTGCTCACATGGGGACTGAGCCTGGTGTTCTGAGGCTTATGGCTTGCACAATTGGGGCAGGGGGTGGGGGACTCTTAAAGAATACAAAAGCATTTTCCTTTTTGCAAAGGTTTTACAAACCAGTGGCCATGTGAACACATGACTAGGCCCCTCCCAGGACCCTGCACAACGAGGGGCCCAGAGTGGGAGCCACAGTGAACCCACCCTGGTGCTACCTGTGTGCCCTGGGCAACGAGCCGGCGCTGAGGGACCTTAGGGAAAAGGGTGGAACGGCAGCACACAGGATTCAGAAAAGGAACTTCTAACTGTGCATTGCCATCGATTCCCATTGGCTAAAGCAAGACATGTTCTTTGCACCAGAGGCAGCGATGTGCCCAGAATGGGCAACTAAAACTCAGAGATGCCCCTGGCTCCTGGGCACGACTGTCTCACCCGCAGCTGAGCACAGTGGAAGAGCAGCCCGGTTGTCAGCCTGCTTCCTGCCTTCCCAGAGACAGAAACCATGCCCCCACAGTGTGTCCTGGAATGAAACATGCCCACGAGGCAGTGACGGGATGAGGTGACTATCAGGCTGTCTGAAGAATGAAAGTAAGTTTTGTCTACTTGTTTGCTTACTTAAGACTGTCACAGCTAATTTGTTTGTTTGTTTGTTTGTTTATTTTTGTATGTTTAGTGGAGATGAGTTTTGCCATGTTGGCCAGCCTAGTCTTGAAATCCTGACCTCAAGTAATCCACCTGCCTCGGCCTCCCAAAGTGCTGGAATTATAGGCATGAATTATAGCATACCTTGCTATCCAGGCAGGCACTGCTAGACAGGAGCTCCAGGCAGCTGGTGACTCTGCAGACTGGCACGGGCCACGGCCGCAGCCACCGGCCTGGATAGCAAAGTCTTCAACATCATCTCACTCTGGCCTATGATTTCCTCTCCTCTTTCTTTCTTTCCCTGGGCCGTGATGGGTATGAACTAGACCTCATATGACTCCATGCCATAGTAAAGTGGGAAAAATCAGGCAGCACCAACCCCAGCAGTGAGACCGACTAATGCTGCCAACACACATCTGACGATGCTAAAACCCAGGTAACAGGACCACACGAGCCAGCCATCCTTCGCCCACGCCCACCCTGGGCTTCCATGTCCCCTGCTGCACAATGTGGTGGGTGGATGACGGGCCCCACCTGGGGCTGTGGATGAGAAATAGCCCATAAAACTTTCCGTAAAGCTCTGTACACCTATAAAGTGCTATTAAAGTAATGACTATAGATTAGGATCAAAACTGAAGGGAACACGCATGCCCATTTGGGCTCTCCCAAGACCCACTCCTTGGCCCAGAGGGCCTGGGAAAACACACGGCTGCCCTTAACTTCAGCAAGTTACAACTGCTTCCCCATAGACAAAAGCCAGACAGAGGTGACCTGCACAAGGACTGAGTCATCCTCAGTTTCTTCCAGTGCTTTTTGGCTGGGATGTTGCTCCTAATCCTCACTAGATTTGCATCCTTTTATTATTACTCTGTGTGCTCTCCTGCCTTCTCCACAATGTCCCAGTGAGTTCTGAGAGCCTGTGATATATTTCCACAGCACATCCATAAACACAGGTGTGTTTCCAGATTATTTCAAAAAGAAGAAAAATAGTGACAGTCTTTTTTTTTTTTTTTTTTACAGAGTCTCACTCCATCGCCCAGACTGGAGTGCAGTGGTGCGATCGTAGCTCACTGCAACCTCCGCCTCCTGGGTTCAAGCAATTCTCCTGCCTCAGCCTCCCAAGTAGCTGAGATTACAGGCACCCGCCACCACACTCACGCCTATAATTCCAGCACTTTGGGAGGCCGAGGCAGGTGGATTACTTGAGGTCAGGATTTCGAGACCAGGCTGGCCAACATGGCAAAACTCCATCTCCACTAAACATACAAAAACAAACAAACAAATTAGCTGTGACAGTCTTAAGTAAGCAAACAAGTAGACAAAACTTACTTTCATTCTTCAGACAGCCTGATAGTCACCTCATTCCACTTTACGAGTGTAAAGTCATCACGAGGAGAAAATTGTTCTACATGTAGGTCATGAGTTGACATTTTCTTTCATCATCAATAAAAACAGCAGGTTCCAATGTGTAAAATTTGGATTTATCTCTTTAGCATAACTCAAATGAAATAAACCATCCCTACCAGATAATAACTTTTTAAAATAAAAAAGTTGATGTAGAAAACATTTTAATCAATACCACAAGTAGCACTCGATGTAATATTTATGTCTTACTTGGAAACCGTTTCTTTTTGCAAAACTATATTTCAAAAGACAGAATAGTCATGGTACAAAAACGTTTATTTAAATTAAATATTTTCAACAAATTAATATTGACAACTGTTTCAAAGTATGTGTCGTTCTTTCAAAAAAAATGAAACAGTTTAGCTTAATGGCTGTGATACTGTTTTATGAGATTATTCATACATGCTCTGGACTGCACACCCGTCAATCATATCATCAACAATTTACTATTTATTACCAAATGGCATATAAAGTAATAGCATAAAGAGTAATCATATCTTATAAGTGATTTTACAATAGGACATCTTGGGAGGGCAAAAAGGATTTATCAACAATACAAAACATAAGATAAAAATAATAGGAGATTATATAAAACATATTTCATACAGGAAATAATATGCTAAAATAAAAAAACAACAACAACTGTCTTTCAGCACACTGTTACACATGCTCCTTCACAGGAGGTCTGGGAGAAAGATGAAAATGTTTTGGGGTCAGGTGTCCAGGGCTCAGAAACATTTTTGGAATCACAGTGAGTTTCTGATTTGTGGGAAGTTGCTCTAAAGCACTGGCTGAGGACTTTGCCTGGGGACCTGGCTGGTGAGGAAGGCACTCTCACTGCTGCTGGAGGAAGCATGCTTGGGCTAAGTCAGGGGCTGTTTGAGTTAGCGACTAGTTCAGCAGTGGAGGAAGAGTAGAAAGAAGAGAAGAAGAAATCCCAGAAAAGAGAGTAAAGAAACTGGAGACGGCTGGGAAGGAAGCACCTTTCAAATCTACAGAGGGGGAAGTGTATATCCAGATTTGAGGACAGTGACTTTGCTTGGTTGTAAAGTCCTTTTAGGAACCCGGGCTCTTTGGGTCATCAGAAACAGGGAGTTGGCAAGAAGCTGTCATTGTTAATAAAAATATCTGATTTAGACTTTAAGAGTTGCATGAAGTGGGCATGTGTCTCTCACACTCCTTTTATATATTCAGACTGTGCAGATTCTTTTTTTTTTTTTTCCTTGAAATGGAGTTTCACTCTTGTTGCCCAGGCTGGAGTGCAATGATGCAATCTTGGCTCACTGCAACCTCTACCTCCCAGGTTCAAGACATTCTCCTGCCTCAGCCTCCCAAGTAGCTGGGATTACAGGTGTGCACCACCACTCCTAGCTAATTTTGTATTTTTCGTAGAGACAGGGTTTCATCATGTTGTCCAGGCTGGTCTTGAACTCCTGACCTCAGGTGATCCACACGCCTCAGCCTCCCAAAGTGCTGGGATTACAGGCGTGAGCCACCATGCCCGGCCTAGACTGTGCATATTCTCTTGAAGTGTGTGTATAATAAAGAGAGACAGAGACAGAGAGAGAGAGAGAGAGAGAGAGAGAGAGAGAACTGCTTTAAAATGTATATTTAAAATAAAATAGTTTTAACTCAATCCCATTTTCTGTAATATAGGTAGCCATACTGGTTAATGTCTCAAATCAGGTTGACTGTTTTTTGTCAAATTGTGAGTCCCTTTGGAATTTTGTGGTCATTTTGGAAAGGAGTGCAGAAAGTGCAGAAAGCCTCGTGGTCCTTGGGCTGTGCACACAAAATTATCACCAGATCATAGGTTAGTGAGCTCATTAATGAGTCAGATTTCCCCATATTCCTTTATTAACCTTGAGAGAACCCTAAATCAGAAAACTGTGGACCAGAAGGGACCTCGGCTATCAAGTCTGTCCCACCATTAGTTTCGACGATGGCTACAAAGAAAAGAGGTCGGTGAATATTCTACTGGGAGACAGCAACTCTCAGGGGCTGGAGGAAAACTCACTTGAAGGAATATACTTAAAATGCAGGCTGCAGGGGCTTGAATGTGGGGAAGGGGATGGAGGCGGCACTCGGATAAGCAGAGTCCAGCTTAGGCCAAAGGCTCTGGGGCCACAGTTCAGACCTCCCTGCCCTGAGTGGTGGGAGGAAAGCTAGTGTGGCTGCCGGGCTCCCCCGCCACTCAGGGCACAGGAAGGAGAGGGTGTGAGGGCTGGCTGGACGCGGCGCCTCCAGCTCTATGACACACTGTAGCTGTTGTAGTACGTGGCCGTGGCATCAGCCAGGACAGAGATGAGGCTGGTCTCTGTGGGACCCGTTGGTGTCACCTGGGAGACGGGGACATGCCCACTGAGGGCCATGGTCCCTGTGGCAGAGTCTGGGTGGCCAGGAGTGTTCAAATACTGGTCGAATTCATTGCGATCCATGTCCCCCAGGAGTTCCACCTGACTCAGTTGATCCAGGGCATCCAAGCCAGGGTGCTCAGGAGGCGGGGAGAGCTGGCCCAGGTGGGCTTGGAGGTTGGAGTGGAGAGGGTGGTAGGTGGCCGGGGAGTAATAGGCAGGAGATGGGGGACAGCCGGGTACAGGGGACATCATGGAGACGCCGGGGGACTGGCCAAGGGCCAAGGAGCCCAGGGAGTGGCTACAGTGGAGAGGGCTGGGGGCGTACTCCGGTGAGTACGGGGGCCCTGGCAGATGGGGGATGCGGCGGGGGTGGCCGTGCTCCTCCTGGCAGGGGGAGGAGAAGAAGGTCTGCTCCGGCTCCAGCACGTCCAGGGGAGACATTTCAGGAGGTGTGGGCAGCCCGTACGGGTACGTGTCCACACTGCTCGGAGTGCCGCCGCCGCCACCACCAGCCGGCCCCTCGTGGTAGCAGCCCCGGAGGCTGGGCAGGGCAGTGCCGGGGGAGTACTCACCCCTGTCCTCCTTCTCCCCCAGCGCCCCCCGGCTGCCGCTTCTCTTCTCCGGCAGGGCGTTCTGGTCCCGGGAGAGGGAGCTCAGGAGGAAGCCGGGATCCACGCGCTTGCACAGCCGCTTGGCCTGCTTTTTTCTGCGCGGCCGGTACTTGTAGTTGGGGTAGTCCTGCATGTGCTGCAGGCGCAGCCGCTCCGCCTCGTCCACGTACGGCCTCTTCTGAGACAGCGTCAGTGCCTTCCACGACTTTCCTGCTCACACAAGGCAGAGGAGGCCATGCTCAGTGTTGTGCCCTCAGGCATTGCACATGCACACGCGTACACACACATGGGCACATGTACACACACCTCCCTTCACCCTCTCAGTCACAGAGGACACGGGCACCTCTTGCACCCTCTTCCCAACCCAGATCCTGCAGACACAGTGAGGCGAAATCAACACCTCTGCTTGCATCCATAAAGCCAGATCGTGCACTGTGCACACAGAGAGCATCGCCTCTCATGTAAGAGCCACCAGAGCATGCCCAGGCTACAATGCAGGGTCCCCAGTGAAAAAAGCCCACCTGACCATATTCAGCTACAGGAAGAAAATACCTAATGATCACAATATTGATTGGGGCTCTTTTTACCCTTCGAGGGTCCATTCTAAACATTTGTGCATTCTCATGAAAATCTCTGCCTTCATTGATTAGTGCAGGCTAAAGAGATACTGTCATAGTTACCTATGGCATAAATCTCACAGCCCTTTCTGGGAGGGAACTCAGGCTCAGTCAATAGTTTCACAGATGTCAGTAAATCAGAGATTTTCACTTAGGTTAACAAATGCCTATTCCTTACCTCTGAAGGTCAAATAGGACCCTGCTGGATGACCGAGGCCAGAATGCTAACATCTGCCTGCAACGCATGTATGCATGCCCAGACACATGCGTGCACACACATATACATGCAAACCATCACTTCCAGCCAGCCATCTTTTGAGGACCCTTGACGGTGCCAGGGCACCTGCTTAGCCACAGATCTCCATGCAGAAGCTATTCCCTGCACTTCTCTGAGTCTCTATTTTCTTCAGTATAAAATAAAGATATTGTGACACTCTCCAGCTCCAAACTCTCTCTTTAAAAATTATTCCATGCTTGCAACCCACTGGTGCTAATATGCTGGCTGTACTTGATCTTCTATTCACCATTGCTTGCTTGTCTGTTGTTTTTCAAGTCCCCGGAGCATCTTCCCTCATCTCTCAGTGTGCACTGCACACCCCTCCTGCAGTGTTTTCTAGGGGTGGAAGGCTTCTTGGGTTGCTTTGCTACCTCCTAAGGTGGGCTCAGGATTCTACAACTTTAACATGTTCTCCCACGATGCTAATATGTCCTGAAGTTTGAGATGCATTAACCTAGAGGTTAAGGCCTAAGGAAAGGGCTATGTGTTCCATTCAGCACATTCTGCACAGGGCCAGGTGCAGAGCCGTGCACACAGCAGCCCTCAGTACCTCTGTCGACTGGTTCCTTGGGCCGGGGCTCACAGCCAGGGTAGGGCAATGATTAAGGGCATTGTACCACTTGGATGAAAGTTTATAGAAATTCTGTGGAGCTTTTAACTAACATCATTAGCTGTCACTTAAAAGCATGACTTGAAAGTGTTAGGAGCTGCAGATTCAGGGCTGATCATCAGTTCCCAGCCTGTGGCTGAGGCTACAAACTGTTGCAAGCGACCCAAGATTCAGGTGCACCCCATACCCTGTCCGTGGTCTCAGTATAAAATGTGGCCCTAGCTTCTAAATGCATCCGGATGTTATATGATCAATAAAATACGTGTTCATTTTAAAATGCTACCAAATATCTCCTTCTCTTTATGCACTTTCTCAATCATAATATATTAAAAATACCAGTGTGACTAGGTCACATTTTTAATGTTAAGGTTTGGAAGGTTTATAGTGGAAAAAGTTGAGACTCTCATATGCAGGCTTTTCCTCTCAGGTCAGAAAGGAAGCCAAGAAGGAAATGTCACACAGGTGGAGGGGATCATCCCGCTGCCCCCTGCTAACAGGTGCACAAAGTCCATATTGTGAAAAGCACCAGTGTTGCGGTTTCCCTCACCCAGTGCCAGGAGCTACATGGCTCAGCAGGAAGGAATCCGTGTTTTTTCTGCAGAATGAACTGTAACCTCCTGAAGCTGAAGTGTAGGCCCGACTGGGACCAATTCACAGGAAGCATCTGTCTCCTGTGTCCCTGTGTCTGCCCCTTTCCTGGGAGCAGGCCTCCCCAATTCCGAAGGGCCGTGCTTCTCACCCTTCCCTCCTCCCCAATCCCTGGCCCAGGCCTGCACAGAATTCCTTCTCTATCACCCTCACAGCAGTGGCTTGCTTCCCCCTCAGCAGGCATGGTCAACAGGCACAGTGCCCAGGGTCCGTGGAAAAAAATGTTTGGGGATCCACAACAAACATATTTTCATTTCTTTTAAAATCTAAAGAAAAATATAAACTAATCGGTTAAAGAAAATGTTTTATTATTGTACATATTAATATATTTGTCTTTATGCCAACACTGTGTAAAATAAAAATGTTACTGTTTTTTGATGAGGGAAAAGGCCCCAGAAGGCTGCAGACCACTAACGCGAGTTGGTGAAGCCAGCCACGAGGCTGGGCCCTTTGCAACCAGCACTCCATCAACTGCTTTACACAGCAGCTAAACTGCAGGAGGGCTCGGCCTGGGACCCGCTCTGCGGGCCTGCGGCTTTGACCAGCAGAAAGAGGGGCGTCAGTCCTATCTCCAAAGTTCCGCCCCGGGAAAGAGCCCTGAGCGCTGAACTCCGACGAAAAAAAGAAGGGCTCTGTTCTGGGCAGGGTGGGGTTTGGGAAGGGTAAAGACGGCCTCGGGTGCCCACACGTCCCTTCTTATAGGACCTGTCTCCCGCTGCGTGCACCAAGTGCTTGTGCTTTGAAAGGTTTTCGCCGATTAAACCGAATAAAAACCGCGTCGAAAGGCAAAGAAGTTAGGGGTTAGGTAGGGTCGAAAAGTACTCAGCTCGACACCAGAGGAAAAAGAAACCCCCACAGGAACTCCGGTTGTTCGGGTGTGTCCTAACAGCCTCACTCCGGACCTCTTGAACCTGGTGGGTCCGTGTCCCCAGCCCCTGCGGGGACAGCCCAGGAAAAGGCCGGGTTCCAGGACAGCCCAAGCATCCAAATCAAGTTATCTACACCCCCGAGGCTGATAATAGATGAACGAATCGAGTCTATTGGGGTAAGTTTTTTGTTTTGTTTTTCTCTTAATTATTTAAAGCAAGGATTCGTTCCGCAGGGTCTCTCTTCAGGAATATTCGTTAATTATAATTTCATCTGTGACAGCCTTCCTCTGAGATGGCCCAATTGTAAGATCCAGGGAATGCTGGGTCTTCCCACTTCGGTATTTCTAGCAAACGCCGGTTCCACCCAGCCTCGACGTTTCCGTCCCTGCCCTGTCCATGCGTGCCGGTCCCTGCGGCCAGGCTTCCCAGCCTGGCCGCTGCCCCGTCTCCCCGCCCCCTGGGGCGCCGACCTCCGCTCCTGTCCCAGCAAAGGAGCCTCCCCTGCCTGCCGCGCTGTTTCACTTTGGACCGCGCCAAGTGCCCCCGCTCTGAATCCTGGGCACCGCGAGCACCCACGCTCGCGCAGACGGCCAGCCACGCGGGCACGAAGAGGGCCCTCGCCCCGCGTGCCGGGTTGTCCCCAGGCTCCGCGCTCGCACCCGCCCTGCCAGGCAGCCAGCCGCTCGCCGTCCGCCCCCCGCCCCCAGCCCCCAGCCCGCCCGACCGCGCGCTCACTCACCCAGCATCTTGCTGAGCTCGGCGTTGTGCAGGTCAGGGTTCTGCACCGCCAGCCGTTTCCTCTCGTCCTTGGCCCAAACCATGAAGGCGTTCATGGGCCGCCGGATACGGCTCTCGGAGCCCTTGTCCCCCGGGGGCCGAGGGGCGGCGGGCGGCGACTGTCCATCCGACAGCTCGGCGTCCAGGGCCGGGCACTCGAGCCCCTCGGGCCAAGGGTAGGCTCCCAGCAGCGAGGCCATGGCCGCACGCGGGTCGCCTCGCTTAGCTTGGCGGGGCCGGCGCGGACCTGGCCCTCGCACCGGTCGGGGCGTCCAACTTGGCCCGCAGCCGCGACCCGGCCCCTGATTTATCAGCTTCGGGCGGCCGCGTCCTCCAATGACTCTCCAAGGCGGCGCGGCCCCTCCCTCGGTGTCGGCACGGGTCCCCTCCCTGCGTCCCGGGCCGCCGCCGGGTCCCCGCTCCAACCTGCCGGGAGGAGGAGGGAAGAAGGGAGGGAGGCAGGGCCTCCTCCCCGCACCCGCCCCCGGCCCGCCCCTCCACCGCCAGGGGCCCGCCCGGGGATCTGCGCCGGGCTGGCCCGGGCCGCCTCCCGCCCCCTGCCCTGGACCCGCAGGTGCCGCAGAGCCGCAAGGCAGGCGCTGGAGGCCCGCTCCAGCCCGGGCCTGCCCGGGTCAGACTCCACTGCCCCTCCTGCGCGTGGAGCCTCGGAAAACCCAATCCAACCAGGTTTCGCCGAGCTCGCCTGGGCGTGAGAGACACTGACCATGAACCCCTCAGATCAGCCGTTCTTAATACTCCGACTGCCATTCCTTTCTAAAATGACCGGGTTTCGGCCACCGCAGCCCGAGCCAACTGGGGTCGCCACAGAGGCCGGCCGGAGCCGGAGCTAGGGACTGCACCCCGCCTCGGGTTCTGTGCAGTGTTCGCCGAAGGCCCCGCGACGCCCCCGCCGCCCCTGGCTCTCAGGAGGGCGAGGCCGGCGTTCTGGTTCTCAGCCACCTGGTTGATTTCTCCTCTCACTCCACCCGCACCCAGTCTCCGGGGCCAGGCCTCCAGCTCCCTCACTTCTGGCTCTTCTCACCCTGAATTTTCTCCTTATATTTTCTCTTTCCTCCTCGGATTGGCAGTCCGGCTTCTCCGAAAGGAGTCGCTCCCGCCCTCTCGCGTCCCCCCTGGCTGAGCTGCGACCTGCTAACTCCCCCAGTTTCCCTCATCTGCACACCCTGGTGTACACCGACCGTGCGTGCCGGGCCCGTGTGCAGCCTGGGGACTGCGGGCTGGGAGCTCACGGCCGTCGCTTGCCCGCGCTCACCGCAGC
The DNA here is from genome assembly GCF_024542745.1 of Macaca thibetana thibetana. Lineage (NCBI taxonomy): Eukaryota > Metazoa > Chordata > Mammalia > Primates > Cercopithecidae > Macaca > Macaca thibetana. Next base: position 133,440,142 of record NC_065585.1, read on the forward strand.
TCCCATGTCACCCGGCCCCCTGTGTGGAGCGCTGTTCCCGCACTCTCATATAAGCGCCGGCACACAGTAGGCGCTCAAGGCCTGCAGAATGAGTGAGCAAATATGGCTCAGACACCTACTGAATGAAAGTCGGCAGGTTTGACTAGATCCTGGAATTCAATATTTACTGAGCGCCCTCCATGTGCCGGGCTCCACAGAGGTGATCCTGGAAGGAGGCAGCGTTGTGGGGGTGGGGGTGGGGGTGCCGTGGGATCCGGTGTCAGAACCTGTCTTAGTGTTTAGGTGACTGAACGTGCGACTCTGGACAAGTCACATCTCTCTGGATCGCCTTTCCTAATCCTAACACGGGACGATGATAAGACTGACCTTTCAGGGCTGTTGTGAAGATTCGGTGAGACAAATGTAGAGAAAGCTCCAACCCTTCCTGTGATGCTTGACGTTAATACAACTCTAGGCATGAAGCCCGTGAGCCTGAGTCCGAATTTCAATGTTCCCGCGCGCAGCAACCGATGCCTTGCATGCAACATGCAGCGGGCCCCACGGCTAAGACCCGGCAAGTGTAAGGTGAACTGCAGCGTCTCTGTTTTCACGTCCTAATTTTCACCTCTAGAGCCCGGGACAATTTTCATCCGAGAATTAGCTTTTCGAACAAAAGAGATGGCTGGGCTTGCCAGGATTCAGTAGCAGCACCCTGGGCCGGTGCGCCCCAACCGCTGCACTGGCGGGCCGGGAATCTAAGGGTATGGGGCGAGGTGCGCGCTGCGCAGCACGGGCAGAGAACAGGGTGCCCACCGCTGGGGCAGCATCCAGGAACCAGAGGCGGAGCGGTGGGGGACCCAGTGGGGGCCGTTTGCAGAGAGTTTGTCCTCCATCTAGGCGGACTTCCCAACCCTGTAAAACCCAGGCCATCTCCAGTGGCCGACCCCTTTCCCGCATGTGCCTCCAGCAAAACCCCTAGGCCAGAGTGCGCCTCGTGGAATCCAGGGCCGCGCCTGGCCAGGAGAAGGGAGCTCTTTGAGGAAGGGGAGAAAGAGGGTCCCACTTTGGGGCTTGAGCTGCGGCGGAAGATCCAGGGAAGAGCTCGTCCCCGACCCTTTCTGACCCTACTGAGCTCCAGGGCGGGGGCGGTGCTCAGCAGGGTCGGAGGCCACGAGGGGACAGCGCCCCCTTCCCGACGACTGGTGTCCCCACTCCCCGCCCCAGCCCGTAGCGCCCTCCCTGCATGGCCCCAGAGCAGAGCGCGCAAGCCGTGGGGCCGCGCCCGGGCACCAGGTTAGGAAGATGCGCCCTCCCCAGGGAACACGGAACGGTCAAGTTAGATCCCAGACACCGACGGCAACAACAGAGAAAACAACGGGGACGGGGCCAGAGAATACGTGTTGTGATTGTTGTCTGCACTTGTTTAGTTTCTTGCTTTTCCTCTGCAGAGAGCTTGCAAGCCTGGGCTGTCCAGGAGGTGATCATCAACCTTTCCAGTGCTGATGCGGGCGCCGCCCGGAGCTCGGGAATTGCCAGCACCGCAGTAGCCGGGCTCGCTTGCTCCATTCCTTCATTCCCTTGCGTCCACGCATTTATGCACCTTGGCAACCGTATGCGAGCGCGCCCTGGTGCAGGCGACGCCAAGGGACGCGGGGTCGCCATAACCCCGCCGCTTCTCTGGTCACTGCGAGCTTGTCCTTCCAGAGCTCCGCGCTGACCCTACGCGACCCCAAAGCCTGGAGCTCGGAGGGCTGAGCTAGAGGCGGAGGGAGCCAGCCCTGGCATGCCGACACTTGTGTCGCCAGCGCTGGGTTCGGGGCTGCGGCCAGCTGTGGGTCCAGCGGCTCTTAGGTCGAGGCTAGGCGCGGCGAATCGTCACGGCGCGGACCCTGAAAGACCTGGCGGAGAAAGGTCAAGGCCCAGGGCTACCGGGTTGGATCTTGCGGGGCTCTGACCTTCGGCGAGACCGGTCAGGGGCAGCCAAGCAGAGGCGGAGAGGCAGGGCCGGGTGTGATGACGCGGGGCACACTGGACAACGCGCGTGCTCCACGCAGCCGGCCTGGCCGCACCACCGGAGCTCACGCCTCCCGCGCGAGTTACCTGAACTGCACTCTCTTAAAAGATGTTTTCTTTCTTCCTTCTTTCTTTTCTTTTCCTTCCCTCCCTTCTCCCTCCCTCCCTCCTTTCTCCCCGACCCCCTTCTCTGTCCGTTTAGCTCGGTAGTTCTGTGAACATTGGTTTCCAAGGACACAGGACCTGAAGCCAGAAATCCCCAATTCCGATTTTCTGCAATTCAATTGCGTTGTGATAACTCACTTAACTAATCTCGGCCTCAGTTTCTTCACCGGTAAAATGGGGATAATACAAGGTGGCTGACACAGTGTTTGTAAAAGCTCCTCGTAGAGTTTTCTGAGTTGTGAAATATGAAATCGTGAGTGGGTGAAAACCTAAAAAAAAAAAAAAAAAAAGTCGGGCCTCCACAACTTTCCTCTCCAGGAGCTTTTCTCATTCTATTCCAAACAGAGGAATTTCAGCTGCTCTGGGGTGCAAGGGGAGAGAAAGGGGCAGAAAGAGGGGGAGGAGGAGGGGGAGGAGGAGGGAGAGGAGGAGGGAGAGGGGAATCCAGCTGCAGTACCCCTGGTACCTGCTCCGAACCCGCTGCGAACCCGGAGCTCTGAGCCGGACCAGGCGCGTCCTGGGCCAAGGGCCTGCCTTGGGCGGGGCCACCGCGGATACTCCGGAGGCTCGAGGCAGCGCCCGCAGGCGTTGGGTGCAAGTGTTCTGTGTTTGCTTTTAGTTCCTCACACCAGGCTAGAGGTTGAAGTTATTATCATCACCATCTTCGCTCACGCTGATTTGTCTGTACTTGATTGGCAGTCTTTGCAAAGCAGGTTCCCATTCACTGGCTCATCCCCGCCTCCACACAACCCTCGAAGCAGAAGGCTCAGAGTTTTAGGATTGAGCCACTTCCCAGACAAGGCGGGTGAGGCTGCGGCTACAAATGCCAGAGCACAGACCCCAGCGCGCGGCTCCTGACCTCACGCCTGGACTACTAGGTTCCTGTGCGCCCAAGTAGTGCCCCAGCTCGAGGGAACGGCTTCTAACCAGCTGCTGCGACGCCTCCTGGCTTTGCGCTCCCTCTAGTCTGGTCTCTGGAAGTTCCACTGCACCTTCCCTCATCCAAAGGGTGCCTTCAGTTTAAGGCGTGTCCTGAACAAGGTAACTGAAAAGCAAGGGGACAAACCCTGCTGGCCATGGCCGAGGTGCGGGCTGGAGAGAGGGGAGAACCGGCCAGGCCTGCCAGCCCCACCTCCCGCCCGTGCGGGGTCCAGGAGTCTGCAACTCGGGTTTTCTACAAGACGCTGTAGTGGAGTTCCTTTTTCAACCCACGGAAATCTCTCCATAGTCATCTAAGAGAAGCCCATCAAGTTCCTAATTTAGAATAACTGTCTGTGATTAAAACAGCAGGGATTGGCCGGGCACAGTGGCTCACGCCTGTAATCCCAGCACTTTGGAAGGCAGAGGAGGGCGGATCACCCGAGGTCAGGAGTCCGGGACCAGCCTGGCCAACACCATGAAACCCCATCTCTAGTAAAAATACAAAAATTAGCCAGGCATGGAGGCATACGCATGTAATCCCAGCTACTTGGGAGGCTGGGGTAGAACTGCTTGAACCCGGGAGGCGGAGGTTTCAGTGAGCTGAGATCCCATCAGTGCACTCCAGCCTGGGCAACAAGAGCAAAACTCTCTCTCTCTCTCTCTCTCATTCTCTCTCTCTCTCTCTCTCTCTCTCTCACACACACACACACACACACACACACACACACCGAGCAGGGATTTCAGATGTACACCTGCAGCTTCACTACACTGACTGAAGCAGGCAGAACAAAAGGACATTAGGTCAGTTTCACAGAATCTGAGGTCCAGTAGCTTTTCCACATGAACCTAGGGAAAAAGGAATGTTGTTTTCAGACTAGATTGCTCCTGAATGTGGGTAGTACAGACCCCTTATAACATCAAAAGCTTTTTGTAGTTGCTTAAAATACTAAGATACAGTTTCCCTGGGTCAGGCATTCCTGGTTACTGCAGAGGCCCCCCCGTACACACATACTTGTGAGCACCCCTAACCCACCACTTGTCTCTGATGAATCATGTCTCTAGTGGATAATACCTAAAACCTCCATGGTGGGAAGAACACTGACTTGGAGCCAGAAGCCACAAGGCCAGTCCAACCTGCCACTACTGTCTGTGCACATTTTAGCAAGTCACTTCACTGGTTAACTCACAGGCTCTGGAGCCTCAGTGAGGCCCCGAGAGATGAAGGACTTGCCACGTTTTGTCCACTTGGATAGCACTGAGATAAGCTGATGTTCAGTCTGTGATTTGTGTTTGCTTCCCCCTAGCACTGAGGGACATCAGTCCCAAGCCAGTAACACCCTTTTTCTACACTAACTTTCTTCCACTCTACTCTGAACAATTATCAGGTTTCCTTTAAGGGGTCAAGTGTGTCAGATTACTGCACAGAAATGATCTTTATTTAATTGGTCATAAGCTAGACTTTCAGACAAATTTCAATAGAAAAATTAACAAACTACAGGATAAATTAGCAGTTGGTTTGAGGGGATATTTATTTATTTTTATCCTATTGTCTCTTCTTTCCAAATGTCTAAGATGAAGAAGTGAAATTGATTAGAAACAACCCATAATAATACAACATGGAAAATAAGCTTTTTCTTAGGACATTTGTACACACATCTGACTTCTGGGTAAATAGGATATCAGGCTAATGATGAGACAGCCTAGATAGAGATCTCATCACAGAGAATTCTGTCATCAGCCAACAATTCCAGTGTGAGAAGTTGAGGATACTTCATGTTTGTTTAGATTATGAGATTGCTTTATTGTGTAGATTTCAAACTACTATGTTCTGTTTGTAAGATAAAATGTATATTGAAGTATAGCATCTCTACAGAGAAGTGCATGGAGTTTTCACCAAGTGAACACACCACATAAGCAGCACTCAGATCAAGTAACAGGTGTTGCGAGCCCTGATATTTTTAAGGCTCCCTACCACTGAGTTGTGAGCTCCCTTAGAGCAGGGACTGAGTACCATTCTGGTTTAAAATATAGTACATTAATAGAAAATTTGAGTATGGCTTGTGTCTGCTTCACTGTGTCTGAGTCTGGAAAGACGTGAACAACTAGAAGTCACCTGAATGGCCAGAAGCTAGAATTATCTGGAGGCTTCTTCACCCACAAGTCTTGCACCAGAGGAGGGGTGACTCAAAGATTGGGCTAAGTTGTGACTGTTGACTGGCATGTCTACACATGGCTTCTCCATATGTTTTTGGCTTCCTTTTTAGCATGGTGGCCTCAGAGTAAATCTTACATGTCAACTTGGCACTCCAAGAATGAATGTTCCCATAAATCAAGCCAAAGGCTATATGGCCTTCTAAGACTTAGGCTCAGAAGTCACATTACATCACCTCTAACCGATATTTGTTGGTCAAAGCAGTCACAAGTATGTCTAGATTTAACCAGAGGAAATACAGACCTCCACCTCTCAAAGTGGGGAGTGTCACAGAATTGTGGCTGTGTTTTAAAACCATGAGGTATGTGTATGTGTAGAGATGGTGGAAATGAGAATACCAGAGGTTTATCACAGACAAAGTAGCTAACTTTGTAACTCATAACACTCTTTCCCACCCCAAGGCCAATGTCAGGGCAAAGAAGTGCACCTTCTTTTTCCACACATTTAAACGAAGCCTTACACAATGCCATTCCTTCAAAAGGTTTTTCAAAGTTCCTCAAAAGAAACTAATAGAAATCGGACTATAGTAATTTTATTTTTGAGACAGAGAATGCTGAAGCACAAGATGTGCTCAGAAACATAAAGCGATTTAAAGGATAGGGCTGGAGCTGGGCATTGAAGTTGTATTTGAAAAAAAGCTTAATGAGTTATGGTTCTATATTTGGAACTCGAATTTTTAGGGTTTGATCAGAGGGAGTTGTCAAGGATATTTTGAAAAGAATTTCAGTGCAGGTAGAGAAAATGAGTTCTAAGCCCTTCCTCAACTAGCTTCTTAATAGCCGCCATCCCCTACGTTTCTGACACTGGATCTAGTTCATGTATTATGTGGAGCAGTATTAATCACAGTCATGCTTACCTGTGTAAATAGAATTTTTAAGGTGCTCTTACACATACCATCTCACTTCATTTACAAACACCTTATAAGGTAAGCTGGGAAGGTGTTCGATTATCGCTCTAATTTTGTAGAGGAGAAACTGAGGCTCATAGAAATAAAATGACAGGTGGCAAGTGACAGACCTGGCAAAATGACTCCCCATTCAAGGCTCTCTCCAAAATATCATTCATTGCTTAATTCTCCATGGGATTTAGGGCTTGACTGAAATGAAGTTGGATCCAAACAAACAATATCACATATAAGAAAGTAAGTTTTAAATTATAAAAACTTCCACTTCTGCTTATGCTGGAGTAACAGGGATCAGATTAACCCCCCACCTTAAACAAATACAAAACTAAACAATATCTGAGTTTTCAGCTATTGCACAACAGACAGTGCACATAGTAATTCTGGAAAAGAGAAACAAATGAGGTGAACCCAATACGTGCCCCTGATCATTGTCTGGAGAAGGTCTCTAGGCCATGATGCAGGGAAGGGGAAAACAGAAACCAGGGAGATGCTGAGTAGAAGAGTCAGAGTTCTGAGCTGAGAGAGGATGAAGCAGAGAAGAGTTTGCACAGACAGGGCTTCAGAGATTGGAAGAGAGGTCTGCTGGAATTTCTGCCTGACAATGATCTGCACGTGTGTGTGAAAAAAAATCCTAAGGCCATGGAAAGAACCACTGGAAAAAAATTAGGTGGAATAATCTCCTGAGCTCATACCAGGACAGAAAGTTTCTGTTCCCACAAGTAGGGTAGAAAGACCTCCTACTACGCGGGACATCAGGTAGGATCCTCAGAAGACTACTGTCTGATGGAAAAAAAAACAGGAAAATAGAATCCACAACCAGAATGAAAATCAGTCAATAGAAATGGCACCAGAAATGACAAAGATGATGGAATTGGCAGATATGGATGTTAAAAAAGTTATTTTAAATATACTCCTTGTGTTCAAGAAGGTAGAGGAAAACAAGATCACAGTTCTTGAAAACAAGATGTAAAAGATCTAAAAAACAAAAAAAGAGCCAAATCAAAATTTGAAAGGTAGAATATTTGAGTTACAAAATACCCTATAGAGGATTATCAGTAGATTAGACATTGCAAAAGAAAATATTAGTAAACAAGAAACATGCCAATATAAATGATTCCAAATGAAAAACAGAAAAAAGACTGAAAATTAACACAGAAGTAACAACTTGTGAGACCATATTAAGTGGCCTAACATAAAAGTAATTAGGCTCAGAAGAAAAGGGAGAGATTAGAAAAACGTATCTGGGAAAATAATGTTTTTTAAATTTAATGGAAACTATAAATTCACAGATTCAAAAAGCCCAACAATCCCCCCCCCCCAAAAAAAAACTAAAGGAAACCATACTAAGGCACATCATAATGAAATTGCTGAAAATCTTGAAAGCAACTAGAGGGAAAAGGACATATTACACACAGAAGGAAAAAACAAAAACTAAAGCAGACTTTGTGCTTGAAACTATGCAATCCAGAAGACGATGGAATAACATTTTTTAAAGTACTGAAACAAAAAAATTTTAAAACCACTCAACCTAGAATTCTATATCTAGCAAAATTATTTTCTAAAATAAAAGCCAAATAGGACTTTCCAAACACACAAAAGCTGAGTGAATTCATCAGGAGACCAACATCATGAAAAATGTTGAAGGAAGTCCTTGAGGCAAAGGATAGTGACATAGATGGAAATTTGGATGCACACAAGGGAACTGGTGAACATAAAATACTTTTCTTCTATTTTTAAAATCTATTAAAAATATAATTGTTAAAGTAAAAATAATATATTATTGAATTGATAGCATATGTAGAAGTAAAATTTTATGACAATAATAGCAAAAAGATCAGGAGGAGGGAAATGAAAATATAGTTTTGTTAGGTTCTTGTAAATATATATGAAGTGGTATAACATTATTTGATGATAGACTGACCATTTAAGATGTAACGTTAAGATGTAAGACCATTTACTGTAAACGTTAGAGCAACCACTTTTTAAAAAGAGCTAATATGCCATCAAGGTATATACAAGGGAATAATAAACTTCTCAATTAATCAAATCTATCCAAACAGAAAAAGATGAAAAGGAAGCAAAGAATAGATGAGACAAATAAAAAACAAATAGTAAGATGTTGGATTAAAACACAACCATAATTATGATCACACTAAATATTTATTTAATTTATTAAATATTACATTTAAAAGCGGGGATTGTCAGATTAGATTTTAAGAAAAAGCAACATAGAACTATATGGTTATAGGATGGTCTAAAGAAATTCACTTTAAACACAAGACATAGATTAGCTAAAGGTCAAAGAATGAGATTATTTTATACCCAGTCCAGCATGTAAGGAGATTGGAAATCATTAATCCCATCCTAACAACAAGAGAAAAAGCCGAACAAACTGAAAATTGAAAACTCTTCTTGGCTCCATCAAATAATTCAGGTCATAAAGCAAGCCACTGTCCTATGTTTGAAGAGACAAAAAGGTGGATACACAGATCACAACTTACCAGAGCAGAAACCCATGAGCAGAAACCTCCACAGGAGTCAGTACCAGGTTCCGCTGATGCAGTACATCATGTTTGGGTTTTGACAAAAAATGACAAGGCATATTAAATGGCTCACAGCACAGTTTAGAGAAACAGAGAATGAGAATCAAACTCAGATATGGCAGGGATGTTGGAATTATTAGACTGGAAATTTAAATAACTATGATTAACATGCTAAGAGTTCTAATGGAAAGGTAGACAACATGCAATAACATATTGGTAATGCAAGTAGAGAGATGGGAATTCTAAGAAAGGATCCAAAAGATATGCTAGAAATAAAAAGCACTGTAACAGAAATGAAGAATGCCATTGATGGGCTTATTAGTAGTCTAGACATGGCTGAAAAAGAATCAATGATCTTGAAAATACGCCAGTAGAAACTTTCCAACCTGAAAAACAAAGAAGACTGAGGGAAAAAAATGGAACATAATATGCACCAACCGTGAGTCAATTACATAGAACATACACACAATGGGAATACCAGAAGGAGACCAAAGAGCAAAAGGAACAGAAGAAATATTTGAAGCAACAATGACGGAGAACTTCCCAAACCACATATTCAGGAAAGTCAGAAAACACCAAGTAGCATAAATGCCAAAAATGACACATAGGCATATTGTATCCAAGTCATGGAAAATAAAGACAAAGAAAAAAATCTGGAAAGGAGCCAGAGGAAAAAATCATCTTCCTAATAGAATGACAAGGATAATAATTACATTGGATCTCTTCAAAAGCCATACAAGCAAGAAGAGAGTGGAGCAAAATCATTTAAGTGTCCAAAGAAAACCCCATCAACCTAGAATTCTGTATCTAGCAAAATTATCCTTTAAAAGTAGAGGATAAAATTTTTCTCAGATCAATAAAAAATTAACGGAATTTTTCATTAGTAGATATGCCATGCAAGAAATGTTAAAAGAAGTTCTTCAAAGTGAAGGAAAATTATATAGGCTAGAAACTCAGATCTGCATGAATAAAGGCAATTAAAGAAAGAATAAGTGAAGGCAAAATTAAAACATATTTTTTCTTCTTCTTTTTTTTTCTTTTCCTTGAGACAGGGTCTCACTCTGTCACCCAGTCTGGAGTGCAGTGGTGCATTCATGACTTACTGCAGCCTCAATCTCTTGGGCTCAAGTGATCTTCCTACCTGAGCTGCCCAAGTAGCTGGGGCCACAGATATGCAGTATCACACCTGGTTAATTTTTTTATTTTTTGCAAAGACAGGATCTCATTATGTTGCCCAGGCTGGTCTTAAATTGCTAGGCTCAAGTGATCCTCCCATCTCAGCCTCCCAGTGTGCTGGGATAATAGGCAAGAGCCACCACAACTGGCCAACAGGTAATCAGTTCGTTCAAAGTAATTAAAATAACAATGTATGCAGTGATTATTATAGCTTATGGACAAGTGAAATCAATGACAGCAATGATATAAGAGACAGGAGAGAGAAGGCAGAAATACTTTATTATAAAGTACTTAAACTGTGAAGCAGTATAGTGTTACTTGAAGGTAGACTTGAATTAATTGTAAAATGTATATTGCAAACTCTACGGCAACCACTAAGAAAGTAAAAAAAAAAAAAAAAAAAAAAAAGAAAGAAAAAAGATAATTAAAGGAGGGAGGAAAAATGAAATCTAAAAAACCCTCAATTAAAACCCCAAAAGGCATAAAAAAAAAGTGAAAGACAAAAATAGAAACAAAGAATAGGGGCAATAAATGGAAAACAGTAACAAATATAGTACATATTAATTCACCTATATCAATAATCATGTTAAGTGTCAGTGTTCTGAATACACTGTATTAGGCCATTTTCACATTGCTGTAAAGAAATACCTGAGACTGGGTAATTAATAAGAAAAGAAGTTCAATTGGTTTATGGTTCTGCAAGTTGTACAGAAAGCATAGCAGTATCAGCTTCTGGGGACGCCTGAAAAAGCTTCCAATCACGGTGGAAGGCAAAGCGGGTGTAGGTACATTGCATGGCAAAAGCAGGAGCAAGAGAGAAAGAGAAGGAGGGGAGGTGCCATGTACTTTTAAACAACCAGGTCTCAGGAGACTTCACTCACTATTATGAGGACAGCACCAAGTGGATGGTGCTAAATCATTCATGAGAAATCTACCTTCATGATCCAATTACCTTCCAGCAGGCACCACCTCCAACATTAGGGATTACATGTCAAAGTGAGATTTGGGTGGGTATAAATATCCAAACCATATAATACACCAACTAGAAGACAGAGACTGTAAGAGACTTATCACGAAACAAAACAAGACCTAACTATAACTTGTCTACAAAAAAAAACCCACTTTAAATTTATAGACACAGATAAGAGTAAAAAGAGAAAGATATACTATGCTAACACTAAGCAAAAGAAATCTAGAGTAGTTATATTAATTTCAGATGGACTTCAGAGCAAGGAAAATTACCAGCAATAAAGACAAGCATTACATAATAATAAACGGGTCATTTCTCCAAATAGACATAACAATCCTTAATGTATATATACCTAACAACAAAGTATCAAAATACATGCAGTAAACTAATAGATGTCCAGGAGAAATAGATGAATCCAGGATTATTGTTGAAGACTTCATGATTCTCTTTCAGTAGTTGACAGACTCAGCAGGCAGAAAATCAGTAAGGACATAGCTGAACTCAATAGCACCTTCAATCAACTAGCTATAGTTGGCATCTATATATTACTTCACCTAAAAACAGAAGAATACGCATTTTTCTCAAGTTTACATGGAACATTCACCAAGATAGACTACATTCTGGGCCATAAAATACACTTAAACAAATTTAGAAGAAGAGAAGCCATGCAATGTATGCTCTCAGACTACAATGGAGTTAAACTAGAAACCAATAACAGAAAGATAGCTGGAAAATCCCCAAACACTTGGATATTAAACACCATGCTTCTAAATAACACATGCGTCAAATAAATAAATCTCAAGAAAAATTTAAAAATACTTTGTACTAAACAAAAATGAAAATGTAACTTATCAAGGTTCATGGAAAGTAGAGAAAACAGTACATAGAGGGAAATTTATAACATTAAATGCATACTTTAGAAAAGAAGATATAACTAAAGTCAATAGTGTAAGCCTACACCATAGGAAATGAGAAAAGGAGGAGTGAATTAAACTTAAAGTAAGCAAAATAAAATAAAATAATAAAAACTAGAGCATAAATCAATAAAATTAAATGCAAAATATCAATAGAAAAAAATCATCAAAACCAAAAGCTGGTTCTTTGAAAAGATCAATAAAATTGCTAAATTTCTATCCAGGCTAACTAAGAAAGAGGAAGAGAAGAAACAAATTGCTAATATCAGAAATAAAAGAAGGAATAGCTATTGACTCCACAGACATTAAAACATAATAAAAAAATTATAAACAACTCTATGCCCCCAAATTGGATAATCCAGATAAACTGAACCAATAGATACAGAGAAAGCGTTTGACAAAATCCAGTACCCATTCATGATAACAAATCTCAGGAAACAAGAAACAGAGAAGAACACTCACAATTTGACAAAGAACATCTACAAAAACAACACAGCTAACATTACACTTAATGGCAAAAACCTAGATGCCTTCCTGTTAATATCAGAAATAAGGCAAGGATAATCCTTTTCACTACTATTTTCAACATTGTGTTAGAAGATGGCTAATGCAACAAAATGAGAAAATAAAATAAAAGGTATACAGATTGAGAAGTAAAAGATAAAATTGTCTTTGTTCATCCATGACATGACTGCCTATGTAGAAAATCCCAAAGAATTGACAAAAAAGCCTCCTGGAACTCACAAGCAATTATAGCAAGATTGCAAGATACAAGGTTAATATACAAAATTCCATTGTATTCCCGTATGCAGCAATAAACAGTTTGCATTTGATATTAAAAACACAACACTATTTACATCAGCACAAAAAACCCGCCGTAATACTTAATTATAAATCTAACAAAATGAACTATATAAGATTCATATGAGGAAACATACAACATTGTAATGAAAGAAATTGAAGAAGAACTAAACAATTGGAGAGCTATTCTCATTTCATGGATAGGAAGATAATATTATTAAGATGTCAGTTTCTTCCAACTTGTTTTTTAGATTCACTGCAATCTCAGTCAAAATCTTAGTAAGTTATTTTGTGGATATTCACAAACTAATTCTAAAGTTTATTTGAAGAGGCAAGAGATCTAGAATAGCCAACAAAATACTGAAGAAGAACAAAGTAAAGACCTGATGCTACCCAACTTCAAGACTTACTAACCTTATAGCTATATAGTAACCAGGACAGTGTGGTATTGGTGAAAGAATAGACACATGTATCAATGGAATAGAATAGGGAACCCAGAAATAGACCCATGGAAATAAAGTCAACTGATCTTTGACAAAGAAGCAAAGACAATTTAATGAAGAAAGAAGAGATTTTTCAGTAATTCTAAAACAGGTGAACCTCCTCATGCAAAACAAACAACAAAGAAAAAATGAATCCAGACACAGACACTTACACCCTTCAGATAAACTTCTGGGGGACACATTTAAACCATAGCACCAGTTTTCCCAACATTTGTTGAAAAGACTGTCCTTTCTCCACAGAACCATCTTGGCACCCTTGTTGAAAATCATTTGACCATAAATGTAAGGATTTCTTTATGACTCTTCCTATTCCATTGGGCTCTATGTCTCTTCAAGCCATTTCCACATTGTTTTGATCACCATAACTTGTAGTACATTCTGAAAAGAATGTGTAAGACCTCTAATTTTGTTCTTCTTTTTCAAGATTGTTTTAGCTATTCCAGGACTGTTGACATCCCATAAAATTTTCAGGATGGATTTTTCTATCTCCATAAAAAAACTGACATTGGGATTTTGATAGGGACTGCATTGAATCTGTAGATTGCTTTGGGTAGTAGTGACAACTTAACAATATTATCTTCCAGGCCATGAAGGGATGGACGTCTTTCCATGTATTTGTGTGTTTAATTTTTTCTAGTAACATTTTGTAGTTTCCATTGTGTAAGTCTTTCATCTACATGGTTAAGTTTATTCCTAAGTATTTTACCTCTTTGATACTACTGTAAAGGGAAATTTTTAAAATTTCTTCTCCAGGTTGTTGCTTGTTAGTGAATAGAAATGCAACTGATTTTTGCATGTCAATTTTGTGTCCTAAAACTTTGCTGAATTCTTAGTTGCAGAAGATTTCTTATTGTGTCTGTGTGTTTAATCTTTAGAGGTTTCTACACTGTAAGATCATGTCACCTGTGAATAGAGATAGCTTTATGCCTTACTTTCCTATTTGAATGCCTTTTATTCCCCCAATTCTTGCCTGATTGCTTTGGGTACAACTCATAGTACTATGTGGAATAGAAGAAGTGAGAGTGGCCATTGTTTTGCTCCTGACTTTAGAGAAAAAGTTTTTAGTCTCCTACCACTGAGTATGATGTTGGCTCTGGGGCTTATACAAATATTTGGCTTTTAGTATATTAAGGTTTTATTCCTTTTATTCCTAGTTTGAGGTAGTTGCCTTTTATTCCTAGTTAATTGTTTTTAAATCAAGAATGTTGATTTTTATCAGGTGCTTTTTCTGCATCAACTGAGATGATTATATTTTTCTCCTTAATTCTTTTAATGTGTGAATTACCTTGATTTTTACATGTTGAACATTCTTTGTATTTCAGGAATAAATCGTACTTGATCATGGTGTAGAATCCTTTTAATAGCCTGTTGAATTCAGTCTGCTAGTATTTTATTTTACTTTTTTAGAGATGAGGTCTCACTGTGTTGCCCAAGCTGGTGTACAGTGGCTATTCACAGGTGCGATCATCGCACACTATAGTCTCAAATTCCTAGACTCGAGGGATCCTCCCATCTCAGCCTCTCAAGTAGTTCGGGACTACATACATGTGCCATCATACCCAGCTAGTATTTTAAATTCTGGTGAATTTTGTTTGCTAGTTGAGCATTTTAAAATCTATATTCAAAAGGGATGCTATTGTGTAGTTTTTTGTGTTCTAATCTGGCGTGGGTATCAGGGAACACCAAACTCATAGAATGAATTTGGAAGCATTTCCCCCTTTTCAATCTTCAGAGGAGTTTGAGAAGAATTGGTGTTAATTCTTCTTTAAATACCTTGCAGAATTCATCTGTGAAGCCATCTGATCCCAGGCTTTGTTGGGAGGTGTTTGGTTTTGAAATCAATCTCCTTACTAGTTGCAGCTCTATTCAAATTTCCTATTTCTTCATATTCAGTATAGGTAGGCTGTGTATTTCTAGGAATTGGACCTTTTCATTTTGGTTATTCATTTTGTTGCCATACATTTGTTAATAATATTCTCTTATAAACATTTTTCATTTTGGTAAAATTGGTGGAATGTCCCTGCTTTCATTTCTGATTTGCGTTTTCTCTCTTTTTCCTTAGTCAATCTGCCTAAAGGTTTGTCAATTTTATCGATCTTTTCTAAGAACCAACACCTGGTTTTGTTGATTTTACCTATTGTTTTTCTATTCTCTATTTTATTTGTATCTGTTCCAATCTTTTTTATTTTCTTCTTTCTTCTCATTTTGGGTTTTGTTTGCTCTCCTTTTTCTAGATCTGTAAGGTGTAGAATTAGTTTGCTGACCTGAGACCTTTCTTCTTTTTTAGTGTAAGCATTTACACCATAAATTTCCCTCTTAATACTGTTTTTACTGTGTAAGTTTTTGTTGTTGTATTTTCATCTTTATTTGTCTTAAGGTCTTTCATAGTTTCCCTTGTGATTCCTTCTTTGACCCATTAGTCATTTAAGAATGTGTTAATTTCCCCAAATTTGTGAATTTTTCAGTTTTCCTTCTGCAGTTGTTGCCTAGTTTCACTCCATTGTGTTCAGAAAAAATACTTTGTATAATTTCAATCTTTGAAAATTCAGTAAGACTTGTTATGTGGCTTAAAATACAGACTTTCCTGGAGAATGTTCCATATATACTTGAGGAAAATCTGCTGCTGTTGTTGGATGGAGTGATCTGTATATGTCTTTCATGTCTAATTGGTTTATACTGTTGTTCAAGTCATCTGTTTCCTTATTGATCTTCTGTCTGGTTATTCCATATATTATTGAAAGTGGGTACTGAATTCTCCTACTATTATTATAGGGCTATTTCTCCATTCAATTTGGTCAATGTTTGCTTCATATATATTTGTACACAAACGTTAGAACTTCCTGTGTTCTAACTGACCATAATCTAAGGACATAATTTTAAAACATAATTTAACTTTTATGTTCTTGCTATCTTCTTAGTGAACTGACCCTTTTATTATTTAATGTCCTTATTTGTCTCATGTAACAGTGTCTTAAGGTCTATTGTATTTAAAATTATAGCCAACTTTTCCCCTCTTTTGGCTATTTGCATGGAATATCATTTTCCATCCTTCTACTTTCAGTCTCTGTCATGAGATCTAAAGTGTGCCTCTTGAGGACAGCACACAGTTGGACTCTATTTTTTTAAAATCCACTCTGCCATTCTATATCTTTTGATTAGATAATTTATTCCATTTATATTTAAAGCAATTTCTGATAGGAAAGCACTACTTTTGCCATTTTGTTGTTTTCTGTATGTCTTACAGCTTTCTTGCCCCTCACTTTTTTCACTACTGCTTTACTTTGTGTTTAGTTGACTTTTTATAGTGGCACATTTTTATTCTCATTTTCTTTTTTATATATACAGAGTCTCACTCTGCCCAGACTACAGTGCAGTGGTGCAGTCATGTCTTACTGCAGCCTTGACCTCCTGGGCTCAAGCAGTCCTCCCACTTCAGCCTCCAAGTTGTTGGGACTACAGGCATGCACCACTATGCATGGCTAATTTTTTTCTACAGACTGATCTTGAACTCTGGGGTCAAGCAATCCTACTGCCTCAGCCTCCCTAAGTGTTGGAATTATGGAATGAACTACTGCACCTAGCTTATTTTATTTGTGGTTATTGTGGACATTAAATATAATACTTAGAGTTATGGCACCTTAAATTGATACCAACTTGACTTCAGTGACATTAAAAAACTCTACTCCTTTATAGATCCTCCCTCCACTCCCCGCTTTGTGTTGCTGGTGTCACAAGTTACATCCATATGTACTTTATATCTTTTTTTTTTTTTTTTGAGACGGAGTCTCACTCTGTCACCCAGGCTGGAGTGCAGTGGCATGATCTTGGCCTACTGCAACTTGCACCTCCTGGGTTCAAGCAATTCTCCTCTCTCAGCTTCCCGAGTAGCTGGGACTACAGGTGCACAACACCATGCTCGGCTAATTTCTGTATTTTTAGTAGAGACTGGGTTTCACCATATTGGTCAGGCTGGTCTCAAACTCCTAACCTCAGGTGATCCACCTGCCTTGGCCTCCCAAAGTGCTAGGATTACAGGTGTGAGCCACTGCAGCCGGTCTATATCCATTACTATAGATTTGTATTTATTTTAATAAATTTGCCTTACAAATCCTGCAGAAAATAAAAAGAATTACAAACCAAAATTAAAATAAACTTCTTAATATTTTTCCACGTATTACCTTTATACTTTGTTTCATATGCCTTCAAGTTGCTGTCTAGCATCCTTATATTTCAACTTGTAGGACTCCCTTTAGTGTTTATTGTAGGGTAGGTCTAGTGGTAATAAACTCCCTCAGTTTTTATTTATCAAGAAATGTCTTAATTTCACCCTCATTTTTGAAGGACAGTTTTACCAGAGATTAAATTCTTAGTTGATAAGTTCCCCCCACCACTTCATGACTTAAAATATATAATCCCACTGCCTTTTGGCTTGTAAGGTTTTTTTGGCTAAGAAATCCATGGGTAGTCTTATTGAGGATCCCTTGTACATTGTAAGTTATTACTGTCTTGCTGCTTTCAAAAATTGTTGACTTTTAACAGTTTGATTATAATGTATCTTGGTGTGGGTCTCTTTGGGTTTATCCTACTTGAAAATCTTTGAGTTTCTTGGATTTGTATCTCCATGTATTACTTTAAAATTGGGAAGTTTTCAGCCATTATTTCTTCAAATAACCTATCCCCTTCTCTGTTCTCCATCTCTGTAATGTGTATATTGGTCTACTTGTTCAGGTCCCGTAAGTCCCTGAGGCTCATTTTTTGATTTTTTATCATCTTTTTTTTTCCTTTTTGTTCTCAGACTTGGTAATTTCAAATGACTGGTGTTCAAATTCAATGTTTGCTTTTTTTTTTCCCCTCTATTCTAGGCTACAGTTAAGCCTCTGGTGAATTTTTAAATTCCCTTAAGTATTTTTCAGCTCCTGAATTTGTTTAGTTCTTTTTTAAATATATAATTTCTACCTCTCTGTTTATATTCTAATTTTGTTTATATATAATATAGTATATATTTATATAATATTTATTATATATAATTATATAAATTATATTTATATTTATATAATTACATAATTAAATTATATAATTATATAAAATTATATAAATTATATAAATTATAAAAAATTATATAAATGTATATAGTTATAAAAATTATAAAAATATATATTTATGTAATAATTATATAAAATTATAAAATTATATAAAAATATAAAATATAAAATTATATAATTATATTTTATATAATTATAAATTATATAATTTTATATATAAACTATATATTATATAATATATAAATATATAATTATATATAAAAATATAAACATATAAATTATATATAAATATAAATATATATTAGATATTTATATATTATATAAATTATATATATTATAAATATATATATTCTCTCTCTCTCTGTGTGTGTGTGTGTGTGTATACTACCTGGTCTGGCAAGTATTGTGCTTTCAATTTTTATTTTCACCTCTCTCTCTCTATATATATATGTATACACACACACATATATATATATATATTTCTTGATTTCCTTTAGTTTTTTGCCCATGCTTTAACTCTTTCAGTACATTTAAGATGGTCATTTAAAGTCTTTTTCTAGTAAGTACTCTGTGTGTTTCCTCAGTGACTATTTCTGGAGGTTTATTTTGTTCCTCTGAATAGATCATGTTTCCCTGTTTCTCTGTATGCCTTGTAATCTTTCACTGAAAAAATGGACGTTTGAAGAACACCTCTTCCAATGTTTGAAGACTAGAGTTATTTATTATCAAGCCCCTGAACCTAAAGATCGGCCCAGGGTAAAGGCTTAAGGGCTGCTCAGGTCTTCTGGGCATGCATCCTATCTGGGCCTATGTGTGTGTATTTCTTCTAGCTGCTTTCAAATGTCTTAATTTTCCAAAGCGTCCCACCTCAACTTTTTCTCAGAGCCTTAGATGGCCTATTGTATTCCTCTGCCCATGATCTCTTGCTCACAGTTGTCCTCAGATCTACAGTCCTCCTACAGTTTTCACACATCATGGTGCACCCCGCTTCCTTCTGAGGCTTCCAGCCTAAGCTCCAAACTATGCTACCCTTCCATCTGAGCCAGGCGAGACAGATACTGGTTTGTTGGACATCCCACAAATAGGCGAGAATTATACAAAAATTTCGACTCTGCTCTTTCTGGCCCAAAGGAGAGAGTCAAAAATTGGTCCTGTTCCTCTGGCCTTCACTGCATGGGTGAGGCATGGGCAAGTAAAAACGGCACTAAATTTCCTACCATTCTGAGTGTGGCTTTTTTCTGATTGGTATTCGCTTGGTTGCTACAGATCTTTGGTTGGTTTCTAGGGCTCTTTAAAGTGATTTCAGTCAGTCTGTAGTTGTTTATTTGATGTTTTATGGGAGAATAAGGGCCTGGAGCTTCCTGGTCTGCCATTTTGTTGATGTCCTCAGTATTTTAATCTTTTAAAAATTGATTGGACATGGTATTGTGCCTTTTTTTTTTTTTTTTTTTTTTTTTTTGAGACAGGGTCTCGTTCTGTTGTCCACGTTGGAGTGCAGTGGTGCAATCAGCTTACTGTAAGCCCGAATTTCTGGACACAAGCGATGCTCCTGCCTCAGCTTCCTGAGCAGCTAGGACTACAGGTGCATGCCACCTTGCCTGGCTATTTTTAAAACTTTTTTGTAGAGATGGCGTGTTACTATGTTGCTCAGGCTGGTCTCAAACTCATGGCCTCAAAGTGACCCTTCTGCTTTGGCTTCCCAAAGTGCTGGGATTTCAGGAGTGAGCTACCTTGCCAGGCAAATATTGTGCTTTTAATTTTTATTTTCAACAGTTCATTAAAGCATAAAAAATTGTGTGTTGTTCTTGTATCTTGTAAGCATGCTAAATCCATTATTAGTTCAAGGAGGTGGTTTAGGTAGATTTCTAGAGGTTTCTATGTAGAACAATCACCTTAAAACTCAATAAAAAAATGCAATGAAAATGTGGTCAAAAGATTTGGACACTTTACAAAAGAAGATATAAGAATAGCCAATAAGCATATTAAAAGGTGTTCAGCATTATTAGCTATCCAGAAGAAAATACAAACCAAAAGCAAAATGAGATACCGCTATGCTTTAGGATGACGAAAACTTGAAAGATGGAGAATATCAAGTGCTGGGGAGGTTGCAGAGCACACAGAACTTTCATGAACTTCTTGCAGGGATGGAAAGTGGTACCTTTTAGAAAACTGTTTGACAGTTTCTAAATTAAACAAGCATTTATCATATGACCCAACCTGTTCACTCCTAGGCATTTTCCAGGGGAAATGAAAGTGTATGCCCAAAGAAGGACTTGTATTTCAATGTTCATAGAAGTTTTATGCACAAGAGTCCAAAACTGCAAAAAAATCCAAAAGTTCAATAAACTGTTATCTATCCATACAATGGAAACTAGCTAGCAATAAAAACTATGGACATTGTTGAATCTCAAAAGTATTATGCTAAGTGGGAGTGATTCTATGTATATGAGATTCTAGAAACAATAAAATTATAATAGTAAAGAACAGATCAGTCGTTGCAAGGCGCAAGGGCATGGGGGAGAGAGGACCGACTGTAAAGGGGCTTGAGGAAACATACTGGCGGATAGAAATGTTCTATATCGCAGTAGTTGTGGTCATTACACAACTGCATATGCTTCTCAAAAGTGACCAAATTGCACACTTCATAGTGGTGGATTTTATTGTTTGTAAATTATACTTTAATAAGTCTGATTTTATAAATGTAATCTTGAGTAGTAGACAGATTTCTTTGGCCTGCAGGTGCCCACTTACCACCCTGAAAGGCCCCACTTGCCTAAAAATAGAGAAATAAGAGGAAATAATTTCATTTATTCACATATTCATTTCATCATTTATTAACTTTATTATTTATTTACTAAAAGTATTTCTTAAACATGAATTAGGGGACAGACAGTACCAGGTGTTGGGACAGAGTGGGGAGAGCTGCTCCTGTGATAAGCATGCACCCAGCACTCCATGAGAGCACAAGAGGGACATCCAGCCCACACCAGGGTGTCCGGGCAGCAGGTGGCTGCTGAACTAAGTCCTAAATGATGAATATGTTGTGCTTTTCCCCTCAACATGTTCACATAATGATCCTAGGGAATAGCTGGGAGGCTCTTGTAGCACAGAAGAAAGAGTGGACACTTCAGAGTCATGCAGGTGTGGGCTCCAGTCCTGACCTGGCTGTTTGCCAGCTGTGGAACCTTGAGAAAATGTCAATCAACCAGAGTCCCATTTTTTTCACACCCAGAGTCACAGCAATCATAATTATCTATACATTGCTCTGAAAAGAAATTAGAAAATATTTCTCTTTTTTTTGAGATGGAGTGTTGCTCTGTCACCAGGCTGGAGTACAGTGGCGCAGCCTCGGCTCACTGCAACCTCTGTCTCCTGGGTTCACACCATTCTCCTGCCTCAGCCTCCTGAGTAGGTTGGATTACAGGCACACACCACCATGCCCAGCTAATTTTTGTGTTTTTAGTAGAGATGGAGTTTCACCACGTTGGCCAGGATGGTCTTGATCTCTTGACCTTGTGATCCGCCCACCTCGGCCTCCCAAAGTGCTGGAATTACAGGCGTAAGCCACCACACCCGGCCTAGAAAATACTTCTAAAACATCTAGCTCAATAAAGGATTAGTCATGATAATGAGACATACATATCAGGTAGCCTCTTTGGTCACCATAACCTCTTCCCACCATCCTGGTCAAACACTAGGAATGAAAAATGCAGGATTTGGGGTTCCTGAAACTCAAGACTCACACAATATCACAGTCAGTAGAGTTGCAGCCAAGCAGTCTTTGCTGCTGGCACCCGTCAGGAACCAGCCAGAAGAAGACCACAGCCCAGGGAGAGGCCACGAGATGCCACCCACCCCTTTTCTGCTGTCTAAGGTTGTTCTGCATCAAATCATTGCCTTGTTTTGCACCTCTCTGGTGAAATTTCTAAGCTTCCTTCCAGTTCTAAAATCCAAGGTCCATGAAGCAAAACTCAAAACACAAAAGTCAAACCCCAGCAAAGGGGGTTCAAAGTCATCATTCATGAACTTCACTGTGAAGAGAAAAATGTACTCAGGCACAAGCTCCTTCTAAAGCTGAGCTTTCATGCCCGTGCATCCACGCACAGGTGTTTCGCTGCCCTTAGACACCGAATGAGCATTCCTTGGCTTGAAAACTCTCTTAAGGCTGACAGCCTCCTTTTGAATTTGGATACATAAAATTGTTAATATCCAAAGGAGGCACATGGCTTTGTTTTTCCAACTTTAGTGACACAGTTAGCTAAATGGCGAGCTCTTGAGAGCTGGGACCATGTCTTTTCACACCTGTATTCCCAGCCTCCAGCACAGAGTCTTCACCACTGAAGCTTGTGGAACAAATGACTGAATGAACACATCTGATGGTGCTTTCCCGCAGCATTTTCTACATCTCTCCTCTAACTCATGTTGGCACAAAGGTACACTACGTGCCAAAATGGACTAAATCACACGCAGAAGAAATTCAATTATTAAAAACAAAAATCAAACATAGTCCCCATCACATCTTTAAGATGAAAAAGGGGTTAGTCCTGGGGGAGAGAGCCCGGGGTGATGGACGTCACACCCTTCTGCCACCCTTTATGAACTGGTGAGCCTGGCCAAGGTGCTTATCGACTCTGAGTCTGTTTCTCTACCTACAAAATGAGAAGCATAAGAATGCAGCTCTTACGGGGCTGTGGTGAGCAGGACTGCTTGTTTCAGGGATGAATGCTGGGAATGGTCCCCTGATTTGGAAGACCTACTGGCTCATGTGTCCTGAAAACACTCTGATTGTCCCTATTCCAGCTCAGTTAACATCAGTTGTTCATTGCAGATTGCAAGGGCCTTGCCCATCACAGCAGGATTTTGTAATCCCTCCAGGCTAAATTGCAATAACTTGCTCTATTGGGGCTGCCTAGGAGTCCCGGGCAAGGGCAGGACCTGAAGCCTGTCACCTGAGCGAGTCTGAGTCACTGTGCCCACGCCTCAGTCCTGCCCCAGGGCCTGCACAGGTTACCACCTCCAGTGGCAAGCCCTGAACCTCCCTGGGACTCTGCTGTCTCCAGGATGACCTGGACACACCTTCCTGTGGCACATCCTGGAGCTTGTTGGTCCTGGGTAACAGTCACAGGAGCAGGTAAAAAGTGGCTCAGGAGACTTAGGGATGGCTCTGCAGAGGACGGGGCCTGCTGGTGCCAGTCCCTCATCGGAGAGAGGATGGCAGTTGCCCTCCTGACCAGGACTAGGCTCCCTAGTATCATGTGAGGAGCACTTGGCATTTTTGAGAGACTTTCTTTTTTCTGAGGCAGGATCTTGCTCTGTCACCCAGGCTGGAGTGCAATGGTGCAAACATAGCTCACTGCAGTCTTGACCTCCCAGGATCAAGTGATCCTCCCACCTCAGCCTCCCAAGGAGCTGAGACCACAGACACGTGCCACCACGCCCAGCTGATTTTTATTTTTTGTAAGAGATGGGGGTCTCACCACGTTGCCCAGGTTGGAGGTCAAACTTTATTGCCCAGGCCACTCTTGAACTCCTGGCCTCAAGCTATCATCCTGCCTTGGTCTCCCAAAGTGCTGGTGATATGGTTTGGTTCTGTGTCCCCACCCAAATCTCATCTTGTAATTCTCACAATTCCTGCCTGTTGTGGGAGGGGCCCGGTGGGAGGTGATTGACTCATGGGGGCGGGGCTTTCCCGTGCTGTTCTTGTGATGGTGAATGGGTCTCACAAGATCTGATGGTTTTAAAGAGGGGAGTTCCCCTGCACAAGCTCTCTTTTTGCCTGCTGCCATCCATGTAAGACAGGACTTACTCCTCCTTGCCTTCCACCATGATTGTGAGGCTTCCCCAACCACGTGGAACTGTAAGTCCAATTAAATTTCTCTTGTAAATTTCCCAGTCTCGGATATGTCTTTATCAGCAGCATGAAAATGAATACAGCTGGGATTACAACTCTGAGCCAATGTGTCCAGCATTGACTTTATTTTCTTAGAGCCATTTTAGGTTCACAGCAAAATTAAAAGGTACAGAGAATTCCCATATAGCACCTCTCCTATACCCAGGCACAGCCTGCTCCACTATCAACACCCCCCACCAGAGTGGTACATTGGCAACCATGGATCAAGCTACCTTGCCACATTATCATCCCCCACAGCCACAGTTATGTTAGGGTTCACATGCACATTCTATGGGTTTGGATGGATATACGACGACAGGTGTCCAGCATTCTAGGATCATAATTTCCTTGCCCTAAAAATCCTCCACAGCACTTCCTTTTCATTTTCTACTCTTGTATGTGTGGAGGGAGAGAAGAAAAATGCATGGAACGCCTGCTGTCAGGTATTGTGCTGAGCCGCATTTCATTTCATCCTACAGCCACCCTTTGAGCAAGGAAGACTTGAAAACAAGGCCCTGGGAATGAGTTCACTGAGATCCCAGTGGCCAGGGGACAGTTACAAGGAAGACCTAGGGAGACGTGCAGACGAATTCAGAATCAAGCTTTCAAGCAAGGTGAGTGAAGAGGTCTCATCTACTGAATGCAGTTCTGGGAGTCAAGGGAACCTCAAGTGCGGGAGCCAGGGTGTAGCCACAGGAGAGCATCACTGGTCAGACACCTTCATCCTGGGATATACCTGAGGCCTCCAGAACATGGGTTCTTGCCTGGGTATGGTCTGTTCATTTGTATTCATTTAAGAATCCTGTTAGCTGAGCATGGTGATGTGGGCCTGCAGTCCCAGTTACTCAGGCATCTGAGGCAGGAGGATCACTTCAGCCCTAGAGGTCAAGGCTGCAGTGAGCTTTCATTATGTCACTGTACTCCATCCTGGGTGACAGAGCAAGACCCTGTCTTTACTTTAAAAACAGGAAAGAGAGAAAGGGGGGGGATAGAGGGAGAGAGATAAGAGCGAGCGAGCTATACCTTCCTTGTGCCTGGCACCGTCCTGGTGCTACAGGAATGCAAAGATGAAGGTTGCCTTCAGAGGTCCTAGGGTTGAATGGGGAAAGTGACATACCCCAAAACACAAGTAGACTTTGATGAGCACAGAGAGCACTGTGAACATTCAGAAAATGGAGACTGCTTCTGGGGACCGGATCAGGACCGGCTGGAGAAGTGGATGGCACCTGTGGCAGGCCTTGAAGCCAGTGGGTAGAGAAGGGAAGCCTGGTCAGAGCCACAGATATGCACCAGGGGAGGGACTGTGGGCAGGAGGCAGAGCCGGGGGTGCAGGTCCGGGGGAGCGGCATTACGGAGGGAATGATGGGAGGCGCAGGGCAGCACTGTCCTGGCAGGGGTCAGATAGAGGGGTGTCGAGCTGGGAGCTCCCTGAGGGCGAGGACCTACCTAGTGCACAGTGGTGGCAGACACTTGATTAGGTTGGACTGCTGATAATGCCTCTTGATGTTGGGGTGAGACTGAATGACAGCATGGGGTGCCTGTAATAATAATGGCGGGGGGGCGGACAGGAGGCAGCCTGGAGAGGATGAGTTCCTCTTCAGACCCACTGCATCTGACAGGCCCTCTGGACGGTCGGTTGGAGATGCAGGATGAAAGCTTGAGACTAGTGGGGACAGAAATGCTGACCTGGGAATCACACAGAAAGCAGCAGAAACCCCAGCCGTGCAGATGTACATAGAAAATGGATAGTCAGAGGACAGAACCCACAGCTCAGAACCACTCAAGGGCATCCCATCTTCCCACACTTAGCTGACCACAGGAGGAGGAAGAGCCAAAGATTATTCAGAAAAGGCGGAGACTTAAGAGTTGCATGGAGTCGAGATAGTTGGAGAAGGAGACTAAATGGTCTGAGATGCAGTTACTCACCGGGGCAGCCACATACCTCACAAAGGTGAAGATGAGGGTGCTTCCTTCCGTCAAGGTGCTGGGGTCACTCTGGATTGCTCAAGACCTTGATTCTCTAAGGTTTGAAGACCGGAGTCGGAGTTTGCCTTCAGCAGTTTTCCATGTAACAAATGTGTGTTGATACCTGTCTTTGTCCCATCCAGGTTCGAGGGGCATCCCCAGTTAGTGGGTGGAGGGAGGCTACCTGGAGGCCACCTCTCCTTTCCCATCCCTGTGCACCCCATCTGCACACTCAGTGGATCCTCTGGAGACAGGAGGGGCAGGAGGAAGTTGGGCTTTATCTTCAGACTGACCTGTTAAGAGCCATCCCACGTAAGTGAAACACATTTCTAATGCATTCTATGTGCAGAAGGCACATAATAGAATTTTGTGAATTTATCGCAGAGTTAGAAATGTTGTTAAATGTAGACAGTTCCTCCTCAGGTTCAAGTAAAATGAGCTGGCAAAGAGCTTCTCACAGCTCATGCATGAATGCCAAAGGGAAGAGGACATTCGCTAGCCATGGTGGAGGAGGCTGCATCTGGGCATCAATGTGTTGAGATTAATCCAGGACACGGCAGTCCTTTCTCAATGACACACATTCATAGAACTTGAATGTGCGTAGGCTCTGTAATGAGTCAGTCACTCTGTTGTCAATTGGCCTGGAGCCGGGAGTCAGTGTTCAATAAATGTTTTCAGAACAAATAACTGCTTTCAGCACCCACACACCTTTTACTAAGGAAACTCAACATAGAATATACAAACAGAAAATTTCAGCTATAACTGATTACAAAATTCTCCCCCCCAGCTAAAGACTTCACTGCTGCTTTCCTTAAAAGTTCACTGCTAATGCCTGCGCAACAGGTCAGCTGAGGTGGGAGGACTCGCACAGCCTGCACCAGCCCCCTACCCACCCGTCCTTAGGAGGCGAGGCCCGGCCCCACCCACCCTTCTTTACCTGCCATCTTTCTCTGGCTTATTCCTGCCTCTTACTGGTTCCATGAAGGCTTTGTGTATGCCACTGCAGTATTTTCAATATTTCCTAAATAGATCGGACACTTTTATGCAAGAAGTTTAGTCATCGACTTTACTAGGACACAGTACTAATTTGCTCATTAATAATCAAGCACTCTAAAATCACACACCAAGCACCCGACCTGACCTCCTGCCCTGCCTGCCGGCACAACAGGCTCCGAAATGCAGCGGCTGCAGAACCAGCGAGATAAACAGGGCGGTGACAAGGAGGTTCTTACTCCAATCTAAGTACAGCCGCTGCCTGCTGATCCCAGGGCTGAGATCACTCGGACAGACTGTGCCGAAGCCTTCTCTGATGCTGTTTCTTCTCAATAAACAGGTCTCGGCATGTGCCTGCCAGTCAGTGAACAGGTGGAGGAGGAGGGAGGCAGAGGGATGGCCTCTGCTAGGAAAGAGATGCTCACTGGGATTTCAACTCTCAGAAGCATCAATATTTTCTACAAATTGAAAATACTCTTTTTCAGAATTGCAAACAGGGTTTAAGAAGCCGACTCACCCAATTTCCCACCCTCCTCTTGACCAAGTTGGAAAAGAAAATCCATTGAGAATGTCTCACGTGCAGCATATCTCAAAGTATTTTCTATAGCTCATCCGAATCATACTAACTCAAATCAATTGTGAAACTCTTTGCCGTTTGCCTGCTGCTTTCAAATCCATTCCCAGTGAAAAGTAACAATGACACGTGAAGAGCATCTGCAATAGGGAGCCTTGCAGGTGGAACTGGCTGTAGCAAGGATGGAGGAAAAGGGGCGCAGGTTTGTGACCACGGTACATAGTGGGCTGGCGCATTGCGGGGCCTCTGGGAACAGCATCAGTCTAGTTATAAAAAGGCTGGGAGCCGGGAGCAGTGGCTCACACCTGTAATCCCAGCACTTTGGGAGGCCGAGGCGGGCAGGTCATCTGAGGTCAGGAGTTTGAGACCAGCTTGGCCAACATGGCAAAACCCTATTAAAAATACAAAAAATAGCTGGGCGTGATGGTGCACACCTGTAGTCCCAGATACTTGGGAGGCTGAGGCAGGAGAATCACTTGAACCTGGGAGGTGGAGGCTGCAGTGAGCCAAGATCACGCCACTTCACTCCAACCTGGGTGACAGGGCGAGACTCCATCTTAAATAAATAAATAAATAAATAAAATTAAAGGCTGAGAGGCCCTTCTGTAAAAGGGGATGATGATAATGGTTACCTCCTGGGTTGTTTGAGGACTACATGAGTTGACTTATTTGAAGTGTTTGGAATAAGGCCAGGCATCCAAGACCTCATACAATAATAATAATAATAATAATAATCCATTAAAATTAACAGAAAAGGAGAGAAGGTTACTGCAGGACAACACAGAAGAGCCTCTTCAGTCGACAAATATTTCCTTGGGAGCCGCTTTTCCTCTTTAAACTGAAAGAACCAAGGAAAGCACTGAAGACTAAAATTAATGTATTTTTACCTGGCAAAATAATTCAAGGCAAAAACAGGGTTAATATGCTATCCATTTTTAAAGTATCAAGCATAAAATGCAATTCATAGTATTTGTTTTGTTGTTCTAATTTCCACTTAGATCCAGAAAACCAAGTGAACTGAAAAACAGATACAGAAAAATGAAAGCTGAGGGTATCTAGAGAAAAGAGAGTCTCCACCTCCTTTGGAACGAATCTGCTCTTTGCCGAGTATGTGACTCATTCTCAGGCTGCCCACTCAGTTATTAAAATAATTCAGGAGGGGTCAGAAGCAGTGGCTCACACCTGTAATCCCAGCACTTTGGGAGCCCAAGGTGGGCGGATCACTTTGAGCTCAGAAGTTTGAGACCAGCCTGGGCAACATGGCAAAACCCCGTCTCTACTAAGAATACAAAAATTAGCAGGGCGTGGTGGCCAGTGCCTGTAATCCCAGCTACTCAGGAGGCTGAGGCAGGAGAATCACTTGAATCCGGGAGGTGGAGGTTGCAGTGAGCTGAGATTGCACCACTGTAGTCCCTCCTGGGTGACAGAACGAGACTCCCCGTCAAAATAAAAAAAAAAATATTCAGGAGGCTTTTCTCCAGTCTATGAAAACAATCATCACCACATTCTACATCCTCTCAGTAAAAGTTGCATGTGGGCCAGGTGTAGTGGCTCACACCTGTAATCCCAGCACTTTAGGAAGCCAAGGCGGGAGGATCACTTGAGGCCAGGAGTTCAAGACCAGCCTGGGCAACATAGCAAGACTGTATCTCTAGAAAAAATAAAATCATTATCCAGGTGTGGTGGCATATGCCTGCAGTCCCAGCTACCGGGGAGGCTGAGGCAGGAGGACTGCTTGAGCCCAGGAGTTCGAAGCTGCAGTGAGCTTTGATCAGGCCTCTGCACTCCAGCCTGGGCGACAGAAAGAGATCCTATCTCTGGGGGGGAAAAAACCCAACAGTTGCACGTGAACAATCTTACAGTCGGGCTGCCTTGGAATTCCTAACTCCAGGAACTACCAGCTCCCTTCTGTACCTCCCTCCTCTGGTCTTCCCATCCAGCCCCTTCACCCACGCCTGACCTAAATGCATTCCACCTGCCTCCTAAATACGCCTGCACACAATTTGGTATATTCTCCCGGCTCTAATTTTTACTGGTAAAGGAAGTTAAAACAAAAGGCAAAAAAACAAAAAACAAAAAACAAAAAAAACAAAAAAAAAAACCCCCAATCAGCATCTACTTATTTTTTTGAAAGTTAGCTTCCCTTAGGTTCCAGGCATTCCACTTATTTCTGGATCTCTGGTTTCACAGGCAAGATGGGACAGGCAGACAGAACTTGGGCATGTGCCCTCTGTGGAGAAAGTGACTTCAGAAACCTCTGAGGCTTTATTAGCCTGTGATTCTAAACTCGGGGGGACATGAAAAACTCAGAGACGAGTCATCAGGCTCTATCTTCATAAGAGTCTTTTTTTTCCTCTGTGTGTGTGTGTGTGAGTGTGTGTCTTTTCAAACAAATAGCACTGCGCAGTATCCTTAGAAAACTACAGCCAAATGTCCTTCACGTATTTTCTCTACATTTCAAGAATCTCAGGACCATGCTTCTTTTCTAATGTGTGACCTTGAGAGTTAAAAATCAAGGGGAAAAGGTCACAGAATTGGGGGCAAGTTTGAGTTCCCATCACCAGTCACAATCTCTAGATCAAATGGAGGACAACACACTGCCTGGGCCCTGGCCAGGTTTGCCTGAAGCAGGGCCAGGCAGCCTCAAGGCCTCCATGGCAGGCTGGGGATATGGGGACGTGGAAAAAGGGGGTGCAGGGAAACTGGGAACTGGTGGGGGAGTGTGAGAAAGGGAATAAACGCGTACGTGGATGAAGAGGAAAAGCAGGAGGAGATGAAGGCAGTGCAGAGGGCAGAATGGTGGACACGGGGCCGGGAAGGTGGCAGGGCTGCACTCCAGAACCTCAGCTGAGCGTTTTCTCCTCCTGTGTCCCAGGGATGGTGTGAAGTGTCTGCAGGCGTCCAAGTGAACCCACAGGGAGAGTTCGGCTGGCACACAGGGAGATGGGCCAGGGCGCGGCAGGCGAGGGCAGCACAAGCACGGTGCTGCGACACCACTGCTGGGAGCAGGGTTGAAAGGCGTCTTTTGCTCTAAGGACTTTCATAAGGCAGTCCCAATCCAAAGACCGACCTTAGTTTCACGGCCTTAGCCTCTCAGTTTCTTAAGCCTTCTGAGGGCCTCCTGATCATGACAAATAAGTCACTATTTACAGCCATGAGACAGATAAATCAGTATAGATGTTTGTCCTGAAGGACCCCCAAAGGGAAATACATCAGAGTACCCACACTCGGCACAGGAACAGCAAGAGTCCTCCTGTGAGAGCTGAGAGAGGACACTGGCCCTGAGTCTGTCCACTGCTGAAGCTTGGCAGAGGCGGGGGGAGGACCTCAGAGCAGTCGGCTGCCACTGCTTAGTGGAGGGGAGGGCGGTAAAACGTTTCCCCATCAAACCAAAACACAACAAAAAACCTCTCTGATTTGGGAATGTAATCATATAATTTCCACTTGGCAAAAATGTTGGTTGGCTATAGAACAAAAAGAACAATCTGAATCCAAGCTATTGCCTCTTAATCCTTTAATTAGGCCGAGTCTTTCAGAAGAAAGCACCATTCATTGTTACTGAAGGGAACCAAGAGCAAACAGAGATAGTGACACACACACACACAGAGACACGCGCATGCACACACACAGAGACACGCGCATGCACACACACAGAGACACGCGCATGCACACACACAGAGACACGCGCATACACACACACAGAGACACGCGCATGCACACACACAGAGACACGCGCATACACACACACAGAGACACGCGCATGCACACACACAGAGACACGCGCATGCACACACACAGAGACACGCGCATACACACACACAGAGACACGCGCATACACACACACAGAGACACGCGCATACACACACACAGAGACACGCGCATACACACACACAGAGACACGCGCATGCACACACGTGTGCACACTTACATGAATGCATGTATTTGTAATGATTATAATTAAACACTCTTGCTGAAGGGCTCAAAGTTTACAAGAAAATTTATTTGTGTCTGAGAGCCACTATTTAGAATGTCAAAAAGGCCCTCCTGGGAACGTAACTTGGGGGAGATGTGGTGAGAGGGCGGGACCCAGCAGCCCACAGGCATGTCACAAGATGCGCCCAGACGCTCTGGGGTGAACTCTGCTCTGACTTCAGGCCAGAGGTGTCTGCCCCGGCAGTGCCCTAACAGCTGAGCGGTCGGAAGGCTCCGGCTGGGGAGGATTCATTTGGAATCTTTCTTCTTCTTCTTCTTTTTCACCGGCGTTTCTTCTGGCGTAGCGTCCTCTGCTATCTCTACTGGCTTTTGCGGCTTTTTCTTTCCTCTCCTCTTTTTGGGCTTCAGGGTGAAGTCCCCGCCCTCAGGTGGCTGCACATGGTCCCCTGCATCCGGAGCAGAGGCCTCGGAACTCTGGTCCCAGCAGGGGCCTCTGAGCTGCTCTTCCGCTGGCCCGCTCTTCTTGGCCACTCGCTCCTGGGCCTTGGCCCTCTCGGGCTTTCCCTCCATGTGCCTCTTGGCCTTAGGCTGGGGGTAGCTCTCCACATCTTCACCTGTGGCCTCTTTGTTTCTTTTCTTCCCCCTTTTGTGTTCCACCTGCGTCTTGGAAGTGTCAGACCCTGGAACAGGGACCTGGGGCTTGTTCTTCAGTGCTGCCATCCGCTTGGCAAAGTACTCCTGGATGGTGAAGGCACTGGTTGTCGTGGTTTCGTTCTCATCTGGAGTGGAGGGACTGGCATCGCCCTATGGTGCACAGAAGAGTTAAAAGGCAGGTAAGCATCAACTTTCATCCCTCACTGCACCCAGGAGGCACTCATACCCGGCACTCACACCTGGCACTCACACCTGGCACTCACACCTGGCACTCACACCTGGCACCTGGCACCTAGGAGACAAGGCTGAGTGCCAGGCTTCTTTCGGCCTCTCTCCCTTCTGGTCGGCCTGAACTGCAGGCCTGGAGCAAGGCGGCCACACACTCTGGCTGAGTACTAGGTGGGGTGGTAGATGACAGGCAGAAGTTAATGTCAGAAGGGAGCTGGCAAGCCGCCTCGATGGAATTCTGAGTAAACATCTCCCTAGAAACAAGTGTTGTGGTGACTAAGCTCCCAGAATCTCCCATCAGAAACAGGGACACTGGCGTTCCAGAGCTTCGTGATTTTGTTAGACAACGATTTCACCTTCATTATGAATTACACCGGCCTCTGTGTTGATCTAGAAACTTAAGACACCACCTAGATAGGTTAACCTTCCATGAGGACAAGAGCCGCACTCCACCCTGAAACCTGGCCTGCCGGGGGTACCCTTTCTCACCCAAAGGCGGAGTGTGGCCGCTCTGGCAGCTGCTCCTGAGTGGAGTGCAGAGCGGAGACTCCGCGCGTCTCAGCCTCCTCCCCGAAACAGCGGGCCAGCCTGGGGGCTTCTTTCCCTCAGCTGGGGGTGGGGAGGAGGGAAATGCCCCCTCCTTCCCTAACAAACACTAGATACTCAGGACTGTGTTCGGGCTGTTCTTACATTTGAGGAGTTACACATAACAGCTGAGATGAGGATTTTAATTTTAAATGAGTACATTGCATTGTCAGATAATATCCGCTATGAGAAAAAATGTGAAAAAAGTATGTATCTAAAAGTACATTTTGCTGTAAAGCTTGAGAAGTGGGAGAAAATTCCTAAGGGGAGAGGCTGGGATAAAGAATGAAATGCTGGAATCGCCATTTGGGTTGAGGCTGGCAGTAAGGTGAGGAGACGTGCCTGTGAGGCAGGAAGTGCCTTCGGGTTGGACTACAAGGAATATGCTCGGAGTCAAATCAACGTCTGCAGCAACTCTGCCCACAGAGACTCTGGAAATAAGTCATTAAGCTATCACGCTACACTTAGGTTTTCATAGTCGCCTGGCTTCTTCCTTCATACTCATTTATCTCACAAGAAGAGGCTGGGTATTCCATGCTTTCATGGTGGGAGGGTGGGAAAGGGCTCCTGAATAAAGCAGTCTCCAAATCAGGATTCTACTATGACTCTAAACTCGGCTGGCAAGGTTCTGCTTGTGCAGGTAACTGAATTACAAACCACCTATAAACAGACCCTGTATTGTCTTGGCAGAGTGGTCCTCAAAAACCAGCTCGGTGGAATCCAAGATAATGTCCCATTTGCAGTTCCAGCAGAATCGATATTATTATATATCAACGGACAACTAGGGCTTGAGTGGCAAGTGCCTCAGAGAGCTTTCACAAAAGGGTACATAAAAAAATCATGTGGTCAATTTTCGAATTTCAAAACAGGCAGAACATGAGGAATAAATCAACTGAGTTTTGGGAAGAAGTTTTAATTTTATCCATCACTATTCAATTTGTGCTGGAATTCCATGGGGTGATTTTGAGAAAAATAAAAAATATCTGCCCCCAGGAGATTTGTCTTTTCGTTCTTCAAATGTTGAAAAAGAGCTGAAATGCTGCACAGCTGAATGAAGGATCTTCTCAAGGCTCTCCTGGCGCGAGCCAATCCCAGGCTCATGAACGAGAGAGATCCTGCCACCCACAGACGGGCACCTCACAGCCACACGGGGACAGGCTCGGTGACCAGCCACCCTCACAGCCACACGGGGACAGGCTCGGTGACCAGCCACCCGGGCCACACGGGGACAGGCTCGGTGACCAGCCACCCTCACAGCCACACGGGGACAGGGGACCAGGCACCCTCAGGTCACACGGGGACAGGCTCGGTGACCAGCCACCCTCACAGCCACCGGGGACAGGCTCGGTGACCAGCCACACAGCCACACGGGGACAGGCTCGGTGACCAGCCACCCTCACACACGCAGGCACACGGGGGACAGGTTCAGTGACCAGGCACCCTCAGAGTCACAGTCACACGGGGACAGGCTCGGTGACCAGCCACCCTCACAGCCACACGGGGACAGGCTCGGTGACCAGGCCCTCGGGGGACAGAGACAGGCTCAGTGACCAGCCACCCTGACAGGCTCGGTGACCAGCCACCCTCACAGCCACACGGGGACAGGCTCGGTGACCAGGCACCCTCAGAGTCACACGGGGACAGGCTCCGTGACCACCACCCTCACAGGGGGACAGGTTCGGTGACCAGGCCACCCTCATAGCCACACGGGGACAGGCTCGGTGACCAGCCACCCTCAGAGTCACACGGGGACAGCTCACCACCACCCTCAGGCCACACGGGGACAGGCTCGGTGACCAGCCACCCTCAGCACACGGGGACAGGCTCGGTGACCAGCCACCCTCACAGCCACACGGGGACAGGCTCGGTGACCAGCCACCCTCACAGCCACACGGGGACAGGCTCGGTGACCAGCCACCCTCACAGCCACACGGGGACAGACCAGCCACAGAGCCACAGGGGACAGGCTCGGTGACCAGCCACCCTCACAGCCACACGGGGACAGGCTCGGTGACCAGACACCCTCAGAGTCACACGGGGACAGGCTCGGTGACCAGGCACCCTCACAGCCACACGGGGACAGGCTCGGTGACCAGGCACCCTCACAGCCACACGGGGACAGGCTCGGTGACCAGCCACCCTCAGAGCCACACGGGGACAGGCTCGGTGACCAGCCACCCTCAGAGCCACACGGGGACAGGCTCGGTGACCAGACACCCTCAGAGTCACACGGGGACAGGCTCGGTGACCAGGCACCCTCACAGCCACACGGGGACAGGCTCGGTGACCAGCCACCCTCACAGCCACACGGGGACAGGCTCGGTGACCAGCCACCCTCACAGCCACACGGGGACTGGCTCGGTGACCAGCCACCCTCACAGCCACACGGGGACAGGCTCGGTGACCAGCCACCCTCAGAGCCACATGGGGACAGGCTCGGTGACGACGGCGGGCTCGTTTATGCAACAGAAATCTCACTGACAGTTTTGCAGCACTACAGGCGCCTGCAGTCTGCGGGCCCTCTTTTGGAATGTATTTGTGAGGTTGGAATTCACATCTGAGTCGAATCCTATGACTCCTTACCTTGCTTATCTATTTATTACCTTGTGAATTCCTGATTTTAACCACAGGAGCTAAGTGCTGGTATTAATCACATTTTTTATCATCAGGAAATACAAGACCATTTTTGAGTCACTTGTTGAATTCAGTGGGTCTTCCTAATCCCCAAAAGTAAGTAGGCTCATAATCAATTCCTGGGATGTAAGTTTAATAGGCACGGGCCACTGCACAGGCTTGGCAGGGCTTGGAGACAGGCTAGAGAGGGGCCAGCACCCGAGTCCTACTTCTTCCCAGCAAAGTGCTGGCCACATATGACTGGCTAGAGAGAGCTGCTTAATGCGGGGGTAGCCACCCTCCCACACCACAGAAACATGCCTATTGTACAACACCATGGACTCAAAGGAAAAATACACTGAAAATCTGACTCCTGCAGGAGCAATGGCCAGGACTCATCTTTTTATACACCAAAGTCAGAAACTCAGTTTCACTGCAGAGATTCGAATCCTGCTTCTGCATTCCTGACCATGGCATCACATAAAAATATATACATATTTTCAAGAAAACTAATGCTTTTGTATCTGGTCTCTATCAAAGTAAACTAGTATTGAGAAAAACAAGTTACTTTAAAGTATTTTGAAGTGACAATAACTTGCATTTTCCCACATTTCCATTAAACACACAATACAACCTCAAAAAACAAAATCTGTAATATTTAAGTGTGACGTTCACCGCTTCATAAACGTTGAGAATGTCTGTTTGCTAACTGTGTTCCAAAAACTAATGAAACAAATTTAAGAGTAACTTGAAAACTTCTGGTTCTATATAAAATACTACCAAGAAATATGGTTAATCATCTTGCCAAATGTGATTTAAGCTCAGGGATTCAGGAAACGTCTCTCTCTCTTTTTTGAATTCCAATGCCTGCTGTTCAACTAAAGGAGGTTTTTGTCACTAATGGCAAAAACCGTGAGTACTGTTGCACCAACCTAATAAAACAAGCAGGACTAGCCTTGTCCGTTCGCAGCAAGCCTCACGGTCCTCTCCCTTCCTTCAGCGCTAATGAGTGCATCGCATGTGTCAAAAACATTTGTGACTTTCCCAGATGGTAAGTGGGCCTTAATTTCTACCCAATCAATAAGCACTTGTGGGTTTGAACTGAGATGACTCCGGAGCACCTGCTCCCCAGTTCACAGAGCCCTGAGAGTTGAAAGCCAGGCCCATGGGAGCACCCTGCTCACTCACGTGAGGAAGCTTCACCCAAAGTGATCAGGCCCAGGGGTCCTGAGGAAGGCAGCTATCACCACTGTGCCAGGCACTTGACATCAAGTGGCATCTCAGCCGACTCTTGCGGCAACCTGAGAGGCGCCCTCTCATGACACAGGCAGTGAGACTCCTAGCACTTAATCCGCAGAAGGTCTCACAGCTGGAACACGGCAGGAGAGAAACAGCCCTAAGGCTGCCGGAAGCAAAGCACTTGCTCCCTATACCACAGGACCCTGACTCCTAGCTCCCATCTCATGGACTGCCTTGTCACCCTTCCTCTCTCTTCAGAAGCCACCACCAAAACTAAAGTATGTATCAAGTGACCACATAATCCAGAGACTGAGGTCCACACTCACCTAAGTTGACTGATGCAGAAAAAATATCCACAGAAATAGTAATTTCAAAAGAGAAAAAAAAATCATCTTGGTTTGCAATTCATATAAATAAAAAACAGCCTGAAGCCAGGCTTAAGGGTTTTATAATTTATCAAACTAGCATGTACAGTCACTTGAAAAAGTGTGACTGTTTCAAAGCAGAGAGTAAAGCCCAAGTCCAAACCTCCACCCAGGCAAGAAGCCCTCTCGAGCAGATGCTGGACAGCTTCCACCTGGACACTGCCAATATGGAAAGGTGGCTGCTCTGGTTCTCTGACTCAGTTTTCGCATCAGCAACAGGTCGATTCAGGTGGTTCATGGGCATCCACCATGTGTCATGATGAGAGCTGGAGAATCTTAACACCATCTCTGGCAAGTCCGAATTACCACTGAGGAAAAAATAAAGAGTGGGTACAAAGGCAGGCTGACCCTTCAGAGAGTCCCTGCAGGTATCAATTACAAAACGCCGCAGTCCTCTCTGGTCCCTGAAAGATGCCTGAAGCTACACATATCAACTCTTCTCAGAGGTCTGCAGAATTAGAGTCTGTCTGCTTCTTTTAGGATCCTCTATCTGGAGACTGTGCAGCTCCATGAGTATCTGCGCAAGCTCCTCTGGGCTCACGGAGGACTTTGCTCTTGTGTCATTCAAATGTGTATACTGAGGTGGATTATTAATAAAATGCCCAAATAGAGAGGATTCTCCATTATTCTCAAAAGAACCTTTTGGGGCAAGGAAATGAAGCAGTCTGCACACAGGTCTTAGTGAAGTGCCTGGAGCAGATGCACCTCACTATAGAATCCCCCTACTTATGACCAACACGCCAGTCCAGGGAATGGACTTCAAAGGCAAGTCTTTCAGCTTGCCAGCCTTGCTCACACATCACCACTGATCTTAAGTGAGAGGATGATAGAAGCTTTCTGATTTCCATGTTAAGACATGGAGGTCATGCTGCAACAGTAACTCTTCACTGAACTTTGTTAACAAAGTAGACACCCCGAGCTCAAGGGTAATGGATTTAGCAACTGGGGTTGTGAGTCCTGATGGCTATTGCCTGTGATGAACAAACGCTCACTGCCACCACAGCCTGTCTGTCATCAGCCTGTGCTGGGTTAGTTTGTGAAAAGTTAAGAAAGCTTGGCAAGTGAGTGGTTTGACAGAACATTCTGTACCTTTTCCAAACTTTTCAGTAGGGCAGTTCTGACAAACACAAATTATGTATCCCTTCAGATATGAAGTGACTCTGTGTGACTCCTCGAGACAAAGGGATTGTGGAGACCCCCTGTCAGCTGTGTGTGTCCTTTACACTCCGCCAACAGAAGGGGCAGGATGAACTGACCCAGTCACTCCCTATGCTAGCCTACAATGTTCTTCCACATCCCCTGTACACAGTCTCATGCATCACTTTCTTGAAGATCAAGTGTAAAACTGCTTCCTTCCACAAGTCTGATCCCATGTGAACATCCTTTCTTGTTTATTGCCCATAATAGCAATTTGTTGCTTCTATTTTCTGTATTTGTTTAATTTGCTTTGCAAGCATCTTCCCAAGGAAACAAGTTTCTTGAGGACAGGGGTCATTTCTATTTCATTTGTATTCATACAATCCACAACCTCCCTAATGAGGAACGAGGTACAGTAAGTGCTCAACAAAGGCACAAAGACACCAAACCCAGCTGGACCAAGGCTGTGAAGAGCTCCCACCACCACCCACTGGCCCCAAATGTTTTGTGTTTGTCAGCACGAACTTGTCTGCATATCAGGCAGGTCTAATGTACAGAAGGGGCACGGGAGGGTAAGAAGAGAATCAGCATTTTGAGTGCAGATTCTTCCCATCCACATGAAACCACCCCCTTCTCATCAGACAGCACCTTCCCTTGCCTCAGGATGCAAACTGCTTCTCTAACTACTGCAAGGTATATCTGAGTGTCCTCTGCTGTCAGCCAGTTCCTTCCTGGCCCTTAGCAATAAACAGAAACTCAGTCCAGTGATCCATCCATTTCTCCTGCTCCATCATTCCACATGTTACCATAGTTGCCTTCGGGGGGATAAGTCCATTGGAAAAAAGCAAAGTACTGTGTGGTACGGGAACTGCCACGTTTTTTCTGTGGGATTAGTTGAACACAAGCAATGCCAGTAGGGACTGAACTGTTCTCGCTAAAGAAGACAACTGTTCTTGGTAAAGAGAAGAGAGTTCTCAGGCATATCAGATACAAAGGTAAGCAGCTCATTTGGAGAACAGCAGTGGGATAAGTTCCACCAGCAGCCTCTGGTAGCAAGCTGTGAAGGCACAGCCTACATTATATCTTAGCTGAAAACACAACCTGGGCAAGCTGATTCTAGGGAATCATTGAAATGGGTTTGCCACTGAAGGCTGAGCTAGGCAGTGATTCACAGCCATTCGTCGGAAAGCCTGCCCTGAACCACCATGGCGGGCGGCCCTGCTCTTCTCTCTATGAAACCTCTGTGGTTTCATGCTTTTCCTTTGTGGTTTCTACATAACTGAAAACATCCAGTGTTTTACTGACGAACAGCTATTTTTACACTCACAAAAAGCTTTTCAAGTGTGAAATCTCGTACATTTTTCAAGACACTCATCGCTCACATCTGGAATTAGGCTAAACATACACAGTCTCGGCAATAAGCAGCCTCAGGGAATTTGCCTGGGAGATGCAATCAGTTTTAGCATTAGCAAGTATCACAAGAGTCAAAAACAAATATAAAACCCCATCGACTGGAGCTGTGATTTGAAGTGGTGTTAAAAAGCAAAGATAAAATAACAGAATGAGAATTATGGAGCAACTCAATTGGAAAACACAGAAATTGTGTGTGTGTGCACACGTGAAACAGGTGTAAGAACCTGTGGCATGTATTAGAAGCCCACTATGCAGGGGTTCCAGAGGGTTCTCTCTAGACAGAGACTGGTGAACTATGGCCGTGGGCCTAGTTTTTAATGATTTTTTAAAAACCATTTCTAAATGGTTAGGAGGAAACAAAAAACTTATGACATGTAAAAATTACATGAATTTCAAATACCAGTGTCCTTAAAGTTTTGAATTTCCTCAGTAAAAATCTTGTGAAAATTTGTTTTCTTTCTCGTTATACAAGTATATGCAATAGGTGCTAAGTAAATATTTACTGAATAAATGTATTATAAAATCGGCTCTGCGATTGTGAATATAGTACTGCTGACTTTTGGAAGTGGCAGGTGCTTTTCAAGTGCACACACACAATATACCTTTATATACACGCATGTACCTATACACACGCATGGAACTGGAGGACACTGGGCTTTGACAAAGTCCTCAAGCTCTGTCTCCTGCCAGTGACAGAATGCCTACCTTTCTGAACTGTGTCAGCAAGCAGCAGAGAGGCTGCTAACTGCTGCCTGCTTTTGAGTAGCAAAAGACAGCAAAGAAAAAATTTGTTTAAAAAGTGATCTGACGTCAAAGAGAACTCTCAGCAATGCAATAAGTATGCAGAGATACCTTTCTAATAATCAGGCATCAGAACTGTGCTTGGAATTTACAAACTCAGACACACCGGACATCGGAGAAGATAATACGAACTAGAAGGGACAGAATAGCTTGCTCTTCCCTGGACTTTAGTAGAGAAATACACAGAATGCCAAATTCCTCATATGAAGGCCAATGCTAACAGAGCTGTTAATTTTATGTCTTTTTCTTTTTCTCTTTTCCCATATGCCTAAACAGCTATTCCGATTGCCACTTATTAGGAAAAGCCGACACAAACATGTTTGACAAGGATGGTTCTCTATGGCAACAGCTTCTCAAGTAACCAACATCAGGATCACTGACAAAGAGTCATCCAGCTTCTGTGGGAAAAGAGGGAAAGAAACAGTAACAGGCTTCCTGCCTCCCTGAAAGGTCCTCAGGCTCGGAAAGTTGCAGTGACAACCATTCCCGACACACTGGCCATGAAGATAAACGAGGCTCCTCCAGAGCTGGAGATGATCAATGTGACACAGGCCCCAACTTCTGTGAATGATGTCTAAAAATAATCCAAATTGACTGCATTTTAAAATTCCAGGTCAACTGGTTCTCTCCCCTGCTCTCCAGAGGCAGGACAAACAGCTTTGATAAACAGCTGAGACCCAGCATTGGCCCCTCACAGAACAGAGCAGAAGCTTCCAGAGGGTTCTGTCTCTTCCATCTTTATCCCACATGAAGAGGTGAAAATTGCTAAAGAACCATGACAACTCGAATGCAGGCTCCTTACTATAGAAAGCAAATCACAGCAGTTCTTAAAGATTTTGGAAAATCTAAAGTCTTCTAATTTCTAAAAAGAATAAGGTCTTTGTTTTTTTTAGACGAAGTTTCACTCTTGTTGCCCAGGCTGGAGTGCAATGGTACAATCTCGGCTCACCGCAACCTCCGCCTCCTGGGTTCAAGTGATTCTCCTGCCTCAGCCTCCCAAGTAGCTGGGATTACAGACATGTGCCACCATGCCCGGCTAATTTTGAATTTTTAGTAGAGACAGGGTTTCTCCGTGTTGGTCAGGCGGTCTCGAACTCCCAACCCCAGGTGATCCGCCCGCCTCAGTCACCGAAAGTGCTGGGATTACAGGGGTGAGCCACAGCGCCCAGTCGAATAAGGTCTTTTTTAGAGAATAAAATCTTTATTTTGAAACTAGGAATAGGGTATGCATAGTTATATGGAATAATTAAGTAGTCATGATTGTTTATAAAAGAAAGGTAAATTAGGTGAATATAGTTGACTAATACAAAAAGTTTCCTCTTTCAATTTTTGTAAACTACATCAGGCTAATATTTTCACATACTCTTTCTTTCACCAAAATCAATGTAGCGAATAAAAATATTTAAGAAATATTTTTAGGAGTAAATTTGGCAAGGCAAAGTCATTCTATGTTTAAAAGGTATCGAAATTAGTAAGAATAAATAAAATTCTGAACTTAGTCATGTTAAAAAAGTAAATGATATAAAATAATACACCAGATAGTGTTCTTATCACAATAAAAAAAGACGATATACTGGCACAACTTATTTTTAGCATAGACAAAAACTAAACAACAACAAACCAACCACAAAACCAATTCTACTCAAGAAAAACCCTAACCAGTTACACTGAGACGGTAATTCCAAGGAGCTGATAAAAAATAAAAATTGTTACTGCTATTAAATATATAATCCTATAATAACATCTTCTCTTAGGTTTACAGAAGCTATAATTTTTTATTTTATAAACACGAAATATACTGAAAGCTTAAGTGAAAAAGCACAAGAAACACTGTCTCCCTGCATGCTCAGAATCCAAAAAGGTTCTTGCAGCAAGACCTGCCTCATTTGGAACAAAGCATTGCCTGCAGTCCTGAAGCCACCCAACCACCAGAAATTCAGTGCCCTCCAGTATCTGCTTCTCAAACTATCAGGGGTAAAGGATTAGCTCTGTCTGTTTTGTGTTTGGTTTTTTTTTGTTTCTTTTTGCCTTTAAAAATTTCCAATCCATTACGGGATTACAGGGCAAGATTTTTATACAGTTAAAAAAGTTACCAGAAAAATGAAGTTTTAAAAAGATATCTAAAACCCAAGTCCTAAACTATTGTCAAATTTCTAGAAAAGCTTCTAAATGCTTACTCTTAATTTCTGTCTTTATCTTGTCTATGGACCATACTTTGAGTGGCACTGCTATCAAACATCAGCTAGCAAAGGACAGAAAACAGGT
Source organism: Macaca thibetana thibetana (assembly GCF_024542745.1). Lineage (NCBI taxonomy): Eukaryota > Metazoa > Chordata > Mammalia > Primates > Cercopithecidae > Macaca > Macaca thibetana. The sequence continues at coordinate 133,483,000 of NC_065585.1, forward strand.
GCTCAATTTAAGACAGTAGAAGTGGCACTGAACTGGCTGTCAGAAGATCGGACGCACAACGGACAGAACGTGTGATCTAGGACAAGTCCCGGGACTTTCCAGCCCTCAAATGCAATCATTTGCAAGACAGAAATAGGGCTCCTCAGTAACTTTTTTCAACATAGTTTCTTCACATGCCTTTCTTCAAACACAATCTTAAACAGAAAGCCAATCTGTACATCTCGGGGAGCTTTGGCTGCAGCGGGGTGGAGGCAACCCAAAGCTCATGTCCCAACTCTCCCCTCCAATCCCCTTGTAAAGGCCCCTGGGGACCCTAGAACTCTATGGAATCCAGTTTGAAAATCGACAGCTATATTTTTAAGGTCCATTACAATTCTAGCATTCATTATAGCCTAGATAAGTCCATAGCACTCAGCAAAAGGAGAAGGCGAAAGCTTTTGAGAATAAAATTGGTCTTGGGCTGGGCGCGCTGGCTCACGCCTATAATCCCAGCACTTTGGGAGGCCAAGGCGGGTGGATTATCTAAGGTCAGGAGTTCGAGTGCAGCATAGCCACCATGGTGAAACCCCACATCTACTAAAAATACAAAAATTAACCAGGCATGGTGGTGCGGCCTGTAATCCCAGCTACTTGAGAGGCTGAGACAGGAGAATCTCTTGAACCTGAGAAGCGGAGGTTGCAGTGAGCAGAGGTCGCACCACTGCACTCCAGCCTGGGTAACAGAGTGAGACTGGTCTCAAAAAATAAATAAATAAAAATAAAATAAATTGGTCTTTAACATTATGTAATATACATAATTCTTAACACTGTCATTAACCTTTGGAATGTCAACAACTGGCAGTCAGAACTGTACAGTCAACCAATTTCTTCCAAAAATGGTAACAAAGAATCAAGACTGAACTCCCCAATATTGTAAAGTCTCAAGTTGCAAAGTGGGTCCTCCTGAGGCTCACAACGGCTGACGATGACCTCAGGCTGCCCACTCTTCCGGCTCTGCCTCGTGAGGTCAGGAAGGGACCACAAGGAAAGGGAAGCAAGGGACGGGATGGTGCTGCCCAGACCTGTCACCACAGTTGCCACCCTGCTCCCTTCAGACTACGGCTGGAGACGCAGAGCTTTGCCTTCTCCGCCAACCCTTCCCCCACACTGCAACCCAAAGAAAGGTCCCCCTTCTTCCTGTTTTCATGACGTCACAGAAGGAAAATCTGGGGAGGAATGTTATTTCTGCTTTCCTGGCAAGAGAGAAGTACAGAAGGAAAAATGAGCCGGTGTTTCCCTCCTCTTCTCCTGCAGTAGACCATGTGTATGTCAATTTCTTACTATCACAAAAGCTCTTAAAACCACTTGCTTCATCTGTCAACACATGAAAAGCCAAATCTAATCCTTTCAGGCCAAACCTATGTCCTGGTGAAGCTCTAACCAAACAAAACAGCCCAGCGACTTCCAACCCTTGGGTGTGTTGGCAGGCCCTGCCCTCACCCCCACTGCTTTCTCATTTCTTCTTTACGAGTATCTAATTATGAAGTTATGTTGCTGATCTACAAGACGACATAAATTTTTACTGGTACTAAAACAACTTTCAAAAAAGTCATGACCCACTTTCTCCTTTCTGGCTCCTCTAGAAAGTAGAGACAGACCCAAGCCCCGTTTGAAGTCCTTGCTGCCGGGAGATGGCCAGTTTATGTCTCTTGTCCTAGGACAGGAAAAGGATGCACTCTCGGCACCATGTGCTAGGGTGAGATAAGACCAGAGATTCTGTCCTCAGCACCTTATCAGCTTTTCCTGCCACTTTCCAGAGCAGACAGCACCATGGCTGGCAATGAACGAAGCTAGCTGAAGGGGGATGGGTGTGTGAATGGCTTGGGGACTGTAGGGAGTGAGGTAGGCAGGGTGTAGAATGAGAAAAGGAAAGAGAAGAGGTTCTTCATGTATCTTAAAATGGTTTGGTCCCCCCAAAATTGCTTTTTTTTTTTTTTTTAAACACATGGATTTTGCATCTCTGTTGAAACTGCAGCAACCAGGATAGATGTTTTTATAAGACTTCCGTTCTTGTTAGAATGAACCACCACTTTCATTGCTTCGCGCCCTGCCCCTCACTGCCTTGTGCGACTGGCTCCTGGGCACGTAGCACAGGACGGATCTGCTATCAGATGCTCCATGGAATGCCTGTGGGGCCCAGGCTGCAGAGCAAGTGCCTTCCACAGGCACGCGAGCCTCTATCTGCACACCCAGTGATCTCCTGGGGCCAGGACACACTTGCTCACATGGGACAATCTGCCTCACAGCGCAAAGGAACAAGGGAGGCTACGGGACACTCCTTCAAATACAGACGAATGGCATCGATGAGCTGCTTTGTTCTGCAACAAATAACATCTGTGAATCCAAGGATTATACTCTTTAGAAACCCTGGTCTTTTGGGGTTGGGTTAGGGAGGGGGTGAATAAAACTCTTAGAAAAAAATCTAGACTAAGCAGGAAAATTTTAATTTGGTTATGGACTCAGTTATTGATAATGAACTCATGAAAGTTCAGGTAGAGTATCCCTTATTTGAAATGCTTGGGTTCAGAAGAGTTTCAGATTTTTGATTTAGGGATATTCAACCTGGAATAGCAATATAAATATACTAAATTGATATTCCAGGTTGAACATCCCTCTCTTGTTTTTGCAATTTGTTGTTGATGAAACCAAACCACGTGTCCTGTAAAGTTCTCTCATAATCGGATTTTTGCTGAATGTATCCCTGTGGTATAGGTTAACACATTTCTCTGTCTCACGCATCTCCTGTTCCGTTCGAGTGAGAGGCAGGCTTACTTCCTAACGGAGCACTTTTCCAACGCCAGCATGTTGTTTTATGAAAAACTGGCTGGATTCATGGTCTAAGGAAGTTTGGGAAACGAGCCTGTGCTATTCCTCCCTTTGATTCATAACGCACATCACCATCTGAGACACGTGGTGGCTGTTCAACTTCAGAGTGGCCCACATTTATTTGATCCTGGAACATTTTTGGTAAACACCCACCGGCATCCCATGAAATCAGTGCTCTGCCGAACTGACTTTGAAAGGGCTATTCAAACAGATAGTTCCATTATCTGGATGAAATGAGTAGTTCTCTTGTTAAATCTTATAGTTAAATCTTTGTTTTGTCCCAGACTGTCCAAGAGGGTGGGCTTTTACCAATGTACGTTTTTGCAAAAATGACAAAAGCATAGCAGGGAAGTGAAAAGAGGGCCTGGTAAGCATCCCGCTATGGACACTAGCTTGCAGAGCGCCTCCGGGAGGAGAGGTTAGCTCTTTCGTAGTTATCACGTGATTGAAATGGGAATGTCTGTTCCTAGGTCTAGAAAATTTATGCTTCCATTTTGGAATGGAGGGTAGCGGAGAAATAACATATCCTAAATGATGCCGAGTATGGATATATTTTCTTTGTTTACTTTTAAGACTGCCTACAATCTAGCCGTATTTTTAAAAGGATTATGCAGTAAGCAGCAAGCCCTGCAGAGTCTGACAGTGAGATGACCACTGTGAAGAAGAAAGATCTTGGGCATCAGGTTCCACTTAAAGTCTGTGCAAAGTTCAAACCACAGAACCAAGAATAAATGTATAAAATAATCAAGTGAATAGCATATGGAACATAGAAGTCAACAGACACATAACAAAATCTAATTCAAAAGAGCAATTTCTAAAAGTGAAATGAAACAAACTTGATTCTGCAACTAGCTGGTGAAGAGCCATACAAAAAGAAATTCCAAATGACTTGAAACATAATAATGTAACTGTATAGACTGAATAGGAAATACATAAACACAAAAAGAACTGCCGCACACCAAAAACAAACCCTCTGAATCTCTCTCTCTCTTTTCTAAAATGACTAAGTTACTAGCCTTATTCTGTGACTACTGTGTGTATAATGGGAAATAAGCAAATGAGTACTGTGATATTTTAATGCTTTTATTTCTGGAACCTGTTGATTCCAGAATCTTACTGTGGGTAAGTAAAGATAAAAGATGAGCGGGGTTAAGTCCTTGTGGTCCTGAATCTAAACTAGCAATATGACTATAAACTCAGGATATATTTTATTATAAAGAAATTATAGTTATATACATGTAACAAGGCCTCAAACGAAGACCAATCTAGGAATAAATGAGCAACCCCCAAGCCTAGATTGTGTTGCTAAATATCATTTACCACAAAAAAAGGAATCAGGGAGAAAGGGATGACTCCAAGTGTGGGGCAGCAAATGTACACAGTGGGCCTGGAAACTCTTACACTAGATTGGAAGGAAGCTATCAAATACCACTTAGGGTCATGTCAACAGTACTCAGGTCATTGTCTGTGTACAGAAATACCACAGATTTTTGTATGTTGATCGTGTATCCTGCAACTTTACTGCATTCATTTAGTTCTAACAGTTTTCTGGTAGTCTTTGGGGTTTTCTACATATAGGATCAGGTCATCTGCAAACAAGAGATAATTTTAATTTTTCCTTTCCAATTTAGAGACCTTTTATTTCTTTTTCTTACCTGACTGCTCTTGATAGTACTTCTAGTCCTATGTTGAACAGAAATGGCAAGAATGGACATACCTGTCTTGTACCAGATCTTAGAGGGAAAGCTTTCACCTTTGCCCCCTATCAGTTATGACACTAGCTATGGGTTTTTCATAAATGGCCTTTATTTTGTTGAGAAATTTTCTTTCTCTACCTAAACTGTTGAGAGTTTTTACCAATAAAGGATGCCGAGTGCTTTTTCTGTGTTGACTGAGATGATCATGTGGTTTTGTCTTTCCATCTGTTAATATGATGCGTTACACTGACTGATTTACATAGTTAAACCAGCCTTGCACACCAAGGATAAATCCCAAACAAATGAAAACCTAGCTGAAAAATCAAGAAAACAATCCCATTTATGGTAGCATCAAAAAAAAAAAAAATCAAAATACTTACGGATAAATTTAACATAGGAGGTAAAAGACCTGTACACTGAAAACTATAAAACACTGATGAATGAAAAGGGACACAGATAAATGGAAAGATATTCCACGTTCATGAATTAATAGAATATTATTAAAATGTCTATATTACCCAAAGCAATATACAGATTCAATGTAATCCGCCAGAATCCCAATGGCATTCTCAATAGAAATAGAAAAAACAATCCTAAAATCCATATGGAACCACAAAAGACCTTGAATAACCGAAGTAATTCTGAGAAAGAAAAACAAAGCTGGAGACACCACACTTTCTGATCTAAAATTATACTACAAGCTATAGTAATTAAAACAATATGGCACTGGCATAAAAAACAGACACATAGACCAGTGGAACAGGATAGAGAACTGAAATAAATCTAAACATTCACAGTCAACTAATTTTTGACAAGAGCATGGAGAAGACACAATGGGGGAAAGGATAGTCTCTTCAATAAATGGTGCTGGAAAAACTGGGTTTCCCACGTAAAAGAATGAAATTGAACCTTATAACATACACAAAAATCAACTCAAAATGGATTAAAGACCTAAACAATAAGACCTAAACCATAAAACTCCCAGAAGAAAACACAGGAGAAAAGTCCTTGACATTGCTTTTGGCAATGATGTTGCGGATATATACCAAAAGCTCAGGCTACAAAAGCAAAAATACGTAAATGGGACTACATCAAACTAAAAAGCTTCTGCACAGCAGAGGAAACAATCAACAAAATGAAAAGGCAACCTACGAATTAGGAAAAAATACTTGCAGACCATGTATCTGATATAAAGTTAATATCTAAAACTTAAAAAGAACTCATGCAACTCAATAGCAAGAAAACACATAACCTGATTTAAACATGGGCAAAGGAGCTGGACGGGCATTTCTCAAAAGATGACATACACATGACCAAAAGATGCTCAACATCATTAACCATCAAGGAAATGTAAATCAGAACCACCATGAGATATCACCCCACACCCATAAGGAGAGTTATTATCAAAAAAATAAGAAATACTAAGTGTTGGCAAGAGTGTGGAGAAACAGGAACCCTGTACATTGCTAGTGGGAATGCAGATTGGCATACCCTTACAGAAAACAGGGTGGAGGTTCCCAAAGGAATTAAAAATAGAACTACCGTGTGGCCCAGCAATTGCTCTCCTGGGAATATACCCAAAGCAAATCAAATCACCTTGTGAAGATAGCTGCACTCCCATGTTCACTGCAGCAGTCTGCATAATAGCCAAGACATGGAAACGTCCTAAGTGTCTGTCCACGGGTGAATGGATAAAGAAACTGTGGTGTGTATATATGTATACGGTGAAATATTATTCAGCCTTTAAAAAGGAGGAGATCCTGCCATTTGCCATGACATGGATGAACCTAGAGGACACTATGCTAAGTGAAATAAACCAGACAGGAAAGAAAAATATTGCATGATCTCACTGATATGATGGAATCCTTTAAAAAAAAGCAAATATACAGAAATAGAGAGTAAGATAAAACAGTGGTTACTAGAGCAGGGTGGGGGACAGAAATGGGGAGATGTATGTCAAAGGGTGCAGAGTAGTAGGTGTGTCAGTCCCCACGCCGTACTTTAGATCTCTGAACTTCAGATCGAAGGTATGGCGTGGGGACTGTGGTTAATAAGAGTATACTCTGTCAGGAGCTTCACTAAATGAGATTATAGCTGCTCTTGCTATGAAGGGAAAATGGGTAACTATGTCACTATATATATGTAACTCATAACATGTACACGTTTAATATACTCAATAAAAAATTTTTTTTTTTAAATACTCAAAAGGCCAGGCACAGTGGCTCATGCCTGTACTCCTAGCACTTTGGGAGGCCGAGGGAGGCAGATCATCTGAGGTCAGGAGTTCGAGACCAACCTGGCCAACATGATGAAACCTTGTCTCTACTAAAAATATAAAAATTAGCCGGGCACAGTGGCTCACACCTGTAATCCCAGCCACTCAGGAGGCTGAGGCAGAAGAATCACTAGAACCCGGGAGGCGGAGGTTGCAGTGAGCCGAGATGGTGCCACTGCACTTCAGCTTGGGCAACAGAGCAAGATCTGTCCAAAAAAAGTACTCAGGAACCAGGCTCCCATTGGGTAGAAATGGGAAATTTGATCGCCAATAAAGATAATAACTGCAATGCACTGAAACATCAAACATTTCAATTCACTAGCAAAAAAAAAAAAGGAAAACTCTCCAGTTTTCTTTGGAGAATGCTAGAGCACCTTGCTTGGAAATTGCTAAATAAAGGACATAAATATTTATCCTATCTTTTCCATATAGTCTGTTCCTCAGAGTAATCTACTAATAAGGGGAAATACACATTCCAAATTTCATTCTAAAAATGAAAGGGGAGCGGAAAGAAATATGGAGGGAGACTCCACAGATTGAAAGAAATTTAAAAGATACATCAACCAATTGTTATGTGTGCCCCTTATTTGACTCTTAATTCAATGAAAATGTAAAGAAAACTCAAATTTATGACATTTATGAACACTGAACTTTGAACACTTATTAATAGTATGCAATTACTATAAATTTTTATAGAGTATAATGGCATCAGAGATATACATTTTAAAAAAGAACCTCTTAACCTTTGGAGATAAATACTCACATACTAAAATACCTGTGGATGAAATACTGATTTCTGGGATGGATTTGTTTCAAAGTAACACAGACAGGAGAAGTGTCTGGAGCACTTACAGACTAGCCATCAGTAGGGCTGTTGTTCCCCAAAAGGATCTGTGCTTTCAAGAACCCGTGTCTTTGCAGATATGGTCTTTTTTTCTCTCTGGAAAGCCTCTGAACCTGCCAGTTGCTGCTCCTTCGAGACACATGCAAAGGTTATCTTCCTTGGTCTCTGCAAGCTGAATCCAGTGCTGCATCACATATGCCCCCAGTCCTCTGGCACAGCACTCAAGGCCTTTGCTCCGGTTGACTGTGAATGTCCCAGACTTCCTGATGAGGTTGTGAATAGGGATTATACCTTACCCATTTAATCATCTGTCATGAAATAATGCTACTGGGTAGCAAGAAAAACATCTGAGTTAAGTAGGAAAAGGAATTGGAGGGGACAGGGAACCAGAAAGGAAAATGGTTAAAGCACTATTACATAGAAGAACTATGAAATAATGAGATATTACCCTGAAGGGAGTCATTCTAAGACTATAGCCTTGTGTAAAGACACTGAGTCAATTCAAGTCTGATCCTATACTTTTAAAACATAGATGACTAGAAAGTAGGCTCTGTTTATGGATCACTTGGTAACCTCAACTCAAAGACAGCTGATTTGATTCACTAATTTTAAGAGGGTGCCACCACAGTATGAGTCTAACAGTGGTTAAAGCCTTCTAAGAATCCCTATAAAGAGTCTAAAATAAACTGTGACCAATGATGATAATGTGTCATGCATCATGATTAATCCAATTCAGAGTACCTGAGGTCTATTAAAAAATAAAATAATATGAAAGTCATGCTTCTGCCTGTATAATAACACATAGATCTCCATAGCAGGGAGGACACAGGGGCTGAGAGTGAGGAGGCTGATCTAAAATGAAATGACTGATTTAACTAAATGAATAATGTCACTGTTTAACTTTATAAAGCACATCATACATTTTAGAAGATTTTAGTGGCCTTCCTTAGGATCCCAAAGTAAGCAGGTACACAAATCCAATCTGAAACTTTAACAATTTGGGAATCAGAATTGGATAAATTATTTTAAAGCTGATACTCTATTTACAAGTTTCAGTGCTACCTAGAAATAAAAGAAAACTAACTGCACTGATTCCCAGAGTCTACTCAACAATTTCCTACAAAAGCCATGTTCCTTTTAGAAATGGTGCTGACATGAAAGGTTCAGATTTACTTAAAGTAGCTTTCCCAGGTCAGCTTTTCTGCTTGCAGAAAAATAAACCTCACAAAACCTAGTTTACTGAAAGGCATAAAATAAGTTTAAGCACTTGTTAAAAAGCTATTTGGAGTTCAGGCCCACAAAATACTTCAAAACCAGTCAGGTAAAACTTAAAACCTCCATGTGATTTTAAGAGTCAGAATGAGAATTACAGGAGCCTGGACTAAAGTTAGGGGACAGAGGTAACTGGAGGGGGGATGTCATTACTGCTACTACTTTGCTTAAAACAAGCCTTTTTGATGCAGGAAAGATAAACTTGTCAAAGAACAACAGATGACAAATCAAAGACTAAAGCATTTCAGCCTTGTGCTCTTTGGCAGAGACTGCCCGCTGTTCGAAGAAATACAAACTCTGAGTGAACTTCCTAGAGGCTCAGGCGGCTTCAGATAAGAATTAACAGAACCTTGAGAAACAGAAAAACCTACCAGCACTCTGATCCCTAATAAACATAAAGAGCGTATCATTTCAATCTTACCAAGGAAAAAAACTTCTTTTTAGATAATTCCCATAAAGTTTTAAGCTAGTTCAAGATTGTGTTTTAAACAGAAATTTCTGGTTGTTACAAAGTAGTTCCAATGGAATTATATAAGATTACAATTTCATGACAGATAAGCATCAACAGATATTCTAAACTACACTTAGAGCTATTTAGGATTGGTTTAAGCTGCTTCTTGCATTATTCTATGGAAAGATTAGCCTAGCAAGTTAACCCATCAGAACCTTATTTTAATACTTTACTTTAGAACCAGTCTACGAAAGACAAGATTCTTAGACTCCATCCAACTATGCTTCGATGATAAATTATCCAAATGACTTAATTACAAACAGTTTGAATTACAAAGAACTCCTAAGGCACAGGAAAATGTTTATTTAAATTACTATAAAAAAACACTTTCAGGTAGCTTCAAGCAATAGGATAACACTCACTTATACAAACATTTGCTGTACTAATTACAATTAGTTCTTATTATAGCAATCCCACTGGGACAGTTTGAACAATAAGCTGGGGTTGAAGCTGTTTTTTCCTCTAGAACAAAAGTTCTTAAACCCCAAACTCAAATAAGAAAGATCTTAAATACAAATGCTTTTTGCAACACTGAGCTAATTCGTGTTGAAAGACCGATTTTTAAGTACCCAGTGTGTGGAGGTCTGTTGCTTGTGTATGTATACCTACATATACATGTGTACAGCACCCCCCTCCATGTAAGGAACAAACACTACATACTCTAATAGAACACAAATAATGTACTGAGAATAGTTCTTTTCTGTTTAGCTAGACAAGTGTTTAGGTTTGTTACCATGAAAATCAAATTAAAGATGGAAGGATTCGTTACCTGAAAGAGATTCTGGACTGGATATATCACCACCAGATTAAGGGAGCGTATATGACGAACGCAGAGCTAGGCCACAGTGAGTAAAAAGGAGGCAGTCACTTTCCTCACTGAGGACATCCAGGTTGTATGTGGATCCACTAGTGTCTTTGGTTTATAATCCTTCTTTATTTTTCACATTTTCATCGACTCAAAATGCCTTGTTATCTTACAAAATTATTCTTAATCATTTGTTCACTTCCTTGCCAATATATTTAAAGAGATGTTACATTTTAGGTGAGTTTCTTGGGACTGATAAACCTGATAATTGAACATCAGGGTTAGGTCTATAAATGGCATCAATACCTTCCTGAAGCCAATACAAAAGTGAAGAGGCCTTGTGATTCTCTTGCATAGCGGGGAGTTGCATGGTTCACACGTGACATTTCCTAAGCAAGGGGAGCCAAGACAGTGTGAGCAGAACTATAACCCTGAGAAAGAAAGAAAAAGTTCCAAGTCTCAGTGTGGCTGCAGCATAGGTAGGACCCCTCCAGTCTACTTTAGGAAAATTAAGCATGAGTTATGCCCCCGCAGGGCTCACCCCGCAGGGTTGGACCGTGTGACTGGTCAATGCAGGGGCACAAAGACTCTTCCCCCTCCAAAGATCTGGGGCAGTTGGGAAGAGCTCCCTGTGGAGTCAGCTGAAAACTTCAGTGTACACTGCAGGCCAAATCCCCTCCCTGTGTAATCTTGCTTCCTCCCTCTTGCTCCCGCAGCGGGCAGTCCTGAAAGCACTCCTATGAACTTTCTGCAGGCCAACTCCCAGGACCCAACCTGCAACCGCACTTGCACCCAGCGCCTCTCCCCAGACAGCCCTCAGCTGCTGGCAGATTGCACCCCAGTGTGGACCGCTAGTGGGGAGCCTGTCCATTCGACTGTCTTTAAACATTTTTAAGACTCCCAAGTAGCCCCCCTGGTCTGAGTGAATTATCTCATGAGGAAACAATTACTGTGCATGTGGAGGGGTAGGCAACATGTATTCTGGGTGCAAAATGACACACATTTTAACAGTTTGACTCTTACCCAATTTTTCCCATGAGCTCTGTTATTTTTATATTATTTTTATAAAATATAATATTTTTCATGAATGCATAAATTGTGTTATAGCAGAAATGTCTATATTTGATATTATATATAAATGTATTTATATATATATACACACATATATACATATTTTACACACACATACACACATTTTTTTGTTTGTTTTTTTAAGAGACAGAGTCTTGCTCTATCACCAGGCTGGAGAGCAGTGGCACAAACACAGCTCACTGTAGCCTCGAACTCCTGGGCTCAAGCAATCCTCCCACCACAGCCCCACCGAGGAGCTGGGACTATAAGTGCATGCACCACCACACCCAGCTAATTTTTAAACTTTTTGTAGAAATGGGATATTGTTAGGTTGCCTGGGCTGGTCTCCAACTCCTGGGCTCAAGCAATCCCGCCTCAGCCTCCTAAAGTGCTGGGATTACAGGCGTGAGCTACCATGCTTGGCTGACATGTCTTCTATTTGACATTATTATTTTGAAAAAGTTTACAACATTATTACCTTTCAGATTACACTGTAAGCTACATGACAGCAAGAACCATTTACCTTTTGGTAACAAGAGCCACACCAGGGAAATTAAGGATAAATGTGGATTCAGCAGGGACGGTAATCTATGTGGTAAAGCCAGTCAGTGTAGGGTCTCTTTACAAAGTGAAGATACTAAAGCCCACTGGGAAGGTGAAATCAATAAAATTCAGGATAAGGGAAATTCTGTAAGATAAGGAACCCAAAGTGACTTCAATGATAAAGTGCAAAGAAAAAAGAGAGAAGGAATGAGAGCCTATCGGTCAGGAGAGTCTAAAAGACATTACCGAATAATCTATAATATACAGACCTTGTTAGATTCAAATACATATGCAAAGTAAAAACTTACTAGACAGCTGAGGAAACTTGAACATTGACTGGATTTGATGATACTGAGAAACTGTGGTTAATTTTTTTAGGTGTGATAACAGTACTGTGATTGTGTGTTATGGAGACCTTATCTTTTAGATATGTAATACATACAGATAGAAAGATATGATGCCCAGGAATTGCTTCAGTAATGGGAAAGATGGGTGGGAGTACAGCTGGAATGAGGCTGGCCACAAATTGATCATTGTTAAGCTGGGTACCAGGCATGGAGAGACTCCTTTATTATTCTCTCTACTTTTAAATACATGTAGAGTACTCCATAAGCAACAGTTTTAAAAAGTGAATGTAGGCTAGAAACAGTGGCTCACATCTGTAATCCCAGCACTTTGGGAGGCCACGGCGGGCAGATCACATGAGGCCAGGAGTTGGAGAAGAGCAGTTGGAGACATGGTGAAACCCTGTCTCTATTAAAAATACAAAAAAATCAGTTGGGCGTGGTGGTGTGTGCCTGCAATCCCAGCTGCTCGGGAGGCTAAGGCAAGAGAATCGCTTGCAACTGGGAGGCGGAGGTTGCAGTGAGTCAAGATCGTGCCATGCCTCTACCTTGGAAGACAGAGCAAGACCCTGTCTCAAAAAAAAAAAAAAAAAAAAAAAAAAAAAGTGAATGTATATCTGTTGGTATAATATCGTTACAGTTTTTCCTGGAGTGTAGTAAGTAATCCAAGGAATCTGTGTCTAAGTGAAAGTGGTCACAGAAAGTGGCCTACCTGAAGCCTGGCAGTTCCATTATCCTAGGAGAAATAATCGTGGACTCTCGCAGAAAAACAAGGCTGAGGGGAAGCCAACCAAGGCAGAAAGGTGACCCCATCTGTGCGCTGACTCAAACAGCAAAGCGGTGGGTTTCCCTTATGAGATCATGGATTGGCCGCCAGTGACTGCTACTAATGTTAGAACAGGGTTTTTCCCTGAAAGAGTCACAATTCCTCTCCCTGGCAAAACAGGAACTGGTCCTAACAGGAATATTATGTAATACCAGAACTGAGGAGCTCAGGAAAAGCAGGATGAGGGTGGGGGTGGGGATGGAAGAGCAGAGCCCTTTGTGGGAGCGTGAAAGGGACAAGCCCAGTACCGGCTTCCTGCCAGCCTCCCCTTCCCGCCTGCAGCACCTTCTGTCCCGGGATGAGCAGGCATCTCGCAGGCAGACAGAACATGGAGCAGGAATAAAAGAATCCCACCTTCTCCAAGGCTGACGGTAACTGAGACTGTAACTACAGTGTAACTGAGGGGACCCTGCATATAGAGATGGGCCAGCGAGATGAGGAGCTATGCTGGAGGAACGTCCTTTCTTTTTTCCAGATGTAATAAGGTATAAGTGACAGGAAAACTCTATGTTTAAGGTGTGTCATGTGATGTTTTGATCTACATATTCATAGTGAAATGATAATAGTCAAGCTAATTAACACATGCATCACTTCTCACAGTTACCTTTGCGAGTGGTGAGGACACCCAAGATCCACTTTCTTAGCAAATCTTGAGTACACAGTGTGTTCTTATTAACTGTGGTCACCATACTGTACGTTAGGTTTCCACAACTTATTCATCTTAGCCTCTGTCCAGAGGGGAGCTCCCTTGCAATGTAGAGGGCAGTGGTCAAAGGAGTAGCATTTTAGGAATGTCCTCAAATAGCACAGGGACCATAAACAACACATGTCACAGGCCCAGTGGCAGAGCCAAAAACGCAAGCTGCTAAAGAGACAAAACGTGTTCAATTGTTTTTCAAGTTCAATATTGTCCGTATCCGATGACCTTGCTTTTGAGACAGACAGGAAGGGTACACACCACTGAGACCACACGCACACACCTCCACGTGCCCAGCTTTTCACTGCAGTTATCTCTGGCTGTTTGGATCATGGATTTTTCCCCCTTCTTCCTAATGTATTATGTGTAGGTCATGATTTTTCTAGAGTGGACAGGTACTGCTTTTATAATTTAAAAATAGTTGAAATTAAAACTCACACAGAAAAAAACCCTACAAGCCTAGGGCAGAGTGCTCTCTCTGTGAGGACAACTGCATTCAGGAGGCCAGGAGGCCGTCACAGCCAAGCGGCAGGTGCTGGCCCTCATCTCTGGACAGGACACAGATGGAGGTGCCGTCTACACTCACTCTCAGGACTCAGGTTCCCTCCTCATCCCTTTCACTTCCAGAAGGTCCCCATGCTTCTCTCAAGGCTCCTCCCCCACTACACCCCACCGGCTGTGTCTGTAAGGGATCTAACAAGGCTGAATAAAAGTCTTCTAGCACAGCAAATGACAGGAAAAAGTGTTCAAATGAGAACGAAGGAGGCTTTTCAGGAAGTCACAACCCGATGGCAGAGGGCTCTGACATGCATTGATGAGTACATGAAAGAAGTGAAGGAGCTCACAGCATCAGGTCAGATGTGGAGGAAAAGTTAACAGCACGAGCGACGAGATGACAGGCAAGCAAGGGGGAGGAAGCAAGGGTGTGCCAGCAGAGGCTTCACATCCCGAGCTGCTCCCCTCTGCACGTCTGCCCGGCCGTGTGCTCCTCTCCCGGGAGCCGTGCCACCATCCATCCAAGCTGTCAGAGCCTCAACTTGTCCATACTGTCGGCCCCCAGTCCCAGGGCCTCGACCTCCCAACATGCCTCCACCAAGCTGCCCCTTTCTCTTCAGGTCTTGCCACCACTGAGCAGCTCAGGCTGCGGCTCAGGCTCGGGCTCTGGCGTCCTCTGGAACAGCAGCCTCCACCTGCCTGCCTCAGTCTGGCCCCTCTCTGCCCTCTTCATTCTTAGTGCCTTATCTCTGCTGCTAGAGGGATCTTTCTAAAGTGCAAAAGCAACCAGCCCCATCCCATACTTCAAAGCCCCCAGCAGCTCTCAAGTACATGCAAAACATACAGTCTATCCTCCCTGCAGATGTCTTTTGGGAGCTCTCAGGGAAAAAAATTCCCCCTCCCCCGACTCTTTTTTTTTTTTTTTTTTGAGACGGAGTCTCCCACTGTTGCCTGGGCTGGAGTACAAAGGTGTGATCTCAGCTCACTGCAACCTCCACCTCCCAGGTTTAAGCAATTCTCCTGCCTCAGCCTCCTGAGTAACTGGGATTATAGGTGCCCACCACCACACATGGCTACTTTTGTATTTTTAGTAGAGACGGGGTTTCACTATGTTTGCCAGTCTGGTCTCGAATTCCTGACCTCATGATCTGCCTGCCTCGGCCTCCCAAAGTGCTGGGATGACAGGCGTGGGCCACCACGCCCAGCCAAAATCCCCTCCTTTTTAGATCCCAGCTCATTTTTCAACACCCACCCAAAAAGTCAAAATTAATTCATAACAAGACTCTTTTTTCCAACATCCAGCTGCACCTAAAGCATCTGAAGCCTCTAGTGGCTCCCATCCTTTCTTAGTGGAAGCACATATTGCAAATGCTCTGTACACAGCATCCTCAGGTCACTGCAGGGGCAGTACGAAGTGACCAGCTCAGGGACGGCAGCTGCTCCAGGATCCTGGCCGCGAAGAGCGCTGAGGGATCGATCCCTCGGATCACCTACCATCCACTCGTGGCATGCCAGCTGGTAAACTCTGCCTAAGAATAAAGGTGACTGGTGAAACCAGCTTGCTGAGCCACAATTCGAATTTAGGCTTCAGTGCAAAGTTGGAAACATAGCTATATTCTTTTAAAAGGACCAGTGGGTTGTTTTGGTCTGGGGAGCTCCAGCCCCCAACTTTGTGGCTGCTGCTGATGTGCTTAGGGGATCTGCTGGCCCCCTGGCTTTCTACACGGAGTCTGACTACAAACCGTAAACCCTGGAAGAGATGCCAGGGTGGTGGCGGCGACCTCTCTCCAGTACTATGCGCAGCAAAGGACTCGAATCTGGCCTGTGGTGCTGCCACGGTTCCTGCCTGGGAGCGGGTGGACATCCTGCCCTCTTCCAGGCTGACCAGAAGCGTGTAGCTTTTGGAGGCCCTGAGACCCCCAGGACAACATGCCCCATCTCAGTCTCTCCACAGAGATGCCAGTTACAACTAGGAGTGATGAGACTCTTAACTCCCCGTGCTGGCCAGGACAGCCCATCTCTCCCGCTCAGGACCAGCAAGGGTAGCGGTGGAGCTTGCCTGTGTTACAATCAACCACTGGAGTCTGAGTCTCTGGATAAAGGTCCAGCTATTTAGAGATCTAGAGAATTATCCTCTAACCGGACGACAGCAAGCCCTGCGGATGCACTGGCCTCGCCCTTCCCGCACTCTCCGCGCTGGATGGGCCTGCAGCTGCAGGTTCCTCTCTGCCCTCTTTCCACTTCACATCCACACCCGATGCAACTTCTGCTTGAAAATCCTCCTGCATCTTCTCTTACTGACCCTTCTGTCCTTATGGATTAGCAAGGACAACACCTCCTCCAGGAGCGCAGGAAGCCACCTGAGAGGGAGGTGCCCAGGGGCCACGTGCACGCCTTGCCTCCAGCTCCAGCTCAACAGTTACCAAACTGCATCAAATTCATTGACTGTCCCTCTCCTGTGACATTGTGTGCTCCCTGAAGGGACAGACTGTGCATCTTCTTCACAGTCCATAGTTATGAGTGCCTGGCACCTGGCACCACTCAAGAGTGGGTCTGGGAGAAATGCATGAAGTAAAGCAGATTTACAGCAAACAGAAATACTCTCAGGGATGGAATTCATGAAAGATTTGCAGATGGCACACCACATACACGTCGCAGGGACTCTGGCAAAGGTATTTTTAGCATCTTGAGATGAAATGGTTTTATCTATAGATGAGTGTAATAGGAAAAAAAGAACTACTTCAGGGACAGGATTGTTTAATTGCTGTGATGTGATAAACAGCAGTCTACATTGTATTCCTCATGGGATAGCTGTCATCTGTGTGAATTACTTAGATCACAATGTTTACTATGTTAGTTAGTGTGAGTATATACAATACACCATCTCGTTATCTGAGACGCCCCCTTACCTCTCCCAGTCAAGCAGCTTTCATTCCCAGGTAGAAGCTGACCACACACCGTGCCTCATCCCTTTTCCAGACTGTCTTGTTCCCACTTCCATGGATTTGCGAGATCCCGCTCCCAATGAACGTGTTTCACGGCACGCCATTCTGACCCTCACTAACATCTGCCGAGTGCCTGCAATGCGCGAACGCTCGGCTAGGGGCAGATACCCATGATGATGAAAGCATGATCTTCCCCTTGAGGTGCTTCAAGAAGTGTAAGCTTGAGGAGCTCCTACCCTCAAGTCTGTAACTCCCAGCGTCTGCATTCTCTAAACTATTTTAACAAGAATATTATCTACATGATGCTCAATTAGCTGGTCTACAAACCAAATTATTATTGACAAGTTCTTCTGAGCCAAGTTATGCTCCTGAGCTTAGTTTGCCCAAATGTTTTCACCTAGACCAGGGGTGTCCAATCTTCTGGCTTCCCTGGGCCATGTCAGAAGAAGAAGAATTGTCTTGGGCTATCCATAAAATACACTAACACTAATGACAGCTGGTGGGCTATTAAAAAAAATTGCTAAAACATCTCACAACATTTTAAAAGACTTTACGAATTTGTGTTGGGCCACATTCAAAGCCGCCCTGGGCTGGACAAGCGTGACCTAGACCATTACCTTTCTACCAAAAAGCTTCTAAGGAATTAATGCTGAAGAAAGGACATAGATGAGCACTGGAACGGGGGCATTTGTTTTAATTTTAATTATGAAAGGTCGTTAATTTCAATAGCCAGAAAAAAAAAAAAAAAAAAAAGACCTTACTTGAAAACTAAAAGTATAGTGAATTTACAAATCATTTTGCCTCAGGGATCTCTGTCAAAGCAGCAACATGAATACACTTAATGCTGTTGTAACAAATCATGACACCATGAGTCACTCAGGAGCCTTTCAGTATATTCTTTATTACCTATACAGATTTAACTTAAGATAAACTTCAAACAAATACTGCAATGAGTATGTAGTAACAGATTCAAAGAGGCAAAATAATTCCATTGGGGTGTGTAAAAGCTATGCTGCTTAACACAGCTTTTGTGTAAGGAGAAAACTACATTCAAAGATCTGGAATGTTTTTAAATTTGAATAAATGTAAACTTTTAAAAAATAGACTTGCTAGTTGCTAAGGAGTTGTCACTACCAGAATAACTCTTTTCATTAATTTTTCTCTTCAAAAGTGAGAATATTATGAAGTGGCAACGAAGGGGTATTTTTAGAAATGGGCTCAGATGAACCAAAATATTATTGCTCAATCACTGGTAATCTATCACAATTAAAAATTTAAATTACAATTTTTAAAATAAAATCGTAAATTACATTTTAAAACATACAGATCTTAAAATTGCAAATATTTCCTTTAACCTACACAGAAAAGTAATTTTTGTTTATTCGCAAAAAGCAGCTTCATCATATACTGACTTAAAATATCTGAACAGTATCACAAAGTAAAAAGGAGCAAACCCTTCCCCTTTGCCTGTTACTACCACTTTTTTTTTGAAATGGAGCTTCGCTCTTCTTGCCCAGGCTGGAGTGTAGTAGCGCAATCTCAGCTCACTGCAACACCCCCGGCTTCCGGTTTCAAGTGATTCTCCTGCCGAGTAGCTGGGATTACAGGTACCTGCCACCACGTCTGGCTAATTTTTGTATTTTTAGTAGAGACAGGGTTTCACCATCTTGGCCAGGCTGGTCTCGAACTCCTGACCTCAAGATCTGCCCACCTCGGCCTCCCAAAGGGCTGGGGTTACAGGCATTAGCCACTGCGCTCAGCTGCTGTTACTACTTTTAAATAAGTGGGAAGATGTGTTCAAATTAGACTTTTAGGGGTTTAAAACTAAAATCTGAGTGCATGTATGTTTTTCAGATTGCATTTTGTTTTTAGTGACATCAATATAACAAGTGCTCTGAATTCCTCCCAAGAATAGAAAGACCATTTATCTACTGTATCTATTCAGGGCAAGCTTCCTGTCTGTGTCAGACTGAGAAATTTAACACTGCTGAAGAACGCAGGCGGTGATAAAGGGGGTGATGCTAGAAATGAACACCTCACATGTTTCCAAATACTTTTAAAAAGGACGAATACTATACTCATCTAGAAAGTGGGTATGCATTCAGAGAATCAGAAGATAAAATCCAAAAATTTATTGACTTTATAGATGCAAAATTCTAAGATTAATTCACTCAAAAAAAAAAAAAATCACTTGGGTTGGGTGAAAATCCTAATATCAAAGTAAGAAAATTCACCAAATCTACATGGCGAAGGATTGTCAAACCTCTGCCTCTGCCAGGGTAAGTTCATAGAAATGTCTTTGACCTGGCTACAAACAGAGGGCTTGGCTGGCTCCCAGGCTGTCTTTCTTAGCTGCTATAATCAATGAAGCAAAAAGGGTCCTTTCTAAAGATGCTGGCACAATTTTTAACAATCAACATCACCTTAAGTAAAAATTAAAAGTTTCTCTCCCCACCACCAAGATGGCGTATCGCTCTGTCGCCCAGGCTGGAGTGCAGTGGCGCAATCTCGGCTCAGTGCAACCTCCGCCTCCAGGGTTCAAGAGATTCTCCTGCCTCAGCCTCCCAAGTAGCTGGGACTACAGGCACACACTACCATGCCCGGCTAATTTTTGTATTCTTAGTAAAGACAGGGTTTCACCATGTTGGCCAGGCTGGTCTCGAACTCTTGACCTCGTGATCTGCCCACCTCGGCCCAATAAAAGTCTTTAACTTGTGACTTTATGACTTACTTTTATAGTCACTGCTTGTAAGAAAAATTCCCAAGACTCTCAAAGCATACTGTATTACCTAAATAGGTAAAGTTAAAAGTAAAGTGATCTCACTTTTTAAACCAAAATCTCTGTTAGGGAATGCCAAATATTATGATAGTTAGGAAAAAACAACAAAAAGGCCCTTATTCACAAATCCCATTTTATTTTATTTTATTTTATTTTTTTCATGATGCCTAAGCTTCTGTACCATTCAACTGAACAAAGATTTGTATGGACGAATAAAATAGAGTAGTTGCTTTAGTTGCCTAAAGGTGGTTTAAGAAAAACTATTATCACCACAGAAGAAAGATACAGGTGTTTCAAAAAGCGAACTGGTTGATGACTTTGGAGGCCAAGTGGTAAACGAACTTAGAGATTTGGAGAACCAGTCAGTTCAAATGATAACGGGATGCAAGATTCTGAAAAGAGCAGATAATGACTTAGAAGAGCACACAGAATTGTATACTGCTGAGTGCATGGAAGGAGCTTGTTTGCTCAGATAAGAGAGGCTTCCAAGAGACTGTGAGCAAAACCCAAGAAACAGGGCAGCTTGGGGGAAAAGAACTACCATTGGAAGTCAAAGACTCCAGGCATACGAAAGGCACAGGATCTCCCAGGGGGAAATGGAGAGTAAAAGAAGTACGATTTGTTTCATTTCAACCAGAACAGAGACAGCCGCAAGAATCCGATGAGTTCCATTTCTACCTCTCGTATCCGGCCTTTACCATTAAGACTCACTCAGCCATCAGCCCCCCTTCCAGAGAGCAAATTGGGAAAGGGAATGAAGAACTCTCTATTAGATGATGACTCAGCTAGTCAGGCTGCCTTTCGGGTTGCTGTTCTATTTGTTTAGTTCTATTGTGATAATAGATTTTCTTTAAAAGATATAATGTTTAAAATATGGGAAGTACTAGGAAACAAACTTGTTCACTCCAGACAGGTGATAGAAATCCATTACTCTGCCTACATTTTTTTATCTGATTTTTTTCCCTTAGTAACCTAGTGTAGCTTTCCTCAACTTATTCTAAGGGCTGTTAAAAAAAAAAAAAAAAAAAAAAAAGAAGAGTTCCAGTCAAAAAAGTAACATTAAGATTTAGAGATGAACCATGTTCATTACCATATAAAAGGCTCTAAGAAGGATACAATGAAAAAGTTGTTAAATATCTACATGTTTAATCCGTGTTTCCCAAATGTATCTGAGCACGCGACAATGACAACCATCAGCACTCCCCTCCTCCCATGCCAAACATCTCCCAGCAACACCGATGGTTCCAAGGAACACATTTTGGGAAACTCTGCCCTACAGCAATGCTGACAGCAAGAACCAAGCAGAAGAAACAGCCCGACAGCTTGAATTGAGCTGATCCAGTCTCTGTCTCCCCTACCCTGCAACACACGTGAACCTGCAGCACAGTAAAGCGGGTGACAGAGAGTGTTGCTGCTGTGGAGGGAGAGGGGCCTGGTTTTTCATTAGGGGTCTTCACGCTCACTAGTCTGCGTCTTCAGCCAGGTTACTTTAACTTGTCAGCTTCCTCATGAGTAGTTCCTACCTCTCACAGCTGGTGTCTCAGGGACCTAAAAGGAAACAGTATTTTGACCGCACTCTAAAAACCAAAAGCTCCCTCAAATACAAGGCACTGCTGTTGTTAGTAAGCCACTGACTGTGTGACAGAAAGGGTGTGCTGGAAGACACTTCTACTGCACTTAGCTCAAGCCTGCTAGCAGAGCCTGAAATAGTCGACAGTGGCCTCCCCTGAGCTCAAAGTTTTGAACACATGGTTATAGGAGACAATATTGTTGCTTAAAACAGAAAACCAAAAACTTTCTAAAGATAAATAGAGCCTAAGTCATGTAGATTACTACAGCTTCAGGAATATTTGTAAGCCACTATTTTATTGAAAATGAAAAGAGGATCCCTGAATCAGAGATTCAGAAGAAACCTAAACATTGAGGACCACCAGGGTTGCTCGAAATTCACTTTATTTCTAGTGCTTCATCATCACAGCAAAAGGTGCCTCAAACCACCTTTTCATATTTTCAAATAATTTGAAGAGAGAGAAAACAGCATATTTTCAGTCACAGAAATGTATTAACTCATAATTCATAATAATTTATTCAAAAATTTGAATTAGGAAATGGTATAGCAGGAACTAGTGAGCTCTCCGCTGTCTGATGGAGAGAAGAAATCTGCACTAACGCAACCATGACAACCACGTCAGGAGAATCTCAGCCATCTACTAATGCATGCACACGGGACATTCTCAGTGAT
This sequence comes from Macaca thibetana thibetana, assembly GCF_024542745.1. Classification (NCBI taxonomy): domain Eukaryota; kingdom Metazoa; phylum Chordata; class Mammalia; order Primates; family Cercopithecidae; genus Macaca; species Macaca thibetana. The sequence continues at coordinate 133,505,211 of NC_065585.1, forward strand.
GAGCTAAACAGTGCCTGCTACTTCACTCTATCAGAAATAAAGCAAGTGTTCTTAAAGTAAAGAAAATAATGAAGTACTGAACCGACTTTCCAGGAGTAAGAGCTACACTAGAAGTGAGGAATAGACGGGGAGACAGATTCCATCCTGGAACTGCCCCATCAACACACGTGTTTCTGGGATGTTTGCAAGACATGAGTAGGCTGCCTTTGAATAAACTGGTCAGCCAACATTTTTGAAAACTTAACTGAATTTCTTTTAGAGTCTATGTGGCCTGGGCAATGCTTATTAAATGTCCACTGAAGTGTGCATGTATGCATGCTCACATGTGTGTTGTTGAAATAATGAGAGCAGCACAGGCCCCAGCCTTGAGAAATTATTACTTCAAGTTGACTTCCACCCCCTCCCAAATCCATTTCCCTCAAACATAATTGGAAACAACTCAGAATGAGACTGTGGCAACATGTCATTTTTACCGGTTTTTAACTAGCATATGATTTAAAAACTCAGGATGAAGTTACACTTCCACTTGATATATATAAAAGAAAATATAACAGTGGAAATTACTAAAGAGGAGAAAAATCATTTCTTTTTATCAGTCAAACATGTAGCCAGGACTCCTGGGTGAAAAAAAGCCAACCAGGCAATTCAAAAGCTGCACTGATGGCCATTTAGGAACAGTCTCTTTGCAGTAAGCCAGGTAAAACTAAAATCTTTTCATCTCCTCCTCAATTACTTTTGCAACTCTCTCAAAAGGTAGAGCCACCTTTTCTAAATTCAGAAAAAGTGAATTATTTTCAGTCTAATGGTCTGGTCAGTGTTTCTGAAATTACATACCATATTACCTGGGAGCCTGTTAAAAATGCTGATTTCTAGTGTCCAGCCAGAGCCTACAATATGCATTTCTAATAAGTCCACCAGGTGATTCTGCCAGCTTAGAACTGGAGGTGGTGAATCAACTACTGCTCAGTAGCTCCTCCTGGTGTTAGCTTTTCAGAAAATAATCAGTTTTCCCAAATTGTGCACAAGCAGCAATGATTTGATATTAGAAGAATCATTATCCAAATCATTAGTGTGATCAGAGAAAAGGCCATCTGCTTGCCCTCTGAGAGAAAAATCCTCCTCCCTTTTCTTAATTATGTAGACTATTTATGACTCTTAAATTACATATTTTGTCTGCACATCGTTTTCTGCCCTTTCTCTGTGAGAAAGGTTGTCCCTTGCATCACATGATTTGTAAGAAAATGAGTTTGTACCCACATACACTTTCACAGCAAAGAAATCAGAGGTAAGGACCCTTCCTACTTTCTTGGGAAACTGATAAGCTGTATCATAATATTTAAATTTTATTTCAATAAATTACACAATATTTAAAGAAACGTTTTCTAGTTTGTCAATTTTTTTTTTTATTTCAGTGCATTTGGAATCTATATCTGGACAGAATAACTGCAAAAAGTAATAACTCAGTTAAATAATTGTATTATAAACCTGAACTTATGTTTTATGCTGTTAACTATATTTGAATACAATCATCAATTTAAGATGGTCTCAACAGAACTGATGAGACTTTAAAGGGTGTGTTCATGTTCATGCATCATGTGTTTGCTATTGCTTTTTTTTTTTTTTTTTTTTTTTTTGAGAAGGAGTCTTGCTCTGTCGCTCAGGCCGGAGTGCAGTGGTGCGATCTCAGCTCATTGCAAGCTCTGCCTCCCAGGTTCATGCCATTCTCCTGCCTCAGCCTCCCGAGTAGCTGAGACTACAGGCGGCCGCCACCACACCCAGCTAATTTTTGTATTTTTAGTAGAGACGGGGTTTCATCGTGTTAGCCAGGATGGTCTCAATCTCCTGACCTCGTGATCTGCCCACCTCAGCCTCCCAAAGTGCTGGGATTACAGGCATGAGCCACTGCACCCGGCCTGCTGTTGCTTTTACAAGCAAACAGTTGTCCTTGAGGCCCCCAGAGGCCTGACAGTTGCAGGGGAAATGATGGGACAGACGTGCCTGCTCCTGTTTCCATCCTTCTTCTGCCTGGCTCTGCCATTTCTCTTACTGTGCATTCTAGATCTGCCATCAAAGATTCCAGTTAATTCCCCAACACATCTGCTTGGCTTATGGAGGTCCATCTTGCCTGACTGCAAGAAAGCATTCAGGGAAGAGCAGAGCCACTCAGACCACATTGGTGACCAACCCACAGCTGTCTAATCTCACTTATTTTCCCTCTCTAAACTGGGGTGCAGTGGACAAAACCACAATCCCTGCATGTCTGAGCGAAGGGACATGACACAGGGCCATTAGATAAGAGGAGCCCACTGGCATGGGATCAAGGGAGGACAATGTCCAAGGACTATGGGCTGGAACATGGATCCTGGGAATTTTACTGGGCAAAGTAGGTTTTTTCCAAGTTAGGGCCACTTCCCACAAAGTTGAACAGGGAACATGTTCTCAACCAGGGTCTGAGTTAGTCCTTACTGGGCTATTTGTCATTCCACTAGCTGACTACTAAGGCTCAGAAAGGTTAAATTCCTGCCTAAGGTCATATGACTCATAAGGGCAGAGCCGAGACTGCGATCCAGGTCTGCATGATGACACAGCCTGGACTCTTTCTACTACACCACACCATTCTCGCGTCTGTTACTACTAGTCTTTAGGATTGTTTTCCTTCTCCGTTTTGATGGAAATAACATTTTTTATCTCCACTGTGACTTCCACAAAGTGAGACCGTGGGTGCAGGAATATTACCTAACAGGAGTCTGATGTACAGCATTTGGTATTATTCTTAAGGATTCATGAACAAGAACACTGCGTATGTATAAATGAACTTGTCCGACTTAAGAGTCACCCTGTTGCTAAACCACACTGATGCAACTGGATGTTGCCGCAGGGCTTTAAACAATGTCAACGATAATTATTTTGTGGTTCTTTTACTGAAAGTGCTGTTATAAGTAACTTGGGTTTTTCTTGGTCATGGTCACTCTAAAACAATAGAATAGAGTTTATCTACATGATCTAACTGAGAATAAAGTAAAAATTCTTTTTTTTTTTTCCTTTATTTGAGAGCAAGTCTCACTCTGCTGCCCAGGCTGGAGTGCAGTGGTATGATCTCGGCTCACTGCAGCCTCTACCTTCTGGGTTCAAGCAATTCTTCAACCTCAGCCTCCTGAGTAGCTGGGATTACAGGTGCACACCACCACACCCAGCTAATTTTTGTATTTTTAGTAGAGAGAGGGTTTCACCATGTTGGCCAGGCTGGTCTTGAACTCCTGACCTCAACTGATCTGCTTGCCTCGGCCTCCCAAAGTGTTGGGATTACTGGCATGAGCCATTACACCCAGCTGAGAATAAAGTAAAAACTCTTTTTTTTTTTGAGACAGAGTCTCGCTCTGTCACCAGGCTGGAGTGCAGTGGCACGATCTCCGCTCCCTGCAACCTCCGCTTCCCAGGTTCAAGCAATTCTCCTGCCTCAGCCTCCCGAGTAGCTGGGATTACAGGCGCCCGCCACCACACCTGGCTAATTTTTGTATTTTTAGTAGAGGCAGGGTTTCACCATGTTGGTCAGGCTGGTCTCGATCTCGTGACCTTGTGATCCGCTCGCCTTGGCCTCCCAAAGTGCTGGGATTACAGGCATGAGCCGCCGTGCCCGGCCAAAGTAAAAATTCTTAATGTTACACTAGCCTCAAATGAAAACCGACGGCACTCTCTTCTCTTTGCTTTCCCACCACAGACCATACCACCTGATCCAGGCGCTTAGCTTACAGGACCCAAATATTGAAGCATGCAGATGACAAATCTGTCCCAACCCTCCTTTCTGCAAGACGGACACTGAGTCATTGTGAGATGGTGGACCCTGGGCGAGTCCTTGGCATCAGTCTCTTCAGCTCTATTTTCTTAATAGATGGAGAATGGAGTAGAAGCTCTATATTTTATTATGATCTCAGCAAGATACAGAGAAATATATTTTAGGAAGACACTGCTGGTAGAAAACTGAATTCCAGAACACAAAAACCTCAGTGAACTCTTCCCAGTACCACAGATTAATCATGCCCATCCTGCAGAAAGGGAAGGAAGGGGGAAGTGAATAGAGGAAAGGGATGGATTTCCACTGATGGCTTACGAAAGCGTGCTTCCAACTCCCCTCCCATATGCTAAAGGAGGAGAGGATGACGGTGCCCCAGCTATCTGCTTAGACTTACTTCCTCCAACACAATGATGACTGCACATTTGCTTTATGCCTTAAAAGAGTCTCCAAGTACTTTCAACCCATACAATTTCATCAATTGGTAAGGTGAGCACAGGCTGTCATCCACATTTCCCAAGTGAGGAGGCAGAAGCTCACAGCAGGCGTGGTATACTCCGCTCACCTAGAAGCAAAAAGCCAGAATTCTCTGCCCAGCTCTACAGTGGGCAAGCTTGACCTCTACAAACTTCAGTTTCCTTTTCTGGAAGTCAAGGGAAGACCTAGATGGTCTTCTCCAGCTACAAAATTCTACCACTTGCCCAAAGTCATGCTGAGGGTTCAGTGACAGAGCTGGGACTTGAGCCTAAGTTTCTGACTTTTAAAATAATTGGTCCATAGAGAACTACACCAAACCACCTCCAATGAAAAAGAATTTCTGGTATCATTCTAACCTGGCTCCTGGGTGCTTTAAACCTGTGAGCAGTATCTCAGGAATCCAGACTGCTAGGAGAACAGATTTGCCTAAAAGATAAAGGCCCCTCCATCGCTGCCCATGGGTATCGTCCTGGCCCCATGAGAGACCTTGTCACAGGAAGTGGCAAGGAAAACATCAAATGCACAAGCACCACTGGAATGCAGCGATCTCACAGTACTGCCCCGTCCCTGCACTGGAGAAGCAGAAGACGTGCTGCGAGCCATACAAGTGCCAGCTGTATCCTACTGACAAACTGGAAGACGTACAAAGAAGAAAAAGCAAAGGGCCCAAACGCTTCAAAGAAATGAACAAGTTAAAAAGACAGTATGGGGGATGGAAGGCAGAAGAAAAAAAAACTTTAGCATAATCAAGAACTTCTTCAGAACAAGTCGAAAAGCCTGCAGCATTCAATGCCAGGGAACTCCCTCCCCTGTAACAGAGAATTGCTTTAGGGGGAAGCTCAAGAAGCTGACCGCACCTGGGGAACCGTCACCAAGGAGACAAACTTCTGGGACTTACACACAGCAGGTCACTCATACACTAATGACATTCCCTCAGAGCACTTCACCCCACAGACAAGAACAAGGCTGACATGTATGAAGACAACCTTCACTCTGGAGACATCAATCAAATTTGGATATTCCAGGCCTGGAATAGCTTTGCATTCCACTCCATCATTTATGATGAAAAAGTTGCTTTTTGGGCTTGTTCCCATTTTGGAACTCCTACCTCTTTGCCAGAATCCAGTATCAACAAAAATCTACTGGTTACTCGGCATTCCCAAATCTTCCTAACTGCTTGCTATACCCAACCTTGATTTCCCCGGTAGCCAGGAGTGCACAGAGGGCAGAGGCCCGGAGGAACCAGGCACTCTACTGCTTCTACACCTCACTTCTGTCCCATGGGATCTGGGCGAAGATCTCTGTGAAGGGAATGTGCCAGTCCTCCGAGGTGGGAGATAGGGTGCTCTGCTCAGAAGACTGGGGAATTATATTCCAGGAAAGAACCGAGATATGGATTCTCTTGGGACAACTATCTTTCTTCTCTTTGTTTGCTTCCAGCCCTGACTTCTATTAATATTAGTACACACAGCAAGAAGACTTATTGAAGGGATTTAAGGAAGAAATAAACTAGGACGTATGAGGGCAAAAATAAATTGAACACTAACAACTTCACACTTGCAGGATGACCATGACATTGTGAACTTAAATGTCACACAAAATTAAACCATTTCTGTGGTGGGACTAAATAAATGTTAACGTATTATTAGTAGATTAAAAAAACTTTTTTATTGTGTGAAAAATTTCAAATGTACAAAAATATTAGTGAACCCTAATATTCCTATCAACAATTAACAAAGTTTATCACACTGTTACATCATTGCTTTGTTCTTTGCTAAAGTATTTTAAGGTGAATCCCAGATATCAAGTCATTTCATCCTGAATGCTGCAGTAAAAACCATTAAAAAGTATGGAAATTTCCTTACACAATCACAGTGCCATTAGCACATCTAACCAAACAGATAATAATTTCTTGGCATCTAATACGATCTACAATCAGATTTCCTCGCCAGCTCCGGGTGTCTTTTTATGGTTCAAATCAGCTCATAAATAAGGTCTATAATAGCGTGTGATACTTGTATCTTCTAGGGTTTTTCTAGTTACCACGCCCTATTCTTTCCCACAATCCCATATTTTTTTTTCATTCCACTGACTTGTAGGAATTGGGTCAATTGTCTTGAGTTCTGTCCCATATTTTGGATTTTTGTTTGTTTCCTTCTAAGATTGCATCTCTACAACTTGTATTTTCTGTGAATGAAAAATACTTTTAGAGATTTGATTAGATTTAGCTTCAGCTTTTTGGCAAGAAGAGTTCAGATTTATACTGCATTATGTCAGGAGCACACAAGGTCTGATTGTTCTACCTCTGTGGTACCAAGGCTGAACCATAAACAGTAGGTTCTTTATTAAGCTGAAAAATACTCTTTTTCTGTTGAAAACAGATTTACTATGAAAGTGTATAACTCTTAGTATACACTTTTTTTTAGTATACACTTAGTATATACTTTTTTTTAGTATAACTCTTAGTATAGTGGATAATGTGTCTGGATTTTAGTAGGAAGCAGAAACTTAATAATTCTTTCATAGGGCTATCAATTAAGAAGCAAGGAAATCAACTTGCAATATAAAACTACCCTTGATTCCCATGAGTATTAAAGAAGTTCAAACCAGCTATCATTTTAACTACACCAATGAACTCATAGTTACCTAGTTACCCAGTGAGCAACTACTAATGACCCTGAGCCAGGGCCTATGAAGGGACAAAGGCATGGCTTCTGTCATATGGGTAGAAGAGGAAGACACACTGTTGAAAGGACAGCACGCAAGGCAACAGACGGTAATCAGCAAATTCAGACCAAGGCAGAGCACAGTGAGAGGCAGGATGGAGAAGAGGAAACCTTCCATGAAGATGTCACTGCGGTGTTAGCCGCTGGGGGCAGTGACTCGCATCACCAGAGCCTAGAACAGCGCCTAGCACAGAAGTATTTAATAAAAACCTGCCAAATAAAATAATGAGCCAGAACGTAGTCAGGGTCCTAAAAGAGGCAGCAGCAGACTGGGTGACAGAGCTGGGTGAGAAGAGTCCCGGGAGGTCTGTACCAGGAGCCAGCAAGCATCAGCATCAGGGAAGCAGGTTAGCGTGAGCTGGGCAAGGGTCTGGTGTGTGCATTAAGGGAGCTGCATCTGTCATACACTGGACACTGCTGACATGGGACAGGAACACTGGAGAAGAGCCGATTTTGAGAATAAGCTCTCAAAAATGCTCTGAAAGGATGCCCTGCAAGCAGGAAACAATGGGGCTGCGAAGGCCACTTAGGATTATAATTTTGGGTCATGATGATTAGGAATGGTTTCATTGGAAGGAATGAAAAAGTAGGATGGATGCTGGAGGTGTTAAAAACACAAAATCAGCAGGCCCTGGTGATGTCAAAAGAAAAAAATAAATCGCAGATCACACTTAAGATCCAACAACTCTAGGTAAGTAAGATATCCAATGATAAAAAATGTGCTTAGTGCTTGTACTTTTCCCCCCACAACTCTAGGTATGGGTTTAATCCACTCACCATCATTCTCACAGGAAGTGACCCTGTCTATGCTTTAATCGAAAACTCAAGAAGGACCCAAGAAGACTTGGCTTAACACTACAAAGGGAGCTGCCAACAGACCTCGGACTGAAGTGAAGACTGGTGGCACTCAGCTCATTCCTCTTTTCTCTCCCACATCACAACTATAGTTTCCACTAATCTTTCCCAATAGGGCAGTTATTATTACTAAGAAAGGCAAACCTGCAATAGGTGAGGCCTGTCTCTCCTGGCAGAACACCTCACATTCTTTCTGTGGGAAAGGAAAATGGAGCCAGGGGCAACGTATCTGACCTGGTACAACCTCCTGCAGGGTGTGCTTGGAGGAACCATCCACCAGAGACAGCCTGTTGGCTACAGGAGGCACATGCAAAAGACATCCACGTCAGGGTAATAACGACCAGCATGTATTTATGGAGGCTCAGAGCACTTTCTGCAACCCACCCCATGTTTCAGTAAGATAAGTTAGGAATGGCGTATTTCCATGATATACTTTAGACAACCAGAGTACTTGGAAGATTCATGCTTAACTTGCCGGAAGGGGCCACACTAGTGCTGAGGGGAGGCAGAGCACAGGAAGAGGCCACACTAGTGCTGAGGGGAGGAGGCAGAGCACAGGAAGAGGCCACACTAGTGCTGAGGGGAGGAGGCAGACCACAGTAAGAGGCCACACTAATGCTGAGGGGAGGAGGCAGAGCACAGGAAGAGGCCACACTAGTGCTGAGGGAGAGGCAGAGCACAGGAAGAGGCCACACTAGTGCTGAGGGGAGGAGGACAGAGCACAGGAAGAGGCCACACTAGTGCTGAGGGGAGGAGGACAGAGCACAGGAAGAGGCCACACTAGTGCTGAGGGGAGGAGGACAGAGCACAGGAAGAGGCCACACTAGTGCTGAGGGAGAGGCAGAGCACAGGAAGAGGCCACACTAGTGCTGAGGGGAGGAGGACGGAGCACAGGAAGAGGCCACACTAGTGCTGAGGGAGAGGCAGAACACAGGAAGAGGCCACACTAGTGCTGAGGGGAGGAGGACAGAGCACAGGAAGAGGCCACACTAGTGCTGAGGGGAGGAGGACAGAGCACAGGAAGAGGCCACACTAGTGCTGAGGGGAGGAGGACAGAGCACAGGAAGAGGCCACACTAGTGCTGAGGGAGAGGCAGAACACAGGAAGAGGCCACATTAGTGCTGAGGGGAGGAGGACAGAGCACAGGAAGAGGCCACACTAGTGCTGAGGGGAGAGAGCACAGGAAGAGGCCACACTAGTGCTGAGGGAGAGGCAGAACACAGGAAGAGGCCACACTAGTGCTGAGGGGAGGAGGACAGAGCACAGGAAGAGGCCACACTAGTGCTGAGGGGAGGACAGAGCACAGGAAGAGGCCACACTAGTGCTGAGGGGAGGCAGAGCACAGGAAGAGGCCATACTAGTGCTGAGGGAGAGGCAGAGCACAGGAAGAGGCCACACTAGTGCTGAGGGGAGGAGGACAGAGCACAGGAAGAGGCCACACTAGTGCTGAGGGGAGGAGGACAGAGCACAGGAAGAGGCCACACTAGTGCTGAGGGGAGGAGGACAGAGCACAGGAAGAGGCCACACTAGTGCTGAGGGAGAGGCAGAACACAGGAAGAGGCCACACTAGTGCTGAGGGGAGGAGGACGGAGCACAGGAAGAGGCCACACTAGTGCTGAGGGAGAGGCAGAACACAGGAAGAGGCCACACTAGTGCTGAGGGGAGGAGGACAGAGCACAGGAAGAGGCCACACTAGTGCTGAGGGGAGGAGGACAGAGCACAGGAAGAGGCCACACTAGTGCTGAGGGGAGGAGGACAGAGCACAGGAAGAGGCCACACTAGTGCTGAGGGAGAGGCAGAACACAGGAAGAGGCCACATTAGTGCTGAGGGGAGGAGGACAGAGCACAGGAAGAGGCCACACTAGTGCTGAGGGAGAGGCAGAACACAGGAAGAGGCCACATTAGTGCTGAGGGGAGGAGGACAGAGCACAGGAAGAGGCCACACTAGTGCTGAGGGGAGGAGGACTGAGCACAGGAAGAGGCCACACTAGTGCTGAGGGGAGGACAGAGCACAGGAAGAGGCCACACTAGTGCTGAGGGAGAGGCAGAACACAGGAAGAGGCCACACTAGTGCTGAGGGGAGGAGGACAGAGCACAGGAAGAGGCCACACTAGTGCTGAGGGGAGGACAGAGAACAGGAAGAGGCCACACTAGTGCTGAGGGGAGGACACAGCACAGGAAGAGGCCACACTAGTGCTGAGGGGAGGCAGAGCACAGGAAGAGGCCATACTAGTGCTGAGGGGGAGGTAGACCACAGGAAGAGGCCACACTAGTGCTGAGGGGAGGAGGACAGAGCACAGGAAGAGGCCACACTAGTGCTGAGGGGAGGAGGACAGAGCACAGGAAGAGGCCACACTAGTGCTGAGGGGAGGACAGAGCACTATCTCCTTCACTGCACAGCGGGGGCTTTCTCAGCTTTCTTCAGGCTTGGATCTGACAGGCTGCAGCCAGAGCTCGTGGACGCACGTGTAGGGGAGAGGTCTGCATGAGACCACGGCCCTACTTAAATACAACTCATAAGGATGTCAATCTGAGGAGCAAACATAGTAAGTTTTTGTGTTTTCTGTTTATGTTTTAAAATGGGAATGATGCCAGGGCTAGGATTTGAAAAGAGCAACCACTCCCACCCCTCCCACATCTATTGAGATAAAATAGTTTATAACATTTTGGAATTGATGGATGAGAAAAAGGGTTGTTACACTTTAAAATAAATATTTCTTTTGAATTGAAAGGGTTTTCTCTTACTCTTTCTCCACTCTTTTCCTTCAATAATGATTTGCTGAGCCTAATGACCCAACCACTTTCCTGAGTGGCGAACAGCAGTGTTTCCTCTACAAGAGAAACATGTGAGGCAACAGAAAGTATAATCCCTGGAAAAACTGACCCCCAGAGGTTCCGCCAGCAGGACCTGGGATGCAGCGGAGGGCAGAGGAGGCGCTCCTGACAGCGGGGAGGCCAGGGCATGTAGGAGGACCTCCCTCTTGTCCACCAGAGCCCAGGTCCATGGGCCCAGCGAGATGGCTTCTCTAGAGAAGCCAAGACCCACTGACAGAAAGACCCGCCGACTCTGACATCCGGGGGTTCCCTAAGGAAATGGCCAATTCCCCATCTGAGAAGCCTGCCTCTGCAAACAGCTTCCAACTGGCTCTTCATTAATTGACTGTTAAATCAGAGTGGACAGCAAAGGATCATCGGACTATGTCGGGGAAATCCTTCGTCATGAAGGCAGCAAACCAAAACCAAAAGAAAAGAGGAACTCAGAGGACAAAGACAGAAAAACAATCTACGAATCTGTGAAAAACACAATGCCTCCAGAGGCCGGGTAATATATGGTTGTATCCATGACACAAGAACAGGACATTATTAAAAAACAACAAACAATGAGATAGTAAGACACAGCTCTTCAAAATTAAAAATATGACAGCAAAACTTACCTTATAATAAAAAGGTTGGAAAATAAAAACCAAGAAAATGCCCCCCACCCACCCCCACCAAAGTAGAACAAAGATACAGAAAAATTGGAGACAAAAGGAAAATCTGAGGAGGAATTCAAGATGTCAGTGCAACTACTGGCTTCCTGACAAAACAGAGGGGAAAACAACCCCATCAAAAAGTGGGCAAAGGATATGAATAGACATTTCTCAAAAGAGGACATTCATACAGCCAACAGACACATGAAAAAATGCTCATCATCACTGGCCATCAGAGAAATGCAAATCAAAACCACAATGAGATACCATCTCACACCAGTTAGAATGGCAATCATTAAAAAGTCAGAAAACAACAGGTGCTGGAGAGGATGTGGAGAAATAGGAACACTTTTACACTGTTGGTGGGATTGTAAACTAGTTCAACCATTATGGAAAACAGTATGGCGATTCCTCAAGGATCTAGAACTAGAAGTACCATATGACCCAGCCATCCCATTACTGAGTATATACCCAAAGGATTATAAATCATGCTGCTATAAAGACACATGCACACGTATGTTTATTGCCACACTATTCACAATAGCAAAGACTTGGAATCAACCCAAATGTCCATCAGTGACAGACTGGATTAAGAAAATGTGGCACATATACACCATGGAATACTATGCAGCCATAAAAAAGGATGAGTTTGTGTCCTTTGTAGGGACATGGATGCAGCTGGAAACCATCATTCTCAGCAAACTATCGCAAGAACAGAAAACCAAACACCGCATGTTCTCACTCATAGGTGGGAACTGAACAATGAGATCACTTGGACTCGGGAAGGGGAACATCACACACCGGGGCCTATCACGGGGAGCGGGGAGGGAGGAGGGATTGCATTGGGAGTTATACCTGATGTAAATGACGAGTTGATGGGTGCTGATGAGTTGATGGGTGCAGCACACCAACATGGCACAAGTATACATATGTAACAAACCTGCACGTTATGCACATGTACTCTAGAACTTAAAGTATAATTAAAAGAAAAAAAAAAAACAGAGGGGAAAAAATTATGAAAGAGCTAATTTTCCAGAACTCAAGAAAGGACATGAATCTTCATATTGAAAGTTCTACCAAGTGCCTGGTAAGTAAAAACCCCCAACCAACTCATATTCCCATGAGGTTTTAGAATCTGAACATGTTAAGATTCTAAAACCTCCTGAAAATGAGATAAACAGGTCTGTGCAAAGGACTAAAGTAAGAACTGTAACAATGGCTATCAAAAGACACTAGCTAATACCTTCAAAATGCTGAAGGAAAATGATTTTCAACTCAGAATTCTATACCCAGACCATCTGCCATGGTATTAATAGAGATTTTCAGATCTGGGCCCTTCTCAGAAAGCTGCAGAAGATGAGTGAGGAGACAGAGGAGCTAAAAAGAGCAAGGCTGGGGAAAAGTCCAGGAGGCCAGGGAAGTGGCGGAGCCAGCAACCAGTCCTGAGGGAGCCAGGAGGCAGAAATCTTAGGAGAGGTCTCTTGGGAGACAGATCCAGCCGACAGATGATCTGATGCAGCTGATACTCTGCAAGTTTTATATTAAGAGGCTACCAGAGGGTCTAGAGGGAAAAAAGAAAATCACACAGATATATAGAATGCTTTTGTTTCCCATCAGAAAACCAAAAATTGTTACAGGAAATGTTATTATTGCACACTGTTTGGCTTAGCAGGGTACGATATTTACATAGCAATAAAAATATAAACCCCAAATAACAAATTCACTAATTATTATACAATACCATCAGTAGTTTGAGTGGTGTAAAGGCCCAGATCTTAATCTACCAAAATAGAAGTCCACATTTTAAAAATTACAACGTTGAAAAATGTCAATGCAAGTTATTATTCTAAAATATGAAGGTAAATACCAAATAACTGAAGAAGAATTGAAAGTGCTGTAGGGAGGAGGCTTGTGAGGTGAAGTGGCACGGATGACTACAGAATGCTCTTTCTTTAAAAGCTGTTTGGTGGAGCTTAATTTTTTTACAACTAGGTGCATATATTACTTTGATTAAAAAATAACAAGCATTTAACACATACTCTCTTTGTATGAGTCATTGTTCAAATGCTTTACAGGTGATCTCATTTAATTCTGCCTTATAGATGATATTACTATTATCCCTGTTTTAAGATATGAAAATTAAAGTACAGGCCAGGCGCGGTGGCTCAAGCCTGTAATCCCAGCACTTTGGGAGGCCGAGACCGGGGGATCACGAGGTCAGGAGATCGAGACCATCCTGGCTAACCTGGTGAAACCCCGTCTCTACTAAAAAAATACAAAAAAAAACTAGCTGGGCGAGATGGCAGGCGCCTGTAGTCCCGGCTACTCGGGAGGCTGAGGCAGGAGAATGGCATAAACCCGGGAGGCGGAGTTTGCAGTGAGCTGAGATCCAGCCACAGCACTCCAGCCTGGGCGACAGAGCGAGACTCCGTCTCAACAACAAAAAAAAAAAAAAAAAGAAAATTAAAGTACAGAGAGGTTACATGGCGTGTCCAGTAGTACAGTGCTAGCAACTGATGGACCCAGGATTTTAACTCACGCAGTATGGACCAGAATCTGGAGATCTTAACTCGCAAGGAAGCCAGGAAAAGATAATTTCATCTTGGGAAAAACGATCTGATTTTCACCTATTGGTAAACCTAGATACTCAAAACCAATCAGCCTAACTGACATGAATAAGTAGGAAGCATTTATTTTCTCATATCTAAAAATCCTATATTTTTCTATCAACAACACAAAAACACAGCCTAAACAGCAAGAGCAGCAGAAAAGGAAAAGTTGGAAAAAAAAATTGCAGTCACACAAACTGTAGTTAAAAAATGACTAAGTTTCCTTGATATATGAATTTCTCGGAAAACCATTTATCAACAGCCTGTTTCTCTCTAGCAGAGTCCCTCAAGCCGAGAGCCATGTCATTCCCCTTTGACTGATTAATTAGCCAATCAGGGGACATTTTTCATTGTGAGATATGATGGTTTATTTCAGCTAATGCTTGGTCTCTAATGGCGACACATTAAAGCCAACTCGGCTATTTCAGCCTTGTGGAGTGACCAAAAGGAAAGAACAGAAGATAAATCAAAAGAGCTCCCTTCAGTTCCCCTTCAGTCCTTAACAAAACCCCTAAGGAGCAAGTGGCTGGAGGGAAGGTCCTCTACCAATAAAAAGAAAAAACAAGTAAAAGAAAGGCACACATGTCTTCGAGCCAAAGAGTAGCCTTCCTGCTTCTGAAGAGCAATAATTTATCTGTTGATTTACAGACCACTGATAGAACAGGCCCCCAAAAGTCAATACCTAGCTCCTCTTCCTTTTATCAAAAGCTGTGCTCAATAGAAAATCTAGCTCTGTAATGCTTCTTACTCACGGGGCTGATTTTCCCTGCACTCTGAATTGGAAGAGGCTGTGAGTAATCCACCTCAAGCACTATTCACACCAAAGTCACTCCCCCAGCCAATATCCCACTGCACTGCAGGTTCTCTAAGCTTCTTACCTGTCCCTATGCTGTGAGGGCACTGAAAACACAAAGAAGTAGAAGTTCAAGAGGAGGACAGATGGGAATATTCACATATCCAGGACAAGAAGCACATCTTCAACACGTCCACTGACAATAGTCACCAAGGCGGGTCTAAGGAGCTGGTCTTTGCTATGCAGTCACACACTTTATCATCACCATCCTCATTCATCATTCTAATTTTATGAATCTTGGAAGCTGTGTTAGTCTGTTTTTGTGCTGCTATAAAGAAATACCTGAGGCTGGGTAATTTATAAAGTAAAGAGGTTTGATTTTGGCTCACAGTTCCGCAGGTTGCAAGAGGTGTGCCACTGGCATCTGCTCCTGGCGAGGCCTTGGGAAGCTTCCAATCATGGTGGAAGGAGAAGGGGGAGCCAGCCCATCACATGGCGAGATGGCAGGAGGAGGTGCCAGGCTCTTAAACAACCAGATCTCATGTGAACTAAGAGAACTCATTCATTACCATGAGGATATCAAGTCATGTGTGAGGGATCCGTCCCTACAACCCAAACACCTCCCACCGGGCCACACCTCCGACACTGGGGATGACAATCCAGCATGGGGTTTGGAGGGGACACACCTCCAAACCATATCAGAAGCCTTCAGACAAGACACCACTGTTTCCTTCCTTCCCAACTGATTTAACGATGACTTCCACATGGCTAGTTATACTCCGGGACACCACTGGCATTTGTGTTTGAGGCCAGGACGAGTCATGGCTCATGCTGCTTCTGCCTTTTGATGCCTTGTCCAGCGAGAGAACTGCCACCCTTCAGGCCTAGCTCAATTTCCAATTCTTCTGTGTGTCTATGTCTCCTGACAGACTCAGTGAGCATTAGCAGCTCCCTGCCTTTGCCCCCACATGTTTAAGGCATATTTCAACAAATGAATTCAATTCAGCAAGAACCTTACTGAGAACCCACTCCATGCCAGGCATAGTTCTAGATACGAGGAAATATAAAAATTCCTGCCCTTACGGAGATCCCAGCCTCCTGAGGGAAGGTAGGCAGTCAACTAGGGAACCACCGAGCCTGTCAGCGGGCGCTCACTACTGTGAAGGAAAACAAGTGACCAAGGTCTGTACTTCCACCCAAAACTGCAGAGAACATGGCATTAGAAGGTTATTGCCTTAGTCATTACTTATCTTCAACATCAATTAAACAAAATTGATGCGTTAGGAAGTCCTGTGCCATTGCCGTAATGGCAAAACGGCGGGCAGGAGTCACTTCACTAGAGGACTTTGAGAAGGACGTGCTTCTCAGCAATGACCCCGTTTACTCAGTAGGTTTATACCAAATATTGTGACTATGCACACATAGATATAATTTTCTCAGTTCTAAAGGATGTTTCACAGAAATTATTACTGGCTATTTTAAACTGTGAGAGTGTTGATGCTGACTGTGATGACGGTGGTCTCAGCAGCAGCAGCTAACTAAGAGTTTTACGTGGCTTATCATTTAATCTTCCCTGGATCTTTTATTATCCCCATTTACAAATGAAGCAGCTGGGGCTCAGAGAGGTTAAATAACTTGCCCCAAATCACGCAGTCTTCAAACTACTCTTGGGCTCAAAGGCAGGCATATGAAACTCTCAAGTGCCTATTCACAACACTATATGGCCCTGAGTGAGTTGCCCTTTAGAAGAAACCAGAGTAGAACATTCATTAGATGACCTGATTTCCTCCTTCTACTGGCTCAGATGGTTCTACCAGGTATATATGTTTGATACCAGGTATCAATGTCTAATCACAGAACCACAGGAAGACAAATCCTGAGACAGCCATTTCAGTTATCTACACAACAAACCATCCTGACACTCAGTGGCTTCAAACATAACAGCCATTTCCCTGTTCACCCTATTTCTGTGGGTTAGCAATTAAGAAGGGCTGGGCTGGGCAACCCTGGCTCAGGGTCTCTCACGCGGATATTGTCAAAAGGTGGGAAGAGCCGGCAGACCCAGGAGCTGGCCAGGCACACTCAGGGAGCCTGCATAACTTACTGCTCATGGTCTCTCCATGGGGGCTTGCCTGGGCACTGGGCCTCCTCACAGCTTGGGGCTCGGGGCAGCTGGACTATTTACATGAAAGCTTCAAGAGCAAGTTTTCCAGCCAATGAGGCCTCAGAAGTCACCTGGCACCCTACTGCTAGACTGTCTTGGCTACAAGCAAGTTCCAGGCCTGCCCAGGTAGAGGGGAGGGGACCAGACTCCACCGCCTAGTGCGGAGGCAGTACGGGCCCACCTAGAAGAGCATGTGGAATGGGAGGTATCGCTGACGCCATCTTTGGAAAACAGAATCTGCTACACAAACATATAACTCAAGACTCATTTATAGATATCTGAGTTTACAGATAAAATAGGAACACCCTACCCAAGGTGAAAGTAACTTCGCCTTGATACTCCACAGTTCCAGTTGCTCTTTCAAGTCTTGAATCTGCTAAGACAGATGACTTGCTATTTTACCTAAAGTCTATTTGATCTCTTGTTTGCACACATCAAGACCCTTTCACATTCGTCTACTGGATAAACGGCGTAAGTAGATAAAGCCAAAATTGCTCAAGTATGTAAGAATCAAGAATCCAAGTAATGTTCTCTTCTTTGTTGTCGAGGAAAACGTAAAACTTCAAGTCTTAAACCTGCCAGCACCGTTTCAAATGGGATCATTTCACATCTTCTCTTTACTCCAGAATGAGAGAAGGACAGAACTGGAAGGGCTTGAATGCATTTAGCTGGGACTCTTGCCTGGTACCAGAACCTGCACAGGGCACTCCCAGGAGGCGTGCACTGTGCCCAGCGGCTCTGCCAGCCCATGCAGGCTGCTTCCTTTTCCTGAGTTGTTACCTTTCTATGAATTTCATCAGTCAGTGCTAGTTCTTCCTTTGTCCAAACTGTCACCCTGGTAACTATACCCAATTCTTCCATCTGTTTCTGTACATAACATGCTTTCCAGGCGCCATTGTCCCTGAAGGCCATTCTCTGAATGTACTCTTTGAAAACATGACCCCCAGGTCCCCAAAGAGCTGTTAAAGCACAGTCACTTGTGAGGAACACAAGTTACAAGTCTGTTGCTTTCAGCAAGTGGGCACAGCCTCCCTGGCACAGCCCAGCCTGCACTCAGGACAGGTGCCACAGGATATAATTTGGCTTAGGTTAAACTTATGGTCAGGATACATGTCCTACCTTCTAACTAATTTTCATCTAGCTGCTACCAAGTTAGATCTTTCTAGAACTAAATGAGACTGTACGTATCTTCATAAACTTTCACCTTAAAGCAGTGAAAATGTTTTGGCCAACTGTCCCAGCTAAAAGAGATCATTTTGAATCAGGATTCTGTTATCAATGGTCAAAACGATGACAAGAATTACTAAGGTCATCACTGTTGGGAAAAAGTGAATTTTGGAACTCAAGTGTATTATTTGTCTTGTTTGTGGGCTTATATTTCTCCCTAACTAAAAGGTTTTTAATTAAAAGATTACTTTGGTGTCCAGATGTGGAGCAGGGGGAGGGTGGGCAGAGCGATGGGTACAGGAAGGGGGATTCCATGCAAAGCCCTCATGAAACTCACCTAACCATAAACATTGGGTATCAGTATAAAAATTCAAAACAAAAGGAGAAATGCCCTTCAATTAAAAGGCACTTGAAAAATTAAGGCAATAAAGACTCTTCTCAATGATCTTCTCCATGAGGAACTTAAGGCATTGAATCCAACCAGAAAAATGAATGGTCCAAGATACCTCATGAATTCCACCAAGCAAAACAGAAGCGTCTGCTTGGAATTCGTTTTCAGACTGGATAATCAGCAAGCAATGGGGAAAAAAGGGGGACTGACAAAGAGAAGTGAGAAAGGAATACAAACTGCAAAGAAGTCATGCTTTGCTTCAAAAAGCAAAAGTCAGCAGAAGAATTTCAAAGAAAATGATTATTGATTTGGTATCCTGGGAGAGTGTAACTCTCATGAGGGTTCTAATTCAATCAGGCTAGAGAGGTGAAGAAATGGACAATTATTTCGCCAGGAGCCCATGCCAGAAGCATGCTAAACAGAGAAACGAAGTGAGAATGCTGGTGACACATTCTCCATCCTCACTCCGGTTTCGGAGTATTTTCTCTAGTGATAAGGCTCAATCCGGAAATGAGCTGGAGAGAGGAAGGAAACTGGGAAGGTGGGGGAGGGAAAAAAATGAGAGAGGAAAAAAAAAAGAGTAGCAGGAAGTTCAACCAGATAGGAACTGATGGAATTTGTTTTTCAGTGTCTCCAACTTCAAATTGCAAACCAAGTGAGAAAAGACACACACTTATGTACACAGGCCCTGGCAGGCACTGGCCAGCACAAGTACTGCCGCAGGTCCCAAGGGGCCCTGGGAATCTCAATTCATTATCTTCGATCATTTCTTTGTCTCCATAGAAAGTGCATACATCTCCAATTTAGGTGCACTCCAAACCAGAGTTATTATCTTCCAATCAATATACAACAAAGATGGTGGGAAAAGGAAGAACTTGGAAATTAGAAATGTGCAACCAGCCGTCCCCACACAGAACAGTTTATGAGAAGTTTTCTGAGCAATTGGCAGTTCATGATGATCTTTCACCATTGAAGCCAGTACTTCTGAATAGAAGGATTCAGCGGGGAAACAGCACCTCCTGACAACTTCTGTGTCTGGAGGAAGTACTAAGCACCAATAAAGTTAGAGGAGAGTCCTTCAAGCAATAGGAATGCTTTATCTTCTGAGCAAAGAAAAACAGCCAGAGCTGTGAAAAACTATTCCAGAGTGAAATGCAAGGTCTGAAAGCCAGTTTCTGGCAAACTGGGTTGATTTTTAAAAACATAAAATGGTGTGAGCGAACATTTATTCAATAATCCTTTCTCCAGAACCCACAAGTAGATTGTGCATGGCGTGCAATGTAGATTATGAATATTTCCTACTCTCAGAGAAGAAATACTTATCGATTAGAACATTTCAAAAGGAAAAGACATTTCAAATATCAATGATGACGCTATACAAACCGTGATTTTTATGGTGACAAAGTCCATTTTTAAAAAGAGATGAATGATGAGGCTTCAACTGACTGAATCCCTACCATGTGCCAGCGACTAGAGCCAGTCGCATGCTAGGGGCCTAGAAATAAGAACACAAATCCTCTCTAAGGTGTTCGCTGGCCAGTGTACGCCACAAATGAAAAAGCCCACATGTAAAACACAGTGAAGCAATTTCTTCTTTTTCTTTGTTTTTTTGAGACAGGGTCTCGCTCTGTTACCCAGGCTGGAGTGCAGTGGCATGATCATAGCTCACTGCAGCCTCAATCTCCTAGACTCAAGCAACCTCCCATCTCCAGCCTCCTGAGTAGCTGAGACTACAGGTGGATGCAACTGAGCCTGGCTAATTTTTAAAAATTTTTTGTAGAGACGGTGTCTCACTACATTGCCCAAGCTGATTTCAAACTCCTGAGCTCAGGCAATCCTCCTGTCTCGGCCTTCCAAAATGTTGGGATTATAGGCGTGAGCCACTGCGCCCAGCTAGCAGTTTCTTCATTAGACACAAAAAGGTCAGAGAGAGGACAGAAAGCATGATTTAAGTTTCATAAACATGTCCTAGAAATCTTGCATTTAGCTTGGATTGTTGCTGTTTCGTTTTGATGTAATTTTCTTTTCATTTCTATACATTATATTCAAAATAATTAAGAGAACACATTCTTCACTTGGCATAGTTTGTTCCACTACACAAACAAAGTTCATTCCTACTATGCTCACAAAGGAATTTTACATTTTAAGTGATTTTTTTTTTTTTGAATGAAGACTTTTAAATGCATAGTCTTAGATTTTAATGCTTCTTTTTGGACCAAGGACATCTTCGAAAATTCCACATTTTGCATGCAATTTAAAGGAGGTCACAAACTTACTACAGTGAGTTTACCCTGAGACACTGCCAACACCATGAGCTCTCCAATACCAGCACGCTACAGATGACAAAACTGTCACAATACCACTTTGTACTTATATATCACTTCACAGTTTAACATACCTCTGAAGTTACTAAGTAATGATTTAATCAATTGGAGTGAACTTTAAAGATGTCAACTGATTTGATCTCTATAAGGAGTTCTCTAAAGACTCATAAAATAGAAAATAACACTGAGCTTGGCTAAGTGCAGGAAGTAGATCATGGAAACGACAACCGGCCTTTAGCACTGGGTAGTGACCCCTGCAGATCTCAGCAGCCTCAGCGTCAAACTGAGAGACCATGTGGTCTGTACACACGATATTCCACTCCTAGTCAGACAATTCTGTCGGCAGCAGTGGTTGCCAGGATCACGGGCAGTGCTGGAAGGGTATGCAACTATGATTGGGGTTAGCATGAAAGAGTTCAGGATCTTCACTGAACTATTAGTTCAGGTGGTAATGAAATAGTTCAGGATCTTCACTGAGATAATAATGGTTACACAATCCACAAATGTGATAAAGGGGCACAGAGCTATATGAGCAGATGGTACCAATGCCCATTTCCTGGTTTCATCATCCTGTACTGCAGTTAGGTAAGATGTAACCACTGGGGAAAACCAGATGAAGGGTACACGGAACCCCTCTACTATCTTTGCAACATCCTGTTAATCTATAAAAAGTTAAGGAAAAAACCCTCATGACTATTAATCAAGGGCTGCAGATGTTTCTTGGATATAAATATATTCAGATCATCCAGTTCAATAGAGAGATGAAAAAATACACAAGCAACACAACATCAATGCTCCACATGCTCAAGTTCTTTCTTAATTCAGCCTCCAGCCCCAACAAGGAAGTCAAGTCATTCCCCAGGCTGGTCCAGACACCTAGTTACATGCTTCTCAACCCTAACAGCTCACCTCTGACTACAGGTAACAAAGAACTTTTGAAATTTAAACCATTATTTTCTACAAAATAGGAACAGCCAATCATTTTCCCACAAAGTTACAATACAGCATCAACCACTGGTGTCTCTGATGAAGCTCAACAGAAGCTGCTAAGGCCTAACTAATCCCCTTCAATGTAGATTTTTTGTTAAAATGTGACAGAGTTCATTAACTTCGGCAGAACTGCGGTATAGGAGAAAGAAGGCTGATTTTGAAATTGGAGGGACACAGATTTAAAGCCCACGTGTGCCATTTTGGAGTGTTCTAACAATTCTCTCTGTGTTTCCGTTTCCTCACTGCTACAGAGGGGATGCTGACGCCTACGTGACAGGATTGCTGCAAGGATGAAATGAGAAAAATCCAGCAGAGGATTTGGCACACAGGTGCTTAATAAAATTGGAATTCTACGATGGCAGTCAGGAGCTATAGAAATTAAAATCAGTAGGCTTCGCTTAATGCAAGGGTGATGCTGTTACCCAAGCCAAGAATGTGGTTAACGCCAAGGTTCTGGAACTCGGGATGCTGAAGACAGATCAGCGTCAGCACCTAACTAGAGCACCCACAGAGCTACTGCTACCTTAACGGCCCGCACTACCATGGTTTCCAGGACTCTGGAGGTAGGTGGCCTCCAGCAACACCTTGGCCTCTGCAATGCCAAATACAAATCCAGGCCGACGCAGCTATGAGAGTCAAGCGAAGCAACAACATGCAGTATTCCCGCCCACTGAAGATGGGAGCTGAAAGAGGTTGTATTTTCAAACAGATCTGATCAAAGGCCTCCTGCCTTTGACTATAAGGGCTGTTGTAACTAACAAGGTAAGGTTTCTTAGCAATAGTCTACTCAAGGAAGGTACCAGTATACTCAATAAAAGCAAACTTAACATATGAAAATCCACATGGATGTCAAAGATAAATTTAGAGGTCATTTTGCTTTATAGAAAGAATATTCTGTTTGTCTTAAATGTGATAACATTTAAATAGATTCTGTTTTCTGCACACATGCGGGCAAACGTCTAATGGAAAATACTGTCTAGGCCCAACCTCCTCAGTGTGGCACACGGGCCAGCAACAGTGTCACCTGGGAGCTCCTCGGATGAGTCCGTGCAGGCTCTCAGCCCCTGCCCAGGCTTCCTGAGTCGGGATCTGCAGTTTGACAAGGAAGCCCTGTGTACATGGCAGGACTTGAGGAGCTCTGTCCTCAGGGTCACTCACGACCCCAAAGCCAGAAGCTCTCAGTACAGCTGCATGGCAGGCTCTCCCTGGGTTCTCAACCCTCGCTCCTTATCGAACGTCAGAATAACTGCTGGAACAGTTGGGGAGGTATTGAAAAAAAATTTTTGTTTAATTTTTCTCTTTTTGTAATACAGATACCTGGGCCCTGACCCAAGATTTAATTTAATCGGTCTTGGGCAGGACCCTGGCATTAGCGTTTGTTTAAAGCTCATTAGGCAATGCCAGGGCAACCTTGCTGAGAACTATGGCTACAGACAGAGAGCAGGGCCTGGTAGAAGACTGCCTCATGAATAGGTAGGACCTAAATTCATCACTGGAAGAAAACACTGAACTGGAAGAGAGAGAAAGATGTGACTAACGGAAATCTTGCACAAAACACCATGTTGCATCAAGGTTGATCATCTCCACACCAACTGGACCAAAAGAGATTTTCCCGGGGGCTAGCGTTAGGGAACTGCTTCTGAAGCTCCTCAAACACAGGTGGGTGTCTCACTTTAACATGACTTAGCCACCAGAGTCAAGTAACACCACATAGTGCTGAAAATCTCAAGGCACCCAACACAAATAAATTCTCAAACAGAAATCTGCCAGAGGATCAGAAACCTCTGATCTCTGACAACTAACAGCTTTCTGCACCAACCACATAAATTCTCTTAAAGTTCTACAAAAGCCGACAAGTAATATTCCCCCCCGCCCCGATCTGTTCAACTGTACCTTTTCAAAGAGGGTGTCCGGGAGGGCAAAGGCTGGGGGTGGTGAGTGGGCGGCAGGGAGAAGAGAGAGGGTCAGTGTGCGGGGATGTGGAAGCACCAGTGCAGAAGGCACCGTGCGCCCCACGGGGCTGGGGAGATGGGGGTTATCTCAAGGTGTGGGAGGGATGTGGAGTTGATGCAAAGGCTCAGGCTGTGATCGTGGGGTAGGGGCAGCTGTTGGGCACACCAAAGGAGATGGAGTGCAAGAGGCACGGGACTGGAATTCCATTGCTTCCTGAGGACACGGAGACAACTGAGTCAAGGAGGAGGGGTTGGAGGGGAGGCTAGGATAAGCCAGAGGCCATGTCCTCAGTGAACAAGGAAGAGTGGCCTAGTCCAGGTCTCACGGTGGGCACTGAGGGCAGAGTTGCAACCAGAAGCCAGCCTGTCTGACCATGGCTCTTTCCAGCAGCCCCTTGTGAAGGGGCAGCCAGCCTGGCGTGATGTCAGAGAGCGTCTCCCTAGTGACCACTGCCTATCCCGTGACTCAGCACAGTCCACACAGGCACCAAAGCCAGGTATCCTTTCCCAGCCTGCTGTTTCCATCTGCTGAGGGTACAGGGGCAGACAAGGGCTAAGATACCAGGGAATTTAGTCCCAATCTGCACAGGGAATCACCAAACAAGACTTCTAACCACTGGTAATTCTGAACTCTCTAAAAATTATTACTATTAAAAATACAAAAAATTAGCCGGGCGCGGTGGCGGGCGCCTGTAGTCCTAGCTACTCAGGAGGCTGAGGCAGGAGAATGGCGTGAACCCAGGAGGCGGAGCTTGCAGTGAGCCGAGATCGCACCACTGCACTCCAGCCTGGGCAACAGCGTGAGACTCCGTCTCAAAAAAAAAAAAAAAAAAAAACAAATATCTACCACCCTAGAAATAAAGATTTCTGTCAGTCTGGAAAAATGCCAGGAATTAATAAACCAAGTCTTCTTTTTTGCTCTCTGGTCACCAAAGGCCCTGGCTAGGAACCAATAAAAGAACATCAGTACAACATACCAGGTTAGCTGAGTAACAGTGGTCACAACCATATGTTCCAGATTTTCTTAGACAATATCAGTTCTAAGTATTTTTAGCCTGTTATCTTCAGAAAACCGTATTTCAAAATCCTAATATATCGCAAACTATATCCAGGGCTGTCTCTTACACTTAAAAACAGCACAAAAAATTCTTTGCAATATTATACAGCCCAATTTAATAATTAGAATGATAAATTATGGAGTTATTCCATTAAGGGTACAATTTAGTCACCCCATCCTTTTCTTCCAGTTGTAAAGCAAAAATATTGAATAATAGCGGAAACACCCCATCGAACCCCCTTACAGATGGTGCTGATCTAGCGCTGTCTCAGATGCTGTTAGAATGGAACAGGCTGGTTCTAGAGAATGAAGGTGACATGCTTCCTCCCACCTCCATTCCAAACGGAGTAACGCAGTTGGAGCAGAACAGACAAAATCCCTCCCTCTTCGGCCATGGAAGAGATATTTTCCCTCCGATTATAACGGCAATGGGTATTCTTCCCCAAGTTTAATCTAGTTCTCACACCAAAACCAAAAGAACAAAAGCCAAAAACCAGGTAACACTCTTTTTCTTAAGATTCCTTATAAAACATTATCTACCCACTAATATTATTAAAGGGATCATATCTAGGGTGTGTATGAAGCCTCCAAATTGTTTTGGAAACTTTGTCGGAAAAGTACTAGTCCTAGATAGAAACAGTCCCATACACAGGTGAAAATCAGACAGTATTAAAGCGGAACACAGACACTGTACTGGGCTTTATACCTCGGGAGTCTTCTTACTCTGTCTTTTCCCAAAAATGCAGTCAAGATCTGTTTTGCTCCGAGATGATAGATCCTTCCCTAGAAAAACAATATGATGCTTTCAGTGAGACCGCTCTTCCTAAAAGAAGGAGCACAGATATGAGTTATGCAGCACCTCAAAGGAAAATGGCTTTTGGGAAAGAAAGAAACAACTTTGTAACTACTGACTTTCTACCCACTGTTTCATTACAACTCTTCCATTAGTAAACAAAATTAATTAAATTTTAAAAACAAGTAAATATTTTAGAACCAGAACTCTTGACATTCACTTAATTATAGAAACAACCCAGAGCATACTGACTGCAAGGAAAGCTAAATTCTACAGCTCACTCTACTCCCGCTATGCCCTCAAGGTGCAATTCCTGGGTCTCTGGGTTCCTCATTTAAAAATAGATCTCATTTGCTTCAGAGACATGAGCTACTTAAAGATTATGAAATGCAGATTAAAAAATACTACTAGATACATAGCTTCAACTCCACATATACACATGAATTCTCGAGAACGTATCATATTTGACATATGGGAGCTTAATAATTAACTCAACAAACAAACATTTTGAAAGAATATATGTAAATAAAAAATACTGTATAAGGGGGACAAGGTTTCAGATTTTTTTTCTTAAAATGTTCTTTACTGCTCTAGCTGTATTGTCTCTAAATAAAAGGCTACATAGGGAGAGCAGGAAATTAAATGGTTCTATGGTTCTTATTTAAAACACTAAACTCTTTAATTTCAAACCCACGAACCAACTAATTTAAAATTCACTTCTTTGAATTTCCACTTCTACCCAATAATCCTCTGTGAGCAGTCGGCCAAATCTATCCCCATTTGTCAACGGCGTGGTGAATGCATTGTAAAATGTGACTACTCCACGGAAAGGCTTGAGGCTCTGGGCGAGGGAGGTTCTGGGTCAGACACAGGAATGTGAGTTTCACACTGGAAGCCGAGTTCCACCATCACAGACTCACTCGTCTTCTTGGTTTCCTGTAGCACACTGACTTGGCAAAGTAATGTCGTGACCCAGAAGGTTCTAGTTCACTGACTATCACTGGGGCACTTAAATATGACATTGCTCAGTGACTCCGTGAAATTAAAAAAACAAAACACCCTTCAATTTAATGCAAAACCAGGTGCCAAAACCAGTTTCCAAGGCAGCAGTACCAGATGAAGTGGCCCAGGCGGTATGACCTGTTCCTCCCAGGAGGGCAGGCTCCCTGGGCTCTGCCTGCTGCTCTCCTTCCTACCTGAGCTTGACACTAAGCCCTCCTGCTTCTCATTTATGATTAAATAGGACCTACACAAAAAGACCCAAGGGAAAACCTACTTAAGAATAGACAAGCACATCACAGATAGCGCAAAAAATGAACCGGGAAAGTGGGGAAGAAAACTGGTTGTAGCGGAAAGAGGTGGACACACTCATCGGAGGTGTAGAGATGTCCTCACAGCTTTGCTGCCAGCACAACCCATTTGCCAAAGCAAAGCACAATTTGTACTTCAGAAGAGGCAGCTGTACTTACTTCAAAATGTGTACTGGCCATCTATCCCTAACCTATCCTCTGGAATACAGACACTCTAGAAAATGCAAATTAAGATCTCTTTTATAGGAATTCGACTAAAAGGAATGCTGGAGGGATTAAGGAAGAGAGGGTATATGCAAGATCACAATTCTAAAATACGATGTCAAAAGACAAACACACAGAGATTCAAAACAGATCTGAAAGTCAAAGGGGAAACTGTCAAGCTGGCAGAGACAGTAAGCTATACCAATGAAGGTGCAATTGTGTCTAAAGTTTTGATGATGGATTCTTGTATCAGAAATTTTTATCCTTTAGCAAAGTTCACTTAAATAAGTGTAGAAACCAGGATTGTTACAGGCTTTGCTCTGGATTTGATCTGGAAAACAAGAACACAGAGGAGAAAGAAGAGTCAGAGACCAGTGGAAAGGAATATAAAAGGTGGATAAAAAGGTGAAGATGGAAGTGACCTTGAGACTGTTACTAATTAATGGTCCTGATGGAAAGCTTATAAACACTAGGAAATTATGGCCACTTGTGAATAAATACCACACATTTAAAACGTATTTAAAAAGCTTATTTGTTTCAATTCTGAATTATGGTCAAATCATACAAAATACTGTTGACAAACTTAGAGAAAACGACAATTAAGAAAACGGGATAGGAAACAGATCTATCTGGATTTGGTTCATCCATTAGTCTTCAATGCATGACATTTGCAGAACCAGTAAGAAAGGCCTCCGAGGGTCAGACTGCAAGTTCCTGCAAGGATGAGCAGGTGCTTTCAGGGAAGAACGCTCTATTTAGGGTCGTTTTAGCTGTTGTCTAATAATCATGATTATCAGTCTCCCAGTCTATCAGAGTAGCTACTGGGAAGGGAGGAAAATTACTGCTATAGTCAGACACATTTACAATACCAAGAAGTCCACATGGGAGGCAACTAAAACTTTTATAGACACGAGAACTTAGGAATCAAGATGATTTGGAACCAGTTTAGCAATAACCCAACAAGCTGTATTAGAACTGAGGCTCGAAAAACCAACTCCGCGGAAAAGCAGAGTTGAGCTGCCAAGAGTAAAGCGGCAAAGGGCGAGGAAAATGTTTGCTAAAATAAAAAACACTTAGGGTTTATATAGGTAGCTTTGATTGTTTAGAAAATTCATTTTCATTATTCAATCAAGAAGGACAAATAAAATGAAATACTTTTATTTTTATTTTTTTTTTAATTGCAAACACACAGGACTGGCAGTCAGCTGAGGGCAGAAGATAAGGGTAACTCCACTAAAAGCCACTGTAAACCAGGAAAGTGAGAAGAGTCAGTGTGGGTGACACAGGTCAGACCCTAATAACCAATAATAAGAGTCAGAATTTTCAAAAAGCCTACAAGGTGCTACTTGATATTTATTTAAATGTCAAAAGAATCAGAAGAGGAAACTGAATGCTCCTCACCACCAGTGTGCGACTGAGGGGCGGGGCTGACTGCGCTGTGAATACCAATTCTGTATTTCCTGACCAGGAAGCTGAGCACCTGAACACCTGAACACGCGTTAGGCATGTCGTTTCCTTGTTTAAGAAGCACATAAAAGAGCCCAAACTCTCACAGGAATAAGAAGTCTGCAAGATTCCCAGGATAAAGCTGCACAATTACAGTTTATGCAACTTTCATCCAACGACTGCATAACTGAGGGGAGGAAGCACTGCTCTCCTGCCAACATCTCACCATTTTCACCAGAAAACCTCAAAAATGGCTTTGTATCGATTGACATTTTCCCCTCTGCAGATATAGCCTCTATCTGCAGACATCTTTTAAATTAAAAAAAAAAACTCACAAACCAAGCTGGAGTTGGGCTTTTAAATAAGCATGGATAAAACCGACTTTTAAAATTATACAATAAATTAGCTCAAGTTAGAATGATAAACTCAGGACCAGGGAAAGGAATAATTATATATCAGAACTAAAAAGATATAACCAGCCAGGTGCAGTGGCTCCCACCTGTAGTCCCAGCACTTTGGGAGGCTAAGGCAGGAGGATCACTTGAGCCCAGAAGGTCAAGTCCGCAGTGAGCTGAGATTGTGCCTCTGTGCTCCAGCCTGGGCAACAGAGTGAGATCCTGTCTCAAAATAAAAATAAAAATAATGATAAAGCCAATATGTAGGCAGTAGCTCTTACCAAGCTATGTAAAATTTCCATCTTCCTGTTTGATTTCCTGGACCATACATGAGTGATAATATGAATCATCCTCATCAACTAAGTGAATGAGTTACTGTCATTATGAGCATGCCCATTGGTGAAAATCTTTATGGTCTATAATGCTGAAAAAGCAAAAGTTCCATAAATGGGTCACTTCTTATAAATCATAAAACAGAACCTACCTTAGAACTTAACAAAATGTATCCACATTTTACAAAAGAGGAAACTGAGTCTGAAGGGAAATGGGTAGGTGACTTGTCTAAGCGAGTAATGGCCAGAGTCAGATTTTCTGTGATCTAAGATAGTGCACCCTAGAGGAAACTTTAAAATAAGCTTGCACCGAGGACTGAAAAGCCAGATGGTAAACCATTCTTTTCTTCACTCCCTGGACTTGTGCTTCCTTCTCTCTTTCCTACATAGGCCCAGTCTGCATGTCCTTCCCGTCTCCACTCCAGCTACTCTCTGCAATCTGACAATAGATCCGGGACTCTGTCTGTTCTGCATACTGACTCCCCCTTCTTCCCAGGCAAGGCTAATAGATACAGAACCATCGCTGGAAGACAGAAAACGAAGGCACAAGTCACCCAGCAGTCTGACAGGGTCACCCAGCAAAGGAGTGGCTTAACTAGAAATAGAAAGCAGATGCTCCCGGCATCCATTAGATTAAAGCAGATTACAGAGGCTTATCCCAGCCTCAGCAAATGCTTCAGATGAAATCATGCATGCAGTCTGGCACCAAAGGAAAATCAGAAGATTCTACCTGTAAAAGTGAAAGCGTAAAATGCTGCCACACCATCCGAAAGTTACAGCTCACTGAGTTTTATTAATTTGCTCTGCAACAGCACCTTCTGTGATCTTGCTTTTTTCTACAGTCTAATGAAAACAGAAGTGCTATTTCAGGGATTGAGTATGAAGTGAGCATTTACCCTCTCCTCAAAAGGACTGAGGGCCAACGAAGCCTATATTCTGATCCGTAGCAGGCTGGGGTGGAGAAGAACCCCAGTCAGAAGGGATACAGGTGACAGCCAAGAAAGTTCCACGTGAGAGAAAGAAGGGATGAAGCGGAAGAGCCACGGCTGCTGATGAGAGAAGGGAGGCCCAGCCTCTCCCTGCACACAAGCCCTGATTCACTCAGCTCTGCCACGGCCTCTCACCTCAACCAAACCCAGTCCTTACTTTTGGGCTCCTGGCCCCAAATGAAAAACATCATCAATACTTCAAAGTAGTGGGAATTCCAGCTCCCACTGCTATCCAGGCTGGTTCTACAAGTTAACAGCTTCCCAGCAATGCCTTGATATGCATGACATTCATAGAAGACCAAAGCAAAGAGATGTGCTTTTCCTGGCATATCGAGGTAAAACACATCCAACCTCCCAGGAAAGAACCACAGGTAGAGACTAGATATGACAGCATCAGCATCATCATCATGCTTCTTATGTATACTATGTAATAAGTAGGTTTCTAATTCATGATACTGTTCTACAGGCAAACAACTGGGGAGTTGATGCGATTAAGTTAAATTGTTTCTTTCCAATGCAAGACCGCCACCTAGTGGCTGAAGAGGACAACCGCATGCACAAATGATTTCACACTGGGAAGGGGCTGGGGAGGTGGTGATGAAGGAATAGGGATTCTCACCCAGTTCTCAAACGGCTTTCTACCCAACTCGGCAATGACCATGGAATGCCTACGCTGTGAAACAGATAAATTACGTGGAATAAAGGGTCAACCAGGGAGTGTGCTTTATCACACTGGAGGTCTCAACATAGAGCATAATTCTCTAACTTGGCATATTAAGAGCTATTTAACACCAACACTCAGCTGTGAAAAAACACAATGCAGCTAAAAATGTTGGGCAGGAAATAAAAATTATTTTCTGACCTAGCTACATAAAGTCCCTTTTTCCTCTAAATATAAGCTGATTCCATTTTTCAGCTCAGCCGCAGGATTTGTTCCCACTCTAAAGCCTAACCTGGATCCCATCTCAAATCTCCCAGATCTGAATTCTAACAAGATCTTCAGGCACACTACGGACAACGTGAAGACTCCAGCACCGTTTCAGAGCAATTCAGTCGGGCTGTCCATAAAGCATGAAGTCACTGTTGGCCAAGAGCTAAAATGCTTCAAGCAACTTAGGACAAACACACAGATTTCAACAAGTAAAGAAATGCTTAATCTTACCTTTTGTGAATTTCATATAGTGAACACGGTTTTTGGAGATTTTGGACTTTTCCTCAAGGCTAAAAGATTTCTTTTCCTTCTTGTCTGAGGAATCTTAAAAAAAAAAGAAGAAAAAAAAATACATTAAAGTCTTTGTAATCCAATCTCATTTATTCTCCTAACAGTGGATAGTCTTTAAAGAAAATTTTAGGAACCATATCATTTATGATTGAACTCTTTCATTTCTTTCCTCTGCAATAGCACCCTTCTGCTGGATCTGTTTTCTTTCTACCGGTCAAATGATTAGAAATATTTCCTTAATTTGCATACTATGGATCAGGCCAAGCTGCCCTCCAGAAATTTAGAAAACCCTTGAGGAAGAAATGAAAACTTGTGTTCACACAAAAACCTAGACACAAATGTTCATATTAGCCTTATTCATCAGCAAAATACCGAAATCACGCCCAAGTCCTTCAACATGTGAATATGCATGAACAGCCGAGCAAGCCCTGGGCCATCCTTGCAGTGGAATACCACTCCACAGTGAAGAGGAGCGGCCGCTGCCACTGCAACGGCCAGGACGAACTCCAGGGTGCTGTGCTTAGTCAAAGAGTTCCATCTAGAAAAACACATCATACGACTCCACCTACAGAACATTCTCGACATGACAAAACTATATAGAGAGAGGACAGATGAATGGTTTCTCGGGGACAAGGATAAAGGTACAGTGAGTACAAATACAAAGATGAAGCATGAGGTTGCTGTGCCGTGGTGGCCAATCCTGAATCTTCACCGTCGTGGGTGCTGCATGAATCTACACTTGTGATAAAATTGCACAGAAGCATATACCCATGTACAAATGAATGGAGGCCAAAAAAAATGATGAAAACTGGATAAGGTTTGTGGTGCAGTTAACAGTAACACCAAGTGTCAACTTCCTGGTTTCGAAAAGCCACAGCAATATAATGTCTCTCCACCCTGAGAGAACAGGGGAAAGACGTTCAGGACTCTTTGTATCATTTTGCGAATTCCTACAAGCCTGTAATTATTTCAAAATAAAAAGTTATTTAAAAAAGTGAATAGAGGTAAGACAGGTTAAATGATCATCTAAATACAGATCAGAAATGACGATTAGGTGACATGTGACGGAGCAGCACTGGCTCCGAGTCACCTCCTCAGGGTTTCGGGGAGGACCACTGGCAAGGCAAAAGGAGCAGGAACACACCACTGAGGAAGACATCCGAGTGGGAACTCCTTTGACAGAAGGGAAAATGTGAGCCAGAAAGTAGTCCCTTGCCTGAAATATCAGAGCAGGCTGATCTGGGGTTAGAGTCAATTATAAACTGGCTAGCCACCTGCATTCTCTCACCTGTATCTGCTTGTCAAGTTCAGATAGAAGAGTGCCACAGAAACAGATCACAGGTAGAAGAGAGACTAAATTTTCCTATAGTTTTAAGAACATTCAGCTATGAGGTTAGAGAAACTGGAAAAAAAGCGGCCGGGCGCGGTGGCTCACGCCTGTAACCCCAGCACTTTGGAAGGCTGAGGCGGGCGGATCATGAGGTCAGGAGATCGAGACCATCCTGGCTAACACAGTGAAACCCTGTCTCTACTAAAAATACAAAAAATTAGCTGGACGTGGTGGCGGGTGCCCGTAGTCCCAGCTACTCAGGAGGCTGAGGCAGGAGAATGGCGTGAACCCGGGAGGCAGAGGTTGCAGTGAGCCGAGATCGCGCCACTGCACTACAGCCTGGGCGACAGAGCGAGATTCCATCTCAAAAAATAAAAAAAGAAAAGAAAAAAAATCCAACAACCCAACCGTCTTCAGAGGACACAAGAGAAGCTGGAAAAAAAGAAACTCTCACCCTAATACTGGAGTGAAACAAGCACGTGTCCATTCAACAGCATGTGACTGCACTGAAGTCCCTCCCAGGAGTGACTTATTTCAAAGCTGAAATGGGAACTATACAGCAGGCTCGGAAGAACGTGAAGGCAGACGTTCCACACTTGAGGCAAAGCCCAGCACGGGTGCATTATTTCCACAAGCTGAAACATTCTCTTCTGCAGCCACTTCCCAGGGACACCTTGGATTTTTTTGCAAAGACATCCTACTAGTAAATTCTTCTCTTTTGCACTTCATATGGCACATAACGTTTTCAATGCTGATGTTCCAATCACAGATCACAGAGGAAGTTATCAGCTTAAAGTGGCTCCTACCAACTGCAAATGTATGAGGGACTAGGCGCTGGACTGGAGGCTTTCCATGAATTCTTGGATTTCCTTCCCACAGCCACTCCATAAGAGAGCTGCTGTGATGCCTGAACTCACCACAGAGGACGACACTGATAACGCACACCCAGGAAACCACCGTAATGGGACCGATGCCCAGAAAGACATGACTGCGAGGCCACATCCTGAACCACCACACTGTGCCCTCACAGAGCAGCTCTCAGCCTTGAGAGGACAGAAGAATGACCTGGGGAGCGTCTCTACCTTCTCGGTATGCAGGTATCAAGAAGGATGCATGAGTACCGCCAGGCCTTGAGGAATCACTTTCTATCCATTTGTTCATGTGCACTCGTGCTTGAAACTGCTCGGAGTCTGAGTTATGCGTCAATCTCGCTGTCCTTTCCCAGGTGCCCCCTCCCACTTTACAAAGGAAAGGCACAACTTTCCTCTTACTGGGATCAGTGAGGGACAAGCGAAAATACTGGTGTCAAAGCAGCTGGCCTAGTCCCCACACCCCTACGCCAACCCAGCTCGTCAGGAGGTACACTGCTAAAGAGATGTGTTTAATAAGCATTCATTAAAACTTATAACAGATCCGCTAATTTTACTAACTATAATCTACTAATCATGAGGGCAGGTACAGTGGCTCACACCTGTAATCCCAGCACCTTGAGAGGCCAAGGTGGGTGGATCATGAGGTCAAGAGTTTGAGACCAGCCTGACTAATATGGTGAAACCCCTGTCTCTACTAAAAATACAAAAATTAGCCAGGAGTGGTGGCATGTGCCTGTAATCCCAGCTACTCAGGAGGCTGAGGCAGGAAAATCGCCTGAACTTGGGAGGCGGAGGTTGCAGTGAGCCAAGATTGCGCCACAGCACTCCAGCCTGGGCCACAAAGCAAGACTCCATCTCAAAAAAAAAAAAACAAACCAAAAAAAAAAGGGAGAGAGAAAATAAAACCCTAGATTCCTTATCGAAATCCTTCAGAGTAAAGTAAATTTTCTAGCCTTAATCGTAGTTTATGGCTCTAGACTTGCCAGCTACGCTATCAGGAGGCTTACAGTGCTGAGTATCTCTGCTTGCTTTTCTCAGATGTTATAACGCATTTAGTCCTCACAACAACCTTCCAAGGATGACACTACTGCTTCCATTTGACCAAAGAGGAAATCGAAATACAGCCATGTTCAGCAATTTACCCAAGGTCATGCAAATGAGGAGTCAGACCAGGATTAAAATCCAGGCAGTCTGACTCTGGTGTCTGTCTCTAAACCACTACATCCTATTTAATCTCCAAGTCTTATACGGTCATGCTTACATTCTTACATTCTTTTTTTTTTGTAGATGGAGTTTCACTCTTGTTGCCCAGGCTGGAGTGCAATGGTGCGATCTCGCCTCACTGCAACCTCTGCCTCCCAGGTTCAAGCAATTCTCCTGCCTCAGCCTCCAAGCAGTTGGGACTACAGGCATGCACCACCACGCCCGGCTAATTTTGTATTTTTAGTAGAGACAGGGTTTCTGCATGTTGGTCAGGCTGGTCTCGAACTCCCGATCTCAGGTGATCTGCCTGCCTCAGCCTCCCAAAGTGCTGGGATTACACCGTGCCCAGCCAAGCTTACATTCTTATCTGTATTTCTACTGAGTTCAAGTGTGATCATAAATATCAAGATGTTTTCTGTGTATAATTAGTAAGGAATAGTGTCCTTGAACTTTACTACTTCATAGATCCTGTATTTCCTAATATGAGTCACTCGGTATTTTCAGAAAACATTTTCCTTATCTTTTTCTTCTGCTAATAAATTATTGGCCTTCATATTAGGACCACATACAGAACTGTTAGGATATTTCAAAATCATGATCCTATGGATAAGGAAAACTGTCCAAGTTATACATTCCAACAAAAAGTCCAATCTGGTTAGAAAAAGTACCAACAAAGCACCTTTCCCTTCATGCTTTTGGGCTCACTTCCACACACAGCACTGCAATAAACCTTCCTATGGTTAGATGTGTGCTGTGATTTTACCAGGTAATTACCAGCATATTCTGCTAGGTACATCCAAGCAGGACTGTGCCTGACACCCCTGCACATCCTCACACCTAAACTGGTACCCAGCACACAGCTCAATAAATATTTGCTGAACTCAAGTCTAATTCATTATTTCACTCCACAAAATTCTCTTTCAATCTATCACATATCTTTTGATTATTCACACATGATACACAAGGAATAGACTGTTTATAAACTAGAATGTTTATAAAAGTGCTTGCAGATTACAACAACAAAATCCAATTAAAAATGGGCAAAGTATTTAAATAGACATTTCTTCAAAGAAGATATAAAAATGGCCAATAAGCAGATGAAAAGATGCTTAATATTGGTCATTAGGGAAATGGAAATCCAAATCACAGCGAGACATCATCTCACACCCATTAGGATGGCTACTATCGAAAATATGAAAGATAAGTATTGGCAAGGATATGGAGAAATTGGAAATCTTATGCACTATTGATGTAGTCACTATAGAAAACAGTATGGCAGCTCCTCAAAAAGTTAAAAATAGAACTACTATGTGATCCAACAATCCACTCCCGGCATTACCCAAAGGAAAGGAAATCAGCATGTTGCAGAGGTGCTGGCAAACCCACGTTCAGTGTAGCACTATTCACAACAGCCAAGATATGGAGTAAAAATAAGTGTCCACCAACACATGAACGGGAAAACAACATGTGGTGCATACACACCGTGGAATACTATTTACCCTTACGAAAGAATGAGCGTTTTCCATTTGAGGCAACATGGGTGAGCCTGCAGGACATCAAGTGAAATAAGCCAGGCACAGATAAATATCGCACATTCTCATTCATATGGAAAAGCTAAAAGAGTTGAGCTCATAAAAGTAGATAGCAGAATAGTGGTTATTAGAGCTAGGTAAGGAGAATAGCTAGGTGGGAATAGCTAAAGATTGGCTACTGGATATAAAAGTCCCACTAGATAAGAGGAAAAAGCTCTAGTGTTCTATAGCACTGTAGGGTGACTATAGTAAATAATATTTTATTGTATATTTTCAAATAGCTAGAAGAATAGATTTCAAATGTTCCCAACACAAAGAAATAATAAATGTCTGAGGTGATGTGTATGCTAATTGTGCTGATGAACACAACACATGTGTACATTACAAATTGTGCACAGGTATTGACATATCACACTGTACTCAATACATATGTAGAATTATGTGTCAATTAAAAATAACAAAAGCAAAAAACAAAAAGTAGATAAACATATTTTCACTGACAGCTTATGTCATCCAATTTCCCTACCTGCGGTTTCCTGCCCATGGCAAGTGTTCAGTTCAGCCAGAAGCTGGTTAAAATCATCCTGATGGGCAATCCAGTTGTCCTGAAAATATCAAAGAAATGAATGAGAGGTAAGCCTGTAGTTTACCTACACTGACTGAGATGATATATTTTGGAATCAAGGAAATCCAGTGGTTAAGAAATTTTAAATGTTTTACCAAAATATTATTTGATAAATTTAAGTGGATTCAAGAAATAATATAAAGTTAAAATGCTCTTTATCCAGGTCAATATTAAAAAGGGGCTTCCTGGAAGCTTAAGGCCTGATCTCAAAAGTGAATGACTGTCAATCAAGTCAATCTATAGTAAAGAATCAACAGGCAACGTGTGTGCTAAATGTTAAAGTAAAACACAATAAAATTACTGTTTTTTTCTCACTAGGGGAAATTCCATAGTTCAAAGGACAAGAACCATGCAAGACACAGAAATGTTCTTCTTTGCTCAGTAGAAATTAAAATATTCTAATTACTTGCATCAACTCCTATTTTACAAAACTCTGAGGAAGGGGAGGAGGAAGGACCTCAAGTCCCCTGAATCAATGAGCATCCATTTGTGAGGTGGTTACCTAATAAGTTCATTATTTTATGAGAGAATGAAGATCTCCCAAACCAGTGGGAAGCAGGGTTTCAATGTGGGCATCTGCCTTACTCACATTCTTATGCATTTTTAAGAATACTTAAGGTAAAGCAATATGGAATAGGTTTATTGGGCAATGCTTCTTCTAAGAAAATAAGTATATCTGTGTTATCTATCCCTCAACAACTACCTTTGAAATCAACCTTATATAAACTCTTTCTTTAGTGGCTAAAAATTTTAGCTCCGCCAATCCACTACTCAGAGATACTGAACTAACCAAAGTAATTCAATTTACCTAAAGTAATTCTCCAGATTTCCTACCAGATTCTGTTGGCTGCAAAAACTGAGGAAGAAAACTTCCAGTTTAGATACTTTGCAAAAGGGAACAATGATACTAAAAATGAAAAGCACAGTAGGCCACGGACTTCGAATTACAGTGCCACGCATTCAAAGTGTCAGTGTTCAAGAGGAAATGTGAATAAAATGAAATGCTGCACCAACAGTCAGAAACGGATGAATCAATCAACTGACTGGACTAAAATTTTTACATTTACAAGACTAAAGTCAATTATGCAAAGACACCCAGGAGGCACACTGCTGCTCACTTCATTATTGATGGTAGCTCCGAGTCCCAGGTGGTTATTTTTCACTTGAACTTTAATATGATCTGTAGCTCCTTGCTCCTGAGCCCCTAAACCCTGTGGAGATTAAACACAAAGAGAGTTAGAACATGCCTCTCACTGATACTCAGAAGCAGAGCACTGCTACAAAACTCACAGATGCCCATGGCAGGTGTTCTGAGTGGATGATTCTCTCCATTAAATACTTTCACAAAACAACACGGGGCAGGACTCTAAGTCCTCTGTATCAATCAGCACTCATCTGTAAGATTTTCCAGGTAAGGGAAGATCAAGTGCAAAGACCCTGGGTGGGAAAAACTCAGTGTACTGGGAAACCTCACAGGCACCCGGGTGGCTTCCGCAAATGAAGGAATGAAGGAAATAGGATGACGGAGGGGCTAGATCTCACATAACCTATGGAAGGAATTTGGATTTTATTTTAAATACAATGGAAAACCACTGGTCTTTTAAGAATGACATGATCTAATTTCCATATTTTAAAAGATCATTCTGGCTGCTGTATAGCAAATGGGCCAGAAGAGAAAAAGGAGGGAGGAAGGGAGGCAGTTGAGAGTCTAAGGAGTCAATGAGTGCAACTGATGACAGCGGCTGAAGCAGAGCACTGCCCTGCATGGAGAAGAATGATGACTGGGGGTGCAAGAGGTGAGAGGGTGGAGGAACCAAGCATGACTCTCAGGTTTCTGGCTTGTGTAAGTGGCAGATGGTAACACGTATGAAAAATGGGGAAAACTTGGGAAAAATATATTTGGGGGAATCAAGAGTTTTATAATAGAAATGATACCCTTGAGATGCTTACTCAAGTGGAAATATCAAGTAGGCTACTGAATTTACAAATCTAGAGCTCAGAGGACAGAACTGGACTAGATACAGAAAAATGACAGTTCCCAGACTTTAGCTAATCCAAAGTGTTGCAAGGGAATGAATGAGATCACCAGAGCAGAGTGCAAAAAAGGGCCTGAGGTTGAGCCTCAAGGAGCTCTAATAATCAAAAGTCTACAGAAAGAACAGACAGCAATGAATTTAGGAGTGGCAAGTGAGGTTAAAAGGAAGAACAGAAGAGACAATAGTACTGTGGAGGCCAAGACAGAAGTATTTCAAGGAGAGTAGTCAATTACATCCAGCACCACTGAGGAGTGAAATAATATGAGAACAAAACAAGGCCCCACTGGACTGGCACTTAAAGATCACTAACAACCTCAACGAGAACCATTTAAGTGTAGAGATATCAGCAGAAGCTCTACTGGAGTCACGAACAAATGGAAAGGGAAAAAAGCGTGTAGCCCTAGTTTCACAATCTACAAAAGATGCTAAGCATGGCAGCTTAAATGATAGACAGCTGACACTTATGTTCAATCCTAACTTATCATTATAAGGTCACAACAATTTTTGATTTTGGATCAAAATCACTTACTGATCCAAAGCATAAGTTTCTTCCAGTCTCCTAAGAAGGAAGTTTTCCCCTAATTTCTAATCTCTTTTCATAGCTCAGATTTTTTCTGCTTTTCTCCAAAATACCTTTCCTTTAGACCACCCCATCTTCTCTAGCATCCTCTGGCCAAACTTGGAATCGTCATTACTCCAGGCAGTGTTCTGAGGATCCACAGCCCACTTCTGCTTCCGCCGACCTAGAAATGAAAAAGCATCTCATCAGCAATGCACTACCTTTCAGACCTGGAAAATACCACACAAACATATACATGCATAACTTTGTGTATTTTATGTATGTTTGTAAAATATGACATACATTACAATACAGAAATTAATTCAACCCTCAATAGAATGTTAACAGACTGGATCATTTATCCTGGTTTCCCTAATAAAT
The DNA here is from genome assembly GCF_024542745.1 of Macaca thibetana thibetana. Taxonomy (NCBI): domain Eukaryota; kingdom Metazoa; phylum Chordata; class Mammalia; order Primates; family Cercopithecidae; genus Macaca; species Macaca thibetana. The sequence goes on from NC_065585.1 coordinate 133,545,205, forward strand.
GTACATTCTAGACATATAAGTTGACCTCTTAAGATTAAAATTGAAATATTCCCTCATAATGTGGCAAAGCAAATACTCAATACACTGGAGCTGCGCCTTCCATACTCCACCATCAGTACAACTGAAAGCCCCTGTGGACACCAGCGTCCTCATCACCATCAGGAGTGGTAGTGGCAGCAGTTACAGCTTCCACTGCCATGTGTTACTACATACAAAATAATATGCAATACCAAGGATGCACTTAAAATAATAAATGCCGATTGTTCAACCTGAGACTTGCTCCAAACGCTGTACATAATAAAGATTCACAGTAACCCAACAAGGGTGGATAGTACCATCATCACTGGCAGATATGAAAATCTGAGGCTTAGAGAAACAAATTTGCCCAACATCCCCAAGCAAAACCCAGACCCTTTAAACCAACCTTGGTCCTACTGACTTAAAAGCTTATGTTCTTAATCCACAACATAGAATAGTCATTACACTCTTGGGGAGAGTCAACTGTACCCTCCATACATATGACCTACAGAAAATAACAACTCCATCCCTCTCACAGAGATGCCCTGAAGCCCTCTGACTCCCCTATGAACTTCTAGAATAACTTACCTGTTTCTTAACATCTACTGTATTAGAGCTATTTACATCCACCTTTCGGGTTTCCCATTAGACCATCACGTCCTTAGGGCTCATATTCATGTCTTTTTTCTGAGGCTTCATTGCAAGAAATAAAAAAATCACTGTGCCCACAGCAGGCACTCAATAAATATGTGAATGGAATAAATGAATAAAAATGAAGAATGGAAAGAGGGAAGAAAGGAGGAAAGAAGAGGGAGAGGAAAAAAGGAAGGAAGGAGTATAACTGAATTAAGCGAACTGCTTTGAATCTCATCAAAGCAACTTTTTTTAATGCATATAAACTACTGATCATTATGAACTCAAGTTTATCACTGTAGTTTTAAGGAAAATTATGGCAAAAATAAAGAACTCCAAAGGTTCAAAGAACAAGAATATGAAACCCAAAAGTAGACTGTGGCCAAATGAGAAATTTGGAGGTATCATTACCATTTATCTGCCACATCAATGTAAGCACATTGTCTAACCATCAACACAACCCCTCCTACCTTGCCCATCTCATCACATAATTAAAAAATAACACGACCCCCTGGCAAAGGGGCTCACTGTGCCACACATAGAATCAATAGAGGCCCATAACTATGCACCCTCCAGCAAAAATAGGAAACCCTTTACAAATACACAGGCAGAAAAAAGGCCACCTAACAAAGCAAAACAAGCTGGGCTCGAATTTGTAGTGTTTTGCAGAAAAAAAAAAGGTGACCCAAAAATGTTCCATCTAAGTTACCACTTCACTTATCTTGGCAAATACTCAGCATAACACTGCCTCTGCTAAGGAACAACACACCAGAGAGAAGCCTGTTAGCCAGTATTCTATATGCAAGCTGGCATCAGGGTGTCAGAGTTCATGTGTCTATGCAGTGCTTGCCAGGGTTCTTTGACTAGGGTTTGTATGAAGGAGACAGTTTTGAGAATAAGCTCACACTCTGCAATAAGAACTGCACACACTTCATGTTACATACTTATATAAAACAAACGATAATGCCTACACGAGAGATTAGCTATTCGAGGTCAGTTCCTCTCCCCCGGGGAAATGGCAGTTAGCTTCAATCAATGGGATCACACCAGTGTTTCCAAACAAGGATGCTAAAAGGGAAGGGGGGCAGTTTCCCATTGAAAATGAGTAACACTGGGTTAAACAAAATACTGAAGAATCTCCTGGAAACTTTACTATGCAAATGTGCAGATCCTCTTAGGGGAGGCCAGAGCAGGCCTGCCTGCTTCCCAGACTTACTTGACCAGAACCCTGCTTCCCTGGAACACTTCCCGGCTCTAATGCCACGCAAGTTTCCAGGTGTGGAAAATCATGGTTTAAGGAAAAGACTGCCTCCGAGCTCTTCCAATTGGCTCACCTTTTACATGTCCTTTGTAATTCTCATGCCACAGTCTGTTCTGTGCTCAGATCTCAGCTTTGTTCACTAACAGAGCGGGCCTGACTGCTATCCTTTGAAAGGCCTGTTTATAACAGGGAACCCAAGGGTTCCTACCATTCGCAGAACTGATAAGAGTGGCTCATTGTTCCTGTTTACACAAATGATATGGTTTATGCTGAATGCCTGCTTTCCTTCTAGGAGCCTGGAATTTTGGGGCCTGCCAGGTAGAGGGTGTCTATGTGCCCAGCCCCCAGGAAATCCCTGGCACTGAGTCTCTCTAGCTTCCCTGGTGGGCAACATTCCACATTTGCTGTCAGAACTCACTACTGGAGGAATTAAGCGTGTCATGTGTGACTCCCTGGGGGAGGGCTCTGGAAGCTTGATGCCTGCCTTACTCTGGACTTTGTCCCATGCATCTTTTCCTTCTGCTGGCTTTGTTCTGCATCCTTTCGCTATAATAATCTTAGCAGTGAGTGCGACTACATGCTGAGTCCTGTGCCTGAATCCCCCAGCACATCGCTGAATCTCGGGATGATCTTGAGGACCCTTGACACGATCTGGAATAGCAGTGTTTACAGCATGGCGCTGGACTTCAGGTAGAATGCCCTAAATCTGCAGAATCACTATTTGGGATGTATTTAACCATCCTCTAGCAGCTACTCCTATGTGGAGATCTAACTGTAAATGGATCTGTCGGGATACTTTTGGGCAAATCCAATAAAAACCATCCACACAACAGCTCAATGCCACATGACTTATGCTAGGATCCCATTTACTCTAAAGGGCGTGTTGAGTCCCAAGAGCCAGGAGCAAAAGTTTTAAACAATCTCTCAAAATTCAGAGGTTGATCAGAAGGAGCGAATTATTATACTAAATTTGGCCTGAGGAGGCCTCCGTACTTGAGTCCTTACGTAAGGAACTACAACCTACGTTAGAACTTAAGCGAAGCGAAAGCCTATCGTAGGAGTACACTCTTGTAACACATAACTGAGTCTCAATCCTTTACAGCAGCTGAGCATCAATCACAGGCAGCCAGCTGATTCAAATAAGGCAAATCAGAGCGGTAACCCTAACCAAGTTGTCTCTGTACCTCACTTACGTTTACTGTCCATAAATACTGCCTGACAGCATAGGCTTGGAGTTCTTATAACCTGTTCTAGTTCTGAAGGTTGCCTAGTTCTTGAATCATTCTTTGCTCAATCAAACTGTTTAATTTGTCTAAGGTTTTTCTTCTTAACAACACCAATCCTAAATATCTAATTACAGAAGATGCTATACCCATTTGGCAAATTATGGAGAAAAAAAAAAACACAAAATGTTACATATTATAATGACAAGGATTTGACAATTTGGAATAACGTTGGGAAAGGAGAACTGAAAACACTCTCTTGAAATCATGCAATCTGAATTACGGATGTCTACAAATAGTATTTTACACCTCTACAGATTTTTCCAACTATGTTCATGTTCACCATCTCATTGATTTAAGGCCACCTGGAGATAAAGATAGTAAGAGAAGATTTTAGTGGCCTCACAAACACCGATCAAAGGAACAGACATAAATGAATAGCAGAATTAGGGCCAAAGTCGCCAAGTGCATGCTGAATTGAGCAAACATCAAATACGAAAACCAGAAGAGATCTTAGCTATCTAGGCTCTAACCCTGACTCCTGATTTTTTACTGGTGAAAAAATAGAACCCACGGGTTCAATCTAAAACACACTCATTTCTATGGGTCTCCGCTGGTCTTACTGGCAAGAATATAAAGATACAGAGATAACTGGATCAATTTTGCCATTTTCTAGCTCAATGACTAGGGGCAAATTATTTTCCTTTGAATGTCAATTTCTGCCCCTGTAAAACCGGGATGATGACTGACCCATTTTGTTTTGTGCTCCTAGTCCTCCATCCTCTTAGAAAAGAGTGCTAACAGCATTTATTTCACAAAATCGCTGTGCTGGTCTGGTTGATCTGTTAAATAAGCTGTTTCTGTTCATTGCTCACTATACAACTCACAAGAAGGACCCGCTTTTCAGGATCAAAGCACGACTGCCATCTGGTGGCAAGCGACCTTAGCTGCAGGCACAATTCAGAAGTTCAGCAGCCTCTCCAGAGACAGGGGTTTCACCCGCTCCACAAAGTGAAGGTAAATGTCAAAGGTAAACAGGCAGGACCGGGCGCTGTGGCCAACAAGATCAAAAACGCCGATCTCATTTAGAATTACGCATTAGCCCTGTACTCCCCCGCTAAGTGGCTGACGTCCCATATTTGAGACTTCTAACTCCTTTGCTTTTCTTTTTCTGGGTCCAAGACATCTTGGACAATGTGATTACAGTTCGAAGTGATCCTTCTGCTCAACTTTCTCTTTTTAACCTGAGGAAGCTGAGGTCCGGGGGCAGTGAAGCAACCAGTCCGGGTCCCCACAAAGGGCGGCGGCGGGGCCAGTCGCGGGACCCGGTGTTCTGACCCACTTCGCGCGCGCCCCAGGGTGACTGTGAGGAAGGCGTCTCCGGGAGACACTCGCGGTCTTTCTCACTAGCAGACCCGCGGCCAACTTCGGGGAGCTCTGCGGCGAGCAGGACAAGCAGAGCCAGGCTCGGCTCCCCGGTCCCCCGACCCCATGCGCCAGGCGCGCCTGGAACCCGCGCTCCCAGTCACTTGGGACTGCCGTGCGGGTCACCCAGCATCTTCACCGACGCGCCCGGGTCGGGCCTCTGCTTCTGACACTCACGCTCAGCCAGCATAGACATGTCGGAGAGCCTGTGATACCGCGGCCTCTGGACCTGGGTGACTGCGGCCACTGGGCGGGAAGGAGACTCCACGAGAATCAGGACCGGCGTAACTCCCTCGCAGGCTAACTGCTGCAGACGGGGCGCGTGCTGGTGACGTCAGTGGCGCGCGACTCGCTCCTCGAGCACGCGGCGGTGAGAGGGCGGAGCAGGGCGGGGCAACCTGGGGCGGTGACTGGACGACCAGAGGCTGAGGGGGCGGTGGCCGCCCGGCGGGAGGTGGAGAAAGGAGTACGTATTCGCTCATTGGCTGGAGGGAGTGTGCGTACTAAGTGATTGGATGTGAGTAAAGCCCGCCTGGGCGTGTCTGCCGCCGAGTACGCGCTCACGTGGGTTACCTGTAGGGTCTCCATTAGGAAGCCGTAGGTGCCGGCAAGGAGGGTAGTGGAAAGACGTGACCTGCCCTCAAGCAGCTCAGCCTCACGGGGAAAAGAAATGTGTAAAGAGCTGAAGTTAGGGTCATCAATGTTGTATGGACAAGGAGTTTGAAAAACTTGGCTGGAGGGGAGGACTTTGTACTGTATTGTCCCATCTCTTCTTCATACCCTACCTCTGCTTTCTGAGATAAACAGATGGATGATAGATGGATAGATGGATGGATAGATGGGTGGATGGATGGATGGATGGATGGATAGATAGATAGATAGATAGATAGATAATTAGATACTAGATAGATAGATAGATAGATATTAGATACCAGAAGATAGCTCTGCTATCTATCGGTTTTTGTGTGGGACCCGATGGCTGGATGGAGGGATGGATGGAGGGATGGAGGGAGGGAGGGAGGGAGGGATATGAGAGATAGATATTAGATACCAGAAGATAGATCTGCTATCTATTTATCGGTTTTTGTGTGGGACACAAACTTAAACAGGTAACTAGTTCTGGGGAAAATGTTATCTCTTTAATTAATGGGATGCCTTCAACAAGGCAAAGATTTTATTTATTTTCTCCACCACAGTGCACACACTGGAACGTTGCCTTTATCATATCCATTTCTGTATTCGTACCAGCACCTCGCAAAATAATGTGAGTACGGTAAGGCTCCATAGATGTTTGCAACATTTAATTAAAGTGTCCCTGTCTCCAGGGGAGTTCTAATAAGATCCTAGCGATAACACTTTTAAGTATGGTAAACACATGTTTTTGGATGAGTGACTCTCCGGTAAACTTCAGGTGACAGTGCACACAGAAGCCTTTCCTACATAAAAGGAAGGTAAAAAGAGACAACTCAGACGCCAAGAAAAGCAATTGAAGGACTAGATTCTTGTTTACAATGAAATTCTCCCTTTAGGAATCTGTACGAAAAAGGTAAACTCTAGTTTCATAAAAGTTAGAAGAAACACAAACGGATGCTTATAGCTATCAGTGAATACTCGGGGGGTGAGGGGAGGCAAGTGAATGGAATCTTCCCAGCCAAGGCAGGGAAGCTGTGACATTGTGACATAGGGAACAAGATAAAAAGTAGGGCGTTGGACTCAGGTAGGCAGGATCACAAAAATCTCAGGATAATTAGCAGATCTATTTGATTATGCCAGAGAGAGTGGAAGGTAGATACATAGAATGAAGGACACTGAATTGGTCGGGAAATCAGTGTATTTCAAGCACCTCCTGTGTTGGTATATTATTTCAGAAAGGTGATTTTGTCTCTAAGATGGTCAGGAAGATTGAGGCAGACATTTATGGCCTGTTGCCATGGTTCAGGTGGTAAATGGTTGAGTTATCATTGGATCTTGTGTTACAATGAGGTGTCTCCTGGAAATGCTCAGAGGCCACAGAGGAATATAGTAGGAGGGACTCTGCCTTTTGGTGAATGCAGGATGGTTTCCAAATTTTGTTTCAACCCCAGCATTCTGTATGGCTATGAAATATTAATGGAGATCACCTACTGAAAAAGAATATTATTAAGTTTGGGATTTTAAAAAAATTACAGAATCTTGTTTGTATTTTAAATCTTCTGGCTACACCAGCAGAACTAAGTACTTGGGAGAGACTAGGTTTGGCCACCCCCCAAAACCTAATATATTTACTGTCTGATCCTTTAAGAAAACTTTTGTGGGCCCCTGAATTAATTTCAAAAACATGATGCTCAGTGAAAGAAGTACATGGTATATGATTCCATTTATATGAAATTCTAGAATAGACAACACTAATCAGCATGTAGGACAGATTTGAGTGATCCAGGACAGAAGCCATTCTGTACAACAGAAAAAGCCAGAAGATGTACGAAGAGAAGAAGACTGAGATAATGAGGGGTAGGTCTCCCAAAGGCAGGGCATCAGAGGGAACACTTACTCACTAACAGCTTCTGCTGAGGCGCAGGAGAGGCTCTGGGGCCCCAGCGCACTTGCCTTCAGAGCCTGGCTGCACTCTTGGTCCTTCATTCCCTGTGAGGTCCAATTATTTGGCTTTCTTCCTCCCTTGGTTCATTTAGCTGAGAATCATATTTCCTTTTCATACTTCTAATATACTTCCCATTACATAAGGTAAGCCAAGTGAGTGTTGGTTCTTACAAGCAGAAAAGCGAAATACACATAAGAAAGTGCTTAAGATACATAAAGAGGAAAAAAATCTCTAGGACACCAAGTTGTACCAATGGTTTGATCATTCATAGTTCATTTAATATCAGTAATTTAAAAATACATATTAAAGTCTAAAAGGTAATACTCTAATTCTTAACTGAAAACCATTTCTAGTTGGTAAGGTTATGGGTTATTGTTTGATCTTCCTAATGCTTTTTTTTTTTTTTGGTACATTTTTCTTCCGGAAGTGAGTCACATTTTCCTGTATCTTTCACACTGGTAACCTTTTTATTTTACATGTGACATTGTGAGTGTTACTTTATTGGGGGCTGAAGGCTTTTGTATTCCTTTAAATATTTTGTTCTGGGATACATTCCCCTTGGGGAAAATGTGGCCTTTGCAAGCCTTTTGTGTAAGCTTTGCTAAATGGGCCCACAATAGTCTTTAAGTTTAGTTATAATCTGGTCCCACTATTAAAGCAGCACCCTATCGAAGATTCTGCTTGATGCTCCATGTGTTTAGAAATTATTTCCACTGGGGATACACAAATTGCTTTTGGCTGTGTGCAAGCTCTGGGGATTGTTCTGCCTGCTTGTCTCTGGTGGTTCTTTCCCACTAGTTTCCTCCAGTGCAAGTGCTGCTAAATCTTCATTTGAAGACTTGAGGAGACCCTTCTGCAAATATCTGGAGTTTCCCTTAGTATAGTTCTCTTCTCTCTGACACTCGGCCCCAAGAATCCTAGATTTCTTGATGTTTGTCCCCTAGCTCAGTGAGACCTCCAGGTTCTGTCTGAGTTCCTTCTCCCAGTGCTGCAGCCTGTAAACTCTTCAGGCCAGAAATGAGGGCTATCAAAGGGCTCACCTCCTTTATTACCAAATTGTTAGAATTGCAGTTCTTCACTGCCTTTTGCTCAATGTCTCAAAACCATTGTTTTGTCTATTTTTCCCAGCTTTGTAGTGAAGATGAAAGGGTAAATCCAGTTTCTTTACTCCATCATGGCCGGAAGCAGAAATTCCTAATACTCTTTGACTATTTCAAATGATCTACAATTTGTATACTAGCTGTGAGTACTTACAAAAGTCAAGTATTCAAAAAGTGGAATCATTCTATCTGTAACTGGCAAATTAGAACTGTAAAGGTTTTAAGTCAACAAACCAAATTTTGCCTTTGAATTGAAACCACCTTTGCAAAAATTGTAACAGTGAGAAGATTATGACAATGAAAGAGACCTGACCTAACCAACTCCATCTTGCCTTTAATCTCCAGGCTGCCCTTGTTCGTTCCTGGGGGTAGGCTGAACTAACTTTGGGAGGAATTTAGTTTATAGTTTAATTTTAAAACATGGATGCTAACAGCCCCTCCCTGAAACAGCCCCACCATGGCTCAAGTGTAATGCAGCCAGAGGCCACAAGACTAGTAACGTCCCTATTTGCTCCTATAGATAACATTACTATTATAAAACCTAAGGTTGGTATTTTGTAATAGACCAAAACATTCTGCATTCTGATGGATCCACCAGAGCCACCCAGGCCAGTAAACTGGCTCATCTGGTCTTGTGGCTCCCCACCCAAGAACTGGCTCATGCAAGAGGAGAGCTTCGACTACCTATGATTTCATCCCCAACCCAACCTATCAGCACTCCCCATTCCCCAGCCCCCTGCCTGCCAAACTATTTTATAAAAATTTCAGTATCTGAATTTTTGGGACAGCTTATTTGAGTAATAATAAAACTCCAGTCTCCCATTTAGCTGGCTCTGTATGTATTAAACCTTCTATTGCAATTCCCCTGTCTTGATAAACCAGGTCTACCTGGGTAGCCTGCAAGAGAAACCCATCAGGCAGTTACAGAATCAATGTTTTTTTTTTTTTTCAGTGATGACAAATAAACCTGAAATGACATAATGCAGAAAAATAAAATATCATGTGCTCTGAACTACTGCTGCTGAAAAAAAAAAACAAAACTTAACATTTGACAGAACATCTTGAATTTTAGTAGATTGGTGTATATTGTAGATGTTGGGGGTGGCAGGGTAAAGGAAGAGGAGAGCATTTTTTTTCATGTATTCAAAGCTAATTTTGCCACTGGTATTTGCTGTAGGTCTCTCCTGCACCCTTCCCCTGCCAACATTTTGGGTTATTTCTCTAATTTGCCTAAAGAGAACTGATGCAGCCTGTGGCATCTTTTTGTGTGTGAGCATCCCAAAAAACTGTCGCCATGACCTTGGCTCTTGACCAGTTCACTTTTTCTTTGACTGGACCATTTCCATGTCTTGGTAGCCATTGCTTTGATTGTGCTTTGTCTTCAGGATTGTACTGGTAAAGCTGTGGTTTATCTCCTGTTTCAATTCCTCAAAGAAGTGCTTCAGGATCTTGATTCTACTTATTTCTAATTTCCACTGAAAGCTCTGCTCTTGTCTGCAGCTGCTCTGGGTATAATAGTTCTGGCACCCATTGAATGGAAAGATTGCTCAACTCTAATTTTTCGGTCAGAGTTGTATACACTGAACCAATTGCGATGTCTATGGGTTAGCTATTGTTTCTCCTGTAAATAATTAGCCCTCTTCAATTAGTGCATGAACGAGCTTACTTTTTTCCTTGCAAATTAATGTGGATGGTCTACCATTGCAGGTGTAATTTTTAACATCGTCTTGTTCCTTCTTAAAGTAAGTTATCCACTTGTAAACTGCTTATTTCTTTGGGACATTGTCCCCTTAAACTTTTTATAAAGTATCAGTGATTTCACCATTCCACCCAAGCTTCACCACAAATTTGGTGTTTGTTCTTGCTTCAATTTTAGCAGAATTCAGGTTGCTGTGAAAGGGGCTCTTTCAAACTGATGTCTTAGTGCTAGATCATGTTCAAACATGTTATAACAAGTAATTACAAGTATATTTTGGTGCAAAAAATTTGAAATCCATGCCTAATATGACTTTTCCACAAACTTTTGGAAGACCTCTCCTATGCTTATGCATACACTCCCCAAATGTATCAATCCAGTTGCTATTGCCCAAAGAACAGAAGGCTCATCACTCCATGGAGGGTTTTTCCTGCAGCCCCTGAGACTTCTCACTTTCTCTGACAGTCCTATTGTCATGTCGTAAAAGGCCTGCCCACTTAGTCCAACACACTAGAAATGGATGATTGATAACAAGTTTATTTACCCATCTCCTGGGGGCAAAGTCTCAGATTTTGTGAGGTTGTTTGCCCCTGCAGTCTGCTTTAAACTCAACTTTCTGTTGCTTGTGTCTCTGGGTCAGAAGAATTTGTCAGTGATAGTGTTTTTGATAAAGTCTTATGCCCAGTTAATGCCAACTCAGGGTTCTCATCCCCTAGGGCTCCTGTAATCATTTTTCTTGTCTTCTCTTGCAGTTTCTATATATTATAGAAGTTCAAAGAAGACAGACTCTAGCCAAGAGCAGTGTGAAGAAAAGAAGGCTCTATATTGATCGCAGTCCAGGGATGCCTTCTGGCTTCCTGGCAGCAATTCCGGCCTGAGATTCCTTCTCTGTCATACTTCCTGTCAATGTTGTATGATATCAAGCTGTAGCCATCACAAAAGGACTGCGAACACCTGTAAATCCCAACCATCAAAAAGCACACCGAGGAATCCAAATTAGCATTATTACGTCAAAAGAAAAATCTGATTTCCCCACTGTCTTATAACTGCTTTCTTTATTGCCCTAAACTAGCCTTCCCTAACCTTTGAGTGAGATAGTGACACTTTAGTTTCTTATATTCTAAAATGTTTTCAAGGACAGCTGATGGCAGAGGAGAGGGCAGTGAGGATAGGCAGGGACACAGATAGCTGCACAAGGAAGGTATAGGGTCGAGGTGGGAGTCAAGATGATGAAAGGAGAGAGGGATGGTGACTGATTTAGTCACCCATTTGAGAGGATCTCCAGACTTGGACTGCTGGCTAAGGACCCCTATCCTAAGTGAGAAAGCATCATATCAGGCAGGAGCTGTACCCTGGTGGTTAGAGGTGGACATTCTGGAGTCATCTAAGGAGGCTTCCCGAGCCTCACTGTTGGCTCTCCCTGACCCCTTCTAAAGCTTGCTTTCTAGCTTCTGCTGCCCTTCAGGTAAGCACTCCACAGCCTGTAGAGCTCTGTGAGTATAGTCTGCCCTTCCCATAGTGATTTGCCTTGGTGCAGTAATTAACAGAATGAGCTCCAAAGTTAAGGGTTCACATCTGGCTCTGACACTTGCAATTATGTCCCCTCTCTGATTCCTCATCTGCTAATCCATGGGGTTGCTGTGAGCACATGGAATGCCTCATGATACTGCAAGGGGCCACTGCCAGGTGCCCTGAGAATTACAAGCAGCTCTTGGTGCCTAATCTGCTCCATCTCTTATTCTTCATATTCTTTATATGTCTTCCTCTGCCACTTACCAGCTGTTGACCTTGGGCAGATTACTAAATTTCCTATGCTTTTCCCCATTTATGTAAGAATAGCAATGGTACCTACCTCAAAGGTACTATAGATGCTATAGATGGAACATTGGTTTCCTCCTTAAAATTTACATGTTGAAATCTTAACCCCTAATGTGAGAGTATTTGCAGGTGGGACCTTGAGAGGTGATTAGTTCACAAGGGTGGAGCCCATGTGAATGGGATTAATGCCTTATAAAAGAGATCCTAGGGAGTCTTGTCCCTTCCACCCTCACCAGACACCAGTTCTGGTGAAGTGGTCCCATCACCAGACACCAATGCTGCCAGCACTTTGATCTTGGACTTCCCAGCCTCTAGAACTGTGAGAAATAAATTTCGGTTGTTTATAAGACTGTGTTACCCACTCTGTGGTATTTTGTTATAGCATCCTGAATTGACTAAGACAATACATGCATTGCTATTCAATGAAGTGATATATACCACTCAGGACAGCAGCTGGCACGGAGAAGGAACTCAGTACATGATGTGCCTGTTTTGAGTGCACACAATTTTGCTTTGTTTTTAACTATACACCAAGGCCACTGTCTTGATCTGTCCACAACTGATGCCCATGTAGGTAATAGATGAGAGACTCCTGGGTGGTTGGGGGGTAGTTTCTTTGGACATAGAACCCTTCAGAATCATGACCTGTTACATCATTAGCTGGGGGTTATTGCTGATTGAGGCGGATGATAAAGAGGAGGCCATGACCACAGAGTACAAATACTTGCATCAGGCACTACTTTAAGGAAATCTCTATAAGTCTTAGAACACTTTTATTTATACAGTGTTAATTTACACACAGTCACTTTAAAAAACTTTGTTGCAAGAGATATTAAGTCAAAACCATTTGCAAAACTGTAGCACCCCATTTTTTAAAATCCCACTTTTAAATAGAAAAAAGTATATATAATAGTCTATATATGCATACATATATGGTTTAGTATATGCATGGAAAAACTGGGGGAAACCCTATTCCAAATTGTTAATACTGATGTTTTCAGCAGAGGAGGGGAAGACATTACAGAAGACGTTTATTTTCTACAGTATGCATTTCTATATTGTTGCAACTTTTAAATAGTAAAAATCCCATGTTACTTCTTTATTATATCAGAATAGTTTAAATTCTCCTATTCATTAAGTTGAGAAAAGGGGCATGCAACTGTGGAAAGTGTGGTCTGCACATGAAATGGACATAAGTGTCTTGCCTGGAAATTTAACTCCATCTCATCTACTCACTCCAAGGCATGCTGGAAACCCATTACAAGCACCCATGACAGAAATCTGTCAACATTTTGGAAACCACTTGACCCCTATAGGATGCCTATGTGAATGTGGAGCTGTTGAAAGTGTCACTCAGTTGGCCACAGTTGGGTCCTCTGTAGACGCCCTGGCTTCTGGTGCACAAAGTGTGTCTGCAGCAGCTCTGCTCTTCCATTAATCCACATTTTATATTTGTCAGTAGCTCGGGAGAAGTTGGGGTGGAGTTAAGAAGACATATTCTGTGGGCTACCCTCCGGCTTACTCCTCCATTAGACAATTAACGATGTACTGAATTGACGGGGTCAGATTCCAAGACACCAACTGGACCACATTTTCTAGTGGTCAGAGTCACTGTGGGTGGCAAAAGTCACAAGCCACACACCTAGATGTGACTTTCTCTCTGATGGCAAAAGGAATGGGCTGAGCCAGAGTTGTCTCTCTGGGAAGGCTTGCCCATCTTGCTTTCCACCTCTCTCCCTCTCTGTGAGTACGAGTGTGGCAGGTGTATAGATCAGCCAGCTGGGGAAGCAGTTAGACTCAAGGCAGAGAAGCAGCCTCACTTAGGCGCTGAGCCTGGTCATGGACTCCAGTTTGGTTTATCAGAAACCATACATGAGGGTAAACACCACATGTCCAGGTCATAGCGATGTACAGTGAAGGGAAGAGCTTCATTCACTGATGTCAGCTCTTGCTTGGAGCCACTTCCTTTTTCACAGAACAAATTATTCTTTGAAGTCCAACTCTTCATGGTACACCCAAAGCCAGTGATGACTGGGATGCCTCCTGACTCCAAAATTTGACTTCCAATGGAGGATGAGATTTACAAAACACTGTTTTTTGCAACCGAGAGTAGGAAAGTCCTCACTTTTCCCCAGTCTTCACAGAGTGAAGATGTCATGATATAGGCACCTTCCAAAGTGCACTGGTCCCTTCCAATCCCAAAGATCTCTCCCAGCGTCATGGCACTCATTCTCTGTCACTGCCTGACCTTCCTGAATGCTTTCGTTGCCATATTCTGCTTGTCCTACACTTTCTTTTATTTAAGAAATGTTTTAAGAGAGCATCTCACTTGGTTGCTCAGGCTGGACTGCAGTGGTGTGATCATAGCTTACTGCAGCCTTGAACTCCTGGGCTCAAGTGATCCTCTCACCTCAACCTCCTGACTAGCAGGGACTACAGGTGAGCACCACCATGCCTGGCTAATTTTTAAAAAATTGTTTTTTGTAAAGATGGTCTCACTATATTGCCCCGGCTGATCTTGAATTCCTGGGTTCAAGCAATCCTCCTGCCTCTGCCTCCTAAACTGCTGGGATTACAGGGATGAGCCACTGTGCCCAGCCATTCCATGCATTTTTTCTTTTCTTTTTTCTTGTGATTTTTGTTTTGTTTTGTTTTGTTTTGAGACAGTCTCGCTCTGTTACCCAGTCTGGAGTGCCGTGGTGCGATCTTGGCTCACTGTAACCTCCACCTCTTGGGTTGAAATGATTCTCCTGTCTCAGCCTCCAGAGTAGCTGGGTTTACAGGCACCCACCACTACTCCTGGCTAATTTTTGTATTTTTAGTAGACACGGGGTTTCACCATGTTGGCCAGGCTGGTCTCGAACTCCTGACTTCAGGTGATCTGACCGCCTCAGCCTCCCAGAGTTCTGGGATTACAGGCATGAGACACCGTGCCCAGTAATTCCCCGCATTTTCTTTTCCCTCCCTTTGCTATTATTTCTCCTCCAGACGTGTAGCCTTAGCTATCACCTGAACTTTTTTGGTCTTCTCTTCTCCTTATAGTCTCATTCCCTTCGAGGGCTCATGCTTTTCCATGATTTCAGCCACCCTGCCTTTCTGATGTCTCCCCGTAGATCTTCCGGGCAGGGACCTTCCTTTGAGCTTTTGTGCTCGCTGCACTGCCTGCCTTGCCCTTAGCACTCACTTCAGTGCCCTCTCTGTCTCTGTCTCAGGAGCTCTTCCTCCTGCTTTGCTGTTCCTAGGACTGGCACATCCATCCACCGTAAACTAGATCCCACAGGGCTCCATATAGTTCTCCATCCATGTAGGGCTGACTGCAATCAATGAGTGCCTGTTTTGCTTCCCAGGAGGGGGCGTGTTGAGTTTGGGAGTGGGAGGCAGCAGGCTGGCCAGGGGCTGTGGTGGGAAGCCCATGAGTCTGGGGCCCACAGCAGGCCAGGCGCAACTCTGCCACTCCCCAGGGAAGGAGGTCACCTGGCCTCTGTGAGGCTTCGTTTCTGTATCTGTAACATGGAGAGAAAGAGAATATGGAGTGGAAGCAGTGAGGGGAGGTGGGGGGGGGGACAATGTACTTGGAAGTGGATTGTGAGTGATAAGGAAGGAGCAGGCAGTTGTGATGATGAGTCTGTGTTTAACCGAATCAGCCCCCAAAGCACTGCGGCCACATCCCAGATAGTTTCCATCCTAAGCTTTCCTTCTCCCTGGGCCTAGGACCCCTGTCCATATAACAAAGTCCAGATGAATGCTGAGCTTTGAAACAAGAAGCCACGTGGGAGCTTTCCGTTTGGACAAGAGCTGCCTTTGGCCTAATTCTGAGCACTCCCCTCCCCCCCACCCGATGTTTTAAGAATAAAGGCTGAGGTGGGAGTCAGTGGGCAGGGAGGGGCACCAGGCAGATTAGGAAACCCAGGTGGGCTGGCCCCGGGGCGGGGCTGGGTATTGCTAAGTCATCAGTTGTTTAACCTTATGGAGTTTTATTTGACCATCTTTGTTTGACATGTTTTATATATATCATTTTATTTATTCTTCACCAAGTCCCTGTGAATGGGGGGTACTATTGTCCCCATTTTAAAGATGAGAACACTGAGGCATGGAGATATTAACAAGTTTACAGATAGTAAGAGTCAATAATAATAGTAATAAACCCAGGCATTCTGATCCCAGAGCTGGAACTGTTTGAATAACTGATTATTTTGGTACCACAAGTATATGGCTGTCCCTGTGGAGTTGTGGTCTCCTCTAAAAGGTGAGGCTATTTTTGGCATCAGTCACCACGGGGAGAAGAATCAGGGTTCTCAGAGGCAACTGAAAGGGGCAGGGAAACAGCCTGGTGGGATTCATCCCTCTTGGCCTAGTTGGAAAAGCCGGCAAGCTATTGAGGGAAGGGGCTGAGAAATGGAGAATTTGGGGACGGTGTCTGGAGGCTGTGCCAACCCACTGGGCCCAGGGCGGAAATAGCTCAGAACACACGGGAGAAGGCGGGCGGGGGGAAGGCCCCTGGCAGCTCGGCTGTTTCTATTTCCTTGTTTAGTGGTTACTTGTCACCTGTGACTCTTGCCTGATGCTCAGTGAGGGTCCTTGGGAAGATCCAGCTCACCTCAACTGTGCTTGTAAGGTTAAAAGAGAGCAGCGCGAGGAAGGGAAGGGGTGCACGGGAGAAGGGAAGGGGAGGGCGGGGAAGGGTGAGGGAACGAGGAAAAGAGAAGGGGAACGCGGGGAAGGGATGGGGAGCGCCGGGAAGGGAAGGGGAGCTCGGGGAAGGGAAAGGAAGCGCGGGGAAGGGAAAGGGAGTGCAGGGAAGGGAAGGAGATCACAGGGAAGGGAAGGGGAGCAAGACGGAAGGGAAGGAGAGGGCAGGGAAGGGAAGGGTCCGCGCAGGGAGAGGAAGGGGAGCGCCGTGAAAGGAAGAGGAGTGTGGGGAAGGGAAGGGGATCACGGGGAGGGGACGGACAACGCGCGGAAGGGAAGACCACATTGGTGGTCTCGGAGGTTCCAGGGAAGGTGACCCTTGAAGAGGCAATGCTCGCCCCACATGGAGATTCACTCTCCAGCCTAAACCCAGCCGACAATGAGGATTTTTTTCTGCTGGGAGGAGTCATAATTAGACCTAAACATTAACAGCAAATCCAGAACCATCCCTCACCAAGTAGGAGAATAAGGGAGAGAATAAAACCTCCTGGGAGTCTAGGATGTAATTGGACCTGATTTCCCAAAGGAACATATATTTTTTCTTAACCTTATCCAACATTATTTTGTGAGTCTAGGCCCTTGGTTGGGGCCTATACAGGACGAGCTACTCCCAGAAAACGAATAGAAAAGAGAACATTTTCCGAGTGTTCTTTTTCCTCCTTTCGGCTTCTGTCTCTGTGTTATTTCCAGGCAGAGGGCAGGATCCCTCCGATTTTCCATATTCATAGGTCAGTTTTGAAAGCTCCTCCCCAGATGCGGAGACCACAGTCCCCGTTCAGAAGGAGGTGGATGGGGAGAGTCTGCATAAGGAGATGGGAGTATAATTCAGGCAGAGTTGGGTTTTTTCCAATATATAAAAATCCTTAAATATTGCTTGGTGCTATATATTTTTCCTAAGTATGACGTCATGTCGAAGGAGCCCCGGAAGCCTCTTCCGTTCTTCATTTGTGAGACCAGCTTCCACTTTCTGTGACCCCCGCATGCTGCAGGCTCCTCTGGAAACCCAACATTGGGCTAGATCAGTGCTCCCTCTCCAGCACTGGTGGAAGGCTGTGGAGGCGATCTGAGCAGCAGCTCTGAAGGCCAAGGTGTCTCCTGCAGCCAGGTGATGGTGGCCCAAGGCTCCGGGGCTTCCCTTGCCCTCCCTGCCTCTCTCCTACAACCATTCTTGCCTCACAGTTTTGCAATCATGGTGCTTGTGTGTGGGAGGGCAGGGAAGGCGGGTCTTTCCCTGAAGCAATGTAGGTAAAAGCCTTGATGGATGTAAAGTGAGGGTCTGGGGAGCTAGGAGAAGAATGTGAACTTATGGGAGTGCATGTGCCCCCAGCACTACTCTGAGAAAAAAAAATGCCAGCTCGCTGCACCAGACGGAGACATCTTTTAAAGATGAAGACAGCCACTAGACAACGAAGCAACAGGAGCCTTAATCTTAGAGTTCTAGCAGCCAAGGAGGTGTCAGGCAGGCCCCAGGCCACATGGAATTCTTTGCCCCCCTCCCTGAGTTTAGGGTGGGAATGATGAGGTGAGCCACCCCTGGCGCCCAGGGGCAGTCACTCCCTGCCTGTGGCATTGAGGTTCTGAGAAGGGACCATCATTCAGATCAATGGGCTGACACCTGGGTGCAGTGGAGATCAGGCCAGGCCTGGGAGAGAGTAAGCAGGAGAGGGAGCCAGCAGGAAGCAGGAAGCAGGATGAGGAAAAAGAGAGGGCACAGAGGATGGGGTGGCTTAACTTCCATTTGTCTTGACTTTAGAAGTGTGTCCAAACGGACCTCCATAGTGCATGATTATATGGCTGGGGCCAAGGGTCTGGGGGCTGATGGGTGGGCCACCTTGGAGTGGGGAGCCCTGTGGGTCTGTGTGTGTGTGCGCGCATGTGCCAGCAAGTGCAAACTGGACAGCAGTTCACTATGTGACAGGGTTTGCTCACAATAGTCCCCCGGCAACCCCAACTACCAGGGAGCCCAAATGTCTCCATTTGCCACAGAGAAAAGAGGGTCGGCTATAAGCTGAAGGTTTGTGTACCCTCAGAATTCAAGCATTGAAATCCCAGCCCCTAAGGTGATGGCATTAGGAGGTGGGGCCTTTGGGAGGTGATTATCCATGAGGGTGGATTCCTTACAATGGGATTAGTGCCCTTAGAAAAAGGCCCAAGGGAGCCTCTTCACAGCTGGAGGGCACCGTCTATTACTGAAAAGCCCTCACCTGATGCTGAATCCCGCAGGCCTCACTTTGATCTTGGACGCCCCACCTCCAGAATTGTCAGAAACACATTGCTGTTGTTTATAAGCCCCCCAGTCTATGGTATTTTGTTACAGCAGCCCAGACGGCTAAGACAGGCTCCAGATTAACAAGCACAATTATTTGCTGGCAAGAGGCAGAATCTTAAATCCCAGACCTAAATTCCCCAAGAGCCAGAATTCAAAAGAGTCCTCTCTAATTGCCTTTGATGAGAATTCAATTTAGGAAGGATTCTATTAATAGTTTAAACTAACCAGGAGGCGCTTCCCATATCTTCTCTGCAGAACCCAAATTCTCTCTAAACAGCTGAACCTTCTGCAAGCTGAAGATTCCTCATCAGTTTAATAAGAGGTTTGGAAAAGAGATTTGGAAATGAGTGGATAGGAGGGGGCTTTCTGTTTCTTTCCTGGTAGACGTGTCCCCAAATTGGCCCCTTCTTAGGCCCAAAGAGGCATTTATTTGGTATAATTGGTGACTGATTCCTTTCTAACATCTTGGATTAGGACTTGAAATAATCTAGTCACAGTCCCCCGCCCAGGAGTCACGCGTGTTCTCAGGAGAGACTGAAGAGACTGGGGTGCGGGTGATGGAGGAAGCGAAAGAGGCCCCTCTACTTGCCCCTCAGTGTTTCTATCCTCCACGGCGTTCTATTTTCTGACAAAGACAAGCCTGAGCTCTGGGTGCCTGCCCTGAAGGAGACATACCCAGGAGGCACGTATAGAAGATTCTGAATTGAAAATACTGGGAAGGAGGAAGGGGAATGGAGAGAACAGGGACGTTGAGGGAGAAGGATCAAAGGGCCGATTGTTGAGAACGTGCCGTCTCTCCCCAGAGTTCTGGGCGCCCCATTTAATGAAAGCTGTCTCTCCTCCTCTCTCTTTTCTCTCTCTTCAGAGGAGGTACTTTGGGGCAACCTTCTGCGGAGGAGAAAGGGCTCAAACTGACATGGATTCCTTTCAAGTAGTTGTTCCTCCCTTTCCTTCCAAAATGACACATTTTGAAAGTGGAACAGGTCCAAGCACGCAGAGAAGAGTGGAGAATAATGTGAGATATGCTCACCACGCTGTTTGCCACATATGTTGTGAAAAATGTTTAAATCAAGCCTCTGGATACAATCACTTTTGACATGCCCTCCCTCCCTCCTGGCTCTCCCTGGTCTTCCTTGTACCAGTCACAGCCTCACCCCATCTCCACCTGTCACCCACCATCTGGGAGAGTCTAGAATGAGTATGCTTGTATTCGATGCTGATTCCCTTAATTGAGCAGTGAGAAATCCTCCTAATGGGGCAATAAGAAACCTCTGCTGGATGTCCATGGGGCTTGGTCTGAAGGCAGTTTGCCCCAAGGATTTATTTGCAGAATTTCCAGCAAAGGCATTAGGGGGAAAATGTTACATTGAGAAAATACAACCCAGGACTTCTCTGCCTCTCCCCAGACCCTCATTTTCAGCACTGAGTTTTCTCTCCAGCTTCTTCTCATCTTAGCTTCTTTGGGGTTTCCCCTACCAGGCCCCTCTCTGAACCTCCAATTGCCAGCCTGCATTTAGGCTCTGGGAGTGGGTAGCTCTGCTCTATGCATGGCTTTTCCTACCTGGCAGAAGATGTGTGTCAGTCAGAGGCAGCTGGTGCCTGGAGACGTCACCACCCACTTACCTTCTCAATTTCCCTTTAACACCTCTTCTTCTCTTGGTGCCAGCTGCTTCTAACTTCCAGGTGCAGGAAGCATTTGGTCCACCCTCTGCTCACAATGGATGCCCCTCAGCTGCCAGAGTTTTCTACTCCACAATGATTTGCCCCTCCCCCACCATGCATAAAGGAAAGCCACACACACGTGCGTGTTATTAAAATGAACTGTTTATATTATCTCCGTTGAGTCAATACATTATAATGTATTAAAATGGAAAGGTACAAAATTGAAATAAATACTTTCTGATTCATGTATAAATCTTTTTTTTTTGTCAAGATGACTTTTATCATCAGTACATGTCACAAGAAAACATTTAAAATGACACTGAAACAATCATTGAAATCATGGTGCATGGAGGAAAAAGGTAAAGAAAACAACTTTTGGCTTGTTTTGGCATGAGACCTTGATACAATTTGGGTTCCCCAAAACCATGTGAAGGGTGGTAAAATAGAAATGCTCAAAACTGACTTAAAAAAATAAACAGGCTTTACAAAAACCCTCTTTTTTCTTAACCCAGCCACTTCTCGACATGGTCTGCACGTACAGTAGATACATTCATTATTGTCCAAGGGAAGACAGTAACTGCCTTTCATTTTAAAGAGCTTGGTGGAGAGGCTGAAGAAATGTGCTGTAGCTGAAGGTGAGTAGAATGTTCCAGAGAACAAAAAAGTCTAGATGGTCTTCAGGAACAGCACTGAGCATGATGGGGGGAGGGTCTCTGGGACGAGAGGTGGAGGTGGAGGAGGGTGCGGAGTCCAGATCTGAAGCCATGGAGACTGAGGATGGAGTTGGGTTGTCAGTGGTGAACGTGGGTGCAGGGATCTCTCCGCCTGAGCAGTCCTGGGTTTGTCCTCAGCCTGGGAACGTTGCTCTTTCAGCAAGAGGCGAACCCTGGGCTTTGGAGACGGGGCTGGGGCTCTTTTGAGGCATAGCAGCAGTGGGGAGACTGGGGACAGGCTTGCAATGGATTCCATGGGAGGGGCTTCTCTCCTGGTTCTGACTGCTTATTAGGTGGTTATTAAGGCAATAAGGACTTAAGCAAACTAGAAGTTAAGGGCAGCTAAGTTCAGCCAGATCAAAGGTAAACAAAAGGTGAGAAGGAGTCCCTTTCTCCTCAGCTACCTTTCCCCCAAGCACAGGAGGCCTCAGCTCCTGAAGCTCTGAATTTACAGTACACAGTAGCAGACGGCTTGCCCTTTGGAAGGCTCCATGGAAAGAAGGCTTATCCCTGACTTGGGGCAACTTGACCGAATTTTCTACTCTCCAGAATCTCTTTTCTGTGGTCACCCGACTGGCGAGTGGAAGATGGAAGCACCAAGGTTCCTGCAGAAGATAGATCAAGACCTTTGCTATCAACCTTTCAGCCCATCCCAATGGCCTTGAATGGCATGTGTCCTGGAAAGCCAGGCCTGTGTGCCTGTATGCCCCAGCGAGACCTATGCTCAGCTGGAGAAGAGGACAGCCTTTCAGGGTTCAGGAACGTTCGCCCTAGAACAGATGGAATGATAGCTACAATGTCCTTGGGAATGCGAGGTCCTGGATGAGTCTCTGGGGAAGTGAAAGAAGCTCCTTTAACTTGACTCCACTCACAGGGCGATGTGCAGGAGACAAAACAGAATGGATAGAGGAAGCGTCTCCTTTCTTCTTGCTCTAGAGTGAAGGAGATGGACAGTTACCTTGAACTGCTATGGGAAGGATGAGCATGGAGAGCTGCCTGTTATTCTGAGCCAACTTCTGGCAAGATGCTGGGTGAGTTGACTGCCTGGAATCGAAGAACTGGCTCTCAAGCAGTTGCTGCTGAAGAATGTCAGCAAAGGAACCACACACCACTGTGGTAAGCCAGGTGGAAATCCCTCCACCCTCTGGCATGGGATGGCAGTCTAGAAAGGACTCTCCATGAGATGCCTGGGGCCTGAGGAGGCAGAGGCATGGACACACTGTGCTATGATGACTTAGAGACACCTGTGAGTGGGACATTTGTGGGGATGAAATGGGTGCAGGGAGAAACGGCAGTTGTAATGGCCAGCCATCTGGGGACCAGTTCCCTCCCTGGCCTTTCTTTCTCTGGTGGAACCCGTCCTGTTTTGGTCCTAGGAAAAATGGGTGTCATTTTATCCAGGAATCTAAGAATTACAATAACAAATTAATAAAGTGAATGTGATAATCAAACCGTGAGGGTATGAACAACATAAGATTTGATGATCATTGTCAAAATCAGTTGGTAGGTCTGTGGAACTTTATTGTACATTTCGACTTTGATATGTGTTTGAATATGTTTTCTAAGTTATCCACAACCCAAAACAGAACCCCTTGGAGGTAATCTAGCGGAATCCTTCATGTTACAGACAGAGCCACTGATTAAAGATCTAGGGTCACACAAGGAGTCACTGCAGAATCAGTATTGGAACCCTGTGCTCTTTCTGCAGGGATTTGGATATTTTGGTTGGATATGCATTCTTACATCAATGTATGTTCTCCAGCTCTGCTCTTACATGTTGAAAGGCAGGCAGCTATTTTTAAACATCCTGCCTATTAGCCTTAGGAACATAATAATAATGGCAAGCACCCTTATTGCTTCGCTGAGCTGCAGACACCCTTCTAGGGTGTGAACAGAGCTCAGTAAAGACAGCAGCCTCAGGTCTACATGTTGCTTTGAGCCACAAGCTAGTCTGCAGGCAGCAGCCACGGGCCGTGCCTGTGTTAAGTATATTTAAGAACATTGGGGAACACAGGAATTACATGGACTAAGTTTAGAAAACAAATAGTAACATACATAAAGGAAGGCTTGATATGGACTGCAAGGATGTAGAGCAGGTGCACATGCGTGCACTACCAGAATGGCTACACGGTGGGAAGGAACTCCGGAACCACGTGAGAAAGAGTTGTTAGGACAGTGCAATTGTGAAATACCGTTTCCAACTCTAACACGTTTTCTATCACTCTATTTTAAAATAGATAATAATTACAATTTTTATTAATATCAAACAAATTAGCTTTGGGACCTATGGCCCTAACTTAGGGGTCACAGCTGCAGTCCCCTTCTTGCAGAGCTGGCTAGCTGCACAGATAACTGCCCCCAGCGTTGGTCAATTCTGGATGCTGTCTTCTCCCATAAAGACACCAGGCAGTGCTCTTCAGCCCCAATGTTTCAAAGGGAGAACCCGCACCCACCCTAACTTCTGGTGAGACAAAGCACTTATTATAGCTGTTCACCTCTTCACGGGGCACCCACCACCAGGAAAGGTCACTAAAGGTCCTGCCTGGGCCCCTGGCATGACACAGGGTCATGGTCAGTCTTCTCTGGAGCCTGAGTCTGGGCCTGGTGGGGAAAGGGGATGTCACTTATAAGGGAGTGGGGGAGGTGGGGGCGGAAAGGGCTGGAATGGCACCTTTTTAAAGGAATAAAGCCCTTTAAGGATCTTCAACTCAGGGACTTGGTCTCTTTGAGAAACAGCACCATAATCTAATTGGAATAAAAAAATTATTTAATTAGAAAGAGACTCTTAGGAACTGGAGGCTGGGGAAAGGAGTGGGGACTCACTGGGCCCTTCTCAGGGATAACAAAGAATCAAGGGCCTCAGCAGCAAATTACAGACTTTATTTTTAAATTCAAATAAAACCACAAAAATTTAAATAACACATTCTAGACTATGTCTTTGTAAACTCTGGGGGACAAAGCTCATAGAGTCCTCCCAAAGGAAAACAGACCAGCTAAGCCAGGTGCCTCCAGGCTTGTAAAAGGGGGAAAGTGAGGCCAGGAGGCCAACAGCCATTTTTTAGAAGAATGACACCCCAAGAAGTTCCTGGTCTACCATTTTGCATGAGGAAAACACGCTTTGGCTTCTGGTGGCTCAGTTGAGATAAAAGCAGAGAGGTATAATAAAAGGAATTTATCACAAATATTAGGAATACCTGCTTGGATTTAAAAGTTGAGGGTTTCCTGAAACGAGCTCTGCTAAAAGGCATCTGAGAAATCAGATGCCTCTGGAATGGAAGACGTCCAGGAAAGTTGAGATGGCTGAACAACAGGTGGGGTCGCTGGGTGGATGGATGGACCACTGAGATTTTTTAGGAAAAAGCTGTTCTCAGAGGAGATTTAGTGAGGGCAGTTTATAGGTTTAGATTCTGCTGTTCCTTATTTTCATTGTTCTTCCTCAACCCTCAAAAATATAGATTAATGAGACATTAGCTCATTTCACATCCTAAATCTGAATCCTCTTCCCTTAGCTAACACGGGGCTGGGAGAGGGGAATGTGAACATGTGTGTTCATATTGACCATAATCATTGAGAAAAGAAACTTAGGGACTTCTATCAAACATGAGAGTTTGGGAATGATATCTGAATTTCACAAATTGAAAGGATTCTGAGCTGCTGGTTATAGTCAGGAGGGGGACAAAGGAGCATCGGGAAGCAGGGTCTGAGGGGGTCTCTGCTCCTTTTGAGCTGGGTTTCTTTGGGCAAATCACTTCATCTCTCTCTGGGCTTCAGTTTCCTCATCTGTACAGGGAGGAGATGGAACCCCACATGCTCTAAGTCCTTTCTGACATTTGACATTTGACATTTGTAGTCTATGGCCCTGGAGAACCGATATCAGTCTGGAAAAGACATGAGGCAGGGGCTGAATTCTAGGATCATGAAGGGCTCCACCAGCCTTTCATCCAAAGAGGGCCAACCTTGTTCCGGGAGAATGGTGAGTACACTTTCTAGCATGTTCCTTGGGACTCCTGACCAATGTCAGCATGTCCACAATGCTCCATCTAGATTCTGCCTTTGAAAGAGCCAAACAGGAGAGCAGTAATGTCTGCCACATCTTTGTGGGATCCTGCCCTTTTGTAGTCAATCTCAACGCAGGGAAAGTAGAAAGTGCATTAGAACCTAATAAAAATTTCAAAAGATCTTGAAAGATGCCCACCAGCAGCGGACAGTGACACAATCAGTGCCCATGGCCAGGCACATCATGGAGGCTTGCAGGAGCCATGAGAAACAGGTTTGTAAAGCGCTCTGAGCTCTTGACTGTGAAGAGTCAGAGAGGCAGAGGCATCACAGTCCTGGTTTCCACTTGGCTGGCCATCAGGATTAACATTTCACTGCAGAGCCAATAAGCCCAAGACTTCAGAGGACTGGCTGTGTCTCTAGATTTGTGGAGGGGGAATGGCTCACTGTGGAGAGGTGCACTATTCTGCCAAAAGACAAATGTCTGCAAAAACACAGACACTGGAAAAATCCTAAATAGATTAGAAGCACCTAAAGAGTGCTTCTAATAACTTCTGTGTATGCTGGTTCCTAGCACTGGGAGTCGGGGAGATGTGTCTATCAGAGTTTGAGTTGGAAAAACATAGAATGGCAAACTCCTGTGTGCCCAGGGGAAAAAAAGAAGTCCATGATTCTGACCTCTTTAGGGAGAATGAATGAACTGTGTGCCAGAGATTCACCTCTATTTCCCAGAGATATTGCTTTCCAAATCTACCTCCTTTCAAAAGCTATGCAGAAGTACCTGGCTGAAGAGATGACTTGAGATCCCAGCAAGAAGAAAATCAGGGTAATCTTGAACCAGAATAGTTTGTGCCTTTTAAGACATGCATTTCTTCTGAGCAAGTCCAGATGTCCAAGGGGGGAGAGGGGATGCTGCGAGCACTGTCTCTAAACATACAGTGATCCAATCTCTTAAGTAGTTAAAGATCCAGTTTTGCTTTAAATGCACTGAAGGCCCAAGAAAATTTAGATGCCTCTCTCACCTAACACTGCCCTTCCTAATCTTACCTAGAGTGAAGCTGAGGCACAGCCCATTTTTCTGCAGCTCTCCTATTGAAATGGTGCCACTCCTGGGAGGAAAACCCAAGATCTCTCTCTCTGAGTCCTTCAATATCTTTCATTGCCTTTTTGCTTAATTCACATTTAAAGCCTGCCTATCTCTCTATAATATATTATATGCACTATTTGTATAAAATATAAATACTTCTTATATTTCTGCTTAATTTCCTGTCTTTTATCCTCCTTTATATAACTAGGTTAAAAAAAAAGATGTTCATGACAAGGGAAAAACCACAGTACTGCTCAAAGGAATAGATCTCCAGAAGGAGAGATGACAGCCCTTGTCCATGGGCCCCAGGGGTGCTTCAGATCTGGACTGTACAGCAAATTAAATGGAACACATTTCAACAGAAATCAGCAATGGAGACATCTGAGCCAGACGAAGTGAACTTCCACAACCTGGTTTTAAGGAACAGTAAATACAATAGAGATAGATAGATACACTATGCTGAATCTTGAGTACTAAAACAAGTTATAAATAGAAATATGCTAACTTAAAGAAGACATACGTCATAGGGATTAGTCTGGTCAACAACCAATTACCATTAGGATCAAAAAGTAAACCGGCCTTTTCACTGAGTGCCTCCACGACATTTCTCAATGCACTAAGTACATTTTAACCATGCAAAAATACACAAACATCTTAACTAGGTTGTTTTTTGTTTTGTTTTGTAAAAAAAAATCAAACACCAACATTATGCAATTTGTTAATTATATTGGTTAAAATAACAGCCAGTGGCTGCCATATATCAGATACATCATATACATATTTTTATACAGAATCTGGACAACACAACATTACACATCAGAGAGAAAGAGAGAAAAAGAGAAAGAGATTATTTGTTCCTTTGTGGGTTTTTTGTTGTTGTTCAGTAAAAAAATAAAGTAAAATGTGAGAAGCAATGCTAAGAAGGAAAACACTTCAACAAGTTAGGAATACATAGGGAGAACTGCTAATCCGAAATACAGGAGGAAAAGAGTTCATATTTAGGTCTGTGTCTAGAATTTTCTTCACTAAGAAACAAAAGAGTACAACCGGTGTATTGGTTTGGAAAAGCAGAAAGAGCGAAAACATCATGCTGTCTGCCTCCCAGCACGTTTCCAGCAAGAAGAAAAAAATCATAAGCACAAATTAATTTCACAAGTTTTGTTTTCAAAAATGTCCTCCTTACCCAGGAAGCTTGGTAATGCAGGGGTGGGGGGCAGCTCAGTTGAGTGTCCTTGGCAAAGGTTTGGCCAAAACTGTTGGCCTTAAATTAGTTGGAGATATAAACTGTCTGTGGGAATTCACGCAATGAAATGCGACATCAGCTTGCTCCGTCTAGGCAATATTTCCTGTTGCCAGCTCATGATCTGGCCGAAGACACAACCCCCATGACAGGCTCTGCTAGCCAGGCCCCAGTCCTGCCCCTTAAACATCTGGCATCAACACAATCTTAGGAATTCAACCTGAAAAGAAAACGAGATCTTGAACACAAGCTATGGAAGCACTACCGTGATCACGGTTAGATACAAAAATGTGAAAATTCAGATGTAATCAAAAATACAAAATCAGTTTCAATAAGATTTGCTTTTTTTTTAAACCATTACAGTGCAAGGTTTTTCAAATTACAGTAAAAGTTATGTGTCTGCATACAGTAACTAGAGTAAATAGCTGATTTTGTTCTGCTAGAATCAGAGGTCCCTGATAAGTGAGAATGCACCAGTCAGAAATCAACCCAGCACAATAAATGGATATCTGAACATAAACACGGTTCATTGTAGTCTTTACCCCTTTAAATTATAGTAACAAAAGAATGATGTCCTTTGCACAACTCATTAGCATGATGTTCTTCCTCCATTAAAAACAATCGTAATAAATAGATGGTATTAAAATTCCACAAGAAAAGGACTGGAAAACCGGGGCTGACCAGTGGAGGATCTGAAGGGAGTTTCCCATGTCACTGAGCTTTTCCCATTATACTTAATTTTTTTTTTTTTTTTTTCCTAGCATAAGCCTCTTTGGGCAATGTTGCTTTGTGCTTCAACACCCATCACCCACACCATCCCAGGCTGTTGCAAGAGGAAGAGGCACCACCTCACAGAATGAAAGGAAAACATAATGGGGTCACCCCCGAGGAAAGAAAAATGGAATAAAATGAGAGTTGGGAGGCCAGGCTGGGGAGGAGCCTTCAGTTGATAAACGAATGACCCTTGTCAAGGCCATTGTGTCTCAGAGTCTCACGGTCAACAAGGAAAGAAAGGGAAAGTCAAGAACCCAAAAGACCATCTGGGAATAAGAGCTGCTGTTCACCAAGAGCCTCACTTTTGGGCAAGTGGCTGGCAGAGAGTGAGAGACTAAAGGAAGTGATCAGGCAATGGTCTTCACATGCATGCCAAGGGACAGGAGGAGAGGCAAGGGGGACTGAGGGAGAATCCTCTTCTGAAATTTGTAGCAAGAACTAGTCTGGGACAGGTTGGGAAAGGCAGAATGCATCAGAATGCCTCCAGGAACCACCACTGCATGCCCAAGAGGGTGGATGATGGCCCTTTGGCACGGACCACAGGCTAGAAGCCCACAGAAGCCACATATCGTCCCTGCTGGTCTTTGGCCTTCCTCATGTGGCCCCTCTAGGGCCTAAACCCAAGAAAGCCACTCTTTGAGCCATTTGGATTGGCCCCTTCTACCCCACTCTAAGTCACTCCTAATTGCACAGGGCAACTCCTCCTAAATTAAGTGACTTGAAAAGGAGGCAGTTTTAGACAGAGGCTGCTGTTGAGGGAGTAGGGGAGTGGGACTGGCCAGCCCTGTGTAGGGTTTGGGCAGTACCTTCTCTCATCTCCCCTGGGATGTAGCCTGTGGTTTGATCCACCTACCTCCTACTAGTGACCTGCATTCAGGTAAGAGAATCCTTTGCTCACACCCATGGCCCAAGAAAGGGAAGAAATGCAAACTCCTCTGCCACATTAGGAAGTGTTTCTAACTTTGAAATAGAGTGTGAGATGTTAGCGTGAGTTCAGGAAGCACTCGATCATTTGGTTAAAATCTGGCCATTGCAGGAAGTTTGGACTTCCTCTAAAAATTTTGCTACACTCCTCAATAAGAAAAAATGATCCCCCTGACCCTACAGGCTCAGAGTCCACCAGCGTCCACACTGGTCTGGTTCCTACTCTCATGGGTAGAAGGGGACAGCTGTGCTTAGTCCAGCACAGGGCCTCCTCCAGCAGGCACATCAGGGTTTATTTTAGGAGTGAGAGAATCAGGCAGAATCAGTGCCCCCGTCCTTTCCTTTTTGCATAAGGTGTTCACACTTATCCATTCCTTGGGCCAGAGGAGATCCCACCTTACTTGCCTTCTGAATCCCATCTCTTACTAAGCTTTCCCAGACTTCAGTTTCCACCCATGACCTATCATAGTAAAGTGGTTGTCCCGGAAACTGTCTTTGTACTCCTCACCCATCCCTGACTCAAAACGCAGCCACCACTTGGTCCTCTGCAGTTCAGAGGTGGTACCCTCTGCTCATTGCTCTGAGCCCCCCTAAGTGAGTAGTTCTGCAAAGCCAACAAAGGAGCCGCTGAGCATGGGTCTTCCCTCAAATGGAGGATTTTTAAGAGGTGCAGCCTGCTTTGGCTGAATGGCCTTAGCAAACACCATGATGTTCTTCTGACATCAATCCCCAAAACTGCCTTACTAGATCAGCTCTCTCCAAATGGTGTTTCTCTGATCTGGCAGTTTGGAGATGAAACCTTGTTTGAGGATTTGTGATCATAGATGTATTTACATAAGGAAGTGGACAGAATAAAATTAGGAAATGAGATGATGTGTAGTGTGGCTTTAAGGGTAAAGATATGCTCAAAGAATCCTGAAAATGCCCCAAGACAAGGCTGTGATGCCCTGTGCTTGGTACCTGAGACCATCTGGTTCTATTTACCATTGATTGGAAGCCACCCTGGCTGAAAGACATTCCCAGGCATGGTGGAGAAACGGGCATTGTCAGTCCAGGGCCTTGGTGGGGAGGTAGGTGGTCTGCTGATCCTCCAACTCTCAAAAGAAGGGGGTTTGGACATCACAGACAGTGGCATTGGATTCGAAATTGGACCCTAACCCCTTTATAGTAGTGTGACCTCAGGTGGGCTAACCTCTCTGAACTTTAGTGTTCTCATTTGCATGTTGGGTATGACTTTATTATTTACGGTGTTGTTGAGAAGATCAAATAAGATACTGCATGTGAAAGCGCCCCACAGGTGTTTAGGAACTGTGCTGGACAACCTTATTCACCTCTGTTAAAAGCATCACAGCCTTCCCCAGACAACCTCAAAGTTTGATACTTTTCCATACCTGAAGCATTTTCTTAGAGAGGTGGTCGTTTGCTAAGTGGAGTTCTAAGGACAGTAGAGTTTGCACAGTCTTTTGCTTGGCTTTGTTTCGTTTGGTCAATAACCTCTGTATATCCCATACGGCTGATTCTCATCTCCTGATTAGTTAATGCTCTGGTCTGTACCCCAGAACATTACAACTGCTTGACATCAATAACAAAAAAGGGATTAGAGGAAGCAATGTGGTTTTTGTTTTTAACCTTCAAGATATATGTTTTGAGTATATTTATTAGGGTGAGCAGTTGGCTTCATCTTTTTATTTAATTTTTTTTTTTTTTGAGATGGAGTCTCGCTCTATCACTCAGGCTGGAGTGCAGTGGCACGATCTCAGCTCACTCCAACCTCTGCCTCCTGGGTTCAAGTGATTCTTCTGCCTCAGTCCCCTGAGTAGCTGGGATTACAGGCATGCACCACCACACCCAGCTAATTGTTGTATTGGCTTCATCTTTTAATGCAAGAGAAAAATACAGTTGAATTGATTTAGGAGATGTTTGCCTTCTATGTAAGGAGGATCTCCTTGGGTTCTTATGCTGATAGACATTAGCATGGGTTTAAGGAGAAGCTAAATTTTCTTCCCATTTGTTGGATGAGTGGGTATTGATAACAGAACTTTAGGATGGGAAGGAACTTTAAGGAGTGTCACCATTTTGCAGAAAAGGAAACTGTGCTTGGGCACATGGAGTGTGTTAGTGGCAAATCCAGGACTCCAGCTGCTGCACTGGAATGTAGAAATGTGTGACCCTGCTTGGAGGGGAGGTAGGGCTGGATGACAGTTCTCTGTGGTCCTGGGATGCAACAGCATAGCTTCCTAACTCTCTAATTTCTGCTGACAGACGTCATTTTCAACTTGCTCTCACCCAGTCATTCTTAGAGAAATCACTAGATACACTCCTAGTGGACTTTTAGTGGTCCAGTTTGCCAAATAGAACTAGGAAATTGGGGAAGAAACAATAACTATGTCTTGAAGGTTAAAAAAGAAACAACACTATTTCTCATCATCACTAACCAGTGGGGACTTTTAAAAAAGGCACTCACCATTGACCTAATCTGTAGTGTTACAAATGGACTCACTTGGAGATAAATATGTAATATTTTGGAAATGGGTGCCTGGTAAGTGATGGATGCAATGAATGTGGTATGTCCTGATTCAGAAACTCTTGTGTTAAATCACTTCAAGTCATATCTTAGCATTTGCCATGAGGTTAGAAGAGTGACAAAGAAAGAACGAACGATTCTTAAGTGGAATTGATGAGAATTCACTGTTGGCCTAAAGGGGCAATGTGGGATTAGCCTGGAGCTTCTTATCTCACAGGGAATCTTTCAAGGCTAATCGACTGATCCAAGGTCTGTGTTGACCCCTTTGTCATGCTGTTGTGTCCCATTTCTCTCTTGGCTCTTCCTAAGAGAATATCCTTCTCTCTCGTTCTTTGTAACCCATGTGCCTATTCATAGTATATTGCTTAACCTAAACTCTGTAAGTCCAAAAGGCTCAGGATGGAGGCATGGGGTTTGTGGACATGCAGAAACAATGGCTAGGAATGATAGCAAGAAAGGCATAGGGATGTTGAGTTTCAGGTCCTTCTTTCCTTGTAGTGAGGTAGTAACAGGACCTTTTCTTCAGTTTCCAGATCAAGGATAACATGATTATGTTTTGCTTTCTTTCTAAAGCAATCTGTCTCAAAAATAGAGGAACCTTTTCCTTACTCTCCCCTCCCCTTGTCTCTTCTTGCTGTGGTTAGGCCATTTTTTCCTATTTGAGAAGGACGCCTGGTGGTTGATTAAGAAGGAAGATGATTGTAGGAAGCATCCTCTAACAATGGCTATCAAAGGAGCCAATATATTGGTGCACACTGGGAGTTACTTTTAGGGAAAGAAGGTGGCACATGTGTTAATTGTTTCCTTATAACCTTCCCTAATGTCCTTAACCCAGGATGTGCCATTCATCAGGAATGTTCAACAGTCCTTAATGCCCATGTCATCTCCTCTTTCTTTGAGCTTGGTGGTGCTAAGGTGCCTTCCTTTCCTTTGAACTTGAGAGAGCTTTATCTGCATTCATTAATTTCATCTTACTTTTCAGCCCTGGATGTACAGATGTTAGCTCCCCACCAGAGTGTGAATCACTTATGGTCTAGTCACATGCCTGGGATCTTAGCTAGATGAATAATGAGTGTGTAAGTTAGAAGACTAATGAACAGAAGGAATTGACTGTGCGTGAGTCCAGGAATCTCACTGAGCCCTAAGTTCTCAAGGGAAGAAATCTCTGAAATCTCTTCTGTTAACCTCAGGGAGGTGGCTGCCAGTTTTGACAGCTGACATGGGGCAACACCAAGGTCTTTGCAAGCTTCCTGAAGCCAAGCTAGAGCCCAGTACTTCCGGTCAGCAGTATTGGAGACAGCAATTTTAGCTAGAGGCAGAGATTTGCTGTTCAGTTCCTTTTGAGCAGTTTGGGCTTCAAAATATAATGATGCCACCCAATGCCCTGATTTCTTCTCTACAACATAAAGAGATTCTGCCAAAAGATCTTCCTGGGAAAGATCAGAAGAACACCAATTGGCTTTAAAAGTAGCTTCTCACAGGATTTATTTTACATATTATTTTCAGGGAAAATCTTTGGAAACAAAGAAAGAAAGGATGTCTTTTCCATATGTCAGTCTCAGGCTGGTGCCTCAAGGGCCCCTGCTCTTAGGCAATCTCTAGATGGGTTGTTTATTCACAGGCCAAACCATCCTTGGCTGCTGCAGGCTGAGATAAAATGTGCCATGCAGGGAGGTGGCCTCTCAAAGTTCAGTGAGGCAGCAGGAAGAAAAGAAAGGTAGAACGTCCCATCAGTCAAGCAAGGGAGTGTGTAGGCAGAGGTGTGGTGGAAAAGACCAAAGACTTTCAGCCAAGACACTTGATCCCACATCATGGTTTTATCTCTTATGAATCAAGTTGAGCAAATCATTCAAGTGCCTAGGTCACATTTTTCTCACCTGGCAATTAAAGCAATGTGTTATACTCCTCTAGATGAAAAAGGTCATTACAAGGAATAAGTAAAATAAACTAAGAAAATATATAGAAAAGCACTTAGCAAACTGGCATGAAGCAAGTGCTCAGTAAATATGAGTTAAATCTGAAATGAATGATGGTTTGGGTAACACACCCTTGAGCAGACATCATGGGTGTGGGGAACATGGGGTCCAGTGAGAGTCTGGGGTCACCCTCAGCCTGTGGTGCATGGTGGTCAGGCTCAGTAGAGCCCCAGATGGTGGGTGGTAAAGGGAATGATTAAAATTTAATATCTTGAAGCTTGGAGTTAAAAATGATTTGTGTAAAATGGAAGTCCAACTTTTCTGAATGTATGCTTGGCTGACATGGTTTGTCTATCAGCCCCAGGGATGCAGGTGGTCACCATCCCACCCATTCTGAAAAGATTCCAGGCCATGGGCCAGCAACAGTAGAGTTATTTTATGGAAGTTAAAGAGAGAATAATTATAAGGAACAAGACCGAGGGAAGTTGGGAGGTTCCAATTGGGATTCCAAGCCTGCTTGTCTCATTAATAAGTTCTAAGGTTCAGAACTGCCATCCCCTGCATTTCCACTTAGACGTGCTGCAAATCTGAGGTCAAAGGCCAGGCCACACTTTAAAAGCTTAAATACTAGTTGCAGGAGCAGTACCAGTCTGTGGGGAGGTCCTCACACTTGTCCCAGTTCTCTGTGCCTTTGCATCTCTCATCTCAATGTCTGCATAGTTTTGGTTCTGTGTTTCTTAAAGTCTCAGAAGATTAAATAAGGTGAACAAACTGTTGAAGAATCTGTGTGTCGTGCTGAGAGAACTGGGGACCATTGAGGAAAGGATCAGGGAAAAAAAAAAACTGTCTTGGCTTCCTTTTCTATATACTCTTCTCATGGTATCTGGAAAGACCTAGAACCACTACACAAACTATAGGAGAAATTGGGCCTTACCCCACATCCCGAATACTCAATTCCTCATTGGGAAATGCTGTGACCACAGTAACCAGCTTCTTGGCTGCTACAGTGAGGGCCTGGGGCCAGCCAATGTCTGCATGGCTCAACCAATTCTGGGAGATTGCACTGGCCTCAAATATTCCAGAAGCTTGCCTGACCAGGGTTGAACTAAAACCCTATTAAGAATCAGAGACTGGAATCTTCTGCGTCTCTTGGGCAGCTTTGGGCTTTAAGAAATTCCATTTTTCATTCAAGTTCCTTCCCTTTGGCCTCAAAAACTCAGTGGTTCCAGAAATCACATGTAAAGTGGTCCACTGACACCTTCCACTGTTCTGATGTGCCCTTGCAGATGGAGACATGCAAATCACCACTTGAAGCCTCATTCCTCCTGTCTTCCACCACATGTGGAGGACTAGAGGAGTGGGTTTTAGATATACCAAAGCCGCAGGGGCTTAGCTTTGAGCCAAGGCATGCACATGGATACATCTGAGCAACTGCAAGTCCAACTCTTGGGGTGTCCATGAAGTCTTTGAAGAGGGAGTGCAGTTATCCACAAGGAAGAGCCATTCCCTGAATCACATTTCGAAACCAAGGGTTAACCTAGTTTCAGCTGAAGGGCTATTCTTTCAATAAGGTTGGGTGAATGTTAATAGACAGTGGAAGACATCACATGACTTGGATATGTGCTACTGAAAATTGTGTTGCTTTCTCATAAGAAAGAAATCAACATGGTAAGTGAATGAATGATTTATCATGACTATGGGCATGGCCAGCCATATTCATCCATTTGCCTGCAGGCTATAAATCCTTCAAAACACAACTCAAATGCCACTGTTTCAAAGCCTTCCCTTCTACCTTCACTTGGAAGTATTTCTTCCTGTTCTGGATGTCCATAGCATCTTGCAGTTCTGCTTAGGCTCCATTTTCCATTGCAGTATGGTTTTTAATGTACATTTCTTATCTCTTGTATTACATGCCTTGAGGTTTATTTCATCTTTATATCCCTATGGTTCTAGCCATTTGCTTGATAGAGCAAGTGTTCAATAAATATTTGATAATCAAATGATTAATTGAATTTGAAGTGGGAATACTGTTCTGGCAAGGAAACTCCAGTGGGATAAAATAGATTCATTATCTGTCACATTGTCCTTGCAGGGAAGGTCACTGGGAAGACCCAGTGGCCTGAGAACATACAAAATGTCAAAAATCATCTACCAGAGCTGTACAACACCTTGAGTTTAGGGTAAAAGAAAATCTTGCATCATCTGCCACATCCCATTGTAATACACCGGCTTCCTCTGGTCCAGTGATTTCAAAGCTCCTAAAGCATAGAAGCTGTTCTTGTCCAGAAGCAGAAAACCAGGAACCCAACTAGGAAGTCAGAAATTGTTTCCAAATTGGAGATTTCCTTGGGAGTTCAATAGCAACTGGCAACATTAACAGAACTGAAAGCATCTCTATCTAGAATGATTACATCCTGGGGACAGCACCTTCTCCCTTTCCAAGCAACAAAGATGTGTAATAATGAGATTTAAAACAAACAAACAAAACTACAGCATCCTTCCAGCAGTGCAGAAAACTCCCCACAATAAGTCAACAATGGTCATGCCCAAGGACCAGCCCACGCTGCAGAAATATGGTCTACAAACAGAAAAGGAAAGGGAAAGAAGAGAATGCTTTTTACAGTGAACTGAAGTTCAATTCCTTTTCCCTATTCCTATACTGGCTCTGACATATCAGGGATTTCCTCTCAACTAAGGGAGTTTTGCTCATGAGTGAGCAGAAGGTCACTATGAGAACAAAACTAGCTGGTCTGGGTCAGCAGTCCTGTTATTCCATCTCCTTGGGTTACCCTTAGAGTTTGGTCCATTGTGGACCCTTCCTGTACAAGAAGTAGATTAAACATCATGCTTAGGGCTACGAACATGTACATCTAAAATGCCTTGATCACAGATGCAGCAAGAAATTCCTTCTACTAACTCTGAAATTCCTGTTATCTGTGCCCTGGGGATCACTGGGGCTGGGAGTCCAGGGAGGGTGGCACCAGGTGTGGAGAGGGCCCAGAACCAGCATGGAAAGAGAGTTCAGTCCAGTATTCAAACTTCAGAAGGGTCTCCAGGAAACAAGGCCTCCCCTGTGGAAAAACTGGGGAACTGAGATGAACAGAAAGACAAGAGTCAAGATGAGCAGGTGTAGGTGGCTCTGTAGCTAATTTTCTCAAGGCATTGGATGGGGGTGAAAGGTGGTGATACAAGAAAGGATCCTCCCAAAGTCTCCCTAAAAACAAGCTCCTCTGAGTGCACAATGGATATGTCACAATGGATATGAAAGAATAGGGAATCATAAGAATTGTGTTTTCAAGTACCTACAGAAAACAAGCAAAATATTTCTTTCTTAAACATTTAATTATTTCAAAGGAAATCTTGGAATCTTGGGAAGCTCAGTGAGGTGGCAAATTCCTCAGAATCAAAAAACCAACTTTGAAAGCATACTGTCATTGTGCCCATGTGTGTGTTTGCGTGTATGAATATATCATATATTCCCACTCACCTACTTATGTGTGTGTGTATATATATATAAATATATATATTTATAATTATATTTTTCCCTTCAAATCAACATCATTGTGTTCTACCTTCAGTACATATTTTATCTGCATTTCAATTCATAGACAGACCTTTATATCATAAAAAGAGAGAAATAGTCAAGAACAGGCAAAGTCTAACCTAGCCAGGTTGTTTTAAATGCTGACTCAGCATCATTAAAGAACAAAGCAAACCTCCCCAAATACAAGTTAACATGTCCATTACTAATACATACCAGCAATTATTTATGATAATCAAAAAAAGAAAAACCAACACATTACAAAATGTTCATTTTTCTATAGCATTGCATGTATTTTATGGGTAATGTCACCATTTGTGGAAATAACTCCCCCTTTCAATGACCACTTTTCCATAGCTCCCTAGAACTGGGGAATAATAAAATACTTAAAGGGTTTTACTGAAGTATCATTTTTAAGGATCTTTTATTCTAACTTACAGACTTTTCTTTATACCGTTTAAAATATATTGAATGAATTTAAGAAAAGCCTTACATTTTGGCCAAAGACACAGAAAAACAAGGGTGGTTGAACCGTACAAATTATTTAGGGCTCACAACCTACATGTGCTTAGCTAAAGGACAGTAATTCTGTTCAAGCACATAGATAAAGGGAATCAATGGCAAACAATCCACCTTCTATTCACAATCCCTTGAACCTGTACTGTAACTGGTCAGGATTCTTCTGAAAACCTTGAGTCTTTATGGCATCGCTGGCTTATAGACTACAAAAGTTTCCAAATCACCATTACTCTTAACATGTGGTATGAAAGAGAGTTCCAGAAGGTTTAGAGAAGAGGTGGGGGCTGGGCACAGGATAGTTTACCACCAAATAGCACAACACATAAAATCAACCTAGGGAAAATGGCGAAGTCAAAAAGTCAAAAGCAGCCACGTCACACAAGAATGCCAGGGAGTCAATGAATACCGAATTTCATGCCAAGAAATTGAAATTTTAAAAAGAAATAAAGTTGGACATAAATAAATATCAAAAGCATCAAGAAGTCAAAGCCAAACCAATGTTTCCTTTTTCCCCCTACGCACGAACCTTTTGTTCTAAACCCAAAGCCCAATGGCATTGAGATCCATAATTTTTTCTGGAATATTCAAGTCTGCAGAGATACTTCCCTTCCATTTGATCACTTGAGTCCACAGAAATAAAGCACCTTTGAAACCAAGAGTTGTTCAAGAATCCTAGTGTCTTATTCAATGTGTCAAAAAAGTACAGTTAAAATAATTAGAATAAATTATCAAATGACAAACACAACAATATTGACTCTCATGAATAGGCAAAAAGGTTCCCGAGACAATTCACAACTAAGGAGATAGAGCACAATAAAAGGCTATGATATTTCAGGAATATTCTGTGTTATAGCTTTGAACTTTATTGCAAAGCAAAAAATATATATTTATATATATATATTTTTATCTACATTTCACCTCTGACATTGTACACAACACGAAAGCACAGGAAACCAAAAAAATCATAATGAGGTAGATACATAACACTTACAGATGGAGGAGACTAAGATTTTAAATTTGGCTTAATACTGCGGTCACCAATGTATGCATTTTCAATACAGCAGCAAGCATTGATTCACAAGGCAAGAAGCCCCGTGATCTCAAATCCAAAAATAAGCCCCATTAAAAAAATACCTGCTCCAAAATGAAAAATATACATATATATTTCTTTAAGTCAGGGAATCAGATGTGTTCAATTGCAAACCCTGGTGAAATTAAGAAAGTCTTTGTTTTTGCTTTTTGTGAACAGAAAAAACAGAAGTAATTTTAATTTATCTAATTAGGAGTAACCCATCCCATAGGGTTGTTCTATGTATTCTTGCCAGGTGGGGTTGGAGCACCTTGTGAGCTCAGCAGCCCAACATCGATAGTAAGGGAGTCAGGATTTCTTCATCTTCCCTAGAGTCAGAACTCACTTCTACGGCCACTGTGTCAGGGACCACTTTGAGCGCCCTTGGCACCTGCTGGCTGGAAATCAATTTGGCTGTAATGGATCTGGCCCAGCTTTTCCTCTCTTGGGTCATCTGCACTCATAGTGGTTGAAGCAAGGTCTACCAGATGGGGACATTGAGGTGGTCCCTTTCTCCTTCTCATTTCCAAGAACAACCCTTCCAATGGAGAGCTCACAGGCCACCAAGAAGGCTTCTATCAGCCTTGATCTTACTGTGAATGCATTTTTACTATAAAATGCTCTGTCAGGCAGTGATAGCTACTGCAGGGACCTCTTTGTCCTCATAGTGCTGTCCTGGATGGAAGGAAGATGGGGTGAGAAGAAAGCAGACATGGACATTGGCTGGCTGAGGCAGTGACTTGGAGAACAGAGCCATGAAACCACCAACCAAAGAAGGGTCAGCCCAGATCAGTACAGGCAGCCAAAAGGGACCTAAGGGACTTGAGCAAGAAAGCCAAGGAGTAACTTTTGGGTTTGTTGGATGTGGTTAGAAAGCTCTAGAGACTCTGGAGAAAATGTGGAAGATACAGGGCTCAGAGGCATCTGTAGGGCTAAATGCTGAACTGAATCAAGCTCCTGGGATTGTTTGGTGGTTATTTTTACTCTGGACATGATCCTGCTTTTGGCGGGATTTGTTGTTGAAAAATAGCTGGGAACAGTTGCAGCCCAGGTTAGGGGGAAGACTGAGGGGTCCTAGTGTAATGCCTGCTTCATTTGGGGATGATGGTAGGTTGGGAGAGGGAACTGATAAGAGAGACCCTTGATGAGAAGCTGTATGAACTTTGGGAGGCATGAAGTCAGCTCTGCTGGGCAGGACCACCCTGTCCTCCCAGAAACTGGATTGTAGTGCCCATAGGTTTGTGCTTTGTCTCCCTGCTGGACTGTGAGTGCCTTAAGAGACAGTCTTTCCTCTGTCTTCCCTATGTCAAGCAGAGCTCCTGCTGTGTGGAGGCCATGATCCCGGTTGAATTGGGTTTTTGGGAAATGCAACAAGAGGATTGGTTTGGGGAAGAGGGGAAGGTATCAGCAGTGCTCTGAGGGCTTTGAAGACCCTGTAAATACATACTCCCCTTGGAAGCAATACCCAGGGCCCTCCTCCTGCCTTCCTCAATCCATTTCAAATGAAGACTTACATTTGAATTATGAACATAAAACATTGGACCTGATGAATGGAAAGGAATGAGAAACAGTTCATTTGAGTCTGTGTAATAACAGGACACAACAAAGATGAACAGCTGCTTCCAGTGTGGATGGGCTGTGAGGTTGGTGGGAGGATTGCTGTCTGTCTGGAGCATTGAACTTCAGGAGGCAAAGACAAGGTAAGATACAATCTCTACTCTTGCCTTCAGGAGGTTCTGGGCAAGACAAGGCCAAGGGGACTAGTATCCCAGAGATCATTCATCCAGAGGCAGGGGCTCTGTCCCCTTGGAAGCCCAAAGCAAAAGAAACCAGTCTGGATCACAACAGGCAACAGTAGGCCAGTTCTAAGGGAAGACTATTCAACTACACGGTACTCAATCATGAATGGAAGCAAGGAGCTTCTGTCCTTGGAGGCCTGTGACAATAAGTTTGATAGCCTTTTGTCAGTGACTGTGTGAGTGAGCAAAAATTAGGTGGTGTCCAAGTCTCCTTTAAACCCTGAGATTCCACTGTTCCTTGTGCTCTGAAGAAGCCCCAGCTATGCTCAAGGACTGAGGGATTTTCCCCATGGGTAACCACTGGTCATTGGCAGGATTAGAATAATATGAGTGTGTGTGTGTATGTGTGTGCACGTCCTCACTCAGAGGGTGCCTGGTAGCCATTAAGCTGACGTAATTGCTGTAAACAAACTTATAAACCACGAAACTGCTGGTGGAGGAAGAACATGGCAGTCTTATCATTCCCCTCCCACCAATCTCTCTAATCTCCTCTTTCTTCCTGTCCATTTCTGCTCTTCTCTCCACCACCCTCTCCCTTGTGCTCTTCTCTCATTTCTTTCTCTCTTTTTTGTTTGTTTTTTTTTTTTTTTGAGATGGAGTCTTGCTCTGTCACCCAGGCTGGAGTGCAGTGGTGTGATCTCTGCTCACTGCAACCTCCACCTCCCAGGTTCAAGCGATTCTCCTGCCTCAGCTTCCCGAGTAGCTGGGATTACAGGTGTGTGTCACCACACCTGGCTAATTTTTGTATTTTTAGTAGAGACAGGGTTTCACCATGTTGACCAGGCTGGTCTCAAACTTCTGACCTCAGGTGATCCACCCGCCTTGGCTTCCCGAAGTGCTGGGATTACAAGTGTGAGCCACTGCACCCACCTCTTCTCTCATTTCTATTGTTTTTAATCAGTTCACATGGAAGTGAAAATCACTGTCTTCAGTCTGCGAGTTTGATGTCGGTATTTCCATTTGTTGACTTAGGGTCCTAGAGTGGTTTCTGTTCCCAAATCTGAAGATATCCATTCATCATTCAAGACATTTTATCAAATGTATTTGCCTGGCTCACTGTTTTCATACCTTGCTGGTTTGGATCAATCACAGAGGTTACCAAGTTCATGTCTGCATTTCAGAGATGGGGACACTGGGGCTCATAGAAGGTGATGGCCAGCCCAGGAGCAGTGAGGACAGGAGCAGATGCCAGTTCCCAGGCCCTGGCATGGTCATCCCCAACCTCAGCCTGCCTTCTCCCCAGTCCAGCACAGTCCTTTCTGGACTGCTCCTTCTCGCTGCTGAGTCACAGCCACCGTCTGCAAAAACCTCCTCAGAACTGACCCTGTGAAGCTTAAATTTCTTAATTTGTTCTAACTCTAAGTTCTCATCCCCTCTATATCCTTAGGGAAATAATCCATTTATCTGAAAGTCATCTCTCAAAGTCATGGAGAACAAAAATAAAACAAGACAGATAGGAGACACTAAAGTTCTCAGGACAACCAAAACTGACACCTCAAAGTGCACCCAGGAAGGCTCCAGTTCCACGGGGCTCCTCCAGAACATAACTGAAAGGGGTAAGGCTCAGGGTGACCTCTGGAAAGCAGGCATCCTTTTCCACGGTGACACTGTATTTCATTAATCATCCCTGAATTTTTCCCACTCTTCGTCTAGCTTCTCTGGCCAACTAAATGCAAACAAAAATGCTCAGGCTTCCTGGATTTAGTCCCAAACATTCCATGCCAGGCACTGTGAGCCCCCTGGTGTTTGTGAGCTATGGGGAGAGGGATGAGATGGAGCTCACCTGGAAGAGGAGTAGGACCACTAGGGATGAAGCAGAACCAAGATACCGAGGTCTGCCCCCAGCTGAACCCCCAACTGACCATGGGTGCAAGTGTGAAGACTCCCTGAGCCTCAGTTTCCCCATTTGTAAAATGGGGTGGGATGTCTCACCTCACCAGATGATCCCCAGGATTTAGAGAAGATGATTTGTATGGAGGCATTGGGCAGAGAGCCTGACACATCCGTGGTCCTTGGTTACTGTCAGCAGATTCTTGGTCCTCTCGTCCTCCCCAAGAGGGCTCTGCTCTGCATCACTGATGTCACCTGCTGAGACCACACTGGACTGGTTCCGACACATGACATTCCTGAGACCCCAGTAATTCTAAAGGCTTCTTTCCTCTAACGGAACTGCCTCCTACTCCCATCAGGGGAAGCACAACATCTCTGACCAGATTCCTTCTTCAGAAGCAGCCAGCCCTGCAGGGCTCTGGGCCGCCCCTGACCTCTCTGGCCTGGCATTCAGGACTGTACATCCATGGGCCACGTAGGATCTCAGGGTTCAGTGGATGGCAAGAGAACCCACATAGCACAGGGTCAGACTCATCCACTCTGATGGGGAAGATTTTTCCAGCAAAGGCTCTGTTTACACTGGGAATGAATTGTCAGGCTTCTGAACAGGCAGGTTTCCTGGGTCTAGATTCAGGCAGAAACTCAACAATGCCACAGACTGCAGCAGTGGGATTGTCCCTTCCCAGAGAGGCAGGTTGTCACAGCCCCCAAATGGGTATTGGGCACTTTGATTTGGCTCTGGGCAAGCAAGGAGTGAGGGATCTCGACCACTTTCAACTTTTGGCCACTCTTCACTCTGCCCAAGGTGAGTGAAGACCCAGAGGCTTGAGTGCCGATGGGGCAGGCTAGAGGGGACTGGGGTCACAGGCCCAGACCCTGGCAACCTCCAAGAGGCCCCTCTAAATCTACAGCTGATTTTTAGGGAAGGCCAGGAGTTGGAAAATTCCATGGTGTCCTGGAACAGATCCCCTGTGGACTTTCTGAGCCTTAAAGACAAGTCAGCTTTGGGGAAGCTTCTTGGGGTCTGGTTATGCAGGGCCAGGCCCCAGGACAGCTCTGAAAGTCTCCAAAATACTCACTTGAAGGAGAAGAGGAACCCTTTATTCCTATAATATATAAGGAAGAAAACCAAAGAATGAATGAGAAATTCCCAGGATGGGTCTCAGCAGATGTGATCTATGGAACAAGACAAAAGTAAATGAGTAGCTCTTTGTTCAGATCCCCTGAGTAGCTAAGAGAATATGCAGGACTGGGGGAAGCAAGGAATGAGGCCACTAGAGACAATACACCTCATCAAAAGACTGACTTCCTTCTCCGTTCCAAAGAAATTTCATCTAAGCTCCCACCCGCCGGCCGCCGAGTGGAAGCATGTTGTGCTGGAGCAGTTAGGCAGTGTCTGGATTTCTTTTTTAAAAACTGTCTTGGATGGCTCGGCCACCTTGTGCAAGATTTGTAAACCGTGTGCAAAACTCAGACTTGTGCAGACAACCAGAGAAGTTGTAAAGCTGCCTTCTGCATACAGGGCTTCCCCTGCCGAGTTTGTGCTTTGTGTAACCCTGTGACCTCTCTTCTTTCTCTCAACTATTTTTTAAAAACCTCTCAAAGTCTTGCTCAGCCAAACTGGCTTGATGGTAGTTTGTAAATGTGCTAGAAACTGCTGCTCTCCTCTGCAGCTATGAGTATGTTTCAAATGCTTCCAAATGGCACGCAGTCTAGGACCAATTTCCTGAGCACTTTTGACATTGGGCTCTCAAAGATTCCCTTTATATCTAACTTTCTAAATGAAAGCAGATGCATTAACCCCACGCGGGCAAGTTGTCATCAGTGGCTGGCAGGGGAGGAGAGGTATT
The DNA here is from genome assembly GCF_024542745.1 of Macaca thibetana thibetana. Taxonomy (NCBI): domain Eukaryota; kingdom Metazoa; phylum Chordata; class Mammalia; order Primates; family Cercopithecidae; genus Macaca; species Macaca thibetana. The sequence continues at coordinate 133,589,359 of NC_065585.1, forward strand.
AGGAGTCCATGGTGCAACAGAAGGGACATGGGATTTGGCACTGGGTGGAGTAGCTAGGAAGGACACAGTTGGCCTAAAGCTAAGGCAGAAAATACTAGTCCATCCTCTGGGGATAGGTTACTCCATAGAGATGACCACAAATAAGGAAAGAAAAACACCCAGGTCAGGTCCTCCCCCAAGTCCACCAGATTCCCTGCCATGGTCTTGACTCAGGACCATGATGTAAGTACTAATTCAGCTGCAGGTACACATGATCTCCCTCCCCCAGTCCCAGAGGTCGCATGCTCATTTTTCCACTTAAGCCAAATTTTTCTTCTTGCCTTAAGTTAACACATCCCCAAAACATATGTAAAAAGTAGAATCTATAAAGAAAATAAATGTTTTGAACCGAGAAGAGGATGAAAACAAGTTGTAAACATGTAACCGAAACAGAAAATACACATCAGTTCACTTACAGAACCAAACGAGGTTACATTGAACCATTTCCAATTAAAGAAAAGGAAATTATTTTTTCTTTAGCTCTTAAATTTAGGAAAAGAATCACTGTAGCATGCTCACCTTGAACTAGGGATTGGATATTGTGGTTCTTGTAGAAAGGAAAAAAATCTGTGAGGGTTATGGAAAACAGTTTGGAAATCTAAGGTGAAGGGGTCGGGAGAATAACTGGAAGATTGCATAGTTGTGAAACAGTGGCTTCTCATCAAGGTGAACAAGTGCATCATCTGATAAAATAGCATTTGATATATATTTTTTCCTGTTCATTTCTGTTTGCGGTATTTTGTTCTCTGTCCACCAGACATTTCATACACTGAAACATATATACAGTACACACACACACACACACACACACACACGCGCTAGCACGAAACACCTGAAGTACACACCCATCCTTTGAAAGGACCCCACACCACTAGTTCTGGCAAAGTTTATATTCACCCATCATATACTTTTATCACATCCTAACCCACTTCTGGTCAAAACTCATCTCTTGGATTCTTTCATTAGTAACTAAAGGGGGTGGGGTGTGGTGGAAAAGGATGGGGACATGAAGGAAAGCCTCAGAAATGGCTCTCTTCTCTTGCTGAACTTCTGTGGAAATGCCTCTCCTTTTGGTTAGGGGGACACTATTTTTTAAGTGATGGGAAAAACAACTGCCTCTTTTAAAAAAAAAAAAAAAACTTTCTTGAGGTAAACATTATTGGTTAACGCCCTAGGCAGGGGACAATTTTACAGCACTGTAGAGAAATCTTGGAATAAAGAAGAAACAACACAAAAGCATAACATCAGTGCTCCGAACATTTAAAAAGCACATCTATGTCTTGATTTATTCCCCTTTCCTCTCATTCAGCCTATTCCTTCTACTAGCATGTGGAACAGAACAGAAAGATGAATGATCTCCCATCTCACATTGGGCATCCCTTATCCCATCCCCACCGTAAACCTCTCTTGCACACATACTAAAAGTTGTGAATTAACCGACAAAATAAAGATGACCATACTGTACATTTTTCCATTCTATCTGCCTCAAGCATATATATATGTATATAAATATATATATATATGATAGTTTACATTAATATAAGAAATAGCAAAGGTCTTTTCGTTACACTTTATACAGAACCTCTGCATCTTATCTTTATTTTCTATTCTCTCTGTCTCACTTTTTGGATAAACAGTTGGCTATAGCAATCTATAGTAAGGCTTCACAGAAAGAATTCTGCATGTTTTGTTTTTCTCTAAGAACCAAAGTATATAAAATGAGGTTTGATTCTAGCACCTTATACAGTATTAGTGATGTTGTTCCCTTGGGAGAAATTAGCACTACCCAACGCCCTAGGTGAATCTCCACCAGTTACAGAATATTTAAGGTATTGCCAAAGGCAGGACAGAAAACATAGCAGAGATGGAGAAACGAGAGGCGAACAAAACCAAACCCCAAGATTTAAGTCTTAGCAACATATAAACAAAATCTTAAAAACATGTCAAGTTGCTGTCTCCAAATTAATAATGATCTAGTGATTCAGTATCATCAATTAATCCTTTTAAGTTACTCTTCCCCATGAGGTAAGTAAATATTATGATACTCATTGTAGATGGAGAACCCATGTGTGGGCCTTATGCAGGTCACAGGGAAAACTGAGTCAGGACATGAAGTGAGGGATGCCCAACTTCCAGCCTCTTATTCCCAAACTGTCCCCTGCCACCTTTGATTGGTGAGTTGAGATTTTGGGGAAAGCAGCTTATTGGCCACTAATGGGGAAGCAAAACAAACAAAGAATTAAAAGAAATATATATCAGCACCAAAGGAAGTTCAAAAGAAGCTGCACTTTGCTCCCTTATCAAATATTCTGTGCTATGGAGACAGCAACTTTCACAAGAAGGAAGAAGAAAACTTGTCACAGGAGAGTAACCCATCTCATCTGTTGTGCCTTTCCCAAATGTCAACACGCTCAAGAGAGCCATTAGTTCCAGTCGAGTAGTATATATTTTTGCAGAGGAATGATCAACTCCCACCAAAGCTGCATCAGAACCTCAATTATATAGTTATATAACTATAGTGATATATCTATATCTATATCTATGTATATATTTATACATTAAAGTCTTTTACTGCACTGGCACATAATACCATTTGCTGGCATTGCTGTTTGCTGCAAGTGGCCGCCTTGAGTGGAGTTACACAACAGAGAAGCACCACGAGAAAAGGCACCACAAGGTTCGAGAAGTTAAATTGTTTGTTGTCACTGCCCTGACCTCGCCATGGTGGGGGAACAGAAAAGTCTTTTGAGCAACTGATTCAAAAGCTCCCAGCCCATGTGCATCTGTCCCTTCAAACTCAGCAGGGAGAGAGGGAAGAAAGAGCATGACGTTGCTGTTTTTAATGCAATTTTCTTTTTGGCTAATAGAAAAGAAAAACAGTTTCTTTTTTTTCTTTTCAAAATAAGGGGTCTCAGACACTGAAAACCCAGCTCTCCTAAAACAGTAAAAAAAAAAAAAAAAAAAAAAAAAAAAAAAAAAGCCTTGTGCTAAGGAACGCCCTACACGGAAATCTGTCTTTCTAGCATAATTACTCAGTCGCAATGCAATCGAAAAAAAAAAGAAAGAAAGAAAATGAAGGAAATTACATCCATAGGCACGATTTGCCACAAATAGCACCAGGTCTAGATTAATGAGGACAGACAGATGTCCACATCTGTCCACATAGCTGAGAACCATGGGTGTTGACTTTGAGTCAACATTACTCCATCCTCATAGTCTGGCCAAGAAAATGGAAGTCATTGGCCATCTGGAGCACCAAGAGTTAAATGTGCCACTGATGAACCAGAAAAGGAGAGGAGGCAGTGGAGGACTGCAGAGTGGATATTAAACGGCATTTTAATTTTTATTAGCATACTTGCCGGCCTTGAAATATTCCGTCCTAGGTTTCTCCTTCCAGGCAGGGAGCCACGTCCCACGTGGGACTGGGGAACCTGTATCTGTGGCAGGAAGATCTGAACATGGTGTGGGGGATACAGGGGCCCAGCGTTCTCTCCAGTCATTGTCCTTCCTGACTCTAGGTCTGGGCTGGACAAGGGAGGTCAACTGGCCATGCTGGTGTGAACTGCAGGCTCCCACGACTTACTTTCCACGGCCCAAGCTGGTGGTGACAAGATAGGAAGACCCGGGGCCAGGATCAGAATGGCTCCCTGTGCTGGGACCTTTCTTCCCAAATGTGGACCAATGCTTCTCTCAAAGACAAGAGGCTGCTTATCGGGTGGGGTGGGGTCCCACCCAATAGCCTCTGTGATATACTTATTTCCTTGAGCTGGAGGTTTTAGCTAAAACAGGTTTTCAAATTCTGATGCTTGTCTATACCAAAAGTGATGCTCCCAAGTGCAGTATAAGGAAAATAAATGATTCCTATCACGTTCCAACAATCTGAATTATTTACCCAAGTCTACTTTTGCTGTGTGGAAAACAGGGCCAAACAAAAGACTTCTGCCAGACCAGTTCTCCATTTGCAAGGAGGCTTCCTTAGCCCCTTCATGGGAACAGAAAAGTCACCTCACCACCACCTCCCTTTCCCTGGGTCTCCTCTTAGGCTATTTTCCATGACACACCTACAATAACAGACTGGAGTGTCTGGGAGCCTTTTCCTGTGGTTCTAGGACAGTGGTCTCTGCCCATTTTGCTGGCTTCCATGCCTCTGCCTTTCCAGTGATCTAAGGTTCTTGGTACTCCAAGAACCAGTCCAGCAACTGTACTACGCGAAGTCTAAATGGCAATGTGCATTCTGAGCTGCTAGGAGTGGGAAGGGAAGATTTTGCTCTTAGCCTTTACACCTGGGGAATTTTCATTCAGTACTTCCCTCCCCTCCGGCTTTATCTATGGGCAAAGACTATGTTTTGCATGTAATAGGTGCTCAGTTAAACTAATTAAGAATAAGGGCTTCTTTCCCCATCCAAAGGGTGCATTAATTACATAGCATGTCATCAATCACATGCATAAGGGCTCTCCCTGACCTGTCACACAGGGTATCAATAAGCAATACCTGTGTAGTTTGAGGGTGATCAAGGGCAAGGTATTTTCTAGCCCTCCCCTAAAATTTTGGCTAAGTCACTTCCACAGAGATCTTCCCCAGAGAGATGGAGGCTAGAAATTGGCTCATTTCTATGCTTTTAGGTCGAGACTTTGGTTAACAGGAGGTGGTCATGAACCTGCATCTAGGAAGGTCCAGCTCACAGGCTTTCTCCTTAGCCTATAGTTTACTATAGACTATTTTTAACACCAGCAAACTCCAGAGTAAAGGAAAACATGGTATGAGCTTTGGAAGCTGTATTCTACTCACTCAGCTCTTCTCAGGATGTAAGAACCAACCATGAGGATTAGATACATGGAGGCAAAGGGAAGAAGGCAAGAATCCCAGCTGGAAAGGGTGAGTTTCATACGGTGACTAAAACTTCACACAGTGAGCAAACTTCCTGTCCTAGAGAAACTGGAAGAGGAACAGGGGCACCCGCCATTAGCTTGGAGTTGACAGGTTCTCAACCTTTCCTCGTACGGAGGCGTGTTTGCTCAAGCACAGGTTCCATGGTGGCGGGGGGGAAATATTTGGAATCTCAAAAGTAATGATGTTTATGACTCTGCTTCCTGAAAACCCACAAATACACACACAAACCTGTTTGTCAGACAGCCCATGCTCAGGGTGGACAGGAGCAGTGAGACTATTTTGTTAGCCCTTTAGGGAAAATTACAAATTATATGCACTCAAGGCTTTGAATTACCTGAGAAGTTCAACTAGTTTTGCTTTAAAGAGAGTCAGTTAGCAGCGTCTTCAGCCTTACAGAGTGAACACGGAAAAGTTTCTCGGGAGAAAAGTATCCAAGAAAAGCTAAGCAAATCCAAAAAAGAAGCCCATGAAAATCACCATCATTATGAGAAGACAGATTGGATTCCAGTCTCCTGGCCTCTGCTGGCTGCCTCCCTGCGGCAGGTGGAGGGGTTGAGAGAGCCCGTGACCAGGCACAGAGAAGCCCAAAATGACCCTGCAGGGTGAAGTCAGTGAGGCCAGAGCCAGGACCTTGTGGCCTGTTTTCAGGCGCACACAGAGCCAGAAAGTGCTGGAAAGCTCAGCCCAGCTGCAGGGAGAAAAACGGATTTCCTTTAAACAACAAACCACCTCCAGACATCAGGAGAAGACAGTGACACCCAAGGGGCCTCCTTTCTTTCTTCCCCTTCTCTCTCTCTTTCCTCGCTTCCTTCTTGCCTTCTTTCCATACTCTCCAAACCCCAACTTTTTTTCTGCAACAAATGTGTTATTTTTTTTAAAGTAAAAGAAAACCACCATGTAGAAGGCAGGGTGGCACCATCAACCCTTCCAGCATGACACTGTCATCTTCCCATGTCCTTTTCATATTTCTTTCTTCCTACCCCAAGAAGCCAATTTTCTGTTACACCAGAAAAACCAAACAAAAAGATTTCTTAAAAACATGTCTTGCCACAAAAGAGTCCATGTAAGGAAAAAAGATAATGAAAACCGTGTACAACGGGGATCAGGGCTGAAGACAAGAGGTTGTAGAAGCTGGAATGTATTTGGCCATCGTAGGGAAAGCAGAGAGTCAGTTTGCTGTCCTCACTACTGCGGCTACCATGCCTGGTGAAGGGAGAGGAGATGGAGCGGAGGAGACAGGACGGATGGTGCTGGCACGACCGTCTGGAGCCACTGGCTGTATGCCACACCCTGAGTGTCAGGAAACACAGGCTGTGCACATGTGACAGTTTAGAGGAGGGGATCCAAAGCTACCTCTGGGGATCTGGGCTTGAAAGGGTTTCTCCAGGCTTGGACAGACCCTGTGATTGCCTCACACCTGACACCAGGTCTTCCAGGTGGACTCTTATGAAGCCCCTGCCTGGATCGGAAACATCCAGAGACCATGGATCCCAACACTGCAGGTGGCCTCCCTTGCTCCTCCAGCCAGAGGAGGAGGCCCAGAACCAGACCCTGCCCCAGAAAGAAACTTAGGGTTCAGCGTGCCCTGCTGCATCAGCACCTGCTTCCTCCAGCCCACCTGAAACGCTCTTCTCCCACACAACCAAGTATCGTGTCGCTCCAGGTCATGCCAATTCTGTCTGAGGGCAGAAGGGGCTCTAGGTGGCTTTTCATGCTGTGGGCACTTGGGTTCCTGCTGAAGTCTATCTGGAGGACCCCAGACTTGTCAATGCTGCCGCTGCTGTGGGGAGGTACCCAGAGCTGCTGAAAAATGCATTCTGCCTCCCACAAAGCAATTGCCCTGCGGTGTCCCCTGTCTACCAGAGATGCCAGGAGGACTTCATATTTAGGCAGGGAAGACACTTGCCCCGAGTCCTCATGGCTTCAAGGGGCCAGCCTCCACTTCGCCTGCAGAGATTGGTGGTGCAGAGGAGCTAGACAGAGCAGGTTTGGTTGTCACTGGCCAGAGATCTTGGCAGCCAAAGATCATCTACCACTGGCCAGTCTCAGAGCGGTAACGTCCCAGCTTACTTGTCCACAGCACACTCCCCTGTTTTCCCCTACTGTGGCGACCGCTGCGCTAATAGATCGGATGTACTCAGTGTGATTTACTTTCCAGAACGTCCAGGAGTTGTTTAGAAAACTGCTTCCTGTGGATCCCAGGTTGTTCTGTGAATCTGCTGAGAATACTGGTAGCAACTAGAGAATCTCTCAAGTCCCAGTAGAACCCTGCTATTGGCTTTCTGTCACTTATGGAGGAAGTGAAGGCATATACCAGCTCAGGGGTTTCTTCATGACCCTGTGCCTGGGAGAAAGGAAAAAGCCATCTAGCCTAGGTCAATTTCAAGCCCGGCAAGAGCCTTAAACATCAGAATACTCTGTTTCATCAAACTGTTTCAGCCCTTTAAGAAAAAGATACATAAGAATATATACAAGTAATATGCCCAAGACAGGCACATTTATGTATCTCGATGGATCAATAAGCTTTGGATGCAGTTATATGCTCATGCTCTCCTCTGTTCTCATAATCTCAGATCATCTCAGAGTTTATGTGGCTTTCAGCTCTCTTTCTCTCTCTCTCTCTGGAGTTTAAAAATCAATGTTAATTTCAAACAAATACAAACGAAGCCATCAATAACGAGCAGGTGCCATGAGGTTAGCGGTCAGCAGGGGGAGATGTGAGCAACCACATCACAGGGATTGTTGTTATTTTGAAGAGCGAGTGCCCTAGACAGCCCAGCCGCTGGGAAAACAGCGTTTTCACTTACTGGTCCACATTAGCTTCACAGGTTATCAGTGAGTGTCCCAACTGCCTAAGTAACATCACCTGTTCCTCTCTCCAGCCCTCCACTTCTTTAAAGGCTCCACGAGGACCCAGGGCCACGCCTTTTAAAGGCACATGGATTTAAAAAAAGGAAGAAGCAGAGCCTGTCCTGGGCTTCAGGCAGGCTAGGCCCAGGGCAATGCTGGCGGCCTAGGGCAATGCTGGAGGCCCTCTCAGTGGGGGTGAAATGACAGCTCCTGCAGGGGTGGGGGCGTATTTGGTGGAAGCATGCAGCAACAGTGGTGTCAAGGCAAGTGAAAAGGCTGCAGCGGTTGCATTTGGACAGACAGCTCGGACCTGAAGCAATGTGCGTGGAAGCATGGGCCTCGAAGAAGGCAGGCCTTTTGGAGTCAACGCTGGGGCCCACTGGTGAACACAGGCTGGAGAGGGGCAGAGACGTGGCTGAGACGCTCAGGATGATCTGGGCAAGTTGGCAGCACCAAAGCTGAGGCCCCCCTTTCCTTGAGCCTGGGTTTGGTTAAAAGGAAAGGAGCACCTCAGCACTACCTCAGCTGCCTAAGGAAACTCACCACGGGCCTCCGCAGTCCCGTGTCCACGGTACAGGCCACCATGGACCTCTGAGTCTCACGTCTCTTCCAGCAACCAAAGAGCAAGTCAAATCACCTTCCCTTTCTCCCAGTCCTTTCTTCCCTCTGGAAGGAAAAGAAAGTAACTCTCCTCTTTCCTTAAAGGCTGGCATCATATCATGATTTTCAAAATAACAAGTGGCTTCTCTCTGGTTCTAGTACATAGAGGAAGCCCCCACTGGCTTCTGAGGATGTTCTTCTGTGGCAGGAAGATTTCTGAGGATTCAGGGAGACTGCCCTAGCAATACTGAAAGGACATTCCTAAAGCTAAAAGGCTCTGGGAGCATTTCCAGAAAGCTTCGATTTGGGGCTGGAATTCCAACCTGCTTAGCTCAGTAGGTGGTTTGGCTCTTTGTAGAAATTTGTGAACCTCCAGCATGGCACTGTACAAATAATTTGAATCCTTTGACATGTGCTACAGTTTAGAATTCAGACTTGGTTCACTGAGTATGTTTGGGAAGGGAAGAACTTTTTGCACATGGAAAAATGAATGAGAAATTTTAAAAGGCTTTGCTTTATGTGAGGCAGCTAAGAAATTGAAAACTCCTCCCACCAAAAAAAAAAAAAAAAAATGGCAGTCACATGTTTTGATTTGTTTTCGAGTAAAGACCCTTGTCTTTGGAAGCCAAGACTTTCCAGCAAACAACAGTATACCAGACTCTCCAAGGAAACCAACCAACCCCAAATCCCCAGCTATTCCAGGACAGCATAAGTGAATTGTTCTCTGGGTCTGAAGACAGAAGAAAAAGGCTATGGCAAAACTGAAGCTGAGCCTAGAAGGAATAACTGAAATAAAGAACCTTATGTGCTGGTCACAAGGAATTTTCACTGCTATTTGCCTTCATTTTCCCACAAAGGAAGTAGAACAACCAGTATTTGTTTGCTTCCCACAAGAGCATTTTCTGATGGAAGCCAAAGAATTTAAAGCCCTTCCTTCTTGTCTAAATATCTGAGAAGGAAAGGAGAGTAGCTTTTCTGGGGCAGAAAGAGAACTCCTTTCTTGACCCACATTGAGACAACTCTGTTATTCTGTCCTCTTGGAATCTTTTAAAATATATCCATTAATCGAAAGAGAGTGGAGGAACTGGATTATGTTCCCTTCCTCCACTGCACCTTGCACACAATTGGTGTTTAGATTTTTAAATAGGAAGCAAGCCTGATCATCGTAATACTTTTATCTTCAAAGCACTTTACCAGTCATGATTACTTAATCCTCACAACACCCCTGTGAGGTAGGTAAACGATATTCTTCCCATTTTACAGAAAGAGAAATTGGCCCTAAGAGTGACTTGACTTAGGTCTGTAGAAGGATAAAGTCCTGGATTTTTTACTTGCAATAACATAATCTGTTCTTGAGAATGTGCCTCTCCTTTCTTTAGATGTTTTCTCTGACCCTTTTGTTTAAAAAATAAAATGCTTAAGCACGTCACTCCGTAAAATCAATTTCCTCTGTTTGAAAAGAATACGTTTTTCTAGTTTTGCCCCAGAGAGTATAGGAAGGAATGCCTAGATGGCCACTAATGTTCTCCTCCCGCATACTTCCGGGAGCCTTCCTCTTCGTCACTATTCTTCCTACCCATCTACTGAGTCCTGTTGTTCCCCATGGCTCCATGTGTCCATCTTCAAAGTTCTTGTTCTCAAATTTGGGACAGTTCATTCACCGTCCATCCCAGTCAAAAGCGGGTGCTGATGAGAATGGAGAATCAGGGATGAGGTCTCATGTACTCTCTCCTTTTGTGACTATCAGAAATACCTTGTGGAAATAAACCATCCCAGCAGGACTTGACCTGTCCACAGAACAGTCAGATGCACAGTCAAGCACAAGTCATTCCTGAATTCCAGACTATGATCTCGTCCCTTGTGCTGCCAAAACAATCATATTAACCTCAGAGAGCAGGGTCAGAGCAGGAGGGAAAGGAGTTCTGGTCAGGGCTCCGCTGGGAAAGAGCAGGAGGCGTTGGCAGCAGCCACCGAGACCTGCTCGTGCGAGCTCCATCTCGTTTAGGGACAGTTCCAGGAGGGGCCTTGTTTTCTTGGTGAGAATTTCTATATCAAAATACACCTGAACTCCAAGGAAAAGGCCAGAGCCAGGTTGACTGATGCAGAACAGTTGAAGTTTCTGGAATTTTTCTTTCCAAGAAGGTTCTCAGAGCTGATAGAAAATCAGCCTCACGGCTGGCCCTCCTGGAACCCCAGTGCCTCCTGGGCTCCCACCTGCCCTCACTCCAGGTTAGGTCCGAAGAAGAGCAGAGGCTCTCAGGACAGGTCTGTGTTCTTGCTCAGAGTGTATCTTGGTATTTGAATTGATAACAGTCAAACCATAGTCAAAAGAAAAAAAAAAGGAAAGAAAAATAAATTCAATGTAACACTTCCAATTGAATTGTAAGAAAAAAATACCTTGTTTTAGAAAAAAATATTAGTGCTATTCTCCAGTCCTGTTTGTCTCTGAATCCTTGCCTGCAGGTTCCGCTCAAAGCACACAAGGGAGGGAAGAAAACCCACCATTGGGACCCACATTTTGGCAGATGGAACAATTGTTTAAAAAGAAAAAGATTCGGTGTTTTTCTTTTTCTGTACTCTGCAGAGAGGGGAAGAGAAGGTGGGTCCATTTGATGAGGTGAGCATCAAGATTGAAAAAGATTGGAAGGAAGAACAAAGGTGAGAGAGATTTCCTGAAGAGCTTGCAACCACCTTAAAAACAGTCTCTAAATACTCTCCATTCACTCCTCTTGTCTGCCCAAAGCTCAATGAATATCAGTGTTCAAATGCATCCTTCCATACATTCTCCGATACTTTAGGAAGAATTAACATCAGGAGATTTGGTGTTAGAATTACAAGTGGCCGGCTCAAGATAGGTGACCAAGGGTCACCTGACCAGGGTACCACTGACCTGGGTTCACAGTGCTATGAAGTCTCTAAGAACTACAGGTATGTGAGACTCCTCCCTGTCCCGCCGCGCTCCCTGTTCATCCTGTGGCTTCCGGGTGCCACCGCACCTGGAAAACACTCTCTCCTCCTGTGGTTCCATTTCCCAAGAAATGAGGTCACCACTTTTTCTCATGTGACGGCTTTGCTACAGGCAACATGACGAATCCTCCAAGCATCCCTGAGCAGGAGAGAAGGAAGCGGTTGGCCTTCTTTCTCTCCACTTTACAGATGGAGAAACCAAGGCACCGAGAGGTGAAGTGAGTTATCCACAATCACAGTGGGGACCCTGAATCAGCCTGTGACATTTCCTGATCTTTCTGGGTCTAAAGGAAAGCCCCTAGGAAGTCTGCAGCTAAAACAAATCTCCTGAGCCCACTCTAGCCCGAGGATCCCAGAGCTATGTCAAAGATGGACAAACAGACCAGGGGAGCTCATCTAACAGATGATGGGTTGTCTGTACCCACCGTGACAGATGGCCAAATGTTGCTTACAGAGGGATGTGCACTGGATTACCAATTGGCACTATACTAAAGGGAAATTATTTCTTTGTCCTCACTGGTTTGAGAATGACTTTTAGGGGTAGTTGGGGTCCTGGGATTTGTGTTAGGGAATGACAAGGGCAGCATCTCCTCCTGGGACCTGCGTACTGTTCTGCATGTGATGGGGCAGCCTGGGGCAGGTGTCCCTAGGTCCTGCCTGCTCATTTCCAATGTGGTCTATTCTTAGCTCTTGACACAGGGTGTTGGCCAAGAGCAGGAGGAACTCCCACAGTGGTCCGTCTGCTGCCCTCGGGAGCTGTCATTAATAGCACTCACGACCTTTGTCTCCAGGATATACCAGCCATGGTCTGCCAGCCAGTGCAAGGAAAGCCACAGGAGTAAGGAGCAGATGGTGCCAGGGAGAGCTGAATAAGGCAGACAGGACCAGGCGAGCCAAGGAAGGAGGCTGCAGCAGGATCAAGGCAGCACCCTTGTCTTTTGATATTTGGCCAACAGCATGAGATGCAGTGTTTAAGCAAGAAGTGAAATGTTTAGAATAGCTAGGGATGGGTGAGAAAGGAGCTTGTGTTGCCACCGCAAGAATTCAGATTAAGCATCATCTTTTTTTTTCCCAGTAAAGGGGGATAGAAAAAAATCTCTGGTAGGGTAGAGTTGTCTTTTTATCTTTTTACATGTTTTGAAATTGGGACAGGCACACATTGATTGAGGATGCTGGCGGAAGTCCTCTTGCAAGCTCATGGGTTTGTAACCTGTGATGGGCTGGCCCCTGCCATTTCCGTGTTCTGGAGGTTGAACCGTGGGTGAGAATGGAATGTTGCTTCTATGACAATGGCCAGTTTGGGCTGAGGAGAAAGGGACAGAAGCTTAAAGAGGTTCCCATTGTGCTCATCTGGTTCTCAGCTGGACCTTGATAAGAGGAACCAACACTGATTTACGTTCACTCCCTAAGGGATAACTGTGTTGTGCTTGATGAAGGGGGCTGCCCAACAGGGTCTAGTGACCAATAAATGTTTGAAAGTGAAATGAATAGAACTGCTCCCTGTAAGACTGGTCCAGCCCCTGGGCCCACCCCTCTGGGTCCTTCCATTTCACTCCTGCAGTCTTCCCCAGGTCTCCCTTAAGCTCCTCCAGATTTCCCTGACGGTTTCCTAGTTCACACTGAGAGTATCACATGGATCTTGGTGAAATTAATGGCAATAAGCTCTCTTCCTTTTACATTATCTGAATTTAAATCTCAACCTCCACAACCAAATCTGGTTGTGTTAATATTTTTCAGTTTGGCAAAGAAAAAATAGATTTTAGCTTCTTGGTAAGAAAATCAAATTAAAGGTACACAAGGAGATTCCCCTCCTTCAATCATGAAGCCACCATCCAGAGCAGCTGTCATCACACATACAAGGCCTGGAAGGGCTCATTTTGAGTAAGGAGCCACTTTTCTTGGCAAAGAAAATGCTACCATCTGTGCCAAACGAATGCTGGGTGACAGTCCCCAGCCCAGCTCATCCGAGCGAGCCAGGAGCATGAGAATATGGCCTGCTTCATTCTCTTCTAGGAGCTGATATCCTTTGCTCCAAGCCCAAGGCTCTGAGCCTGCACACTGTCATGCTCTTCTTGCTCTGTCCCTGGATCATGGAGAGAGGACCCCCGTGCTAAGGTCTGGGGGCATCAAAGCTTGGGGTTGGTTCTAGCCCTTCCATGAGCAAGCAGCCGACCAGATGGAGAAAAGAAAGGTGGTGTTTCCTCTACCTGGCTTGTGAAGACTGCAAAGGGGTTTAGGTGTACAGCAAGAAGTGAGGCCATGGCCCACCCAGTGCAGCTTCAAACCAGATCCACATCAGGGACCTTCTTTTCTGCCCCCATGACTGTGCAGTGGGAGGGAATAAAACTGGAGGAAGAATGGAGAAAATGATGTAAATTGGCGCTTTTCTAAAACCTGTAAATTCTTTCTGAGAATCAGGCTCATATCCGGGCAGGGTCAGACATCCGTGGCATGAGACGCCCCCCAGCCAGGGGAATCACCTTCATGACCACGGGCCAGACAGGATCATGGGATTCCGAGGGGCCACCGCTGTGGAGGGACTGGGTTAGAGCCATGGGGACCATGGGGTGGTCTTCAATGATTCTGTGCCTGGGAGGTGTGGTGTGGGGGATCCCCAGGCCATGGGGAAATGTCATCTTCCCTGCCCAAGGGTGTGTTGTGATGGCAGCATGTCTGGGCAAGGGAGATGGGGCCTCTTTCATTCTGGCCCCAGATCTGCTTGGGTGAGTGTCCTACCAGTGTCCTGGTACCCATGTTGCTGGGACAAGCCTGACCCTGCAGAACCAGGTGACACCTTCCAGAGGCAGAGTGCAGGAGAGTGTTAGAGACATGGGAAGCTTTGGGGTGAGTGAGGCCAGAGGGGGTTGATCTGATGGTCTGAAGCCTCCCTAGCACCCCACATCATGGCCTGAAGAGACAGGGAGCCCCCATTCCGGATGTCACAGGCTTCAGGCAGTGAACTCAGGGGACATCATCCCAATGTCATCTGATGGGACTGAAGTTTCCTTTTACGCAGAGGCTGGGAGAAGAGGCAGACCTGCTGAGCAAGGGAGAAGCAGAGTTTGCACAAAGGACTCTAACACCATTATAGCTTGGCGATACTACCACATTTCTGAGAAGAAAAAGTAGAGCCAAATATTCTATGTGGTTAGAGGAATAAAATATGGGGCTTAGTGGGCATACTTGATGGGGGAGTCATCAGGGAATGAAAAGGAGATAGTTTTTGTATTCTCTATCTCTGGGCACCAATGTGCTTACCAGGCCTTAATACTGGAAATGGATTGATTTTCTTCAGGAGGTCCTGGGAAAGAAATGGGCCCAGAGACTTAAAATTTTAAAAAAACCTAAAAACATCACGGGCATTCCTCTGGGAAGCAGCTGAAGCAGCAGCCCTGGAGGGTTGTCAGGGACTCAGGCAAATGAAAGATTAAATGCTGATGCCCAGTGTGGGACAAAGAGCGACCCTGTCACGGGGCGGCCTTAAGGATCTGGGCTTTCAGGACCAAAGTCATCTGGGTCCAGAGACACGGTCCCCAGGTGGTCTCAGCACTGAGTGTGTATGGAATCCTGCCTTGACGCCCAGGACCATTCACTGGAAGGGGAAGGGCCTCGGGGGAAGGACCCCAGGGGAGATGATGCCAGAAAGTTTCAGGGTAACTGGGAGTGTGGGGAGCTGCTAGAGGCTGATGACAAGAGGACACTGAGGACAGCGCTGGCCTGGTCCTTGCCATCAGGTCTCCCCTGCCTCTTCCATGCCTTGCTCTCTACTTCTTTCCTTGCTTTTCTTCCTTTTCCTGCATCTCTACAAAACCAGCTTTCCCTGCTGCTGCTCACAGATGCATATTTTCATTTTCTTTGTGAAGAAAGTACTGGCATGATGGAGGAGTTCCAGGGAGGGGCGAGGATGCCTTTTCAAGTGAGAAGTGTGAAATTAAAAGATTGCTGAAATGTCCCGTGATCTCCTCATTTGTTCCTAGTGGCTAAGACCCTGGAGGCCCTCCCTGAGTTGGAAGTTGCCATCCCAACTCCTGGTGCTCCCGGTCAGCTCAGCATCTACCGTTCTCTTTGTAAGTTTCATGTAAACATGGCAGGATGCACACACAGGGACACACACGCGCTAATTGTACAAGAGTGAAATAGAGGTGGCGAATTAAAACCTGTGACTGCGCTGAAACAAAAAGAAGGAAGAAAGAAAGAAATCCAAGAACAGACACACAAGCAGAAGTGGCAGAAGTCCCGAGGGGATGCATGAGGGCGTTTCAAGGAAGATGCGCTAAGGACAGACGTGGGCCAGCTCCAGGTGCACAGAGCCCTAGACCCAAGGCAGACAACAGGTGGGACCCCACCAGCTAAAGCGGATGCCCAACCCTCCAATGACCTCACCTTCCCCAGCCTAGCAGAGTACATCGCAGAGCTCAGGCACGAAGCCCTTGAAAGGCAGCAGGCTGGTGCGATTCAGAAAAGTGCCTCCGACTAGATTCCAACTCCCAAGTGACTCTCCAGGGGCCCACAGGTGGGTCCTTTGATGGGCGTGCAGAGCCCTCCTGGCTGGTTTTCAGTGCTGCCTGTGTGTGCTCTGTTCGTCCTGCTTCCTAGAGTTGGGGGCTCCTCCTCCTCCTGCCCACCAGGGAGGCCCGAGGGGACCCCCGGGTCAGGGACGGGGAGAGGACAGCACCACGATGCTTAGTAAGGACGCATGAAGTCCAGGAAGTCCAGACAAAGAAGAGAGCATTCAGTTTCACAACTGATGTTTGAAACTTGTTCTTTAAAAAAAAAAGGTTTTAGATAAACAATGAAGGGGGTGGGAAGGAGAAGCCTCACTGAATAATAATTGTTTTTTTTTTAAAAAAAAAAAAAAAAACTCCACAAACATTAAAAAAATCCCTCAGTTATTGAACTTGTGTTAAGAATAGTTCAATGTGAGGTCTTGCACCCTAAACAGGTATATATTTGGAAAAAAAATCGCAGCTACACACAGCAAAGACTAACAGTATTTACTTAAAAATATTGTGTGTGTCTATATATATATATATACTTATATATATATCTTTTTTGTGATTTTTTTCTTTTCCTTTTTTTTTTTTTTTTTTGTTTTGTGCCCAAGTAGAGATACGATGGGATTGAAACGATGCCCTAGAACAGAAATATTCTTTAAAGGAACAATACTTTGAAAAATAAAAAGTTTTTAAATGGTTGAACATACTTGCAACACCTGCAGAAATTCAACTTGATACAATGAGAAAATAAACAGTGGAATCAAATCCTCACCCAAATGGCACGGCCTCTAAGGCCTGGAGTCCGCTGCTGCTGTGAGTCTCGCCACCCAAACCAGGGCTCGTGGGCAGGCGGCATCCCTTCCCTGCCACTCCAGAGCCCCTGCCCCCATGCTCTGCTGAACCAATCCGTAATCCAAGTCCATCTTACATCAGTTTTGTATATCTCTGGCAAGACTTTGCAGCAGGGACACACACATATATACGTGTGCTATGGGCACACACACACATACACACACAAACACACACATACTACACACACAAAATTTCCCACTCAACCCAGATGCACCAGGTGAGCTGAATGATTTTCAGCCAACCACAACGGTGAAAGACAGAAGCACCAAACAGTCTTTGAAATGGGTCAGTTATTACAATTTTGACTTTTTATATATATGTATATATATATATTCTAGTTTTCCTCTTTGTGTTATTTTTTTTTTTTAAAAAAGCACAAATGAAAAATGAAGAATTCTTTCCAGATCAGTTTAAGGCTTCCCACCAAATGGAAACAGAAGAGGCTTTACACAATATCACATGTGATAAATGTCTACCGTTCACAGCCTTAAAATGATGGAACTAATCATTGTTGCCAGTCACTGATTAAGTATTGTGCCTTTAAATTGATGTCGTTCTTTTTGCTACTATGCTGAGTTTTATTATTACTGATTATGTATATAGAAATCTCCTTTAATTTGCTTTAGAATGTCCTGTCCTTACCGAATTATTGGGGTGGCTTTTTGTTTTGTTCTGGTTTGCTTTTCACTGGGAAACAAATGTGATTCTTGCTAGGCAAATGCTGAAATGGCACATAGTCAGCCTTCAAGTAGCTGCTCCAGCCATTTGAGTTTCAAACAGCCCTCGAGCTCCTAGAAGGCTCTGCAAAGTGGGGAGAAGGTCCGGAGAGGAGGAGGAGAAACTGAAAAGAGGGACGGGTTTTATGCTTTCGCTTTTGGTAAATTTGTTTTCTTCAATACAAATAATCAGATAGGAAGAATAATTGCTTTATGTTGTCTTTGTTGGTTGGTTTTGTTTCACTTTTAGATTGTTTCATTTGATTGTTTAATTTCCCCTCTCCTGGTGCAAAAATCACCAGAGAGTTTTGCATGAGAAAACGTGACAGTACTTAATGAAACTCAGCACCTAAGGGCATAAGGCAGTTGAAGGTTTTTTGTTTGTTTGTGTTTGTTTTGTTTTGTTTTGTTCTTTCAATCAGCACCAATCCCATAAATGATCTACACTTGGTGTAAGGTAAAAAACATTTTTTTTTTCTTTTGGAGTGGAGACAACTCCTCCTTCTCCACTCTATGAACCATAGCGTGGGATTTTTCAATACTGTTTCTTATGTGTAAAAAACAAAAGAAAGGTTTTCTTTTTGTTTTTACTTACAAAACATAGAGAATATCTTTGTATACATACAGCGACTGGAAAGAAAGCTTATTTGAAGGGGTTGTGACTTATTAATTTTTTTTTTCTTTTGTAGTGGTGGTGTTGGTGTGGCGGTGTTGGTGGTGGTGGCGGTGGTTCTGTGTATTGGGGGAAGGGAGGGTTATATTTCTTGCAAGCGGTGTTTGCCGCAAACCAAACTTAAAGTCCCCTTCTCAATTTGGGTCAAGATGCTCTTAGAGTGAAGACTCATACTGTAGCAACTCATAGAGGAGTGGTCCGTCTCGATATCGAATGCCTACTGCGGTGGGGGTGATGTACTGCAGAATGTTAATAGTCCTTCTCAGCCTCCTGTCTACAAAATGAGCATCCCAAGCTGGGTATCGCTTTCTTGGCATGTCAATCTTAATGAGGGGCCCTTCTGGGAGGTAAGGACGCCCCAACGGGGTAGGGGGCCCCATGGGTCTCACTTGGAAAACGGGCAAGCAAGTGTCAGCCGTGAGATCCTCCTGTTGTTCCGTTACGGCTCTGGTGGGCGTAACCTGGGTCCCCCGGTACCCAGGGATCTGAGGCTCCATGGGCTCAACATCGGGGGGCAAAGGGATGCCCCAGAGCAGCTCGGCACAACAGGAGCTGGCAAGGATCTTAGCTCGTGGCCCCATGGGATGCAGCACACCATAGTATAAGAGCATCAGTGCGATCCCAGCCACAAAGCTAATAAAGACACAACACAGTGCTGGCACCGCATAGGAGTCAGTGGTCTCCGGGTCTCTGTAAAAATACCAAAGGAACGTCAAGGCAGCATTCTCGGTCAGGACTATCGTATAATATGCAAACATTCGATATCGAGTCCGCCCTTCCTTGACGTTAAACCAGCAGAAAATGTACACAATCCCTACCACCATGTTGAAGAGGATCTCCTCCCACTTGGACATGCAGAAGTCTGTTCCGCCATGGATGATCCAGAAGGCCATGGCGCACCAGTGAACCACCACGAAGATCCCAAAATAGAGCTGGAAGATGGAAGCAAAGAGGGCAAAAGAGATCACTCGGGATGAGATGGTGAAGAGGCGCCAGAAGAGCTGGATGACGGCCCCTCTGTAGCTCATGCTCTTCTTGTCGTCCCTGGAGTCCCGCAGCAGCTTGTGATAGGAGGCTAGCACCCAAGCCAGGGACATCAGGGAAGTCACAGAGGAGACACCTGCCGGAAAGACACAAACCCACACAGTCAAAACCTTGGACATCAACTGCAGGGTACAGCGAAGCTGCCGGCTGAGGAGACGCCCACATACACCACGATCTAAAGGAGGAGGGAGAAAGAAACACAGAATCAGGAACCGAACTTGGAGGTCACAGCTGCTCCCTACGCTGACAACTCGGGAGATGGAGCTTTTGTTTCAACAACCCCATTTGCCATTTTGGGAGCTCATTGGCTCAAGGGTGATACTGAGTCAGTGTATTTTGCTAGGGGGCTGAGAGGTGGGGCCACATCTGCCATGGGCAGGCCTTTATGGGTTCAGTCTTAAGGAATCATGCGATTCTTGTGGCACACAGATGTGCGGCTGGCATTGGTGTCCCTGTCACCAGTAGCCTATTCTCTTAGAGGAGCCCACAGGAGGAATCGCCAATTGTGAAGACCAAGGGTTTACCCACTGCCCTGAGTTCCGCACTGTTCTCCTCTGAGAAGGTGCTGGAATCATGCTTCTGCCTTTTTCTCACCTCACTCAAATTCCCAAAAGTCCCTTTCCTGAACCTTCTTCCAGTTAGCTTCTCCCCCACCTGCCACTCAAGGCCACCAAGATCCAGGACACTGGGATATCTCGCCCGTTTCACAGACTTCCTCTCACACCCACTCTGGTCTTTTCGGTCTCTCCACAATCCCTGTTGCTTTCTCCAACCGACTGCTGCTCAGAGTACTCTTAAGCCTTGACTTGTGAAGCTCTGTCCTTCTCTGGTTGCCCTCTGGGTTCAGCAGTGGTGTCATTCGGGCTTTGGGGGTGCCTCTTCCCCTTACTCATTTTCCAAGGCTTCTGAGGCCTCTGCACTTTACTCCCTGCATTTCCTCCCAAAATGGGCAAATATTCAGAGAGTTTGAGTGTGCCTAATCCCAAGTCATACCCATATTGCCATAGAGCAATTTTATATACAACTCTGACTACTTGATATTTGCAACTAAACCAAATGAAACATAATCCATTGTTATTGAAGTCTCCCCAAATCCACCCGTGAACAACCAGTCATTATTCGAGTTTTGTCATACAATCTCCATTTAAGCAAGATTCCCCCATTACCAACCCCCAGCTCCCCGTGCATCAGTTGCACAGTCCATCTGGGGTCTCTTTTGTTGGTCTTTTCTCCCAAAATTTCACAACTAAATGTAAGTAAATGCAACAGGAGACCGAATACTGTCCCACTGGCAATGACCCCCTTAGGAAAGCCTTACCCTCCCACAGAGCACAGTTTCCCCACGACATTCTTCCAGGTTGAAATCAAAGTTACCCAGTCATTTCTCCCTTAAGCTCAAAGATCAGATCCAGAAGCCCCATTCATCAAGACACCAGTTAAACTTCCCCAGAACGCCAGGCTTCTGCTTGTCTCTCCCTGGGACCTGCCCAACTCCCCACAACTCTCCAAAGCCTGATGAAGAATACAAGTCCTCTGCCACGTGACACTCTCCCAGCACTGGCTCTGCCTCGCGCGTCTCACAAAGGCCCCCTCCTTCCATCATCTCAAATGATGCTCAGAGTCCTAGCTTGAAGAACAGGCAATAAAAAAGTCTGTTAACTGTTACAATGGGCATGTGTCACTTTGATAGTAATAACAACCATGGAGATTTGAAACAAACAGGGGCAACACAATCCCAAGTTCTCCATGGAAATCTATCTGGAAAACATCTAAAGAGCATTCATGGCAATTTTCCTTTCACTTCTCTAGAAAGTTCTGAACATGACACATGTCCTGCTTCCCTTGTGGTACACACAGGGCATCTCATGTGTGTCTGCAGAGGCTGCACATGGTTGGTCAGGGAAACTTTTAGTGCTCACATTGTCTGTTAGGCTGCAGCAGGGAGGAGAACTTCCCTTAGGAGTAACGTGACGTAGGTTGTAGATTTCTGGAGGGCAGACGATGTACAATTACATTTTTTTTTTTTTTTGAGACAGGGTTTTATTACCCTGTCACCCAGGCTGGAGTGTAGAGGCGTAATCAGTGCTCACTGAAGCCTCAACCTCCTGTGCTCAAGTGATCCTTCCGTCTCCCATACCTGGGACCACAGGCATGTGCCAGTGAGCCCAGCTAACTTTTTTTTTTTTAATTTTTGTACAGACAGAGTTTCTTCTTCTGCTTCTTCTCTTTTTTTTTTTTTTTTTTTTTTTTTTTTTTTTTTTTTGAGATGGGAGTCTCACTTTGTCACCCAGGCTGGAGTGAAGTGGCATGATCTCCACTCACTGCAACCTCCACTTGCCAGGTTCAAGCAATTCTCCTGCCTCAGCCTCCCGAGTAGCTGGGACTACAGGCACACACCACCATACCTGGCTAATTTTTGTATTTTTAGCAGAGACAAGGTTTCACCATGTTGGCCAGGCTGGTCTTGAACTCCTGACCTCAAGGGATCTGCCCACCTTGGCCTCCCATTGTGCTGGGATTACAGGCGTGAGCCACTGTGGCCAGCCTAGAGACAGAGTTTTAACATGTTGCCCAGGCTGATCTCGAACTCTTGGCTCAAAAAATCCTCCCACTTTGACCTCCCAGAGCGCTGGGATTACAGGCATGAGTCACCGCGCCTGGCTGAAATCACACCTTCATAGTCTGGACCCAGCACTGAAGCACCCTCAAAAATTTCCATTAAACATCCTCCTGACATCCTTGCTCTCCAGCCGAATTCATTGCTTGATGTTCATCATGAACATCTCGTAGGTCCTGCCAACCCATAGTAATCAGATGGGAGTTCTATGGGAGCTGAGTGGGAAGAAGGCTTGATTGTTGTGTTCTTTCTGATAAACAAACTCTATTACCTTCTACTCAGAAAAGCATAAGTGCTGAGCTCATAAAGCAAGAAGGTGCAGCTCAGCTTCTGCTGGGGCCTGGTCAGATCCAGTCGAGTTCTGAGCATGCTTCGAACAGACTTGGGGTGCAGAGTTAGGATCAACCTCAGCCTTCGTTGTTCTGACTTTGCTGTTCTCTGTGCTGTGACATTGGCCCTGTTCACACCAATTATGAATAAATGCCCATCAGCCACAAATTGCAAAGCCAAATAGAATTCTTCTCCATTCTTCCGCCTTCAAAGTTACCTACCCCATTTCCAGGTGTGTGGCTATGGTTTTGAAGACTGGTGTTCTCTTCCTGCCACTCCCTTCATGGCGGTGGTGCTGAAACTACTCTTGTTTTAGCTGACCAGGCACTGCAGTTGAGGCTTCTAGAATTTCTCCCAAGGGTACTGCACAAACATTCCTCAGTGTTGCAAGACATCACTGCTAACTTACAAGGAGGGCTTGGGAAATGGTCCCATGGAAGACTGTGATTCCAGGCATCTGACTGGGGAGTCTGCTAGAGAGCTAATGGCCAGCCCAGTTTTAAGTCTCTGCTTCATCTGTTCCTGACTTGGTCAAGTTATGAATGGCCAAACCTTCTATCCAGGGGAGCTTCTCAGACCATCCACTTTAACCCACCTATTCCACAGGAAGCAGAGGTGCAGGGGCTTGGGTGGCTTCCTCAAGACTGTCCTGAGAACCACTGGCCATCTCTGTGAGGACAGAATGCTTCCTGCCATGCCACTCTCCATCCTTTCTCCATCTGGTCCCTCTGTCAGTTCAGTTTTCCAGATATCCAGCAGGCAATACCTTTCTCAAGGTCCTTTGTACTGAAGGTCATCAGCCTTCTCCAATGGTGGGAGCCTGTTCTGGTGTCCAGCCATTAGCTCTTCAGAGTTGGAACGCCAGGCCACATCCTTGACACTGTGAAATGCTCCAAACAGTGAAAGGAGAAGGTGAACTTCCACCACCTGCCCAAGATCAAAAAGAACACCTTTGGCCACACAGAGCAATGGGGAGTCGGTGTACAGGCCTCGTGCCCCTGAAGTGCCTGCCCCTCTCTCTCTCTGCCAGCAACAGAGGCAGGGATGATCCTGTAAGGAGGGGAATTGCCTGGGGGATGTCAAAACTCTTACCCCCATCACTTTCTAATCCACCTCATCACCAAAGCATTCCCCATTCTATCCAAGGCTCTGGGCACATTTTCTGGGACCAGAGCTGGTGCAGTTGGTAGGCTGAGTTCATCCCTGAGAAGAGACCAGGAAAGCCAGGCCCACTTCAGGACCCCATTTGGGAACAGGTTTCTACTGGGTGCTTAACAGAGGGTAGTCCTTGCCCTGGTGGGACTCAAAAACCTGTGATGGAGGGCATCAATGAACGTGTCTTCAGCCTGCCCCCCAGGAACTCATCTGGACGTGTCTGTGACTTTGTCTATATCGTTACGTTTGGTCAAGGGACCAAATGTTCATGGCTCAGCCACTTCTGCATCTTTTCCCTGAACAAGTCCTGCAGCCCCTACAGGATCGTCACTGCAATTCTTCCTCAGAGGGCCATGAGCAAAGGGTGCCTTGAGGACAGCCTGTGAATTCTGGGGACTCAATTGGGGCAGGAGATGGGAAGTTAGGACAGAAGATGCACTTCTTGCTCTGAACCCTCCCCATCCATGCACCTGATTATCCCAGAGAACCTGGCAGGATTCACTGAGCATCTACATGCATTTTCTTATTGAGAAGGGCCTGGGGAGGTAGGTGCTAAGTGTGTCTCCCCCACAAAATCCATATACTGAAGCTCTAACCCCTAGGACCGCAGAATGTAGCTGTGTTTAGAGATAGGGCCTTTAAAGAGCCGATTAAGGTACAACGAGGCCATTAGGGTGGACCCTAACCCTATGTGACCGGGTCCTTCTAAGAAGTGGAGATTAGGACACAGGTACACATACAGGGGGATGACCATGTGAGGACACAGCCAGAAGACAGGCGTCTACAAGCCAAGGAGGTCGGTCTCAAGAGAGACTTCTCAGACCAGTAGCACCTTGATCTGCAGTGCTCTGTGACCGCAGCCTGAGCAGATGCATACTGTGCGGACAGAACCATGCACAACCACCGCCAAGTGATTCATCTTCAAAGCTTGCTGTGTGTTCTTTTACAGAGAGAGGGAGTGCAGGTTCTTCCTTCTCTGCAGTGGCTCACTTGGAAAATTTCCTTCTTGTCTGAAGTCAACTCAAAAGTCAATGCATTCTCCTAGGTAAGACCCAAGCACACAGGAACCGGCTGTGGAGGCCCCCAGTGAAATTCCTGGACAGGCCTGGGAGCATCTACGGTTCCCTTCCACTTCCAGCTCCATCGCTTTCTGCATTCCGAAGATCAGACTAGAAATTGTTACACACTTCACGTTCGGCTGTGACAAGCTCTGAGCAGTGACCTTCACAGCTCCCTTTCTCTGGTGCAGACCAGGAGGCAGGGCTGGCAGCATGCCCACTGAGCTGACCTTAGTGCAGTGCAGCTGGCTGGGAGGTCACTGGACCAGAGACCCCTGGGGCTGGGGGGCTGGGGAAGGGCAACTCCCCAGAGAAAGGCTTAGAGAGAGGGCCTTTGGGCTCTGATCACCAGCCCTGGGGTCTCAGGTTCCAGAAATGGAATGGCCACACCTTATGACCGATGGCACAAAGCCGGAGGGGCAGTCATCAGGGAATGGCCTATTTGGTGGTTTCAATGCCCAGGGGTCATGGCCAGTTGGGGAACAAAGCAAAACGTGTGACTATGGGTGCCCTACCGAATGAGAAGCACAGTGACAGGGCGTCTTGCAAAGGATGAGATCCTAGAACCTGGAGGGAGTAGGTGAGGCGGGAGAGCAAGGAGGTGCCACGGAAGGGGTCAGGCCAGGCAGGGAGGCTGTGACCGGGATGGGTCAGGGTGGAGCTGCATCAGGGGACCAGTCACATCTCCAATAAGGGTACCTGAAGGAGGAAACAATGTCCAGAGCTCCCTACAGGCTGAACACAGCACCTGGAGGAAGACATGCTCCAGAAAGCCGCAGGAGTGCCTAGAGATGGTCACCAACTGCCCCTGAGCCAGAGCTGGGCTCAACTGCAGGAATGGGTTTTGCAGAATGGGAGGTGAAGGCCCAGCCCTGCCTCACCTACTCTCTGCCCGAGAGTGTCAGCTCATACCCACCACTAAGTTATGTGTCAGAAACACACTTGATGAAGAGGGACCTAAGCATGGGGCAGGACAGGAGTGGGAAGAGTCAGCTACGTGCAGTTCCCCAGATCCCAGCTTCCTGCCTCTTTCCTCCCCAGCTCCTTCTCCCTGGCTTATTCCCATCAGTGGGTAGCCAGGGTCAAGGTTCTCCCATTTACACAGCATAGGCCCTGGACCCTGTATCCTTTCCTGAAACTGTCCCTTCTCTCCTTGTCTCATCTTCTCCAAGCTTCCCGAAGGCAGGCCACTTGCCCTCCTCACTCTCCCACCACCTGCTTTCCTCCCAAATCAGCCCTGGTGGAGACCTGTCGCTCAGGTCGTGCAGCATTCGGAGGACTGCCTCAGTGCTTCTCCTCCTGGCTCTGTGTGACAGCTGGGATTGGGATCTGCTCTGTCCTTCTTCACACCCCACCCTTAGCTGTTCCCCAGTTCTCTTCCTGCCATCTCTTGAGCTCTTTATGGCAGCCTTTTCCTGCCAGGTTTCTTATCCCCATATTACAGGTGAGGAAACCGAACCAGCAGTGAAGAGACGTGGATGTGGCCACAGCCATATCCTGATATTTGCATTCTATGTAATTCTGTGGCATTGTACCCCAGTGGGCTGGTTCTCTAGAGACGCTCCAAACAAGACACAGGTTTAGCTGGTTATCTGTCGGTCTGCACATCAAGGACAACATCTCCCTCTTTCAACCTGGGCCCCCTCCCTCCCTCCCTCCCTCCCTCCTGGGGAAGCTAACATTTGGGGGATCTCCACCATCTGCTTTTCAAATTCCTATTTTGTATTTTTCCCACAATGAGTTCCTTTTAGACAGCAATTCTTCCCCTTCCATCTGTCAAACTTCCCTCTGTCTTCCCACATTTTAAAAAAGTCCAGTTTCTTCTTGGAAATGTTCCCAGAAAACGATAAGGCAACTGCGTCCACTGCCTCTCTAAGCATAGCCCACTGTCTCCCGTCCTCGCCTCCCCCCAGGAGACATGGCAAGGGAGTGATGTGACAAACGTACTTTTCTATTTGGGCCACCAAGAGGGAAGAAAACAAGCATCCTGATGCCTTCTATGAGCTAGGCTCAAAGCCGTTAAATAATCTGCCCAAGGCCACACAGCTAGTAAGCAAGAGAGCTCATACTGAAACCCGAGACTATTTCACTCCCCAGAATCTGGATCTGTGCGTGCTGGAGTTGGCCAATTGTTAAACTGTGGGCTGGCTGATGTCATGTTGCAGGCTTGAAATTGGCATGGTGGGAGTATTTACACCACAGCAATTGGCAAATGGTACAAACCAGAGCTCCACCAAATCCTGCTAAATGTTGGTTGTTAAACATTTACCAGCACACCACTGGTCAGGATCAGCCATCCTTCTTGAAAAGCTTGGTGAGTGTCTATGCAAATTAGAAGGGCCTGTCTCCAAATTCAATGCCTATTCTACATTCAATGCTGTACTTCTAGATGTGGTCTTCACATGCAGGGCACTACCTGGTTATCAGTCAGAATTAAATTCCTTAGTGCTAATGAGAAAACAACAACAAAAAAGCAATCTTCTTTTAAAACTTTTGTTGAAAATATGTACACAGGAAACATTAGGCTGGTGAAAAGTAATTGTGGTTTTGCCATTTTAATGGCAAATAACTTCAGGTCTAATGGGTTGCTTTGAGCACAGTCTTTCATAAGCACTGACATACTCGTTTTCATTACATTTCTGTACTTGAAAAGGGTGTGATTCAGATGTGAGGTTTCCACATGGGGTCACTTTAATGCACCTCTGACATCTCCAGATGAACCCTTAAGAAGGGTCAAAGAGTCCAGGCGCAGCGGCTCATGCCTGTAATCCCAGCACTTTGGAAGGCCAAGGCAGGTGGATCACGAGGTCAGGAGATCAAGACCATCCTATCCTGGCCAACATGGTGAAACCCTGTCTCTACTAAAATACAAAAAAAAATTAGCTGGGTGTGGTGGTACGCACCTGTAGTCCCAGCTACTCTGGAGGCTGAGACAGGGGAATCACTTGAACCCGGGAGGTGGAGGTTGCCGTGAGCCGAGATCACGCCACTGCACTCCAGCCTGGCGATGGAGCGAGGCTCCATCTCAGAAAAAAAAAAAAAAAAAAAAAAAAAAAAAAGAAGGGTCAAAGAGAAGAGATGGCAATCACATCTGTGGCCCTAGCCCTCAGGACTGACATACATGTGGCTGACGAGATTGGGAAAAACCCAAGGCTGATCCAAGTGATCCCGTGTAAACTTAAGAAAGGAGAATTTGGATATCTCAGAAAAGCCAAAATCTGGGCGATCATACCATCCCTTGGCTGGACAAAAAACTCTTTAATACAAGCGAGATAGGCCAAGGGAGAAAGAATATCAGGTCTTACCACGGTTTCTATGAAATATCTCTTTTTTTTTTTTTTTTTTTGCCTCTGAATTCATGCATATCATGTCATCTGTTAGTTTCTAGTAAATTCAATAACACTGATATCTTTCCTCTACTGAGCAGCCACCTTGACCCAGACTCTATGCTAGGCACTGCACATAAATTAATTGTTCTTCCTTAGCATGCTATCAGCAGCAGTAGACTGATTTCAAGATGAAGAGACAGGCTCACAGACTAATTAAGTAACTTTTCCACATCAAGCAGTTAAGAAGTTGTAGAACTGGAATTTGAACACGGGCCTGCCTGAATCCAAAACTCAGATTGTTTTTTGAATCACTGGGAAAGATCTCTTTCCATCCTCAACCACACATTAAATAATTATCATTGAGGCTTATACATCAGTTTCTTATTAATTTGGTTATCATATGTCAGCCCTCTGATCATCTCTGTGAGCACTGACAAAGTCAAATTTGTGGGTCTACACAGCGAAGGACCCACCCCTGGGAGGCCCTGCCTAGACGTTCAAGCCACTGCAAAGCTGGCAACATTTCTGTTCTGTCTCTCTTGCCTGAATTGCTGGAATGGCCTCCTAACTGGCCTCTCTGCATCTGCCCTCCTCTCAACACTTTATCCACACTACAGCAGCCAACATGATTAAGCTACAATGTTTCCCTCCCCGTGGCTTCCGGTGCCTGGTGGGTCACTGATTTTCAACAAGCCTTTTGTGTGGGAGGATGTACACGCCCACCCTGCTGGACTGAGGTGTGGCTGAGACTTGCTCTAGCCAGACACGTGAGCAGAAGGGATGTGTGGCCCTGCCGGGCAGAAGAGGGTGCTCACCCATGCTCCAGGAAGAGGCTGCTCCACCGGGACCCATGACTCACAGGTAACGAGCGGGAAGTAAATCGAAAATGCTTAAGGCCACTGGAACTATGGAGGTATTTTAAACTGCAGCATGGCCAGCCTGTCCTCACTGATGTGCTGTCACCCCAGGTAAAAGCTACAGTCCTCAGAAGGGCCAGCAGGGCTGCCCTGCCCTATATATATATATATATGTATATACATATACACACACGTATATATAGTCACCCATGGGACCAGCCTGCTTTCCCCTCCCAGGAATCTCCTCCTCCAACGGGTAAGCTGTTCTTAAATCTAATCTGTCAAGTTCCCTTTGCCCTCCCTGGGGTCCTCTCCTGCTGGCCCTTCAGACATGCTCCAGCCACACTTGCTAGTTCCGCTGCCTGGAACGCTCTCCCCCCTGGTATCCCTACGTTGTCACACAAATGTCATCTTCTCACCAAGACCTTTATGCAAAGACCAGCTTCTCAGCCAGGCCCTCCCCGACCACCACACTTAAAGCTGCAACTCCCTGCCATGCTTTGAATGTGTCCCCCAAAAGCTCAGATGTGGGGAACTTAATCACCATTGTAGCATTATGTTAAGAGGTGGGGCCTTCAAGAGGTAGTTAGGCCATGAGGACTCTGCCTCCTGAATGGATTGGTGCAGTTAACACGGAAGTGGGTTGGTTATCCAGGGACTGGGTTCCTGACTTTTAAAAAGTAGGTTGGCCTGGGCATGGTGGCTCACGCCTGTGATCCTAGCACTTTGGGAGGCCGAGGCAGGCAGATCACTTGAGGTCAGGAGTTTGAGACTAGCCTAGCCAACATGGTGAAACCCTATCTCTACTAAAAATACAAAAATTTAGCCGGGCGTGGTGGCATGCACCTGTATTCCCAGCTACTTGGGAGGCTGAGGCAGGAGAATTGTTTGAACTGGGGAGGTGGAGGTTGCAGTGAGCTGAGATAGCGCCACTGCACTCCAGCCTGGACGACAAGGCGAGACCGTGTCTCAGAAAAAAAAAAAGAAAATAGTTTGGCCTGAGTTCTCTCTCTCTCTCTCTCTCTCTCTCTCTCCACCCCCCCACTCTTGCTATGTTAAGACACAGCAAGGAGGCTCTCACCAGATGCAGCTTCTCAATCTTCAGCTTCTCAGCTTCCAAAACCATGAGCCAAATACGCTTCTATTTTTTATAAATTACCCAGTCTCTGGTATTACAGCAGCAGAAAATGGACTAAGATACCCCTCAAGACTCCCTCCTGCCTTCTTGCTTTTTTTTCACTGTAGCATTTCATACCACCTTGATCAACTTTTCTCTTCTTGTTACTTTTGGTTTTTTAGTTCTACTATGTTCCACGGTGAATGCTAGCTCCCTAAGGGCAGGGCAGGGATTTGGTTTGGTCCTTCTGGAATTACATGCAAAACTGTGTGGGTTATTTTTCTCATGAAAGAGTCCACAGCTATTCTTGAATTCTTAAGCAGGCAAACAAGGGAAGGGATCATGGCCCCCATCCCTAGCCGCCATGACCTCCCACAATGCTCTCCAAATGCGGGAAAGGAAGTTCCCTGGGAGCTTTCATTTATGCCTTTGTCATTTAGAAGAAAACCTTGGGGGTTAAAGACAGAGAAGAAAAGGAATTCACATTTCCTGAATGTTTCAGTGCATCAGACATTAAGTATGCCAGACTCTGTGCGTATTTCATTGAATTTAATGGGACAATAATCCCGTGAGAATGCCTGTCAGTGTCCCTATTTTACAGAGGAAGGAATTGAGGCTCAGGGAGGTAAAAGAATTTGCCTAAGATTACTGTATTAAGCAAGTCTTTTTATTCTGAGGCTTTCACATCTCTGGGGGAGGGGTGGGGGGGACCTTGCTGACCCTGGAGGGACTGCCCCACCCAGGGTTAGCCAATTCTTAGTGAAAGTAAAAAACTCTTCTATGAGCATGCCTTTCACATGCAGACCAATCCATCCAGACCCACATCTCCCAACCATCTCCTGAATGGGCTCCCACCCTCCCGGTCACTATCCACCTGCCCTCATCTCCCCAGGGCCAGGTACCAGACAACTAGAGACAGCCCTGAGGCCTGCAGAAATCAATCAGACTAGCCATCCGAAGCAGCCTTCCTGTCTTACCCGCTCCTTCCTGTGGAGACCACAACAGGAGCCTTTGCCCATAGCTCTCCCCTCTCCCCTCTGTCTCCTGACTCACTTGGGTGCTTCTCTGTGTGACCCTGCACTGTGGCATGCCTTGTCCCCTCCTCTTGGGATCTGTGAGTATATTAAACTATCTTTTCTATGCTGGCTCCCTCTGATCTGTTGGTTCTGCCATGCCTAAATAATAATAAAACCTATATTTTGAGACCGTTACAAAATTAAGCTGTTGGAGAGGGGATTCAAATCCAATACACCCAAGATGACTTTGATGTCCAAAGGCTCAAATGCTGTGGAGTTACAAAGCTGAAAGCCCTTCTCAGCAGGCTCAAATCCAAGCTCCCATTCATGGGGCCCAGGGCTTCTGTGTCTGGGCCAGGCTCCTGGTCCCATGTTCAAGATCTAGTGACAATAATTTGCTTCCTGTGACAGGAGGGCAAAGTGGTTCTGAGGGTGTGCTCCAGAGCCAGGTTAGCTGCCACCACCTTCCTGCCACATGAGGCTGGATACCATCCCCATTTCCTCATCTGCAAAAAGGCAATAACAATTGAGTGCCCCCTCATGAGGGTACTGTAAGGATCAAAGGTCAAGTGGCTATGAAAGGGCTTAGCTCAGTGCCTAGCACAGAGCAATGTACACCACCAACATACAGGTGGGTGCCAAGAGAGACACATAGCCCACATACATATGCCATGTTTATCCTTGCTCATGTCATTCCCTCTACCTAGAATGATTTTCCTGATCTTTGCCTGGCCAACTCCTGCTCATCCTCCAAGCTCAGCCCAGGCATCTCCTCCTGCTGGGGACCTCCTCTGAGCCCCCCAGGATGCATTGATTCTCACCTCCATAATCTCAACAGCATGCTGTGCATTTCTCCCCCATATCAGTTTTTTATTTTATTTTACTTTACTATTACTTTTTTTTTTTTTTTTTTTTTTTTTTTTTTTTTGAGACGGAGTCTCTGCCGCCCGGGCTGGAGTGCAGTGGCCGGATCTCAGCTCACTGCAAGCTCCGCCTCCCAGGTTCATGCCATTCTCCTGCCTCAGCCTCCCGAGTAGCTGGGACTACAGGCGCCCGCCACTGCGTCCGGCTACTTTTTGGATTTTTTAGTAGAGACGGGGTTTCACTGTGTTAGCCAGGATGGTCTTGATCTCCTGACCTCGTGATCCGCCCGTCTCGGCCTTCCAAAGTGCTGGGATTACAGGCTTGAGCCACTGCGCCCGGCCTTACTATTCCTTTTTAAAGATAGAGTCTTCCTCTGTCCCCAAGACTGGAGTGCAGTGGTGTGATCGTGGCTCACTGTAACCATGAACTCCTGGTCTCAAGCAATCCTCCCACCTCAGCCTCCTGAGTAGCTGTGACTACAGGTATGCACCACCACACCTGGCTTTTTGTTGTTGTTTGGGGAGATAGGGGGGCTCTTGCTCTGTTCCCTAGGCTGGTCTCGAACTTAAGCCTTAGTCTCCCAAAATGCTGGATTACAGGTGTGAGCCACCATGCTTGGCCATAGAGACTATTTCATAGTCACACTTTCTGTGCAGTCTCTCTCTCTCCCTTCCTTAACTGAGACTTCCCCGAGGATAGTGCTAACATTTATTCTTGATGATAGAAGCACTGTCTTATCCATTCCTGTGACCTCCATGCCTGGCACAGAGTGGACACCCAACAAATGATTCCTTAGCTGACACCTACACAGACACACTTTCCCAATCAATGCCACAAATGCAAAATCCAGGTGGCGACGCTCTTGATGCCCTGACCACAGGATGCTGTGAACAGAACCCCCTTTTTCTGCTATCTGCCCTGGATTCTCTGAGGTCAGCAGGGCACAGTTCCTTCCATTGCTCAGTGAAATCGACCTTCCCCAATGTGATAGTTTCCTAGGGTTTCTGTAACAAATTACCACAAACTTAATGGCTGAGAAGAACACAAATGTTACTAGCACACAATTCTAGAGGTCAGAATCTGTAATGAATTTCACTGGTCCAAAACTCAGCTGTGAGCTGCGCTGTGCTCCTACTGGAGGCTCTGGGGGAGAATCTGTTTCCTTGCTTTTTCCAGCTTCTAGAGCTGCCTGCATTCCTTGGCTTATGGCCCCTTCCTCCATCTTCAAAACCTATGGCGTAGCATCCTCCGATCTCTCTTTTGGCTCCATTGTCACACTGCCTTCTGTCTCTCTGATCTCCTGGATCCTTCTTATGAGGGTTCCTGTGATTATACTGAGTCCACCTGGATAATCCAGAATATTCTTCCCATCTCAAAGTTCTTAATCACATCTGCAAAGTCCCTTGTGCATATAAAATGACATTTATAGGTTCTGGGGGTTAGGAGATAGACATCTTAGGGGGCCATGTTCAGTCTACAACACCCAGAATCACCCATTTAACAGTAATGCAATGGTTCTTAACCAGGGTGATTTTGGCCCCTAGGGGACATTTGTCAATGTCTGGAGACATTTTTGATTGTCATAACTCGGGGTGCAGGTGCTACTGGCATCTGGCAGGTAGAGGCCAGGGATGTTGCTAAATACTGCAATGCCCAGGAAAGCCCCTCACAACAAAGAATGACTTGGCCCCAAATATAATAGTGCTGAGGTTGAAACTGTGATAGGGTATGTCCTCAATTTTCTATATCAATTCAAAAACAAACAGTGAACTTGACTGTGTCTAATAACTGAAGATTTAGACCTTTCAAAGAATTCCCCCTGAGAAGTGGTGGGTATCCTAAGGGACCCAGAGGTACAGCTGCAGGGACCTTGGGAAGGCCATGAAGACAGCATCTGTCCAGCTCCGACAAACAGTAGCTGACTGGTTCCTAAAGAACTTACAGTTTCTAAAGAAAGAGTCACCAGCGCAATCTTCAGCACTGGTCCCAAGTGCATTTCTTCTATAGCTG
This sequence comes from Macaca thibetana thibetana, assembly GCF_024542745.1. Classification (NCBI taxonomy): domain Eukaryota; kingdom Metazoa; phylum Chordata; class Mammalia; order Primates; family Cercopithecidae; genus Macaca; species Macaca thibetana. The sequence goes on from NC_065585.1 coordinate 133,622,840, forward strand.
CAGGAAAGCAGACATGTGAGAAACTACATTGTGGCTCTCCTGGACCCTGGGCTCTTCTGAGCAGCCTACTGGGGGCTGGCGGCCACTCTGGGAATATGGTGGACAACAGGGAGGTACCAGACCTCCCCTCAAGGAGTTTCAAGGTCAAACACCACGGTTTAAAGGGCCCAGGAGGAGGAACGCTAAATCCAGCCCCCTGCTTCACTTGTCTCTTCTTTTTAAGATTCTGTCAGGGATCTCAAAATACCATCTTCACAGCCAGCTGCATAAAGGCAAACTTTAGAGATTCTAGAACAAATGTCAGCCACCCAGCTGGCATGGCACAAGGCTCAAGGGTGCCTGGATCCTGGCTGGCCTGGAGCAAACTGTGGAGATGGCTGTCTGCTGTCCCTGGAGAGTGCCAGGAAATCCATTCTCATTGAGGAGCAACAGCTGACCAGGCACAATGCCCTGTTGCTCTCAGAAGCGGCTGTGTTTTGACAGAGGCAGTGAGATGCTCTGGAAAGGACATGGGTTCCGTACAAACAGAGCTGGCTCAGGTCCAGCCATGTAGACCTGGGCAAATGCACTGACTCTCCAAGCCTCAGTTCACTGTTTGGAAGCTGTGGGTAGAAACATGGATTCTAAGTATATATACATATAGAGAGAGGTTGTGTATGTGTGTGTATATATACAAACACACATATATATACACATATATATATAGAATATGTATATATATGTAGAGAGAGGGTGAGATTGTATATATACCTGTGTGTAGAGAGAGAGGGTTAGTGTATATATGTGTGTGTGTGTGTATATATATATATAGAGAGAATATGTATATAAACACAGAGCGTGAGATTGTATAAAATATGTCTATAGAGAGATGGACGGTAAGTATATATATATACACACACATAGAGAGAGAATATGTATATACGTATATAGAGAGAGGGTGAGATTGTGTATATATATATGTAGAAAGATGGGGGTGAGTATATATATACATAGAGAGAGAGAATATCTATATATATAGAGAGAGAGGATGAGATTGTACATATATATGTAGAGAGAGAGAGGGTGAATATATATATAGAGAGAGAATATATATCTATAAAGAAAGAAAGAGAGGGTGAGCATATATATACACATAGAGAGAGAAAGAGAGAGAGGGTATGTGTATATAGAGAGGGTGAGTGTGTATATATATATATATAAAGAGTGATGTGTATATATAGAGACTATGTATGTATATATACGGAGGGTATGTGTACATATAGAAAGACAGGGTGTGTGTATATGTTTGTGTACATATAGAAGGTGTGCATATATAGAGAGAATATGTATATATAGAGGGAGGGTGAGATTGTATATATATACGTAGAGAGAGTGAGCATATACATATATATGGAGAAAGAGAGAGAATATATATATAGAGAGAGAGAGCACAAGAGAGGGTGAGTATGTATACACACACATATATACACACACGGAGAGAGGATACATATACATAGAGAGGGTAACTATATATATGTGTGTGTATATATATATAGAGAGAGAGCACTAGAGAGAGGTGTATATATAGACAGTATATGTATATATAGAGAGGGTATGTGTATATATAGAGAGGGATGGTGTGTGTGTGTGTGTGTGTATACATATTATATGGCGAGAGAGGGTGTGCATGTGTATATGTATACAGAGAGGGTGTGTATATACATATATAAAGAGAGGGTGTGTGTATATATATATAGAGAGAGGGTGATTATATATAGAGAGAGGGTGAGCATATATATATGAGAGAGAGGATAGGTGAGTGTATACATATATATGTAGAGAGAGAGACAGAGGGTGTGCATGTGTGTGTGTATATATGTAGACAAGGTGAGCATATATGGAGAGAGAGGGTGTGTGTGTATGTGTATATATATGTGTGTGTATATGTGTATATATATAGAGAAAGGGTGAGTATATATAGAGAGGGTGTGTATGTGTGCATACATATATATATAGAGAGAGGGCGAGTATATATATATAGAGAGAGAAAGAGAGAGGGTGTGTGTGTACATATAGAGAGAAAGAGAGTGTGTGTATTTATACATATAGAGAAGGCGAGTATATCTATAGAGAGACGATGAATGTATATACATATATATAGAGAGAGAGAGAAGAGAAAGAGGGTGTGTATGCCTGTATATATATAGAGAGTATATATCTATATAGAGAGGGTGAGCATATCTATATATATATATGTAGGGAGAGTATATATATAGAGGGTGTGTATGTATGTCACCTTTTCTGTGTATGTGTGTGTGTGTGTGTATATATATATAGTTTCTGTATTCATACTCAATATATATTTGAAATTACATTGTTCATATACTTGTTCATTGCCTGCCTCCACTAAAACGTAAGCCCCAGGACAGAGATCTGTCTGCCTTGTTCATCTCTGTACCTGCAGAGCCTGGCCAGGGTCCCCAGCATCCTTTGTGAGGAGATTAGGCAGGTAGAGTTATTCTCAATTTATAAGGCAAAAATGAGGCTCACAGAGGTTAATCGTTGCCCTGCCCCTTAGCCAGGTACTCTGCCATGAGTGCCCTGGGAGACACAGCCTGCCAGGTGAAAGCACTTCACTCAGCCAAAGCCTTGGTAAGGGTGGAGGCCATGTGCACCCCTCAGCTATCGCTGTTGGGCGCTTCCTTTCTGCCAAGAGCAAATGTCATCACTTCTGCTTCCTAACACCCCTCTGCGATAGAAGAGATCACTAGGGTTTACAAACACGATCACTGAAGCTCAGGGAGGGAGAGGGATCGGCCCTGGTGCACTCAGCCGTCAATGCAGAGCAGGTGTGCAAAACCAGGCCCCTTTGCCCCCATTAGGGGCTTCACGTGGTGTTCAAGGGAGGCACCTTTCCTCTCAGGTGAAAAGAAGTCTGTGGAGGTTCCTGATAAGCAGAGAAGGACCCAAAGTCCTTGGCGACTGCTGGTGAGGGCAAGCGGTGAGGAAAAGGATGGGGTCCCAGCAGCAGCACGAGGCAGGAGGACCTGCGACGGGGGCCCCACGATTGTGTTAAAGATAACAGGTTTGAGAAGCCAGCAGCACTCGCACCAGGGCCTGGCAGCCTGGGGTGCAAGAGGCCGGGAATGCAGTCAGGACTTTCCTTTGGTCAGGTCCAGGCCCAAACCTTGGCTCGGGATGGCCCTTGGGCAAATTCCAGACCCCTGGAACTCCTCTTGGTGTTCTGACCAACCTACACCTCAGACTGGTCCAGTATCGAATGGGTCTATGGGAGTACACTTCCCAGATGAAAAAGGTGAAGCTCAGAGAGTGCCCCCCTCCCCCAGCCCACCGCCGTAATCACCACCCGTAACCATGCTTTCCTGTCTTAGCAAGGCAGGGGGTGGGACAGCTCACAGGGAGTCACCCCGGTGTCCCTTCTGGAGCCTCTTCCTGAGTAGTGCATCCCCAGTAGTGAGAGGGACATAAACAAGAAGACAGTGTTCGTGAAACTCCTGGGCTTTTCTTGCTCAGATTCGTAAATAATGGGAAAGATCTGTTGGAGGTCATTTAGCCGCGGTCTTTCCTGCAGCTGGAAGCTCCCACGAGGTCTCGGGTTCTTGATGGCCTCTGACGTGAGTGTCTTATAATTAAGGACCGCTGCTGCCTACATGTTACTGTGACTCCCGCAACGCTCCTCTTCCTTAGGCCAGAGCTGAAATGGGCTTCAGGAGGCCCTTCTGTCTCCTGGCATGTTTCTGGGGCCCAGAGAAGATGAGAGTGGAGAGATCTGAGCAGTCTCTCTTGCAGCGTCCTGGCTCAGCTGACTTGTGAGGGGGGCTCCTTAACCCAGACTCCCCATGTGGGAAAGTGGGGGAAATCTCACAGAAGAGCAGCTCCCTGGGCAAGACCCTTGGGCAGGCCGGGCTTTGGAAGCAGAGGGCTCCCTGCTGGCCTCCTGGGGAGCCCCTGGTACCCATTACAGAGGTCCCCCTCCTCTCTCCCTCCTGGCTGCCCTCAGACACTGGGAGCTCTCCCTTTGCTCAAGGCCCTTGTCTGGGCCACTCCTCTTTCTCAGGACACTGTCCCCCAGGTGTCTGTCAGCCTGGCCGCCTCCCCTCCCACACAGCTCAGCCCCGCCCTCACCTCACTGGTGCCTTCCTGGGCTCCCTATTGAAGACCAATAGGGAGCTGCATACAGCTATTCACTGCACAGGGCTCTGCCTCCCTTCCCTTCTCTCTTCCCGGCTTTCTTGCTCTCCGTGCACTCCATTTTCTAATAGAGAAAACATTTGCTTTGTTTATTGCCTGTCTCTCTACACGAAGCAGAAGCTCCACGAGGGCAGGGTTTTCTGTTTTGTTCATTGCTATATCTGTCCCCAGCTCCGGGAACCATGCTAGGCACACGGTAGGTGGTTAGGGAAGTTATTGAATAAGAGAGTCAGTGGTCCACCTGCAGTAAATGCTCAGGCTTCTGAACTTGCCGGTGTCAGAGCTGCCCCCACGAAGCCACCTCGCTCACTTGCACTGGCTGAGGAAGCCTGCGCTCATGTCTCTCTGTTCCAGCATTTCATGTGCAAACATTTCCAAGTCCCCAGTTGCTGCTTCATCTGTATTCACTGTCATGAAACCCAGAGTTTGCCTTTCTCCTGTTTTTTTTTTTTTTTTTTTTTTTTCCTGCTGCTTTAAGAACCCTCCCTCTCGCCACTAGTTGGTAGGGCGACCTCAGTACAGGGCCTCAGAACGGCATGCAGGTTCAAGCCAGAGTGGTGCAGTGCGAGTGTTTAAGTCTCTGTTTAAAATTCTTGCAAACTCCGTTTAACAGGGTAATGGTTCAATGTATTGTTTAACAAGAAGCCATTTGGAGCTAGAGCAGGACTTGCTATAGACGCCAAGCAGATTCCAAATGGCATCTCCTCAAAACGAGAAGAGAAACATAAAGCTAGAGAAAGGCTGTCCCTGGGGGAAGTGGGAGAGGCCAAGTCCGTGTTCTGGCGGGAGGAGGCAGGCAGGTCTGCTCTGCGTCTCTCTCCACCTCAGCTGTGGGTGAAGATGCAAACCAGCCGGGGAAAGGGGTCAACAGGGAGTTGGGCATCTTTCCCTTGATTTAACTGCTCAGGGCCAAGGCACAGCAATGCCACGAGCACCCAGAAGTGGAGCTCGTGTGCTGGCAGAGGTATGCGCTGCCAGGTCTGAAAGCCCAGTGTTCCTTGGAGATGGCCAACCCCAAGATTGGCACCAATAGCCATGGAGAAGGAGGGGCTGTGCTCAATTTGGGGTCCACAGACAGCGTGGAGCACTGGCAAGTGGCCAGGACGTGGGAACTCCCTGCAACTCTGGATCAGGTGATTCATTATGTAATGTCGTTTGATGTAGTGGATTGGTTGTTTTGGGAACAAATTCTACTTCTCATTCCTAAGGAAATGGAATGGAAAATTCATGACTCTGGTGCTGAGCTCAGATCCAATACATTCACCTCACACAACCAAATCACCGCCCCTTTCTGGGTGGCAGCTTCACCCTATTTTAACCAAGATCCCAAAGTTTGAAGTAATCACCTTTTGTGTCCTTGATTTAGAGAGGGTGACAGCTAATGTCCCATATGAACAGAACTGGAAAGAGACCAAGTATTTTCATATAAGAAAAAAAGAAATCTCCCACAAAGAGAGACGTGGATGTTGTTCACTGTGGGGGCAGGAAAGAGAGGAGGCCATTCAACTGATCAACTGATCCAACTGATCCAACAACTGATCCAACCGCGAACAGTCGGGCCCCTCGGCCCTCCCTCCACCTGGGGACAGAAGCAGGCTTTACCCATAGAAGGGACACTTGGTCAGGGAGACAGAGCAGTGGAGCTGATGCTTCCTGTGGGATGCTTTTCATCCTCATCAAGGAAAAAAAGAAGGAAGTGCTTGCCAGGCTGGAGCCAAAAAGAAAGGCACAGACATTTCTGCTTAACGGGAGCAGAGAAAAGCAAATCGTCCTTCTGAGTTGTTTGGACACAGTCAGTCCAAGCTCTCGCTGGAAATAGAGGCGAATGTGAAGCTCAAACACAGGCCTCTGGAAGGGCTTTTGATATAAAAGGAGCCTGCAAGTAAAGCTGAGAAAGAAGAAAACTAGCAAGGAAGTTAGCACTGAAGAGACACAAAGCAAGATCCCTAATTTTATCTTAGAGCTCCAGGTTTGTTTAAAGGAAAACCAGTGTTTATATGCAGGGTTTACAATTTTCTCATGCTTCCCTGTCTTAGCAAAGATGCATTTCTTTGGTACAAATTTGGTACTGGTGTCTGTGGTTATGGACGTCTAGGTGGGGAGCAGGGAACCCTCTGGGAGAGGCATGGCATTTGGACGACGTCTTCTAAGTGTTGTGTGACCTGCTCAACGGCAGGCCCAGGGTGGCAAGAAGTACAGGAGGCTTTTCTAATTATCCTCCTTGCTGTGTGACCTGGGCAGCTTCCTTCCCTCTCTGTGCTTTGGCCTCCCTGTGTTAAACGGGGAGGGGGCTGGATGGCCTGATGGGCAGCATCCACTCCCAGGAGCTCCTGCCAAGCGCTGCACGGTGGAGTGGGACCGCGCGACTTTACGCAACATGTCGAGGTCTGCTTTTGATTGTCTCCGAGAGAATTCCTTGCTCTAGGAAGAAGTGTGTTCCCGATGTGTGTCCCCTGAGCAGTAATGGCCTACGTGGCACCAGCTGGCCACGTTCTGGGGTAGAGGTCACTCTAGGTTCCAGCCCCAGCACAAGCCTGATCCCACCTGGGGATGCCCAGTCTTGCCCCCGCTGAGTTAGAGTTTGAGGGGCACACAATGGCTCAGAGGATATCTGAGGGCACCCGGGGTTTCCTCTGAGGGTTCCTGAGGTGCCCTGATTTTTCAGGGCCAGAGAGATCTAAGGAGACCGAAGAGACCTGCACCATATTGGAAATGTAGGACACTGGGTTTTCACCGTGAACCTCTCACTAACTGAGTCCATCACCTTGGACTAGTCCCTTGATCTCTCTGGGCTTCAACTTCCTCATCTGTAAAAGAAAAGGGTTGAACTACACATTTTCTCAAATCCTTGTTTCCAGCACAAAGATTCTGTGCTTTTATGTGTGGGGAGCCAGGTAGACAGGCAGCCTTAGAAGATGCTAGAATCTTGTTATCTATCAATAATCTCAGGGTCTTCCAATGTTTGGGGGCCAAAATGATAACAGTATCATCCCACATCCATCTCCTTCTCCAGAGCCACCCATCCTGTCCTAAAGTCTTTGTCTAGATAAGCTCTTTTAACCTCTGGGTCAGGATAGAAATGATCTCCAAGGAAAGGCCAGGCAAAGGGCGGTGAGCCCATATGTGTCTTTCTCACTAGCAGGGTCCTGGGGAGCTGCAGGGTCCTTGTCCCAGACCCATCCCCTTGCCTCCTGGCCAGGCCAAGCTTAGCTCCATAGTAGGGCAGTGAGGCTTCCCCCTGAGTGCTTGGAAGAGGCTCACCTAAGAGGCTCTGGAAGACTAGGAACATTTGCAAAAAGCCAATCGTGGGCAGAGACTTTGGGAGCAAGAGGCAGAAACATCGCCTTCTGACCATGTCAGTGTGATGGCATCTGGGGCACACATACATGTGCATGCTGGAGCTGACATGCCCAGCTTGGCCACGGCACATGCCACCCTCCGCTCCATCCCGGCAGCAGTGGCCGGTTCCCACAGAATCCACACCAATCTATCTGTCTCCTCCAGACTCAGCCACAGACGTCCTTGCCTATGGGCACAGGCTTTAGAGCAGGACTCCCTAGGTAGAGATCCCAGCTCTACCACTTCCAAGCTTGAGGCATTGTGCATGGTACCTAGCCTCTCTGCACCTCCATTTCAATGTCTGTAAAATGGGAATAAAAAGTGTCCACTTCAGAGGGCGGCTGTGGGACTTTAACTGGTTCCTTAATCCATGTAGCCTCCCCAGACTAGTCTCTGGCACACGGTTGAGCTCCCCTAAAATCTTAATGAGCATTTTTGACATCATCATTTTCATTGTTCTCATCACCACCGCCGTCCCACACTCGCTGCAGTACACCCTGTGCCCTGGGCACCAGATGCTCTCAGTCTGCCCTCTCCATGCTCTTGCAGGCCTCCATTCCTTGGTATCTGTGGTCCCACTGTCCAGAAAAGCCTCCCAATGTTCTCCCTCAAGTGAGCTCTTACTCATCCAGCAAGAACCAAATCAAATGTTACCCCCTCTGTCAGGCCCCCAGAAACAGTTACTCCCTCTTCCATGCTCCCGAGGAACCTGCGTGTGCATCTGTTACAAAATTTAAGATGCGGAGTGCCAGACCATAAGCTCCTGAAGGGCAGGCGTCTTCGCAAACCTGTCCCCAGCAGGTCTGGTCTGTGGTAGGTGGTGCTGTGATGATGGGGAAGTGGCCATTAGAGCCCTCTAAGGGGAGGACTCCTCAGCAGGAGTGTGGCCAAAAAGGTCGCCCCAGGCCTTGTGGAGGAAAGGGAGGTTCCCCACGCCTGGCGCCTGCCAGTGTTCATACAGAGCCACCGGAGAATTTCCAAAGGAGGGAGGAGGACAGAGCCATCACTTTTCATCCATTCCCCAACCCCTGCTTCCCCATAGATCTTCCTTCCAACACACCCAGTGAGAAACCACCCTTTCTATTACCACCCCCAGTGGCCCTATTGCATCGTGTTGGCTCGTGCTCCAGAAGACCTCAAATCTGTCCATTGCATCCTTCCCCAAACACTCTCCATCCCAAAACCTCACACCTGGCCCACCACGGCCTCCAACAGGTGCTCCTAGCTCAGCCGTTGCTTCCCTCCCTGTGCAACAGAAAAGGGACCTTCTTCAAAAGCAAGGCTGGCCGTGTGCTTTTCCTCTGCAGCCCCTCCCACTACCCTTGGAATAAATCTAAGCTCCGGGGGTCCCCCAGGCCCTTCCCAATTGGGGCCCTGCCTTTCTCTCCATCCTCTCTCACCCCAACTGCCAAGCTCCAGTCATGCTGGGTCCTTTCACTTTTTGGAACAAGTCAGGCTTTCCTTCTCTCAAGGCCTTTGTGCAAGCTCCTCCCATTGCCCAGAAGGCTGTCTCTGCTCTTCCCAAGTTGGTTCCTGCTCATCATTTGTACTCAGCATAACTGGCAGCTCTCTGGAGGGGCTTTTTCTGACCCCCTGCCTAAAGTAGTCTTTCTCCAACCCAACCCAATTGTCTGCTTCAATACACTTACCACCAAGTGTTGTCTAATTGTTTTTGTGCCGTGTCCCCTGACAGAACGGGAAATTCATGACAGTATGGATCATGCCTGTTATGCTCCCCATTGTTCCTCCACACATAGCATGGCTCCTGGATAACACATCTTTGTTGAGTGGCAGAGTGTATCATGTAGCCAGAATATGCCAGGTGACGCACTGTGGAGGTGGATGTGGAGCTCATTAGACCTTCGCAACAACCCAAAAAGTACTTGTTATTCCTAATTTACAGATTAGGAAACTCAGGAAATTAACTTGCCCGGTGCCATAAGGTCAATACATGGCAGAGCTGAATCTGCATGCAGCCCTGTCTGACTTTTCATACTGTACTGAACTGCTTTCCCAACCCTGTCACAATCCAGAACAGGAACAGAGCCTCAGCAGACACAAGACTCACCACCGGCATAATGTGACATGTCAGAATTATGTGTTCCCATCATTTCTTTGTTACTCTGTTTACTTAAACTTTCAAGACATCAGACTTAAGGAAGACCCTGCAGAAATGTCCAAATGACTCCAGCATAATAATTGTATGATATATTACTATTATTTCCCTTGAGTCTGTATTTATGGGGAAACTGGATATAAGTGTGTCTTGCAGGCTGAATATTGTTCTCTTAGCCCAGTGATTAGAGAGAAACAGATGGTGGAGAGATGGCAAGGGAGGGATAGACTGGCATTGGCAAATCCATGTAAAACTCACCCATTAAAGTGGTAGTCATAGCGATCTTTCCAACCATCTACTAGCCCTAATGGTACACAGTGGACAGGAGTCATTAGAAAGCCCACCAAAGCAAGGTCAGTGAGCCACAGGTCTCACCAGCAAAGACTGAAGGCTAATTCAGAAGGCACATCTACAATAAAAGCACCACTACCACCACCAAGAAAATAGCCAGACATCCTACAAGGCGCTTGACATTTGTCATGTTTCATGCTCATAACAACTCTCTATGATAGGTAATAGCATTATCACCATTTTATAAATGAGAAAAATGAGGAACAGACATGCTCAGTAACTTGCCTAATGTCAAACAGCTGTCAAGTAACCCCAACCTTCCATGCTGGGGAGTCACCCCAACTTTCCACGCTGCAACCCTCCAGGCACCCATGTGACTGGGAGAGGCCATGCCATCAGCAGGTCTGTTCCAAGTCCACAAATTTTCTCTCCCCTCTTCCAATTTCTGATGATTAAACTGATTTACTTTAAAGCTTGTACACTTCCTGCAGCTTAAACAGATGGGAATGGCATCTACTAGCATAACAAAATTGTCTGGTGATGAGGACTCAACTCTAGAAGTTAAGTAAGAGAGAAATGCCAAGCCCCTTACAGGCAGCCCGTGCTCAGTGATGTCTAGTGTCCTTCCTTCCTATAAACCCAGCTAATGCTATAGCCTCCTTCTTGGCTTACAGATCCACAACCCAGTGGCAAGGATGGCTACTGGCCTTTGTTTAGTCCAACAGGTCCCAAATATATTTAACCACGAAGGGTTGTATTGAGAAACACCCATTCCACATTCCAAACAAACTTGGTGAAATGCTCACCTGTCCTCCCAGCTTCCAGCACAAAAACAGGGGATTGCAGGGAGGAGGAGCCAGGAGGGGCTTTCCTGGGGTGAAGGCCCAAGAGCAGCATGACACTGGGTCACTCCTGGCTCCTTTTCCAAGGGGTCTGCTCTTGGCAGCATGCCCAAGTGGCTCCTGGATTTGCACAGACCCTGGTACCAATGGGCTGTCACATGAGAGGACATTTAGGAAGCAACATCCACTGCCCCTTGGGAATCCCCACTGGCTTTCCTCTCCAGAGATGTGGTGCCCAGCCCTTTCTGTTTATAATCTGAGAAACTATTAAAGAAAGGACAGGCATAACAAGGAGGCTGGGACACAGATGATCCAGAAGGCCAGAAAGGGAGAGAAATCTCCGTAGGACCTGGAGTATGCCAGCCCATAAACTCCTGAAGTTTGGCGTCTTTGCAAACCCATCCCCAGCAGGTCTGGCCCATGGTGGGTGGTATCATGATGATGGGGAGGTGGCTGTCAGAGCCCTATAAAAGGATGACTCCACCTGGCCCTGGAAGTAATAAACACAGCCCCTTACGTGCCCGTGGAGTTTGCAAGTTTACAAAGTGCTCTCTTGTGCATTATATCATTGCATCCCCACTGAAAATTAGGTATTATTCTTCTTTCTTCCAGTATACCAAAGAGAAAATGGGATTGTGAAAAGACAAAGGTCCAAAATCATAAGAGGGTATAAGTAGCGACCAGGTCCCTGGATTTAAAATGCCCCATCGGGAGCCCACCTGTGCCCCACCCTGCTACCTGCCCTATCTGTTTGGGGTGTCAAGATCTGGCCAAAGGTTGGAAGAGGAAAAGATGAGAGGAGGCATAACTTGGCAGCCCTGGTGGTACAGAGTGGGGAAGATTTGAAACGGAAACAGCAAAAGGCAGTTTAAATAAGCAGAGTCTGCTGTGGTTTGAAGGTGTCCCCTCCAAAGTTCAGATGTTGCCAGTGTGACAGGATTAGGAGGTGGGACTTTTGAGAGGTGATCAGGCCATAAGGACTCCTGTCTTGTGAATGGGATTGAGGGCCTTATAAAAGAGGCTTCATACAGCATGCAGCTAGCTTGTCCTTCTGCCCTCTGCCATGTAAGAACACAGTGTTCTTCCCTTCCAGGGGATGCAGCCCTCATTAGGCAGCTGAACCTGCAGGCACCTTGATCTTGGACTTCCCAGCCTCCAGGACTGGGAGAAAATAAATCTCTGCTCTTTATAAATTATTCACTTTCAGACATTTTGTTATAGCAGCACAAACAGGCTAATCTGGAGCCTCAGACAGCAGCTGAGTTGGTTTTGAGAAACAGAAAGACTCAAATGGGAGAGAAAGGTGTCCCTCTCCAGTGCCAGCAAATCTGCCCATGAGATCATTGTTACCCTGGGCTGCAGGGCAGCAGCCCTGGGATCTGAGGGCAGGTTGGATATGGAGGCCTCATCAGGGAATGGGCATTGCCCTGCCAGTCAGCAGCTCATCCTGGCACCAGGAGCTGCTACCCAGGGTCAGCACTCACTTCCACAGAGCTCCTTTATGGTTAGGTTTGTAGAGCAAGAATGCATATTTCAAAGACATCCCTATGATGCTGGTCTTGCTCCAGAATCAGTCATCACATGAGTCTCTTGGTGCTGAGAACAAACGATGTTGTTCAAATTGCTGCATGTCCACGTTCACACAATGGGTTTTCTCAGAGATCCTGTGAGGCAGGGACTCCCATGGCCACAGCTGTGGGCAGCCAATCACACCAGTTCATTGCCAAGTATACAGCCTGGGTCCTCGGGCATCCTGAAGTTGGAGCATCAGCAAGGTTTCCCTGTGTTCCCAAGCTCTTCTCAGTGCCCAGGAGATAGTGTGTGTGCATGTGAGTGTGTCCAAGAAAGAAGGGAGGGACCGGATGAACGGTCAGCCCTGCCATCCTCCACGTGGCTTCCTGCTTAGCTTCTGCATGGCCCAGCTGGAGCCGGACATCGAGTTGGCTCCTTCCAGCTCTCCTGTCCAGGCCTCGGTTGCTGGTCCTGTAGGCACTGGCTGGGCTGTCACTCCAAGAAGCTGGAGTCCCTGGGCCACCAGAGGCCTCTTCCTGACAGGACTGCAGATGCCGAAGGGCAGATGTTGGCTGGTGTCACCCAACTGGCAGCACCTGCTGAAGATCCCCAAACTCCTCCTGCTTCTGTGGGTGCCCAGAAGACAGAGGCTGTGGCTGCCTGGAGCATGCAGCTCATGCTTCCTGAAGCCTTGTCAAAGGGCGGAACTGGGCCCTCAGCTCAGTGTGGGTTTCAGGCCTGGCTTCCCCTGTGTCCAGTCCAGGGGTCACATGGCCCCTTTTCCTTGCTTCTGTGATGGACCAGCAGGACTGCAGTCAGCACTTGGTGGGATGGACAGATACCCTGGGGCCCCTTTTTCCACCAGGCAGCCTCCATTGAGGGCTGTTCTTGTTCAGTAGATGGGACATGAGGCTTCACCTGAGCTGAGTTCATACAGGACAGGCAAGCCTGTCAGCAGCACAGCTGGGTTCATAACCAGGTCCCCAGGCTTTGAATGCCACCAGCAAGCTACCAGCCTGAACAGCTCAGTCTTCCACTGGCTTTTGAAGATTAAATCCCCTTTTTGCATAAGCACCTAAGGGGATTGGAGCCTACAGAGGGCCAGCTTGGAAAACGTAAGGAGGCACATCTGCTCAGAGAAAGGCCTGGGGCGGCGTGGCTGTTCTTGCCAGACTGTGTTGCTGAGGAGGTCCGCGTGGGTGTCCATGAAGGTGGTGACACAGAGGGCCTGCTGGGGCACCAAGAGGACCTGCGGGCTCTGGAGGTGAGAACCTAAGAGACCAGGAGGTCCTGCTGGCCAGGGAGAGCTGGGGTACGGACAGCAGACCCCTCCCCACGGCTGCCTGGCTACCCAGATTGCACATGCTCACTGAGCGCTCTGCTGTCAGGAACCTCTGGACTGAGTCTCTTCAGCAACTTCTTGCCTTGATAAACTCAGTACCTCCCAGGACAGTTCGTGCATGGCTCCATGGACTGTCTCTCACCCACTGAATGGATAACCGTCTCCCTGCAACTTCTACCCTTTGGGATGATCCTTCTTGCCCATGACATCCCTTCAAATGTCACCCCATGTGTTGCCGCTTCCAGCACCCTCCTCCTCCTGGGCCCTCTCCCCTGCTGGAACTTGAGCAGAGTTACGTAAGCTGCTTTACAAATGGGGCTTACACATGAGCTTGGTTCGAAGCAAGAGCACCACAGTTTAAGGGTCTGAAACCGTTAGTGCTGCCCAACATGACGGCCCCTTGTGGTCCCGCGCTATCTCTGGCCTGCGGCTCCCCGTCCCATAGACGTGCAAATGCCTGGCTTGGGTCAGCACCCAAGAACAGGGGCCACTGCCCCTGATGGGGAAACCCAGAGCCCTCTACCCTGCTGCGTCCTGGCTGGCTCTGCTCTGCTCACATTCACGAAGCGGCCTGGAGGTGCCAAGCCAGCCCACATACATTCAGGACATGTCTGTGCCACTCTTGAGTGTGGTGTGGGGCCCATCAGCACTGCACTGGGGGCCGGGCGTCCTGGGAACTCAGGGCAGGATGGGCAATGCCCACAGAGCGTGCCAGGCACACAGTGTGTGGGGGGCGCCCGTGGTCCCCAGGTGGAGGGCATGCCGGGGTGGCAGGGCGCGGCCGGCGGGCACTCACAGGGCAGGGTCTCGGCGCTGTTCTTCTGGATCATGATGCAGAGCTGTAGCACCAGTTGGGGCGCGCTCTCCAGGAAGGTCTCCAGGAGGCGCAGCATGTTGACGTCTGCATATTCATACATCATAGCCCAGTAGAAGCGTCGCTGGTGTTCCTTCCGCCGCTGGCTCTGAATCCCCAGGTACATGGTGCGGATATACCTGCCCGGAGAGATGGGGAGAACACAGAGAGCATGGGTGGGTGCAGGGGCTCCAGAGGACCCTTGCCATCCCCCTAAAACGAAGAGACCCAGCATTCCCCGCCTCCTGCCCCGACCCTGTGCTCTGAAGTTCCCAGAGGCTTGGACGGGGCTCTGGGGGTCTCCCGGCAAAAGGACATGATGCTGAGGCATGGGGGAGGGGAAGGGCAGGTCAGGAAAGGATTTGACCCCTCATGGGCTCCTAAGCAAGTCCTCCTCCTCCTGGTCTCCATTTGCTCATCCGGAAGATGAGACTGTGGGGCACGATGCCCTCCCAGGGCCTGCAGGTGGGCATCTCAGCTGAGCCCCGGGACAGGGGTGGGCTTTCTCAGGTTCAGGACCCGGGGAGGAAACAGTCCAGCAGGGTCGTCACCTCTGTTGTTCTGGAGCAGGAAAGGCAGGGAAGGGGGTGAACATTTGTGAAGCTCCTACTACATGCCATTCGCTGGCTGACCATGCCCAGGTGGTAAGTAGGAGGGTATAGTTCTCACATGTGACAGACAGGAAATAGTGCGGGCTCAGAAAGGTCACCCCCACCCTGTTGCTGGATAGTGGAACAAGTAGGAATCACACCCAGGCCACTGGACACCCTCTCTGGACATCAGGAGGACCCAGGGCCTGCCATGGAGTCTCCGTCTCAGGAGGGCCCAGGACACAGGTGCAGATCCACGGCCCGCCCTCTTGGGACCACGCCCAGGCTCTGTGTGGGAGGGCCGAGGGGCCAAGGAAGCAGGTAGGGGCAAGAGCAAGGCTCACAGGTCAAGCAGGCCTGGACTCACCACTTGCTAAGTTGGGGACCTTGAACTAGTTACTCCAGCTCTGTGTCCTTGTCGCTCATATTTCATATGGGGACAGAATGAGAGCATCGCAGGGTACATGGGAAGATTAGTGAGATGATATGCACAGTGGGCATCCCCCCAGGTCGTATGATAACCCCAGCCTCATTTTCACCAGAACTCTCTGGAACTGTGTCTCCAAGGCAAGAGAAGGACTTAAGGCACCATCCAAACTCGGCCAACAAGCTCCAAGTCTGGTCCAGGGGTGAGGGTATGGACAGGGCTCACCCAGAAGCAAGGGCCAGAGTGCATAGCTCTGTAGGCCCAGTCAGGATCAAAAACAGGAACCATAAACTGGGTGCCACCAGCAGTGGGAGAGAACCACATGCCTGTCCTTGACCGTCCTGTGGGATGGATGTTCTAGGACCCGCTACTGTGCCCTCTGAAATGCCGAGCCTGACTTGTAAAGATTCAGTGCATGGCTGATGCCCTATCCAGGCCCAGCTGGCCTTGGGTATTACCAAGAACCCACTCAGGGCTGCTGGATGGTCCGTTTTGTCACTGCCACACTGCCAGCCAGCTCCCAGCCACTGCCCCTCTTGCCTGGAGGGATGCAGGAGTCTCCTCACTGGTTCTCCACTGTCTACTCTTACCCCTGAACAACCCATTCTTCAAACCGCTACTAAGCCACAAGGGTGACCTCAAACACACATGCCGGCTGCAGTAAGCCCTGCTCGCCATCTGATGAGGGGTGCCTGGCTTCTCTCTAGATTCCTAAGGGCCTTTGGGGGCCTGGATCCTGAAGGGACCCAGCCAGGGAAGCTGCAATGGACACCTCATTTCTCTCCAGACCTACCCTCTGAGGTGAGCAGAGGCACACCCTTACTGAGAACCAGAGGCTGGCATTGCAGTGATGGCCCCATCAGGGAGGGACCTGGGAGGAAAGTCAGAGCACCAGAACCCCCGGGCCAGGTCCTTCTAGGTATACAGTCCTTGGGGTCCCTGGCCCACCTTGCGGGTTGGGTCTGGTTATCACCATTCAACACATGGGGAAACTGAGGCTCTAGCATGAAATAAAGCACCAAATTCTGGTTCTGTTCCAGGTTCTTCCACCTGCTGACTGTGGCATTTCCACAGGGCGTTGCCTTGCTCTGGGCCCCTGCCTGTGAGTTCACAAAATCAGGAAACCAGGGAAGAGGCTCAGGAAGAGGAACGGGGAGGTTGCACCTGGTCTCAGAGCTCACAGTCACTAAGAGAGGCGAAGGGAGAGACCCAGAGAGATAGAGGCAGAGACATAGAGATAGACAGTGAGACACACACAGAGAGACAGAGAGAGAAGTAGGAGGGAGCTGAAGGAGAAAGCAAAGGTAAGGGGAGCAGTGTCAAATTTGGGGACCTGAAGGAGAAGACTGCCTGGAGGAGGTGATGGCAGAAAGAAATGTGTGCAGGGAGGTTACTGGAAGCAGATGTCATCATCGGTATTTTGGGAGGGGCTGAGGGTGAGCCCCTGATGGAGGGTGATAGAAGGGTCAGGCTGATCAACCATGATGGCAGTGCAGAGAGGCAGGGCATCAGGGGACACGGATGCTCCAGCTGAGGCACTGAGGCAGGGCTGCGCGCCCAGAGCTTTGGCACACCCGTGTCCAGGAGAGCCGTGTGCCGAGTGGAGCCTCAGTGCGGTGGGTCCCCCAGATCAGAGCTGCTCCCTGTGACCCAAACCCGGCTCTCTCAACAGGTGGCACCTGCAGCACACAAGCCATGAGCCATAGATCACTCCAGGCCCCAGACCACAAACCTAATGGTCTCAGGGGTACACTCACACTACAGACTCTGCTTCTTCTAGCCTCACAGGTGGTCCAGCAGCTGGAGGGATGGTTATACGGCAGCACTAACCCTATCCATCTGGGTCCCAAGTCAGTAATGCCAGTGCTCAGGTTCACCCAGGCAAAGAGAGCACCGGTTCTACCCCTCGACCCCACGTTGTCCCCAAGCCACAGGCCCCTCTGCCCACCGAGGCCGGGGAAAAGGAAAACAATGAGCCCAGAATATGCCAATTCAACTGGAATGCCTGCCGGGGGAGCCAATCTTGACGCTCTCCTGGGTGTGAGCACCCCAAGGTGTGGGAAGAGACAGGGTGAATGGAGGCAAAGCGGGTGCCACTCCTCCCTGAGCCAATTGTCAAGCAGACGCTGGGGCCTAGAGGGCACCACGGTCCAGGCAAAACCGAGTTTGGACAGCATGGTGCCTCCTGGGTCACCCACACAGGCACCGCAGGGACTGTAGTAGGGACTGATCACAGCCCCGCCCAGGAGTTCCTGACAGCCAGGCCTCAACGCAAATGCTCATCCTTTCCAACTGCTCCTGGTGCAGCCCCTCCTCTGCTACTCTTAAGTCCTTGGGTCCCCAGTAGACAACCGAGGGGTACTGCTTTGCAATATAATTGGGTCTGGACACTGGTCTAGTCCAACCCCTACTTTATAGGGGAGGGCCCCAGTGCCAGAACGCAAGCCACTACCACCTCAGTCACTCAGTGCTGTGGGGCCCAGAGGAGACCAGAACCCAGGCCTGACCCCATGACCTTGCTTGTCCCCCACAACACGTGCAAAGCCCCTGCCTCTCATGCAGGAGGATCCTGGCAGCTCCTGCAATCACGTGGCCGCTGCTGTCCTGGAGGCTCTAGGATTCTTCCTCCTTCTCCTAGCTTTCCCTGGTGTCTGTCTCCCTCAAGATCTAAGGAGCTGCCAAGAAACAACCAGGCAGATGGGTGGGGTGGGAGGAAGGCATAAGGCATGCCCCGCCCCCCAAAACCCCTGGGCCAGCGCTGCTCTCCCTCGGTATCTCAGTTTCCTGGGTGACCTCTGAGGTTGCCTTGAGGTTGCGCTGCCAGCCGCCTTCTGCAGGGCCTCCCACATCCCCTCTGCAGAAGCGGCCTCGGCGCGCGGCCACACGGTGGCGCCAGACCCTAAGCGTCGCGGAAAGACGACTCCAGGCGGGTGATCTCATCCTACAGGCCCGCGCCCTCTTCTGCCAGGGCGCCGGGTGCAAGCCCATAGGTGCGCTCCGAGGTGGGAGGCAAGGCGTCTGCAGGACACTCAGGATTGGCTGCCATTCCTCCAAGCCCCCTCTTTCTCCACCTTCCTGGAGGGTTCCAGAAAGCTTACCGCACCCTTCTCCAGGAAGGTAGCTTGGGAGTGAAGACACCAACTCTCCTCCCCGGTTTGCTCCCAAAGTCGGTGTCACCTCCTGTCACGCCATATCTCCCCTAGGAGACTCGGATCATGAAATGCACGGGGGTGAAGGCAGCAACGCCACGTGTCCTCAGGAGCAGGGGCTCAAGAAAGCTGGGCCTGGTCTATGGTCTGCAGGACTGGGCGACCTTGAGCAAGTCACCTCCCATGGCTGGGCCCCGCTATTCCCATCACAGGAGGGGCAGGCAGGAGGGATCTCCAAGCCTCTGCCAACATCTTATAACTTTGTCTTTCTTCAAGTCAGTGACCTCACAGAGCACAAAGCATGGCCTAGCATCTTTACAAACAATAATATCTCATGTTTGTGTGACATTCACTTGTGCCAGGCTCTATTATGGGCATTTGGTACCTATTACCTCATTTAATCCTCACAACACCCCTATGAGGTAGCTGCAATATTACGTACCAATTATTCATTTTACAGGTGCAATATTATGGGTGCAATATTACCTATCAATATTTATTTTACAGACAGCAAACTGAAGCACTGAGGTTAAAACATTCGCCTTGCTCTTCCCAGCTAAGTAGCTGAGCAGGGCTTCAAGCCCAGGCAGTCTGGCTTCGGGGTCAGTGCTGTTGACAGCTCCTGCCCACGCACCTCCCAGAGGTAGACCATGTGTCTCCTTACTTCTGAACTCAGTCCAACTTGCCTGACAGTGGGGAAGAACGGAGTTTGCCCAAAACACCTGGGCTCCCTTCCAGTTCTGCCACCTGGCTGTGTTACCTTGAGGGACATCTCCTAACTTCTCTGAGTCTTAGTTTTCACATGTATAAAATGCCTAGTCCAGAGTAGAACCCCAGAACATGTTGGACGAATCAGTGCATACCATAGTGCCCCCTCAGAGGGTCACAGGAGCCTTAAATAAGACCATGCCTGCGAGCACAGACAGGAGTTTAGAAGTCGCCATGCAGATGGCAGCCATTACTGCTCCCTGAGGTGCTCTGTTCCTGTGTTCCCTGCAGCCCACTCTGCTTATATCCTTCCGGTTCTGCCTCCTTCCCTTACTTAGTAAGCCATGGAATTGTTTAAAGCTCCTGTTCCCTCCAGCAGAAGTATCTAGTCCTCTGAGCACAGCTTTTTTGAGGGAGACACAGTTGTCATCTTCTTTTTCCTGCTGGCTCGTCTGAGGCTCAGGGAGACTAAGTGACTTCCCTGAAGCCACACCATCAGTCTTGGTTTGGGAAAATCAGAGAAGGTCTTGCCCAAACTATGTTGCCCCTCTGGGATTGGCTATGGCTCTGCCCAAGACTGGCTGGGGTAGAAAATAAGTGATTTCTACAAGGGGCAGGGGACTGAACAGATTTGCCTATCTGGGCCCACAGTCTCCAGCTGCTTCTTAGGACACTCTCAGAAACAGCATTGAAATTTCTGATTGTGGATAACAGCCCACCTTCAAAGCCCCAAACAGGGGTGAGCTCAAGTTTTGTGGGGTCTGAGACTTAGAGAACGCTTCTTTAAGGAAAATAGTAAATTCTACCAAACACTTGAAGTAGAAATTGCACCAACTCTACACACTGTTTTCCAGAAAATAAAAAAGGAAGAAACACTTCTCTGTTCATTTGATGAGGCTGGCATTACTCTGATACAAAAGCCAGCCAAACACAGTATAAGAAAATAAAACTACAGACAACATCTCCCATAAACATAGATGCAAAAATCCTCAACAAAATATTAGAAAATTAAATCCAGTAATATATGGAAAGAACAATGTACCAGAGCCAACTGGGGTTTATCTTAGGAATGAAAGGCTGGTCCAATTTCAAAAATCAATCAATGTAATCTATGACATTAATAACCACACAGCATAACAATTGATGCAGAAATAAAAGGTAACACAATTCAACATCCATTAATTTTCTCAGCAAACTAGAAATAAAAGGGAACTTCCTTAACCTTATGTAGATAAAGGGCATTTATGGAAAACCTCAGTTATCTTCCTTAATGATAAAAGACTGAATACTTTCATCTTAAGATCAAGAACAGGGTTATGATGTCTACACACACCACTCCTATTCAACACCATACTAGAAGTCCTGTTCAGTGCAATAGGTCAAGAAAAAGAAACAAACACAGAAAGTATATACAGATTGCAAAGGAAAAGGTAAAACTGTCCCTATTCATAAATGACATGATTGTCTAGATTGAAAATCCTAAGCAATCTATTAAAAAGCTCATATAAATAATTAGTTAATGTAGGAAGGTCTCACAATACAGGGTCAGCCTATAAAAGTCAATTGTATTTCTATAAATGATTAATGAATAATTGGAAATTTAAAAATTAAAAATATATACCACTTAAATTAGCTCCTAAAATGAAATTCTTAGAGACAAACCTAATAAAACATGCAGGATTTGTATGCCACAGCTGCAAGATGCTAATAAAAGAAATCAAAGAAAACCTAAATGACATACCATGTTCATGGATGGGAAGATGCACTATAGTAAGATGACAATTGCCCTCAAATTAATCTATAGATGTAACACAATTCCAATAAAAACCCAAGTGGGATTTTTTTTTTAAATACAGACAAGCCAATTCTAAAATTTATATGAAACTAGAATAGTCTAAACAATTCTAAAAGAGAATAAATTTGAAGAACTCACAGTACCTGATTTTAGGATTTAGTATAAAGCTACAGTGCAGTGTAGCATTGGCCAAGAGAGAAGCACAGATCAGCAGAACAGAAGAGAGTCCAGAACAAGACCCACATAATTATGGCCAATTGGTTTTTTACAAAGGTATAAAGACAATTCAATGTTGATAGTATTTTCAACTAACGATGTAGTAATAATTAGTCATTCATATGCAACAACTAAGTTAAAATGTATCATAGGGTAAAGTGTAAAACCATAAAACTTTAAGAAGAAACCATAGGAGTGATTTCTGTACCTTGTACCAGACAAAGGCTTCTTAAATATGACAGCAAAGGCATGATCCATAAGACAAAAAAATATAGAAACTTTATCAAAATTAAAAGCTTTTGCTCTGTGAATGACGTTGTTAAGAGAATGAAAAGACAAGCTACAGATTGGGAGAAAATATTTGCAAATCACATATCAGACAAAGAACTTGTAGCCAGAATAAACAAAGAACTCTTAAAGCTCACTAGTAAGAAGACAAACAATTCAATTTTTTAAATGGGTATGATATTTGAACAGATATTTTACCAAAGACGATACACACAATAGCAAATAAACATGGGGAGAAGGGAGCTGACTGTTACAAATAAGTAAGGAAACATATATTAAAATCACAGTGAAAAAAACCCACAATAAGATAGTACTTCATGTCTGTTAAAATATCTAAATAAAAACCCTGACACTATCAAGTACTGACAAGAATACAGAGCACCTAGAATGCTCATATATTGCAGTGGGAATGTAAATGCCACTGACAGTCTGGAAAACAGTGGACAGTCTCTCATAAAGTTAAACGTACTCTCCCCATATGACCCATAGATCCCTTTCTAGATATTCTAGAAATGAAGACTTACGTCCACACAAAAATGTGTACACAAATGTTTTAGCAGTTCTTTTCATACTTGCCAACTATCCTTCAGCAGGTGAATATATAAGCAATTATGGTAATCCATACTGTGGAATACTACTCAGGAATAAAACAGAACAAATCACTGATACACACAACAACCTGGATGAATCTCCAAGGCATTATCCTGAATGAGTGAAGTCTGTCTCGATAGTTGTATACAGTGTGATTCCATTTATATGATACTCTGCAAAGGCAGAGGGATGGAGAACAGATTAGTGGTTCCCAGGGGTTGAAATTAAGGAATGATTTGCTTAAAAGTGGGCACATGGGAGAGTGTTCTGGGGTGATAGAACTGTCCTGTGAGCTGATTATGGTGGTGAGTACGTGAATCTGCATATGCATTGAAATTCAAAGACCTCTACAAACACACATACAAGTCAATTTTACTCTATGTAAATGTTAATTTATACAATTGTCCAAAAAAGAATCTTGATTTTTTAAAAAATGTAAAGAAAAAGAATACAAAATTACATATTCAAAATTGAGTACAGGGTCCCATAAGAGGCCCATAAAAGTGAGGGGCCCTAAAGCTTAAGCTTCAGTGGGGCCGCAGGAAATCCATCCATCCTTGAGCACCGTCTGGGGGGACCTTTTCCAGCTTTTCCCAGGATCTGCTTCTGCAGCCTTCTGGAAGGAATGAGCTCACAAACCCTGGATGGAAAGGCCCAAAGGAAACTTCACTTCCAGCACAAGCAAGTATGAGGGCTTCAGAACCTCCACTCCCCAGTTAACAGCTGACAGGCCCAACCAGGCAAGAATGAGGCAGGAAGAGCCCTGGCAGAGAAGCATCCAGGCCCACCCATCACACTTCCCGCTTCTCTCCCTTCTGACAGATGTCTCTTTGGGCCTGGCCCCAAGGACCGGTGACTGAGAGGAACACTCTACTGATGACTTCACAAGGCTACCCTGACCTGTTTGAGGAACAAATGGGTGGGGATCACCAGGATTTAAGGAACGGCTGCTTCCCCAGTCCTATCCTAGAGGCCCAGTCCCCTGGGGCCAAGCCAGCTCCTGAGACAGGTGACCTCACTGCCTACTTGGGCAGCTGACCTGGGCCCACTGGCCTTAGCAATCTCTAGCTCTCACCCCTCAAGCGGCTTCTTCAGAAACCTGATTCCGTGAATGCTTGTATCCCACCTGGGGATTCACGCAGAAGTGGCCTAAGACTCCAGGCTGGCTTTGGTCCTTAAAGCTTCCCCTAAGTCTCCGGGTTCTTGAAATTCCTGCCCTAATGCAGAGCTCTGCTTTCTACCAGAGACCAGGGGCCTCGCCCACCTTCAGGCCTCCTGGGCACTGTGAGCAACGTGGAGCTGTCCTCAGAAGACATTCCCGAGGCCAGGGGCTGGGCCCTGCTGCCTAGGAGGTTGTCAAAGTGTCCTTGAGAGAACCGCTCTTCACTGGGCATCGCCAGCTTCTCCATGGGTGTCAGGGGTCCACAGCAGCTGGCCTCCCCCTCCCTCAGGTGTGTCCCCTGACCGTGCACATTGTAGCACAAGGGGTCTCAACCCTGGCTGCACCTGAGAAGCGCCTGGAGTGTTGGCGAGAAATCCTGCGTCGATGTGTAATGCAATGTACACCTTTCCAGGGAGGGCTGGTGGGCAGGACCGTGTCTGTGCTGATCACTGGCATGGCCCGTCATGTAGCAGAGCGCCTGGCACATGGCATGCCCTGGACCCACATTAGTGAAATGAAGGAATGGGGGAAGGGAGAGGGAGAGACAGGGAGGGAGGGAGGGAGGGAAAGAGAAGAGAGGGAAGGAGGGAAGTGCCTAAGCTGAGAGGCGGCATCATGAGCAGGAAAAAAGGAGGTCTGGGCACCACACTCACAGGACTCTCACTGCAAGTCACTTAGCACCCCTAGACCCACCTTCCTCCTTGGTTAACTTTCGAGAATGCCACATAGCGCATGCTTTCAGGGCTCCGGGTTCAGGGCCCGCAGTGGTCACTGTGGACAACCTACAGTGTTCCCTCCAGAGCCCATGTGCCAAACCGGGAGGGCTGCAGCCCCAGGAAGCCATGGGAAACTGGCTGGGCAGAGGCCATAGTAGGCCCCGATTTTCCCCTGTGACCCCCAAGTGGCACAGCAAGCCCTGGCAGGAGGCTGAGTTCCTCAGGGGAGACCCCTGTTTGATCTCTTTGTGGGCACCTGCAGACGGCTGGTCTGGGAGCAGAGCTGGTTCAGAGCCACGCAACACAGGTCCCTCCCTCCTCCTGGGGCTCCCAAGATCTCACCAGCTGCTGGCTTCTCCCCACTATCCCAGGAGCTGCCTTGGCCAGCAGCAGTGTCACATATTCAAGACATGAATAACTTGTACGTGACAACCAGCAGTACCCCGAGATGCCACACACATCCCCTTTACAATAGGCTGGCGGGCCCATCACCAGTAAACTGCTTTGTTCCATATGTGGCAGGTGCTGTGACCCACTGATTCTTTCCAGCAGAAATT
The DNA here is from genome assembly GCF_024542745.1 of Macaca thibetana thibetana. Taxonomy (NCBI): domain Eukaryota; kingdom Metazoa; phylum Chordata; class Mammalia; order Primates; family Cercopithecidae; genus Macaca; species Macaca thibetana. The sequence goes on from NC_065585.1 coordinate 133,647,525, forward strand.
GATCAGAAGGGCAGCCCCTTCCCTTCAGCTGCTCCTTGCCATCAGCTCCAGGCTAGGTTACGAACAGGAGGCCGAGGCTGGGGTCATACAGGCACATAGCTCTGGTCCCAGCAGCCACAGTGGCTCGGCCACCAGGCAGACTTCTCAGACACCCAGGGAGAGGGTGAGGGGGCTCCTCGATGACTCCTGGAGGGGCCTCAGTGGAGGGGAGTCTGATGAGGGTACCTTTCCCACTGCCTCATGACACGGAGACCCCTCCAGGCCCTGTCCAACAGGCTCCTTCTACTCTCTCTCCTGTCCTTCCTCTGGGTTCTCAGCCTCCTTCCACCAACACCCTCCACCTGTGCAATCCTTCAGCCTGTGACTGTCTGCAGGTTGGTGCCCGGGGACAGGAACAGAGGGGACAGTGTTACAATCACAACCACACAAAGTGATACCGCTTAGGAGCACTCAGCATGTGTGAGGCCTCCTGCTTCTGCCCTGACCCCAGGATGGGCACCATGGGTCCTGTGGAGATGGTGAAACTGAGGCGAAGGGACTGGCTGATGTCACTCAGCTGGGTCTGCTGACCCCATGCACTGGGCTGTTGCCAAGCACCTGCGTGAGCTGAGGTTAAGGTCAGCCACTCCTGCAGGACCTTCAGCCCTGTAGGCAGCCCCTGAGCCTGGTTTTGCCCTGCACTGGGTCCCCAGCCCCTACCAGAGGTCTGCTCCTGGGAAGATCCATGGGGCCTGTGCTGAGTGGCTGTGTGGTAGGGCTGGGCTTCAGCTCCAGCCTCCTGACCTCAGAGCCTACAGTCTGTGTGGCTATGTGGCCCGGGTGCTCATGGGTGCTGAGTGTCGTGGAGGTTGTGAGGAGGCTGGGGAGCTGAGATCCCCGCAACAAGCAGGGCCTTAGACCATGTCAATTGCAATCCTTGGACTCACCAAGGGAGCCCTGGAGGCCCCAGGCCCAAGGTCACAGCAGCAAATAGAACCCCGACGGCCCCTGCAGGGCTGCCTCTGCTCTGGCAGCCATGCCTGTGGGCTGCACTCTGACCCCTTCGTGGTCAAGAACTGTTCAAGCTGTTTCCAAAAAGGCCCAGAAAGCCGACCTCAAAGGCAGAGCACAGCTTTTCTCTGAAGCTGATAATGGCAGTTATCCCCTCTGAGGGATTTTTACTCAAACCGTCTTTACCCTTATCCTGGGAGGATGCAGTGTGCGCTATCTCACACATACACACAACCGCACCCATACACACACCTCCCACATGAACACACACACTCGAACATACCACACACAGATGCATACACACACTGCATCCACACTATGCATACACTTTACACACAGGCTACTCAACACGAAGTACATCTACCCACACAGTCACACTCCACACAGCTGCATTGTGTTTGACAGAGCACACATGCACACACACATGCAAATCACCAAATATCCATACATGCAACACACAGCTCAGCTTCCATCTGTATGGATACCTGTGCACACACTGTCACGTCCGCCATGGCCCTGCGTGCACAGCCAACCTGGATTGCTGCAGGCAAGGTCTCCTGCCTGTGCTTCCCCTCCTGCTCCCAGGACTGCCTGCTCCCAGTCACTCGCCATCACCGTGGCCTCCACAGGGAGGCAGGGAGACCGGGCACACAGAACAAAAAGCCAAACCCACATTCAGCTGTTGGACTCACCTCAGAGAGGACAGCAGGAGCGCTCAAATTACTAAGTAAGCACGAAGTGAGCAGATCCAGGGGTTCCAAATTCATTATCACGCTGCCCCCATTATTGAGGACAGGGCTAAGCTAGTTGCCACCAAAGCACTCGCGAGCTCACTGATACCCCAACTTGCCAATTCTCCCCTGTCTTCCCTCCGCCGTGTTCACACTATACCCCTTTCCCTTATCCTGTGCCTGGCTTATTTGGGAGTCCTGACTTGTAGCCGCAGCAAAGCTGTTGAGACATTGCAAGATCGCATTCTCACCTGACGCATCCTTCTGAGGGTGGAGCAGTTGCCTCCTTGTGTGTCCTTTCCATGTCTGACCACATCCCAGGGCGGCAAGGGTCTAGGGCCAGGCGGCCACATGCAGTGGCTGCAGGAGAAAATGGCTCAAAGGAGGGGCCAGGGGGGCTTCAGGACCTCAGGCTGCGTGGCCCAGTTAGGCACCGTACCTGTCTGGGGCTCTTCTACCTGCCTCCCATTCACCCTGCCCAGGTCGAAGCCTTAGTGGCTGCTCCCTGGGATCACAGCTCAGGAGCAGGCTGCAGGACAGAGCAAAAGGCCTTGGCGCCCTGCCATACCATTCGCAGATCTCAGGAGCATCACTCTCTGAGCTGTCACAGACAGGACAGGAGACAGCCTGTAAGCCTTTGCCAGGCAAACAGGCAGTTACTATGATGACCAGTCCCATTTGACAGATGAGGAAGCGGAGGCTAAGCTAGATTAAGTAACCTGGGTGGCCCCCATTGCCTCTGCACCCTGGAGTTCAGTCTCCCATGGTTGACTCCGACCTGCCTTCCCGCCTGTCCCCCATGACTGCTCCTGCCCTCCAGCCACATCCATGGCTCTCCATCCCCAGACCTTCCTAGGGGTGCCCCTCTCCGTGTCTGCTCCTGCTGTCCCCTTTGCCTGGAGATCCATCCCTGGGCAGGACCAAGCTCCCTGCCACATGCCTGCTCCCTGATCTGGTGAAATTCCTCCCCTTGCTCATCCTCCCGTAGCTCCCATTTCTGTGCCAGGCACAATGGAAGCGCTCTGCATCTATCAACTTGTCTAAGCCTCCAGGAAGCCTTAGGATCGTCCTCAGATGAAGAGACCAAAGCAAGAGGATGCGGCTGCCGGGGTTCACACCCAAGTGGTTGACTTGAGAGGGAGTGCTTCTATGCCAGGGCACTGTGCTCTCCTGCCCCCTTTCTCTTGTTCTCTCCCCCTCTCATTCACTCCTGTCCACACCCCTATGAATGAGATCATCTGCAAGCCCCATTTTACAGATGAGGACACTGAGGCTCCGGGAGTTCAATGGCCCACCCATGCTAGAAAGCCAGGCGGAAACCTCTTGCTGCCCAACTGTGATGCTTGTCTCTGTTTCCCACCCTGGAGGCCTCTCTCCTCCAATATCTGAGCTCTCCTTATCCCCCACCCTGCACCCGGTCACTTAGGAAGAGAGAAGCCTCTCCAGTTAGATTTTAACCCCCAGGAGGGGCATCCGTATACCCAGCGCCCCTCGGCCCGCCATGGTAACATCCAATCAGAGTGCACGAAAGTGAGTTTTGCCCCAGCTCTGATGACTCTGATGGAAGCTGGTCTCCTTTGACCAACAGCTGCCTGTAACTCTAGCTTCGAATACATGAAATAGATGTTCCCAAAGGTAGATGACCAGGGGCAGCAGCTAAATTCAAGCAGGAAAGATTTGGGTTGAACACAAGAGAGAACATAGCGACCAGCACAGCTGGTTGAACCTACAATGAGACAGGTTTCCTGCCCCTCCCTGGACAGTTTAAGAAAACAGAAACAAACCTGTCCGATGCTCACCACACACAGAAGGCAAGGGTTGGACCCACGGACCTCTCGAGAATTCTCTCCACTCCAGCTGTTCACCACACGCCAGGGAAGGGTGCCCCACAGCCACGCACAAATCCCACTTTCAAACTCCCTCAGAACCACTCAAAGGCAAGGTCTGGCAGCGCAAGGGACCTGCAAAAATAATGCACCCATGTAGCCACGACCGGGGCCACAGACCTCTGGTTCACAGACTGAGTATGAGAACAGACTCTAGAAACTTCCACAGCCTGGCTGGCTCTGAGAAACTTCTATGCTCTCCTCCACCCTGCACACCCCCCACCCCCCAACATACCCTAGAGCAAAGATGCCTTCTGCACAAGGAAAAGGTGGGGGCCCAGCTGCCAACCCAGCCCCTGAGAGCACATAAAATCAGAGCTATTTTTAGCCCTTCTTTCCAGCATCCCTGACATCAGCTGAACAATGGTGGCAGGCTCAGGGCGCATGTCTGAGAACGCAGGGATGAAATGGCATTTCTTTCCAGGGGCCCAAGGGATATGGCAGGCGAAAGCACCCCGAGGCTTCCGGGAACAGAGGCAGCTGCGGTACACGTCACCATGCAGTCTTTCTGGATGTAGGGTCAAGATCACAGGTGACTTCCCTAAACATCCCAGGGCTCAGGAGAGCATCGCCTGGGTGAAACTGGCTCCACCCCATGCCACCCAGCCTCATTTCCCCACCAGCACAGTAGGGCTCAAGCCACTATGGCCTTCTCCAAGATGTTGCAAAAAAACTTGATTTAGAAGGCCAACATGCTTTCGAGCACGGTGGCTCTTGCCTGCAATCCCAGCACTTTGGGAGGCCAAGGCATGCAGATCACCTGAGGTCAGGAGTTTGACACCAACCTGGCCAACACGGTGAAACACTGTCTCTACTAAAAACACAAAAATTAGCAGGGCATGGTGATGCACACTTATAATCCTAGCTAACCGGGAGGTTGAGGCAGGAGAATTGCTTGAACTTGGGAGGTGGAAGTTGCAATGAGCCGAGATGGCGCCACTGCACTCTAGCCTGGGCAACACAGCGAGACTCCATCTCTAAATAAATAAATAAAAATAAAAAGACCAAAATGCCTTGGCAAACCCATGTGTCGGAGAAATGTGGGTTTCCCTTTGTTTCCCCATCTAAGCTCCCAGGACAGGGACCAAGGTTTTGTTTTTTTGTTTATCTTTGTATCTCTGATATGAGACACACTACCTGGTACTTACAGGCATTTGATGTTCTCTAATGAATGAATGAACACATTGGGCAACTTCTTAATAAAATCCTTGAACTCTGGAAGGTTCATATATCTCTATTCCAAGCCCCCAGGGCAAGGGTACTCAAAGACCTTCCCTTCTCCAGACTCTGGCCTAGCCTCGCATCTCTGCTGGGGAACCTGAGAGCTGGGCGGTGTGCAGAGCAGCTCATGGGAACTCCCAGCTCTGCTCCTCCCTTCCCTCTCCTGTCCCCAGGTCTCACTCTCCAGCCCAGCCTAAGTCCCCAACCCGGAGTGAATATGGGGAATGCATTTGATTCCTCTCTAGCCCCCACGCACTCTTTCCAACCAAGCAAGACAAGCCCCTTGCTGGTGGTGCTCCGTGATTTTTGGCGAGGAGTTGTGACCGCTGCCATTCCCATGATGGGAAAGGCCACTCTGACCTCACTCAAATTAGAGCTAAAGACCTCCTGACCACACGCTCCTCTCGGTGTCACTCTACCTGCAGCTTGCTCAGATGAATCTGACAGGCCCCAAGTAGCCCTCTGTGCACACAGGCTGCCCATGGGGAACGGGGGTGAGACTGACTCTGCCCGCAGGAGGGGAAACATGAATAGGTGATCCAAGCACTTCACAGCTAGGAGAAAGGACCCCCAACCCAAAGTGAAGTCACCCACACTCCACTGGGGCCTTTGGATCGTGTAATGGACACAAGCACTTGAGCAGGCTGCAGAGCCCACCGGGGCAGTGGACATGCTTGTACCCTTGTGTAAGCCTCAGGCGCAGGGTGTGGCTGCAACACGCTACTGTCCTTTTTCGGCCCATACTGGGCCTATCATTAATTAATTTATCTAAAACACTAAGGAGGTTTTTCATCCGCCTCTCCCACCTCTGGGGGTGGCGTGTCCTGCGGTTTTCCCTCCCTGTGGACGATGCTGTCCCTCAATCTGCCCTAAACATGCCCCTTTATGACATTCCTGAGCACTCTACTGCAGGGATCCAAACCCCTCTCAGTCGTATTCAAGCACTCAGCAGATATAATTCAGCTCCTACTGCACGCCAGGCCCTAGGGTAGGCATAGGGGACCCAGCATGGTCCCCGTCCTCATGCCGTTCACAGACCAATGGAGGAGATGCGCATCAGGAGCTGGCAACAAGGTTGGAACAGCAGGAGAGGCTTCTAATTCCATTGCTAGGCATGAGATATTTCTATCAGAGGCATCTGAGCTGAGTGCTCAGGGATGGAGAGTTCACCAAGCAGCTAAGGGAAAGAAGGTGCTGCAGGTAGACAATTCCAGAGGATCAAAATCCCCCAGGTTTGCGTGGGGAGAGAGAGAGGAAGGAGTGAGGGGAGGCCAGGCTGGACAGAAAGGGCCTTGGGAGCATGGATGCATGCAGGATGCAGGCACAGTGGGGATCAGATGGCATGTCAGGAGGCTCACTCTGGCTGCAGTAAGGAGATGGGTTGGAGAGGAAGACACAGTAGCCCCAGGGACTATGAGTGAGGAGAGCTTGCTCCATGGTGGTAATGCTGGTAAGGGGGAAATCATAGCTCTCAGTGGCAGAGGAAAAGCCAGAAAATGAAGACAGGTCTGAGGTTTGGTTTGGTTGACCACAAGAATGGTGTTGCCATTCACCGGGATGAACCAAAAAGGAGAGAGAAGGTTTGGGAGTGAGATACTGGGGAATGTCCAGGCCAGGAGGCCATGTGTGCGTCTCTGTGAAGCACAAGATGAAGATGTAGGCTGGAGATGCAGACAGTGGAGTTGAGGAAGCACAGATAGCAAATCTGGGGGCATGGTTGGGGTCACCCTGGGGGATCGAGGGAGAGCAGCCCAGGATGGAGCCCTGAAAATGCCATCGCTTAGCCTCCATGGAAGAGGAAGGTCAGAAAGGACCAAGATGGCCCTGGTGATCAGGGAAGAGAAGCACCACTTAACCAGACCCAGAGAAGGAGGAGAAAGACAGCACAGTGTAGCCGCCAGGGTCCTGGACTGGGCTTGAACCTAAGTATTGGCAAAGGTGATCTTTCACTCATCATCTAAGATGTTTTGCCTGCATCTTCTCTCAACCTTCAGTTTTTGAGGCTGAAAAGTCTGGTCTTTTGATCCAGTCCCGTGAGAATGGCCCATCACCAGGGGAACTGTGGATCCTTTTGCTCTGGCCTCTGCTCAGTTCTGCCCTCATTCTGGGAGCCAGGAGGGCTTTGGGGATGTGACCACACAGGTGTAGGGACCCAAGAGCCAAGGGAAGAGCCTTCCTGGGCGATCTTTTCAACTCTGGGCTCAAATGCTCCCTACCTTCTAGGATGAAGTGGCTGTCAGGCCTGGGGTTGGGTAAGCAATACCTTTCAAAGTCGTGTAACCAAGTCCAGGGTGCAGGGTGGGTTAGGGAGAGGGTGACTGCAGAACAGCCACCTTTCCCTCAGAGAAGAGGACTCAGGATATAACAGCGGCTGCCATTTGTATGCCAGGCACCACCAAAATATCTCACTGGTTCCTCACAACAACCCTATGAGGTAAAACCAGTATCCCAGCTACAGGTGGAGAGGCTGGGCTTCGGAGAGGTTTGGAAGCTTTCCCAAAGCCACACAGCAAGAGAACTAGAGCACTGGGATTTGGGCTCAGGTCCGTCCCCATCCAGGAGACAGACCCTCTCCCTCAGTGTCCTGCTGTCCCTCATCCCATGCAGCTGTCAGTCCTGTGGAAGATGCCAGTACTGCATCCACTGTGTGTGCTGAGACTTAGGCTCTCGAAACCTCTGCCAGCTGAGAAGGTTGCTATGTTCCACTGCCCTCTGCCCTGGGTGAGTGGCCTCAGGAAGCTCTTCCCCTGTGTTTCCTTATGAGTGAGATGAGCGGTGAAGACCAGGTGGGCTCTCAGGTCCTGGCACTACTCTGACTCTGCAGACCTCGTAGGGCCTGGTCAGCTGCCCAGAGATCTTTCCAGCTCAGTAGCTACCCTACAGGACCTGGGCTATCCTTGCAGGACTTGGTCTGTCCCATCCTCTAGCATCTCCCACCCTGCAGAACCCGGTCTGTCCCCTCCTGTAGCACCCACTGCCCCCCACCCCCAGCTGGCTGCTTTCCCACAGGGAAGGCCCAGCACCTCCCATCCCAGCATGTAGCTGTGGCTCATCAAGCCCTCCTTGTATCCGCATCCACCAGCCCCATTCTGGGAAGATACGCTTATCTGTGCTGCTTCCTGGGACCTCCCTGGGAAACAGGCTCAAAATAGAAGATGGCATTTAGCGGAGTTTGCACAGCACCACCCAGGGTGGGCAGTGACATTTCCACATCTTAGAGCCCAAATCTTCAGGTGATCGCCAGTTCCCAGCGCTGCCCTGGGCGGTGCAGCCTCTCAGGAGGTTCCCCAAAGTCAGACCCGGGGCAGGGCAGCAAAGGCCACATCTCCGCTGAGTGAGCCTCACACTCACGCTGCCCTCTCCTGGCAACGTCTCCACATGCTGCTGGAGACACCCAGGGAGTCCAGGGTGAGCACTGGCTAGAGGAACCTGCGTCCCGGGTCTGCCTCTGCAGGGCCGGTTCTAGGGCCTGGGGCAAATCCCCCCCCAACTCCCACTTCCAGCATCCCCCTCCATAAGATAAAGAGCAGAACAATTGTTTCTAAGTCCCTTCCACGTCTTGAGTCCTAAGGGCCAGCTTAGCAGACTTTCCATAACTGCCCTGCAGGGAGAAGGCCTGGTGACCCAGCATGGGCCCCCTTCCTCTGGGGTGAAGCAGCACCGTGGATGAGGTTCTGAGAGGCAGGGCAGCCCCTTAAAGACTTAAGCAGGATGGAGAGCAGGGGCCAGCCATACCACAGAGTCAGGCCTGGAGCTCCCCGGGGCTCTGAGCTCTCGCTTTGTAGCCAGGAAGGCACACCTGTTCCTAGAACAGTCACCTGAAAAGAAGACAGGGAGGCCCCCCGTGTGCCAGACCTGAAACCAGGCACTCAAGGCTAGCGGGGGACACTGTTAGTGCTCTGATAGGGGAATGTGACTGAAGCAGTATGTCTATTGTTATCCGCATTTTATAATGGGAAAACTGAGGCGAGCACCATTAAGTAACTCATCCAAGGACGCAAAGTCAAGGACCGGTGCCTACAGACTGTGCTGTGCCCAAAGCATGGGGAGCTCTGAGGGCAGAGGAGGGAACTCCTAGCCCAAGTTGGGTTTGTGGGGGCGGGGGGGCGAGGAAGATTCCAGGAGGAGGTGAAGTCTGAGCAGCATCTCTGAGCTGGAGCAAGAGCCCACTTCCACAGGCCGGGAGTCCCTTTCCCAGCCCAGCCTGCCTCGACTCAGGAGTCCGCAGGCTGCGCTCACAGCTCCTCCAGCATGGCCCTCTCCTGGCTCCTCTGCATGAAAAAGAACCCACAGGGCTGCAGCTGGAAGCTTTCTGAGGTCAGAAACTGAGCATCCTTGCCCCTCCACCCTTCCTGGCCCAGGAATGCATGCACGCGTGACACACGGCAGGATGGATGGAAGTGGGGGTGGCCGAGACCAGAAGAGATCACAGCGGAGAGGGAGGGGCACCTTCCCAGTAGGCAGGGGTCCGACTCCACCCTGTCGCCAGTCAGCAGCCCTCACCTCCTGCTGCCGTCACCGCCTGGCCAATGGATAGTGCAGGGGGCTCCTCTGTGCTCCCAGCCCCCAGCCTCCTCTAGGGCCCTGCTGAAGCCAGTGTGGTGCAGGGCCAAGCTCAGAAGGGCCTCATTTCCCCAGGGAGCATGAGCTCCTTGTAGAACCTGCTAGAAGCAGAGCACACCCACCCTCTGCCAGGGCTGGGGGAGGGTGATTGTGGCAGAGATCACGGGTCCAGGCCTTTCCTGTCATTCCCACTGACCAACCCTGAGATGGCAAGAACCACATCAGCATCTTGAGCCTCAGTCACCTCATTCGTAAAGTGGGAACAAAGGTCTCTTGTTGGATTCTCTCTTGACTTCCAGCAGGTGCAAATGAAGAAAGGGATGTGTCCCCACAACAGTTTTAGTCTGAAAACCCCTGACAAGAACAGAAAACCTAGTCTCCTAGACAGAGAATGCTTAATAATTCATTCGTTCATACCTCAGCACATTCCGAAAAGAATTTGAGATGGCGAGAACATATGATCCAGTTGGCAAGCACCACAGGCCCTTGGCTTGCTGGCCAAACCATCGCCTCCCAAGGTCATCCAGGAGTAATTGTAGAACACTTTCCAGGGCAGGCAGCTTGCTAGAAGTTTCTCAGATGCCGTCCTATCAAAGTCTCACAACTGCCCATTGCACAGGTACTATCACTACATTTTTCTACACACGAGAACCCTGAGGTGCAGAGATGGTAAGTTACTTGCTCAAGGCCAAACAGCAAGGATGGGGAGTGGGGATTCCCATCCAGGACTGACTGTGAGCTCCAGAACCTCAGCAGCCTGCTCTGACGTCTTCCTGTGCTTTCCAAATGGTCAAGGGCCAAACGGAGTCACCCATCCATCTACGACCTCAGGGCTGCTATCCTGGGTCAGTCCCTTGCAGCAGGTGCCCAGGAAGTCTGGAGGCCACAGCACCCCAGGTCCCTGCCCTTGGAACTCAGTTTCCAGGCAGAGGCAGACAGTGTTCAAATGAGCAAAGAGTGTTGGAAAATCATGCTCGGGGACAAGGACTGTGGGGAAAATAAAACAGAGGGATAGAGAAGTGTGTGTGTGTGTGTGTGTGTGTGTGTGTGTGTGTGTGTGTGGCCTCCACAGTGGTGATGGGGGAATGCACACCAGAACGGGACAAGGTGCTGAGCGACACACGGGTAACAGTCAGGCTGCAGCTCAGAGAGGGGAATGGGTTTGCGGTGGAACAGCAAGAAGGCTGGGGAGGTGTGAGTGAAGACAGAATGACCGGCGGCTGCATTGGGAGGAACTTGGTTTTACTCCCAAATAGCAGTAGTGGCCTCCGGTCCATTTCACACTGCATGGCTTCTTTCTGATCTTGCCCTCTTACACAAGCCCTGCACTTTCCCAGACCTCGGGGTCTTCACCTGCAGAATGGGACGGCTGGTCCTTGACCTCACGGCCCATCATTCTATTCTGCTCCAGAGTCTCATCTTCCCCTGGGAGTGGGGACCTGGGAGGCTGCCACCTCTTCTAAGTAGGCTGCAGCACAGCAGGTGTGAAGCGGCGCAGGCAGAAACCACCCCAGATGCATGTCAGTGGCACTGGGAGAGGGAGGAACGAGATTTTTCTCCTGACCTGGGCAGCCCGGGCCCGGGAGGGAGCAGGGGTGGCAGCTGTTATGGGGATGCCAGGTGGGGAAGAGACCCCTGCAGAAAGGCTGGGCTGAGTGGGGACAACAGGAGTACCAAGAGGCCACAGCCAGCCCCCTGCCCTCCTCTAGTTGGCTGAGAAAAAGCCAGGATCAGCAGGGGAAATTGTGAGCCAGTGGGTGGGGGAGTGGGAAGGAGAAGGACCAGCTATAAAGGGCATATGCAGCATAGGTCCAGAGTATGACCTCCTGCAGCCCTCCTGCCCCTCTCCAGGCTTTTCCAAAGCCTCCATCCCCACCCCAGGCCTCAGCCCACCTGCCTCAGCGGCTGCCTCAAGGCTCCTGCCCAGGAAGGGGACCCAAGTTCACCCACAGGGCTCCCTGTGACATTCCTGCTCTGAAGTGATCGGGTAATGGGGTAGTGACCTGGGAGGCAGCC